>NC_052638.1:1253067-2493634 GCF_016161935.1 Mauremys reevesii
CCCACCATGACTCTCGCCCAGCCGGTAAAGCAGGTTTATTTAGACGACAGGAACACAGTCCAAGACAGGTTTTCGAGGCACAGACAACAGGATCCTCCCCAATTAGATCTATCTTGGCGTCCCAGGAGCAGCACTGCCCCCTTGGGGGGTCAGAGCCCTGTCTGTGCTTCCCTCCATTCCCCAGCCAGCTCCTGAAAACTCCCTCACTCCCCAGCGTCTCCTCCGCCAGGCCTTTGTTCAGCTTCCCAGGCAGAGGTGTCACCTGGCCTCTAACCCCTTCCTGGGTTCTCACATTACATGCTCAGGCATCTTCCCTCAAGGCCAGTCTCCCATCTCCCAGTGCCGACCTTTCTCCCAGGCCAACACCCCCCACGCAGCATTCACAGACCACAGTAAGCAGGGGCGGCTCTAGGAATGCGGCCGCCCCAAGCAGGGCGGCGCGCCGCAGGGGGCGCGCTACCGGTCGCCGGTCCCCTGACTTCGGGGGACCTCTTGCAGACGTGCCTGCTGAGGGTCCGGTGGTCCCGCGGCTCAGGTGGAGCTTCCACAGGCATACCTGCGGGAGGTCCACCCGAGCAGCGGGACCAGCGGACCCTCCGCAGTCATGCCTGCGGCTGGTCTACCAGAGCCACGAGACTAGCACACCCTCTGCAGTCATGCCTGCGGAGGTCCGCTGGTCCCGCGCCAGGGGCGGCTCTAGGCATCAGCTAAACAAGCTGGTGCCTATGGCGGCCAAATCTAGGGGCGGCAGGCTGCGCGGGGGGACCTGCCGCTGACCGGCCGGCGGGTGGGCCACCGGTGCCCCGGGACGCCCGGACCTGCCGCAGGCATGCCTGCGGAGGGAGCGCTGGTCCCGCGGCTCGGCGGGACCTCCCGCAGGCATGACTGCGCAGCTCGCCGGAGCCGCGGGAGCCGCGAACCGCCCGCAGCCGCGGGGTCCAGCCGGGCCACGCGGGACCAGCGGACCCTCTGCAGTCATGCCCGCGGGAGGTCCGCTGCTCCCGCTGCCCGGGCGCCTCCCGCGCATGACTGCTTGGGGCGGCCAAAACTGTAGAGCCGCCTGCCCGCGCCCGGTGGACCTCCCGCAGGCATGACCGCGGAAGGTCCACCGAGCGCCTGCCGCCCTGCCGGAAAATGTACACTGGGGTCTGGAGCCGGCCCTGACAGTAAGAACAGTCCCAGTGCGTCACACTCTCATTTTCTGTCTCTGAGTGACCTTGGCACCAAGCGCCCTGCTCTTCGCTGACCTTGGCTCTTATCGTCCCAGGCTTGATGTGACCTTCCTCCTTTGCAGGCTTAAGCTTCTTATTCTGTCAGTCACCATTTCTTTCCCCTTTCCTTTTGTCCTATTTTAAGGAGCAAATCCTTTACGCGAATAGGAGGAGGAAGCAATTGCCCTGAATGGGGAATGAAATTTACCAGGCAACCACAGAGAGAGATTCTGGTCTCATTTACACTAATGTCCCAATATTGGCATCCATCGAGTTACTCCTGTTTTACACCAAACATGAGGTCAGAATCAGGCCCTTTGCCTCCCCTGACACTGTTCTTACATGATTGGCCCTGCACCTTATCTTGAGCTGGGGCAAGGTGGGTCAGTCCGAGAGAAAAACCAGAGGGCCCAATTCATTACCTCACCTGCACCCATGCAAAAGGGGTAGAAATTGCTCCCAAATCAGAGTGGTAGGTTTTTTTTCCCATTTTTAAAAAGCCCTCCCATTGCCTCTTTTGATCAGAGGCCCAACTCCCTTTCTTTTACCTATGCAGGGAGGCTTTTTTAACCCTTTACAGGTAAAACAAGCAGAGTACAGCCACCAGGAGGGAGTTTATAGCTAACTGGCTGGCTGGGTGTCCACAAAAGGGAGCTACGCCCGCCCCCCCATTTATCACAGCAGCCAACAGGGAAGTGGGAGGGAGGCACTCCTAGGCCTGGCCTACACTGGGGGGGGGGGAATCGATGTAAGATACACAACTTCAGCTAGGGGAATAGCTTGCCTGAAGTCGAAGTCTCTTATTTCGACTTACCTCCCATCCTCGTGGCGTGGGATCGACGGCCGTGGCTCCCCCTGTCGACTCCGCTACCGCCGCTCGTCCTGGTGGAGTTCTGGGGTTGATGGGAGCATGTTCGGGGATCGATATATCGCGTCTAGATGGGAAGCGATCTATCGATCCCTGATAAACCGATCGCTACCCGGAGACACACCCTTAGAGCCGGCATGTCCCCTCTGATTCTCCCTTGCTGCTTGGGCAGAAGCGGAAAGGGAGCAAAAGATGCCTGGCTGAAGGGTTTTGCGCTCGGCCTTGAGGATTAAGCCCGAGCCCACGGCATGGCTGCTGGGAGATGGATTTTTGTGTCACAGCCAGCGCACTCTTCGGGCCATCACCTGAACACACTCAGGCCAGCAGGGACAGCTCTGAAGTGGCAAAAGGGTTCCTTTGAGGGTCCAAGGAGGTAGTATAGGGTCAGTACCGTCCCTGGGAGGGCTCAAATCACCATCCTTTGGGTTAACAGCTGAATGTGCTGACCCACTGTGCTCCACCACAGCCACTGACCCTCCATAACCCCAAACCCATACCCTACAGCCCCCATTCCCTGCCACACCCCGCAAACCCATCCCCACAGCCCTCATTCCCTGCCACAGCCCGCAAACCCATCCCCACAGCCCCTCATTCCTGCCACAGCGCACAACCCCCTCCCCCCTAGCCTCAGATTCCCAGCCACAGCCCGCAAACCAATCCCCCACAGCCCCCATTCCCTGCCACAGCGCTCAACCCATCCCCCACAGCCCCACATTCCCTGCCACAGGGCTCAAACCCATCCCCCACTGCCCAATCACAGCCCCCATTCCCTACCACAGCACTCAGCCCCATCTCCCACAGCCCCACATTACCTACCACAGCCCGCAAACCAATGCCCCACAGCCCCCCATTCCCTGCCAGACCGCTCAAACCCATCCCCCACAGCTCAATCAAAGCCGCCTTCTCCCTTCAACACCACCCAAACGCATGCCCCACAGCACACCATTTCCTGCCACAGTCCTCAAACCCATCCCCCACAGCCCCCGATTCCCATCCACAGTGCTCAAACCCGTCCCCAACAGCATCCCATTCTATTCCGGACCGCTCAAACCCATCCCACACATCCCCATCACAGACCCCCATTCCCTGCCACAGCTCTCAAACCCAACCCCACAGCCCGCCAATCCCTGCCACCGCGCTCAAACCCATCCCCCATGTGACGGAGCTGTTCTGGCGGGACCCAACTGAGAGTGCCAAATCAGGACCAATTGCTTAAACAGGGCAGTCACAGCCCTAGGCTGGGGTTTTTCCACCTCTAGGGCAAACCAAACCAGCCAGACAAAAAGGACTTTGGTCTCACCCCACTGGCTAACCACAAGTCACACAAGCAATTTCCTTAGACACTCCAGTCTCCCAGCATCACCACCAGTGCACTCGTCCTGGGGATGAATGGTTATGAAAACCAACACCCCAATAAAAGAAAAGGTTCCCTCGATCCCAAAGGACCAAGCCCCAGACCCAGGTCAATATACACATCAGATCTTACCCACAAATCACGCTGTTGCCAATCCTTTAGAATCTAAAATCTAAAGGTTTATTTACAAAGGGAAAAAGGTAGAGAAGAGAGGTAGAATTGGTTAAATGGAATCAATTACATACAGTAATGGCAAAGTTCTTAGTTCAGGCTTGCAGCAGTGATGGCATAAACTGCAGGTTCAATTTAAGTCTCTGGAAAACATCCCCCACTGGGATGGGTCCTTCAGTCCTTTGTGCAGAGCTTCAGTTTGTAGCAAAGTCCCTCCAGAGGTCAGAAGCAGGATTGAAGACCAGATGGAGACGAAGCATCAGGCTTATATAGACTTTTCCAGGTGTAAGAATCCCTTTGTCTTCACTGTGGAATTTTACAGCAAAATGGAGCCTTGAGTCACATGAGCCAGTCCCTGCATACTTTGCTGAGTCACAAGGCGTGTCTGCCTTCTCTCCATGGGTCCATTGTGTCCTTAATGGTCCCTAATGGGCCATCAAACAGGCTAGGCAGAGCTAACACCAGCTTGTCTGGGAGGCTTCCCCCAGAAGCACAGCACAAACTTGAAATATTGACAGCATAGAGCCAACATTCATAACTTCAACTAAAAATGATACAGACATACAGACAGCATAATTATAACCAGCAACCCGGAACCTGGTCTTAGACACCTTATATGACCCCCTTTACTTAGGATTTGGTGCCACTACAGGACCTTGGTTGCAACCCATGTTCTATATGGTCCCCATTTATATCAATAACGTCACATCCCCAACGCAAAATTGATGCAGGAAGGGATGACAAAACATCGCTGACTGCATCCCAAGAGCCCCCTTTCCTTGGGTCTGTCTCACTACAGCTAGTGTTGGGCTAGAGGCCGCCCCAGTGTATAACCGAAATGGTTTATCAAAGTCATGTTTAATAACATGAATGGATCTCTTTACAAACTTAAGGTATAACTTGGTTAGCTTTTGCAGCATGGTTCCTGTATGTTTCATGTGATCTTGCCAAGAGCTAAAGAAAACAGCTACTTTATCCATACCAGCCTTGGCCAATGTTTTGAACCCAATTAACATTAAACCAATGTAGATATTGATGTTGTTCATAGTACAGGACTCTTGGCATTTAGCCATGAAAGCAATATGGTAGTGTGCCTCAGTTTCCCCTTTCATACAGCACATCAGGTCTGGAATGTATTTTGCCCTGTGAAAAGTTCCAACACTGTTTACATGCATTAACTGTGAAACATCAGTATAGCAAGGCCCTTTAACATAAAGTGTGTTTTCATGTATTCCTTTCAACATGTTTAAGGGATTTTCCAAAAGATTAGGCACATTGTACATTGTTACAGTCCTTGGCAATAGCAACACATTAGTTACAAAAATTAGCATCAGCAATAACAACAAATTCATTGCAAGTGTCCATTTACAATCATATTTGTCATGCCATACCCTTGGCTCAATACCATTGGAGATTGGGCATTTTAGGGTTAACCTGTGGCTTCCCTTTGCAAAATTCAGTCTTCTCTTTCCTTCTTGTCCTGCAGGATTAAACCCTGATTTCTCTTGCTTAACAGAGATCACCGGCTGATGGGGTGGGCCCTCTGTGCTAACAGCTATTAGCAAGTCTTTCTTCTCCCTACCAGCCAAGTAATTCGCATCAACACAGACACTCGCTTTTAACTTCTTAGCTGCTATGGATTCCACGGCTGGACTTTGTCTTACAGAGATACCACACAAATCCAAAGAGTCTGAGGGTGAGAGCTGGCTTGCTCTCCCCTGCCTCCTCAAGCATTTAGCCATACAACTGTTCTGCCCTGAAACACCAGTAACTGAATCTGTCCTCAGATCCTGAAGCACAGACTGCTCACTTACAGATTCAGCATGGAGACATTCCTGTCCCAACAGCATTGTCTCCCCACCAACAAGCTGGCCACACACAGCCAGGTGGTTATAGGGCTGCTCAACTTCCTTAACAGCTTCTACTCCACCTGAGACCTTTTCAACGCTGCCCACACTGGATCTCTCAAAAGGAAAGTCAGTGGATCCATTCACAACAGAAAATTTCTGGCTGTTAGGAACTGAAACTTTCTTGATTAAATCACTTTTACACCCTTCAGTTGCAGTAAACTGCTTGCACAGGCTACCATGAGGATTCCTTTCCCTAGGAGCTTCTCTAAGCAGCAATTCACCCCTCTCAGAAATTCTGCCCTTCCCCTCTTCACCTAGGGCTTGCTCTAAAGGAACACTTCCCTGAGCAACCACAGATGCTACAGACTTTCTAGATAACAGGTCAGAAGTAGTCTCCTTCCCTTGGCCATGAACAAGTTCAGGAATCTTTTCCTTCTTGCTACAAGTTGTCAAACTGTCAGTCGGTAACACAATTAAATCACCTTTATGCTCTCCTTGTGCCCTGGCTGGGGTATCACCCTGATCAGACAGAGTTGCTGCACCCTTTTCCAACCACACATTAGCAACTGGCAAACTACAAGCACCAGAATTGTCT
This sequence comes from Mauremys reevesii, assembly GCF_016161935.1. NCBI lineage: Eukaryota > Metazoa > Chordata > Testudines > Geoemydidae > Mauremys > Mauremys reevesii. The sequence continues at coordinate 1,259,117 of NC_052638.1, forward strand.
GGTCTCTGGGATTTTGCTATGACACTAACTGGATGCAACCTAGTCACAGTGCCATTCCCCCCAGCAGACACAAACTCAGGACCATTCCCTTCCTGGGCCTTAGCTGTATTTACAACCAACTTCGAGACAACTGAATCACCCTCAACCATTACAGGCTGACAGGCACCTTCTGTCTGCTCCACAGACACAGAAGAGCCGGAGACACATTCTCCTTTACCAGACACACAGCTTGGGATTTTACTTCCCTTGTCCCAGCACACAGGGCTGTTCACAGACAACTGCTTGGAGACTGGAGTAGCTTCCTTTATAGGCAAGTCAATACTCCTGACAGACACAGGCACATTCCCTCCACTGTCACATTTCTCCACACAGGAAACAGGTAAGGGATATGGACACTCATCTTCCACTATCCCTCCCTTCCCAAATTGCTGATTAGACAAAGCCATCAGCTCACAAGGCTGCCTAGTCTCCTGCAAACTTTCCCTATCAGGCACATTGCCTCTCCCAACAGATAAGCTGCTGCTCTTTTCACTACACTGAGCTACTTTTAGCAAATCACAGTTACCCATTTCAGGTTTACTTCTACAAGCTGCACTAGCCAACAATCCATTACCCATTACAAATTTACCCTCTCCTTCCTCAGTTAGGGCTTTAACCTGACCATCTACTTTAGTCTGCTCCTGAGAAACATTTTCCTCACCAATGAGATCTTTCTGCTCTTGATCTAACTCCAGATTAACTTCTGAGACATCAGACAGACATTCAGAAACTTCATTCCCAGACAAGCTGCTTTTTTGCACAGACAAACCTTTGGAGCAACCCACCTCAGGCAAATCCTTGCTCACAATAGACACAGGTTTAAGATTATTCCTCTCCTGTGACTGGCTACCTGGATTGAACAAAGCCTCAACATTTTCCCCAATTAAAAGATCTTTAGGCAATAACTTCCTGACGCCAGCTATCACTTCATGCTGAGCCCCATTCCACTCAAGGTGGATTCTGGCTAAAGGCACACGGACAGTAAACTCACAGAGGATCACAACATTCACACTCTGATTTGGTAAATAATCTTCCTCTTTGACCAGATCTGCTTTAACAAGAGTGATGTTAGAAGCCATAGTTTGCCCTAAAGAGCTTTTACCATTGACTTTTACACTCTCATACATAGCACTGCCACAATTTATGGGGCCACCCCCTACTGAACACACAGTAACAGCATTGACATAAAAGGTGGCATTGTTGGGGTACATTTGGTTACCCCCAGACAACTGCTCAGAGTTATACAACATACCAACATTGTTACAAACTGGACTTTCAAGAGGATACAGTCTCTGCTGTTCTTCCATTGCTTTTTTGACTTGGAGTTGGATTCTAGCTGTCTCCTGTTGCATCTGTAGAGTTTTCTCCTCAGCAGCCAGCAGCTCCAGACGCCTCTTACGAGCTTTTTCTTCTCTCTTAGCAACTTCTTTCTTTCTCTCATCAGCCTCTTTCTCCATTCGAATTTCTGCCAGTTCTTGCTCATAATCAAACTGCAGGCTGTCTCTCAAGGCTTGCAGTTTCCTTGCTTTTCCTGATGCTCTCTGTCTCATAGTCACTGATCTTTAACCAACCAAACTCTCAATCCCAAAGTTAAAATTTGGATAGCGTGGGGTTCTGACCCAAAGCTTAATTGACCTGGTTCTGTGGATCCAAGCACGACTACGCCACTGTGACGGAGCGATTCTGGCGGGACCCAACTGAGAGTGCCAAATCAGGACCAATTGCTTAAACAGGGCAGTCACAGCCCTAGGCTGGGGTTTTTCCACCTCTAGGGCAAACCAAACCAGCCAGACAAAAAGGACTTTGGTCTCACCCCACTGGCTAACCACAAGTCACACAAGCAATTTCCTTAGACACTCCAGTCTCCCAGTATCACCACCAGTGCACTCGTCCTGGGGATGAATGGTTATGAAAACCAACACCCCAATAAAAGAAAAGGTTCCCTCGATCCCAAAGGACCAAGCCCCAGACCCAGGTCAATATACACATCAGATCTTACCCACAAATCACGCTGTTGCCAATCCTTTAGAATCTAAAATCTAAAGGTTTATTTACAAAGGGAAAAAGGTAGAGAAGAGAGGTAGAATTGGTTAAATGGAATCAATTACATACAGTAATGGCAAAGTTCTTAGTTCAGGCTTGCAGCAGTGATGGCATAAACTGCAGGTTCAATTTAAGTCTCTGGAAAACATCCCCCACTGGGATGGGTCCTTCAGTCCTTTGTGCAGAGCTTCAGTTTGTAGCAAAGTCCCTCCAGAGGTCAGAAGCAGGATTGAAGACCAGATGGAGACGAAGCATCAGGCTTATATAGACTTTTCCAGGTGTAAGAATCCCTTTGTCTTCACTGTGGAATTTTACAGCAAAATGGAGCCTTGAGTCACATGAGCCAGTCCCTGCATACTTTGCTGAGTCACAAGGCGTGTCTGCCTTCTCTCCATGGGTCCATTGTGTCCTTAATGGTCCCTAATGGGCCATCAAACAGGCTAGGCAGAGCTAACACCAGCTTGTCTGGGAGGCTTCCCCCAGAAGCACAGCACAAACTTGAAATATTGACAGCATAGAGCCAACATTCATAACTTCAACTAAAAATGATACAGACATACAGACAGCATAATTATAACCAGCAACCCGGAACCTGGTCTTAGACACCTTATATGACCCCCTTTACTTAGGATTTGGTGCCACTACAGGACCTTGGTTGCAACCCATGTTCTATATGGTCCCCATTTATATCAATAACGTCACACCCCACAGTACCCCATTCCCTGCAACAGCGCTCAAACCCGACCCCACAGCCCCCCATTCCCTGCCACAGCTCTCAAACCCTATCCCCACAGCCCCCGTTCTCTGTCAGAGACCTGAAACCCATCCCCCACAGCCCCATCACAGCCGCCTCATTCCCTGCCACCGCGCTGAAACCCATCCCCCACAGACACATCACAGCCGCCTCATTCCTGCCACGCGCTCCAAACCCATCCCCACAGCCCCATTCCCTGCCACAGCTCTCAAACCCTATCCCCACAGCCCCACATTCCCTGCCACAGCCCTCTAACCCAGCCCCCCCAGGACCCCATTCCCTGCCACAGCGCTCAAACCCGACCCCCCCGCCCCCCCGTCCCTGCCAGAGCGCTCAACCCCATCCCCCACAGCCCCATCAGAGCCGCCTCGTGCCCTGCCACAGCGCTCAAACCCATCCCCCACAGCCCGCCATTGCCTTCCACATCCCTCAAACCCATCCACCACAGCCCCATCACAGCCGCCTTGTTCCCTCTCACAGCTCTCAAACCCATCCGCCACAGCCCCTCATTCCCTGCCACGGCGCTCAAACCCATCCCCCACAGCCCCATTCCTTCCACATCCTCAAACCCATCCCCACATCCCCATTCCTTCCACATCCTCAAACCCATCCCCTACAGCCTCCCATTCCCTGCCAGACTGCTCAAACCCATCCCCCATCCCGGATCACAGCCACCTCCTTCCCTGCCACAGCGCACTCACAAACCCATCCCCCAGAGCCCCCCATTCCTTTTCAGAGCCCTCAAACCCACCCCCACAGCCCCATCACAACTCCCCATTCAGTACAACAGGGCTCAAACCCATCTCCCACAACCCCCATTCTCTGCCACAGCGCTGAAACCCATCCCCCACAGACCGCCATTCCCTGCCAGAGCACTCGAACCCATCCCCCACAGCCCCATCACAGCTGCCTCATTCCCTGCCACAGCCCTCAAACCCATCCCCCACAGCCCCATCAGAGCCGCCTCATTCCCTGCCACTGCGCTCAAACCCATCCCCCACAGGCTCCCATTCCCTGCAACGGCGCTCAAACTCGACCCCACAGCCCCCCATTCCCTGCCACAGCGCTCAACCCCATCCCCCACAGCCCCATCAGAGCCGCCTCGTGCCCTGCCACACTGCTCAAACCCATCCCCCATCACAGCCACCTCCTTCCCTGCCACAGCGCACACACAAACCGTTCCCCCACAGCCCCCCATTCCTTTTCAGAGACCTGAAAACCATCCCCCACCGCCACATCAGAGCCGCCTCATTCCCTGCCACCGTGCTGAAACCCATCCCCACAGCCGCCCATTCCCTGCCACACTGCTCAAACCCATCCCCCACACAACTCCCCATTCAGTACAACAGCGCTCAAACCCATCTCCCACAACCCCCATTCTCTGCCACAGCGCTCAAACCCATCCCCACAGCCCCATCACAGCTGCCTCATTCCCTGCCACAGCCCTCAAACCCATCCCCCACAGCCACATCACAGCCGCCTCATTCCCTGCCACCGCTGAAACCCATCCCCACAGCCCCATCACAGCCGCCTCATTCCCTGCCACCGCTCAAACCCATCCCCACAGCCCCATCACAGCTGCCTCATTCCTGCCACAGCCCTCAAACCCATCCCCCACAGCCCCATCACAGCCACCTCATTCCCTGCCACCGCGCTGAAACCCATCCCCCATAGGACCCCATTCCCAGCAACCGCGCACAACCCCCGCCCCCCCAGCCCCCGCAGAGCCGCCTCGTGCCCTGCCACAGCGCTCAAACCCATCCCCCACAGCCCGCCATTGCCTTCCACATCCCTCAAACCCATCCCCCAGAGCCCCAATTCCCTACCACATAGCTCAAAAACATCCCCCACTGCCCCCCATTCCCTTCCTAAGCCCTCAAACCCGAACCCCAGCCCCCCAGCGGAGCCGCCGCGTTCCCTGCTACAGCCCTCAAACCCATCCCCCATAGGACCCCATTCCCTGCCAGAATTCTCAAACCCATCCCCCAGGGACCCCCATTCCCTGCCCCAGAACTCAAACACAACCCCACAACCCCTTTTCCCTGCCACAGACCTGAAACCCATCCCCCACAGCCCCATCACAGCCGCCTCGTTCCCTGTTACAGCGCTCAAACCCATTTCCCACAGCCCCCCCATTCTCTGCCAGAGTGCTGAAACCCATCCCACAGCCCCATCACAGCCGCCTCGTTCCTACCACTGCGCTCAAACCCATCCCCCACAGTATCTCTATCCCTTCCTCAGATTTCAAACCCATCCGCCACAGCCCCATCACAGCCGCCTCGTTCTCTGCTACAGCACTCAATCCCATTCCCTACAGGCCCCACATTCCCTGCCCAGCTCTCAAACCCAACCCCACAGCCCAACCACAGACCCCCGTGCCCTACCACAGCGCTCAAACCCATCCCCCACAGCCCCACCACAGCCCCCTGTGCCCTGACACAGAGCTCAAACCCATCCCCCACAACCTCCCATTCCTGCCACAGCGCTCAAACCCATCCCCACAGCTCCCATTCCCTGCCACAGCCCTCAAACCCATCCCCACAGGCCCCATTCCCTCCCACAGGGCTCTAACCCATCCCCAGAGGCCCTCATTCCCTGCCACAGTTCTGAAACCCGAGCCCCACAGCCCCATTGCCCAGCTGGGTTTCTTACCCTCTTCTGCAGGAAGAGCCTGTGCAGCCTGTAGATCTCTCCCCTGGCTTGCCGGCTGATGTTATTGGCTGGGTGAGATACATGGAGACCCAGGTGGAGCACAAAGTCGCCTGCCTTGGAGAAGTCGGAGGAGCTCTGGTGGCAGGAAGAGGAGACGGGAATCCATCAACATTCTCCCTTCAGCTCTCCAGCTCCCCTGGGCCAGAGCTTTTGTCCTCATGGCTCTTCCATCCATGCTACCAAGTCCTTTACAGCTGGGGTCCTGGGGGGTGGGGTGGGGTGTCAAGGGCGTGTGCCTTGATCCTGACATGCTGTTCATGGATCAGGCATTTCTGAGTAAATAGACCAGACCCAAGACTGACCATTGTCCCAGCCTGGAGAGACAATGAGCTTGTGCCCAGCAAGACGTGAGCAGTGTCATGAGTCCCCTTTTCCAATCAGCTATTCTTCCACCCTGAGCACAAAGTCTCAGCCCTATGGAGAGGGGAAGAGGCTCGTTTGTAGAGCACGTACGCCTGCCCGCTGACCCTCCCCTGCCTCCTTTTCCCACAGCACATCCATTTCAGGGTCCTCTCCAAAAAGACCCAGGAGAGAGCCAGGGCCATACAGAGCAGTGCTGCCCTGCTCGACTTTGCCACCTCCCTGCCTGGATTTGAGGTAAGTGACCTTTGACCCCAGCATCCTGCAGAGTCAGGGCTTGAGTCAAGTTCCTCATCCCTTGGCTAATTGGTCCCCCCTGGGTCCGTAAGGGACTGCATTCCATAGGGCAGTGGCTGGCAGATTTGTGCCTGGCCTCAGGGCCCTTGTTATTCTGGAGCAGCTAGGCAGCGAGTGCTCAGCCAGGGGCGAGATCTATGGGCTGCATAGGCTCTTCCTGCAGAAGAGGGGTAAGAAACCTAGCTGGGCAATGGGACCCCATGGAAACGAGCCTCTGGGAGACTAGCTCCCGCTGGCCATTGGGATGCCTCTACAACTAAGGCCTCTCTATTTAGACCCACTGTAGCGGGGCAGAGGAACCCCAATAGAAACAAGCCCCCCCTCCTTTGAGACTCCCTCAGCTGGGCAATGGGACCCTACAGAAAGAAGCCCCCTCCTCTGAGACCCACCCCACCTTAGATGATGACTCTTTCTCTGCCCCTCTCTCTGAATTAGGGAGGTGAATGTGAAAGTGCCAGGGAAATTGGCTGCTTTATCTCAGAGCCCAGCTCTGTCCCCCAGTCCAGGGAAATCAGCCCTGACGGGGCAGCTAGCTAGTGAGGGGACAGGAATGGAGCTATTGAGGCATGTGGAGGGACAGAGCCCATCATGAGGGCAGGAGCTGAAGCAGGAACCACAGGGAAAGGACACAAAGCTTGTAGGATGTCAGCAGCTGGGCCTGACTTCAGTGGGTGGGGGGTTCTCGGTATTAGACGACACCATTAACAGGCACCCACTCCCAGAGCACAATGGCCATAAGGGTCCCATGATTACTGCGATGACTGAAACAAATCCCCCTTCCGGTACTAAACCACCTGGTGGGGACCCTGCGAGTCCATTGGTCCATGGATGCCACGAGGACCCCGGCCAGTGTGTACCCAGCAATGGGATCAGAAGGAAACAGGCACTGAAACCGGAATGCCAAATGGCCCAAATGGGTGTGTCCTTCTCCCCCAGGGCTGAACATCAGAGAGGCAAGAGAGCTGTGGTGTCGGGACGGGCTCCAGGACACCGAGCGCCTGGGCTATAGGAACATGGCCAGGATGGGGGAAGGTAAGGACTCTCCACCGCTGCTCTGGTGTGGTGCTGTCTCCCCCCCACCCCTGCAGTGAGCGTGTCATGGATACAGGGCAAGAGCCTGCTACTTGTTTCCAGCAGAGTATGTGAGGCTCATGGGAATGTCAGTGAGGTGAGGCATGGGAATGATCCAGATCTGAAAGACCCCTAATCTCTAGCAGGTGAGCTGCAGGAGAGATTGCTGCTGGGAGCAGTAGTGTCCTTTTTTGTCTGTATGAGTTGGGTTCCAGAGTGCAGACACATTTCCAGCATCTCATGACACCTGCGGTGAATCCTGCTCCAGAAAGAGCTATTCGAGGCCTCAGTGCCTGCAACCTCTTACTTACCAAGGGGGGCTCCTTGGTCAATGGGTTGGCTGCCCCAGGACTCTTATCCACCTTGTGAGGCACTAGAGCGATTTGGAGCCTGGTTCTGGACAATTGCAAGGGCTCTGGAGCTGTAGGTTTTAGGTCTTCGGCAGACCAATGAAGAACTTTCCTCCTAGTGGCGCTTCTGGCCATACACGACCCCCAGCTCCATGTCAGCCAGGCTGGGCTGGTGCTCACATATTCCATCCGGGGGGAAGCCAGTCAGCTGATAGGCGATGAGGTAACCAAAAGGGGATCAACTGGGGAGGGACCCCCCTCCCCAGGGCCTTTCACCTCCAGGCCATTGGAAACCACTCTCATCTCATCCCCATGCGCTGACCAGGAGCAAGGGAGGATGAAGCCAAGCAGGTGCCATTGGTAGGTGCTAGCTTGTTCCCTGAGCAGCTCAAAGCAGGGTAGACCCAGCTCTCCAGTAAAGCTAGTTCCTAACAGGCATCACATCAACACAACATGCTGCCATTGCTCATGCTAGGGGCAAACTCCCTAGCCATCTCTGTGAGCCTTTCATACCCCTCAGGGCCTCAGGCCGGTTCCTAGTGCTCTGGTATCATGTTATCCCAGCCACCACCTGCTCTGGGAGAACTGGAGAAGTTAGTCAGCAGAGGCTGCTTAAGTGCCTCATTCACCAGAGCTACTGTCCATGGCCTCATGTGAAGGACAGGAAAGTTGTCCACTTCCTCTCACCCCACGGCACTACTGCCTAAAGCCTCCCAGCCCCTCAGCTGGATGAGGAGACAGTGGCTGAGGGATTTGGGAGGAGCTGAGCTGAATCCCCAGCTGGGTTGGGAGGTAGAACAGCTCTCACGGGAGGACTGAGAGGAGTGGGGGCAGGAGTTCATTCCACATTAGTGGGAGAGGGGTTGGAAGTCACTAGAGAGGAGACAAGATTTCATCTCGGGGGTTGGATGGGGGAATCCGTCCCTCAGAGATGGGGAGGGGGTGGGGTGGAAATTTTGCTGGCTCCCGGTGCCGTTAATACCCTTTGTTCTCGTGGGTGTCTTACAGAGAAGGTCATGGCCCATCGGGTGCTTGCGCCAGGTGCCCAAAGCACTGCAGGGGCTCTGCTCCGTGGGACAGCCTTGAAGGGCCCCCTCTTCGCATGACCACAAGCTCCCGCACCCTGCCACAGGTACTGCTCTGTCTCACTGTGCCTGCGGCAGGGAGGGCGGGGAAGAGCGGACATAGAGACCACAGCACTAAGAGAAACCAAGGCCGAGCACCTCACTGTCTCAACGCCATGCCCTACCCCAACCCCTGGAGCTGGGGCCAGGCCAGATCCTGCCCCTGCCCCCATGCCCAGAGGCCAGGTTTGGAAAATCAGGCTGTCAGGGCCATGGGGCTGGCCCAGAAATGAGAGCATCCGCAGAACCAGGGGTTATGCTCAATAGCCATTGCAGTCTGGGAGGGGTGGCCTGACATGGAGCCCTTCCCCTGTCGTCACTGCTCAGACCTTCCCATGGCCCTGACCATCCCCCACCTGGGGCCCAATCCACTGACCTGGTATCTGAACCCTTCCCAGCTAGGAATGAAATTCCTCCCTAACACCCTGGGGCAGGGAAAGATCCTCCCTCTCTAGGAGATGGGAACTGAGATGCAGAGGAAGGGCTGTGGCCCTGGTCACACAATCCTGGGTGTAGATCTGGGAAATGGACTGGATCCCAGCCTAGAGCCTTTGCTTTCTGCCCTTTAGTCTCCCCTCCGGCTAGGGGGTCTGTGAGTGTGAACTGAACAGGGAGGGTGATGGGACCTCCCCTCGGCTTGGACCCCCAGGGTCAGAAACATCTTTGTCATCCTGCTGTCCTTCTTTTATTCCTAGGAAGGGAGTCCCACGATGAGGGAGTCTCTAGGGAAGCAGTAAGTCATCCTCATTGAGTTTTTGGGGTACACCCTCTCCCTAGAAGGTGCTACAATTGAGCCAAATAAGGGACAAAGTTTGAAGTCCTCAAGAAGTGCAGCGCTTCCTAGACGTCACTCATCCTGTATTTGAGCTTGGCAGGGATCAAGAGAAGGGACAGGGCTATTAGCGGGCAATGCGAGGTGCGGGAGGTGGGGGGTTGGAGATGGGGGAAAGGCCTGAGAAGTTCAACTACATTAGATCAACTGTGCCAGAGAATCACTGGTTGAAGGGACTGAAATGGAGCCTCTGAGGTGAACGTTGTGGCCCAAACCTCTCTCTGCTCTGTATCTTACAGGATTTCAGCTGGCTGTTCCAATACAGGATGAGAACTATGCCGCTGAAGTCTCCCAGCACCTGTGCAGTGAAGTGCCGCTTAAACTCGCTGTGCTGCTGTGACGGAGCAGGGAGCGGGGCGGACTTGACCTGGGAATGTTGCCGGGGAGTTACACTGGGGATGAGAAGGAATGTATCTGAGGTGTAACCTGAGCCGAGGGGGCGGGGCCGGGGAGAAATCATTCCTTCTGCCTGGGAGACTGAACAAACGAGAAGAGGAGCGAGGGGAGGGGGAGAAAGCTGCTGGAGGGATTTTTAGTTTCAGCTTTTGGCTGGGTGGTGCTCTAAGCTCCCTGAACCCCCCAGAAAGACTTGATTGAGGGGTCCTGGTTCTGCCTACAAGCTATGCTGTAGACTTTGTTCCTACTGTCCAATGAACCTTCTGTTTTACCGGCTGGCTGAAAGTCACAGTGAATCCCAGGAAGAAGGGTGCAGGGCTCTGACTCCCTGACACGCCCTGACAGATGCACAGACCTTGCCCTGGCTCTCTTCACAGGACTGAATTTCACCCCTGTAAGGGGTACAAGGAAATAATTGACTGAAGGCCTTTTTCTTTTTGAATGTCTGTCTAGTGGGAAAAAACTATGAGGATTTTTAACCTGTTTCTTTCCCATGACTGGTGCTCCAGTGATGCAGAGACGTGCTGATGCATTGTTTTACGCATAAGGCTAATAGGTACTGGGGGTTGCAGAGTGCCCCAGATAAAGGGGCACCGGGTCCTGGGGGGGACATGGGGAGGGAACGAAGCGTTAGTGGGACATTGGCCTGCAGGGGGTTTTCTGGCCTCACATCACAAGGCCAAACCTCCTCCCATTCTGGGCGCTGTAGAAGAGACCATTGGCCAAAAAAACAAACCCTCTTCATTCCCCTGTGAGACACTGCGGCCATGGGTGACAAGTGAATGACCAGAGAGCGCCCCTGTGGGAATCCGAGAGAGAGTGTTCCTGTGAGGAGCTTTTCTGTTTCTAACAAAGGGTTTCTGTTCCCCCAAATCTCAGCCACTCAGCAGAATGTGGGAGAGCCGAGTGCTGATGGGCTAGAGGTGTCCCAGGAGTCGCTGTGCAGCAGGTGCAGTGTCAGCAGTCACCATGGACCAAACCCTGCGCTCCAGACAACCCAGGCTGTTTCCCTGGATTGCAAAGGGGACTTTAGCTTGGGGAATCGGTTGCTGATGCCTGTATCCACAACTGGGCTGTTTTAATGAGGCTACATGATGGTACATGAAGAGCGATTCAACAAGGGGTAATGACCATTACAGAGCAAGGCTGGGCCCTTTACCGAGCTGCTGCAGTCAAGCATCCACAGCCAGAAGAGAGACGATGGGAAACTCGCTTAGATGGCTGGCGACAGCAGCAGCTGTCTCATAAAGCTCTGCTCATGTGCTAGACAACAGAGACAGGACAAAGAGCCACACAGTGAAAGCCTGGGTTTCAATTAGCAATACAAATGTTTTTCAGTGGATTATGCTGTCCGGACAGTCTATTTCCTGAAATTAGGTTCTCCGTGCCCACAGGACAGGGCTGGCCTGAGCATGAGGCGAACTGAGGCACCTGGCTCAGGTGCCAGACTGTGTGTGTGTGTGTGTGTGTGTGTGTGTGTGTGTGTGTGTGCGTGCGCGCGGGGGGGCCACTAGGATTCAGAGTGTAGAAAATTGTTTGCCGCTGGATATGTATTCTCTCTGCTCGATATGAACAGAGCTGATGGAGTGCTGTGCTGGAGGAAGGGGAGCACAAAAGACATAATAGGCAGGCAGGAGAAAAGGTGAGAGGGACTAAAAAAAAGCAACAGGAGCTGCAGGGAGAGAGAGGGAGAGGAGCACCCCCAGAAGCCTAGACTGATTAACACCAGCTTGTCAGGGAGCTTCTTATTTCCTACTGCTTCCCTGAACCGACTTGAGGCGAACAGGCAGTCAGCTGAAGTAGTAGGAGACAGTTAGGACCTTAAGCTGCTGCTATCTTCCCTCACTCAGCCCCTGCTACCAGCCTGCTTATTTGCCCTCTTCAACTGAGTGTTGAGAGCTGGTACAGAACAGCAGTCATGAGTGAAAGAAGAAAACGCCCCTCTGGGGCAGCATTTAGAAAAAGAAAGAAAGCAAAGGAAACTTTTCCATCTAAGCAGGCAGGAGCTCTCCTGAGAGTACGTCCATACTACCCACCGGGTCGGTGGGTAGAAATCGACTTCTCGGAGTTCGATATATCGCCTCTCATCTTGACGCGATATATTGAACTCCAAACGCGCTCCCGTCAACACTGGAACTCCACCACCGCGAACGGCGGTGGCGGAGTCGACGGGGGAGCTGCGGACTTCGATCCCGCGGCGTGAGGACGGGTAAGTAGTTCGAACTAAGGTAGTTCAAGTTCAGCTAAACTTGCGTACCTTAGTTCGACTCCCCCACCTCGACCCCCCACCTAGTGTAGACCAGGCCTTAGATACGTAGACACAATTTTTCAGGGTGAGTCTTCCAGCCCCAGTGAGGATGTGAGCTTTGAGTCTGGCTAGAAATCTGGCATGTCATGAGAAGGCAGCAAATCACCAGTGAGCATTCCAAAGCTGGAAAGAACTTGCGATGAGACAGAAGGCTGGTCTACACCGGGGGGGGGGGGGGGGTCGGTACTCGATCTAAGATACTCAACGTCAGCTACGTGAATAGCGTAGCTGAAGTTGAAGTAGCAGATCGATTTAGTTCGGGTCCTCACCGGCGGGATCAACGTCCGCAGCTCCCTATGTTGATTCCGTTACGCCGCTCGCACCGATGGAGTTCCAATGTAGACAAGCGTGCTTTCGGGGATCGATATATCGCGTCTAGAGCCCCGAAAAATCAATGGCTACCCGCCGATACGGCGGGTAGTCTGGACGTACCCTAAGGTTAAAGGACAAAATAGATGATCAGCATCAAGAGAAGATTGCATCAGCGTCTCTTTACTGGCAAAATGATCTGAAAAGGCTCATTGTCATTGTGACACTCCTTACTACCCAAAACCTAGCACTGCATGGCACTTCAGATCAGGTGCATGTGCCAAACAATGGAAACTTCCTTAAAATTGCGGAGCTGATGGCTGAATTTCATGCTGTACTCCGGGAGCATCTAAGAAGAGTCCTCACTCAAGAAATGGACACACCCTATAAATATTCAAAATGACAGGTTTCAGAGTAGCAGCCATGTTAGTCTGTATCTGCAAAAAGAACAGGAGTACTTGTGGCACCTTAAAGACTAACAAATTTATTTTAGCATGAGCTTTCGTGAGCTGCAGCTCACTTCTTCGGATGCATAGAATGGAACACACAGACAGGAGACATTTATACATACAGAGAACATGAAAAGGTGGACGTATGCGTAACAACAGGAAAAGAGATGAGCTCATTTCAATTGATTAGACTTTTCCTGTTCTAATGCATACTTCCACCTTTTCATGTTCTCTGTATGTATAAATGTCTCCTGTCTGTGTGTTCCATTCTATGCATCCGAAGAAGTGAGCTGCAGCTCACGAAAGCTCATGCTAAAATAAATTTGTTAGTCTTTAAGGTGCCACAAGTACTCCTGTTCTTTATTCAAAATGAGATCATACAGCTACTGGCAACAAAAATCAAACAGAAGATTGTGGCAGATCTTTAGTCTGAAGTCAGAACACCTGACATCAGCTATATCGAACAAACGGCTTTAATGGTGCGTGTTGTAACAACAACAGATGCTAATGAAAAATGTCCCTGCAACTGTGTCAGAGAGCATTTACATGACTTTATTGACATTGATGCTACTACAGGAGCTAGTATGACAAATATGCTTCTTAAAAAGCTGGAAGATACGGGAATTGTGCTAGTTGACATGAGAGGTCAGGGCTACGATACTGGTGCCAACGTGAGAGGCAAGACCAGAGGAGCGCAGACGCGGATCTGAGCGTTAAACCCTCGAGCTTTTTTTGTCCCATGCAGTTCTATTCATTGAACTTGGTGGTCAGTGATGCAGCATCGCCATCTAGTGACGCTACTGAATTTTTTAATAAAAGAACCGGAGTGCTTGTGGCACCTTAGGTTCCCATCTGCTAGAGAGGGAGGATCTTTCCCTGCCCCAGGGTGTTAGGGAGGAATTTCATTCCTAGCTGGGAAGGGTTCAGATACCAGGTCAGTGGATTGGGCCCCAGGTGGGGGATGGTCAGGGGTGACACGGGCCATGGGAAGGTCTGAGCAGTGACGACAGGGGAGGGGCTCCATGTCAGGCCACCCCTCCCAGACTGCATGGCGTTTGTGGGTCTGAGAACTGTGGCAGGGAACGGGAGCCTCTGGGGAATGGGTTAGAGCCCTGTGGCAGGGTACAGGGGGCTGTGGTGGGGCTGAGGGGGATGGTTTTGAGCGCTGTGATAGGGCAAGGGGGTCTGTGGTGGGGCTGAGGGGTTGGGTTTGAGAGCTGTGCAGGGAATGGGGGTCTGTGGGGGATGGGTTTGAGTGCTGTAGCAGAGAACGAGGCGGCTATGATGGGGCTGTGGGGGATGGGTTTGAAAGCTGAGGAAGGGATAGGGAGCCTGTGGGGGATAGGTTTGAGGGCTCTGGCAGGGAATGGGAGCCTGTGGGGGATGGGTGTGAGCGCTGTAGCAGGGAACAAGGCGGCTGTGATGGGGCTGTGGGGGATGGGTTTCAGGTCTGTGGCAGGGAAAGGGGGTGGTGGGGTTGGTTTGAGTTCTGGGGCAGGGAATGGGGGTCCCTGGGGGATGGATTTGAGAGCTTTGGCAGGGAATGGGGGGCTGTGGGGGATGGGTTTGAGGGCTGTAGCAGGGAATGAGGCGGCTACAATGGGGTTGTGGAGTTCGGGTTTGAGGGCTGAGGAAGGGAATGGGGGGCAGTGGGGGATGTTTTTGAGCGCTGTGGTAGGGAGTCGGGGCTGTGGGGGATGGGTTTCAGCACTGTTGCAGGGAATGGGGTCCTGTGGGGGATGGGTTTGAGCGCAGTGACTCGAAATGAGGCGGCTGTGATGTGGCTGTGGGGGATGTGTTTGAGGGCTGTGGCAGGGAATGAGGCGGCTGTGATGGGGCTGTGGGGGTGAGTTTGAGGGCTCTGAAAAGGAATGGGGTGCTGTGGGGGATGGGTTTCTGTGTGCGCTGTGGAAGGGAAGGAGGTGGCTGTGATGGGGGATGGGTTTGAGCAGTGTGGCAGGGAATGGGGGGCTGTAAGGGGATGGGTTTGAGGGATGTGGAAGGGAATGGGGGGCGGTGGGGGATGGGTTTGAGAGCCGTTGCAGGGAATGAGGGGCTGTGGCGGATGGCTTTGAGCACTGTGAGAGGGAACGAGGCGGCTGTGATAAGGCTCTGGGGGGTGGGTTTCAGCGCTGTGGCACGGAGTGGGCGGAGGTGGGGGAAGGGTTCGAGTGCTGTGGCAAGGAATGGGGGGCTGTGAGGAATGTTTTTGAGCTCTGTGGCAGGGAATGGGGGGCTGTGGGAGATAGGTTTGAGCGATGCGGTAGGGAATGGGGGGCTGTGATGGGGCTGTGGGGGATGGGTTTCAGGTCTGGGGCAGGGAAAGGGGGTTGTGGGGTTGGTTTGAGTTCTGGGGCAGGGAATGGGGGTCCCTGGGGGATGGATTTGAGTGCTGTGGCAGGGAATGGGGGGCTGTGGGGGATGTGTTTGCGGGCTGTGGCGCGGTTTCTGGGGCTATGGGGGATGGGTTTCAGCACTGTTGCAGGGAATGGGGTCCTGTGGGGGATGGGTTTGAGCGCAGTGGCACGGAATGTGGGGCTGTGGGGACGGGTTAGAGAGCTGTGGCAGGGAATGGGGGGCTGTGGGGGATGGGTTTGAGCGGTGTGGCAGGGAACAAGGCGGCTGTGATGTGGCTGTGGGGGATGGGTTTCATCAGTGTGGCAGTGAATGGGGGACTATGAGGGATGGGTTTGAGGGCTGTGGCACGGAACGGGTGGCTGTGGGGGATGGGTTTGAGTGCTGTGGCAGGGAACGAGGCGGCTGTGATGGGGCTGTGGGTGATGGGGTTGAGCGCTGTGGCAGGGAATGGGGGGCTGTGGGGGATGGGTTTCAGTGGTGTTGCAGGGAATGGGTCCTGTGGGGGATGAGTTTGAGGTCTATGGCAGGGATTGAGGGGTTGTGGGGATGGGTTTGAGAGCTTGTGCGAGGGAATGAGTCGGCTGTGATGAGGCTGTGGGGGATGGGTTTCAGGTCTGTGGCAGGGAATGGTGGGTTGTGGGGGATGGGTTTCAGGTCTGTGGGAGGGAATGGCGGGCAGTGGGGTCGGGTTTGAGTGCTGTTGCAGGGAATGGGGGGCTGTGGGGCGGGGTTTGACGGGCAGGGCTGGGAATGGGGGGTGTGGGGGATGGGTTTGAGCACTGTGGCAGGGAATGAGGGGCTGTGGGGGATGGGTTTGAGGTCTGTGGCAGGGAATGAGACGGCTGTGATGTGGCTGTGGGGATGGGTTTGAGCGCTGTGGCAGGGATGAGGCGGCTGTGATGTGGCTGTGGGGGATGGGTTTGCGCGCTGTGACAGAGAATGGGGGCTGTGGGAGATGGGTTTGAGCCCTGTTGTACTGAATGGGGCGGCTGTGATGGGGCTTTGGGGGTGGGTTTGCGGCCTCTGTAAAGGAATGGGGGGCTGTGGGGGATCGGTTTGTGTGTGCGCTGTGGCAGGGAAGGAGGTGGCTGTGATGGGGGATGGGTTGAGCGCTGTAGCAGGGAATGGGGGGCTGTGGTGGATGGGTTTGAGGCATGTGGAAGGCAATGGGGGGCTGTGGGGGATGGGTTTGAGCGCTGTGGCAGGGAATGGGGGGCTGTGGGGATGGGTTTGAGCTCTGTGGCAGGGAATGAGGCGGCTGTGATGTGTCTGTCGGGGATGGGTTTGAGCGCTGTAGCAGGGAACGAGGCGGCTGTGATGGGGCTGTGGGGGATGGGTTTCAGGTCTCTGACAGAGAACGGGGGGCTGTGGGGATAGGGTTTGAGAGCTGTGGCAGGGAGTTGGCGGCTGTGGGGGATGGGTTTGAGCGCTGTGGCAGGGAACGGGGCGGCTGTGATGGGGCTGTGGGGGATGGGTTTCAGGTCTGTGGCAGGTTTCAGGTCTGTGGCACTTTACTCATGTAAAGTGAGTAAGGACCTCAGACCCCATGAACAGAATACTAAAGTGCTTGTACTTTGAGCTGCACCCAGTTTCAGGTCTGTGGCAGGGAATGCGGGGCTGTGGGGTTGGGTTAGAGGGCTGTGGCAGGGAATGGGGGTCTGTGGGGGATGGGTTTGAGAGCTCTGGCAGGGACTGGGGGGCTTTGGGGGATGGGTTTGAGGGCTGTAGCAGGGAACGAGGCGGCTATGATGGGGTTCTGTTGTTCAGGTTTGAGGGCTGAGGAAGGGCATGGGGTGCTCTGAGGGATGGGTTTGAGCGCCGTGGTAGGGAATCGGGGCTGTGGGGGATGGGTTTTAGGGCTCTGACAGGGTATTGGGGGCTGTGGGGGATGGGTTTGAGCTTGGTGGCATGGAATGGAGGGCTGTGGAGAATGGGTTTGAGCATCGTGGCAGGGAATGGGGGTTTGTGATGGGGATCTGTGGGATGGGTTTGAGCGGTACGGAATGGAATGGGATGCTGTTGGGGATGGGTTTGAGCACTGTGGATGGGAAGGGGGGGCTGTGGGGGATGGGTTTGAACGCGGTGGCAGGGCCTGGGGGCCTGTGGGGGATGGGTTTGAGCGCGGTGGCAGGGAGTGGGGACCTGTGGGGAATGGGTTTGAGTGTTGTGTCAGGGAACATGGTGCCTGTGATGGGGCTGTGGGGATGGGGTTTGAGCGCTGTGTCAGGGAGTAGAGGGCTGTGGGCGTTGTGTTTGAACGCTGTGGGAGGGAACGATGCGGCTGTGATGGGGCTGTGTGGGATGGGTTTCAGCACTCTGGCAGGGAATAGGGGGCTATCGAGTGGGTTTGAGTGCTGAGGCAGGGAACGAGGCGGCTATGATGGCGTTGTGGGGTTCGAGTTTGAGGGCTGAGGAAGGGAATGGCGGGCAGTGGGGGATGGGTTTGAGCGCTGTGGCTGAGAACGAAGCCGCTGTGAGGGGGATGTGGGGGATGGCTTTGAGCGCTGTGGCAGGGACTGAGGCAGCTGTGATGGGCTATGGGGGATGGGTTTGAGTGCTGGGGCAGGACATGGGGGTCTCTGGGCGATGGGTTTGAGACCTCTGGCAGGGAATGGGGGGCTGTGGGGGATGGGTTAGAGTGCTGAGGCAGGGAACGAGGCGGCTATGATGGCGTTGTGGGGTTCGAGTTTGAGGGCTGAGGAAGGGAATGGAGGGCAGTGGGGGATGGGTTTGAGCGCTATGGCTAAGAACGAAGCCGCTGTGAGGGGGATGTGGGGGATGGCTTTGAGCGCTGTGTCAGGGAACGGGGGGGCTTTCGGGGTCGGATTCGAGCTCTCTGGCAGGGAATGGCGGCCTGTGGGGGATGGGTTTGAGCTCTGTGGCAGAGAATCGGGGCTGTGGGGGATGGGTTTGAGCAGTGTGGCAGGGAATGGGGGGCTGTGGGGGGATGGGTTTGAGTGTTGTGTCAGGGAACAAGGTGCCTGTGATGGGGCTGTGGGGATGGGGTTTGAGCGCTGTGTCAGGGAGTGGAGGGCTGTGGGCGTTGTGTTTGAACGCTGTGGGAGGGAACGAGGCGGCTGTGATGGGGCTGTGTGGGATGGGTTTCAGCACTCTGGCAGGGAATAGGGGGCTATGGAGTGGGTTTGAGTGCTGACGCAGGGAATGGGGGTCTGTTGGGATGGGTTTGAGCGCTGTGGCAGGGAATGAGGCAGCTGTTATGTGGCTGCGGGGGATGGGTTTCTGGGCTGTGGTAGAGAATGGGGGGCTGTGGGGGATGGGTTTCTGCACTGCGGCATAGATCTCAGCGGCTGTGATGGGGTTGTGGGGGATGGATTTGAGCGCTGGGGCAGGTAATGGGGGGCTGTGGGGGATGGGTTTGAGGGGTGTGGCAGGGAATGGAGGTCTGTGGGAGATGGGTTTGAGCTCTGTGGTAGGGAATGGGGGGCTGTGGGGGTCGGGTTTGAATGCTGTGGCAGGGAATGTGGGCCCATTGGGAATGGGTTTGAGGGCTGAAGCAGGGAATGTGGGGCTGTGGGGGATGGGTTTGCGGGCTGTGGCAACTTCCATTCACTGTTCCGGTTGGACTCTAACAGAATCTAACTTCCAAATTGGGAAAGAGAGTGTTTTTCCAATGGCGATTTACCAGCAAGTGTATGTGATGGAGGCGTTACAGAGTAGGCAGCTACTTCACTGCCTCACCCTGTTTGCTTTTCTTTTTCAATAGCTTTAACCCTAAAGGAAAGCTCACAAATGCTCCAATAAGGACAAACATTGCTTGTTTCATAGTAAATATATAAATATGTGGCTGAAAATCCTCCTTATTAAGAATAATGTGGAAACTAACACTTTATAGTGAAGACCCTAGGTTTGATTGTTAATTATTCATGCCCCCAGTAATAAAACTTCGAAGGATGCTCCAAATTATTAATAAATTGTTTATAAAATTCATTTCAAGTTGAACTTGTTTTTAAGCAATAACCAAGCGCTCTAATGTTTACAATTACACAATTTTTGGACAACCTTTTTAATGCAAAGACCTGTTTTAAGCCCCGCTTGGACACCAGTTAAATATGGGATAATTACTGTTTGAAATGTAGAAAGTATTTTTGGTCTTTAGATAAGTTTAACCATTTGTATGTAGGAATATGACTGAATCTGGTCACATCTGGGCAGGTGTGCATCCCAACAGGCTTGATCTCAAAAGCCTGCAAGAGAGGAGATGTGGGAGGAGTGCGAGAGACTCCTCCTGTGGTACTGGGTGCTAGAGTGATGCGGAAATGGGTGTAACCAGCCTATTGATCCATAGGTGTTGAATCCTTTTGTGTTCATTCACTGGGGGTGATGCAGAGCAGATGGGAGCGGGAGGCAGGGAGAGCAAGAGCTCACGCCTCAGTAGAGCTTTGGGAACCGAAGACTTTCTTGGGTTATTTCCTGTGCTTGCAGAAGACTCCTCAGGCCAATGGAGCGGAGCAGGGCAAGAGTCTCAGCCCCAGGAAGAGGATCGGGAAGAAATGGACCTGCGCAATCTAGACGTCCAACTTTCCAGAGGCATGTAACCAAAGATACTCAGTCCTCACCTCTTCCACATCACTGGGGAAGAGTTCCTGGTCACGGCATGCTAGCCCTGCTCTCTACCTTGCTTCAGCAGATGTGAGCATTCTGGTTAGGAGAGATCTCTGTGGGATAAAGGCAAGGGGAAAGGACAATAGAATGTGATCATTTTGGATGTGGGAGCAGCCTGGTGCCTCTTACATATAGCCATGATTGCCTTGGGGACTAGCAATCACCGGAGCCAACTACCTTTACATTCCCTGCCACTCGCTTGATGTTCTTGGGTTGTGTTTCCTGCAAGGGAGACCTGGTGGAGAATCACTTCAGCTCTGTCCTGAGACTGAGCGGTAGGACAGCCTGGCTTTGAGACAGATGTCAGGCAAGATCAGCTGGGAGCTGAGGACTGTTACTCTCACTGAGATGAGTGGCAGCGTTAGAGGGGGACTTGAAAGGGCTCTAGCCACCCCTAAATTTGCATCTTCCCCACCCTGTCTCTCGCTGATCTCCTCACCTCCCTCCCCCCACCAGCTGAGCAGGCCTTGAGGGGCGTGTGGATTGGATCACAGAAACACCCCTGGGCACTGCCACCTGTTGTACCAAGCCTACTCCAGCACCCTGTGTTGTTGAGCCAGACATGCCCATCTGCTCCAGCACAGACCCAGGGTCTGAACCACATGCCCCAAAGCTGCAGACCTAACCTGAAAGCAACTTACGGAAGTGTTCCTGTCTTTAACACTCAGAAGTCTCCCAATGGGTTCTAAACCCCAAAAATATCCATTTTACCCTGTCTAAAGCTTATACAGGGTAAACTCATAAACTGTTCACCTGCTATAGCACTGATAGAGAGATATGCACAGCTGTTTGCCCCCCGACATACTCTAGGTTAATTAATAAGTAAAAAGTGATTTTTATTAAATACAGCTAGTAGGATTTAAGTGGTTCCAAGACAGAACAAAGCAAATTACCAAGTAAAATATAATAAAACACGTAAATCTAAGTCTAATACAGTAATACAACTGAATACAGATAAAAATCTCACCTTCAGAGATGTTCCGTACGTTTCTTTCACAGACTTGACGCCTTTCTAGTCTGGGCACGATCCTTACCGCCTGGTCCAGCCCTTGTTCCAGCTCAGGTGGTAGCTAGGGGTTGCCTCATGATGGCTGTTCCGTTTGTTCTGTTCCACCCATTGATATATCTTTTGCATGAGGTGCGAATCCTTTGTCCCTCTCTGGGTTCCCAGCCCTCCCTCTCAATGGAAAGATGGATTCCAGTTCAGGTGATAGGCTCACATGTCACTGTAAGACTTCATTGCCCATTTGCCAGCACACATGTCTACAGGGAGAATTACAAGTAAAACACACCCGGATGCAGACAATTGTCATGGTTAATGGGAGCCATCCAGATTCCAGATTCCAAACCACCATTAATGGCCCAAATTTTGCATAAGGCCCTCAGCGTTATATTTCATATTTCTAGAGACAGAGACAAGACAGGTACATTTATACAAATAGGGTGAACACACTAGATTATAAGCTTTGTAATGATACCTTAGAAGAGACCTTTTAAATTAAACATCTTCCAGTTACATTATAGTTAAACTCATCAGCATATTTTCATAAAGTCATATAGAGTACAATTTCACAAGCGGTAAGTAGGGTAGGATGAGGAGGGAAAGCTGTGCTCTGGATGTGTGTGACTGTGGTAGGAAGCGGGAGGGAGAGCCACAGTTGGGGGGTTGACTAGGGCAGGATGCTGGAGGTACAGCTGTTCTTCCAAGCTCGGGATCTGTGTGTGACTGGGGCAGGAAGATGGCGGTACAACTGTTCTCTCAAGCTCGGGATGTGTGTGTGACTGGGGCAGGACACTGGAGGTACAGCTGTTCTCCCAGGGTCGGGGGGTTGGGGCTGTGTGTGTGACTGGGGCGTTACACTTCCCGATTAGTCAAAGCCCTGAGGTTGCCTTAGCAGCTACTCTCTTGCAAAATAACGAGGCAGGCAAACTAGTGCCAGCAGCATATGACTGTAAAAAAACTTCAAGGTGCTGAGTTAAATTTTGATCCTTGTGAGCCTGAATGTTTATCAGCTGTTTGGGCAAGCCAGTCTTTTGACCCGCTCACGAGCACAGCCCTGATCACAATTCAAAGTACTCATACCCCACTCAACTATATCTTATCTGACAAACTGATAGGAAGCAGGGTCTCCAATACACCTGTGGCTCAATGAACCCTCATTCTGATCAATATAGGGGTCGTTACCGAAACCGTATCTAAGCCCGATTTATGGACTCACACTTTAATTGAAAAAGGAACTAAGCATGAATGTCCGAGATTACTTTAGAACAAAAAATTGTACTGGAGGAGGCACCCTCCTTAAGGGCAGGAGAAACAGATCTGGTTTACTGATGGCAGCTCAGTAGTAATTAAGGGGAAACGGTATAGTAAATATGCTGCCATAAACCTATGGAAGGAAGTGAATCAAGGGAATTTAGATCATGGGTCACCACAACATGCAGAGCTTCATGTTATATATCATGTTTTAAAATGATATTGACGCTTTCCCAGACCAATCTATATCTCTGCAGACAGTGTTTTTTGCGTGAAAGGCATACAGGATTAGATATTTGACTAGCAACCAAATCATTGGGAGGGAGCAGATGGGAAGGAGCTAGCGTACCTAGGAGAATGGGAATGTATCCATTCTTGGATGGCAAGGAACCCCAATCAGTTACAAAGCCCACAGCAGGGAGTGAAGTGTGGAACCGCCGAGGCGATGCTATCACCCAGCGGCAAAACAGAGCAATTGCTACTAGAAGCCAGAGACGCGCCTGAGCTCATTTCTGGTACGCTGCTGCCATCTAGCGATGTCAGTGATAATTGCAGCCAAACTCAGGGGAAAACGGCGGGGCAGAAGCTGACTGAAGCGGCACATCGGTTCAGGCATGACGGGATAGAAGGGACCTAAGAAGGCTAAGGCAGTAGCAGACTGAGACGGTATGGAAGATGATGAGGACATGGGTGCAAAATTTTGTGCACTATGCAAAAGCTCGTCCCCCGCACTGGCACCTGGAATGCACCTGGGACCATGGCATAATATACAGATGGCTTTCATTGATAAGCTGCCGAGAAGAAACGAAGGATTCCAGTATTTGTTGGTTTGTATAGATTCATTTTCAGGATAGGTGGACGCATTCCCCACTAGGGCTAATAGTGCTAGAACTGCAGCTCAAAGGCTTTTCACTGAAGTATCAGAGGGGTAGCCGTGTTAGTCTGGTTCTGTAGAAGCAGCAAAGAATCCTGTGGCACCTTATAGACTAACAGAGGTTTTGCAGCATGAGCTTTCGTGGGTGAATGCCCACTTCTTCGGATGCAAGTAGTGGAAATTTCCAGGGGCAGGTATATATAAGCAAGCAAGAAGCAAGCTAGAGATAACGAGGTTAGATCAATCAGGGAGGATGAGGCCCTGTTCTAGCAGTTGAGGTGTGAAAACCAAGGGAGGAGAAACTGGTTCTTTAATTGGCAAGCCATTCACAGTCTTTGTTTAATCCTGAGCTGATGGTGTCAAATTTGCAGATGAACTGGAGCTCAGCAGTTTCTCTTTGAAGTCTGGTCCTAAAGTTTTTTTGCTGCAGGATGGCCACCTTAAGGTCTGCTATAGTGTGGCCAGGGAGGTTGAAGTGTTCTCCTACAGGTTTTTGTATATTGCCATTCCTAATGTCTGATTTGTGTCCATTTATCCTTTTCCTTAGAGACTGTCCAGTTTGGCCGATGTACATAGCAGAGGGGCATTGCTGGCATATGATCAGGGGCGGCTCTAGGCACCAGCAAACCAAGCTGTTGCCTAGAGCGGCCAAATCTAGGGGGCGGCAGGCTGGGTCGGTGGACCTGCCGCAGTCATGGCTGCAGGAGGTCCACCGGAGCCGCGGACGACCGGACCTGCCGCAGGCATGACTGCGGAGGGGGCGCTCGTCCCGCGGCTCGGCTGGACCTCCCGCAGGCATGACTGCGGCAGCTCAAGCGGAGCCGCCGGACCCGCGAACCGTCCGCAGCCGTGCCCGCGGGAGGTCCGCTGTTCCCGGGGCTCCGGTGGACCTGCCGCGGGAGCTCAACCGGAGCCGCGGGAAGAGGGGACCCGCCGCGGGACCGAGGAAGGGGCAGCCTATTTTCTAGAGCCGCCCCTGCATATGATGGCATATATTACATTGGTGGACGTGCAGGTGAATGAACCGGTGATGGTGTGGCTGATCTGGTTAGGTCCTGTGATGGTGTTGCTGGTGTAGATATGTGGGCAGAGTTGGCATCGAGGTTTGTTGCATGGATTGGTTCCTGAGCTAGAGTTACTATGGTGCGGTGTGCAGTTGCTGGTGAGAATATGCTTCAGGTTGGCAGGTTGTCTGTGGGTGAGGACTGGCCTGCCACCCAAGGCCTGTGAAAGTGTGGGATCATTGTCCAGGATGGGTTGTAGATCCCTGATGATGCTTTGGAGGGGTTTTAGCTGGGGACTGTATGTGATGGCCAGTGGAGTCCTGTTGGTTTCTTTCTTGGGTTTGTCTAAATGCTGCCCCAGAGGGCGTTTTCTTCTTTCACTCATGACTGCTGTTCTGTACCAGCTCTCAACACTCAGTTGAAGGGGGCAAATAAGCAGGCTGGTAGCAGGGGTTGAGTGAGGGAAGATTGCAGCAACTTAAGGTCCTAACTGGCTCCTACTACTTCAGCTGACTGCCTGTTCGCCTCAAGTCGGTTCAGGGAAGCAGTAGGAAATAGGAAGCTCCCTGACAAGCCACGGACCCTAGCCGCATCGAGATGGCCTTCGCAATGATTTTGTAGTCCGTGCTGAGGAACGAGATGGGACGCCAGTTCCGTAAATCGCGGAGGTCCCCCCTCTTTGGCAATAAGGCGAGCACGGCTCGCCTGCACGAGAGAGGGAGGACCCCGCCCCGCAAAGACTCGGCCCAGACGGTGACTAGGTCTGGGCCGAGGACGTCCCAGAACACGCGGTAGAACTCCACGGTCAGCCTGTCCATGCCTGGAGATTTATTGGTGGGCATGCGACGAAGGGCTTCCGAGAACTCAGCGAGAGCGAGAGGCAGCTCTAGCCGGTCCTGGTTGCCCGCGCTGACCGTTGGGAGTCCGTCCGAGAGCACTTTGCAAGCGTCAGGATCGGTCGGATCCGGGGAGAAAAGAGCCATGTAGAAGGCCCTGGCCCTCCCACATATCTCCACCGGATCCGTGAGGGGGGTGCCGTCCTCCACCAGGAGGCAGGTGATGTGCTTTTTGGCCCCCCTCCTTTTCTCCAGGGCGTAGAAGAAGCGGGAGCCGCGATCCATCTCCCGAAGGAGGCGGATGCGGGATCGAACAAAGGCACCCCGGGCTCGATGATCCTCGAGGGCCCGGAGCTCCTCCCGCTTCTCCCGGCATGCTCCGCAGAGGGATGGATCCTCGGGGCTGGCGGCCAGATGCCTCTCCAGCTTCAAAACCTCCCGTTCCAACTGCCCTATCGCCGCAT
This sequence comes from Mauremys reevesii, assembly GCF_016161935.1. NCBI lineage: Eukaryota > Metazoa > Chordata > Testudines > Geoemydidae > Mauremys > Mauremys reevesii. Next base: position 1,284,574 of record NC_052638.1, read on the forward strand.
CCCTCCGTTGGCTGGCACCCCGGGTGTAGTCGTGGCAGTAGAGCCGGGCACGCACCTTCCCCAGCTCCCACCATCGCCGCGCCGAGGGAAAGGCACGCCACTGCCCTCGCCAGGCCAGCCAGAACTCCCGGAAGGACGCCACAAAGCCCACGTCCTCCAGCAAACTATTATTAAAGTGCCAATAGGCCGGCCCCGGCCTCTCCACGCAGAGAGAGGCCGTCACGGTGGCAAGGTGGTGATCCGAAAAGGGGGCCGGCCAAACACTGGAGGAATGGGCACGTGAAAGGTGGAAACGAGACAGGTAAATGCGGTCCAACCGGGAGTGGCGTGACCGACGGGCCTCCACCCGGACGAAGGTGAACGTCGAGACGTTGTCCGGGTGGTGGTCGCGCCAGACGTCCACCAGGGAGTGGCGTTCGACGATCTCCCGGAGGACGTCCGCTGCGGCCGGGCACTGCTCGATCCCCGAGCGGTCCCGTTCCTCAAGGGTGGTGTTAAAGTCCCCGCCCAGGACCAGGCACTCATGAGGATCCAGAGAGCCAAGGAAGGTGGACACCTGCTGATAAAAACGCAACCTCTCTGGGCCCGATGTCGGGGCGTAGATGTTGACGAGATTAACCACAAGCCCCTCCATGCGGACCCGGAGGTGCAGCAGGCGTCCCGGCACAGCCTCGGCGACTCCCAGCACCTCGGGCCGTAGGTCGGGGGAGAACAGGGTCGCCACTCCTGCTGAGCGAACCGAGAGGTGGCTAAAGTAGACCCTGTCCCCCCACTCCAGCCGCCAGCTAGCTTCAGCGGCCGGAACCGTATGGGTCTCCTGCAGGAAAACCACAGAGCACCCCCCGTCCCGAAGGAAGGAGAGCACCTGGCGCCTGCAGAGACCCATCCTACAGCCCCGGGCGTTCAAAGTGGCAAAGATGATCGGCGCCATGAGGAGTGCTGGGGGGGATCCTCGCCGGCAGACACGCCCACGGCCTCTGTCGGGCCGCGCAGCAATCCGTGACAAACCCCGTAGGTGAGTAGAGAGTCATGGAAAAGGAAGACCTGCCGGCAGGCCGCGGCGGCCTGCTTCCCGGTCCCCTTACCCTCCCCCATGAGGGCCTTAGGCCTGGTCTACACTAGGACTTTAATTCGAATTTATCAGCGTTAATTCGAACTAACCGCTCAACCGTCCACACCAGGAAGCCATTTAATTCGAACTAGAGGGCTCTTTAGTTCGAATTTGGTACTCCACCCCGGCAGGTGGAGTAACGCTAAATTCGCACTTGCTAGCTCGAATTAGGCTTGGTGTGGATGCTAATCGAACTTAGCAGCTCCGGGAGCTATCCCACAGTGCACCACTCTGTTGACGCTCTGGACAGCAGTCCGAGCTTGGATTCTCTGGCCAGCCACACAGGAAATGACCCGCGAAAATTTGAATTCATTTTCCTGTCTGGGCGGTTTGAATCTGACGTTCTGGTTGCACATCGGGGCGAGCTCCGCAGCACCTGCAACGATGCAGAGCTCTCCAGCAGAGGAGTCCGGGCAATCCCAGAATAGAAAGAGGTCCCCAGCATGGAGTGACCGGGAAGTCCAGGATCTGATCGCTGTGTGGGGCGAGGAGTCTGTGCTCTCGGAGCTGCGCTCCAACAAGCGGAACGCGAAGACGTTCGAGAAGGTTTCTAAAGCCATGAAAGACAAAGGATACAGCCGGGATGCGATGCAGTGCCGCGTGAAAGTGAAGGACCTAAGACAAGGGTATCAAAAAGTCAGAGCGGCAAACGGACGCTCCGGAGCCCAGCCCCAGACATGCCGCTTCTACGAGGCACTGCATGCCATTCTAGGTGGCTCTGCCACCAGTGCCCCACCAGTGACGGTGGACTCCGAGGACGGAATAGTGTACCGGGACAGTTCCCCCTCCCTGTTCGCCGATGGGGAAGATGAGGAAGGGTCTTTAGAGGACGGCGCAGGCGACATCGAACCCACTCCCGCTTTCCCTGACAGCCAGGATCTCTTCATCACCCTCACAGAGATCCCCTACCAACCGTCCCTGCCCGTTAACCAGGACTCGGAATCAGGGGAAGGATCAGGCGGTAAGTGCAACACACGTATAAACATTTATTTTTTATAACATTGTTATAGAAAAATAGAAACAGTATTTACAAAATTCTAAATATTAAACTATAATATATATTAAATTATATGAAGAGAAGGTCCACACAAATGGACTTTAAAAAATTCTAAATATTTACAATTTAAAACATTCTAAATATTAAACTATAATATATATTAAACTATATAAAGAGAAGGTCCACACAAATGGGGATAGAAAAATAGTCCTCTAGCGACATTTCTACGAAGGTGTCATTCAGTTCCTCGCAAAGCCTCCGCATGAGGTTCGTCGGAAGAGGTCGCTTGTTGGGCGCTCCGTGGAAGCAGACTCTTCCACGCCAGGACATCCGAATATAGAGTGGAACCATCGCCTCTACTAGCATTGCTGCATATGGTCCTGGTCTGTGCAGTGCGTCCCGTAACATGCGGTCTTTCTGGGCACGAGTGACCCGCCTCAGGGTGATCTCGGTCTGCAAATACTGCATCTAAGTAGGGCAATTAGTGTAGTGTTACTATTGTTAATGGTTTACAATTAGGTTGCATAACAATGACCCTCGCCTAACAGCCACGTGCGAGAGGCCACAGAGAACAAGCATGCATTGATCGTTCCCGTGCGCTGGCGGGAGGGGCTGCAAAAGGCTTATCCTTTCTGCTTTGCACATTGCCTTTAGCAGGAGAGCACAGCTAACCAGTAACTGATAAGCAGTATGTACTGTAAGGCTTACCAGGACTTTGTGCAAGAGGGATGCAGCTATCTTTCCTCGCCATGCGCTCTCCAGTGCAATGGCGCCGCCAATGAGAGCGTATTCCGAAATCTCGGACTAGTTCTGAGATCTCCTGAGACTTGGTTCCCTCTTTGGTCTTGTTCACTGAAACTGACTAGACTGTGTTTACTGTTGGCAAACATGTATGTGTTCAAGGAAATCACCTACTTTTTCACATCACACAGCTTCGGCTCCTTCCCGGACTGCCCCGCCATCCCCGCAGAGGCTGGCTCGGATTAGACGCCGAAAGAAAAGACAAGGGACGACATGTTCCAGGAACTGATGGCCAGCTCCAGAGCGGAGGCGGCAGAGCAGAGACAGTCGAGGAGAGCCTGTGTCAGCAGCATCGCACACACCTGGAACGGGAGGATAGGTGGCGGCAGGAAGACCAGCAGGCGACTCAAACGCTGCTTGGTCTAATGAGGAGCAAACGGAGACGCTCCGGCGCCTTGTAGATGTTCTGCAAGACCGCAGTCAGGAGGAGACAGCACCCCAGCAGTGAATCTGAAACCGCCCTCCAACGCCCAGCAGTCCTGTACACCCCTCACCCAAAGAGACAAGACGGACGGCCGGAAGATGCAGTGAGAACTGACCCTCCACCGCATCACACCGATAATGTTAGAGACAACTGTCGCTGTAAATTTGTACAAGCTCTTTCTTTACAGCATCAACCAGTCCCAACTCCAAGTTCAAACCCCACTGTGTATTACATTATTAAAAGCGGTTTGGTGTTACTGACTGTTTCCGTCACGTTTCTGGTGTCAGAAGACTTTCTGTTGTTCTGTGGGGAATGTAATGTCACTGCATAGCCCACCGTGCCATGCTACAGACTTGGCTGCAGGGTCAACTGCAGGGCACACACAGACTGCAGTCACTAGGCACCAGGGACAGTCTGTGTGGTGTATGCTGCCCCGGGTCTTTCCTTGATGTGTATGCTTGTGCAGGGTCCTGGTGCCTGACATCCCCGAATGTAAAGGCAGGCTTCCCTTCACATGCATTTGGACCGTAGTCACGATCCTCCCCGGTGCCCCGAGCCCCAAAAATAGACCTCATCCAGGGGCAGATACTCACCCTTCCCCACACCCTCACCCCTTCCAACGCCCAAACCCACAGCCGTCATGGTAACCCCTATCCAAGGACGGCACCCTCGCCCTTCCTGCAAACCCACCCATCAGTGCACACCTTAACCAGCACAGAATGCTTCCATGTTTCAACGAATAAACAGAAATGCAAAGTCAACGAAAGATTTATTATTAATTACTAAAACATGTCCTTAGTTTTAAAACGTCCTTGGGAAGTTGGGAAAACTTGGTTTATGATCAGGCTCTCTTAAAATCAAGTGGACAGTCACAGGTTACCCTGCTCTGCGAGGAAACTCGCTTTCAAAGCCTCCCTGATGCATATCGCTTCCCGCTGGGATATTCTCTCAGCACGGGTGTCTGGCTGATCGTAAACAGCAGCCAGGCGATTTGCCTCAACCTCCCAAGCGGCCAAAAGGTCTCGCCCTTGCTCTCACAGAGATTGTGGAGCACACAGCAAGCAGCAATAACTACGGGGATATTCTTTCGCTGATGTCCGAGCGAGTCAGTAAGGTCCGCCATCTCCCTTGAGACGTCCGAAAGCACACTCCACCACCATTCTGCACTTGCTCAGCCGGTAGTTGAAGAGTTCCTTTTCAGTGTCCAAGGCGCCTGTATAGGGCTTCATGAGCCAGGGCATTAGCGGGTAGGCCGGGTCCCCGAGGATCACTGTAGGCATCTGCACATCCCCAACCGTTATTTTGTGGTCCGGGAAGAAAGTGCCTGCCTGGAGGCGTCTAAACAGACCAGAGTTCCTGAACACACGCGTCATGAACCTTGCCCGCCCACCCGACGTTGATGTTGGTAAAACGTCCCCTATGGTCCACCACAGCTTGCAGCACCATTGAAAAGTAGCCCTTTCAGTTAATGTACTCGCTGGCCTGGTGGGCTGGTGCCAGGATAGGGATGTGAGTCCCATCTATAGCCCCACCGCAGTTTGGGAATCCCATCGCGGCGAAGCCATCTATGATGGCCTGGACATTTCCGACAGTCACTACCTTTGAGAGCAGTTGCTCAACGATTGCGTGGGCTACTTGAATGACAGCAATCCCCACGGTAGATTTGCCCACGCCAAAGTGGTTCGCTACTGACCGGTAGCTGTCTGGCGTGGCAAGTTTCCAGAGGGCTATGGCCACTCGCTTCTGCACAGTCAGGGCTGCTCGCATCCTTGTGTCCTGGCGCTTCAGGGCAGGGGACAGCAAGTCACACAGTTCAAGGAAAGTGCCCTTACGCATCCTGAAGTTTCGCAGCCACTCTGTGTCATCCCAGACCTGCAGCACTATGCGGTCCCACCAGTCTGTGCTTGTTTCCCGGGCCCAGAATCGCCGTTCCACACCATGAACTTGACCCATTGCCACCATGATCTCCACTGCCCGGCGTACCCTGCTTTGTGAGAGGTCTGCGCCACTCTCCTCACCGTGCTGCCGGAGCCTCCTCGCCCGGTTTCTCAGCATCTGACTGTGGAAGAGGTGGACGATAATGTGCGAGGAGTTGACAATGGCCATAAGTGCAGCGATGATCGCAGCGGGCTCCATGCTCGCAGTGCTGTGGCGTCCACGCTGTAACCGACCAGAGAAGGGCGCGAACAGATTTCCCGCCGGCGCTTTCAAGGAAGACAGGGAGGGCGGGATTGACGGTTCAATGACGACACATTTTTCCCCCCAGCATGCATTGGGGGGAAATCCCACAATTCAAATGGGCAGCGGGGAGTGCGGGAACTGTGGGATAGGTTCCCACAGTGCACCGCTTCCAAAGTCGAAGCTGGCCCTGTGAATGTGGACTAAGAAGTTCGAATTTGTGTATTTAGTATGGATACACAAATTCGACTTATTAAGGTCGAATCCACAAATTCGACTTAAGTAGATTCGAAATAGTCCTGTAGTGTAGACAAGCCCTTAGTGGCCCGGAGGATCAGATGGAAATCCCCCCACCGCTGGAGCGCAAGTTGGACTTTGTTACGGGAGCCACGGACATCCTCAAGGAACTCCCGCAGCTCCTCCCTCAGCGCATAGGGGGACGGAGTAACGGATCAATGACCTTCCCCCAGCAGGGCCCCCGTCACAGCCCTGTGACCCACCGAGGCAGGCAGGCAGGGGGCAGACCCTCGACGTGGCGTCCGATGGGCCAACGCCACGCGGCCCGCCCCGCTCCCCAGTTCAACAGGGGGCGGCGGAAGGAGAACAGCAGCCCCTGATGGGTCAGGGCGGGGGAAATCAACTAAGGCCGCACCCTGGGGAGTATCCCCAGGGGTGGCAATGGCATCACGGGAGGTGGAGGGGACAAAGGTTGGGCCAGAGGGACACCCCCTGGGAATCGGGTCTGGGCAGCGGGGCACCGGCCGTCGCCTCAATGGGCTCGGCGGCCGTCAGTGAGGTGCCACCTGCAGCCAGGCTGATGGAAGACCCCTAGCGGACCCTCAGAGGCAGGAGCAGAAGCAGCAGGCAGGGGAAGGGAACCCAGGGACAGGGGGACCGAGGTGAGGTCACACAGATCGAGGCCCGCTAGCAAAGGGTCGTCCTCCCCCTGTGTAACCGGGGTCAGACCCAGGGCCTCGATCTCCTCATAGATGGAGGGGAGATCGCCGTCCGCCACCCCGGGGCCCTCCCCGCCAACACCCGAAGCGACACCCACCTCAGCGCTCACGGGGGCTTCGGATGACAAGCGGGCAAGAGGGGCTCCCTCGGGGGCTTTCTCGAGAAGGGACCCCGGAGCAGGGGCAGCATCACCGTCTGGTGCTGCCACGTCGTGCCCAGCCGGCACCACAAAATGGGCATCATCAGGGGGCAAGGCGGAAGGCTCGTCATCAGAGACCCCCTTCCTGCTCTTCCGGGGGGTCTCCGAATCCGAAAGATGTAATGGGACCGGAGCCTTCCGCTTGCCCCGCTTCCCCTGCACTAAGGAACAGCCCTCCATGGCATCATCCGGGGGCTGACTAACAGGGGTCAGGTCTGGGGGCAAGGGCGATGGCTCAGAGACTCGGGGAAGCAATGGAGGGGCAACAGGAAGGAGGGACGAGTCTCCCTGGGGCGGGCCCTATCCCACGCCTGGTGTTATCTCTGCTGCACCCTCTTCCACAGCGGTGGACTGAGAAGGAGGAGGGGCAGCTCCAGGTGCCGGGCAGCCAGGGGCACTGGCAGTGACAGGGCTGGCACCATGCCGGGGCTCGGGGGTCCCGGACGCTCCTCCGTGCCGGGCCAAGGGGCAGTCCCTCCGGACGTGCCCCATCGCCCGGCAGAGGTAGCACCGGGCCTCGCCCGTCGAGTACAGGGGCGGCTCTAGCGTTTTGGCCGCCCCAAGCAGTCATGCGCGGGAGGCGCCCCGGAGCCGCGGACCTCCCGCGGACATGACTGCGGAGGGTCCGCTGGTCCCGCGTGGCTCGGCTGTACCCCCCGTGGCTGCGGACACGGCGGCTCCGCTTTTGAGCTGCCGCAGTCATGCCTGCGGGAGGTCCAGCCGAGCCGCGGGACGAGCGCCCCCTCCGCAGTCATGCCTGCGGCAGGTCCGGTCATCTCGGGGCTCCGGTGGACCTCCCGCAGGCATGACTGCGGCAGGTCCGCCGGGCAGCCTGCCGCCCCCCCCCTCGGCCGCAGGGGACGCCCCCTAGATTTGGCCGCCCTAGGCACCAGCTTGTTTTGCTGGTGCCTAGAGCCGCCCCTGGTCGAGTAATGCACCCGGTAGCGGCCTCCCTGGTAGGGGACCACAAAGGACCCCTCGAACGCCTCTCCGTCACGCACCGCCGGCGGCAATTGAAGCTGCACTTGCCGGCGGAACGAGAGGACATGACGGAGGGCGGGGTCCTTGCAGCCCAATGGGAGAGGGCTGATGACGGAGATAGGGTGCCCCAGGGCAGAAAGGGCGGGCAGCAGGGCAGCATTGGGCAGGAAGGGAGGGACGGAGGTCAGAATCAAACGGACCCCCAGGGCTTCCAAGGGTTCTAGGGACACGAACACGCCCCCCACCGCCAGACCCGTCTCTACCGCCTCCTGGGCGGTGGCCTCCGATGCCAGGAAGAAGACCACCCTCCCGTACATTTTGGAGGCCGCCACGACAGCCGTGGGGCCCACCACCCTCGCCAATGCCCGCACGTAGGTCTCCACGTGGGGCGAGGCGGACACCAGGAGGCAACAGACGCCGTGCTTCCTGGTCAAGGGGGGGAGGGGCCCCGGCAGCTATAGATGGAAGCGGAAGCGGCGGATGGAGGAGCAGTGGCAGGCGGGGGGGCCGCCGCCATCTGGGCATACGCCCTGGGGGTAAGGGGAGGGACACCCGCGGAGCTGGTGGAGGGAACAGCGGGGAGGGATGCCGCGGCCGGTAGCGGGACTGTGGCAGTGGGGATAGTCCCCGCCATGGAGGGCTTGGTCTTTTTAGCGGGGCCCTTACCCTTCCTCCCACCCCGACCTTTCCCACCGGCTGGGGGGGCTCCCCCCGAATCGGGAGGGGCGAGGGACATGGCAGCAGTGGACGTCTCCCCGGTAACTGCCACTGCAGGTGCCCCAGCAGGGGCGGTGGTAGATAGACCGGCAGCGGCGGTCGAGGTAGAGGCTTGGGGAATGGACATGGGGGTGTCTGGAGGAGGGGCAGAGGGAGCATCACGAGGGGTTTCCCCCGCCGCGTCCCCCGCCATAACGAGAGCGGGGAGGGGGACAAACAGCGAGGGGAGGGGAGGGAAAGGAGGCGACCACCCCTCCCCGCTAGGCTGCAGGCAGGGGAGGAGGGTGCCAGAAAGGGAAGGCTATAGGGGCGTGGGGAGCAAGCAAGGACCCAGGGGCGGGAGGGTGGCAGGCCACCGACCCAGAGGGGAATTCCGGCTCCTCTAGTTGCACTAGGGGATCAGGGGGGCTAACAGCAGAGGGGGGTGCAGTGAACAAGGGCAAACTCAAACGGGGGAAGGGCACAAGCACATGGAAGGGGGCATGGGCACACGAGGAGAGGGGCCAATCAGGGCTGGGGGATCACAGGGCCGGGGGGAAAATCAAACGAGGAACAGGGCAGTGGGACCACGGGGCTAGCTGCAGGGCTAGGGCAGGACAATCAGGGCCACAGAGGAAATGGGTGGAGCAGACAAACGTGGCAAAGGAGAGGGGGTCAGGCCAAGGGGGTGTGGGGGGGTGCACCCACGGGCACTTGTGCAAAAAGTCAATGATAGCTGGCTGCTGCTGCAGGCCCAAATGGTGGAGGTGGGCGTGGCGAGCCAGGTGAGCAGCTCAGTCCCAGAGGCATGAGATTGAGGTAGATGGAAAACAACCAGCAGGGATGGTGGAGGGGGCAACGACGGTGGTGGGGGCGAAGGGGGACACGGATGAACCGGGGGCAGGCTCCACGCCACACCCCCGGTGTCCCAACAGCCACAGTCCAAACCCCCACCACAAGAGCACAGTTTGAAAAATACTCAGTCCTGAAGTGCCACCTCCACGGTCGTCTTCAGAGTCTCTCCGAGGTCCTCCAGCAGCAGGCAGCACTCGCCTTCTCCTCCTCCTCCTCGGGGCTCCAGCAGCTCCCCCGTAGCAAACACAGCAGCTCCAGCAGCTCCAGGTGGTGGTCTGGTGGCCAGGCAGGAGGGACCCCGCTCAGAAGATGGTGGTGGTGGCGTCCTCAGCAACAAGGGCTGGAGCTGGGGTCCCTCACTCCCCTCCTCTGGGGAGCAGGCCAGCAGCCCCCCCCAAGGGGCTGTGGGTGGAGTAACAGCAGTAATTGAGGTGGTGGTGGTCCTATTTGGCATCCAGGAAGTGGGCTAAAGGACTCCCCCCAGCCTAAGGGGAGGATCCACAGGTCTGTGATACCAACTAATTACGGGGGACAACAAATGAAAAAAACCAGGATCGGGAGTGAGGTACCAGAAGGCTCTCTAGACAACTGCAGTCCACAGGGCCCGGGGCTGGAAGTAGAGGGAGTAGAGGGCAGGCCTGGGTTCCCCCCATATCTCCCAACTCCTGATTAAACACAGGAGGAATTGACTTGGACTGTAGCTTTTACCAGAAGGGAAGGTCTCTGGGCTGTTTCCCAACCCACAGGGTGAATCTGAGGTGAGAAAATCTGCCAATAAGCGTAGGACCCACCAAGGTAGCGGAGGAACTTTGTCATACCTGTCAGAGAGGCAACCGGGCAGGTCGCTGACAGAGCTGTGCACCACCTTTCTGCCAGCCATCTTTAGAGAAGAACCCCATCCTAGAGTCACACCTCCCTCCCTCAGCACCCCCAAGTCTGGCTCTGGGTGGCAGTAAGATGTTTAGGGGCAAATCTGGGGCTGGAAGGGGGGTAAGGTCAGCCTGTAAGGAGTAACCAGGTAGGGCATACCCAGGGTGAGGCTGTGGGTTGCTGGTCGGTCTAGATCAAACCTGCACAGCAACCTGACACCCAGGGGTATAGGGCAGACATAGTGTCAGGGACTCGAACCCCGACAGCGAAGTTCGTTGTCTGACCGCAGAGAGACAGGCAACACCAGCAAGGTCCGATCAAAAGCTCTTTATTGACAAGTGCACGCGTCAGTAAAGAACAGCTTGTATCCGAAGAGAACCAGCAGCCTCTTTTACAACTAAGTATAGGTTATATAGACAGTTCTGTCGCGTCACAAATTATTCATTTCACACAACCCATATCCCAACCCCCTTTGGTTAGTAACAAACCCTAATAACAAAGCACATCTGTCTTTCTTTATAATGTAAACAAGTCGTGATGCCCCAGCAACTTTCTTATCAGCATGGTTGCCAAGCACCAGAAACTGGAAGACAGGAGTTAGCGCAGCTGGTAACAGGTCAGGAATGCACCTCCCTCTCTTATCTCACTTTTTCCCAGGGCTTTGTGAAACATGCTGCTTCTCAGTATTTTTCCACGCTGGGATTATCCAGAAACCTCTGTTAGCCTGACTTCAGTCAGGTTGTCATAACTGGTTTTGTGCTACATCTTTATTCAGGCCTAACAACAGTGAACCCCTTACAAGCCCTGGTGAACCCTAAACCCTTGTTACTAAGGGCATTTAGGAGTCTCTGCCCCTTAGTAACTTATGGGAGCTCCCCAGCAGGCTGCGGGCATCAGCCTGCCTCACTTTTGGCACTGTGCAAGCTGCTCCCTCGCTTGAAGGCCCAGTGTGAGAAGGAGGCCTGGTGGTAGCAGAAGAGGGTTTTGATTAATCAACCTTTGTGTTATGGGCGCTGCACGCTTCCACTGTGTCACTCTACTGGATTTTCTTAAGCAGGACCTAGCGGCCCTGGCTCCACGCTAGTGCCTTGCAAGCTCTGGCACTGCAGCAAGAAGCAGTGCAGGGTGCTGGGCAGTGGCCCTGGCAAACCAGCTGCTTGTAGGTGTCTCTGTGGTATCATGGATCAGTGAGTTCAGCTGTTAAGCGAAAGGAGAGTGGTTTATGCTGCCCCAGGGATGCCACTGAAGGTGTGCTCCTCGTGGGCTCCTCAAGGTCTGCTGGGACCTATAAAGTCACCCTTTTGACACCTCCAGGCCATCCCTCTTGGACACAGTGGCTTCAGCTGGTAGCCAGGAGTGTGCGTTGGATGTGACACAAAACCCCATCTCCCAGCAGCCATGCCCCAGACTTAATTGTCAAGGCTGAGTGAAAGCCCAAGCAGCAAGGAAGAAACGATGAGAGATGCCAGCTCTAAGAGTGCCTCCCTCCCACTTCCTTGTTGACTGCGCACAGCTCTTAACCTGCCTCATCAGGGAAGCGTGGCGATGCAGCCCAAGCCTGGCTCATGTCTGCATCCTGGCCCACCCCAGCTGATGGAGCACAGAGCCATGCGAGTCAATAGCAGGTCGAGGTCAGGCACCTCAGTTCTTTCCCCTGACAGCCACACATTGCTGCCTAGTGTCCTGAGAGCCTCCCTTGTGTGCTCCCGCAGCAGCTGCCTGCCAGTGTGGGTGGGAAAAGGGGACAAGGAAGCACTGCTGCCTCTGACTGGGATAGGAGGCCCTCACCTCATGCAGGTCTGCCTCTTGCCTGCAGCCCAGGCAGCCAGAAGCTCACAGTTAATTAAACTGACACCAAACGTCTTTTCAGTTTAAAATACTCCCAAACACTGAAGTATGTTCTTTCCCAAAGTTTAATTCTGTTCCTCTCATGCTGAGCACCCAACTAGCTGCTTCTAGAATTGGTCCTTACAGATTACTCTTTCTTTTTCAAGAGGACACTTGAAGGGTTAGTCACTTTTAGGAGGTAACTAAATAAAGACCACTGAGCTCCGGGGGTCAAATCAGCTGTTGCTGGTTCCCATAGCCTGGAAGATTGGTTCCTTAGTTTGATGAGATGCCAGGTCTAAGGAGATGCCACCATGTCTGTTCCTGAATGGCCGAGGCCGGATATGTTAAAGACCCATTAACTATAAGTGACAGACCAAGAATCTTCAGTGGACGTGGGTTTTATTCAGGGCTGTCAATTAATTGCAGTTAACTCACGCGAATAACTCAGAACAACTAATCATGACTAAAAAAATTAATCGTGATTAATTGCAGTTTTAATCACACTGTTAATAGAATACCAATTGAAATGTATTAAATACTTTGGATGTTTTTCTACATTTTCATATATATTGTATTCTGTGTTGTAATTGAAATCGAAGTGTATATTTTGATTACAAATATATGCATTGTAAAAATGATAAAGTATTTTTTGATTCACCTCATACAAGGATTGTAGTGCAATCTCTTTATCATGAAAGTGCAACTTTCATGTGTAGATTTTTTTTTGTTATAACTTCACTCAAAACCAAAACAATGTCAAACTTCAGAGCCTACAAGTCCACTCAGTCCTAGTTCTTGTTCAGTCAATGTCTAAGACAAACAAGTTTGTTTACATTTACAAGAGCTAATGCTGCTTTCTTCATATTAACAATGTCACCAGAAAGTGAGAACAGGCATTCACATGGCACTTTTGTAGCCGGCATTGCAAGGTTAAACGTTCATATGCCCCTTCATGTTTTGGCCACTGTCTCCATCCCTCCATGAATCACAACTGAAAATACCAAATGCAGGACACGCTGCTGAGAAATAGGGCAGATACACCCCAAAACTGGTGGTTTTTCTCCCATAAGATATACCAAACCAGCAACAAAAGTAAACTTCTGTTTCACCACATTGCCTAACAAGAAGTTAGAAAAGCAGTCTCCTTAGGCATTCCAGTCCTGGATTCACCACTCAGACACTAGACTTAAAGATGAGTGGTTACTTAAAACCAATTCCATCAAACAAAAGGGATCTTCTGATCCCAAAGGTCCAGCCACATACCCAGATCAATATACAACTCAGATATTACCCAATAATCATGCTGTTGACAATCCTTTAGTATCTAAAATCTAAAGGTTTATTTATAAAAAGAAAGAAAGGTGGGAGTTAAAATTGGTTAAAGGAAGCATATACATACAATAATTGTAAAGTTCTTGGTTCAGGCTTGTAGCAGTAAAGGAATAACCTGCTGGCTTGTTAAATCTATGTCTATACTGGCAATTGAATGACAAAACTTTTGTCTTTCAGAGGTGTTACCTCCCCCCTCTCCCTGTAAAAGACAAAAATTTTGCCATGACAAGTGCCAGCATGAACAGTGCATTATTGGCAGGAGAACTGACAAACGGCATCTACACTGCACGACTTTTAGCAGCACGGCTGTAGCAACACAACCATGTCACTAAAAGCTGTGTAGTGTAGATATCGCCTAAATTTCTGGTTGCTTCTAAATCACTAGAAGGTCCTCAGTCCTTTGGTTAGAACGGTCACATTTGTATAAGTTCATAGTCCAGAGGTCTGAGCAGGAAAGAGGCCAAATGGAGATGTTTCCAGGGCCTTTTATAGCTTCTCTCAATGAAGAGAAATCCATTGTTCTCACTGTGAAAAATTACAGGTGACTAGATGGTTTTTGGAGTCACATGGGCAAGACACATGATTTTGCTTAGTCACAGCAAAACTATTACCTGTACTCTAGATGGAATGTTCACAGGAAAGTCCATTAAGTGTAGATAGGTGTCTTTCCATTGTGAGTTAAGTATTCTTTAATGGGCCATTCAACTTGAATAGTTCCTTCACAATGTGCTGGCTAAATACCTTGTGGGTGCTACCCAGGAGCAAACATTTGAAATCCAGGTATAAAGCCAATACTCAAAACTTCAAATACAAAAATGATACATGCATACAAATAGCATAATCATATTCAGCAAATCAAAACCTTGCTATAGACACCTTACTTGACACACTTTGTACAAGATTTGTTGCAATTATATAACAGTGGTCGCAGAGTCTGAAACCTGACATCTTTTGAAATGGCGATTGTCCTTGTCTGAGCAGGTTCCAGCTGAGCCTCCCTCTTTTCAGTGCTGTATACAATGGCCGTTCCTGTTACTGTGTATGTCACAGAAGTGTGGTCCCACTGGAGAAAGGTCAGTCTGAGAGACATGCTGGTGCTATGGAGATGGAAATAGGAACTCCTCTGATCAGGTTCCCTCAGGGAACATGGGAGGGGGCCAAATGTGGAGCTCTCACAGAGTGCTTTCGAGTCTGACTTAGCCAGAGGTTTGCTCTATATAGACAGCAGCCCGGAGTCCCAGCACACGAAGGTTGAAGCCTGGGGGTCCTGCCACAGGGCCACTGGGCTTTTCCACATGCCACAGGGACAGGAGCTCGGATGGATGAAATGAACCTATTGCCCAGCTCCTGGCAGATGGAGACCCTCTGTTCATCGTACTAGGAAGGAGATTGGGCTTCTGGGCCCTAGTGCCACAGCATTCCCTTATCATGACCCCAAATGGGCAGCCCTTTCTTTCTGCCCCCTGTTCCAGCTGCCAATGCCCAGCTCCTCTGCCCAGCTGATTCCTCCTCTGAGCTCGGCTCAGGGTTGCCTGGCACCTCATCCCTGGTAGGGTGTTCAGGAATTTATAGTGATGCCACTGAGCTGAGGAAGGCCCTGGCCAGAACCAGCCCAATGAGTTCAGCTCTTGGAGTGGTGGGGGCGAGTGGCAAGGTCCAGAGCTACTGGAGCTGGCACCAGGAGGGCAGCGGACAGTGCAACAGTCCAGTGGGGGACCCAGCCAACATGAAAGTATGGAGAGCAGACTGCAGTGTTTGTAGTGGTGGTGGATTCTGGTGGGGTGGGGTGGCCAGCATTAAATGGAAGTAAGAAAGCTGGCATAGTGTGTATGGTGTGGAGGGTGGCTTGGGGCAGGCTCTCTCTCAGTTGTGCTGCAGGTGGGCAGGGCCGGCTTTAGACCAATTCAACGAATTCCCCTGAATTGGGCCCCGCCCCTAAGAGGGCCCCACACCCAAGCCCCAGTACGGCGTACTGGCAAGAGCCGGTGCACTGTACCGGGGTGGCCTGGCTTCCCCAGGGGGCAATTTAAAGGGCCTGGGGCTCCCAGCAGGGGCTGGAGCCCCAGGCCCTTTAAATTGCCACCAGAGCCCCACGGCTGGAGCCCTGGGGTAGGGCTCCGGGGCTCTGGGGGCTATTTAAAAAGTCTGGGGCTCCCGTTGCTTCTACCACCCTGGCCCTTTAAGTAGCCGCTGGAGCCCCACCACTTCCCCAGGGCTCCCTCGGCTATTTAAAGGACTGAGGCGATAGAAGCAGGGGAGCCCCGGGCCCTTTAAATAGCCCCCAGAGCCCTGGAGTAGCGGGGGGGGCTCCAGCTGCCTCTGCCGCCCCGGTCCTTTAAATAGTTCCTGGAGCCCAGCCGCTTCCCCAGGGCTCCTGTGGCTATTTAAAGGACCGGGGCAGTAGAAGCAGGGGAGCCCCGGGCCTTTAAATAGCCCCTGAGCGCCAGGCTGCTGCTGCTGCTACCCCAGTGGGGGAGGGAGGAGGAGGGGGCACTTACAGCACAGAGTGGCCTGTGCCCCCTGTACCCGCACCCCCTGCCCACACCAGCCCCGCACCCCCTTCCGGCAGCTAGCCCCTGTCTGCAGCCAGCCCTGCACCCCCTGCCTGCAGCCAGCCCATCTCCAGCCAGCCCCGCACCCTCTGCCCACAGCCAGCCCCTGCTGCACCCCCCTGCCCTGTCTCCAGCCCACCCCTGCCGCACCCCCCTGCGGCCCTGTCTGAAGCCAGCCACCCCATAGCCCGTCTCCAGCCAGCCCCGCACCCCCTGCCCTGCCTCCAGCCAGCCCCATGTCCACTGGTGCCCTGTAGTTCCCAGGGCAGTAACCCTGCACACCTGCTTCAATGAGGGGGGCAGGGAGCAGCTGGGACCCACACATGTGCACACCCTAGGGTGACCAGACAGCAAGTTTGAAAAATTGGGACGAGGGTGGAGGGTAATAGGCTCCTATATAAGAAAAAGACCCCAAATTGGGACTCTCCCTATAAAATCGGGACATCTGGTCACCCTAGCACACCCCCAGGGATTGGTGGGGACCCACACATGTGAAACGGAGCTTATTTCTAGTTCAGGCCCATCTTTTTAAAAAAGAACTTTAGGTCAGGTTAACATACATCTGTATTTTCCCAGACATGTCAGGCTTTTTGGTTCTTAAATCGCCATCTGGCGATTTTCCCTCCCGGGAAAATACGGATGTATGGTAACCCTATCGCTACAAAGAATACATACTGTGGCACATCCCTTAAATCAGAACTTTTCATAGGGAACCGGTTGCTAAGAAATGAAATGCTTTTTTTAAACTTTTTTTTTTTTAGTCATCCCTGCCGGGGCCCCACCGAAAATGTTCGAATTGGGCCCCGCACTTCCTAAAGCTGGCCCTGCTGAGGTGGGGCCCTCTGCACTGCTGGTGCTAAGTGAAGAATTTGCTCTTTTAAAGTATTTCTGTTCCTTGATTTGTGTCCCATTGCTGTATCCTGCCCCACGGCACCACTGAGGAGAGACTCAACACAAGGGAGTGATTTTTATTCATCCATATTCATGACAGATGCACAGAAAGGTGCCAGAGTGCTCAGCAGATGCTGCCGCTTGATTCTTTCACACCTCCATGCAGGGTTCTCACCAGGGCAGGGTATTTCCTTCCCAGCTCACCAGGATACCATGATGTTTCTCAGAAAGGTCACAAATCACCTTCATGAGCCCACTCACACTCTCGTCCACCGTCAGGTCTGCCTGCAACATTCACACCAGAGCGTGAGATGGAATACAGCTGCACTTTCCTCTCCAAGCACTAAGTATCCAGGGTTGGCTGGGGGTTCTCAACCTCTTCCATATGGTGACCCCCGTGTTCCAACAGAAAGATGGCCAGATACCCTGGATTTCTATCTGGCCATTGATTGTTTGAAAAGTGTGAATTGGGAGTGCTTTATTCCAGGTGGGTCTGATTGCTATAAAAAGGCAGCCAGTTGTGAAGCAGTTGAGCGGCAAACAGTGGAGAGGCTAACAGAGGGAGTTCGCCTGGGGACAGCCCAATGAGACTTTCATCTTGCAGGCTTCTCCGTGAGTAGTTACTGCAACAGCTGCAGAAGTGCTTAGAAGGAAGGTAATATGGATGGTGAGCGATCAGCTGTTGTGACCTGCACAGGATGTGCCACGTTTGTCTTTCTTCCCCAGGACAGAAGCAACTCTGTCTGTACAAAGTGCAAGCTGGTCCTCATATTGGAAGAGAAGGTTCAAGGTCTGGAGAAACAAGTATCAACCCTGCGTTGCATAAAAGAAAATGAAGATTTCCTGGACAGATGTCAGAATATGCTTCTACGGGCACAACATTCTCAAAAATCATAGCAGGTTGTTCAGCGGGGACAGAAGGATGGTGAAGAAAATTGGCAGCACGTGACTTCCAGAAGAAGAAAGAGGAGCATCCATGTACCAGCAATGCAGATACAGGTGAGTAATCATTTTCATGTTCTCTCCACAGGTACTAATGCGGAGAGTGGACTAGATGATACATCTGAGGGAAGGGAGCAGAAGGAGACTCCACCGATTGGAAGGCATGAGATGCACTGTCCTAAGGATGGGGGTTCCACGACCACCACTCCAAAGTGGTGGTGGTCGGGGACTCCCTGCTAAGGGGGACTGAGTCATCTATCTGCTGTCCCAACTGGAAAACCGAGAAGTGTGCTGCTTGCTTGGAGCTAGGATTCACGACGTGACGGAGAGATTGCTGAGACTCATCAAGCCCTCGGATCGCTACCCCTTCCTGCTTCTCCACGTGCGCACCAATGATACTGCCAAGAATGACCTTGAGCGGATCACTGCAGACTATGTGGCTCTGGGAAGAAGGATAAAGGAGTTTGAGGTGCAAGTGGTGTTCTTGTCCATCCTCCCCGTGGAAGGAAAAGGCCCAGGTAGAGATCACTGAATTGTGGAAGACAACGAATGGCTACGCAGATGGTGTCGGAGAGAAGTCTTTGGATTCTTTGACCATGGGATGGTGTTCCAAGAAGAGAGAGTGCTAGGCAGAGACGGGCTCCACCTAACGAAGAGAGGGAAGAGCATCTTTGCAAGCAGGCTGCTAACCTAGTGAGGAGGGCTTTAAAGGAGGTTCACGAGGGAAGGAGACCAAAGCCCTGAGGTAAGTGCGGAAGTGGGATACCAGGAGGAAGCACGAGCAGGAGAGTGCAAGAAGGGAGGACTCCTGTCTCAGACTGAGAAAGCAGGACAATCAGCAAGTTATCTTAAGTGCCTATATGCAAATGCAAGATGACTGGGAAACAAGCAGGGAGACCTGAAAGTCCTGGCACAGTCAAAGAATTATGATGTGACTGGAATAACAGAAACTTGGTGGGATAACTCACATGACTGCAGCACTGTCATGGATGGATATAAATTGTTTAGGAAGGACAGGCAGGGCAGAAAAGGTGGGAGCGTTGCATTGTATATAAGAGAGCAGTACGACTGCTCAGAGCTCCAGTATGAAACTGCAGAAAAACCTGAGAGTCTCTGGATTAAGTTTAGAAGTGTGAACAACAAGGGTAATGTCATGGTGGGAGTCTGCTATAGACCACCAGACCAGGGGGATGAGGTGGACGAGGCTTTCTTCTGGCAACTAACTGAAGTTACTAGATCACAGGCCCTGGTTCTCATGGGGGACTTCAACTACCCCGATATCTGCTGGGAGAGCAATACAGCGGTGCACAGACAATCCAAGAAGTTTTTGGAAAGTGTAGGGGACAATTTCCTGGTCCAAGTGCTGGAGGAACCAACTAGGGGCAGAGCTCTTCTTGACCTGCTGCTCCCAAACAGGGAAGATTAGTAGGGGAAGCAAAAGTGGATGGGAACCTGGGAGGCAGTGACTGTGAAATGGTTGAGTTCAGGATCCTGACACAAGGAAGAAAGGAGAGCAGCAGAATACGGACCCTGGACTTCAGAAAAGCAGAATTTGACTCCCTCAGGGAACTGATGGACAGGATCCTCTGGGAGAATAACATGAGGGGGAAAGGATTCCAGAAGAGCTGGCTGTATTTTAAAGAATCCTTATTGAGGTTGCAGGAACAAACCATCCCGATGTGTAGAAGGAATAGTAAATACAGCAGGAGACCAGCTTGACTTAACAGTGAAATCCTTGCTGATCTTAAACACAAAAAAGAAGCTTACAAGAAGTGGAAGATTAGACAAATGACCAGCAAGGAGTATAAAAATATTGCTCAGTCATGCAGGAGTGAAATCAGGAAGGCCAAATCACACTTGCAGTTGCAGCTAGCAAGAGATGTTAAGAGTAACAAGAAGAGTTTCTTCAGGTATGTTAGCAACAAGAAGAAAGTCAAGGAAAGTGTGGGCCCTTTACTGAATGAGGGAGGCAAACTAGTGACAGAGGATGTGGAAAAAGCTAATGTACTCAATGCTTTTTTTGCCTCTGTCTTCACAAACAAGGTCAGCTCCCAGACTGCTGCACTGGGCAGCACAGCATGGGGAGGTGGTGACCAGCCCTCTGTGGAGAAAGAAGTGGTTCAGGACTATTTAGAAAAGCTGGACGAGCAAAAGTCCATGGGGCTGGATGCACTGCATCTGAGGGTGTTAAAGGAGTTGGCAGATGTGATTGCAGAGCCATTGGCCATTATCTTAGAAAACTCATGGCGATCGGGGGAGGTCCCGGATGACTGGAAAAAGGCTAATGTAGTGCCCATCTTTAAAAAAGGGAAGGAGGAGGATCCGGGGAACTACAGGACAGTCAGCCTCACCTCAGTCCCTGGAAAAATCATTGAGCAAGTCCTCAAGGAATCAATTCTGATTCACTTAGAGGAGAGGAACGTGATCAGAACAGTCAGCATGGATTCACCAAGGGCAATTCATGCCTGACTAACCTAATTGCCTTCTATGAGGAGATAACTGGCTCTGTGGATGAGGGAAAAGCAATGGATGTGTTATTCCTTGACTTTAGCAAAGCTTTTGGTAGGGTCTCCCACAGTATTCTTACCAGCAAGTTAAAGAAATATGGGCTGGATGAATGGACTGTAAGGTGGATAGAAAGCTGGCTAGATCATTGGGCTCAATGGGTAGTGATCAATGGCTCCATATCTAGTTGGCAGCATGTATCAAGTGGAGTGCCCCAAGGGTCGGTGCTGGGGCCGGTTTTGTTCAATATCTTTATTAATGATCTGGAGGATGGCGTGGACTGCAAGTTTGCACATGACACTAAACTGGGAGGAGTGGTAGATATGCTGGAGGGTAGGGATGGGATAAGTAGGGTAGGGATAGGGTAGGGATAGAGACCTAGACAAATTAGAGGATTGAGCCAAAAGAAACCTGATGAGGTTCAACAAGGACAAGTGCAGAGTCCTGCACTTAGGATGGAAGAATCCCATGCACTGCTACAGACTAGGGACTGAGCGGCTAGGCAGCAGTTCTGCAGAAAAGGACCTAGGTGTTACAGTGGACGAGAAGCTGGATATGAGTCCACAGTGTGCCCTTGTTGCCAAGAAGGCTAACAGCATTTTGGGCTGTATAAGTAGGGGCATTGCCAGCAGATCGAGGGATGTGATCATTCCCCTCTATTCGGCATTGGTGAGGCCTCATCTGGAGCACTGTGTCCAGTTTTGGGCCCCACACTACAAGAATAATGTGAAAAAATTGGAAAGTGGAGAGCAACAAAAATGATTAGGGGGCTAGAGCACATGACTTATGAGGAGAGGCTGAGGGAACTGGGATTGTTTAGTCTGCAGAAGAGAAGAATGAGGGGGGATTTGATAGCTGCTTTCAACTACCTGAAAGGGGGTTCCAGAGAGGATGGATCTAGACTGTTCTCAGTGGTAGAAGATGACAGAACAAGGAGTAATGGTCTCAAGTTGCAGTGGGGGAGGTTTAGGTTGGATATTAGGGAAAAACTTTTTCACTAGGAGGGTAGTGAAGTGCTGGAATGGGTTACCTAGGGAGGTGGTGGAATCTCCATTCTTAGAGGTTTTTAAGGCCTGGCTTGACAAAGCTCTGGCTGGGATGATTTAGTTGGGGATTGGTCCTGCTTTGAGCAGGGGGTTGGACTAGATGACCTCCTGAGGTTCCTTCCAACCCTGATATTCTATGATTCTAGCAAGGAAGGTGGTTGTGACCATCTGAAACCGGTTTGGATCCCATTTGCCTGAAGGGGTCTGAGAATTCCTGGCCTAAAGAATCTTCTTTTCCATATAAAACTAGTGCAGCTCAATCAAGTGTCCCTTCCTCCTAGCCTGGAGTTTTCTGTAGGGGCCTGTCTAACTCCTAAAGGTTTCCATTCAACAGGCCACTTGCCAGAGAGTCATACCCAGGGCCGGCTCCAGACCCCAGCGCGCCAAGCGCGTGCTTGGGGCGGCATGCCATAGGGGGCGCTCTGCCTGTCGCCGGGAGGTCCATCGAAGCCGCGGGACTGGCGACTGGCAGAGCGCCCCCCGCAGTGTGCCGCTGTGCTTGGGGTGGCGAAATTCCTAGAGCCGCCCCTGGTCATACCCTGCTCCCAGCAGTGATTTACCTTGACCTGGGGGCTTCCCACCAGTCTCCATGCTTCTGGCAGCTCTCTACCCCAACTGACCCTCTTGGCTTTTCTAATCACCTGGTCCCTAGCTGATCAGTCTCAGCTGGGGGGTAACTGATCTGCCACAGGTGAGGCTGAGCCTAACTCCCCTTAAAGAGCCAGCCACCCTTTGACACCATCGTTAACATTGTCCAAATCCCAGTGTCTGGACAGACAGGGTGGAGCTCTGGACTTACATAGAAATGGAATCTGATATTGGAAAACAGTGATTTCAAGACTGAGGATGACGCAGAGGCTGCATCTACACAAACCCATTTTGGGACATACACCATTGCACTAGGACCAGTTCAGCTTCCCCAGTGCTAACAAAGGTGAGCGCACCAGCGTGCACTGGGAATTGGCCCTTTTAGCTTCCTGTTGTCTAACCCTGTCGAGAGCAGGCCTACATACTACAGCCATAGAAACACCAGCAGCTGGGAGCACTGGCCCTCATGCTGTTGCTTAGCTCTGGTGGAGATACGCTGGTCCTGTATTTCCTAAGTATCATTGGGGTAGATGAGGCTCAGTAGTGTGTGCTGCAGAAGGCTTTCTCCACACCCTGCTGTGTAGCATCATAAGCCTGTTTTTGCTGAAAGTCCTTCAATTTTATTTCATGAATGATGTGGCTGGTGGATCCTCTGTGAATGTTCCATTTTTCTCCTGAGCAAATGATTTAATTATGGCTGTATTAAGTATCTGTTCGTTTTCCCTGCCAACACACATATCACAGCAGAGGCAGCAGAAGGATCCCTGAGTAAAAGGAAATGTTGGTGCATCCTCACCTTGCCCCAGACAATTTCTCTGCTGGGAGTCATAGTTACCTGCACATTAGGTTGAAAGTTTCCCAGCTCAGTTTTCACCCAGCCCGGGTGCAGTGCAGTGCACAGGATCCCGTCTTGCTTGTATCCCATCGACTGGCACTTTGTGAGCATGTTCAGCGCTGCCTGGAGGGGAAGCATATGGTGAGCTGAGGCAGAACCACAGCACCCCCCAGGCACAACCCACCAAACCCGGCTCATTCACACGTGGGGGACGCTGCATCTGGGAATGATCAACATTCACTGCCTGAATAGCCAGAAACTGAGAGATTCAACCAGGACTGTGGGAGGGGAGAAGTGCTGCAGTGGCACGGGGAAGAAGATCCTGGGGCAAAGGAAACGCAGCAGAGGGAAGAAGAGAGGAAGGAGCCTTCTGTAAGGGAACTGTTGGCCCTTTACTGACACTCAGTGGGGATTTGTGGTTGGCCATCTCCCAGTACCAAAAGAAAGGGGAAGAGAAATCAGGATCCTGAGACTGACTGACTGAGGCCAGCGCTCCAGGTCAACCTGATTGACAGGTCAGCCAGGCCAATGAGAGAGTCACGAGGCAGGAGGTCCCATCCTCTGTGTGAGCTGGAGCTGCTGGGCCTGAGCGGGGCCAAGCTAAGGAGAGCTGGAGTCAGAGCTGCGCTGGAAGCAGAGTGGAGCTGGAGCTCGACCTGGGGCTGGGGCTGGAGCCATCTGGAGCCAGGTGCAGGGCAGAGTGAGGGGGTTCCTGGGCATAGGGTCCAGCACAGGGAGACCCCACCAGTCAAGAGGCATTGCAGGCTGCACTGGGAGGGGGATCATAACCCCCATGGGAGGACAACGCCAGGGCCGCCCAGAGGATTCCGGGGGCCCGGGGTCTTCGGTGGCGGGGGGCCCTTCCGTTCCGGGACCCGCCGCCGAAGTGCCCCAAAGACCTGCGGTGGGCCCCTCCCCCGCTGCCGAATTACCGCCGAAGCCGGACCTGCCGACGAAGCGCAGCCTGGTCTTCGGCGGTAATTCGGCGGAGGGGGGTCCCTGCCGCGGGTCTTCGGGGCACTTCGGCGGCGGGTCCTGGAACGGAAGGGCCCCCCGCCGCTGAATTACCGCCGAAGACCAAGCTGCAGTTCGGCAGCGGGTCCCGCTCAGTCTTCGGCGGTAATTCGCCGGTGGGGGGGTCCTTCCGCCCCGGAGCGGAAGGACTCCCCTGCCGGTGAAGACCGGGAGCAGAAGAAGCTCCTGCGCCCGGCCCCGCAAGAGTTTTCCGGGCCCCCCAGAGCGCGTGAAGGACCCCGCTCCAGGGGCCCCAAAAAACTCTGGTGGGGGCCCCTGTGGGGCTCGGGGCCTGGGGCAAATTGCCCCTCTTGCCCCCCCCCTCTGGGTGGCCCTGGACAACGCTGGGGGGAAGGGCCCTGCCACCTAGAACTTGAAGGCATATGGCCATCGCCAGAGTGAGTGTCTGACCCACAGCCAGGACCTGGGCAGGGGCCTGGGACGTGTGAGGAACAGCCTGTGCACTTCCCTTACATTCCAGCCACAGCTGTTTGGGGTTCCCTTGTGCCACAGAGCGGGGTGATGGCTTTTTCTTTCACCTTTCCCAGTTTCTCCTTATTTTTAATGACTTGCTGTTTAATAAATCATGTTTGCTTTGAACTATATGCGATGATCAGTTGGTCAGGGAAGCGTCCGGAGCACAAAGAGTACCCCGGAGTGGGGAACACCCAAGCCCTGTCCTAAGTATGACAACCAGATTGGGGGTCGAGTCCCAGGAATCCTGGGCCCAGTCTTGTCAGGGTTACAAGGACTCTGCCACAGATGAGAGTAGAAGGGCTCTCCTCAAGCCAGGGCCTCTGGGTAAAGGGAGTGAGAGCGAGGACTCAGGTCCTTTGACTAGCGAATTCCAATGGGGTAGTGCAGGGGTTCTCAAACTGGGGGTTGGGACCCCTCAAGGGGTCACCAGATTATTACATGGGAGGTCACGAGCTGTCAGCCTCCACCCCAAACCCTGCTTTGCCGCCAGCATTTATAATGGTATTAAATATATTTTAAAAGTGTTTTTAATGTAGAAGGGGGTATGTGACTTGGTATGTGAAAGGGGTCACACCAGTACAAAAGTCTGAGAACCCCTGGTGTAGTGTATAGCCAGGAAAGTTCCCCACAATAGCGGGACCATTCCCCCACTTACACTTCGATGGGAGGTGGGTCAGAGCAGGGAGAGAGAGGTCACAGTGGCCATGGGAGCTTGGAGGAATGGGATTCTAGCCATGTTCAGCATAGCAGTGGAAATACCAGATCCTGTTGATCAGTTAAGATGACCCTTGAAGGAGCTCACAATGCTGTACACTCCAGCCATCTGCAGGCACTTGTGTTGGGATGTCCGGGTGCCTAAGTCAGGCGCCTGAGCTTTTGCGTGGACCTTATGCTCATCATTTTACTCCTGGGGGAATTGGTGCAGAATTTCGCAGAATTCCCTGTTTCCCTCACAAAATTGGTGCTGCAGAGCTGCTGGCCGCCACTAGGGGCCGCTGGACTCTGCAGCAGAGTCCAGCTCACAGGGAGAGGAGTTGGAGCACCCAGCCTGGCTGGGCTGGAGGCTGCATGCTCTGCTTGATACTCATCGTCCCGAGGACAGGAGAGGTCCTGGGAGATCCAGCCAGCTCTAGAGAAGGGCAAGGAAGGTCAGGGCGGCACCACACTACGTCCCCTGGCAGGCCAGTAAAAAAGCTGGAGGGAGTAAAGGCTTTGGGAGTGCTGGTGTCTGGGGCAGGGGATGCCCCACTACCCGGCTCTAGCAGGATGGGGGTGTCTGGGCTGAGGGGGTTCCCCACAGCTGGGCTCTGGGAGGAAGTGAGTGAAAGTGTCTGGGCTTTGGGGGCCCCACACAGCCTCCTCCATCACCCCTCAACTGGAACTGGGTTGTCATAGGGGTTTCTTTAACTCTCTACTCCTGGGGAATCTTTATTGCTGTTGTCTATATTGTTGACATACTTGTTGACAGTATTTTGAAATAAATTACAACAATAATTGAAACTGGAATGATTATATTGTGTTATTTTGACAAATAAAATGCAGAATTTTCCACAATTGTAAAATGTTTTGCTCAGAATTTTTAAACGTTTGGCATAGACTTTTTATTTTTTTGGTGCAGAATTCCCCCAAGAGTAATCATTTGCAGGGTTTGCTCAGCACCTTAGGACCCTTCAGGTGAGCAATAAGGTGGCTGAAAAATATTGGTCTTAAAACAAAGCTTGGGCTGTTGGAGAGAGAAGCAGCGTGCACATGCAGGAAGAAATTCCATCAAGATGACCACTGGACACGTGGTGAGAACATCCCTATTGAGAGCTCAATGCACATGGGCATTTACGAGCTGTGGAGTGGAGGCAATAGGAGATTGTAAGATCAAGAGCCTTAGCAGCATTGGAGCCAAGTGTGGTGGAACTTGTGAGGCAGCAAACTTCCCAGGGAGAGTATGAAGGTTCCAACAGCTTTGTAGCTCCACAACCATCTTGCTTCAGAAGGAGTCTGGCCAGTATGGTGGATTATATCTGCCTGAATATCTGTTATGCCACCAAGGAAAAGGGGGCAATACTTTACATCCCATCCCAGAGTGAAATCGATAACTATGCACTCACAGTCAGTGCTTATAGAAGTCTGAAAAAAGTGTGTGGGGGTCTATCATCTGTAAAGCAATTAATTCTGCCCCCCAAGCCTGACATCAGTTCTGCTCCCCATCTGACCACTGCTCCAGCTGCAGGGCCTGGGGTTCTTCATGCCTCTGTCCCGGGACTGGAGGGGGAGAAGGTTTAGGAGTTCTTTGTCCCCCTCTGCCTCTTCTCTCACTGGGTGTTGCAGGGAAGGTTATTCCGTTATATGGACCAGTCACAAGAGGTGGGCAAAGACCCACCTTTCCTATTGGGGGTTAAATACACTACATTTGGGGGCATCGTGGATGTAACTATTTCAGAATGGTCATTACCTTCACTCATTATCTTCAGGCTGAGAAATATGAGATTCAGTGACTATCCCATGACTGGTTAGCCTGGGGGAGACATACCTTGCTGCAGCGGTAGGAGACGACTGGCACGAAGGCGAACGTTTCAGGAGTTTTCTCAATGGATCCCAGAACAGTGGAGATGTTGACAATGGCTGCCTTGCTGCAGCTCATCCCTTTCTGGTTGCTTCCCTGGGCAGCCTTCTTCAGCAAGGGCAGGAAAGCCTGGGGAGACACTGGGTCACTTTGTCCTTGATAAAAAACTTACCTGCTTCTCATCCCTAAATCTGCCTGCACCTGAGTCCTACTTCCTGTGCTCCCCCAACCGGCTCCCCCCTTTGCTTCCTCTTCCCACTCCCCATTTCCCACCTGCCTTCATGGCACCTCTTTTGCTAGGAACAGCTTCCTAATTAACTATCCTTGAGCATCTCTGCCTTCAAGCCGCTCCTCAGCCACCACCTGCTCTGTTTCTTCTACCACCTAGAATGTCCCTAAAATGGCACTGTCTGTCCTGAATCTGTTTGTGTCTTCATACTATAAACTCTTTAGGATGAGAGCTGCATTCTATTCTGCTCTGCATGTTGCCAGCTGTAAAATGCCGGGTCCAATTACAATGCTGTATAAGTAATAATAATACTAATTGATTAATAATAAGCATCTAGATGAGGCTTGCAATGTCTGGATCACCAATGGCATAAAAAGTGGGTGCACTAAATTCTCTTTTGTTAGGCCTGTGTCACCCCATCAAAGTGAATGGAGCATGTCAGTTGTTACCAGGGCAGCTGCACCTTTGACCCCTTCTCTGGTCTCTGAGTGCCCCCCATCAGGTGTTACACCTCGTGCCGTTACCTCCCCAGGTTGGAATCCTGAGATTCCCCAGGTCTCAGAGCAGGTCTGGTTTGGCACCTGCAAGCAGAGCTGAGCAAAAGTTTTTGACCAAAACTTGTTTTCAGTGAAAAATGCAAATTCAGTGACATCACAATATTTCACAAATTCACGGCAATTTCACAGAATTGTTCTTTCTGGAAAAAAAAATGCAACGTTTTAATTTTTCATTTCAAAATGACATTTTGGACTCTTACCTGAGTCACTAACAGTGGCCCAACAATGTTTGTGTTATAGACGCTTAACATATCTTCAGGAGTGGCTGACTCAAGTGTGCTTGGTGGCATAATGCCAGCATTATTTATCAGCAAATTTAGGCCAGTTCCTCTCAGATGGGCCTCAGCTTTCTTTGCAGCGCTCTTGATGCTCGCTGAGTCTGTAGCTTCTGGACAGAGAATACAGGACTGGTTATGAGCATGGTTTGGTTCTATTCCTGATACTATATGAAATAAATACAGCCACAGTTATGGTAACCTGGTTAAAAGCCCATCTCTAGAGACAACTGACAGAGAATTCAGTTAAAATGTTGAGCAGAGACCTGGCTCACTCCTAACTCTGATGGATCGCTCACAACCTGCAGCCCAATTTTAACCACATCACTGTTAGAATGTGTGCTCCATTCCCGAGGTCAGGGCAGGGAGCACAAATCCAGTCAGGGATTTCCTGTTTCAGGTGAAAAGTTCATAAAGTATTTCTAGGCATTTTAAATTGAGAACAAGTTAGTCCAGACCTGGCAACATCTCTAGGTTAATGAACTGGAGACTTCAGTGCAATAAGAGTTTATTGAGTAGATTGTAAGTGCAAAATTAGACTCACATAATGCCACTTAACACTTAGAAGTATGGGTTTGGATGCAAGCTAGGGAAGGATCTTCTGGAAAGGAAGGGGAAAATTTGGAATGACTGCTTTCATGGCTGCACCTACCCTCATTAACATTGTACTACATAACTTGAAGATGCGATGGTGATTTGTGCAGTAGAGAGGTGAAAACGGTGTCTAATGACTCTTTGGGCCAATTTAAAACTGTTTTATCAGAACTAGCTTTGTGCTAATTTACAGATTTACTCTAAGTTAATTAATGTTAATCATGGACAACCTTAGCTGAGAACTTCCAAGTGTTTTTGTGTTTCAGTTTTATGCTACAAATGGTCAAACTTGAATGGCTAAAGTTAGGCTTCTACAGCCGTATTTTGGCACCTGAATATTAGTAGCCTGATCAGCCACTGAAAGCCAGTAGTTCATGTCTATTCAGGTGCTTAAATATGGATTTAAGAGCTTAGAGTTTATGTCCTATGATTAAAACACTGGGTTAGGAACCAGGTGATCGGGATCCCAACTCTGCCATAGACTTCCTTTGTGATCTTGGCCAAAAGTGTCCACTAATTTTGGGTGCCTGTCTTGAGACACCATTGGGCCTGGTTTTCAGAGGTGCTGAGAAGTCTGGTTGAAATCATTGATAGATGCATGTGCTCAGCTCCTTTCATAATCAGGCTCTCAGAAACTATAAATGGCCTCTTTGAAATTCAGACCAATGTAAACCAAAGACATTTTCTCACCTGAATTTGTTAAAACCAGGGTCACAATCTAAAGAAGAATCAGCAAAGAGTCTTGTGGCACCTTATAGACTAACAGACGTTTTGGAGCATGCTCCAAAATGTCTGTTAGTCTATAAGGTACCACAAGACTCTTTGCTACTTTTACAGATCCAGACTAATACGGCTACCCCTCTGATAAAGAAGAATCTGCATGCATGTGAGGGTGAACAACAGACTAAAAACAAAACACAACAAACCGCTTCTGTCTGCAGAATAATCTGGTGAATTTTCAGGCTAAGGGAGATTTATTTTTGAGAAAGTTAGAAGGGAGGAGGAAAAACTGTACTAAGACTGGAATGGGTCTGGAAACTATAATCACCTAATCTCTGCTGAATGATTCCATAATATGTAACCTTATTCAACAACTTATATTGTATGGTCATGTATTAGTAGATAAATTCTGTTGCTATGACAGCCTCACCCCACCTTAGGGCATGTTGTATAAGGAATATTCAGGCATATTCTACTGTAATATTGTCAATCTAGACTGTTCTCGCAGATGCTAGGCTTGGCTGAGATTTAGTTTGCCATCTTCTCTCACTGCAGTTCTCACAAAGGTGAGCATGATCCAGTCCTGTTCCTGTGCTGGACTCAGTGACAGAACACCTCTTTGATTTAAAGGGAGCAGAACCAGGTGCAGTGTTTGGCACAGATACCAGACGAGGCAGGCAACCTCTGTAACTGTGCTTTATGCATTGTTCAGCGAAGAGGAACTATGATCCACTGACACTGGCAGTGCACTAACAAGTTGTGGTCTGTTTAGCTGTACTAGTGATTATGATCTAGTCAGGTGCTAGGAAGCTGGAAAAGAATGGATGTGGAAAGGGTCATAGAGAACATAGAGCAGAGACTGTGAATCAGAAAGCAGCTAATGGCCTTGCAGTGTCTGCAGCGTGCTGGTTGGCAGGAGAGATGCACTGAGGACGTACCTAGCTGCAGAATCACAACATTTGGGTGCTTGGAAGCCAAATTTTTTAGTTCCTGGAAGCAAAAAAAAAAAAAAAGCATTATGTGTATCACCCCATCAGACAGAGCCCTGGCACCGAGAACACCCACAGCCCTATGGCACAGATTCTGCTGTCACCCACATGCAATCCCGTTCATTTCAATGAGCGTATGTGATCTTAACAGAGAGCAGAAGCTGACACTGTGGCTGGCAGTTAGTAATGCCTGGGAGCGCCAGAACACTGCTCTGAGTAAAGACCATGGGAACAGTGTGGGTGATCGTGGAACCAAAAAATCAGAGTGGGTGCATATGAAGTCCCAGCTTTTCCCATTTAGGGCCTTTACCCCATGTTGTTCCCCATCCATTCTGTCCTTCAGCTGGCTTTTCCTTTCCACACACCTTGCATGTTGTTCACTCCCTTTTTTTGTCCGTCACTCCTCATCCCCCATTCATCCTCTCTTCTAACCTGACTCCTGGTTCTTCTTCTTTCCCCATCCCCTCAGCCTCTCTCCATCAGTTCTCCTCTTTCCCCCGTTCTCCCAACTCTGCTCCAGCCATCACTCACCTGCTCCCCCATACCCATCATTCACTCCTGTTGACAGATTTTTCTCTTATTCCAGAGCCCCCAGGAGCAGGTACTGGGGATCAGCTCATGTTTTAGTAATTGCTCTGTGGAGACCCCTGAGAAACAGCTAAGGAACCTCCCAGATCTCCTACCTACGGGCTGCTGTGAAGTAGTAAATGTGCATCGTTTAGCACCAGGTAGTGATAAAGTAGCAGCGCAGAGACCCTTTTTGCCCCATTGGTGTCATATGGGGGTTGGGGGACTGGTTGGGGATATCAGTACAGCTGGGTGAAAATTTTTGGCCAAAACGCCTTTGAGCAAAAGTTGCAGATTTGATAACACCAAAAGAACTTGCGAATTTGTGGTGATTTCTAGAGAAACCTGAAAAAAAATCAAAATGTTTCAATATTTTGGTTTGAAACACTTTTGTTTGGAAATTTCCTGTAATTTTATTTTTTTAAAAACCTTCCAAACCATTTAAAACTGCTCAGAATCAGAACATTTTGTTTCAGATCGAAGTAAACATTTTATTTGACCTGAAATAGTTTTTTTTTTCGAATTTCTAACATTTTTGTATAAAATGTTTTTAGTTTGACCCATAACAATATTTTTGTTTCTCTGCTTTTTTGGAATTGCCAGCAAACCAAAATATCCATATTTCACCCAACTCTAGATATTGGCTTCTGGCCTGCCCCTCCATGACAACAACCCATGGGCAGATTTGGAGAGGCGGGGTCACTGGGAACCTCCCTGAAGACAGTTGCTGGAGAGCAGTAGCCATTTAGTACCAATATTCCCTCTAATTTTTTATGTCCATGTGCGGAATGAATTTGATGTGCACCAATATGGAGGTGATGTGTGGCAGGGGTGGGACCAAGGGGTTCGGAGTGCAGGAGGGGGCTCAGGGCTGAGGTAGAGGGTTGGGGCGCTTGTGTGGGGTGCGGGCTCCGGCTGCATGTGTGGGATCTGGGGTGGGGCTGGAGATGAGGGCACTGATGAGCTCCCAAAATCCTAATAACTGGTTCCCTACTGGGTCCTTGGCGACACTTTGGCGGCGGGGGTGGTCTTCACTTGCTCCAGGTTTTCGTTGGCATTTTGGCGGCGGGTCCTTCACCTGGAACGAGTGAAACACCCCCGCCCCCTGCTGCCGAAGTGCCACCGCAGACCTGGTAGGGAACCGCATGGTGAGTACAAACCACATCTGCCTGTCTTCCCCCACATCCGACCCCAACCCAACCCACGTCCTGCCCCCAACTGCCCCCCCTCAGAACCTGCAACCCATCAACCCCCCCTCCCCACTCCTTGTCCCCTGACCAACCCCTTCCAAGACCAGGGGTGAAAGTAAGTCCAGTGACTTACTGGTACACTGGGGCCAGCTCTGGCCCCTGGGAGGTGCGGGGCCTAGGGTGGAAGGGGCATGGTTGAGGGAGTCAGAGCCAGCCCCAGCCCACCCTGTAAGGTAAATGCCCCCCCACCCCAGGGTAGCAGCAGCAGCCCAGGGCTCTGGGGGCTATTTAAAGGGCTCCCCTGCTTCTACTGCCCCGGCCCTTTAAATAGCCGCCGGAACCCACCCCCTACCCAACTTGCCCCAGTCCCTGTCCCCTGACTGCCCCAACCTCATCCACCACCACCCTGAAAGACCCCTGGAACTCCCACGCCTACCCAACACCCCCATTCCCCATCCCCTGACTGCCCCCCCATCCCTTCCAACTGCTCCCTGCCCCTTATCGAACCCCTCCTCCCAGCCCTGGCCCGGCCCCCTTACCATGCTGCTCAAAGCAGCAGGAGCTGCATAGCTGCCCAGAGCGCTGGCGCTGGTGGCGCGGTGTGCGCTCTGTGAGGGGGAAGGGAAGTGGGGGAAGGACTGGGGGAGCCTCCCCAGCTGGGAGCTCAGGAGGGCTGGACAGGAGGGTCCCGTGGACCGGATGTGGCCCGCGGACCGGAGTTTGCCTACCCGCCGGCCCCTTTAATAACCGGTTCTACACCAGCTTCTAAATTTAACAACTGGTTTTTGCGAACCAGTGCGAACTGGCTCCAGCTCACCACTGGATGAGGGGCTTGCGGTGGTGGCAGGGCTCAGGCAGAGGGTTGGGGTGCAGGGGTGAGGGCAGTGGGGTGGGGCTAGGGATGAGGGATTTGGGGTGCAGGCTGCCCTGGGGCTGCATCGGGGAGAGAGGACTCCCCGCAGCTCTCTCCGCTGTGGCAGCTCCGGGCACAGGGGAGAGGTCACCTCTCTCCGCTGGGGCAGCTCTGGGGCTGTGGCCAGCTTAGAGGGAACTTAGTTTATTACCCTCGCAAGGTTTGTCTACACTGCAATTAAACACCTCTGGCTGGCCCATTCCAACAGGCTGCTTAATTCTGGTGTAGATGTTCATACTTGGACTGGAGCCTGGACTGTAGGACCCTGCAAGGTGGGAGGGTCCCAGAGCTCAAGTTGCAGCCCGAGCCCAAATGTCTATCATGCAAGGAGCCAGAGAGGAAGAAGCATCACAGGGAGAGCTCCCACTATAGGAAGGATTATGGGACACCAGGCAAATCTCACTTCCCCCACAGCAACATCAAGGGTTAACGGGTGGTCCCAGCACTGTTGGCGAAGGAGGGCTGGGGTCTCAGAGGAGGTGAGGTGGTTGGGCAGAAATCATGCACTTTTTTGGATTCAGATGTCTGAGCATTTCTTGAATAGCAGCATCCTTCCCCACACCGAGCCTGAACATTAGCCAGGTCTGCCTTGGACCCCTGGCATAACAGTCCTATGGATCTGTATAATCGGGTATCTGATTGGGCAATGTGCCAGGCCATCATTACAGGGTAACATATCAGGGACATTCTAGCTGTGGCTAGATAATGATAATGGGGACAAGCGAGTGATGCAACATGCACTAGAGCTGCGTATAGTTAAGGTGCAGCAGTAGAGTTGCATAAGTGTCCAGGGGAGTGGAGGAGCAATGTCTGAGCAGCAATGACTGGGGGTGATCTGGGGGCAGAGGCAGACAGAATGTCTGTGTGTGTGTTGGGGGGGAGCTAACAGAATGGCATCACCTCACACCCACTCTGCATAAGGCGCAGAGCAGTGGAGAATCTGGCCCAGTATTGTTAGGGTTAGGTAAAACTGGGGTCAGTCCAAATCAGGTCTCCTACTGAAACTTGCAAGGTTCCCTGTTTTAAGAGGGCAGGAGGTTTCAGGGGTGGAGGGGAACATACAGCTGGGAAACCATGTTACAGACTCACTCAATCCTAATGGGATCTGCCATCTAAACCTGCTTTTATTCCATGCCCTTTGGGGGAACATTTTCTAAAACAAAGTTCAGCAAAGCAAAAAAGGCTGCTTCTCACCTGCGCTCGCACTCCCTCTGGGTCCCGGCAGGTGGCAAAGATCACTTCTGGTGGGTTCAGTTTCCCAATAAAGCGCTTGATCAGCTCCAGGCCAATTCCCCGATTGGATCCAGTCACCAAGACACTACGGACATGAAACCCTGCCATGGTCTCTTTGCAGCTGCCTCTAGTCTCTCTCTGTCTCCTTCTCTTTGGAAGTTCAGTTAAATATGGGCTGTGTCAGTTCCCCTGATCTGATTTCACTCAGTTGAGTCCCCGCCTACCTTTTTTGTTAGTTTCATTGGAGGCGTATGTTTGTTTGAAAAGCTTATACCATGTTTGAGAAAATGACTCCATTGATGAATATCCGGAATAAACAAGAGCTGAGTTGGTGGACATGAGGGTGAAACACGAGTTCACTGTCTGAACAGCTGCAAGTCATTGGGACAGAAAATCCCTGTTATTTTTCTTATCACTCTTAAGATCTTAGGATACCTCAAAGCCTTTTCTTTCATCACTAACTTCTTTGTGGGGTTCTCTCTTGCTTTAGCTGTATGTTCGGTTGAGTACATCAGCATAGATTGCCTGAAACTGCAGATCCAGTGTGCTATGTAGCTCAGCGGACTTGCACAGATCTAGAAAGGGTAGGAGGGGAAATGGAGCAAAGTTTGTTAAACAAAACAATAATCAGAGAGCTGGAAAGGAGAGTCAGTGCAAAAAACTGTCCTAGGGTAAAAAGAACAGGAGTACTTGTGGCACCTTAGGCCTGGTCTACACTAAAAAGGGGGTTCGAATTAGGGTACGCAAATTCAGCTACGTGAATAGCGTAGCTGAATTCGAAGTACCCTAACTTGAACTACTCACCCGTCCAGACGGGGCGGGGTTGAACTCCGCGGCTCCCCCGTCGACTCCACCACCGCCGTTTGCAGTGGTGGAGTACCGGAGTCGACCGCGGCGCTTCCGGAGTTCGAACTATCGCGTCTAGATCAGACGCGATAGTTCGAACTCCGAGAAGTCGAACTCACCGCGTCGACCCGGACGGTAAGTGTAGACTAGCCCTTAGAGACTAACAAATTTATTTCAGCATAAGCTTTCGTGAGCTACAGCTCACTTCTTCGGATGCATAGAATGGAACACACAGACAGGAGATATTTATACATACAGAGAACATGAAAAGGTGGAAGTACACATACCAACTGGAAGAGTCCAATCAACTGAGATGAGCTAAAGTCAGCAGGAGAAAAAAAACCTTTGAAGTGATAATTGAGGGTATGTCTACACTACGGGATTATTCCAATTTTACAGAAACTGTTTTTTAAAAACAGATTGTATAAAGTCACGTGCACACGGCCACACTAAGCACATTAATTTGGTGGTGTGCATCCATGTACCGAGGCTAGCATTATGCTAGCCAGCCCTATATCACTGTCTGCAATTGGAAATTGGCGATGATGGTTATCAATCCTTTTGTACTGTCTGCAACTGGAAATTGGCGATGACGGTTATCAGTCCTTTTGTACCGTCTGATGCTGTCATGGGTGCTCCTGGCTGGCCTTGCTGAGGTTGGCCGGGGGCGCATGGACAAAAATGGGAATGACCTCCTGGGTCATTCCCTTCTTTATGTTTTGTCTAAAAATAGAGTCAGTGCTGCCTAGAATATGGGGCAAGTCTACTAGAGAACCAGAGAGCACAGCCGCTCCGGGTCAGAGCCCCAGAGATCCCGCAGAAATGATGAGCTGCATGCCATTTTAGGGGGTGCCCCTGCAACAACTCCACCCATTGCTTCTCTCCTCCCCCACCCCTCCTGGGCTACCGTGGCAGTGTCCCCCCATTTGTGTGATGAAGTAATAAAGAATGCAGGAATAAGAAACACTGACTTTTTAGTGAGATAAAATGAGGGGGAGGCAGCCTCCCGCTGCTATGAGAGTCCAGGCAGTACAGAATCTTCATTAGACATGAAATGGGGGGGATGAGGCACACAGCTCCTAGTTGCTATGAGGAGGACGGTTTTCAATCCTTTTACACCATCTGCCGGGAATGACCAGGAGTCATTCCCATTGTTGCCCAGGCGCCCCCGGCCGACCTCACCGAGGCCAGCCAGGAGCACTCACGGGATGATGAGGATGGTTTCCAAGCCTTTTGTACCGTCTACCATCAGGAAAGGAAGGGGAGGGAATGCTGCTGTTCAGCGCCGCAGCACCGCGTCTACCAGCAGCATGCAGTAGACATACGGTGACATTGAAAAAAGGCGAGAAACAATTTGTTTCCCTTTTCTTTCACAGGGCGGGGGGAGAGGGGTAAATTGACGACATATACCCTGAACCACCTGGTACAATGCTTTTGACCCTTCAGGCATTGGGAGCTCAGCCAAGAATGAAAATGCTTTTCGGAGACTGCGGGGACTGTGGGATAGCTGGAGTCCTCAGTCCCCCCTCCCTCCTTCCATGAGCCTCCATTTGATTCTTTGGCTTTCCGTTACGCTTGTCACACAGCACTGTGCTGAATCCCTGCTGTGGCCTCTGTCTGGAGATTTTTTCAAATGCTTTGGCATTTTGACTTCTTGAACGGAGTTCTGATAGAACAGATTTGTCTCCCCATAAAGCGATCAGATCCAGTATCTCCCATACAGTCCATGCTGATCAGCGCTCCACGCTGGGAAAACAGGAAATGAAATTCAAAAGTTCGCAGGGCTTTTCCTGTCTACCTGGCCAGTGCATCCGACTCCAGATTGCTGTCCAGAGTGGTCACAATGGTGCACTGTGGGATAGCTCCCGGAGGCCAATACCATCTAATTGCGGCCACACTAACCCTGTTCCGAAATGGCAATACCAATTTGCGCGCTACTCCCCTCATCGGGGAGGAGTACAGATATCGATATTAAGAGCCCTTTATATCAATATAAAGGGCTTTGTTGTGTGGACGGGTGCAGGGTTAATTCAGTTTAACGCTGCTAAATTCGGTATAAACCCGTAGTGTAGACCAGGCCTGAGATGACCCATAGAAGGTGTGAGGAGAACTTAACATACAGACTACCACGGCTGCTACTCTGAAACTTGTCCTAGGGTAGTGTTAGCTAGAGAAGCCAGATCCATTCTGAGTGCCCCAGAGTACAGGTCATGGCTGTGGTTTGGCCCATCGATAATTGTGATTGAAATATGTAAAAGTCATGAAGCTCAAAGAGATGGGGATCTGATTCTGCTCTTATTTATGCTGGTGTAAATTAGGAGCAACTCCATTAACTTTGGAGATATGTCACCGGTTTAAATCTGGCATGGGTCAGAATCCACCCCAGGGGTTCCACAGCAGATAGAAAGCTGCCCTCTTTGCTCTGCTTTGTGAAGGTTAAAGGGCTTGTGCCAGTGAGCAATTGCACATTTGATTTGCGCGCAACACATGTTGTGGCCTTTCCTGCTCAGTATTAAGCACCAGTGTATTCCTTGCGGGAGACCTTAATGGGTTGCACAGTGAACATAAGAATGGCCATACTGGGTCAGACCAATGGTCCATCTAGCCCAGTGTCCTGTCTTTCAACAGTGGCTACTGCCAGATGCTTCAGAGGGAATGAACAGAACAGGGCAATTGATCTTGTCATCCAGTCCCAGCTTCTGGCAGTCAGAGGTTTAGGGACACCCAGAACATGGGGTTGCATCCCTGACTGTCTTGACTAATAGCCACTGATGGACCAATCCTCCATGAATTTATCTAATTCCTCTTTTTAATCCAATTATACTTTTGGCCTTCACAGCAACCCCTGGCAATGAGTTCTACAGGGTGACTGTGCAATGCACAAAGTACTTCCTCTTGTTTGTTTTAAACCTACTGCCTATTAATTTCATTGGGTGACCCCTGGTGTTAGGCTATAGATATTCAGGACTGTCTGCAAAGGCCTATACTTTAAGAATGTAGGAGTATTCTTATCACTAAGCTAGTTATAGGGGTATAAAAGAAAGATTCATAATCACTGTCTGTCTGTGTAAGGGCCTTTTCTCACGGTGACAGTCTGAGGCCCTGTTTTTAGTCTAAGCCTTTGGCTAAGCAGCAGAGGCCAGCCATAAGCTGGGAAGAGTATGGTCACATCCTCACATTCCAAACTAGTCACATTGAAATAAGGTGCTATTGGGCTGTTAGGAATACAATCCTGCCCTGATCACCTCCAGAGAAAGGGAAGAGCCTAGGAGATGTAAAAGGAAACTTAGTTTGATAGCATCCTGTCTGGCAAGAACTCACGTATCAATAGCTGGGATGTGAAACCCTCATTTCTGTATTGTTCTCACTGTAGTCTTCACTTCCCTATTGTTTGTCTGTATAATCTGTCTGGTTCTGTGATTGTTTCTGTCTGCTGTATAATTAATTTTGTTGGGTGTAAACCAATCAAGGTGGTGGGATCAGAAGGTGGTTAGATAATCGGTTAGATAATCATGTTACAATATGTTATGATTGGTTAGTTAAATTTCAGTAAAATGATTGATTAAGGCATAGCTAAGCAGAGCTCAAGTGTTACTATATAGTCTGCAGTCAATCAGGAAGTAAGAGGGGGAATGGGACCAAGGAATGGGAACAGGGACATAGGCAACACTCTGGTGTCAGAGGAAGGAAACTGGAATCATGCTTGCTGGACGTTCACCCCAATAAACATCTAATTGTTTGCACCTTCGGACTTCGGGTATTGTTGCTCTCTGTTCCTGCAAGAAGGACCAGGGAAGTGAGAGGGTGAAGGAATAAGCCCCCTAACACCTGGTTCTGGTTTTACATGAAGGGGTAGATAACACTTCCCTAGTCATGTCTCCATGCCACTCATGATTTTATAGTCCTCCATCATCTCCCACCTTAGTTGTCTCTTTTCTAAGATGACCAGTTCCAGTCTTTTTAATCTCTCCTCATATGGAAGCTCTTATAATTTTTGTTGCCCTTCTCTGTACCTTTTCCAATTCTAATTTATTAATAAAATAATAAAATAACAGTGGAGAGTGCTGGAGGTTCCCCACGTCACTCATAGGAAGGAAGAAAGCGTTAGTGCCCCAAGCCCTAACTCACTTTCATATTCACACATGCACTACCCGGGGCTGGCCAAGCCTGGGTGTAACATATGAAGAATGGGGGGAAGAGGTGGATGGGAGTTCTGTCCTGTGCACAGGTCGTCCAGGGTCTGCTGTTGATCTCCGAGTTGCTTTAGCTCCTGGGAGGGTTTTAAGTCCTGGAGTCTCTTGGGGATGTCTCGTTCAGGGACCTCTGTCCCCCATGCTCTTTGTACCAGTCCAAACCAGCCTTCAGTGGCTTCCTCAGCTTTTCCAAAACACACCGGCTTCAGGGATGCCAAAACTGTTGTTTTCCCCCTTGTTGGCCTTCCCTGTCTCCCTTGTTTTTGCAGCCCCTGCAGGTCAGTTCAGCTGAAGCCTCCTTTCTCACAGCTGGTCAGGTTTGGAATCCAGGCCCCCGTCTGTCTTGGCAGGCAGCCGAGAGTCAGTTGTGTGCTGTGGTCTTGGGCTGGAGTCAGCGTCTTATCTCTGCTGGACCTAGCTTGAGTGTCAAGTTAACCCATTCCTGTCTCTCTCTTCCTCCCTCTTCAGCCTCTCACAACCTTCAAAGGAATATTTCACTCCACACTCACACCCTTAACCCTTCCAAAAATGCCTTGCAATCGTGTTAGCAACATACAATGCTGATTTGCCTCCCCAGGGGACTCCCTGAGGGGCCATTGGGTTGTGACATCATCCTATCACATGAGCCGAAGGCCCAGATCTTTTACCTCTCGGAACCATTCATTTTCTTCATTTAATGGCACCAGAAGCCAGCCTAGCCCACCGACCACACTGGCTGGTAACACCCCCCCCGATGTAACCCATTGGCCAATTGGAGTAGCAGATGTACCATGGCATGGGCCCCCTCTCCAAAGGGGCCCGGCCCAGCCTGCTTGTCTTCGCCCCCTCTCCCCTGCTCTCTCCTGCAGGGGCAGAAGCTTGGTACTGCTGGCTCCTGGAGCTCCTGCTGCAGCAGGGCAGGCTCCGCCGGCAGCCAAGCTCCTCCCCCACCTCTTTCCCCCTCCCCCTGCCCCTGCCCCTCCCTCTCCCTGCCGACAAACCGCTGTTGGCTGGCATGAGGGAGGGGGAGGAGCGGAGCCACAGCTGGCTTGCTGCTTGGGGGAGGAGGCGGGGAAGAGGTGGGGGCAGGGCCTTGGGGAAGGGGGTGGAATCGGGGCATACCCCCTCCAGCCCCCTGCCATGAGCCGCTCAGGGCAGGGGGTGGGAACACCCCGACAACCCCAGCCCACACCCCCAGCCCTCTTCCCTGACTCCTGCACCCCCTCACAGACCCCCCAGCCCCCAGTCCTCACTCCTGCACCCCCCATATCCCCAGCCCCCTCAACCCCCATGCCCTGACACTTGCACCCCCCCACATCTCCACCCCCACCCCCCCCCCAGGTAAGCGCTCCACACCCCAACCTCCTGCCCGAATCCTGAGCCCCCTCCCTTACCCTAGCTCCTGGCCAGACCCTGCACCCCAACTCCCAGCCTACTCCTGCACCCTAACTCCCTCCCAGACCCTGCACCCCCAGCCCTGTGCTCAGTGCACCCCCACCCTCAGCTCAGTGACGAAGAGAATGGGCCAGAACCAGGGAGAAGGTAGATACCCGCTCTATGTGGGCAGGGGTGGGAGAGATCCTGTTTATCCCCTCCCGAGCCTTGCTGCACTTGCAGTTTACTCCTGGCCCCTCCCTTGCTCCAGGGACCAATCCTAGCTCCCACCCCACTGTGCTTTTACCCCCATCCCCTGCCTTGCGCCAGTCAGCAGGGACTAATCCTCTCCCCATGCCCCACTGTGCTCATCTTGCCCCTGGCCCCTGCCTCGCTCTAGCTGGGGACCAATCCTTCTCCCCAAATGCCCCACTGTGCTCTTGCCCCTGGCCCCTGCCTTGCTCCAGCTGGGGACCAATCCTTCCCCTCCCCCACACCATGCTCCACTGTCAGGGTGGATAAAAATCAATGACTTTTTTTAAAAAAATCAAAAGATCAGATTTTTTAAAAAAAATTTTAAATGGATAATTAAGATACATTATATCTCATCATGGAATAGGAATTATAAATTATAATTCTATAGTATGAGACAATATATTCATGTAATGTTTAAGAAAAGTTTTGTAAATGAGTTCCAATAGTTCATGGATTAGGAATCCAATTTTATGGGGTTCCACAGGCATTTGTATAGATTATTTAGCTTAATCTTTCCATCTACCCAATAGGACTCAGTGCTCAGTCTAGAACAGGGGTCGGCAACCTGCGGCTCCCGGCTCGCCAGGGTAAGCACCCTGGCGGGCCGGCCCGGTTTGTTTATCCACCGCGTCGGCAACTTCGGCCGATCGCGGCTCCCACTGGCCGCGGTTCGCGGTCCCAGGCCAATGCGGGAGGCAGGAAGCCGCGGCCAGAACATCCCTCGGCTCGCGCCGCTTCCTGCCTCCTGCATTGGTCTGTGACCGCGAACCGCGGCCAGTGGGAGCCGCGATCGGCCGAAGTTGCCGACGCGGTGGATAAACAAACCGGGCCGGCCCGCCAGGGTGCTTACCCTGGCGAGCCGGGAGCCACCGGTTGCCGACCCCTGGTCTAGAAGAAACCATCAGAGATGAATAGTTTTGCAGTTCTCAAACTGTGGATTTGTGTCTTCAGAGGTAACATGCTTGTTAACAGCAAAAATGTTTTTAAATAAATAAATAATATATAGACGTGAGAAATAACAGACCTCAATGCTATTGTCCCTCTGCAAATTTGTATATAGAGAGTCAATCTCTCTTTAAAAGTGAAAAAGTTCAATGAATAGAAGATTGTTGGGGGCGGAATAGATCTGGACAAGGACAAGAAGTCTGGAGATAAATGTGAGACGGGTGGGACATACGCATTTTTGTTAAAATATTATGTTTGCTGTTGAAGAAAAAAATCCAGAATACTTAACTTTGTTGTTATAGTTAAATAAAACAATTTAAATGTCTGTCTGGTGACGTTCTCCTTCTAATACAGCCTGGCAAGAAAATCCCCCAAATATTAATGATTAACCTGTTGAATTGGAGATAGTTCACCTCCCAATGACTTCATAAATATCTG
Organism: Mauremys reevesii; assembly: GCF_016161935.1. Classification (NCBI taxonomy): domain Eukaryota; kingdom Metazoa; phylum Chordata; order Testudines; family Geoemydidae; genus Mauremys; species Mauremys reevesii. The sequence continues at coordinate 1,326,509 of NC_052638.1, forward strand.
CTTCAATTATCTTTGGTAAATGAAATAACCAAACAATCATTCATTTTCTGATATAGCTGTAAAACTCATCTGAAAAGTTTTCAAAATAAATCACTGTTTAAAAATGTATAGTGCATACCTTCTAAAAATGAAACCTACATCTATCTCCGAATTGTGAAGAATATGTATTAAAGTTATAACAAGAATGCACTTTCATGTAGAAAATCATGATTAAATTGAGTCTTCCTGCCTAGTGATTTAAATCAAATCCACCCTGCCCGCTGTGCTCTTACCCCTGTTCCCTTCATTCCCCGGGAGGGCCCACAGATATGTTTGGCGCTGGGCCCGCAAAAACTTAATCCGGCTCTGGCCAATTGTAACCGAAGTCCCCTTGCTGGATCACCGAATATCTTGGTGACCTACTTTCCTTCTAGCCCTGTCCATGCAGGTTGAGTCTGCTCCCAGCCCTGGCCTGTCAGAGGGTAGGTCTACACTACCAGATTAGTTCGATATAAGTTAATTCAAATTTGTAGAATTGACCTTACAAAGTCGAATTTGTGTGTCCACACTAAGGACACTAATTCGACTTTGTGAGTCCACACTAACGGGGCAAGCTCTGGGCTGAGGCTGGGGGCTGTGATGTTATTGATATAAATTGGGACCATATAGAACATGGGTTGCAACCAAGGTCCTGTAGTGGGACCAAATCTTAGATAAAGGGGGTCATCTAAGGTGTCTAAGACCAGATTATGGGTTGCTGGTTATAATTATGCTGTCTGTATGTCTGTATCATTTTTAGTTGAAGTTATGAATGTTGGCTCTATGCTGTCTGTATTTCAAGTTGGTGCTGTGCTTCTGGGGGAAGCCTCCCAGACAAGCTGGTGTTAGCTCTGCTTAGCCTGCTTGATGGCCCATTAAGGACCATCAGCTACACAATTGACCCATGGAGAGAAGGCAGACACGCCTTGTGACTCAGCAAGGTATGCAGACTCCATTTTGCTGTGATTTTCCACAGTGAGAACAAAGAGATTCTTACACCTGGAAAAGCCTATATAAGGCTGACACTTCATCTCCATCTGGTCTTCAATCCTGCTTCTTACCTCTGGAGGGACTTTGCTACAAACTGAAGCTCTGCACAAAGGACTGAGGACCCATCCCAGCGGGGGATGTACTCCAGAGACTTGATTTAAACCTGCAGTTTATGCCATCACTGCTACAAGCCTGAACTAAGAACTTTGCCATTACTGTATGTAATTGATTCCATTTAACCAATTCTACCTCTCATCTCTACCTTTTTCCCTTTATGAATAAACCTTTAGATTTTAGATTCTAAAGGATTGGCAACAGCGTGATTTGTGGGTAAGATCTGATGTGTATATTGACCTGGGTCTGGGGCTTGGTCCTTTGGGATCGAGAGAACCTTTTTCTTTTATTGGGGCGTTGGTTTTCATAACCATTCATCCCCAGGACGAGTGCACTGGTGGTGATACTGGGAGACTGGAGTGTCTAAGGAAATTGCTTGTGTGACTTGTGGTTAGCCAGTGGGGTGAGACCGAAGTCCTTTTTGTCTGGCTGGTTTGGTTTGCCTTAGAGGTGGAAAAACCCCAGCCTAGGGCTGTGACTGCCCTGTTTGAGCAATTAGTCCTGATTTGGCACTCTCAGTTGGGTCCCGCCAGAACTGCATCGTCACAGGGGCGTAGGAAGGGGTGAGGGGTATGTGGGAAGGGGGAGGAGGTGTAGGGGGATGAGGGCTCTGGCTGGGGCTGAGGGTTTGGGGCATTGGAGAGGCTCAGGGCTATGGTGGAAGGGCAGGGTAAGGGCAGCCTGCCTTGCCATTTGTGGATGGCAGGCGCTAGGACCCTGGGGCAGCAGACAGCATTTCTGCGGGGAGCCGCTCTACTGTCAGGCAGGGACGCAGCGCGGTGGGGGTGGGGGGGAGGGAGACCCACGGGGGCCAGGGCCCGATCCAGGCAGGGCCAGGGGAGAGACCCAGCTCCAAATATAGCTGGAGCAGGGCACCTGCCGCCTATGCACAGAACATGAAAAATACCTCCCAGACTGACCAGGGTGCCTAGTGACTGCACTGTGTGTGTGACCTGCTGTAGATCCTGCCCCCGTGTCTGTACCCTGGTAATGATGACTGTCCTATGCAATTAACAAACCCCTTCCCCCCCTTCACACAAAGTCTTCTGTAGAGAAACATGACGGAAACAGTAATGAACAGCAAACTATTTTAAATAATCAACTACACAGTTAGGGGATGAAACTGGGATTTGGGCTTGCGTGACCCAGAAAGGGAAGGACTTCTCAAAATTTAGCGAATGAGAGCTTTTTGGTACTTGAGCACTCTGCTGGGGTGGAATGACAGTGTTCATGGCCCTTGGCGCACCTCCTTCTTGTTATTTTGGGTGAGGGGGGTATGGGACTTTGTGGCGGGGGAGGGCGGTTGCAGATACACTGCAGGGGGGCTCTGTCCTCCTGCCTGCGTTCCTGCAGAAAATCCACAAGGCGCCTGAGCGTGTCCGTTTGCTCCCTCATTAGCCCAAGCAGCGTTTGAGTCGCCTGCTGGTCCTCCAGACGCCATCTGTCCTCCCGTTCGCTGTGTGAGCGCTGCTGCTGAGAGAGGTTCTCCCTCCACCTGCTCTGCTGGGCCGTCTCGGCTCGGGAGCAGCCCATAAGTTCAGCGAACATCTCGTCCTGTGTCTGTTTCTTGCGCCGCCTAATCTGCGCCAACCTCTGTGAGGAGCATGCTGGAGCAGGTCGGGATACAGTTGCAGCTGTGTGATGGGAAAAAGGGAGTGAATTCCTTACAAAGATACATTTTTGCAAAGAAGAAACATAGTCTAGTCAGTCTCTGTGACCAAGACCATGCACAGCACCTATCTCATGCGCACTCACTCAGGGAAAGTTCGAATTTTCAGAATTCGCTTTCATTGCCTGGGGGATTGCACTGCAGATCAGACAAGCGGGGCAGGAAAGCAGAATCCGTGGAGCAGCCAGGCATGGTAAACCAAAGACTTTTGGCTGCTTAAAAGTGAATGTATACCACTGTCCTCTTGCTGCAGGCAATCCTGAAAGCATAAACTCTGCCCCTGTTCCACCCCCTCGTGTCTGTTCCCTGGGAAAGATCCCTGTATGCTGCCACTCTGCAGCCTCCACCACGTGGCTGTAAAGTGACGCTTCTTGTTATGCAAAGGAACAGTGAAGCACTCCCAATACTAATATTACACAAATTACTCTAATTAAATGCAGGAGTCTCCGAGCGAGATCACCCTGAGGAGGGTCACAGAAAGAGATAGAGAGCGCATGCTGCGTGAAAGCGAGCACAGACCAGGGGCCTATGCTGCCATGCTCGTTGAGGCAATGGTCCCGGAGTACCAGATGAAAGCCTGGCGCGGAAAAGTGTGCTACCTCGGAGCACCCAATAAGGCAGCTCTCCCCAGGAACCTCATGCAGAGGCTTTTCGATTACCTCCAGGAGAGCTTCTCGGAGATCCCCCAAGAGGATTTCTGTTCTATCCTCATATATATTGACCTTCTTTTCAACTAGTAACTATTCCTGCTCCATTAAAAATAAATGTTAACATGTTTAAAGCACTTACAGACTGATCCTTCCCCTGATTCAGGGTCCGGGGTAACGGCTGGGGAGGGTTGGTAGGGGATCTCCGTGAGGGTGATGAAGAGATCCTGGCTGTCTGGAAAATCAGCGTTGTAAGCGCTGTCGACTGCCCCCCCCCTCCTCATCTCCTTCCTCATCTTCCCCGTCTGCAAACATCGCCGAGGAACTGGCCATCGACACTATCCCATCGTCAGAGTCCACGGACACTGGGGCAGTGGTGGCAGACCCACCGAGAATGGCATGCAGTGCCTTGTAGAAGCGGCATGTCTGGGGCTGGGCTCCGGAGGGTCCGTTTGCCACTTTGATTTTTTGGTAGACTTGTCTCAGCTCCTTGACTTTCATGCGGCACTGCGTTGCATCCCGGCTGTATCCTCTGTCTGTCATGGCTTTGGAGACCTTCTCGTAGGTCTTTGCATTCCGTTTGTTGGAGCGCAGCTCCGAAAGCACAGACTCATAGCCCCACACAGCAATGAGATCCAAGACTTCCTGGTCAGTCCATGCTGGGGCCCTCTTTCTATTCTGAGATTGCATGGACTCCTCTGCTGGAGAGCTCTGCATCGTTGCCAGTGCTGCTGAGCTCGCCACGACGTCCACACAGGAAATGAGATTCAAACTGGCCAGACAGGAAAAGGAATTCAAATTTTCCCGGCGCATTTCCTGTGTGGCTGGTCAGAGCATCCAAGCTCGGACTGCTGTCCAGAGCCTCAACAGAGTGGTGCACTGTGGGATAGCGCCCGGAGCTACTAAGGTCGATTTGCATCCACACCTAGCCTAATTCGACATAGCCACGTCGAATTTAGCACTACTCCCCTTGTCGGGGAGGAGTACAGAAGTAGAACTAAAGAGCCCTCTATGTCGAATTAAATAGCTTCATGGTGTGGACGGGTGCACGGTTAATTCGAATTAACGCTGCTAAATTCGAATTAAAGTCCTAGTGTAGACCAGGCCAGAGAGAGCAGAAGTGCAATGAGTTGATCCCACTGCATACCTCTTCTGGATGTGTACTTTGGCCCTGAAGCCCAGGTGAGATCCAGCTGCTATCCTGCCTGCCCTCTTGTGGGCCCAATGCACTATGGAATGCCCACAGATCCACACGGTGCATACACTGTGGGTAGCTCCTGAAACAAGTGCAGTTACATTTTGGCATTCCCTGTCCTCTTTTCCTCGGTGCGGCTGTCAGCCCTGTAACATCTTGATTTCCAGTGCCCTATGGCCTGCACTGCCATGTGTCAAACCCCCCTGCAGCTGCTCCAACCCTGAAAGAATAAGTACTAAATTTGTCCAGGTAAAGGCCGCAGTAGTGCAAGGTTTTCCTCAGTACTGCACGAAATTGGTACCTTGTCAGGAAGCTGCCATCGCCATGTGTGAACAATGGGTCTGGCTGCAGGCCCTGGATTTTTGGTAAGGCTCTTATTGTCTTTACAGGGCACAAGCACTCATCTGCACAGTCCTTCCATACCACCTCAGGCCCCATTTCCTTCTCGTCTGCTTCGAGTACTTTAAGTGCAAGGACAATGCCCCTGCAGATACTTGCACGTCTGTTAGGTTGAGTGCACGCTGAGACCTGTCCACAGCTGCCTTAGGCACCAGCTCGCTGACTCTAAAAGCACCAAAGATGGCAACAACAAATGCCACCTTAAACAAAATGGCCCCTCCCACAGCTGCAGACTGAGCCCTTGATAACTCTGTCGGGGTTTCCAGTGTTACAGGTAATCTGTCGTGCCTCCGGTGCCCACCCCCTCTGGTCACTTAGGAGCAGACTTTTTAAAGCCCTGGTCTCCCTGAGTAGCCCTGAGTAGACCTGCCCCCTGGTTAAGGGTTGATGGGTGCTAAAAGGCTTAGGGATTACAGCCTCGTTAAGAAGCTCTCAGCCTTGCCTAGCAGGCCACTACATGGCTATGAAGAAATACATTATTTAGAGTAAATGGAATAAGTGAAATTGCTATGAAGGTTAGGCATGCCTTTCATTGGGGTCTGTCTACCATTTTTTAAAGATGAATGCTAAAGGCATTATGTAGAAAGAAATAGGTATGAAAGCTTAATTTAATCATATTGTTCTAAGGCACCCAATAAATATCAATGAAACCAACATTTAAAAAATCTTTTTTTTCAAAATGGCCAATAGCACCAAATATGCACATATCCAAAAATGAGACTGCGGGGTGAGCCATAAAGCAAAAAGGAGGCATGGAAACATGTCAACACTTAAATGAGAAAAGGTATAGAGATACAACTACTCTGGAAGGCCGTAATGGGCAGAAGCTGCTCTATTTGCTCTCTCTCTTCCACCATTTTTCACCAGTTTAAGATGATGGAAGCTCCCGCTGGATCAGTTGTATGGTGGGGGTGGGGGGACCCAGCCTGCTTGAACACAGATGGGCCACACGCCGTGGTGCAATCTAAGAAAGGCTTTAATGTGAATGCATAGTCTTTAGATAGCTAAGATTCAAACAGTACTAACTGCTATTCTAACACCGTGAACACCAGGGAGCTTGTACCAACCAGTGGAATGTCTAAATGTAGCCTACATGTGTTATGCTGCGTCCACAGGGCTGCCATTATTACCCTTGTACCCCTCTCTACTGGTAGCTCAGGCTTGGGTTATCTTGGCCACTACAGACTCCTTACTAAGCATCTAAAGGGAAGAAAAGCAGGCTGAAATGAGCTATGTATACTAACATAAGAAACATAAGAATGGCCATGCTGGGTCAGACCAATGGTCCATCTAGTCCAGTATCCTGTCTTCCAACAGTGGCCAATGTCAGGTGCCCCAGAGGGACTGAACAGGACATTCATCAAGTGATCCATCCCCTGTCACTCATTCCCAGCTTCTGGAAAACAGAGGCTAGGGACACCATCCCTGCCCATCCTGGCTAATAGCCATTGATGGACCTACCCTCCATGAATGTATCTAGTTCTTTTTTGAGCCCTGTTATAGTCTTGGCCTTCACAACATCCTCTGGCAAAGAGGTCCACAGGTTTACTAAGCATTCTGTGAAGAAATACTTCCTTTTGTTTGCTGCCTATTAATTTCATTTGGTGACCCCTAGTTCTTGTGTTATGGGAAAGAGTAAATAACACTTCCTTGTTCACTTTGTTCACACCAGGCATGATTCTATAGACCCCCTTAGTCATCTCTTTTCCAAGCTGAACAGTCTGGGTCTTATTAATTTCTCCTCATATAGAAGCTGTTCCATATCCCTAATAATTTTTGTTGCCGTTTTCTGAATCTTTTCCAATTCTAATATATCTTTTTTGAGATGGGGCTACCACATCTGCACAAAGTATTCAAGATAAGGGCGTACCATGGATTTATATAGAGGCAAAATGATATTTTCTGTCTTCTTATCTATCCCTTTCCTAATGATTCCCAACATTCTGTTAGCTTTTTTGACTGCCACTGCGCATTGAGTGGATATTTTCAAAGAACTATCCAGAATGACTCCAAGATTTCTTTCTTGTGTGGGAACAGCTAATTTAGACCCCATCTTTTTATACGTATATTTGGGATTATGTTTTCCAATGTGCATTACTTTGCTTTTATCAACATTGAATCTCATCTGCCATTTTCTTGCTCAGGCACCCAGTTTTGTGGGATCCCTTTGTAACTCTTTGCAGTTTGCTTTGGACTTAACTATCTTGTAACTGGTCCCCTTTCCCACTTATTTCCACTATCTGAACAGCACAGCCCATGTCCAAAATATGACTTGCTTGCATAAGCGACCTTGGATTTTGAGGGGTACAAAATTCCTTTGTTTAAAAAAGTCACTTGTGCCATGGGGCTTGGGTCAGGTACACTCAATATCTTAGAATCTTTTCTTTATGGGTGCCCCTAGAAACTGGCGTTCCTGACATCTATGGTGCCCCCTGTGCTTGTGTTCCCACTCCCATGTTTGGATTCCCTTAAGAGCAAGGATCATGCCCCGATGGAAGAGCTTAACAGAAAAGGCACCATGATATCCTGACATGAAAGTAAAGAATCTGCAGGTCTCACAGGAGGACAATCCAGGGGAGATAGGTGAAGCTGGAGAGCAGGTGCCCTCACCTATGCAGCTGGTTTTGTTGAACCAGGAGTCCCCAAATCCAGAGGGTTGGAGAGGAAACTTTGTTGTCCTGCTGCTGACTCTTCCTGTAGGGATGTGAAGGAAGCACAGATGGGAAATGGGAGATGGTGCCAAAAAGTTCTCCTAAGAGATCTCTCAGCTCACAGATAGTGCAGTGCTGCTTTCCATTGGCACTTGCTAGCAGAGGGGATCTTTGTGCTTTTGATCATTAATAATTGCTGTGGTTTGGACTTGAACAAAACAAGCTCTTAGTTAAGGGCTAGAACAAACATGAGGATAAAATGGCTTAGAGCAACTAGAGGAGCTGGAAAACCTATTTTCTACCTGTCTAATCTTGTTAAGTAGCATTTTTTGTCTGTTTAGCTTGAATGGTTTGAATATGCCTCTTCCGTAAGGAGTTGGGTGTAGAATGATTGTAGTGAATGATTACAGTTATCTGAATTTGCTTGGGCACTGAAGTTTTCAGGGAGCGGTCTTAGCATATAAAGGTGACCAGCCAGGCACAAGTCTGATCAAATACTGAGTCCCATGGGCAAGGCTGTTCATATCATGTTGGTGATAACAGAGCACTCGTATAGTTTCCTGCTGTCTTCAGTGGTTGCAGACCTTATTCTCCACACCCTGTTGAAACAGGGGAGACACCATTCTATCCCTCCTCTCCCACATACTAAACCCAACCCGAAAGGAGCAGCTGTGAGCTGATGTAGCAAATCCTTTATTAAAAACAATTTCTCTTTCTTGCTGTCTTTTCCCTCCCCACCGTCATCAAATCTGCTTACTCAGCTGCTTCTTAATGTCCTTTTAAAGTAACCTAAACCAGTAGAAGAATCTTTCAGTTAATCTTCAACTGGTGCAAATGGGCATTGTGTCATTGAAATGAATTGGGCTAAGCTAATTTACACCATCTGATAATCTGGCCCACAGCCAGTATATAAAAACATTGGGGGTGAGGGTAGAGATGGAGGGAGGCAGTGAGAGAGAGAGGAACTCCTTAACTGAAAGAGCTAATGGACCTAAACTCAAGAGCAGCTGCGCCCATGAAAGCTCGCCACCTTGCAGAATGTGACTCCATGTTTGCCAAGGCTCCAGAAGTCTCACTGCCTTCCCTAGTTTGTGTCTGATTAATTTTTAAAAGGATCCCAAGAGCCAATGAAGACAGTGCAAGAACAGGTCATGCCCAGGAGAAAGTAGCTCTTTGTCACCACCCTCTTATCAAAGGTCTGTGCAGCTGTTGCATGGGGCTGTTAAAATGACACAGGTTTGTTTTGGTGCAGTGCAATTCTCACTGCATCATGGGGCAAAATGACCAAAAATGTGAGAGGACAGGTGCCGTCGACTGACTGTTGAAAGTGCATTTCACCCTAGTCCAGAGGGCCTAATCAAAGGGGTAGGTGGAACAAAGAGGCCTTTTGCACTGGAGTTATTTCATGTCTGGAGCAGAGGTTCATGGTCCTGCTGTTCATGTGTGCACATACTGTGTGCTGGTTTGATTCACATCAGCCTTCCTTTGTATTTCACTAATTACTATAGTCAATATGAACATACCTTTGTATAATGGACAACAATAATGTAAAGGTACATTTTATTTTTCTACCGACACTTCTAATGCTGATGTTGCTGTTTACCAATAAACTCTTGAACTATCGCTGTGAAACAGCCTGTGTACATCCTCTTTGTGGAGGGATAGGAGGGTGGATATTGGTGCTTCACATTCATGTGTTTCATGTTCCTTTTGTTTTCTTAGTGAGCTAATAGAGATAGAGAATTAGACTAATTTCCTTGTTAAAGCCCAATTTCTGTTGTCTAGGGAAATCCACGCTACCTACCCTGTGCCTGGAGTCTGTTATTCAAGTAAGCTCAGCTGGATCGTGCACAGTTAATTTTGTATCTATAACAGCTATTGTAATAGTTTGCTTTTAATATGTCTCATCAGAGGCTCTCCAACTGCTTCACAAGGGTCAGGCAGCATTAGGGGAAACTAAGACTAAGTGATGTGCCCAAGGGCCCAGCAAGTCAGTGGCAGAGCTGTCTCCCCTCTAACTATGCGGCAATGCTTTCCTTTAAAGGAGGTATCCTGAATCCATAACCCAAAAGAGTCCTGTGAGGAGAGAGACTCAGTAACAGAGTTCGGGCAGAGATGTCTATTCGTGAGATGCAGACGGGTGCTGGGGTGTCGTGTGTACACTGCTGGTGAAATCATTCCTGTAGGCCAGGCTCTCACCATGGCACAGTTCTTTCTGTCCAGTTCACTACGATCCCATGGTGTTTCTCAGAGCAGGTGGAGAGCACCTTCAGAATCCCCTGCACGCTGTCCTCCACCGTCAGCTCTGCCTGCAGCATGCACATGAAAGAGGGAGAATGAAACTTCACTCGTGTTCGAAGCACCCACCCCAGGGAAGTGGGCTCCTGGCCTCGATGGCAGCTGGCCCACACCTTCCTGTGCTTGCTGCTTCCTTCTGGATCACAGCTAGCAAATCCAGGCTGTTGCTGGGGGGGAGTGGGGGTTGGGCAGTAGTTGCCTTTCTGGAAGGAAGGGGGAGCACAGATGTTGTGACCCTGTGTGTGTGTGTGAGAGGGAGATAGGGATTGGAAGAGAATATGATGCTGGACCTCCTGAGGTTGGAAGCAGATTAAGTTCTCGAGGCACAAATAAGAACAGCAGCTAGGTGGCACAGGAATATTGGGGAGGGAAAGGGAGGAATAATAGGACCTGGGGAGTGGGAGGGGGGGATTCAGCTGGAGGACATGGGACCCAAGGGCCCATGTGGGATAAGATAGGGAGGGTATATCTACCCTGCATTAGAACCCGCAGCTGGCGCGTGCCAGCAGACCCAAGCTAAGGGGCTCGAGCTAAGGGGCTGTTTAATTGTGGAGTAGACATTCAGGCTTGCGCTAGAGCCCTGGTTCTAGGACCCTGCGAAGTAGGAGGGTCCCAGAGCTTGTTTATTTTACAACTACAAAATGTTTGCTCAAAAGAGGGGAGTTTACTCAATGTTTAGCAGGAGCAAACAGGGCAGTGGGTGCAGGGTGTGTTCAGCTCCAGCAGTGGCTGGAGTGCAGAAAAAAGCCTAATGAGCGGAGACGTTATCAGAGCTATTCGTGTCAGAACACTTGGCCAAGGGGATTTGTTCTGGATCGTATTAAATGTCTGAGTCTATCCGGTTTTTTCCTTGTGCAAACTTGTCTCGGTATCAGCAGCAAAGCAATGACACTCTGGTCTGAGCGAATGGCAATAGATGCAATGAGTGATAGTGCCTAATCCCACCCATCATCTCACCCTCACGCATCTCTGGAAAGTCATTAGCTGCTGTACCTTGGCAGTTCCCTGCTCTGTTTTCACCCAACCCGGGTGCTGCGCAATGCACAGGATTCTTCCTTGTGTGCAGGGCCGCCCAGAGGATTCCAGGGGCCCGGGGTCTTTGGCGGCGGGGGGCCCTTCCGTTCCAGGACCCGCCGCCGAACTGCCCTGAAGACCCGCGGCGGGCCCCTCCCCCGCCGCCGAATTACCGCTGAAGCCGGACCCGCTGCCGAAGCGCAGCCCGGTCTTCGGCGGTAATTCGGCAGAGGGGGGTCCCTGCCGCGGGTCTTCGGGGCACTTCGGCGGCAGGTCCCGGAACGGAAGGGCCCCCCGCCGCTGAATTACCGCCGAAGACCAAGCTGCAGTTCGGCGGCAGGTCCCGCTCAGTCTTCGGCGGTAATTTGCTGGCGGGGGGGTCCGGGAGCAGAAGAAGCTCCTGCGCCCAGCCCCACAAGAGTTTTCCGGGCCCCCCAGAGCGCGTGAAGGACCCCGCTCCAGGGGCCCCAAAAACTCTGGTGGGGGCCCCTGTGGGGCTTGGGGCCTGGGGCAAATTGCCCCTCTTGCCCCCCCCCTCTGGGCGGCCCTGCTTGTGTGTCACCGATTGGCACCTTGTGAGCATGTTCAGAGCAGTCTGGATGTGAAGAATGTCCGGAACACAGGCAGAGTCACGGGGGAAGAGAATTAACATGAATTTATGAGTTCCAGAAGTGGCACTTCGACACTCCTTCAACTGCACATAATTGACATGTGCTGCTGAGAAACCTGCGTAACTTGTAGGCTGCACAGGCCAACTAGCTTTGCCCCTTTTCCTTTCTCCTCCCTTCATAAAACAGGAAAATTAAATGCAAACCAAGGCAAATTAAAGCGCTAGATCAGGTACTGACCAGTGAGGATGGTCCCAAAGCTACAGGTTACTCTGCTACATTAACTCAGCTGGGTCTCCTTGGGGTTATAGTTCTTATTCCTCTCCTTGTTAACAGTGGTCATGTGCATATTCCACTCCATAGAGGAAGCAATTGGTTTGATTCCTAAATTTTGGAGCCAGAGGCCTGAGGTCCCTGAAAGCCACATCCTTCTTCCCCCAGGGTCTGGTGCCAATAGGGTGACCAGATGAGATGAAGAAAATATCGGGACACATTGGGGATGGGGGGTGGTCCCCCAGCAGAGAAAAAAAAAAGCCGAGTGCTGCCAGCGGAGCGAAATATCGGGACAACCGCCCAAATATCGGGACGGTCCCAATTTTATCGGGAAGTCTGGTCACCCTAGGTGCCAACACTAGGCTTGTCTTCACTGCAGACTTAAGTTGCGTGTTGCCCCTAACCAGGGTCCCATCGACACACTCACAGACCCTCCACTCAAGCGTGGGGAAGCTGTTAATGCTGGATGCCTGGCCCCACATGGGGCCCAGACCAAACCCCAAGTGAGCATGACTCTTCAGCTGTTAACGTGCCAGTTCTGCAGCTCAAGTGCTGCTAAGCCACCAGTGCCTTCCCATAGTTTCCCCAGTATGCCAGCAAGGACAGACACCATCTCCCACAATCCCCTGGGCAAGTTCATAGAGCAGCATGGCTTACAGCAGCACAAGGATGCATGGGCTATGCCCTCAGACATCTTAGAGCAGAGGTCCCCAAACTGTGGGGAATGCCCGCCTAGGTGGTGTGAGGGAATGTTCCATAGTGTGTGGTAGGGCCCACGCCAGCCACCAGTTCTGCTCCTGCCCTGTCCCCAGCTGCATCCTCAGCTTCTGGCCCTGCACCGAGCCCTGTCTCCAGCCTCAACGCAGCTCCGCTCCTGGCCCTGTGCCAGCTTCTAGCCTCAGCTCCTGGCCTCAGCCCTGCTCCTGGCCCCATACCCACCCCCCCAACTAGGGTTGCCAACTCTGACTGAAGCTATTCTGAGAGATTTTTTTTCCAACATGACATAATGTCATTTTCCTAAAATAGCCTATTAAAATCTCCTGGATTGCTTTCAATAGTCACTGGGAGATTGATGTCAATTCTGGGAGACTCCAGGCCAATCCTGGAAGATTGGCAACCCTACCCCCAGCTGCAAGCCCCAACCACAGCTCCAGGGTGTGTGTGGGCGGACATGGACAGGGGTAAGGGGGGATGTGACCCTCAAAAGTTTGGGGCTCACTGTCTTAGAGCCACACGCGAGTGAGGGCAGCATCACTGGGAACACAGCAGCTTGAGTTTCACAGCTATTTTGCAGTGTGGCCATTCTCACTGGAGCTGGGCTAACTTACGAGAAGTCACTTGAGTGCAGCTAACTCATGTCAATGGAGCAATGAGGACAGACCCTCTCTGGTGCAGAACTGCCCAGTCTTGTGGATTGTAATGGGCTGAGAACAGTCCCTGATATGTTATCAAGGAAAGAGAGGGGGAGTTTTATGGACACCTTAACTACCTTTTACATCCCATGCCAGGGAAACAGCCAAACACACACTGCCAGTGGAGGGCTCATTTCTGTCCCCTGCTCTTTGTGGGATGCTCCGAGTGCAGATAGGGAATCCTCTGTAAAAGTGGCTCCAAATCGGACTCAGATCCCTTTATTGGGGCAGGGAGTATTTGGCTGTAAGGATAGTCAGGGTTAAGTCTTTTATGAAGAGGAACACGCTCCGTTTGGGGGGCAAAATGAGCATCGATAATTCAGAATGATTTCCCCATGTTAAGTATCCTCACACCTTTTTGTCAACTGTCTGAAATGGGCCATCTTGATTCTCACTACAAAAGTTTTTCTTTTCCTGCTGAGAATAGCTCATCTTAATTAATTAGCCTCTTAGAATTGGTTGGGCAACTCCCACCTTTTCATGTTCTCTGTATGTATCTATATCTTCTTACTCTATGTTCCATTCTATGCATCCGAGGAAGTGAGCTGTAGCCCACAAAAGCTTATGCCCAAATAAATTTGTTAGTCTCTAAGGTGCCACAAGTACTCCTGTTCTTTTTGCGGATACAGACTAACACGGCTGCTACTCTGAAACCTTCCCTTTCCTGGTACTGAATGCATGAATCAGCATGGGACATGCCATCAGGGCGTGTTTGGTTCAGGGTAACTGCAGAATTGTCAGATAGGACATGCACCCCACCACCCCTAGATCCATGACTTGTTAGCAGATGGGCCGGACCTTGGTGCAGCGGTAGGAGATGACTGGAAAGGTGGCCATGCTGGGGTTGTTCCCGATGGAGCCTCCTATAGTGGACACGTTGATAATGGCCACCTTGCTGCAGCTCAGCCCTGTCTGGTTGCTCTCCTGCACAGCCTTCTTCAACAAGGGCAGGAGTGCCTGGAGGGAGACAGACTGTGTCCGTTTGTCCTTGCTAATAAACCTGTAATGACAACAAGGACAGATCTCCCACCCGTGACTGCTTGTCCAGCCTCTGGCCCAGAGTAGCTGCTACAGCATAGCCGGGCTACCTGTGTGAGGTGCTGGGCCTCAAAACCTGCATACTCCTGGCCTCTCCTCCTCCCCAGTGTCACCCCAGAGACGCCCTCCATGGCATGTATAGTGTTGGGCCCCCCACAGCAGTTCAGTGGGAGGCAGGCATCGGAACCACTTCTTCCTTGTCCCATCCCAGCTTCTCTTCCTCCCTGAGGCTCCACGCCTGCCTCTGTCTCAAACCTAATCTTGCTGCACACCTGTCCTGCGCTCCACCCCCCTGCTTGCCCTTTTGTTTCCTCCACCCCGTCCCTATTTCCTACCTGCCTTCACTGCACCCCATCTGCTAGGAACAGCTTCCCAATTCGCTCTCCCTCATTGCCACCCTGCTCCTCCTTCAACACACCTGCTCTGCCCCACCTGCCAGCTCTAATGTCCCTCTGACACCTGAACCAATTTGTGCCTTCAGACTACAATGCTCAGACCTGCAAAAGTACCTAGGTACCTAAGTCCCAGTTGCTATCCATCAAACTCCCGCTGAACCCTGTAAGCACCTAAGTTTCTGCCTCTGGGCATGCGCATGGCTACCTCACTCTAGGCAATTTGATACCTTTCTCCACCTAAGCCCCATAGCATTTCATGAACTGGGGGGAGATAGGTGTTCATCTGCCCAGAGCACTTGCCAGGCCTGATCCTGGTAGTCATGCTCAGAGGCTGCCTACTAGATTAGTCCTCTTCATAGCCCACCTGGGATGTGGGAGACCAGGGTGCAATCTGTCAGAGGGGGAGACAGAGTCTGTCACTTCCTAGGCAAATGCTCTAACCACTGAGCTATGGGAAGGTTCTGATGAGACATTCTTCCCTGGTGAAGCTGTTCCACTGGGGCTAAATAATAAAAGAGTGATTGGAGAAGGGCGACCGGACCCTCAGTCTCCCACGTGGGTGCCCTAATCACTAGACAACACAGCTGTTCTCTCTCTTCTCTCTCTCTGGCCACTGTGGATAAATACTCAAATAGCCATTGGGCCAGAGAGAGAGGGAGTGCATTTTATTCTCTATATGTTCCCACCTGCAAAGTGCTGGGGCCATCTGTAACGCTGCATAAGCATCAATAAATGCGAGAAAACATTTGGATGAGTGTGTAATGCCCTGGCAGCCAACGTCATCAAAGAATCTTGGGCTAAAGTCTATTCTCTGCTACACAAGTGCCACTCCATTAATGTCATGGGGGTGGCACAGGTGTAACTAAGGGTATGTCTACACTACCAGATTAGTTTGATTTAACTTAATTCGAATTTGTGGAATCGATCTTACAAAGTCGAATTTGTGTGTCCACTGGTCTACACTAGGCGTTTAAACCGGTTTTAGGAGCGTAAAACCGATTTAACGCCACACCCGTCCACACTGAGAGGCCCTTTATATTGGTATAAAGGGCTCTTTAAACCGGTTTCTGTATTCCTCCCTAACGAGAGGAGTAGGGCTAATATCGGTATTACCATATCGGATTAGGGTTAGTGTGGCCGCAGATCGACGGTATTGGCCTCCGGGCGGTATCCCACCATGCACCACTGACCGCTCTGGACTGCAATCTGAACTCGGATGCAGTGGCCAGGTAGACAGGAAAAGCCCCGCGAACTTTTGAATATTTCCTGTTTGCCCAGCGTGGAGCTCCGATCAGCACGTGTGGCGCTTCAGTTACAAATCAAAATAAAGAAAGAGCTCCCGCATGGACCATGTGGATGTGATCGCTGTAAGGGCAGGCAAATCTGTTCTATCAGCGCTCCGTTACAGAAGACGAAATTAAAAATCATTTTTAAAAAATCTCCAGACAGACGCCATAGCAGGGGCTCAGCGCACTGGTGCGTGACAAGCGTAACGGAAAGCCAAAGAATCAAATGGACGCTCATGGACTGGAGGACTCAAGCTATCCCACAGTCCCTGCAGTCTCCGAAAAGTATTTGCATTCTTGGCTGAGCTCCAAATGCTTCTAGGGTCAAATACAGTGTCCGCGGTGGGTCAGGGCATAGCTAGGCAATTTACGCACCCCCCCACCCACTCCCAGAAGTGAAAGGGAAAACAATCCTCTCTTGACTCTTTAACATGTCACCCTATCTTTACTGAATGCTGCAGACAGACCCGATGGTGCAGCACTCAACACCAACATCCTTGCTCCCCCCCCCGCCATGGGTGGCTGATGGTGCAATATGACTGGTATCCGTCCTCATCATCAGCCTATTGGCACATGGGGCAGTGCAAAAGGACTGGTAACCATGCCGACTAGCATCAGTTAGGTCGATCAAGGGCACCTGGCCCTAATTTTTCCTGGTAGATGGTGCAGTATGGCTGGTAACCATCGTCATCATAGCAAAAGGGGCTGAGCTCCATCAGCCCCCACCCTTCATGTGTAAAGAAAAGATTCAATTGCCCCTGGACTAGCAGAGGGATGCTGGGCTCCTCTCCTCCACACTCCTTACTGTCCTGTCTGGACTATCATAGCAGCTGGAGGCTGCCTTCCACTCATTTCTCACTAACAAGTCACTGTGTCTTATTCCTGCATTCTTTATTTCTTCATCACACAAGTGGGGGTACAATGCTATGGTAGCCCAGGAAGGCTGGGGGAAGAACGGAATCAACAGGTGGGGTTGTTGCAGGAGCACCCCCTGTGAATAGCATACAGCTCATAATTTCTGTGGGATCTGACACAGAGCAGCTGTGCTCTCTGGTTCTATGATACAGTGGTTCTCTAGTACACTTGCCCATATTCTAGGCAGGACTGATTCTATTTTTAGATACCAAAAAGGAGGGATTGACTCAGGGAGTCATTCCCAATTTTGGCTTTTGCGCCCCTGGCTGATCAGCCAGGGGCACTTATGACAGCAGCAAATGGCACAGTGCAAAAGGACTGGTAACCATGATCATCTTATTACCAATTTATGGTATGGTAGATGGTACAGTATGACTAGTAACCATCTCTGCTGTCATGCAAAAGCAAAAGCATGCTTCTGTGTAGCGCTGCTGAATTGCCTCTGTGAGCGGCATCTAGTACACATACGGTGATAGTCACCAAAGGCAAAACAGGCTCCATGATTGCCATGCTATGGCATCTGTCAGGGCAATCCAGGGGAAAAAGGAGGCAACGGCAGCGTGGTGAGGACATGAAGTCAGAGAGTGGCTCAGACCTCGCACAAAGCAGGGTACGCCGCGCCGTGGAGATCATGGTGGCAGTGGGTCATGTTCATGCTGTGGAATGGCGATTCTGGGCCCGGGAAACAAGCACGGACTGGTGGGACCGCATAGTGCTGCAGGTCTGGGATGAATCACAGTGGCTGCGAAACTTCCGCATGCGTAAGGGCACTTTCCTTGAACTGTGTGACTTGCTGGCCCCTGCCCTGAAGCGCCAGGACACCCAGATGCGAGCAGCCCTGAGTGTGCAGAAGCGAGTGGCCATAGCCCTCTGGAAACTTGCAATGCCAGACAGCTACCGGTCAGTAGCAAACCACTTTGGCGTGGGCAAATCTACCGTGGGGGTTGCTGTGATGCAAGTAGCCCACGCAATCGTTGAGCTTCTGCTCTCGAAGGTAGTGACCCTGGGAAACGTCCAGGTAATCATAGCTGGCTTCGCCGTGATGGGATTCCCAAACTGCGGTGGGGCTATAGATGGGACTCACATTCCTATCCTGGGACCGGCCCACCAGGCCAGCCAGTATATCAACCGAAAGGGCTACTTTTCAATGGTGCTGCAAGCACTGGTGGACCATAGGGGACGCTTTACCAACATCAACGTCGGGTGGACGGGCAAGGTTCATGATGAGCGTGTGTTCAGGAACTCTGGTCTGTTTAGACGCCTGCAGGAAGGTAGTTTCTTCCTGGACCACAAAATAACTGTTGGGGATGTGCAGATGCCTACAGTGATACTCGGGGACCCAGCCTACCCGCTGATGCCCTGGCTCATGAAGCCCTATACAGGCGCCTTGGACACTGACAAGGAACTCTTCAACTACCGGCTGAGCAAGTGCAGAATGGTGGTGGAGTGTGCTTTCGGACGTCTCAAGGGGAGATGGAGGAGCTTACTGACTCGCTCGGATCTCAGCGAAACCAATATCCCCATTGTTATTGCAGCTTGCTGTGTGCTCCACAATCTCTGTGAGAGCAAGGGGGAGACCTTTATGGCGGGGTGGGAGGTTGAGGCAAATCGCCTGGCTGCTGATTATGCTCAGCCAGACACCTGTGCAATTAGAAGAGCCCAGCGGGAAGCGCTGTGCATCCGGGAGGCTTTGAAAGCTAGGTTCCTCAGCGAGCAGGGTAACCTGTGACTGTTCAGTTTCAGAAGCTGAACCTGCCCCTGCTTCAGTTACTGTTGACTTTCTTCTGCGGTTACATACCCCGTTCACCACGTTTCCCCCCTTCCAACACATGTTTAAAAATAAAGTTAATGGAACATTGTTAATTAACAATGTTTTCTTTATTAATGAATTCGTGTTAAAGGGTTGAAACAGGGATGCAGTCTGTGGTGGGTAGGGTGTGCAGTGATGTTAACACCGCTTCTACACTCGAGGAATGACAGGCTCCTGCTCCTAGAGCGGTCTGCAGTGCCGGACTGGTTGTTTCAACGGATCCTGCCATCCCTCCTTTTCGGGACTGTGTGCGGGGGCTATGTGACCTTGTGGCGGGGGAGGACGGTTACAGATTCCCCTGCTGCATGACTCTGTGGTCCGGGACAAGGACCGCTGCATAAGTTCTGTAACCGCCCTCCCATGCCACAAATGCACGTACCCCCCACCCACACAGAACATGGAAAACACTTCCCAGACCGACCAGGGTGCCTACTGACTGCACTGTGTGTGTGACCTGCTATTGATCCTGCCCCCGTGTCTGTACCCTGGTAAAGGTGACTGTCCTATGCAATTAACAACCCCCTTCCCCCACCCCTTCACAGACAGTCTTCTGTAGAAAAACTTGACGGAAATAGTAATTAACAGCAAACTACTTTTAATAATCAACTAGACAGTTAGGGGATGAAACTGGGATTGGGGCTTGGGTGAGCCAGGAAGGGAAGGACTTCTCAACATTTAGGGAATGAGAGCCTTCTTGTATTTGTGCACTCTGCAGAGGTGCAGTGACAGTTTTCACGGCCCCTGTCGCCCCTCCTTCTTGTTACTTTGGGTGAGGGGGGGGTTGGGACTTTGTGGCGGGGGAGGGCGGTTGCAGATACAGTGCAGGGGGGCTCTGTCCTCCTGCCTGTGGTCCTGCAGAACATTCACAAGGTGCTGGAGCGTATCCGTTTGCTCCCTCATTAGTCCAAGCAGCGTTTAAGTCGCCTGCTGGTCCTCCTGATGCCACCTCTCCTCCCGTTCGCTGTGTGAGCGCTGGTACTGAGAGAGGTTCTCCCTCCACTGGCTCTGCTGGGCCGCCTCGGCTCGGGAGCAGCCCATAAGTTCAGTGAACATCTCGTCCCTTGTCCTTGTCTTGCGCCTCCTAATCTGCGCCAGCCTCTGTGAGGGGGATGCTGGAACAGGTCTGGATACAGTGGCAGCTGTGTGATGGGAAAAAGGGAGTGAATTCCTTACAAAGATACATTTTTCCGAATGATGAACATAGTCTAGTCAGTCTCTATGAACAAGACCATGCACAGCACCTATCTCATGAGCACTGACTCAGGACAAGTTCTAATTTTCAGCTTTCGCTTTCATTGCCTGGGGTCTTGCACTGGAGATCAGACAAGCGTGGCAGGACAGCAGAATCCGTGCAGCAGGCAGGCATGGTAAGCCATAGACTTTAGGCTGCTTAAAACTGAATGTATGGCACTGTCCTCTTGCTGCAGGCAATCCGGAAAGCATAAACTCTGCCCCTGTTCCACCTCCTCGCGGCTGTTCCTTGGGAAAGATCCCTGTATGCTGTCCCTCTGCAGCCTCCACACGTGGCTCTAAACGGAGGCTTATTGTCATGCAAAGGAACAGTCAAGCATTCCCAATACTAACAGTACACAAATTACTCTAATTAAATGCAGGAGTCTCCGAGCGAGATCACCCTGAGGAGGATCACAGAGCGAGATAGAAAGCGCATGCTGTGTGAAAGCCAGCACAAACCAGGGGCCTATGCTGCCATGCACGTGGAGGCAATGCTCCCAAAATACCTCATGAAAGCCTGACGCGGAAAAGTGTGCTACCACGGAGTACCCAATAAGGCAGCTCTCCCCAGGAACCTCCTGCGGAGGCTTTTCGATTACCTCCAGGAGAGCTTCGTGGAGATCTCCCAGGAGGATTTCTGTTCTATCCCCATATATATAGACCTCCTTTTCACATAGTTCAGATTCCTGTTACATTAATAATAAAAGTTTACATGTTTAAAGCACTTACCGACTGATCCTTCCCCTGATTCAGGGTCCGGGATAACGGCTGGGGAGGGTTGGTAGGGGATCTCCGTGAAGGTGATGAAGAGATCCTGGCTGTCGGGGAAATCAGCGTTGTAAACGCTGTCGACTGCCTCCTCCTCCTCATCTCCTTCCTCATCTTCCCCGTCTGCGAACATCGCCGAGGAACTGGCCGTCGACGCTATCCCATCGTCGGAGTCCACGGACACTGGTGGGGCAGTTGTGGCAGACCCACCAAGAATGGCATGCAGTGCCTCGTAGAAGCGGCATGTCTGGGGCTGGGCTCTGGAGTGTCCATTTGCCGCTTTGATTTTTTGGTAGCCTTGTCTCAGGTCCTTGATTTTCACGCGGCACTGCGTTGTATCCCGGCTGTATCCTCTGTCTGCCATGGCTTTGGAGACCTTATCGTAGGTTTTTGCATTCCATTTTTTGGAGCGCAGCTCCGAAAGCACAGACTCATCGCCCCACACACCGATCAGATCCAAGACTTCCCGGTCAGTCCATGCTGGGGCTCTCTTTCTACTCTGAGATTGCATGGACTCCTCTGCTGGAGAGCTCTGCATTGTTGCCATTGCTGCTGAGCTCGCCACGATGTCCAACCAGGAAATGAGATTCAAACTGGCCAGACAGGAAAAGGAATTCAAATTTTCCCTGGGCATTTCCTGTGTGGCTGGTCAGAACATCCAAGCTCGGACTGCTGTCCAGAGCGTCAACAGAATGGTGCACTGTGGGATAGCTCCCGGAGCTACTAAGGTCGATTTCCGTCCACACATAGCCTAATTTGACATAGCCATGTCAAATTTAGCGCTACTCCCCTCGTCGGGGAGGAGTACAGAATTTGAACTAAAGAGCCCTCTAGGTTGAACTAATTAGCTTCCTGGTGTGGACAGGTGCACGGTTAAGTCGAATTAACGCTGCTAAATTTGACATAAACTCCTAGTATAGACCAGGCCTAAGGCAAGATCAGGTCCCTTTGACTTAGAACAGAGATGAGTGAAATTCTAGATCTCATCAGCTGCTTTTCTTCCCTGCAAACCAAAGTACAAGCTAGAAATTCTCAGCTGAAGCCCTGTGGCAGGCAGACTCTTACTTGGGTCACAACATTGGTCCCACAATGTTGATTTTATACATGGCCAACATATCTGCAGCAGTTGCTGACTCCAGGGTGCTCTCTGGCATAACGCCAGCATTATTTATCAGCAAATTCAGGCCAGATCCTCCCAGATGGGCCTCAGCTTTCTTTGCAGTGCCTGGATGCTCGCAATAAATATGGCTGAGGTTACAGTGGTTTGTGTTGAAGAGAGAGGGATGTCATCCCTTACCAGCCAAGCTCTCAGGAGATACTTGTAGAGATGTGGCTGGTTTCTTCAAGCTATCGCATTAAAAAAACTGCATACAAAGTTATTTAGGTTGCAAAGTCAAGCCCTCAAAAGTAAGATTTTGCAGCTTTACAATTGTCTGCACAACCTTAATTCTGTTCCCTTGCCCATCTAGCTGTGCACTGAAGGAGTCAGACAGCCTGTGGAAAAAAACCACTGTGATCATGTAACTAAAGACTGCATCATAATGTGTAAACACAAGCGAGCCAAATGGAGGTTGCATAGGCAATCTCTAATTCTGGCATCTCCTGACTTTCCACTAGCTGCTTTTGCAATCTAATTAACATTTCTTTTATGCAGTTTCCTTTATCTGTAATTTCCTAGGTTGCTTTTTTTTTTTAAAGGAAAAGACTAAAAAACCAAACCCCTCCATTATTTGCACTTGTAACCACCCCACTTCATGATCATCAGGAGGCTTTGAACTGTGAATCTTCAGCAGAAATATCTACCACTTGGGCTACAAGACTAAATACATTTGCTAGCAGCAGGAGAAGATTGTTATACTGGAAGGGGATGAGTTGATGTCACCACATTCTAGGGACACAGAGTGGCCCAGGAAGCCTGGTTTGCTTTCTCTCCTCCCCCTACACCCCAAAAGTGTGGGGCTCTTGCCACATGTGGTGTCCCCAGAGAGGGAGCTGCGCTGGTGCTATGTATCAGATCAGAGGGATGGTCAGACAGGGAGCCCAGCTGGCTCCCTCCTATCCCCTCCCCACCTTGCCCTGCTACAGCAGCTCAGGCATCTCCTGGTCATTTGGCTGTGAACCCCTTGTGACGTTATTGATATAATCTGGGACCATATAGAACATGGTTGCAACCAAGGTCCTGTAGTAGCACTAAATCTTATGTAAAGGGGGTCATATAAGGTGTCTAAGACCAGGTTATGGGTTGCTGGTTATGATTATGGTGTCTATATGTATGTATCATTTTGTAGTTGAAGTTATGAGTATTGGCTCTATACTGTCTGTATTTCAAATTTGTGCTGTGCTTCTGGGAAACATCCCAGACAAGTTGGTGTTAGCTCTGCCTAGCCTGCTTGATGGCCCATTAAGGACCATCAGCTACACAATTGACCCATTGAGAGGAGGCAGATACGCCCTGTAACTCAGCAACTTGCCCATGTGACTCCAGACTCCTTTTTGCTGTAAAGCCTATAAAAGGCTGATGCCTCATCTCCGTCTTGTCTTCAATCCTGCTTCTTACCTCTGGAGGGACTTTGCTACAAACTGAAGCTCTTAACAAAGGACTAACCCATCCCAGCGGGGGATGTACTCCAGAGACTTGATTTGAACCTGCAGTTTACTCCATCACTGCTACAAGCCTGAACTAAGAACTTTGCCATTACTGTATGTAATTGATTCCATTTAACCAATTCTACCTCTCATCTCTATCTTTTTCCCTTTATGAATAAACCTTTAGTTTTTAGATTCTAAAGAATTGGCAACAGCGTGATTTGTGGGTAAGATCTGATTTGTATATTGACCTGGGTCTGGGGCTTGATTCTTTGGAATTGAGAGAACCGTTTTTTTTTATTGGGGTGTTGGTTTTCATAACCATTCATCCCCAGGACGAGTGCACTGGTGGTGATACTGGGAGACTGGAGTGTCTAAGGAAATTGCTTGTGTGACTTGTGGTTAGCCAGTGGGGTGAAACCAAAGTCCTCTTGGTTTGGCTGGTTTGGTTTGCCTTAGAGGTGGAAAAACCCCAGCCTAGGGCTGTACTGCCCTGTTTAAGCAATTAGTCTTGAATTGGCACTCTCAGTTGGGTCCCACCAGAACCGCATCGTCACACCCCCACAGAGGGGAGATTGGGGGGCTGACTCTGGGGAGGGAATCCCACCCCCGAATGCCCTGGCTGATTGCCACAAGATGTGAGTCGAAGCTCTGACTGAGGGGACAGATTCCTGGAGTCAGACTGGGGCTGGGACCTGCTGCTAATGGGCAGTTCTTTGTGACTCTAGGAACTGCAGTCAGTTGTGTCCCCTTGATCAGCAGAGGGGGGGTAGCAGAGAACATGCCCTGGGCTAGTTGTAAGGGCAGGGAGGTAATAGGCTGGCTGGGCTTTGCCCCAAATGCTCCATTCTTTCACCAGGTGGCACTTTTCTGCTGGCAAAGGGAGACGCAGGATTTGTTGACACACTGGTGCAGCTGGCAGTTTGCCCTGCCCAGAACCCCTAGCCCAGGCACTGTTAAAAAGAAGCAGCCATACGCGTAACCACTGGCAGGTGTGCTGCCAGAGTCTCTTTCTGAGAGCTGGGTGGGGACCACAAATCTGGCCAGGGAGTTGCCGGTTACTTGTGCACGTGAAAAGTTAACGGGAGGCAGATCCTCAGATAATGTAAAGTGTCATTGTTCTACGGCAGTCGCTGTAGCTATGGCAATGTACCCCGCCTGACCTGAGGATCTGCCCCATACGGCACCCCAAGAGAAATGTCAGGCAAGCGATCCTACTCTATTATCGTTAGACTGTTCCCACAGACGCTAGGCTTGTGGGAGATTTAGTTTGTCTTCTCCTCTCACAGCAGTTCTCACAAAGCTGAGCATAAGCCGCTCCTGCTTCCATTGGGTTCTGCGGCAGAACTCCCCTTTGACATAAAGGCAGCAGAATCTGAGCACAGATTACCAGATTAGGCAGGCAGCCTCTGCAACTGAGCCTACCTTGGTATCCCTAGACCTTTGCCTCTTTCACCCATCGAGTGGCAGGGAGGCAGGGCAGTAGTTTGACAGATGGGTGCGCAGGAAATGCTGAGGGCCCGTGAGCAAGAACCACGTGGAAAGGGGATAAAAGTAGCACATGACAAAATTCTGCCCTAGCTTGGGCTGTTACTGTGGGGACATTTGTAGATTTACTGGGGCTATAGACTGCACCATGCCTGTGTGGGTAGACAGAGAAAGGCCCATTGTCCCAGTGGACTCAGGGAATGACTGGACATTGGTGCAGAGAACTGGTCTGAGCTGAGCTCCTTCAGGGGATGGAGTTTGCCCAGGTCCCCTGCATGCACAGGGAGACCTGGTCATTTGACTGTGAACCCCCACAGGGGCCTGACTCTGAGAAGAGAGCCCCACCCCTGAGCATCCAGGTCGATAGTCACAAGATGTGAATGGAAGCTCTGACTCTAGGGACAGATTCAAGATGTCAGACTGGGACCTGGGAGGTGCTGCTAATGCGCAGTTATTTGGTGACTCCAAGAGCTGCAGTCAGTTGTGACCCCTTGATCAGCAGAGGGGGGAGCAGAGAACATGCCCTGGGCTGGTTGTAAGGGCAGGGAGGTAACAGGCTGGGCTTTGCCCCAGATTCTCCATTCTTTCAGCAGGTGGCACTTTTCTGCTGGCAAAGGGCGTCGTGGGATTTGCTGACTCACTGGTGCAGCTGGCGGTTTGCCCTGCCCATTGCCCACAGCCTGGCTCAGCCATGGTACAAAGGCACCTTTCAGTGATAACAGACAAGCCTGGACCTAGCACCATCTCTGGACTGGTACAATCAGGAGTTTATCTTAGACACCTACATTGAAAGTTAGAGTCAGGCACTTACTGTGAAAGGCCTTTGTTAAGTGGGTGCAGCTGAACTGAGCTGGGATATGACTCAGCTGTAAGGGTAGAAAAGGAAAACTCTCCGGCTCCAGGTCAGATATCTTTGTAGGTGAGAGGAGGGATGACAGTGGAGGTTTAAGATAAGAAAGGATCCTCTGGATCTGAAAACAGAGGAGGGAAGAATTGGAGCAAGTCTGTGAAGAGTCCACCCAGGGGACTAGTTAGAATCATAGAACCAGAAGTGGCCGCAAGGGTCATCTAGTCTAACCCCCTCCAAGATGCTGGATTTGTTGTGTCGAAACTGTCCCAGACACATGGCTCGCCAGCCTCCTTTTGAAAACCTCCAGTGAGGTAGATTCCACAACCTCCCTAGGCAGTTTGTTTCAGTGTCCTGCTGGTCTTCCAGTTAGGAAGTTTTTCATGAGACTTAATCTAAATCTGCTGTGCTGTAGTTTGAACCAATTGCCTCTTGTCCTACCCTCTGCGGCAAGAGAGAACAACTTTTCTCCATCTTTTTTATGGCAGCCTTTTGAGTATTTAAAGACAGCTATCATAACTCCCCTTAATCTCCTCTTCTCCAAACTAAATATACCCAGTTCCTTCAGCCTTTGCTCATATGGCTGCATTCCATCCTTTGAGCATCACTGACACTCACCTCTGGATCCTTTCCAGTTTCCCTGCATCCTTTCTTTACAATGGTGACCAAAATTGGACACAGTACTGTAGCTGAGGCCTAATCCACACTGAGTAGAGCTGTTCTATCACCTCCCGTGACTTGCATGCTATGCTTCTGTTAATGCAAACTATAATTGCATTTGATTTTTTTGCAACAGCATCGCATAGGTGACTCATGTTGTGATTGTTATCCACCACAACTCCCAGATCCTCCTCAGCAGTGTTGCTGCCATGTCAGTTAAACCCCATTCTGTATTTGTGCGTTTGGTTTTTCTTCTCTAACAGTAGCACCTTACATTTGTCTTTGCTGAATTTCATTTTGTTGTCTATAGCCCAGTCCTCTAATTTATCAAGAGTTAAAGTACAGCACTTTGGTTTGCACTGCTACTCATACTCCCATAGTCTGAACAGCTAGGCTGTGTAGACAGAGGGCCAAATTCCTTGTTGGTGGAAATTGGTTGCTGTAAAAGCTCAATAGAACTGAGTCAATTTACACCAGTAAAGAATTTAGCACAAAAAAATGAAAAGGAGAGCTGGAATGTAGAGCGTTTCCAGGAGAGGGAGTTGCAGAGAAAAGATACCTAGCTGCAGTATAACAGTTGATGAGTGGAAGCCACATTCTTACATTCCTAGAAGGTGAAAGATACTACATTATAGAACCAAACTGACAAACATGGTCAAAATATAAGGGAAAGTTTACAAAAAATCTGCTCAGGTGCCTGCAGACTTTGGGGAGCCAGGGAGGGGTGCAGAGGGAGCTATTGGGCTGACACATTATTGCCAGGAGGAGGAAGCAGCTAGCCCAGCTGTTTGTCCCCCTCTGATGGAAATGGTGTCACCTCCGCCCACTATCCCTGCTAAGCTCTTCAGGGGGCTCCTGGAGGGGGGAGCAGCAGGCTGGTAGACCCAGGCTCTGCAGGGTCATTCTTCTCTTGTGGGGAGGGACACGTTCCCAGGCTTTCTGCCTGGGGACCCAGACCCAAACTCAGTAGCCCTTCTCTCCGTGTATCAGAGTTTTCCCGCCCCACCTTTCCTATGTCTGTTAGGGGAGCCCAGGACTCCCCGCTCTTCTCTGGATTCCAGACCTGTGCTCAGCAGCTAGGCGCTGCTCCCTCAGACTCCTTGGACTTCTTCCCACCTTGGCCTTCCTTCAGGCCCTTTCCCACAGCCACTCCCTGGCCTGACTGTACATCTGTCTCTCTCAAGGCCTTTCCTGACCAGAGGGACAGCCCCTCCTCAGCTGGGCTTCTGCCCTCAATGTCCCACCCAGCTCCTGCCCCAGCTGGAAACAAAAGATTACATATAAAACAAAATCATCACACACATTCTAGAGCCTAATCTTAACTCTCTGACAAGCCCCAACTCCTTTTCTCAGCATTTTCCACCAGATTGACCAAGATCCCCTTTTCATAAGATCACTGGCAGCTTGTCTTCACAGACAGAACAAGGCCAGAGTGTGTCTCTGCACCACAAATATACCAGAACAGACCTTTGATGTTCATCTGAAAACGGTACCCCCAGTTTACCTCTCCCTGCTAGTTTCCTTCTGAAATCTCTGCTAGCCCTTCACTAGGATTTGATTTATGACTTCTGTTGTATGACACACAATGGTCCATCAGGAGGCAGGTGCAGAGAAGGCAGGTCTGCTCACTCAGAGTGACTCAGCACATAGCTAACATTTATAAAGAGAGCTAGCGAGTCGGTGGAGGGCTGGAGCCAGCAGCTGGGTGAAGATGGCAAGGCTGACAGCTCACAGTGTGCTGGTGACTGGGTCTACTCAGGGAATTGGCCTGGGACTGGTTAAACATTTCCTGGGGAAGCCAAACCCACCGGAATGGATCTTTGCGGCCTGCCGGGACCCAGAGGGTGCACGAGCGGAGGTGAGAAACTAGGGAGAAATGCCCTCCACTGACTCGCTAGCTCTCTTTATAAATGTTAGCTATGTGCTGAGTCACTCTGAGTGAGCAGACCTGCCTTCTCTGCACCTGCCTCCTGATGGACCATTGTGTGTCATACAACAGAAGTCATAAGTCAATCCCAACAGATTGACTGAAGCCTTGTTTGTACTGCTTCCAGCCTCCACTGTAGTTGCCCTGCTGTAAAGCCCTAGTGTAGACAAGTTAAACTGCAATTTGCATCAGTGCAGTGTACCCTATTTTCCAGCTCTATTGGGGCACATAATGGCTTTACCTGTCTACACTAGGGGTTTACACTAGTGCAGTTAGAGTTACCATATGTTTGAGTTTCCCTGCACTGAGCCTCTTTTTCAAGTCTGCTTTCTCTGTCCTGGCGGGGATTTCAAATAACAGAAAATGTGTGGGGTTTTGCAGAGCAGACAAGCTGCAGCTCAGAAAGAGCTCTGGTTGGTCTGCTTCCTGATGGTCCATTCCCCTGCATCCACAGCTGATTGGTTCACATCCACAGCTGCCGGATCCCACCCACCCAGGCCCCACCTCTCAGCCCTTGTGGGTGGGTCCCACTGACTGATGGCTGTTGCTGCATCCTGGGCTTGTGCCAGCTGCCCTGACACTGTGACAGGGAGTGACATTGACCCCCACCTCTAGTGAATACCCCTGCTGCGGATACATAAGAACATAGGAATGGCCATACTGGGTCAGACCAAAGGTCCATCTAGCCCAGTATCTGTCTACCGACAGTGGCCAGTGCCAGGTGCCCCAGAGGGAGTGAACCTAACAGGTAATGATCAAGTGATCTCTTTCCTGCAGTCCATCTCCACCTTCTGACAAACAGAGTCTAGGGACACCATTCCTTACCCATCCTGGCTAATAGCCATTGATGGACTTAACCTCCATGAATTTATCTAGTTCTCTTTTAAACCCTAGTCCCAGCCTTCACAACCTCTTCAGGCAAAGAGTTCCACAGGTTGACTATGCACTGTGTGAAGAAGAACTTCCTTTTATTTGTTTTAAACCTGCTGCCCATTAATTTCATTTGGTGACCCCTAGTTCTTATATTATGGGAACAAGTAAATAACTTTTCCTTATTCACTTTCTCCACACCACTCACGATTTTATATACCTCTATCATATCCCCCCTTAGTCTCCTCTTTTCCAAGCTGAAAAGTCCTAGTCTCTTTAATCTCTCCTCATATGGGACCTGTTCCAACCCCCTAATCATTTTAGTTGCCTTTCTCTGAACCTTTTCTAGTGCCAGTATATCTTTTTTGAGATGAGGAGACCATGTCTGTATGCAGTATTCAAGATGTGGGCATCCCATGGATTTATATAAGGACAATAAGATATTCTTTGTCTTATTCTCTATCCCTTTTTTAATGATTCATAACATCCTGTTTGCTTTTTTGACTGCCGCTGCACACTGCGTGGACATCTTCAGAGAACTATCCATGATGACTCCAAGGTCTCTTTTCTGATTAGTTGTAGCTAAATTAGCCCCCATCATACTGTATGTATAGTTGGGGTTATTTTTCCCAATGTGCATTACTTTACATTTATCCACATTACATTTCATTTGCCATTTTGTTGCTCAATCACTTAGTTTTGTGAGATCTTTTTGAAGTTCTTCACGGTCTGCTTTGATCTTAACTATCTTGAGCAGTTTAGTATCATCTGCAAATTTTGCCACCTCGCTTTTTACCCCTTTCTCCAGATCATTTATGAATAAGTTGAATAGGATTGGTCCTAGGACTGACCCTTGGAGAACACCACTAGTTACCCCTCTCCATTCTGAGAATTTACCATTCATTCCTACCCTTTGTTCCCTGTCTTTTAACCAGTTCTCAATCCATGAAAGGATCTCCCCTCTTATCCCATGACAACTTAACCCCGCTTCCAGTTCCCCCTCCCTGAGTTATGGAACCTGAGTTATGGAAACCCTAAGGGCTGTCCGTCAGTGGCTGCAGCCCCTGATGCAGACAGGACCTTACCCCAAGTGTCCCCTGACAAACCTAAAGGACAATTTTTTCAGTGTGGGTTGCTCCTGCTCTCCTTACTCATGTGAGTCATCCCACTGATGTCAGTGGAACTACTCACCTGAGTAAGGGGTATTGGATTTGACCCAGAATGTTCAGATAAAGAATCTTTGTTCATCCTGGGGTGAGAAGGGTGTGAGCCCAGGTTTCTGTGGGCCTTACTCCAGACACAGGCTGGTTAAAAATGATGCCGCGAAAAAATTTTTTTTTAAACAGAAAATTGAGGGATTGAAAATATTAATTTTTTTGCCAAACATGTCTGCATTTACACGTTTGTGTAACAATTTGACTTTTTGCCAAGAACACACAAAAAATCCCCAAACTGAAAAGTTGTTGGGTTTTGGTCAAAAGCCAAATTATTTTGATGGAAACCCAAAATATTTCAATTTTGATAAGCTGCTGCAATCCCTCATCGGAGTCGTTGTCTGGTTTAGTCATGTCCCTATTCTCCTCTATAGATTGGTTCTCCAGCCAGACTACATCTCCTATCATACACAATGGTCAGGGACTCCCATGATGCACCACAGTTGCCCCACTGGGGAGGGGAGCTGTACTGCTGCACATAATGGCTTTCTCTGTCTTGGGGAGGCTGCACCATGCACTCTGACCAGGGAGCCTCATCTGTGGAGGAGAATGGGAGCAAGAGACACTCAAATGTTGTGTCACTCCATGGCCACATTGCTGAATTGAACTATTTCCATTTTTGATTTTTTGGCAGCAAGTCAATATTTCTCATGGGGAAAAAGCCCCACAATTTGACTGTCTCTCCTTCAGACAAGTGGCATAGCTAGGACAGGAAAACTGAGTGAGCACTGACTTTTGGGGTAGAGGGCAATGACAGGGGAGACAGGGAGGAAGGGGAGGCAGAGGGGATGGGGGGCCTGCCTCCCCCTCCAGCTGGCCCTTACCACTCAGCAGGCACCAGAAAATGAGGCTGCCCAGGGCACACAAGCTGCAGGGCATGCCCATAGGGCTGAGGGGCGGCCCCACCAGGGATCGAGCTCTGCCCACCCCTCCTGATCCTGGCTCAGTGTCCGTCCGCCCATCCATCCATGTCCCTCTCCTGCCAGCACCGCGCGCTGCCAGGTCTCCAGCCCCAGCGCTAGCTCCACCCACACTCACCCCCTCCAGGCACACCCCTCACTGGGGATGACTCCTCCCTTCCCAGCCTGTGGATTCAGGGGGCTCCAGCCCTGAGATTTGGGTGGGCCTGGATGCTAAGTGGGTGGATGGTAGCCTACCCAGGGCCACACGTGGCTACGCCCCTGCTTCAGACAAATTGCCCAATGATCGCAAGGGCAGCTTTGCAAGAATAAATATTGCAAGATCAGGTCTCGAAAGTTAATGCAAGGAACAGAAACGTTCTTGTTCTGAACGTGCCCTAACACGTAGTTGCCGTGGGGCTGATAATGGCTTCGTACCTGGTCGGGAGAGAATGGAACGCTGGGGGCCTGAGCCAGCCCACTCATCAAGGGACTCACATCACATGCTGCATCCCTGACCATCTGTTCCAATAATTGGCCTAATCCTCACCCAGACTCCTATGGGAAAGCACTGGGGGCTAGAGGGTGGCCAGCCCCTGCTCCCCCTTCCTCTCACTCGTGCTTCTGACACAAGAGTTGGATTCATCAGCACTCCGCACACTTCTGTGTGGGGCTTGTGGCTCAGGGGCAGGGAGAAGGCAGGACCATAAGCTTGTACCGCTTCCCTGCATCAGATAGCAGAGCTGGCCAGCTGCAGAGGGCAGCTCACTCTGGGTGAGGCAGAATGTTTCCCAGAGCTGCCAGGGGGGAGGTAGCTCTGACCCATCCTCAATGCAGGCCTGTGCCTTAAGGCCATAGCTTGGCCCTGAGCAAGTACAGCAGTGTTTTAGCTCGGTGTCGCTCAGGCTATGTCACAGTAGCCTTATAATATACAGTGCGAGCAGTGTGGAGGGGAAGCAGGGGTCTGGAAGGCCCTGCTCTACCAGACTTCCTTTGTGACCTTAGGTCAGTCACTCAGGCTATGCTATGCTGGAGGTGGCGGGGTAATTTCCAGCATGGGTAGACGGACCCACGCCAGCTCTGATCAAGCAAGCATACTAAAAATAGAAGTATAGCCACCATAGAGCCAGCAGCAGGAGGGGCTAGCTGACCCGATACATGCCTAGGATTTCAGACAGGACTGCACAGGAGTGCAGCTAGCCTGTCCCATGGCTACATGGCTACTTTTAGTGCAGTAGCTCAATCAGAGCTAGCGTGGCTTGGTCTACTCAAGCTGCAAAGTGCACCTCCAGCTCCAGTATAGACATACCCTGAGTCTCTCTGCACCTCAGTTCCCTCTCTGTGTAGTGGAGGTACTAGTACTTCTGTGATAAATGAAAGGGGTGGGAGGGTAGCTCCCTTTTATGGACACCCAGCCAGCCAGTTAGCTATAAGTCCTCTCTTAGTAGTTGTTCTCTACTTGCTTTACCTGTAAAAGGTTAAAAAGTCTCCCTGCCTGAGTAAAAGGAAGGAAGTGGACACCGGACCAAAAAAGCCAATGGGAAGGCTAAAACTTTTTTTAAAAGGGGAAAAAATGTCCCCATTGTCTGCCTGTTGTGGTTCTCCGGAGAGGGGGGACAGAGCAGCGATGCTGTAAAAAGCTTTGGACCAGGTATGAAAAATCATCAGATCATACCTAAAAACTACTCATTTGAAACCCCAGATATGTAAGTAGATCAGGGAATGTTTAGGAAGACGCGATTAGGTTTCTCTCCTTTTTATTTCTTTATGGCTTGTGGACACCTCTGTGCTAACCCCAGGTGCTTTTGTTATGCTTGTAACCTTTAAACTAGACCTCAAGAGAGCTATCTTGATGCTTAATCCTTGTAATTGTTTTCTTTTAAATCTAGCAAAAAGCCTAAATTCCAGATGTATTTTCTTTCTAATAAACTTTACCTTTTTAAAGAACAGGATTGGATTTTTTTGTCCTAAGAGGTTTGTGCACATGTTTAATTAGCTAGTGGCAACAGCTGATTTCCTTTGTTTTCTTTCTCAGCTCTTCCCTGGAGGGGGGTGAAAGGGCTTGAGGGCACCCCACAGGAAGGAATTCCCAAGTGCGCCTTCCTGGGCTCTCAAAGGGGTTTTTGCATTTGGGTGGTGGCAGCATTTACCAAGCCAAGGTCAGAGAAAAGCTGTAACTTTGGGAGTTTAATACAAGCCTGGTGTGGTTGGTACTATTTTTTAAACTCCTTGCGTGCCCCCACCTTCTGCACGCGAAGTGCCAGAGTGGGGAATCGGCCTTGACAACTTCCAAACCTCACAGGTGTGTTGTGAGGATAAATACATGACAGATTGTGAAGTGCTCAGACATGATGGTGATGGGGCTGGGAACACAATAAAAGCCAGCATGAATATAGAGTGCTCATTGTCTTGTTACTGCATCAGGCCTCCTCAATGCTTTTCAGCGTTACTTCCAGAATTAATTCAATTTTTTTTATCATATTTATACCAGTTTGATCATTACAGCTGCAAATGCCGCATAAGCTCCTCAGCAACCCAGCCTTTAGCCTTATATTTCTAACAGTTTTTTTAAATGTTTCTATTTCCAGGAAATTAAGAATCTTGCTGCAAAACATCCAAACCTTGTGCTGGTGCCGCTGGGTATGTCATTTTTGCATAATCTCCCACTATAAACAATCTCTTGGAAATCTGATCTTTTCTACTTCTGGTTCCTATTATTTGCTTTGAAATTCAAGGTCTTTCTCCAGTTTCCATGCTCCTTTCTTCATCTGGAAATAATGTGCAACTCTCATTCCAGCAAAATGACTATTTTGAACTATTGAACTACTGCAGGTCAGCATTGACAGCGGCCCATCAGAAATGGCTCAGATCCCAAATTCCTTTATAAAACATCTTTTGTCAGTGTAAAAACGTGCAGACATGAAGTTTGGGCTTTGGGGTTGTCTCAGGCCAGGAGCGGACTGTTGGGGCTGTGTTCAGGGTCAATCCCTGAAAGAGTTTTGCTTTATTTGCCTTATCAATTATCAACAAGGGCACAATGACCTTTAGTTACCTGTTCTCCACTTCAGCAAGGTTTTCCTGAATCCAGTGACGCTTGTAAAGACCCCAGATTACAGGCTTCAGCACAGCACCTGTGTCACAGATCTGGCTGGAGTCCCACTCACCAGATTGCTATGGGGGAACCCAGCTTCTCGATCCCCAAGTGGTTTAAGCTTCTCTGGGTCTCAGCAGGTGCAGCTCTGGTTCCTCCCTTAACCTTTCTGTCACTGCTCCTGGGCTCCCACTCCGTCTGCTACCCCTTCATGAGAATGGAGCCCCTCAGCCCATCTGCCTTGGGCACCCAGGAGCAATGCTGATCTCCCC
Organism: Mauremys reevesii; assembly: GCF_016161935.1. Lineage (NCBI taxonomy): Eukaryota > Metazoa > Chordata > Testudines > Geoemydidae > Mauremys > Mauremys reevesii. The sequence continues at coordinate 1,361,096 of NC_052638.1, forward strand.
AGATACCCTGTAGATTAACCACACGATCTCCCAGAATCCCTCCAAGGGTGTGAGTATCTCTCCCAGGAGACACATGGTAGGTGTAGCATAGAACTCACACAGACTTTGCAAGAGTTCTAGGATGCTGTTGCTCTTAACTTAATCACATGAGAAATACAGGAGTACCTGTGGCACCTTAGAGATTAACAAATTCATTTCAGCATAAGCTTTCGTGGGCTACAGCTCACTTCTTTGGATTCATAGACTGGAACACACAGACAGGAGATATTTATACATACAGAGAACATGAAAAGGTGGAAGTATGCATACCAACAGGAAGAGTCCAATCAATTGAGATGCGCTATCGTCAGCAGGAGAAAAAAAACCTTTGAAGTGATAATTGAGATGACCCATAGAAGGTGTGAGGAGAACTTAACATAGGGAAATAGATTCAATTAGTGTAATGACCCAACCATTCCCAGTCTCTGTTTAAACATAAGTTAATTGTATCCAATTTGCATATTAATTCGAGTTCAGCAGTCTCTCTTTGGAGTCTGTTTTTGAAGTTTTTTTTTAGCAAAATTGCCACCTTCAAGTCTGTCACTGAGTGGTTAGAGAGGTTGAAGTGTTCTCCCACTGGTTTTGGAATGTTCCAGCTCTGGGCCTCCCCCCACCCGCACCCCCAGCCCTGGGCTCTCCCCCCCCACCCGCACCCCCTACCGCCCCAGCCCTGGGCCTTCACCCATGACCCGGACCCCCCTGCTGGCCCAGCCCTGGGTCACTGGTAACCTGCTCCCAGGGCGGGTCATTCAGCAGGAATTTTGGATGTGCACAGAACACAGACAGGATTGGTTCCCATAGGGTTACAGAACTGCAGTAAAGTGGAACAATTTTCAGCTTGTGTGATTGGAGGATATCTGGATGCATATTATAAGACTGTCCTCCATAAATGAGGAAAAGTTGAGGTGCCTTTATTATTCTTTTGTTCCACTCTTTGTTTCTATGGGGAATTTGCCAATGCAATATCACTGTCTTCCTTTTAAACAAATAAAACTAAAAAAAAAAAAGGCAATGGTGTTGAAAATAGCAATTCCAGTTCTAAAAATCACTGGGAAGCATTTCTTGCTCAATTTTATCCTACGTTTTCTAGAGCAAATTACAGGGGATCAGTATATTTGATTTGGAAGAAATGAAGTAACAGCTGCCCAAATTGAGCTTGAGCACTCCTGAATTTTGAGGTGATCAAATCTGGAAGGCAGGTGCTAGATTCCCTTTCTGAATATTAGCTAAATCTGGAAAGGAAAAGTCAATTTCTGCTTCCATGGCTCAGAAGTGGAAATCCTCCTACGTGCCTGGTACTGTATCTAAAGCTGCCCAGGTCCAGTAGAGCCTCCCTTCCCTTACTTTTCATTTTAAATTCTAGTGGGATCCACCTACCTCCCTTGCTAGGCTTCAGATAGAGAGGGGCACTGTCCATTTAGTCCACCCACTTCCTTCTTTGGGGGCTGCAAGGTGAGGTCACACCAATATCCCTAATCCAGTCTGGGGATGTCTTCTGAAGGGGCAATCTGGGCCAAAGCCTTCTACTCCTTGGGCACACTTGTTCCCCATTCACAGTGCCACCCCACTCTAGCAGTGAGCTCTCCATTCACAGCAAGCTGCAGCATGAGGTTTCAGCTACCATACTTCCTCCCCCTCCCTTTCCTGTTGATAATGGCCAAGGGAATGCTGGGAAATGTAGTTCTTTCCCTGCTCCAGGGCTGGCTCTATAGGCAGGGAGCTAACCAAGGAACTACAGCTCCCAGGGCCCCCTGTTGGTTCCCAGCTCCCAGGCTGGATCCCTGCCAGCTGCTGCCTCTGCAAATGAGCTGCCCCAAGCAGCTGCTTGCTTTGCTCGTGTCTAGAGCCACCCCTGCTCATAACACAAGAACTAGGGGTCACCAAATGAAATTAATAGGCAGCAGGTTTAAAACAAATAAAGGGAAGTATTTCTTCACACAATGCATAGTCAACCTGTTGAACCCCTTGCCAGAGAATGTTGTGAAGGCCAAGACCATAACAGGGTTCAAAAAAGAACTAGTTAAATTCATGGAGAATAGGTCCATCAATGGCTATTAGCCAGGATGGGCAGGAATGGCGTCCCTGGCCTCTGTTTGCCAGAAGCTGGGAATGGGCGGCAGGGGATGGATCACTTGACGATTCCCTGTTCTGTTCATTCCCTCTGGGGCACCTGGCACTGGCCACTGTCGGAAGACAGGATACTGGGCTAGATGGACCTTTGGTCTGACCCAGTAGGGCCATTCTTATGCTCTTATGATGCACCATCCTGGCGCCATTGCTCACAGGAGGGACAGGGGAACTGATGCACCATCCTGACCCTGTTGCTCACAGGAGCAGGGTGAGAAGGGAAGAAAGTTGTGCTGAGCTGCTGGGCTCTCTGCTTTTCCCTCCCTTCCCTCCTGTGAGAATAGCAAGCAGGGGGGAGAGATTCTGCTGGTTTCCAGCAGGGCTGAGCTTCGAGAGGGCAACGGAGCTTCTCGCATCACCAACAGACAAGCTCCAGCACCCTCTGAAATCCCTTCACTTGTGAAAAAATTGTGCAAGTTGGGAGTACTGCAGATTGTGACAACCTGCCACCCTTCATCCATCCCTCTCACAGCCCCAGAGACCCATGGGAGTGTCACTGTCATGTAAGGAGAGTCCATGTCCCCCTTCCTAGACCCAGTGCTGGGTGTTGGTTCTGTTACAGCTTGAGTTCAGAATACCAGTCACAGCTCCCTGAGGGCACCATGTGGACTTTAAGGGTGAAAGACCTATGTTAAGAATTAACCTCTCCATTTCATAGATGGGAACTGAGGCCCACAGCAGTTAAGAGACTTACATAAGATCACACAAGCTATGGCAGAGTCAAGAACAGAACCCAGCTCTCCTGAGGCCCAGCTGACCACATGACCATCCCATCTTGCTGAAGCACCATGTTATCTTGTTTTTAGAAGTTACTGATCCAACAAGTGTCAAGGCAGCTGCAAAGAAAGTTGGGGACCATTTGAAAAGCTCTGGGCTGAATCTGCTAATCAACAATGCAGGCATGACCGAGACCCATATGGTGGACTCTGCAAATCCTGAAGACGTGCTAGTGGTGTATAACACAAACTTGATTGGGCTCATGTTAGTGACTCAGGTAAGCATTCACCTAGCATTGGGTGCTAAGATCCTGGAGTTACACAGACATAAAACTGGAAAAAGTTTTTGATTTTTGTGGGATTTTCTGTACACCAGAAATCTAGCAGAAATACACAAAAACACAGCTAGGATTTTCCCATTCTATGGCACTTATCTGGCCCCATCACTATAGTATCATCAGAGCAGCTCACACTCCAATAGAGTCATCCTCACACAGCCCTGTAAGGTAAGGCAGCATTACTGGGAAAGGCAGTAGTGACTAGAGCAGTGGAATGGGGCTTGGAAGTGCTAGGTTCTATTCCTGGCTGTGCCAATGGCCTGTGGGCTGGCCTTACACAAGTCACATCACCGCTCAGTGCCTCAGTTTCCCCATCTATAAAATGAGGCCAATGATGCTGATCTTTACTGTTATTGAAAGAAGTTCTGAGCATTTCCAAATAAGTTACCATAGGAATGTTAAGGTTAAAATCTACGGTCCAGTGATTAATGTCACATGCTGGGAGTCAAGAGATATGGCTCCTATTCATGAAACTGCTGTCAGCTCATTCTGAGCTCCTGGGCAAGGCCCATCCCTTCTCTGTGCCCAGCTTTCCCATCCATCACATGGGGACAATAGTCCTCCCCTACCTTTGAAAGCACTTTGAGATTCTCAGATGAGAAGTGCAAAGCATCCCTGATGTTATACCCAGAGTTCAATGGAACTGTTTTGCTAGGAAAGTGCTGATGATAATGGTTTGCTGAAATGGCTAGATCACCTTTCAACTCACAAGGCAAGCTGGATTGTCCCTGCTACCCACCACTACAGCCTACATCAGTAACACGTAACTTGTATTACACTGAGCTCTGGTTTTCCTTTCTTGTACAATGCTCACTAGAGATTGCTCACCCCAGCATGGTTCTGTTTCTTTGAATGGTCACTGTTTGCTCTCCCCAGGTGTTCCTGCCCTTGCTGAAGAAGGCTGCCCAGGGAAGCAACCAGAAAGGGATGAGCTGCAGCAAGGCGGCTGTCATTAACATTTCCAGTGCATTAGGGTCACTTGAGAAAGTGCATTAAATGTTCTTTCTACGAGTGATTGCCTACCGCTGCAGCAAGATACGGGGGGCCATTGTGGACTGCACCTCACAGAGACTGAATGAAAGCCTGGAGGGTCAGATTTCCTCCTGTGATACAGCCCCTTTGTGATGCATTGGTGGTGCAAAGGGGCCAGAAAGCTGGGAGATCTTTTCAAGTGGGAATCCCCTGCTGAAGGAGAACTGGCATAGCCAGCTATGTTCAGCTGTCAAGCTGGCCCTTAGGGGCAAAAGCTAGTCAGCATCCTCTGTATCTTTATTCTAAACTGATATTGCTGCTTGGACATCCCCCACTAGTATGTTATAAAGCTTTATAAAGCCGCGCACAAGCGACCAGGGAGCTTTGCGAACAGGGGCTGCTAACAGGGAGTTTCGCAAGGGAGTTCTCCAGGTGAAGGAGGAGCTAATACAGCATCTGTGGGGTAAGTGACTGTCTGTAGTGTGTGTTTGTTTGTGTTTGGGGGTTACTTGCTGTGTGCTGAGCTTGTGTTTGTCAGTCTGTTTGGTTGTTTGAGGGACCGTGTGCTCTGGCTGGCAGTTGGAGGCAGGTTTGAAAGCTCGAAGCCTCTGGTAATTGGCTGAGCCTTAATCAGTGGGCGGGGCATTCACTCAGGCCAGGGCTTTATAAAGCCGCGCACAAGTGAACAGGGGCTGCTAACAGGGAGTTTCGCAAGGGAGTTTAGAAGGGGAGTGGGAAGGGAGTGGGAGCCCCTCGCCAGCCCTAACCCCTTCCCCGTGGCCCCCCCCCTAAAACCTATAAACCGAACCACATTCCAAAACTACTTTCCGTAAACCACCCTTTCACTAACTAGGAGACAATGCAGGCAGAAGCCCAGCAGCAGAGTGGGGGCTATCCAGTTTATTGCGCTGACTGTCGCATGTATGATTACCTGCCCTGTGGGTGGGTGGTGTATGTGTGCAGTCGGTGCAAGGAGCTCCTGGCCCTCAGAGACCATGTACGGACTTTGGAGGCCAGGGTGGCGGAACTGGAGGAGCTGAGAGAGGCAGAGAGGTATGTTGATGAGGCTTTCCGGGACACTGTAGAATTGTCCCACCTCCGCTTAGACAGCCCCTGCGCTGTTGAGGAGGAAGAAGGGCCCAGGGAAGTAGAGCAGTCAAAGGGAGCAGAGGGAAACCTTCCCGTAGTTGGGACCCTCCTTCCAGATGGTGCTGGGGTTGCCTCTCGCACTGAGGTTGCCTCTCCGGGGGAGGGAACTCCAGTTTCTAGGAAAAGGCAGGTGTTAGTAATGGGAGATTCGATTATTAGAAATGTAGATAGCTGGGTCTGTGATGACCGGGAGAACCGTATGGTGACTTGCCTGTCTGGTGCGAAGGTTGCGGATCTCTCGAGGCATCTAGATAGACTTATGTGTAGTGCTGGGGAGGAGCCGGTGGTCGTGGTACATGTAGGTACCAATGACATAGGGAAGGGTAGGAGAGATGTCCTGGAACCCAAATTTAGGCTGCTAGGGAAGAGACTGAAATCCAGGACCTCTATGGTGGCATTTTCAGAAATGCTCCCAGTTCCACGCGCAGGGCCAGGTAGGCTGGCAGCGCTTCAGAGTCTCAATGCGTGGATGAGACGATGGTGTAGAGAGGAGGGGTTCACGTTCATTAGGAACTGGGGAAACTTCTGGGATGGGAGGAGCCTATACAGGAGAGATGGGCTCCACCTAAACCAAAGTGGAACCAGACTGCTGGCACTAAACATTAAAAAGGTTGTAGAGCAGTTTTTAAACTAGGAGATGGGGGAAAGCCGACTGCTGCAGAGGAGCGTGTGGATCGGACACAGACTTCTCTTAGGGGAGAGTCTGATGATAGAGAATCTCCAGGTTATAGTCAGGAGCAGAGGAATGAGAAGTATAATGTAAGGGCCGGATCAGATGATAAACAGTCACAATAAAACGAATCTGGCACATCAGAAAAAGGCAGGCTAATAAACAGGGACAAGTTTTTAAAGTGCTTGTACACAAATGCCAGAAGTCTAAATAATAAGATGGGTGAACTAGAGTGCCTTGTGATAAAGAAGGATATAGATATAATAGGCATCACAGAAACCTGGTGGACTGAGAGCAATCAATGGGACACAATCATTCCGGGGTACAAAATATATCGGAAGGACAGAACAGGCCGTGCAGGGGGAGGAGTGGCACTATATGTTAAAGAAAGTGTAGATTCAAATGAAGTAAAAATCTTAAGCGAATCCACAGGTTCCATAGAGTCTCTATGGATAGAAATTTCATGCTCTAGTAAAAATATAACAGTAGGGATCTATTATTGACCACCTGACCAGGACAGTGATAGTGATGATGAAATACTAAGGGAAATTAGAGAGGTTATCAAAATTAAGAACCCAATAATAGTGGGGGATTTCAATTATCCCTATATTGACTGGGAACATTTCACTTCAGGATGAAATGCAGAGATACAATTTCTCGATACTTTAAATGACTGCTTCATGGAGCAGCTGGTACGGGAACCCACAAGGGGAGAGGCAACTCTAGATTTAATCCTGAGTGGAGCGCAGGAGCTGGTCCAAGAGGTAACTATAGCAGGACCGCTTGGAAATAGTGACCATAATACAATAGCATTCAACATCCCTGTGGTGGGAAGAACATCTCAACTGCCCAACACTGTGGCCTTTAATTTCAAAAGGGGGAACTATACAAAAATGAGGGGGTTAGTTAGACAAAAGTTAAAAGGTACAGTGACTAAAGTGAAATCCCTGCAAGTTGTGTGGGCCCTTTTTAAAGACACCATAATAGAGGCCCAACTTCAATGTATACCCCAAATTAAGAAAAACAGTAAAAGAACTAAAAAAGAGCCACCGTGGCTTAACAACCATGTAAAAGAAGCAGTGAGAGATAAAAAGACTTCCTTTAAAAAGTGGAAGTCAAATCCTAGTAAGGCAAATAGAAAGGAGCACAAACACTGCCAACTTAAGTGCAAGAGTGTAATAAGAAAAGCCAAAGAGGAGTTTGAAGAACAGCTAGCCAAAAACTCCAAAGGTAATAACAAAATGTTTTTTAAGCACATCAGAAGCAGGAAGCCTGCTAAACAACCAGTGGGGCCCCTTGACGATGAAAATACAAAAGGAGTGCTTAAAGATGATAAAGTCATTGCGGAGAAACTAAATGGATTCTTTGCTTCAGTCTTCACGGCTGAGGATGTTAGGGAGATTCCCAAACCTGAGCTGGCTTTTGTAGGTGACAAATCTGAGGAACTGTCACAGATTGAAGTATCACTAGAGGAGGTTTTGGAATTAATTGATAAACTCAACATTAACAAGTCACCGGGGACCAGATGGCATTCACCCAAGAGTTCTGAAAGAACTCAAATGTGAAGTTGCGGAACTATTAACTAAGGTTTGTAACCTGTCCTTTAAATTGGCTTCGGTACCCAACGATTGGAAGTTAGCTAATGTAACGCCAATATTTAAAAAGGGCTCTAGGGGTGATCCCGGCAATTACAGACCGGTAAGTCTAACGTCGGTACCGGGCAAATTAGTTGAAACAATAGTAAAGAATAAAATTGTCAGACACATAGAAAACATGTGGACAAGGGGGATCCGGTGGACATAGTGTACTTAGATTTCCAGAAAGCCTTTGACAAGGTCCCTCACCAAAGGCTCTTACGTAAATTAAGCTGTCATGGGATAAGTAAGTCTAACGTCGGTACCGGGCAAATTAGTTGAAACAATAGTAAAGAATAAAATTATCAGACACATAGAAAAACATAAACTCTTGAGCAATAGTCAACATGGTTTCTGTAAAGGGAAATCGTGTCTTACTAATCTATTAGAGTTCTTTGAAGGGGTCAACAAACATGTGGACAAGGGGGATCCAGTGGACATAGTGTACTTAGATTTCCAGAAAGCCTTTGACAAGGTCCCTCACCAAAGGCTCTTACATAAATTAAGCTGTCATGGGATAAAAGGAAAGGTCCTTTCATGGATTGAGAACTGGATAAAGGACAGGGAACAAAGGTTAGGAATTAATGGTAAATTCTCAGAATGGAGAGGGGCAACTAGTGGTGCTCCCCAAGGGTCAGTCCTTGGACCAATCCTATTCAATTTATTCATAAATGATCTGGAGAAAGGGGTAAACAGTGAGGTGGCAAAGTTTGCAGATGATACTAAACTACTCAAGATAGTTAAGACCAAAGCAGATTGTGAAGAACTTCAAAAAGATCTCACAAAACTAAGTGATTGGGCAACAAAATGGCAAATGAAATTTAATGTGGATAAATGCACATTGGAAAAAATAACCCCAACTATACATACAACATGATGGGGGCTAATTTAGCTACAACGAGTCAGGAAAAAGATCTTGGAGTTATCATGGATAGTTCTCTGAAGATGTCCACGCAGTGTGCAGAGGCGGTCAAAAAAGCAAACAGGATGTTAGGAATCATTAAAAAGGGGATAGAGAATAAGACTGAGAATATATTATTGCCCTTATATAAATCCATGGTACGCCCACATCTCGAATACTGTGTACAGATGTGGTCTCCTCACCTCAAAAAAGATATTCTAGCACTAGAAACGGTTCAGAAAAGAGCAACTAAAATGATTAGGGGTTTAGAGAGGGTCCCATATGAGGAAAGATTAAAGAGGCTAGGACTCTTCAGCTTGGAAAAGAGAAGACTAAGGGGGGACATGATAGAGGTATATAAAATCATGAGTGATGTGGAGAAAGTGGATAAGGAAAAGTTATTTACTTATTCCCATAATACAAGAACTAGGGGTCACCAAATGAAATTAATAGGCAGCAGGTTTAAAACAAATAAAAGGAAGTTCTTCTTCAGGCAGCGCACAGTCAACTTGTGGAACTTCTTACCTGAGGAGGTTGTGGAGGCTAGGACTATAACAATGTTTAAAAGGGGACTGGATAAATTCATGGTGGCTAAGTCCATAAATGGCTATTAGCCAGGATGGGTAAGAATGGTGTCCCTAGCCTCTGTTCGTCAGAGGATGGAGATGGATGGCAGGAGAGAGATCACTTGATCATTGCCTGTTAGGTTCACTCCCTCAGGGGCACCTGGCATTGGCCACTGTCGGTAGACAGATACTGGGCTAGATGGACCTTTGGTCTGACCCGGTACGGCCTTTCTTATGTTCTTATGTTATCAGCTTGGTTGGAGAGAGGCCTCCCTTAGTCCCCATTGCCATGCTGATCTATGGCTCCGCTGCTCCTATACCTTACCCACATCCTCTGTCTGAGCACCACCAGCTCATGCACCAAAAGCCCCCAAACTGCCGGCAAACCACTCCCTGACCTGCAATCATGCCCCATCTGATCTCCACAGGCCAGCTGCATTGCTAATTTCTGACCATGAGTGCTCACCATCCATAGTAATGTGAGCAGAATGGAGCCTGGTCTCAGCTGGGAATTCTAGGGGGCCAAGGATGCTGGGCATTGCCTCAGCAGAACCGTGCGTTCTCCCTCCCACTGCCCCATCTGTCAGTGCTGTGGGATCTGGGTTCATTCCCCTTTCTAAACATGCTGCTGTCTCTGCTCATGGTGTGTCGCCTGCAGGCTGCTCTGAACATGCTCATCAGGTGCCAGTCCTTGGATTACAAAGAAGATGGGATTCTGTTTGCTGCCCTCTGCCCTGGCTGGGTGAAAACAGATGCAACTAGCGATGAGGTGAATGGCCTGGATCCTGTTAGAGTTAGGGGTTGAGACGGGAGCCTCACTGGCTGTCCTGAGGACTGAAGTTCTGCCTACAAACGGAGCAGAGCATTTGCAGCAGCCACAAAGCACTGCTGCGCTGGCCTTACCTCCCCTCTCGCGTCCCTCCATGGCAAACATGCTCCATGCTGGAGCTGCTGATGCCACCTCTAGAGGTGAGAGGATACCTCAGCCCTCGCTCCCATCTGCCTTTGGCCTCTCTCTCCTGAGGCTGCCAACCAAATACTGGTTAGGACTGTGGGCTTTGGGGATGTGAATATCTGTGGCCAGATACTCTGCTAGTGTAAACTGATGTAGCGCCGCTGAAATCAGCTGAGCTACAGTGACTTGCACTAGCTGAGCATTTAGCCTCTTGTCTATTAGATAATAGCCTGAGACCACAAACCTGTTTCACAGAGATCATGAGTAGCCCAGACCCGTGGTTCTCAACCAGGGGCCTGGGGTGCCCCTGGGGGGCAGTGAGCAGGTTTCGGGGGTCTGCCAAGCAGGACCAGTGCAGGACCCTGAGCCCTGCCACCTGGGGCCAAAGCAGAACCCAAAGTCACTTACCTTCATGGGGGCCCTTGTGATTTGGGGCCCCAGGTAATTGCCTAACACTGGCCCTGGCTCTTATATGCAGAAAACAGTTGTTGTGGCACAGGTGGTCCGTGGAGTTTTTATAGCATGTTAGGGGGGTGGGGGGAGTCAGAAAGAAAAAGGTTGAGTACCCCTGGCCTAGACTAACAAGGTTGCTACTGCTTTTCTTGATCTTTTAAGCATTCTCATCATAGGATATACAAAAATCAACTAGAAATGCTGTCAGCTTAAGCATAAAACTAGGGCAGTCCCTGGAAACACAAGCCTGCTGCTTCCATGAAAATAAATGAGAAGGTAGGTATGTCTCTAAAGCAAATTGAGGTGTGGTTGCAGCATGTGTAGCCATGCTCACATCAATTTTAATCTAGGTAGTATGGGTAAAACTGTAGTGAAGACATGTTGACACTAGAACTGCTATTGTTACCCACACTAGCATGATTAAAGCTAGCACAGGTATGCCTCCCAGCACTACGGTTACACCTCCATTTGCAGTGTAGACGTAGCCTAACTCCAGAGACAGAACTGTGCAGAAGAGCAGTGTGAGAGCTCCTAGGCCGGAGATTGCTGATTTCCAAGACGGTGGGATGAGAATGGCTGCTCTGCTCTCTCAACTCTTTGGGATCTTCTTTCCTTTCCTCAATAGAAGTTCAACATTTTGCTAGGGAAACCCAAGTGAGCTCTTCCTGAGTCTTCACTACACAGAGAATATCTTTTTATTTATGTGTGAAGTTAAATTACTCTCTGGAGCATTCCCCTGCCGTGAGCCTTCTTCGTTTTTCATGTTGTAAGACTTGTGTTATTAGGAAGTTATTACTGAGGGGTGGGCTGGGAGGAAACTAGATATTTTGCTCTAACATTTCGAGTTGTGAGTAACCAGCTCATGGTAGGGTGGTAGGGTCATGCCATCAGATGCAGAATTCAGCCAATTCAGCAGCTCGTGTTGGTTTGCTTGTTTAGTGAATCATAGAATCTCAGGGTTGGAAGGGACCTCAGGAGGTCATCTAGTCCAACCCCCTGCTCAAAGCAGGACCAAACCCAACTAAATCATCCCAGCCAGGGCTTTGTCAAGCCTGACCTTAAAAACCTCTAAGGAAGGAGATTCCACCACCTCCCTAGGTAACCCATTCCAGTTCTTCACCACCCTACTAGTGAAAACATTTTTCCTAATATCCAACCTAAACCTCCCCCTCTGCAACTTGAGACCATTACTCCTTGTTCTGTCATCTTCTACCACTGAGAACAGTCTAGATCCATCCTCTTTGGAACCTCCTTTCAGGTAGTTGAAAGCAGCTATCAAATCCCCCCTCATTCTTCTCTTCTGCAGACTAAACAATCCCAGTTCCCTCAGCCTCTCCTCATGAGTCATGTGCTCCAGCCCCCTAATCATTTTTGTTGCCCTCCGCTGGACTCTCTCCAATTTATCCACATCCTTCTTGTAGTGTGGGGCCCAAAACTGGACACAGTACTCCAAATGAGGCCTCACCAGTGCTGAGTAGAGGAGAATGATCACTTCCCTTGATCTGCTGGCAATGCCCCTACTTATACAACCCAAAATGCCATTAGCCTTCTTGGCAACAAGGGCACACTGTTGACTCATATTCAGCTTTTCGTCCACCGTAACCCCTAGGTCCCTTTCTGCAGAACTGCTGCCCAGCCATTCGGTCCCTAGTCTGTAGCAGTGCATGGGATTCTTCCTTCCTAAGTGCAGGACTCTGCACTTGTCCTTGTTGAACCTCATCATATTTCTTTTGGCCCAATCCTCTAATTTGTCTAGGTCCCTCTGTATCCTATCCCTACCCTCCAGCGTATCAACCACTCCTCCCAGTTTAGTGTCATCTGCAAACTTGCAGTCTTGAGCACTCAGAAGAGCTGGCCGAGGAGCTCCCTGGGCCATGAATGTTGATTTTCAATAAGCCTTGGAACACCAGGGCAGTTCCAGAAGACTTGAAGAAAGCTAATGTTCTGCCAATAATGTAAAAGGATAAATGGGATGGCCCATGTAATTGCAGGCTTGTCAGTCTGATATCTATCGATCCTGGGCAAGGTAATGAAGTGGCTGATACAGGACTCCATTAGAATCATAGAATTCTAGAATATCAGGGTTGGAAGAGACCTCAGGAGGCATCTAGTTCTAGTCCCATCCCCTGCTCAAAGCAGGACCGACACCAACTAAATCATCCCAGCCAGGGCTTTGTCAAGCTGGGCCTTAAAAACCACTAAGCATGGAGATTCCTCCATGTAGCAGGGTGGACCCTGCTCCGGGGTTTTAAGGGGTTAGAAAGCAGCCTGGCAGGGCTTGAGAGCTGCGGCTGGAGGCTGGGCTGATGGGGAAAGTGGCTGCAGCTGGAGGCCACGCCCCAAACTGAAGCTCTGGGGCTTATATGAGGCAGGGAAGCCAGAGCCCAGACAGAATCTCTCTCTGGCTCCAGAGAGAGATGGGCCTGGCTGCCTAGAGGCTGAGGCTGAGGCTGAGGCTGAGGCTGAGGCTGAGGCTGAGGCTGAGGCTGAGGCTGAGGCTAGAGTACCTGGGTGAAGCAGGGCTGGGAACAGGCTGAGGAGCTGGGGAAGCTCCAGCCTGGAAAGCCCCAGGCTGCGGCCTAGCTTTGGGCTAACGGGTACTGGGGGTTGCAGAGGGCAGCCCAGGGGTAGGACAAGGCAGCAGGTCCAAACCCCCTATTGCCTGTGATGAGTAGGCTGATACTGCAGTCTGCCCCAGGGTGTGGGGCTAGACCATGACTGCCAGTAGCCACTACTGAGGCAAGGTGGGGATAGTAGCGTGGGGTTCCCCTGGGAGGGGGAGACCCAACCATAGATAGGGGGCACCGGGTCCAGGGAGGGACGCCGGGGCCAGAGAGCAGGCGGGTCACCAGCCTGCTGAGGGCGCTCCAGGGCTGGACCGAGGGACATTCTGCGGCCAACCAGCAGGAGGCGCGGCAGGGGTGAGTACCGCCCGCTTACACTCCACCTCCCTAGATAACCTATTAGGTAACCCTAGGTAACCCACCTCCCTAGGTGACTCCTAGGTAATCCAATAAAGAATTAAAGGGGGGTAATATAATTAATGCTAAGCAACATGTTTTTATGGAAATAAACTTGATTTTTTGATGAGATTACGACAGGGCCGGCTCCAGGGGTTTTGCTGCCCCAAGTAGTGCGCGCAAAAAAAAAAAAAAAAGCCGCGATCGCGATCTGCGGCAATTCAGCGGGAGGTCCTTCGCTCCAACCGGGAGTGAGGGACCCTCCGCCGAATATCTGGACCTGCCGCCCCTCTCCGGAGTGGCCGCCCCAAGCACCTGCTTGATAAGCTGGTGCCTGGAGCCAGCCCTGGATTACGAGTTAGGTTGATAAAGGTAATAGGGTTGATGTAATATACTTAGACTTCAGTAGGGCATTTGACTTGGTAGTGCACAAGATTTTAATTAAAAAACTAGAATGAGATAAATTAATGTGGCACACATTGCATGGATTAAAAGCTAGTTCAAATGACAGGTCTCAAAATCTAACTGTAAATGGGGAATCATCATCAAATGCGCGTGCTTCTAATGAGATCCTCCGCCCCGGAGATGTGGTCTTGGCCCTGCACTATTTAACTCTTTTATTAGTCATGCAGAGGAAAACAAACTCATAACTGATAAATTTTGCAGATGACCACAGAAATTAGGGGCGTGGTAGGTATTTAATCTGATCCATGCTATATCACACATAAGAAAAGCCAGATCAGGAAAAGCAGCCATGTTAGAAACGGTTTAGTCAGTTAAATGGTCACATTATAGAAGGTGAATTTCAGGCAACTGCCATTCAATTCACTGGCAAGATTGTTTTAAATGGGAGTTGGATTGGCTTGTGCTCAGCTTGTTCTGCAGAGCCAATACACTGCAATGGTGATTTTAGTCCCTTTTCCTGCAGCAGAGGCATCAGAGCAAGTTACTTCAGCAGCCTTAATGGAAACATGCCTCCACCTGCTCCTAAGCCCGTCTGTAAGAGCTGAGTTGGTGGGAGAAAGCATGGTCCTGTGTAGACAGCAGCAGCAGCACTGTCTCTAACTTGGCATGAGCAGCTACCATCCCATGACTCTTACTCCCTCTAGAGACAAATGCAGTTTTATCTTCTCCTTTAACATGGTTTGAATTTTGCAGGCACCCCAGACTGTGGATCAGAGCGTAAGTGGTATACTGCAGGTGCTGTTCACACTCTCAGAGGCACACGATGGGACCTTTATGAATTGGGAAGGAAAAGTAGCTCCTTGGTGAGAGAGGCAGCAACATGCCAGACTCAGCCTGAGCATTTCCCCGAGTCATCAGCATGGATGCAGCATCCCTTGCATACATCATTAATAAAGTTGGATTTGAACCATATCTCAGGGTATGTCTACACTACGGGATTATTCCGATTTTACATAAACTGGTTTAGTAAAACAGATTGTATAAAATTGAGTGCACGTGGCCACACTAAGGCCTGGTCTACACTAGGACTTTAATTCGAATTTAGCAGCGTTAATTCGAATTAACCGTGCACCCGTCCACACCAGGAAGCCATTTAATTCGACATAGAGGGCTCTTTAGTTCGAATTCTGTACTCCTCCCCGACGAGGGGAGTAGCGCTAAATTCGACATGGCTATGTCGAATTAGGCTAGGTGTGGATGCAAATCGAACTTAGTAGCTCCGGGAGCTATCCCACAGTGCACCACTCTGTTGACGCTCTGGACAGCAGTCTGAGCTTCGATGTTCTGACCAGCCACACAGGAAAAGCCCCGGGAAAATTTGAATTCCTTTTCCTGTCTGGACAGTTTGAATCTCATTTCGTGGTTGGACATCGGGGCGAGCTCAGCAGCACCGGCAGCAATGCAGAGCTCTCCAGCAGAGGAGTTCATGTAATCTCTGAATAGAAAGAGGGACCCAGCATAGACTGACCGGGAAGTCTTGGATCTGATCGGTGTGTGGGGCGAGGAGTCTGTGCTTTCGGAGCTGCGCTCCGAAAAACGGAATGCAAAGACCTACGAGAAGGTCTCCAAAGCCATGAGAGACAGAGGATACAGGCGGGATGCAACGCAGCGCCGCGTGAAAATCAAGGACCCCAGACAAGGCTACCAAAAAATCAAAGCAGCAAACAGACGCTATGGAGCCTGCCACCACTGCCCCACCAGTGACCATGGACTCTGACAATGGGACAGTGTCGACGGACAGTTCCTCGGCTATGTTCGCGGACGGGGAAGATGAGGAAGGGTTTGTGGAGGACGAGGCAGGCGAGAGCGCTTACAACGCTGGTTTCCCTGACAGCCAGGATCTCTTCATCACCCTCACGGAGACTGCTACCTGTCCTCATCATCAGCCCATAAGTAGATGGCCTGCTAAACGTCTTCATCATAGCAACAGGGGGCTGAGCTCCATCAGCCCCTGCCCTTCATGTGTAAAGTAAAGAAAAGATTCTGTACTGCCTGGACTATCATAGCAGCTGGAGGCTGCCTTACCCTCATTTCATTTCCCTAACAAGTCACTGTTTCTTAGTCCTGCATTCCTTATTACTTCAGCATACAAATGGGGGGACACTACAACGGTAGCCCAGGAAGGCTGGGGGAGGAGGGAAGCAACAGGTAGGGTTGTTGCAGGGGCACCCCCTGTGAATGGCACGCAGCTCGTCATTCCTGTGGGATCTGACACAGAGCGGCCGTGCTCTGTAGTTCTCTGATACACTAAAACCCTAGTACAGTTGCCCCATATTCTAGGCGGGACTGTTTCTATTTTTAGATACCATAAAGGAGGGATTGACTCGGGGAGTCATTCCCAGTTTTGTCTTTTGCGCCCCCGGCCGATCTCGGCCAGGGGCACCTATGACAGCAGCAGAAGGTGTAGTGCAATAGGACAGCTACCCGTCATCACCTTGCCAATTTACATTGGCGTGGTTGATGGTGCAATATGGCTGATAACCATCTCTGCTGTCATGCAAAAGCAAATGAATGCTGCTGTGTAGCGCTGCTGAATCGCCTCTGTCCGCGGCATCTAGTACACATACGGTGACAGTGACAAAAGGCAAAACAGGCTCCATGGTTGCCACGCTATGGCGTATGCCAGGGCAATCCAGGGAAAACGGGCTCGAAATGATTGTCTGGCATTGCTTTCCCGGAGGAAGGAATGACTGACTACATTTACCCAGAACCACCCGCGACAATGAAATTTGCACCATCATGCACTGGAATCTCAACCCAGAAGTGCAAGGGTCGGGGGACACTGCAATGGGGTAGAACAGAGGCAGAGTTTATGCTTTCCGGATTGCCTGCTGCAGGAGTGCGGATGAGAAAGGTGCTGTGCATGGTGTTGTTCACAGACACAGACTAGACTATGTTCATTGTTCGCAGAAATGTCTCTTTGCAAGGAATTCACTCCCTCTTTCCCATCACACAGCTTCGACTGTCTCCAGACCTGCCACAGCATCCCCCTCACAGAGGCTGGCAAAGATTAGGCAGCGAAAGAGAAAGACTCGGGACGAGATGATCGCTGAAGTTATGGGGTGCTCCCGAGCCGAGGCGGACCAGCAGAGCCAGTGGAGGGAGACCCTCTCTCAGCAGCAGCGCTCACACAGCGAACGGGAGGAGAGGTGGCGTGAGGAAGACAAGCAGGCGACTCAAACGCTGCTTGGACTAATGAGGGAGCAAACGGACACGCTCCGGCGCCTTGTGGATGTTCTGCAGGACTGCAGCCAGGAGGACAGAGCCCCCCCGCAGTGTATCTGCAACCTCCCTCCCCCGCCACAAAGTCCCATACCTCCCGTCACCCAAAGTAACCAGAAGGAGTGGCGCCAGGGGCCGTGAAAACTGTCACAGCACCCCAGCAGAGTGCTCAAGTACCCAAAAGCTCTCATACCCTAATTTTTGAGAATTCCTTCCCTTCCTGACTCACCCTAGCCCCAATCCCAGTTTCATCCCCTGACTGTCTGGTTAATTATTAAAAATACTTTACTGTTAATTACTGTTTCCGTCATGCTTTTTTACACAACGCTGCGTTTGAAGGGGTGGGTGGGGAAGGGGGTAGGGTATTGCATAGGACAGTCACCTTTAGCAGGGTACAGAGACGGGGGCAGGATCAGCAGCAGGTCACACACACACTGCAGTCAGTAGGCACCCTGGTCAGTATGGGAGGTGGTTTGCAGGTTCTGTGTAGGTGGGGGGGTACGTGACTTTGTAGCGGGGGAAGGGGGTTACAGATCTCATGCAACGGTCCCTGTCCTGGACCACAGAGCCATGCAGCAGAGGAATCTGTATCCATCCTCCCCCGCCACAAGGCCACATAGCCCCCGCACACAGAGTCCCAAAAAGGAGGGATGGCAGGCTCCGTTGAAACAACCAGTCCGGCACTACAGACCCCTCTGGGAGCAGGAGCCTGTCATTCCTCGAGTTTAGAGGTGGTCTTTACATCACCGCACACCCTACCCAGCACAGTCTGTGTCCCAGTTTCAACCCTTTAATGCAAAGTCATCAATAAAGAAACCTTTGTAAAGTTACAGTGGAACATGTATTTTATTTTTAAACGTGTGTTGGAAGTGGGGGAAGCGGGGTGGACGGGGTATGTAACTGCAGATGCTGGTCAACAGTAACTTGGTAAAGAAACAGGGGCAGGTTCAGCTTCTCTGTAAAGAAACTGAACAGTCACAGGTCACGCTGCTCGCTGCTCGCTGGTACTTGAAGAGTTCCTTGTCGCTGTGCAAGGTGCCTGCATAGGGCTTCACGAGGCAGGGCATTAGCGGGTAGGCTGGGTCCCCGAGGATCACTATAGGCATCTGCACATCCCCAAGAGTTATTTTATGGTCCGGGAAGAAACTACCTTCCTGCAGGCGTCTAAACAGAGCAGAGTTCCTGAAAACACGCGCGTCATGAACTTTGCCTGGCCACCCGACGTTGATGTTGGTAAAACGTCCCCCATGGTCCACCAGTGCTCGCAGCACCATTGAAAAGTAGCTTGATTTCTCAGCAGCTGACTGTGGAAGAGGTGGACGATAAAGTGCGAGGAGTTGACAACGGCCATAACTGCCGTGGGCTCCGTGCTCGCAGTGCTGTGGTGCCCGTGCTGTCACTGAGCAGAAAAGTGCACGAACAGATTGTCCGCAGGCGCTTTCGGGGAGGGAGGGAGGGTGTGATTGACGGTTCAATGATGACAGTTACCCAAAACCACCCTCAACACATTTTTTTCCCCCAGCAGGCATTGGGGGGAAATCCCAGAATTCCAATGGGCAGCGGGGAGTGCGGGAACTGTGGGATAGCTTCCCACAGTGCACCGCTTCCAAATTCGACGCTGGCCCCGTTACTGTGGACTCACACAGTCGAATTAGTGTTTTTAGTGTGGATACACAAATTCGACTTCATAAGGTCGATTCCACAAATTCGACTTAAGTTGATTCGAAATAGTCTTGTAGTGTAGACATACCCTAAGCACATTAATTCCGTGGTGTGCGTCCACGCTCCGAGGCTAGCATCGATTTCTGGGGCGTTGCACGGTGGGTAGCTATTCCGTAGCTATCCCATAGTTCCCGCAGTCTCCCCCGCCCCTTGGAATTCTGGGTTGAGATCCCAGTGCCTGATGGGGCAAAAATCATTGTCGCGGGTGGTTCTGGGTAAATGTCGTCAGTCACTCCTTCCTCTGGGAAAGCAACGGCAGACAATCATTTCGCGCCCTTTTTCCCTGGATTGCCCTGACATACGCCATAGCATGGCAACCGTGGAGCCTGTTTTGCCTTTTGTCACTGTCACCGTATGTGTACTAGATGCCGCTGACAGAGGCGATTCAGCAGCGCTACACAGCAGCATTCACTTGCTTTTGCATGATAGCAGAGACAGTTATCAGCTGTTCTGTACCATCTGCTTCTATTGTAAATTGGCAATGAGATGACGGTTACCAGTCCTTCTGTACTGTACTGTCTGCTGCTGTCATGGGTGCCCCTGGCTAAGGTCGGCTGGGGGCGTAAAAGACAAAAATGGGAATGACTCCCTGAGTCAATCCCTCCTTTATGGTATCTAAAAATAGAATCAGTCCTGCCTAGAATATGGGGCAAGTGTACTAGAGAACCAGTGTATCAGAGAACCAGAGAGCACAGCCGCTCCATGTCAGATCTCGCAGAAATGATGAGCTGCATGCCATTCACAGGGGGTGCCCCTGCAACAATCCCACCTGTTGCTTCCCTCCTCCCCCAGCCTTCCTGGGCTACTGTTGCAGTGTCCCCCAATTTGTGTGATGAAGTAATAAAGAATGCAGGAATAAGAAACAGTGACTTGTTAGTGAGATAAAATGAGGGGAAGGCAGCCTCCAGCTGCTATGATAGTCCAGACAGGACAGCAATGTGGGGGAGAGGAGCCCAGCATCCCGCTGCTATGATAGTCCAGGCAGTACAGAATCTTTTCTTTACACATGAAGGGTGGGGGCTGATGGAGCTCAGCCCCCTGTTGCTATGATGAAGACGGTTACCAGCTGTTCTGTACCATCTACTGGGAATGACCGGGAGGCCAGCCAGGAGCACTCATGAGCTGATGATGAGGACGGATACCAGTCCTTCTGTACTGTACTATCTGCCACCAGGTTGATGATGATGATGGCTAGCAGTCATATTGTACCATCAGCCACCAAGGAGGGGGGGCGAGTATGCTACAATTCAGTGCCGCAGCATCGCATCTGCCAGCAGCATTCAGTAGACATAGGGTGACATTTAAAAGAGTCAAGAGACAATTTTTTCGCTTTTCCTTCTGGGGGTGGGTGGGGGGGCGTAAATTGATGAGCTATGCACTGAATCACCCCAGACAATGTGTTTGACCCTACAGGCATTGGGAGCTCAGTCAAGAATGCAAATGCTTTTCGGAGACTGCAGGAACTGTGGGATAGCTGGAGTCCTCAGTCCCCCCTCCCTCCCTCCATGAGCGTCCATTTGATTCTTTGGCTTTCTGTTACACTTGTCACGCAGCAGTGTGCTGAGTCCCTGCTGTGGCCTCTGTCTGCAGATTTTTTAAAAATGCTTTGGAATTTCGTCTTCTGTAACGGAGCTCTGATAGAACAGATTTGCCTGCCCATACAGCGATCACATCCATACGGTCCATGCTGGAGCTCTTTTTGGATTTGGGACTGCATCGCCACCCGTGCTGATCGGAGCTTCACGTTGGGCAAGCAGGAAATGATATTCAAAAGTTCGCGGGGCTTTTCCTGTCTACCTGGCCACTGCATCCGAGTTCTGATTGCTGTCCAGAGCGGTCAGTGGTGCACTGTGGGATACCGCCCGGAGGCCAATACCGTTGATTTGCGGCCTCACTAACCCTAATCTGATATGGTAATACCGATATTAGCGCTACTCCTCTCGTTGGGGAGGAGTACAGAAACCGGTTTAAAGAGCCCTTTAAATCGATATAAAGGGCCTTTTAGTGTGGATGGGTGTGGCGTTAAATCGGTTTAACACTCCTAAAATCGGTTTAAACGCGTAGTGTAGACCAGGCCTCAGTGCTTCTCTGCAGAGAACCAACCACTAGATGCTGTGGCAAAAAGGAATAAAATGATCCTTGGATGTATGAACAGGGAAATAGAGAGGTGATTTTACCTCTGTATATGCCATTTGTGAGATCGATATCGGAATACTGCAGCCAGTTCTTGTGTCCACATTTTTAAAAGGATGTTGAATAAATGGTGGGTGCAGACAGGAGACACAAAATGATTTGAGGGTTGGAGAAAATGCCTCACAGTGAGAGACAAAAGGAGCTCAATCTCTTTAGCTTATCAGAAAAATCAAGAGGTGATTTGATTACAATGTATTAATCCTTCATGGGGAGAAAAATACTGGCTGTTTAATCTAGGGCGGGGGGGGGAGGAGAAGAACTAATGGCTTGAAGTTAAGGCCAGACCATTTCAAACAATAAATAAGGCACAATTTTTTAACAGTCAGGATGATTGAACACTGGACCAAACTACTAAGGGAAGTAGTGGATTCTCCATCTCTTGATGTCTTCACATCGAGACGGGCTGGCTTTTTCAATTAGATGCTTTAGTTAAACACAAGTACTGGCTTAACAGAGCAATAACTGGATGAAATTCTCTGGGCTGGGCTACACAGGAGATCAGCCTGGATTATGTAAAGGTCCCTGCTGGCCTGAATATCTGTGAATCCACAAATATTCCAACCACTCTCATGTCACCTATTAAGAACAGATTCCAAGCTGAGCTGAGCAAGATACCTGACACCTTCTCGGGCTCCATTTTGGGATTGATGTGTTGGCTCTGACCAAGTTTTTTACAGTTTGTAGATGTGGGCTAAGGTTGTTTAAAGGGCTGCATCCTGCCGATTCACGACAGACTCCATCCAGGCCTCCCAATGGCTGCCTCCTGCACTCCCATGAGTTCTGGATTCAGAGGGTAAGGCCAGAAGGGATCATTATGATCCTCTAGCCTGACTTCCTGCAGAACCCAGGCTGTGGAATTTCATCTGGTGATTCCCACATTAAATCCAAGAACTTGAAGTTAAACTAGTGCAAAGTCCGGGGTCTCCCACCCCTGGAGCATGTCAGGATCCCAACAAGGGATAGTCATGACCAACGGTCAGAGGAGGGGCAAACCTGTGCCTGGCAGTGGTGGAGGAGTTCATAGGTTCCAGACCTGGGTTGATACCAAAGATCAGAGTCCAAATAAGGTCTGGGGCAGGAGACAAAGTCCAAGTCAAGCCAAGGTCAAAGCCAGGAGTTCAGAAGCAATGAGTAGAAATCATTGTTGCAGCTACAAAAGACCCATAGTGTTGCCTAGACACTTCCTGGAACGCCTCTTGAGTTTATAGAGGGTGAGAAGCCAATCAGGAACACGAGGCTGCTGCCTGACAGATGCCTTGAGGTGGGACTTCCCATGGTTTATGTCCACAGTCATGGAGCACAAGCAGGGTGTGGCATCCTGGAGATGCTGGTAGCTCTACAGGTCTGGGGTCTAGACCCTGGGGTCTTACAGGGTTTCCCTTGGAGTTCAGTGAACTCAAACCCAGGGCTGGCTCTAATTTTTTTGCCGCCCTAAGTAAAAAAAAATTTGGCTGCCCCCACCCCAGCCCTGGGCTCCCCTCCACATCTCCTGGCTGCCCCAGCTCTGGGCTCTCCCCCCCCCGCTGCCCCAGCCCTGGGCTCTCCCTCCCCACCCGCACCCCCTGCCATCCCAGCCCTTGGCCTTCCCTCACTCATCCCCCGCCCTGCTGGTCCAGCCATGGACTCCCTCCCCATACCCCGTGCTGCCCCAGCTCTGGGCTCCCCCCTTCCTCCTCACCAGTGTCCCTTGACCCACACACCTCCTGCCACCCCAGCCCTGGGCTCTGCCCCCACCACCCACACCCCCTGCCGCCCCAGCCCTGGGCCCCCCACCTGCACCCTCCTTCTGCCCCAGCCCTGGGTCACTGGTAACTTGCTCCCAGGGCGGGTCATTCAGCAGGAATTTTGGATGTGCACAGAACACAGACAGGATTGGTTCCCATAGGGTTACAGAACTGCAGTAAAGTGGAACAATTTTCAGCTTGTGTGACTGGAGGATATCTGGATGCATATTATAAGACTGTCCTCCATAAATGAGGAAAAGTTGAGGTGCCTTTATTATTCTTTTGTTCCACTCTTTGTTTCTATGGGGAATTTGCCAATGCAATCTCACTGTCTTCCTTTTAAACAAACAAAAAGGCAATGGCTGTTGAAAATAGCAATTCCAGTACTAAAAATCACTGGGAAGCATTTCTTGCTCAATTTTATCCTACGTTTTCTAGAGCAAATTACAGGGGATCAGTATATTTGATTTGGAAGAAATGAAGTAACAGCTGCCCAAATTGAGCTTGAGCACTCCTGAATTTTGAGGTGATCAAATCTGGAAGGCAGGTGCTAGATTCCCTTTCTGAATATTAGCTAAATCTGGAAAGGAAAAGTCAATTTCTGCTTCCATGGCTCAGAAGTGGAAATCCTCCTACGTGCCTGATACTGTATCTAAAGCTGCCCACGTCCAGAGCCTCCCCTCCCTTACTTTTCATTTTAAATTCTAGTAGGATCCACGTACCTCCCTTGCTAGGCTTCAGATATTGAGAGGGGCACTGTCCATTTAGTCCACCCACTTCCTTCTTTGGGGGCTGCAAGGTGAGGTCACATCAATATCCCTAATCCAGTCTGGAGATGTCTTCTGAAGGGGATATCTGGGCCAAAGCCTTCTACTCCTTGGGCATACTTGTTCCCCATTCACAGTGCCACCCCGCTCTACCAGTGAGCTCTCCATTCACAGCAAGCTGCAGCATAAGGTTTCAGCTACCGTATTCCCTCCCCCTCCCTTTCCTGTTGAGAATGGCCAAGGGAATGCTGGGAAATGTAGTTCTTTCCCTGCTCCAGGGCTGGCTCTATAGGCAAGGAGCTAACCAAGGAACTACAGCTCCCAGGGCCCCCTGTTGGTTCTCAGCTCCCAGACTGGATCCCTGCCAGCTGCCGCCCCTGCAAATGGGCTGCCCCAAGCAGTTGTTTGCTTTGCTGGTGCCTAGAGCTGCCTCTGCGCTCCACATGCTCGTCCAAGATTTTCTCCTCCTGGCTTGGTCCGCTCTCAACTGGCACATGAGCCACCGAAGTATCCACAGGGGCCTTCACAGTGGAGGTGGGGTTGCCCCTGAATGTTGTGTCCAGCTCTTTGTAGAACCGGCAACTTGTGGGTGCAGCACCGGAGCAGCAGTTTGCCTCCCTTTCCTTGTGGAAGGCGTTCCACAGCTCCTTCATAGAATCATAGAATCTCAGGGTTGGAAGGGACCTCAGGAGGTCATCTAGTCCAACCCCCTGCTCAAAGCAGGACCAAACCCAACTAAATCATCCCAGCCAGGGCTTTGTCAAGCCTGACCTTAAAAACCTCTAAGGAAGGAGATTCCACCACCTCCCTAGGTAACCCATTCCAGTTCTTCACCACCCTACTAGTGAAAACGTTTTTCCTAATATCCAACCTAAACCTCCCCCTCTGCAACTTGAGACCATTACTCCTTGTTCTGTCATCTTCTACCACTGAGAACAGTCTAGATCCATCCTCTTTGGAACCTCCTTTCAGGTAGCTGAAAGCAGCTATCAAATCCCCCTTCATTCTTCTCTTCTGCAGGCTAAACAATCCCAGTTCCCTCAGCCTCTCCTCATAAATCATGTGTTCCAGCCCCCTAATCATTTTTGTTGCCCTCCGCTGGACTCTCTCCAATTTATCCACATCCTTCTTGTAGTGTGGGGCCCAAAACTGGACACAGTACTCCAGGTGAGGCCTCACCAGTGCTGAATAGGGGGGAATGATCACATCCCTCGATCTGCTGGAAATGCCCCTACTTATACAACCCAAAATGCCATTAGCCTTCTTGGCAACAAGGGCACACTGTTGACTCATATTCAGCTTTTCGTTCATTGTAACCCCTAGGTCCTTTTCTGCAGAACTGCTGCCCAGCCATTCGGTCCCTAGTCTGTAGCAGTGCATGGGATTCTTCCATCCTAAGTGCAAGACTCTGCACTTGTCCTTGTTGAACCTCATCATATTTCTTTTGGCCCAATCCTCTAATTTGTCTAGGTCCCTCTGTATCCTATCCCTACCCTCCAGCATATCAACCACTCCTCCCAGTTTGGTGTCATCTGCAAACTTGCTAAGGGTGCAGTCCACACCATCCTCCAGATCGTTAATGAAGATATTGAATAAAACCGGCCCCAGCACCGACCCTTGGGGCACCCCACTTGATACCGGCTGCCAACTAGACATGGAACCATTGATCACTACCCGTTGAGCCCGACCATCTAGCCAGTTTTCTATCCACCTTACCGTCCATTCATCCAGCCCATACTTCTTTAACTTGCTGGCAAGAATACTGTGGGAGACTGTATCAAAAGCTTTGCTAAAGTCCAGAAATAGCACATCCACTGCTTTCCCCTCATCCACAGAGCCGGTTATCTCATCATAGAAGGCAATTAGGTTAGTCAGGCATGACTTGCCCTTGGTGAATCCATGCTGACTGTTCCTGATCACTTTCCCCTCCTTTAAGTGGTTCAGAATTGATTCCTTGAGGACCTGTTCCATGATTTTTCCAGGGACTGAGGTGAGACTGACTGGCCTGTAGTTCCCTGGATCTTCCTTCTTCTCTTTTTAAAAGATGGGCACTACATTAGCCTTTTTCCAGTCATCTGGGACCTTCCCCGATCGCCATGATTTTTCAAAGTTAATGGCCAATGGCTCTGCAATCTCACCGGCCAACTCCTTTAGCACCCTCGGATGCAGCGCATCCGGCCCCATGGACTTGTGCTCGTCCAGCTTTTCTAAATAGTCCCGAACTACTTCTTTCCCCACAGAGAGCTGGTCACCTCCTCCCCATACCGTGCTGCAGAGTGCAGCTGTCTGGGAGCTGACCTTGTTTGTGAAGACAGAGGCAAAAAAAGCATTGAGTACACTAGCTTTCTCCACATCCTCTGTCACTAGGTTCCCTCCCTCATTCAGCAAGGGGCCCACACTTTCCTTGACTTTCTTCTTGTTGCTAACATATCTGAAGAAACCCTTCTTGTTACTCCTAACATCTCCGGCTAGCTGCAACTCCAAGCGTGATTTGGCCTTCCTAATTTCACTCCTGCATGCCTGAGCAATACTTTTATACTCCTCCCTGGTTATTTGTCCAATCTTCCACTTCTTGTAAGCTGTTTTTTTGTGTTTAAGACGAGCAAGGATTTCACTGTTAAGCCAAGCTGGTTGCCTGCCATATTTACTTTTCTTCCTACACATCGGGATGGTTTGTTCCTGCAACCTCAATAAGGATTCTTTAAAATACAGCCAGCTTCCCTCAACTCCTTTCCCCGTCATGTTATTCTCCCAGGGGACCTTGCCCATCAGTTCCCTGAGGGAGTCGAAGTCTGCTTTTCTGAAGTCCAGGGTCTCTGTTCTACTGCTCTCCTTTCTTCCTTGTGTCAGGATCCTGAACTCAACCATCTCATGGTCACTGCCTCCCAGGTTCCCATCCACTATTGCTTCCTCTACTATTTCTTCCCTGTTTGTGAGCAGCAGGTCAAGAAGAGCTCTGCCCCTAGTTGGTTCCTCCAGCACTTGCACCAGGAAATTGTCCCCTACACTTTCCAGAAACTTCCTGGATTGTCTGTGCACTGCTGTATTGCTCTCCCAGCAGATATCAGGGTGATTAAAGTCACCCATGAGAACCAGGGCCTGTGATCTAGCAACTTCTGTTAGTTGCTGGAAGAAAGCCTCGTCCACCTCATCCCCCTGGTCTGGTGGTCTGTAGCAGACTCCCACCACGACATTACCCTTGTTGTTCATACTTCTAAATTTAATCCAGAGACTCTCAGGTTTTTCTGCAGTTTCATACCGGAGCTCTGAGCAGTCATACTGCTCTCTTACATACAACGCAACTCCCCCACCTTTTCGGCCCTGCCTGTCCTTCCTGAACAGTTTATATCCATCCATGACAGTACTCCAATCATGTGAGTTATCCCACCAAGTCTCTGTTATTCCAATTACATCATAATTCCTTGACTGTGCCAGGACTTCTAGTTCTTCCTGCTTGTTCCCCAGGCTTCTTGCATTTGTGTATAGGCACTTAAGATAACTCGCTGATTGTCCCGCTTTCTCGGTCTGAGACAGGAGTCCTCCCCTCTTGCAGTCTCCTGCTTGTGCTTCCTCCCGGAATCCCACTTCCCCACTTACCTCGGGGCTTTGGTCTCCTTCCCCCGGTGAACCTAGTTTAAAGCCCTCCTCACTAGGTTAGCCAGCCTGCTTGCAAAGATGCTCTTCCCTCTCTTCGTGAGGTGGAGCCCATCTCTGCCTAGCAATCCTTCTTCTTGGAAGACCATCCCATGGTCAAAGAATCCAAACCCTTCTCTCCGACACCATCTGCGTAGCCATTCGTTGATTTCCACGATTCGACGGTCTCTATCCTGGCCTTTTCCTGCCACAGGGAGGATAGACGAGAACACCACTTGCGCCTCAAACTCCTTTATCCTTCTTCCCAGAGCCACGTAGTCTGCAGTGATGCGCTCAAGGTCATTCTTGGCAGTATCATTGGTGCCCACGTGGAGAAGCAGGAAGGGGTAGCGATCCGAGGACTCGATGAGTCTCGGCAGTCTCTCCGTCACATCGTGAATCCTAGCCCCTGGCAAGCAGCACACCTCTCGGTTTTCCCGGTCAGGGCGGCAGATAGATGACTCAGTCCCCCTGCGGAGAGAGTCCCCGACCACCACCACCCTCCTCCTCCTCCTCTTGGGAGTGGTGGTCGTGGAACCCCCATCCCTAGGACGGTGCATCTCATGCCTTCCAATCAGTGGAGTCTCCTTCTGCTCTGTTCCCTCAGGTGTATCATCCACTCCACTCTCTGCACTAGTACCTGTGGAGAGAACATGAAAACGGTTGCTCACCTGTATCTGTGTTTCTGGTACATGGATGTTTCTGGTACTCTTTCCCCTTCTGGAAGTCACATGCCGCCACTTATCCTCGCTGGCCTTCTGTCCCCGCTGCGTAGCCTGCTCTGAATCTTCAGAACATTGTGCCCGCTGAAGCTGATCCTGACGTCTATCCAGGAAATCCTCATTTTCTTTTATGGAACGCAGGATTGTTATTAGTTTCTCCAGACCTTGAATCTTCTCTTCCAAGATGGAGATCAGCTTGCACTTTGTACAGACAAAGTCGCTTCTATCCTGTGGAAGGAAGACAAACATTGCGCATCCTGTGCAGGTCACAACGGCGGATTGCTCAGCATCCATGGTCTCTTCCTTCAAAGAGCTCTCTCCAGGCGAACTCCCAGGCAAACTCCTTCTGTTTGTCTCTTTGCTGTTCGCTGCTCAGCTGGTTTGCAGCTGACTGCCTTTTTATAACAGTCAGGCCCAGCTGGAACAAAGCACTCCCAAATCAAACTGGTCAAACAAGCAATCAAACAATCAAGCACACAGTCAAACTGCCCCCCCAACAGACTCTCAGATACTCACCAGCGCAGTCCCCCTACTGCAGCACTTAGCGTACCTCTGCTCAGAGGGATCCCAGGCAAACTCCTTCTGTTTGTCTCTCTGCTGTTCGCTTTGACCCTGCACTGTAGTGTGTCCCGGTCATGGCCCCTTTCTGTCATGCACCGTGAAATCTGTCTGTAGGTATCAGGGCTGGCTCCAGGCACCTGCCCAGCAAGCAGCTGCTTGGGGCAGCCAACGGTGAGGGGCGGCACGTCCGGATCTTTGGTGGCGGGTCCCTCGTTCTCTCTCAGAGTGAAGGAACAACTGCCGAATTGCTGCTGAAGACTGAAGCAGCAGCGGTAGAGCTGATCGCAATCGTGTTTTTTTTTTTCTGCTTGGGGAGGTAAATACCCTGGAGCCAGCCCTGGCTGTCTGTACATAGGCTATGGCCAGCACCCTTTGTAACTTGAGACCCAGCAGGGAGCTGTGAACAGATGATACCTTTTGCCCAGGAAGCAGGACAATGTCCAGGGCATCAGGCCCAGGACTCCCCAAGATAGACTTAGCTAAGAGTCACTAAGTTCTGTGCAAACAAGTTCTGTTCTACGCTGTGTACCTCTCGACAAATAAACCTTCTGTTTTACTGGCTGGCTAAGAGTCACTGCTGACTGCGGAGTTGGGGTGCAGGGCCCTTTGGCTTCCCTGGGAGCCCCACCCGGGTGGACTCGCTGAGGGAAGCACATGGTGTGGAAGGGGAGGCTGAATGCTCTGAGGTCAGACCCAGGAAGGTTGAAGCTGTGTAAGCTTCTTGCCCTGGCGACAGTATGCTCACAGGGAGGAGGCTCCCCCAGATTCCTGACTGGCTTCATAGGGAGTAGTTCCAGAGCATCACCGTGACAGCTAGCTCTTCTCATTACTGGCTCTCAAAGGGCTTTATGAAGGTCAGGATCCTTCTCCCCGTTACAGCTAAGGAAACTGAGGCACAGAGAGGGGCCCAAGTTCACCCAGCAGGCCAGTGGCAAAGCTGGGGATAGAACCCATGTCTCCTGAGTCCCAGTCCAGTGCTCTGTCCACAGCAGGTGTCACTCTCTAGGTCCAAGTGGAGAAGGGGCGCACTTTGAAAATGACTTGCAAGTGAGCTCTGCATGGGCTGTTTGTATGGGTAAGGGGCTCCTAGGCAAGATGACCCCTCAACAGCAGGATACACAAAGGTGACCAGACAGGCTACTTCTGCCATGCCTGGTACAACAACTGTGAAAAAATGGGATAGGGGTGGGGGGTAATAGGCAAGTACATATGAAAAAGTCCCAAAAAAATGGGACATCTGGTCACCCTATTGACAGAGAGATGTGTTCACAGGGACTCTGCTGATTGAGCTAGTATCAGCTGAAGGTGACCCCTGCAAACTATTGGAGAAACTGACATGATCACTGGCCAGTGAAATCAATTGCACTAGACTTGTGTGTGGGTGCAAAGGCAGTTCCTACTCAGTAGAGCAGGGTTACCATATGTCCGTATTTTCCCGGACATGTCCGGCTATTTAGTTGTTAATCGCCGTCTAGGAGGATTTTTTAAATATATAAAAATGTCTGGAAAATACGGACGTATGATAACCCTACCCACTGCCCCTCTCGGTCACGGATTGCAACCCTGCCTCCCACACAGTGCTACTGCAACCCCGCGCCCCACTGCTAGGAGCGGTGGCATCTCTGCAGCCAGTTGCAGGTGGGGGGACCCACGGCTGCTTCTCCCTCCTCCGAGCATCCCCCGCGGCTCTGGCAGAGCCTGTCTACCCCCTCCGCCCCGGCCGTGCAAGGAGCCCCTCCGCCAGGGTCTGTGCAGCAACTCCGGGGGGCCCGAGCTCCCCCTTGGAAGGGCCCGTGCTGCCGCAGCCTCACTAGGTCTGGCTGGGAGCGGGGTGGAGGCGCTGGGCCCGGGGGCAAGGCCCGGGCCACGCACGCAGCACTTCTCTGCTCCAGCCCTACCAGAGAGGGAGCCCGTGGCTGGGATGCAGCCTCGCAGGTGGGAGCGCGTTGGGCTTCAGTGGAGCATCCGCAGGCATGCCTGCGGGAGGTCCAGCGGAGCCGCCTGCCGCCCTCCCGCGGCACGCCGCCCCAAGCGCACGCTTGGCGTGCTGGGGTCTGGAGCCGGCCCTGAGCCCAGGAAGAACATAAGAACATAAGAAAGGCCGTACCGGGTCAGACCAAAGGTCCATCTAGCCCAGTATCTGTCTACCGACAGTGGCCAATGCCAGGTGCCCCTGAGGGAGTGAACCTAACAGGCAATGATCAAGTGATCTCTCTCCTGCCATCCATCTCCATCCTCTGACAAACAGAGGCTAGGGACACCATTCTTACCCATCCTGGCTAATAGCCATTTATGGACTTAGCCACCATGAATTTATCCAGTCCCCTTTTAAACATTGTTATAGTCCTAGCCTTCACAACCTCCTCAGGTAAGGAGTTCCACAAGTTGACTGTGCGCTGCCTGAAGAAGAACTTCCTTTTATTTGTTTTAAACCTGCTGCCTATTAATTTCATTTGGTGACCCCTAGTTCTTGTATTATGGGAATAAGTAAATAACTTTTCCTTATCCACTTTCTCCACATCACTCATGATTTTATATACCTCTATCATGTCCCCCCTTAGTCTTCTCTTTTCCAAGCTGAAGAGTCCTAGCCTCTTTAATCTTTCCTCATATGGGACCCTCTCTAAACCCCTAATCATTTTAGTTGCTCTTTTCTGAACCGTTTCTAGTGCTAGAATATCTTTTTTGAGGTGAGGAGACCACATCTGTACACAGTATTCGAGATGTGGGCGTACCATGGATTTATATAAGGGCAATAATATAGTCTCAGTCTTATTCTCTATCCCCTTTTTAATGATTCCTAACATCCTGTTTGCTTTTTTGACCGCCTCTGCACACTGCGTGGACATCTTCAGAGAACTATCCACGATAACTCCAAGATCTTTTTCCTGACTCGTTGTAGCTAAATTAGCCCCCATCATGTTGTATGTATAGTTGGGGTTATTTTTTCCAATGTGCATTACTTTACATTTATCCACATTAAATTTCATTTGCCATTTTGTTGCCCAATCACTTAGTTTTGTGAGATCTTTTTGAAGTTCTTCACAATCTGCTTTGATCTTAACTATCTTGAATAGTTTAGTATCATCTGCAAACTTTGCCACCTCACTGTTTACCCCTTTCTCCAGATCATTTATGAATAAATTGAATAGGATTGGTCCTAGGACTGACCCTTGGGGAACACCACTAGTTACCCCTCTCCATTCTGAGGCAGCTGTTTCACGTGCGGGGGACGAGGGGGAATGTGGCACACTCAGGGGAGGAGGCAGGGCTGGGGATTTGGGGAAGGGGTCCAATGGGGCAGGGAGGGGGCAGAGTTGGGGTGGGGACTGTGGGTAAGGGGCTGGAATGGGGGCAGGGAAGGGGCGGAGTTGGGGCGGGGCGGGGGCCCATGGAATGTCCTCTTTTTTCAATGTTCAGATATGGTAACCCTACACTAGAGGACAGTTCAGTTGACTGACCTCTCTCATCTAGACAAGGCCGCAGGTTTGGGGGTGCTGGGTGCTGTTTTTTGCTGTGGACTAACATAAACCTCACAGATCTGCTGAAGGGGGCAGGGGTGAAGGAAGGTGGTTTTATGCCACATTTGTACCCTCCCAGTCCAGGGCTGAACCAGCTCATGCAGCAACATAGGCAACCAGCAGGCCCCCCACACTGCCCGATGGATGACAGTGCTGCAGCTCACTCCTTCTCCCCCAGCTTACCTCTGGCTCCTCCACACACTCCCAGCATGCACTCTGCACCTGGCCTAGGGGGCAGGGAAGGGCGTGTAGGGCCTCCTGGGCCTGTCTTCCACAATGCTTGCCAGCTGCATGTTCCCCTCCACCCCGAAACCCCGGCCCTGTTAAATCCAGGAATCTTGCCTGTCGCAAAAGGTCAGATTTGGGCTGACCCCACTTTTACCCAACTCTATGTTGGGCCTTATTCTCCATTGCCCTGCGCCTTGTGCAGAGTGGGTGCAAGGTGCTGCCATTCTGCTCTGGTGACTCCCCACGCCCCAGAGACATTCTGTCCTTTGCCAATCCCAGTGCCTCCAGACCCTGCTGCTCGGACGCAGCTCCCCCACCCCGTTCTTATGCAACTCTGGCTCCCATGGCCAGGATTCTGTAGCCTTAATCACTGTTTGATTAACTCACCCCCATTAAAGTCCAAAATACTGACTCATTCCACATCAGTCCCCAAGGACATATCTGTTTATTGTGATATACTACAGCAGCCGGGCAAACTGGGATCGGGTACCACCAGCTGCACAACCCTGTAGGGAGGTGCTCTAAGGAGCCTGTGCAAATTTGGTGTTTAGGTTGGAGCTCCCAGACATCACTAACTTCCAGACCCAGGGTCAACATGGGCTCTAACTTACCCTCATGTGACCCCATTCAAATGAAGGGGATCACACGTGTGTAACAGCAGAATGGGTGCCATAGAGCAGTGGGGTTTAGCCTAGCTGAGGCACTCTCTGAGGAGTTAGACTTTGTATATTCCCAACAAAAAAGGGTTTATTTGCCCTAGGAAATCAAACTTTTCACAATAAAAAGTCATTTTTTACGGGAAATTTTGAAAAAAAAAGGAAAATTTTCTTTTCAGTTTTTGAAAACCCCAAAATGTTGGAAATTTCATATTTAAGTTTCTCCCTTTCTCTAATTTTTCCCCCACTAAATGAATAGACTGGAGTGGGGTGGAGTTTGTGTTTGCTGCTGCAGAAATAACAGCTGCTGACAGCAGAGATTTGCACTGGGTGCCGCTGAACTGGGCTGGGCTCTGACTCAGTCCAATTTTCTTTTCTCTCTTTTTTCCCTTTCCACTCTGAAACTTTTCAGACTTTTTTCAACTTTGGAAAAGTTAGAGGGGAAGAAGGAAAGGCTGCGACTTTATCACTCTGGAATCCTTTAAAAGATGAGGGAGTTTTGAAAAGATCTAGAATCCCACAGTTTGCTTTTTTCTGTTGCTGCTCTGCAAACTTTTCCAAAGTTAGAGAAGTTTTGAAAAGTTACAGAGTGGGAGAAAACAAACAAACAAAACTCTGGGTATTAGTCATTTTTATTGCACCTTCCTAGAAAGAGGAAAGAAGGAGCTCTGTGTGTTTGTGTGTGTGGAAATAAATACGTAAAAAAGGAAATTTAACATTTTTTAAAAGGTAATGAAAAATTTTTAAAATGGAAGATTACTCCATTTCAAAAATTGCAAAATGGGGGAAAAGAACTGGTCTTTTTTTGTAAATGTTTTCCCCTAAGTTTTGACCATACTTTGGTGGTTCCATAATGCAGTATCTTTTAGCTTCCAAGAAATTTGCCTTACAAGCATCCAAACCTTGTGATACTGCTGCTAGGTATATTCTCTCCAAACACCCTAGAAATGCCCTACATTCTAACTCTCCTTCACAGTCCTTTTGCCCAGCTCTGTTGAGCTTTTACACAAGCCAATTTCCTTCAGCAGGGAATCTGGCCCTTTGTGATTCTATGTCTACATGGCTCAGCAGTTCAAACTACACGCTGTGCACCTGAGCGCGCTCAGCTGTTGTGCTGTGACTCCCCTGTGTGGCCACTGCACAGATTCGCTCCAACCCTTCCCTCTTTTGTTCTCTTACCAGGGGAACCTTTCTAATCTTGCATCTAAACCTGCACTGTCCCCCTAAAAATATCTGACCTGGGGCAGAACAGTTTTCCTTTCCTACACTTGCAGCTGAGTCAGAGCCCAGCCCAGTTCAGCTGCACCCAGTGCAAATCCCTGCTGTCAGCAGCTGTTATTTCTGCAGCAGCAAACACAAAGCCCTGCAGAGTAAGTGATCCCACCTGATTCTGGCTTTGCACGTAGGCGGCAAAGGTAAGCTCCCTCTGATTGTACCAGGCCCCAGAGTTACACAGCCCAAAGATGGTGCTAGGTCCAGGCTTGTCTGTTATCACTGAAAGGTGCCTTTGTACCATGGCTGAGCCAGGCTGTAGGCAATGGGCAGGGCAAACCGCCAGCTGCACCAGTGAGTCAGCAAATCCCATGGTGCCCTTTGCCAGCAGAAAAGTGCCACCTGCTGAAAGAATGGAGAATCTGGGGCAAAGCCCAGCCTGTTACCTTCCTGCCCTTACAACCAGCCCAGGGCATGTTCTCTGCTCCCCCGTCTGCTGATCAAGGGGACACAACTGACTGCAGCTCCTGGAAAGTACTGCCCATTAGCAGCACATCCCTGCCCCAGTCTGACTGCTGGAATCTGTCCCCTCAGTCAGAGCTTCAACTCGTGTCTTGTGGCTATCAGCCAGGGCATTCGGGGGTGGGATTCCCTCCTCAGAGTCAGCCCCCCAATCTCCCCTCTGTGGGGGTTCACAGCCAAATGACCAGGAGATGCCTGAGCTGCTGTAGCAGGGCAAGGTGGGGAGGGGATAGGAGGGAGCCAGCTGGGCTCCCTGTCTGACCATCCCTCTGATCTGATACATAGCACCAGTGCAGCTCCCTTTCTGGGGACACCACATGTGGCAAGAGCTCCTGACTTTTTTGGGGGAGAAGGGGAAGCAAACCAGGCTTCCGTGAATTTTTGTTGCCCTCTGCTGGACTCTTTCCAATTTTTCCAGAAGGATGTGGAAAAATTGGAAAGAGTCCAGTGGAGGACAACAAAAATGATTAGGGGACTGGAGCACGTGACTTTTGAGGAGAGGCTGAGGGAACTGGGATTCTTTAGTCTGCAGAAGAGAAGAAGAGGGGGAATTTGATAGTTGCTTTCAACTACCTGAAGGGGGGTTCCAAAGAGGATGGATCTAGACTGTGGTGGCAGATGACAGAACAAGGAGTAATGGTCTCAAGTTGCAGTGGGGGAGGTTTAGGTTGGATATTAGGAAAAACTTTTTCACTAGGAGCGTAGTGAAGCACTGGAATGGGTTACCTAGGGAGGTGGTGGAATCTCTTTCCTTAGAGGTTTTTAAGGTCAGGCTTGACAGAGCCCTGGCTGGGATGATTTAGTTGGGGATTGGTCCTGCTTTGAGCAGGGGGTTGGACTAGATGACCTCCTGAGGTCTCTTCCATATTTTATGATTCTATTAAAAAAAATACATGGAGATATGCCTATCTCATAGGGCTGAAAGGTCATCAAGTCCAGCCCCCAGCCTTCACTAGCAGGACCAAGTACTGATTTTTGCCTCAGATCCCTAAGTGGCCCCCTGAAGGATTAAACTCACAACCCTGGGTTTAACAGGTCAATACTCAAACCACTGAGCTATCCCCCCAGGAATGTGATGACACCAACTCATCCCCTTCCAGTATAACAACCTCCTCCTATTGCTAGCAAATCTATTTAGTTTTGTAGACAAGTGGTAGAAGTCTGTGCTGAAGCATTCACAATTCAAAGCTGTATTCATGATATATGAAGTGGGGTGGTTACAGGTGTAAATAACAGAGCTTCTTTTTAGCTTTTTCATTCTCTAAAAAACCCCTAGGAAATGAGATTAAAAAACTACATTAAAATAATGTTAATTAGATTGCAAAATCAAGCTCCCATAGGTTAAGAAATGCCAGAATTAAGATTGGTCTTGCAACCTACTGCATCATGATACAGTTCTTAATTACATGACCACATACTATTTTTTCCACAGGCTGCATGCCTCCTTCAGTGCACAGCTAGATGGGCAAGGGAACAGAATTAAGGTTGTGCAGACAATTGTAAAGCTACAAATCTTACATTTGAGGGCTTGACTTTGTAACCTAATTAACTCTGTTTGTATGCAGTTTTTTGTATGTGATATATTGATAGCTTGAAGGAACCAGCCACAGCTCTACAACTATCTCCCGAGAGCTCAGCTGGTAAGGGATGACATCTCTCTCTCTTCAACACAAACCACTGTAACCTCAGCCATATTTATTTCACAGGAATGGAACCAACCCACGCTCGTAATAAATCCCATCATCACTCTCTTCAGAAGCTACAGACCCCGCGAGCATCCAGGCACTGCAAAGAAAGCTGAGGCCCATCTCGGAGGATCTGGCCTGAATTTGCTGATAAATAATGCTGGCGTTATGTCAGAGAGCACCCTGGAGTCAGCGATTGCTGCAGATATGTTGGCCGTGTATAAAATCAACGTTGTGGGACCAATGTTGGTAACCCAGGTAAGAGTCTGCCTGACGCAGGGCTTCAGCTGAGAATTTATAGCTTCTACTTTGGTTTCCAGGGAAGAAAAACAGCTGATGAGATCTAGAACTTCACTCATCTCTGTTCTAAGTCAAAGGGACCCGATCTTGCCTTAGTTACACCTGTGCCACCCCCATGACATTAATGGAGTGGCACTTATGTAAAAAAGGAGAATTTAGCCGAAGGTTCATATAGGCATCCAGGCACCCGAAGCAAGACACAAATCATTCATTGCCATCTCTTTCCATTTCTCAGACCAGAGTGGTACTTTGCTTTGCTGCTGATACCGAGACAAGTTTCCTAGTGGGAAAAGTTAGCCAGACTCAGACCTTTAGTATCATCCAAATGAAATCCCCTGGCCACGCGCTGCTCACATTCACTTGGAGCAAACGAAGAGCACTGATAACATCTGTGCTCATTCGGCTTTTCTCTGCACTCCAGCCACTGCTGGTGCTGAACGTGCCCTGCACCCACTGCCCTGTTTGCACCTGCAGACTCCTCCACTTGGAACAAATATTTTGTAGTTGTAAAATAAACAGGGTTTGACTAATGAAGTGAGAAGCCAGGACATTTCTGGAGTCATCGGACATTTGCGGGGCTGCAGGATGCTGTGAAGGCTGGGAGCGTCCCACTAAAACCTGCATTTGTAGTCACTTCGCTAGTAGGCCCTAGGATCATCAGGGCACAAGACCATTGTGATTTCCCCCCCTGCTGCAACCCACACTCTTGCAGATGGATAGGGAATAACCAAGGATGTGGTTTGTGTTTTCTGGAAGTATGATGGGGTTAAATCTTCCTCCCTTTCCAGTCATTTTTCTCCCATCTTCGTGTCCCTGTCTGCATCTCACCTATGGTCCCATATGCTCCAGCTGTATCCCCCATCCTGCCTCATCTGTGTCCCCAGGTCCTTTTGTCCCCCCCTCCAATATTTCTCCCCCCTTTAGCTCCTTTATTTGTGCCTCTACTTGTCCACGAGAACTTGATCTGCTTCCAACTTTGAGAGGTCCAGCAGCTGCTGCAGCTTCTCCTCCAGTCTGTATTTCCACCCCCCACCCCAGGTTCACAAGATCTGTGCTCCCCCTTCCTTCCAGAAAGGCAACTATTGGCCCCCCAGCAACAGCCTGGATTTGCTAGCTGTGATCCAGAAGGAAGCAGCGAGCACAGGAAGGTGTGGGCCAGCTGCCATCGAGGCCAGGAGCCCACTTCCCTGGGGTGGGTGCTTTGAACACGAGTGAAGTTTCATTCTCCCTCTTTCATGTGCATGCTGCAGGCAGAGCTGACGGTGGAGGACAGCGTGCAGGGGATTCTGAAGGTGCTCTCCACCTGCTCTGAGAAACACCATGGGATCATAATGGACTGGACAGGAAGAACTGTGCCATGGTGAGAGCCTGGCCTACAGGAATGATTTCACCAGCAGTGTACACAGGACACCCCAGCACCCGTCTGCATCTCATGAATAAACATCTCTGCCTGAACTAGTGCTGTTACTGAGTCTCTCTCCTCAGTCCTGCAATGAAGCCTTTTGGGTTATGGGTTCAGGACACAAGGAGGACATTTCTTTAAAGGAAATTATTGCCTAGTAATTAGAGGGGAGGCAGCTCTGCCACTGAGCTGGTGGGCCCTTGGGCATATCGCTTAGTCTCAGTTTTCCCCCTAAAGCTGCCTGACCCTTGTGTAGCATTTGGAGAGCCTCTGATGAAAAGCAAAGTATTACAATGGCAGTTATAGACACTAAATTAAGTGTGCATAATCCAGCTGAGCTTACTGAAATAACAGACTCCAGGCACGGGATAGATAGTGTGGATTTCCATATATAACAAATTGGGCTTTTAGCAGGAAATTCACCTAATTCTCTATCTATATTAGCTCACTAAAACAAAGGAACAGGAAACAGTTGAATGGGAAGCACCACTATCCACCCTCCCACCGCTCCACAAAGACGATGTACACAGGTCTGCTTCACAGCGATCATTAGACTTTATTGGTAAA
Source organism: Mauremys reevesii (assembly GCF_016161935.1). Taxonomy (NCBI): domain Eukaryota; kingdom Metazoa; phylum Chordata; order Testudines; family Geoemydidae; genus Mauremys; species Mauremys reevesii. The sequence continues at coordinate 1,399,678 of NC_052638.1, forward strand.
CAGCAACACCAGCATTAGAAGTGTCAGTAGAAAAATAGAATTTACTTTTACATTGTTTTCTGTTATACAAAGATTTGCTCATATTGGCTGTAGCAGTGAGTGAGATAGAAAGGGAGGCTGATTTGGTTCAAACCAGCACACAGTATGTGCACACACATGAACAACAGGACCACGAACCTCTGCTCCAGGCATAAAATGACTCCAGTGCAGAAGGCCTCTTGCCAGGCTCTTTGCTTCACTTAAGCCTTTGATTAGGCCCTCTGGACTAGGATGAAATGCACCTTCAACAGTCAGTCAACAGCACCTGTGCGTTCACATTTTTCTACAAGTTCTTTGCTAGTTTTGGTCATTTTGCCCCACGATGCAGTGGGAATTGCACTGCACCAAAACAAGCCTGGGTCATTTTAACAGCCCCATGCAACAGCTGCACAGACCTTTGATAAAAAGTTGGTGACAAAGAGCTACCTTCTAGGCATAAACTGTTATTACAGTGTCTTCACTGGCTCTTAAGATTCAGTCCCTCTCTGCCCCCCAGTAAATACTTTTATGTACAGGCTGAGGGCCAGATCCTCAGTTTTTGTAAACTAGCATAGCCCTATTTATTTCAGTGATGCTACGTCCATTCATACCAGATGAAGATTAACTGTGAGCTTCTTCTACTTCCTTAATTAAGTTTGAAAGGACATTAAGGAACTGAGCAAGCACATTTGATGGTGGGGGTGGAAGACAGACATTGCTTTTAATAATGATTTGTTATATCAGCTCACAAGTGCTCCTTTTGGGTTAGGTTTATTGCGTGGGAAAGGAGAGAGAAGGATGTCTCCCCTGTAGCCTTCTGCATTTCAACAGAGGGTGGAGAATAAGACTGGAGAACACCGAAGATAGGGGAATCTCCAAAACAATATGAACAGCCTTGCCCATGGGACTCAGTATTTGATAAGACTGGTCACCTTTACAAGACCGCTCCCTGAAAAATTCACTGAACCTGGGCAAATTCAGATAAACACTACAGATAACAAATCATTCAACACTCAATACCTACTGAAGATGCATATTCACATTCTTCAAGATGAGCAGATAAATGGTAGTTAAGGAAATTAAATAGATAGAAAACAGAACAGCTTCTAGGTCTTCCAGTTGCTCTAAGCCATTTTATCCTCATGTTTGTTCTAGCTCATAATTATGAGTTTTTCTCATTCAAGTCCAAACCACAGCAATTAATGGTCAAAAGAACTCTTCTAGTGAGTGGCAATAGAAAGCAGCAGTGCGCTACCTGTGAGCCGAGAGATCTCTTAGGAGAACTTTTTGGCACCAGCTCCCGCCTCCCACCCCTGCTTTCTTCACATCCCTACAGGAACAGTCAGCGGAAGGACAAAGTTTCCTCTCCAACCTTCTAGATTGGGGGACTGCTGGCTCAACAAAACTGGCTGTATAGATGAGGGCACCTGCTCTCCAGCTTAATTTATCCCCCTGGATTGTCCTTATGTGAGACCTGCAGATTCTTTGCTCTTTCGTGTCAGGATATCATTAAGCCTTTTCTGTTAAACTCTCCCATGGGGCATGATCCTTGCTCTTGAGAGTCCAAACACGGGAGTGGGAACACAGGCACAGGGGGCACTGCACATGTCTGGAACGCCAGTTTCTAGTGGCCCCTATAAAGAAAGGATTCTAAGATATTGAGTTTACCTGACCCGAGCCCCGTGACCCAAGACTTTTATAGACGAAGGAATTTTGTACCCAACAAAATTCAGGGTCATCTGTGCAAGCAAGCTGTGTTTAGGACATGGGCTATGCTGTGCAGATATTGGAGATAAGTGGGAAACAGGACAAGATACAAGGTGACTTTTACATAGCTCATTTCATACTGCTTTTCCTCCTTTCAGACTCTTGGGAAAGAGTCTGAGGTGACCAAGCTAACCCAAGCCTGAGCCACCAGGAGAGAGGGATACAAGGATAATAATGACAGCCCTTTGCATTGTGGAAGCCAGTAAATAATTAACAAGGTTTTGAAGAGATCTTAATGAATGTTAGTTAGCATGAGTTAGGTTAACTGTGACCCTGGTGACGTGAGGAAGCAAGATAATGTAAGACAGAGTGAATTGTGTGAAAGTTATTACGACCTTGCAATGTGCAGTCTTGCAGTCTTGTTTTTCTAGTGAGATAGCAGAAAAGCTTATGTATAAACAAAATGTATTTGTTGCTTTTTACTGTCTGTATTATTGCTAGAAATTGTCTGTAAAAGGTATAAAGGCTTGCTGTGATTGTTTACTAGTTGAGAGACCTGTCCAGGACCCTGTGTCCTATGGCACTCTCTCCCTCCATGGTAATTACTGGAGAAATAATAAAGTATTTGATTTTGCTGCATCCAAACAAAAAGTGAGAACTGAGTTTTTCTTCGACAATTTGGGGGCTCGTCCGGGATGGCAACGCCCACGGACCCACAGACAACTACTACGGATCATTCCCCTTCGAACCCCATGGCGCCACATGAGAGGTATGAGACCTTTTGAAATCTCTATTGGGGTATCGGAGGAGGACTTTCCGTGAGGACGTCTGTCTCTGTTGGGCTCACGCCATCTGAACTTATTGACTGTGCAGCAGGATCAGATGCAAAGTGGTATTGGGGAGAGGCCCCAATAAGGTTAGTTTATTGCAGTACTGGGAACTGCTGAGTTGGCCAAGGAAATGCATAAGGTAATGCATAAGGTAATGCATAGGTAAATGCATTAGAATGCACCGGTGCTGAGGGGTTTTTACCGCCTCAAGAGGGGTTGTCATACCGCCTCATGGTATTGGTCCGGACCAGGTAAAGATGCATCATGGTTTAAAAAAAAAAAAAAAAAAAAGATAAACAGGTTGGAAACTTTTGAGGGTGTAGTGGAAAGAAGGAGTAAGTGAATATAAGCATGAGGATTTCAAATACTCAGAAGGATATTTGGAATGGTGATTTGCATTGGTAAAGTGGCTGTTGGAAGGAAAAAGCAATTGATTTTTAAGGGAAAATGAAAAATTGACTCTGTGTTTGCTGGGGGGAACAGCACTTGAACTTTGTGAAAAAGCTAAAGAGAACAGTTTTTGGTGTCTTTGACATGTTTGTGAATGAATTCAGGCAAAGAAATTATTAGATTGCACTCATTTGGCTATGAACAATTTTGTTAAATCAGTTGAAGAATGTATATAGTGCTATGTAATGACATTGTATTAGGCCCTACAGGCACTATAAGTGGTGATGTTTTCTTTCAGTGTTTAAAAGCAGGAGTTAAAAGAAATAAAAAGCAAGCCGGAGAGCATCTGTGTTAATGCAAATTAACTAACTGATAAGGTAGAGGCCGCTGAACCAGGGCTGTCTAAGAAGCACATACGAGAAAATATGGGGTAATTCCTCTGTTTTGCCTAGAATCAACAAGAGTATTTGTATATTTTAAGTATTTAACTGCCCGAAGGTGGACCTCTGTTTTTGTCTTTCAGATAATCAAAGAACATTAATGCCAGCTACACAGCATTCAACATACTATGATTTACTGGCAGTCACAATTATGTTGTGTGTTCTATGTTCTGTTTTGTGGTGTTTTGCCAAAAAATTGTTGTGCATAACACACATAGGATACATTTAGAAGTCCCAGTGTTTAGTATAAGTTACTTGGTGTTCAGTGGGTTACAACAGCAGTTACATATAATTTGAACCTTTGCCACCTCAAGACTAGGCACTCACATGAAAGCCTCTCTCAGACTACACCACAGCTTGTATTTTTTTGACTAATGCTGACTGGTCTAGTTTAGATAGATTCTAGGAAGGCCTCATCACAATAAACTGCCTCTCCAGGTAACTGTTGATGGGCAACATGACACGATTCTCTTTATGCTGCGACAAGTGCACTACCTCTCTTCTGACTGTTTATGGTAGATAGCACTCGGTTCAGAGGAAGTGATGGGTGTTATTGTAAAAGGAAGCAGGAATTTAGATGTAAAAAGCAATCTGGTTTGCCTGGTTTGTTAATAAAATAATTTAAGCCAAATTCAGTTAGAGAAAAAGAAAAGAAAAAAAAAAAAAAGACAACCACTTTTTTAAACGTGTCTCCTGCGGAGCGGATGCCCTACTAATGGACACATCTGATGCTTCTCTTGTAGCAAGCTGAAGGACTCCATTAATTGATCTAGAAATGCAAATACACTGCCCTTGGCACCATGACAAAACAGTGGGGAAGCTGCAGATCCTACACAGCCTGAAAGGAATGCTTAGGGTTAATCCCCAGGCTCTAGAGAACCAGGGATACACCAGCCCCACAGAAAGTACAGGGCTGTACAGGGGCCCTTATTGCACAAGTGCAGAGAGAAAGGAGTTTAAAATCCTTTTCTTAAAAAACAAAAATCAGAAGAGATCATGTTTCCTGGCAGTACTAGTCACTGAAGGAAGGGCAAATCCTCTCAACACTTTCTGGGACCCCCAAGGAGGCATCCAATCCATGGAGACATCTCAGAGACAGTTAGGCCCAGATATTTAGAATGGAGGATGTGCACAGTCTGTGCTTGCAGGTACCATAGCGGTATGTGCAAGTGGCCCGTTAAGAGAGACAGTTGGCACATGGTGTGACTGCAACTGTGCAGTCATGGAAGCCACCTGCAGAATTCTAAATCTCTGGACCTCTGATTATTACAACATCAAATTAAGACTTGAATTAGCATCATGCCATTGTAAAAATGTTAAGACTAAGTACTTAAAGGGAGAACTAACAAAAGCTTAATCAAAGTCAGGCTGTTTCAAGGCTTGGAAATCAAGAGGGATACACATGTGATTTCCAACTACTTGTTGCTGGGGTAGTGGTCATTTGCCCCCTTAGCAGAAGGTATATGGTGGCTGGTAAGTTTCACTGTAATAGGATGTTATCAATAGTGACCTCTTAACATACAATAATTCTCCTGCCTCAGCAATGAACGTGAATGCAATCTGGCACCAATTTCCATTTCCAAGTATCTAAAATGAGGTTTCCTTTTGCTGCTCCCCCCACTAAGCCCAACACTTAGCATTAGAAAGAGGGGGGCCAGAAAGGGAATTAATATATCTCATAAAAACTGCATTTCACATCTTTAAAAAGTGTTTTAAAAGGTTCAATCACAAAGTGTAAAGTAGCGAGAGGTCAAAGCATTCACTGAACTCTGCACTTGCCACGTCATTCAGTAGTAACATTTCTACAGCAGAACCTCTCTATGTCCCATTGTGGATTCTTTCTGTTGCTACAACAGTTCATTGTTTGAAACATTATACTAAATGTTACTAACCTCCCACCCCATCTTATGACTCCTCCCCCAAAAAACCTTGGCACTTAATGTTACCAAAATGTAACAAAATAAATGTTAATAAATTAGCTTCAATTTCAACCAAGTATACAACAGACCGAAGACTGATCAAACAGTATATTCTGGTTTGAAGATGATAACGCTTGCAGTAGCATCTGTGAAATATTTAACCCCTTATTTCCCAGGAAAGCATGTACACAGATGTGCTACAAGAAAATCAAGACAAGCCTTTTTACTGTGCCTGCTTTTGTACTTTACAGAAGCCAAGTATAAACAAACCACCCTTGTGTTGAGGAACTTCATTTGGAGCACATAACCCCTCAGATTAGATCTCTTCCCTAGTTTAAATCATTCTGCTACCAAATCAGTGACAGAAGCAGGCCTTTAGAAAACCAAAGACATAACACCTTCCAGATACGTCCAGGATCTTCGTCTCATGATGTTTTCTGCCCAGAGATTGAAAAACTGCCACATTCATGGACTACTTCTGCCACGCAGTCGACATCTTCTCCCCTCCCGATTTGATCTTCAGACTCAAGTCTCCAATGGAATGCTATAGAGTTGCTAAAATCCGTGAGAAGGAAACCACCATCACACAGAATGTCTGCCCCACACCTAGAGTAAGCGCTTCGAAGGGGATCATTTGTTTTGCGGCAGCTCTGTAAACTCCAGCAATAGCTGCACCTGATAAGAAAAGAGCGTTAATGTGCTATGGCAAGTTGGAGATAGAAACTTAGTCATACACAGCAATGGACAGCAAGGGCCAATCTCACAGTCTGGTCTATTTTTGTATGCTCAGTTTTGGTTATTTAGATGTCCAAACCACTGAATACATCAGGGTTTTACATCTAAATAAAAGAAAATAATCATGTTAGCAAATAACTGTGCTTACAAAAAGCAATATAAACAAAATTTTGCCTGGTCTTTGTAAAGTCTCCAGTCATTAACCAGACATTTGTTTAAACCAAACACCTGAAGTACATTTTAAAAGCTAAGGAGCTGGAAAGAATTGCTCTTTATTCAGCAGTTAAGACTAGAGTCTTAATTTCAACATTTTCTTCTCCAACTCTTCACTTCATTAATGCCTACAACAGCACAGTGTACTTAGCGAGACACGTCAGCGTTCTTTTAATGAAGTTTTACCTATGGAACAGGCCCGTCCACACTTAACAGCCACCAAAGGAGGGTTTAGTTTCCCAGCTACCCTATTAGACTGTCACAGCACCACAATTAACAGGGAGGTACTGAGATTTTATTATCTGATAGATCACTGTTAGCAGGTTTTACTATAGGTGGTATATGTACACACGTGCTGGATGCTTTGTTTACCATCCTCACAAGTTAAGGGAAGTGGAGAGAGGTTCCGACAGGAGAGGAGACTGGATACTACAGAAGGACCTGGGCCAATGGAAGGGATTTCACTGGGGAAAATGCAAAGCATTATATGAGAGACAGACATGTACTCCCACTACAAGGTGGGAGTATGGCAGACAGAGAGAGAATGCTGAACTGGATCCTGAGAAGGACAGCAATAGCACATTACACATACATTGCAATGTGATACCAAGCACAGTCCAGAAGTATAATGGGGAAGGAATAAAACCTTGCTAATGCCTCATTGAATGGCATATTGTATGGGGCTTCTTTAGATAAACTGTTTATTCAATGAGATGTGGGACTCTGTAGACCAGGATCTTTTGTGCCCATAACTCAGAATCCTTTGTTCAGTTTCAGGCAAACATACAGATCACTGTAAAATATGTTAAATATATTTCAAGTCTGAAAGTGACTAGATGTGCCACAGCTAGATTCCACATTTATCACCCAGCTCTATGTTAATTGTGCTCCATTTGAGGTCATTTTGAAATCCTCAGTGGAAGACACTAGAGAAAGAGCGCATTAAAGGAAGTGGAAGATTGGACAAATGACCAGGGAGGAGTATAAAAATATTGCTCAGGCATGCAGGAATGAAATCAGGAAGGCCAAATCACACTTGCAGTTGCAGTTAGCAAGAAATGTTAAGAGTAACAAGAAAGGTTTCTTCAGGTATATTGGCAACAAGAAAAAAGTCAAGGAAAGTGTGAGCCTGTTACTGAATGAGGGAGGCAAACTAGTGACAAAGGATGTGGAAAAAGCTAATGTACTCAATGATTTTTTTCCCTGTCTTCACGAACAAAGTCAGCTCCCAGACTACTGCACTGGGCAGCACAGCATGGGGAGGTGGTGACCAGCCCTCAGTGGAGAAAAGTGGTTTGGGACTATTTAGAAAAGCTGGACAAGCACAGGTCAATGGGGCCGGATGCACTGCATTCGAGGATGCTAAAGGAGTTAGTGGATGTGATCGAAGCGCCATTGGCCATTATCTTTGAAAACTCATGGTGATCGGGGGAGGTCTCGGATGACTGGAAAAAGGCTACTGTAGTGCCCATCTTTAAAAAAGGGAAGGAAGAGGATCCCGGGAACTACAGGCCAGTCAGCCTCACCTCAGTCCCTGGAAAAATCATGGAGCAGGTCCTCAAGGAATCAATTCTGAAGCACTTAGAGGAGAGGAAAGTGATCAGGAACAGTCAGCATGGATTCACCAAGGGCAAGTCATGCCTGACTAACCTAATTGCCTTCTATGAGGAGATAACTGGCTCTGTGGATAAGGGGAAAGCAGTGGATGTGTTATTCCTTGACTTTAGCAAAACTTTTGAAATGGTCTCCCACAGTATTCTTGCCAGCAAGTTAAAGAAGTATGGGCTGGATGAATGGACTATAAGGTGGATAGAAAGCTGGCTAGATCGTCGGGCTCAATGGGTAGTGATCAATGGCTCCATGTCTAATTGGCAGCTGGTATCAAGCGGAGTGCCCCAAGGGTAGGTCCTGGGGTCGGTTTTGTTCAATATCTTCATTAATGATCTGGATGGTGTGGACTGCACTCTCAGCAAGTTTGCAGATGACACTAAACTGGGAGGAGACAGATATGCTGGAGGGTAGGGATAGGATACAGAGGGACCCAGACAAATTAGAGGATTGGGCCAAAAGAAATCTGTACTTGTCCTTGTTGAACCTCATGAGAGTCCTGCACTTAGGACGGAAGAAGCCCATGCACGGCTACAGACTATGGACCGAGCGGCTAGGCAGCAGTTCTGCAGAAAAGGATCTAGGGGTTACAGTGGACGAGAAGCTGGATAAGAGTCAACAGTGTGCCCTTGTTGCCAAGAAGGTCAATGGCATTTTGGGCTGTATAAGTAGGGGCATTGCCAGCAGATCGAGGGATGTGATCATTCCCTTCTATTCGACATTGGTGAGGCCCCATCTGGAGTAGTGTGTCCAGTTTTGGGCCCCACGCTACAAGAAGGATATGGAAGAATTGGAAAGAGTCCAGCGGAGGGCAACAAATATGATTAGTGGGCTGGAGCACATGACTTATGAGGAGAAGCTGAGGGAACTGGGATTGTTTAGTCTGCAGAACAGAAGAATGAGGGGGGATTTGATAGCTGCTTTCAACTACCTGAAAGGGGATTCCAAAGAGGATGGATCTAGACTGTTCTCAGTGGTGGCAGATGACAGAACAAGGAGTAATGGTCTCAAGTTGCAGTGGGGGAGGTTTAGGTTGGATATTAGGAAAAACTATTTCACTAGGAGGATGGTGAGGCACTGGAATGGGTTACCTAAGGAGGTGGTGGAATCTCCTTCCTTAGATGTTTTTAAGGTCAGGCTTGACAAAGCCCTGGCTGGAATGATTTAGTTGGGGTTGGTCCTGCTTTGAGCAGGGGTTGGACTAGATGACCTCCTGAGGTCCCTTCCGACCCTGATATTCTATGATTAAAACACATGGGGCAGGACTCTTACTTTGAGATGTTAGCTCCTTTCTCATGGGGAAGAAATAGCATCCCACTTTAGCAAGCTTCTGAAGTGAACTCTCACTAACAGACACCCATCAGTCAAACGAGTACTTTGGAACGTCTAACATACTTGTTAAGATTCCAGCAGAAATTGGTCCCACGATGCCCATCAACAGGATGCTTATGGACATGAACCTACCATATTTGTGATGTCTGAGGGTGAAGAGCGCCAGTAACCCCGCAGGGATGTGGAAAAAGAGAGAGGACACCAGTGCCCACAGGAATACACCATACCACATTTCTGCAAGGCAAGGAGAAAGGATGTTGACACAGACAGGACACTTCACCATCTACCTGAACACAAGAGCAGCTACCAAAGGCTCCTATCGGGATTGGGCTCCCTCTGTGCTAGGTGCTGTACAAACACGCAGGATGACAAAGTTCTTGCTCTAAAGAGTTTAAGAGGAAACAAGATATAGACCATGTACCCTAAGGGTGTCCATGATGTAAGGGACCAAGCTGTGACCTCACTACGGGCAGCTACAGAAGTTTGTTCTGTACTAGGGATGGCAATGCTAAGACAACATTCAGCCATTGCAAAGGCCTGCCCTGACTTCAGAACAATTTGAAAGTTTCATAACTTCCAAAACTACAATGCATCACAAGTGTAAACAGCCCTGTAATAATGCCTTGAGCATCTACAATCTGATAATTTCTTTATTATAGGAGCCAAGATACAGGCACAATTCTGTGAATCTCTTCATGCTACCAAAACTTATTTCATGCTGCAGGGAGATCAAAGTAACACCAAAATATTTTGGAATAAGAACCTGAAAAAGCAGTAACTAGACAGAACACTGCACTGGTCCGTATCGCTGTCACAAAATGAGCCTTCTTCGTGGGGTTGGGGGAAGGTAAGGAAGAGATCAGGAGAGCAATTTCTTTGGCATGGCCAAGGAATACGACTATGCGTTGAACCCCATGATCTAGCTTGAAAGTGACACTGAATAAGAATGGCAGCACCTCCTTAGTCTGGAAAATTTTCCTCACAGTATAGAGTCAGACTTGCTTAATTTTATGACAACAACATGATTGACTGCTTTTTACTCCAATGAGTTAACACAGCTACAGCTGGATTTTATGCTGGCTGGTGCAGAGTGGAACAACTGCAGGGCCAAATTCTTCCCTCATTTACACTCATCCAACCCCATTCAGGACAAGGGCTACAGAGATATCCTTGCAGGCAGGATGTGACCTGTCACTTGTTATTGGTGATGATTAGGGCCCTACAAAATTCACAGCCATGAAAAACATGTCACGGACCGTGAAATCTGGTCTTTTGTGTGCTTTTACCCTCTACTATACAGATTCATGGGGGAGACCAGCATTTCTCAAATTGGGGTCCCTGACCCAAAAGGGGTTATAGGGTTATTACAGGGTTATTTTAGGGGGCTCACGGTATTGCCACCCTTATTTCTGCGCTGCCTTCAGAGCTGGGCAACCGGAGAGCGGTGGCTGTTGGCAGTGCCCTGCCAGCAGCAGCACAGAAGTAAGGATAGCAATACCATACCATGCCACCCATTCTTATGTGCTGCTGTATTCAGAGGTAGGCGGTCAGAGAGCGGTGGCTGCTTACTGAGGGCCCAACTCTGCATGCAGCAGCACAGAAGTAAAGGTGGCAATACCATACCATCCTTACTCCTGTGCTGCTGCTGGTGGCAGCTCTGCCTTCAGAGCTGGGCTCCTGGCTAGCAGCCACCGCTCTCCAGCTGCCCAGCTCTGAAGGCAGAACCGCCGCCAACAGCAGCACAGAAGTAAGGGTAGCAGTACTGCAACATCCCCTACAATAACCTTGTGACCCCACACTCCCAACTCCTTTTTGTGTCAGGACCCCACTGTGAAATTTCAAATTTAAATAGCTGAAATCATGAAATGTATGATTTTTAAAATCCTATGACTGTGAAATTGACCAAAATGGACTATGAATTTGATAGGGCCCTAGCGATGATGCACAAGCCAGATAGCAGCCATCTTGACCTGCATATCCCCAGTTGAGTTTGCAGGACTGGCAATTAAGGAAAAGTTGTATTTGTAAACTGACTAAATATGAGATGGATTCACCCAGATAGTCAACATGGATGCAAGTTTTGGTGCTAGGGCACCCGTAAAATCTTGAGTATTTAAAAAAAAATTCTAGTACTGACCCTGAGAGGAAAAAAAACCAATTGCCACGGCATAAAGATCCTGTGTTATTTATGTGCTCGATTTCTGCTGGAAAATTAGTTAACAGCTTGGATTTCTAGCACTAAAGGGCTGTTTGAAAACCACATCTTTAAGTCAAACAGCAGAGTACAATAATAAAGAAATCTATGCTATTACTTGCAATTTGTTTTAATCCTTTGACTACTACTGCTCTGCATCTGTTCTTCTAGAGATCAGCTGCCTTTGAACCTGAGCAATAGGGATGCCTAGAAACAGAAGGCAATTTTTTACTCTTGTGTAAATGTAGTACTTCAGAAGCAGTTCTCTCTCCAGGAGGATAGCCTGGATTCAAGCATCATTAGGAAGCAGTTAAATTAAGTTGGCAGAAAAACTCAAATCAGTTTTTCTTCCCATGATGAAGCAGAACTCGACCTGTAAGCTTGCTGACAAAGACTCCTGTACAACTTCTGCAGAAGTTATTTCAGGTTAACCAAGCAAGGAATGTAAAGTCTTGTAATGTGACAAGTGTTAATACCACAGATTCTGGAAACTATTTTGTTTTGTTTTTTAGGAGTGTGGGGACTGGAGTCCTGATAGCTCTGCCAGAGGACTAAAATGATGATCTTTGAGAACCACTGTTGTTCCTCATTTCTAAGGATGTTTACAGTAACTCCTGCTGTATTTCTCCTTTGTCTTATTACGTATTATTGTATTATAATACCAAGCTCTGTATGGATGTGCACTTTCAAGGCTTGCTTAATCTTTTTAAAATAACAAAAGCTCTACAAATTAATTAACTCTCCCTCAAAAAGAAGTTATTAATTGTACCTCTGATTTGAATTTGACACTACAGCTATGCATCTATTGCTTTTTACATTTTCCATTATTTAATGCAGTTGGAGTCTCAATAGCTTACCTATTTTAATAGAGTTGGTCCAAACAAAATGCATTAGTAAACAAAACAAGGAGTTACAGGTAATCAAACAAGCTTGCCACTTCTATATTCTGCGCTCAGAATAATATGGAATTCTTAAATCAAGATTAAATGTTCTTCTAAAAAAAAAAAGTCTGCTCTAGGAATTATTTTGGGGGTGTTCTCTGGCCTGTGTTATACGGACGTTTATAGGATCACAATGGTCCCTTCTGATCTTTGAATCTTGAGGCAGTGCTATATTTAAAAAAAAGCAGCTTAAATACTGCGGTGAACGAGGTCTCAAGAGTAGAAGTGAGAGAAATAGCCAAAGACTCTTTTTTTTTAAATTTCCCGATGAGATCGCTGTTAGAAAAGCCTTCCTACTGAGTAAACAAAATTGAGTTCTGTATCACTATTCTCTGGAATGAAAGGAAGTTCAGTAAAACACAACCTGCATTTGTGACTGAAGTGAAACCAAAGCTGTAATTAGATGATTAGTAGTTTTTAATGCAGGCAAAGACATCCTTGCGTCCAGCCTCTCAACAACTAACCAAAGAGCAGCCCCTTTTTACACTTGCTTCAACTAGCAATACTGTACTGTAATAATCAGAAAAGGCTTCACTCCAGAGCTCCAAACTATACAAAGACTGTATGTATCAGACTGATATTGTATGTACACTGTAAGCCTGCAGCCCATTTTGCTCATACTGTAAACTAGTCCCTCTATTTTAAATGCCATTCACTATATGGGGTGTCAAATGTCATGAAAGCTGGAGAAGCAACTGTACTGCCAAAGATATCCATCCATACAGGGGACGAATAAAAAAGGGGACTAAGAACATAAGAACGGCCAGACTGGGTCAGACCAAAGGTCCATCTAGCCCAGTATTCTGTCTTCCGACAATGGCCAATGCCAGGTGCCCCAGAAGGAATGAACAGAACAGATAATCATCAAGTGATCCGTCCCCTGTCCCCCACTCCCAGCTTCTGGCAAACAGAGGCTAGGGGACACCACCTTTGCTCATCTTGGCTAATAGCCTTTGATTCAAGTGACCCTATTGGTACCTACACTCATTTCGCCTGAGGGAGGGAGAAGGTTTTACTTACAGGGCTGGCTCCAGCTTTTTTGCTGCCCCAAGCGGCAAAGAGAAAAAAAAATAATAAAAAAGGCCGCAATCCGCAGCAGCTCTATCACGCCGCTTCATTCTTTGGCAGCAATTCAAGAGTGACTGAGGGACCTGCCGCCGAAGACCTGGATGTGCTGCCCCCTTCCATGGGCTGCCCTAAGCACCAGCTTGCTGCGCTGGTGCCTGGAGCTGGCCCTGTTTACTTACAGGTTTTAAAATGGAAGCATGGTTTTGGTGGCTGGTGCATATGGGACACAATCAAGCAAATTGATTTTAAAGGTCAAAGTCACTGCCTGATTGCATTTGAGCATTCCCTGGCCATTGAACTATTACTGTCACTAAGAACACTTAGTCACCGTTTCTCACATCTGCTTCCCAAGCATTTACCATGTTTCAGAACTTGCTGAGGCCTGGCAGGGTTTGGCTTGAATCTAGGAGCAATGCAAACCCATTTGATGAGCTTCTTTCTGGCAGAGACACCACAACTCTGTTCTCTAACCTTACCTACCTAAAAGACATGTTTACAAAAGATTCCCAGTGTGGCCATCACCTAATCAGCGATCGCAAGGATAGGAGCCCTAGGGGCAGGCTCTGGCAGATGAGTTCAGCACCGACTCAATTAGATTTGCTCAGTTCTGGTCACCCTTTCTTAAAGAGCAGACAGCAGCGGGGGCTTGGAGTCATGCAATGAAAACTGTGAAAGACCAGGAGTGATTCCAGAGCCAGGGACTGCTTAGTTCAGACAAAGAGTAAAGAAGAGAGAATGTGATGAGAGCATCCAGACTGATGAATGAAGAGGGGAACGTGCCTGGGGGCGGTCCTGGGCGGATGGGGGCAGGTCTGTCATGGGGGGGATTGGTCCCGGAGGAGAAAGACTGGGTCTGGGGCGGATGTGGGCATAGCTGGAGACTGTCCTGAAAGATGGGGTGGGGAGGGTTGGATCCGGAGAAGGGATGTGGGCAGGAGCTGCGGCAGCGCGTGTAGTGAAGGATACTGCTCCTCATAGGAATGTGCTACTTACAGTACATCTGAGCATGCCCAGTACTTCTGCTGAAGCCACTGCCCTTTACCCTGCCCTTATACCCCTAGGATTCTGCTGACTGCTTTTGACAGAGTTTAAAAAGTGGCAAAGGGGGTGAATGGGGGGGGAGGGGGGAGGGTCTGAGCAGGGGGTGGAAATTTACTGGTCTGGAGGGTCAAGCAGGCTAAAGGGCAAAATCAGGAATGGGAGGGGGAAGAGGCAGAGTTAAGCCCAGGAGGGAGGCACTGGCAGAGGGTGTCAGAGGGCAAAACCCGGCACACGCAGGGGCACAGGGGGCAGCAATTACCTCATTGGCACTGAGACACCAGTGCTTTGCAAAACAGTTTTTTGTGGGGGCCAGAGGCTTTTTTATTTGAGCAAAGTGGCTTTTTTGTATGGTCACATGAACTGAGCATGCTCAGTAACAGCTGCTGAAGCCACTGCCCTTCACCCTGCCCTTATTAGCCATGAAAAATCTGCTGACTGCTATTTAGAGGGGTTAAAAAGGGGCAAAGAGGGCAATTCAGAGCGGGGGGTGCCCAGGATCTGAGCAGGAGATGGAAATTTACTGGTCAGGGGGGTCAGGCAGCTGGAGGCAGGGTTAGGAGAGGGGCTAAAGGGCAAAATCAGGGTGGGGGGGGAGGCACTGACAGAGGATGACCAAGGGCAAAATCCAGCACAGTCAGGGGCAGAGGGGGTAGCAGTTACCCCAGTGTGACTGAGACACCAGTGTTTGCAAAAATGGTGGGGGGGCAGAGGGGCTTTTTTATTTCCCCTCTCACAGACAGCACCTCGGCTTCCCAGGGCTGGGTTCTTAAAGGCACAGACACATCAATGCAGCTCCTCTTTGTCTGATCTAACTAGGGTGACCAGATAGCAAATGTGAAAAATCAGAATGGGGGTGGGGGGTAATAGGATACGATAAAGACCCAAAAATCAGGACTGTCCCTATAAAATCAGGACATCTGGTCACGCCAGATCTAACCCAGGGGTCCCCAACCCCGGGCCGCGGATCGGTACCGGGCCGCGGCCTGTTAGGAACCAGGCCGCGAACCGACCCCTAGCACATCAAGCGACGTGTCTCCGGCAGGGCCCCTGAGCCCTGCCCCCTCAGAGCCGCGTGGTGAGGGGGCGGGGCTGCGAGCTTGGGGCTGAGCTCAGCTGCCTCCACTCAGCGTGGAGCTCCCAGCCCCGTCCCCTCACCACGCGGCTCTGAGCGGGACGGAGCTCAGGCCCCGCCGGAGGCACGCTGCAGCTGTTGGGCGAGGCGCTGAGGCTCCGAGGGGAGGGAGCTGGGGGTAAGAGGCTGGGGCCAGCGGGGTTGGCTAAGGGGCAGGGAGTCCTGGGGACAGTCAGGGCACAGAGAGGGGGCGGAGGTTGAGGGGGCAGGGAATGGGGTTGGATTGTGGGTGTTCCGGGGTCTGTCAGGACTCAGCGGGGGGGGGGATAGGGGTTGGGGCAGTCAGGGGACAGGGAGCAGGGGTGGGGTCCCAGGGTGGTGGGGGTCTCTGGGGGATGGTGAGGGGACAAGGAGCAGGATGGGTCAGGGATTCTGAGGGGGGCGGGCAGTCGGGGGGGCAGGAAGTGGGTGGGGGTCAGATAGGGGGCAGGGCTCCCACTAATTCTGCATTATGGTCAGTTGTATAATTATTTCATTATATATTACAATAATAATAGAAATAAAAGTACAAAAATAAATGTAATGCGCTTGAATCGTCCCAAAACCATCCCACAGGTCCGCAGACATTTTTTTTTCTAGGAAACCGGTCCCTGGTGCCAAAAAGGTTGGGGACCGCTGATCTAACCTACTGAAGCTATTTCTACACTACAAATTTCAAAGCGCTGTGCTCCTGGTAATCCACCTTGATGAGGGGATTAGCTCTGAGCAATGGGAGATGAGCCTGTCCACACTAGCGCTTTAAAGCGCTCCAACTTGCTGCGCAGGGGTGTGTGTGTGTGCGTGTGATTTTTTACACCCCTGAGCCAGCAAGTTATAGCGCTTTCACTTGCCACTGTAGATTATCCCTGAGACTTAATTTGGTGAAACATTTTACATCCATCCCCTCAGAAACAAAAGAATCCCTTATCACTGTTTCTGAATGCATAGAGTCTCCGAGCAGTTTCCCAAGTTGTCTTATCTGCTGCTGGGATTCCCTGAATTTTTTCTTCTCATTTTTAGAGCAGATGTTTATTCTGCTGGATCATCTGACTTCCACTCTGACTGAATTTCTGGCGTATTGTCAAAACTTTGTTTTGAGTCAATCCACCAATGGTGTAAATATTGGTGGTCAGACCAATAGGACATCTAATCTAGTATCTTTGACAGTGGCCAATGTCACATGCTTCTAAGGGAATGATCAGACCAGACTCATTGAACCATCCCATTGTCTACTCCCAGCATCTGGCAGTCAAAGACATGCAGAGCATGGGCCTGCATCCCTGATTATCTTGGCTAATAGCCAATGTACTTATCCTGAGGGACTGATCTAATTCTTTGTTCAACCCACTCACAGTTTTTCCTTTCAAAATATAACAAACACACATCTATAATGACTTCTTTGTTTCGGTCTTCACCGAGAAGTCTGAAGGAATGCCTAACATAGTGAATGCTAATGGGAAGGGGGTAGGTTTAAAAGATAAAATAAAAAAAGAACAAGTTAAAAATCATTTAGAAAAGTTAGATGCCTGCAAGTCACCAGGGCCTGATGAAATGCATCCTAGAATACTCAAGGAGCTAATAGAGGAGGTATCTGAGCCTCTAGCTATTATCTTTGGAAAATCATGGGAGACGGGAGAGATTCCAGAAGACTGGAAAAGGGCAAATATAGTGCCCATCTATAAAAAGGGAAATAAAAACAACCCAGGAAACTACAGACCAGTTAGTTTAACTCCTGTGCCAGGGAAGATAATGGAGCAAGTAATTAAGGAAATCATCTGCAAACACTTGGAAGGTGGTAAGGTGATAGGGAATAGCCAGCATGGATTTGTAAAGAACAAATCATGTCAAACCAATCTGATAGCTTTCTTTGATAGGATAATGAGTCTTGTGGATAAGGGAGAAGCGGTGGATGTGGTATACCTAGACTTTAGTAAGGCATTTGATACGGTCTTGCATGATATTCTTATCGATAAACTAGGCAAATACAATTTAGATGGGGCTACTATAAGGTGGGTGCATAACTGGCTGGATAACCGTACTCAGAGAGTAGTTATTAATGGTTCCCAATCCTGCTGGAAAGGTATAACAAGTGGGGTTCCACAGGGGTCTGTTTTGGGACCGGCTCTGTTCAATATCTTCATCAACGACTTAGATATTGGCATAGAAAGTACGCTTATTAAGTTTGCAGATGATACCAAACTGGGAGGGATTGCAACTGCTTTGGAGGACAGGGTCAAAATTCAAAATGATCGGGACAAATTGGAGAAATGGTCTGAGGTAAACAGGATGAAGTTTAACAAAGACAAATGCAAAGTGCTCCACTTAGGAAGGAAAAAAAAATCAGTTTCACACATACAAAATGGGAAGAGACTGTCTAGGAAGGAGTACGGCAAAAAGGGATCTAGGGGTTATAGTGGACCACAAGCTAAATATGAGTCAACAGTGTGATGCTGTTGCAAAAAAATCAAATGTGATTCTGGGATGCATTAACAGGTGTGTTGTGAGCAAGACACAAGAAGTCATTCTTCCGCTCTACTCTGGGCTGGTTAGGCCTCAACTAGAGTATTGTGTCCAGTTCTGGGCACCTCATTTCAAGAAAGATGTGGAGAAGTTGGAGAGGATCCAGAGAAGAGCAACAAGAATGATTAAAGGTCTTGAGAACATGACCCATGAAGGACGGCTGAAAGAATTGGGTTTGTTTAGTTTGGAAAAGAGAAAACTGAGAGGGGACATGATAGCAATTTTCAGGTATCTAAAAGGGTGTCATCAGGAGGAGAGAGAAAACTTGTTCACCTTAGCCTCTAAGGATAGAACAAGCAGCAATGGGCTTAAACTGCAGCAAGGGAGGTTTAGGTTGGACATTAGGAAAAAGTTCCTAACTGTCAGGGTGGTTAAACACTGGAATAAATGGCCTAGGGAGGTTGTGGAATCTCCATCTCTGGAGATAATTAAGAGTAGGTTAGATAAACGTCTATCAGGGATGGTCTAGACCAGGGGTAGGCAACCTATGGCACGAGTGCCGAAGGCGGCACCCGATCTGATTTTCAGTGGCACTCTCACTGCCCGGGTCCTGGCCACCGGTCCGGGAGGCTGAATTTTATTTTAATTTTAAATGAAGCTTCTTAAACATTTAAAAACCTTATTCACTTTACATACAACAATAGTTTAGTTATATATTATAGACTTATAGAAAGAGACCTTCTAAAAATGATAAAATGTATTACTGGCACGCGAAACCTTACATTAGAGTGAATAAATGAAGACTCGGCACATCACTTCTGAAAGGCTGCCGACCCCTGGTCTAGACAGTATTTGGTCCTGCCATGAGGGCAGGGGACTGGACTCGATGACCTTTCGAGGTCCCTTCCAGTCCTAGAATCTATGAATCTATGAACCCCAAGATACCTTTACAACCACAAAAATTTTAAAATCTTTGTTCCTGAGCCTGTAGGGTGCAGTAAGGTCAGTTCCAATGCCTTGAGCCGAAACACCTGAATGAATTGTAGTCTACCCTCATACTCCCAAACATTTCATATACCTAAGGCCATATCTACAGTTTAAGTGTGGGTTAACTCACATTATGTCAGCATAGAGTCACTATGGTTACTAGGTCACTTGTGTGCATGCCTCCTGGACTCCTTGCCTCAGTAGTCAGGGTACTCACCAGAAGCACTTGTATAGATTTAGAGTGAGAAGCACTATGAATAGATATCCCACTGTCCACCACTGTATTTTGGGAAGCTTTGGTTTGGCAGTGTATGCTGGGCACCAAACTGGTCAGACAGGGGTGGTTGTGGCCATGGGATCAAACTTCTTATAATGCATAAATGTATACATAATGTTTACATCTTTTTTTCTAAACCCACTAACCTGCCTGGCCCTCCTCACTGTCTGCCATCTCACACAGAATCATTGAGCTTGCATGGTTCTGGACTATTGTCATGAGCATTTGCATCCAAAGGAGCATGCACCTTTATTATTTGCAGATCAGCAAACATACATGTGGGATGTGACATTATACTCTATATTCTTTATGAAAATATGCTTATGATATGGATATGACATAGCTAATATATACTTTATGCAAGATGGCTGTTGACTGTGTTTATCCAACCTGTATGCATGTAAGACTGCTATCTGTAGGAATCAGCTACATCAGATGGCCTTTTTTTTTTTTTAAAGCAAAGTTGAACCTCTAGCTGCTGCGGGTAGCACGTTCCTACAGAGAGCATTTTCACACACATATATGTGTATGAAACTGCAAACTATAGGGATGTGCTGCTACCTGTAGCACTGCAATGTGATGAAGCTAATTTCTACAGGCAGCAATTTCTCACACCACTGGAATGTAAGACAGCTCTCTGAAGGAATCAGCTACATCAGCCTTTTTTTTTGTTGTTGTTGCAAAGTTAGACCTTTCGCTGCTGCAGGTAGTGAATTCTTACCATTAGCAGTTCCTGAGAACTGCGAAGGGCCGTTAGCTTTGTGGTGTTCTGAACAACAATTATTAGCTATTATTCTAACAGAAAGTGAGATGGATTGGGTATGAGCTAAAGATATGACAGTCTTAACTCCTCTGCTGACAAAACACGAAAATAAACTTTTCCTTACGTATGTTTCTGGGTGGTACACAGCTGCAGCCAGCTCAGTTACGGCCCAGCTGGCCCTGATAACGGGGCTGTGGGCCAGAAGCTAGAGAAGTACCTGAAGTTGAGCAGTGCGGAGGAAAGGCAAGGGGACCTGTTAATAGTTTTGTTAACTGAAATGGAACACAGTTTACAGATTTTAAGTGTGGCTTATTAATATTTAAGGAGTGATGATTAACTATGTTAAAAACTCCCACCTTAACCTATTACTTCCCAACTCATGAGGATAAAAGAACTAACACAGCGGATACCAGTAAAATTCTAAACTTTAACTTGTCTTTGTGGGTCAATTGGACAAGTCTGTACAAACTAATGAAGAAAAACAACCACAATATGCAACTGACTGAAAACGCACCATTGGTATGATATTCTGAAAGGATGGGCCCCATCTTAACATAAGAACGGCCATACCGGGTCAGACCAAAGGTCCATCTAGCCCAGTATCTGTCTACCAACAGTGGCCAATGCCAGGTGCCCCAGAGGGAGTGAACCTAACAGGCAATGATCAAGTGATCTCTCTCCTGCCATCCATCTCCATCCTCTGACAAACAGAGGCGAGGGACACCATTCCTTACCCATCCTGGCTAATAGCCATTTATGGACTTAACCACCATGAATTTATCCAGTTCTCTTTTAAACGCTGTTATAGTCCTAGCCTTCACAACCTCTTCAGGTAAGGAGTTCCACAAGTTGACTGTGCGCTGCATGAAGAAGATCTTTGTTTTAAACCTGCTGCCTATTAATTTCATTTGGTGACCCCTAGTTCTTGTATTATGGGAATAAGTAAACAATTTTTCCTTATCCACTTTCTCCACATCACTCATGATTTTATATACCTCTATCATATCCCCCCTTAGTCTCCTCTTTTCAAAGCTGAAGAGTCCTAGCCTCTTTAATCTTTCCTCATATGGGACCCTCTCCAAACCCCTAATCATTTTAGTTGCCCTTTTCTGAACCTTAAATTGTTACACCCAATTATTCTTTTCTTTATTCTGATAAGTTCAACGTTAATTGTAATGTGTGGCATGTTCTGTTGGATGCTGAAACCACTAGCTTATATTATTTCAAAAAAATTATATTGAATGAGACAATTACATAAAGTATGACCCATTCAATACCTCTGGATTGAAGGGTTATTTGCAGGTCAATGTACAGCTGAATTTATGACATTAAAGAATAGAAACAATTACGATTATTAATATAAATTTTATTTTTTATCAAATGAACAAACCAAACTTCACTGTTCTAACACTGCAACTCCCGTTTGCCTACCAACATTCTAAATTGTTCATTACATTACTTTTTTTTTAAATAAGATTCCCTATTGTAACTAAAACCCCACTTTAAAATGCTTACTCCATTTTGCAAAACCCTGTTGTAACCTTAATTCAGGTGTGTGAATGAGGTATGCATGGATAATGGAATCAACCTCCAGCCAAAGCCTATCCTGATAAAGTTAAGTGCAAACACCAATGGCTGAAGATGCAGACAACAGCCCTGACAACGTAAGAAGAGTCCACCCTACCCCAAAAGAAAAGAACAAAGGTACAATTGAAGCAACATCAAAGACAGGTCCAATTGACGGGTGATCAATCACACCAAAACCTGAGGCAGCCTGACACAGCTAGACTACTGATTCAAACTAAAAGCCTATAAAAAAAGATGGGTGAGATGGAAGACTTTGGGTAACATTCTGCTGCCAACATTGAGTGGCATCTGTGCACGCCTGACAGAGAGACAGCCCTTACTCATGCCCGGCTTTCCTGGCCAGTTAGCCGCCACAAGCTACAAACCCAATTTGCAAAATCAGGCCACGTACTCAAGCTACATCCAGCAGCTGCAGAACATTTGAATTGTGTGTGTATAAGTATTAGGTATTAGCTATGGGTTATAGATCAAATTGTGTTATCATAATAAACATGGCACTGAAACAATCCTGTGTAGCTTTATCTGTATAACATTTTACTCTTGAGTTAACAGGGGAGGGACAGATAAATAGGCCAGCTACAATTCTGATTTCAGCAACAGATATTTTCACCCCTCTGGATCTATCACCTGGTGCTAGACAGAAGTTGCTGTGCCTCCCACCTCTCTTGTGTGGTATAGTGGACAAAAGAGATAGAGAAATGATTTTTGTGAACTGTGCCTCAGAATGATAGTGCTATACAATGGGGACTACTTGACCATGATCAGATACCTCTATACAGTGGGTGCTGTTTGACCCACGTCATGACGATGACAATGACAACCTACAAGAACAACCAGAAACACTTGAGGTACAAAGACTGAACGTTGAAAAATGATTGACCCAGGAATCTGGATGATGGGAAGACAGACACTTCAGCTCACCTCAGCATACTGAGAACGATAAGGATCTGATATTATCAACCACTGAAAAATAATCCAGGTGTGTCTAATACAGGGGTCCCCAACGCAGTGCCATGGCTCCCACTGGGGCATCTAAGTGCACCCGCGTACTGGCCAGAGGACGAGCATCCACCGAAATGCTGCTACTTGTCGGCGGCATTTCGGCGGCAACGCCTATTGATGTTGCTGCTTGTCAGCGGAATTTCGGCGGATGTTCGTCCACCACCACGGTCCTCCATGGCTCGTCGTCTGGCACCCGCCAGACAAAAAAAGGTTGGAGACCACTGGTCTAATATATCTGTTGTCCTCATTATACAGACATTGGCCTTTTTCATTAGTTTTATTAGCAGTGAGAAAACAACACAAGACAAGTTAAGTTTTAACAGTGAAGACAAAGGCTAAAGAAAATGTCTGAAAAATTAAATGAGAGAGCAACGAGGTGACATTCCTACAGAGGAATTAGCTTCATCACATTGCAGTGATGCAGGTAGCAGCACATTCTTATAGGTTGCAGTTTCATACACGTATGTGTGTGTGAAAATGCCACCTGTAGGACCATGCTACCCGCAGCAGCAAGAGGTCCAACTTTGCTAAAAAATGTATTTCAAGCAGTCTCACATGTAAAACCAACCTGATAGCTTTTTTTAACAGTGTAATAAGCCTACAAGCAGTACATGTGGTATATCTTGCCTTTAGTAAGGCTTTTGATACTGTCTTCCATGATCTTCTCCTAAACAAACTATGGAAATGAAACCTAGATGGACATAACGATAAATAAGATAGGCATAACAAGTGGGGTTCTCCAGGGATCAGTTCTGGATATAATGGCATAGAAATATGATAACAGTTTTCAAACATGTACAAATAAAGTAGCATCTTTTTACCGAAGCTGTTTCTTACAATCTATACGTATCACTAACTGCTACAGATAGCACATTTCTACACGTAGCAATTTCACATGAAATAGTGCAAGAAACTGCTACCGTACGCATTTGCTACATCAGGTAACAGTTTAATACAATAGCAACTTCTAACAAGCTATACGTATCGGAAAGTGCTACCAGTAGCACTCCTATGAGGAGCAGTATCCGTCACTACACCGGCTTCCCGGAACATAGGACGGGCTCGGGGTCCCGGAGGGACCGGGGTCGGGTTTGCTGTCCCGAAGGACGGGGCCGGAGAATAGACTTGCTCGGGGTCCCGGAAGGTGGGGCCGGGCACCCGGTCCCGGAGGGGAACTCGGCAGGGGGGCGGGGCGGGGCTGAGAGGGGCTGGCCCGGTACCTGGGAAGCTGACCAGCGGGGTGGCGTACAGGGTGCCGTTGCCCATCCGCGGTACTAGGCGCAGGCTCAAGATCTGCTGCAGGAGCCCGCCCGCGCCCGGCTCGCCGCTTTCCATTCCGCCGCCATTAAAGGCACGCAGCAGCCTCGGCGCCGCGCCTGAGATCGCAGATCGCCTCTCGGAACCCGTCACCCCGCCCCGGGGGAACGGACGGCTCTGTGCTCCAATCGCACCGCGGCTCGCTCCTCGGGGCCCGTCTCTCACCAAGATAGACAAGGACCTCCGCCCATCACCCCACTGTGCGTAGAGGGGCGGGACGCCGCTCGGACATGCCTCCTCTCGCAAGCGCAAGTGCGCCCCCTGCGGGAGGAGGGCGCTGCGCACCCGGGAGCGGCTCGAGCCGCCCAGCTCTGTGCGTCAGAAGCTGCTCCGTGCTCGGGGAGTGCAGGGTCCCCTTGTCCGGGAGGGAGAGGGCGGTACTGGGACCACAGCGGGCGCTACAGACCCGATCGTCCACGTGGGGCCTCAGACTGCAGGCACCATCCGCAGAGCTGGCCCCCACGGCTCCTCCTGCTTTGACCGGCGCCTCCCTCACTGCTCACCACGCCTGTCAGCCAAAGGCCTGGCCACCCCGTGCAGTGACTTCGCTCTGAAGCCTGAGCCCAAGTGCTGCACGGGGAGGAGGGTAGGCAGGTAATTAACTGGCCATCTATTTTTAAGGCAATAAAGGAACATAGGGTAGCAGCAAGATGGTTGGTGCAGGGACCCTGTGTGTGTTATCAGCCTCCGAGCATTGTATAATCACAGCTTGGACTGGAAATCTATCAACTGATGAAGTATTCAGTATTTTGTATTCACCCACAAAAGCTCGTGCTCCAATACATGTTAGTCTATAAGGTGCCACAGGGCTCTCTGTAGCTTGGCAACAGACTGAATGCAGCAACTGCATAGACAATAGCTAATTCAGCCTCAGGCTCCTCTAGCAAGGTGGGCCAGTGTCATTATCCCCAGGAGTGGAGAGGCAAAGTCACCTGCCCATAGCCTCGCAGCGAGCTGGGCACAGAACCCAGGCATCTGGCTCACAGCAAAGTGCACAGCTACTACGGAACTACAAGCCCCACAGCTGCGGGGAGCGCAAGGCGCGCTAGGACGTACTGGTCCCAGCAGCAGCCTGGCGCTTCTTTCGGACAGAGAGCGCCGCACAGCAGAAAAGCCATTTCCGTATCCAGGTAGCGCCGGATGTTCCTTTCCGTTCCCTTCCGGTTCCCCTCAATGAGGTGAGGGCCGGTTAGTTCCTCTATGGCTCGCGCAGGATCACAGGGGACGCTCTAGCCTCTCAGCTCATAGCTCTATGGTGCCTCCTATCGCAATAGGGCGCTCTAAGCCTCCCAGTGCGTGGCTCTATGGTACCTCCCCCACGGACGCGAGCACCAACAGGCGCTCTAGCCGACCCCCTTTGATTCTATAGCTCAGGCGCGAGTCGCGGAGGGCGCTCTAGGCCGCTTTGCTACGTCTCTCTGGTGCCGGCTGGCGGCCTGAGCGGCTGGCTTGGAACAGGCGGCGGCGGTGCCGGCCGGCAGCATGTCGGGATCGGAGGAGTATTCCTCCGCCGAGGACGAGGACTATGTGCCCTCAGGTGGGGCGGGAAGGGGAACCTCCGCGCACAGCGTCCCGGCGTTGGGGGGGGGGGGGCTGTGCTGGTGGGGGAGGGGCATTGGGGGCTATGATGGCAGAGGGAGGGGCGTGGGGAGCTGCGCTGGTGGGGGAGGGGCATTGGGAGGCTGTGATGGTGGGGCGGCTGTGCCGGGAAGGGGGGGGCAAGGGCGGCTTTTGCTGGAGTAATAACAATAACTTGGCTCTTACCCAGACCTCCTGGTGCGTAGATCCCAGAGCTCTTTGCAAAGGAGGCGATTAGCTCGCTGTGTTCAAGGAGCTGCATGAGCCCTGCCACAAGTGTGCGTGGTGTGAGCTGTGCCTCCAGTCAGTCAGCCAGCCAGCCTGTTTTAGGGTACACTGGGCCTCAGCTGGCCACATGCAGTCGTTTTCAAACCATGGCTCATAGCACTTGCTGGTGGCCCAGGAGGGCCAGCTGGACTCCTGGCTGCTGCAGAGGGTGTCAGTCTGTGGTTCTGTTCTTGGCCAGCCTCAGATTTTTGAGTCCTTCTCCAGTTACTGCCTTCAGCACCTCTCTTTGCTGCTGGTCATAACTCTCCAGAGCAGCTTCAGAGTGAAATTGGCTTGTTTCTAGTCAGTTTTCACTGTTGCCCAGGCATTCTGAATAGCTTCTATAAGTCAGTTTCATCCTGCAGTTGCAAGGAAGCGCTGAGCACCAATAGAGGCAGTCTGCAGACTCAGGCAGGTATCACTGCATCATTACACTTGGTTCACATGTGGAAGGTTTTCTTGGCTACCATAGTGGCTAGAAAGTTAGCTTTTTTAAAAAACAAAAGCTCAGATTGTGCAGAGTGAGGGTGTACATCCATAATGAGATCTGCAAACAGCGTGCAGAGCATCACATGCAACTCCAAGGTGAACAAGTCTCTATGTGCATCAGCATTTATATTGTGGTAGCACCTAATAGGCTGATGTTTTACCACACTGGTAAGATGTCTGTCACCCCCTGTCCTGTAACTTGGAGGTGCCTTGGTACCGGGCGGCTGTGGTTCAGATCCCTGATGTTATATAGCCAGCCCACAAGCATATGGTCTCACCTTGGTCCTCACCAGTCTAGTTACTTCTGGTAGGGTGATCCCAACATCTGGAGTCTCCCCAAATCCATCTTCCATGAGTTCTTAATTGCCAGCTGTTCAGACCATTCTCCTGTGGTTCATCAGTTCCAAAGGTGTGAAACCAGCCCTCCAGTTATCAGTTGATTTTGGTGTACACGCTCCACACAGTTTGCACACCAGAACCTACATGGGATAAAATTAAACCAAAAGTTTAATAGAAAACCTACAGACTCCAAGATGAACTAGTAAGGGAAAGCAGATATGCATAAGTTACAAAGAAAATAAACATATAGATGCAACCCTCAGGCTTTATACTTTTCTATTGGATAAAATCCCTTGTCTAATGCAAGTTACCTATTGTCTTTTAACAGCTTTCTGGTGCTCCCATTAAGCTGTAGGGGGGATCTCATGTTCGTGGGTAGCTTTCCTTCGAGAAGCTGTCCCTCAGTTTCTAGATGATCAGCCTCTCCTCCAAGACTCTTTTTAAAAAGCTTTGTCCTTTTTAAATTATCCCGGGTCTGATCTACACTACACAGTTAGGTCGACAAAGGCAGTTTACATTGACCTAACTCTGGAAGTGTCTACACTAAAATTTTACTCCTGCTGACATAACTGCCCTGCTACACTGACTTAACTCCTCCACGAGAAACGTAGAGTCAAGGTTGATGTAGTTAGGTCCACACACTGTCAGTGTAGACACTGTGTTGCTTACATCGACTGTTACTGGCTTTCAGAAGCCGTCCCACAATGCCCCACACTGTGACAGTACCCGCCAACACAACGAGCAAAGTGTAGGCACGCACAACCGATGTAATTACTGCAGCGGCTGTATGCTGATGTAAATTAGGTCAACTTAATTTTGTAGTGTAGCTATGTCCTTAGATTATGGTTGATTCATGGTTATTCATGGGGAAATTCCCTCTTGACATGATACCTGGGGATGTCTCACTGTCTTTCCATTAACTCAAATGGTCCATCCTTGTCTTTTCCTGGGCTGGATAATGAATGGGTATTTGCAAATGGTGTAATGTAAACAACTTGTTTGGGAGGTGCCCCTCCCCGCTTGTCTGCTATGCCACCCTGCTGTGATTTGTAACTGAAGCTTATGAGCCCAGTTTTCTATATACATAAATATATAATTCATCACCATGGTCTGTTTACATATCTAATAATGACTATTAAGTTAGAGCATTACAAGCTTTTATAAGAGCTCTTACTTGATGTATTTATATACTACAACAACGAAGTATGCAACCAGTCAGTTTAATGGCTTATATTTGGGATTTAAACTTTCTGGTCTCCCCTTGGTGTGTCTGGACATTGATTGTCACGTAGGCCAACCAGGCTGAGGCCCCACTATGCTAGGTGCTATGCAAACATAGTAAATGGCAGAGTCTAAAAGACAGGTCCTAACAAGTGGCATGATAGAATTGAGCACTTCCCTCTGAAGCCTTACTGCTAAGGAACCTTTGAACACAGTATGCCTATAGCTTGTTTCGCCAGCATGCTTTCTGTTGGCAGGCGGAGGAGAAGGTTCCACTGGCAAGACTTGGATATGCCACATAGTTACGATTCTAATTTTGGCAAATGGGTTGTTTGAAACCATTTTTTCCTGTAGCAAGAGCAGAAGCGTCTTTGTTTTCCTCTGTTTCTTGGGTGATTGTGGGTCCTGCTGCTGTGTGGTTCCAGGTGGGGAGTACAGCGAAGATGATGTGAGCGAGTTGGTCAAGGAAGACGAGGATGAGGAGAAACCATACAAAGAAAAAGGCAAAAAAAGTTCCAAAGCCACTGTGTGCAGGTAAATGCCAAATCCACCCCATCTTAATGGGATCATAAGGGCTTCATTGCTAAGTCACTGGGGTCAGCCGCAATCACCCTCCCTCACATCAGTCACGAAAATGCGGTGTAGTTTAAGCTTTTCTCTTTGGTTACAATTAAAGGTTACCTGCAAAGACAGTACAAAAAGTGCCAAACTTATAAGGGACGATTGTCAAAGAGCATTATCTCTGTTCTGCAGACAGATGTGGAGACAAAGGTTAGATGATTTGCCATAGGCCACGCTGGAAGTCAGTGTCAGAGCCAGGAATAGAGCCCAGTTCCTGTCCTCCAGGTCTAGGCTCTTTCCTCTAGAACAGTGGCTCTCAACCTTTCCAGACTACTGTACCCCTTTCAGGAGGCTGATTTATCTTCCGTACCCCAAGTTTCACCTTAAAAACTACTTGCTTACAAAATCAGATGTAAAAATACAAAAGTGTCACAGGACACTATTACTGAAAAATTGCTGACTTTCCAATTTTTTCCATATAATTATAAAAGAAATCAGTTCAATATAAATATTGTACTTACATTTTAGTGTATAGTATAGAGAGCAGTGTAAATAAGTCATTGTCTGTGTGAAATTTTAGTTAGTACTGACTTCACTAGTGCTTTTTATGTAACCTGTAAAACATGGCAAATCTCTAGATGAGTTGATGTACTCACTGGAAGACCTCTGCATACTCCCAGAGGTACACATACCCGGTTGAGAGCCACTGCTCTAGAATGCTTACTTCCTTACCCAAGTTCTCCATCTCCACCAGTCTTAGTAGCATGGGCTTTTGCCATATAATAGAGCATTTAAAGAGATTCTCTGAATCTTGCCCTTCAACTTTCTGACCAGTGTGGGGTTCTGGCTCAGTGTCTCCCCTTGAAGGTAAGTGGAAGCCTCATGGTTAGAATCCAGCAGTCTTTAAATACAGAATCGTCAAGTCACTTCACCCATGCTCATGTTTCTACTGGTGGGGCTTTGCCCTATCTCAGCATTCCTGTTGTCATCTGTTCCCAGGAAAAGGAAGAGAGGAGGCCTCTTGTTAGTGCTAGGGGAAAGAGAGGAATCGAAGGATCAACAAAGCGACAGTGAGGAGAAAGAGGAGGCTGACAGTCTAAGGCAGGTGAAAGGAGGCAGAGCGGAGGAGGAGGAGAAAAAGAAGAAAGAGGATGCTCTGTGGGCCAGTTTCCTCAGTGATGTGGGTCAGAAATCTAAAGCACCGGCTGCTGCTCAGCTGACCAGTCCACAGACTAACAAGGTAATGGAGAAACCTGGTTGGGGCAGTTTTTATTGTATGGAGTGGGGGAAAGAATCCAAAGGATTAAAATCTGCAGATGGTGATGAATAGTTCTAGTTAGTATTGAGTGTTGTCTTGAAAAGCAAAACAATGGATTCTCCCTACCCCGAATGTGGCCTTGTAGGGCGAGGGTGTCAGAAATGGGGTTGAGCTCTTGGCACCAGCCGGAGTGCTGAAGCCAGAGTCTTTTATTCCAGTTGGAAAGAAGTGACACCGTAAAGGGTGCTGATCTGTCCTGGCTGCTTTTGGTGCTAAGCAGCAGCTTTCTTTGCCTTTCTCTGAGCGTACAATTGGGCACAGATGTCCCTATAAGGTACAAGGCCTATCTCCTCACTAGCTTTGGCATGGACGCTTCATCTAGCCTGTTGCACTGGCTAAGAGTGGTGAAGTCCTGGCTAAACCCTTCAGTATGATGGTGGGATGGGAAGGTCTGGTCCAGCATGGGAAGGAGGGGAACTGGAGCTGCCAGCTGCCAATGGCTTGTCAGGTTCCTGTTAAATGTTGGGCAGGTTGACCCCCCCTACCATGGGCTGCATGCAGCTGCAAATGGCAAATGTAATTTGCATGAGTGCCTCTAGTGCAGCACTGTTCCTCTTTGGTTCCATTTGCATTTCCTAAAAGGACGATTAGGAGGAGGGGAAACATGGGGTGTAAAACATACCAATGCGACCCCCTGCAATCCAGGCTGTCCTGAAGATGCTGCAGGTTTGGATTGTCACTCTGGGATGAAAGGGGATCTCATCTCTCTGCTGCCTTTCTCTGAAGTGGTGCTTTTTAACATAAACTGCTTGGCTGTGGAGTCTCTGACCCAACTGTCCTTTTCTCCACGGCAGAAGTCTGACATTATAAAGCCCATTGATTTGGGGTTCTTTGGTCAGGGTATGCTTTGTTGTAAACATTTCAGCACAAGAACCTGAATGAGAAACTAACTAGAACTACTATTAACCTAATGAACTTGACTAATCCAAGTGGTTTGGCACTTACTGGTAGCTGGTCACATGGAGGTAGCTCCCCCTAGCTTTCAGCTGCTAAATTGCAATACCTCCACCTCCCCCTTAAAATACATTATTTTCCTAATGTCACTTTTCAATGTCCTTGAAGACAATAGGGATGAACAGGAGTCAGTGAGGGCTCAGTTTGCCCCCAGAACCTTAAGTAGAGGCAGTGGTGAGTGAAAGGAAGGAACCCAGATTGACTCTCAGATCCCAATATGAGTGTACAGGGCTGGCAGCTATAAAAAAAAATTGTAAACTTGAGCATACATGCACTGTAGTCATTGAGCGACATGAAACACAGATCCCCACAAGGCCATTTATACAGAGCCACCCTTCAGAATATAGCTGCATCTGAAGGCTCCAAAATGGATTCAGTTGTATAATCCTTGGTTTTCATTTGCTCATAACTTTTAGAAAAAAAATCTCCAGTTGGGTTGAAATCTTCATGCTTGGTCTCTTCCCAAAGGTGAAGTGGTGCCTGTTGAGCATTTGAGTCACTTACATTCAAGATTGTTTTAAAAATAAGATGGTGAAAAAATACACTATTCTGATAGTTGCTTTTTTGCAGGCTTATTGCTAAAAAATGGCTGGACTTTGAAAGTTCCATATGCAGTTAATTCTCAGTGCAGAGTCCGGGCTAGGTTTGGGAAATCTTGGTTTTGGATTTCTTAAAGTCATATCTGTTTTTAAATGGATAGAAAACAGAAGTGTTACAGGCATGCTTGAAAAGTTTGCAGTTGTCATTTGTGTGCACCATTGTAAATAGCAGTTGTTTCTGACTGGGGACACTGCCTGACCAGAAGCTAACCCAGTTCCTGGTAGCTAAAAATCTGAAGACTTTTCCTTAAAACAAAGTATAATAATTAACTAAGGCAATTAAATGCAAACACTAGTGTTAATATAAGGATGAGAAATCAGTCATCAGAAAATTCTCAAGAGCTCTACTGCAACAGGAATGTAACCATTTTGTATAGATGTATTTTCTCTTTGTTTTCCCTGTTTAAAAGCAAACTGTAGTACATTGCTTTTAGTTGTTGAAAGGTTATGGGACAGGTGAGTGTAATTTGGTAGTAGAAAGCTTAATTTGGGATTTCCAGATGTTTACCTAATTTCTGAACTTTATACTGATGCTAGTTTTTGCATTTGGTCCCTTAAAGGGCAGCCCTTGGATTCCTCGGGCTTTTCTGCTGGATGTGCAGAAGAGTCTGAGGTTCCAATCTTGGCCCTGCAATGAGGGTTAGAATCCAAGTGGCAAATTTAAATCTGCCAGCTGAGCCACTAATCTCCTTTGCCATTATTGTGGGTGACTTGCTTTGGATAGTGACCACTGGAGCCAGGATCTGAGCTGTAAATCCAGTGCCTCGCACTGATGGGGCGGTCCATAGGCCACTTGACATAATTAGGTGGTGTCTCTGCAGGTTTCAGGTTCTTTGATTTGTCATTGCTGTGTTTCTCAGACTACAGAGGAGAAGAGTTCGAGCAAACTCCAGGAAGAAGCAAAAGAGCCAGAGAAGCCAAAAGAGATGGCAAAAGTGACAATCACCAAAGTGTTTGATTTTGCAGGTGAAGAGGTCAGGTGAGTTTGCCTTTAGCTGGTATGTCCAAGTTATTGTATGTTGCCTTTGGAAAATGAGTGTCTAGAACATCTGTCTTCCTGCTAAAATGTTGGTGGTGCAGAGCAGAGCTAGATGCTCCTTCTGTTCTCAGTGTGCGGTTCTAGTTCCGTAACTGACCATGGACAACTCTTGTAATGCAAATTGTACTGCAGTTCACTGTAGCTCTGGGTGACCCATGAAGTCTTGTTAAAGACAAGACACAGGGATAGTAGCACCTTGCTGTTAGCCAACTCCCTTATAAAACTGACAGACATAGGGCTGGACTAATGAGTTGTTTGACACTGGGTGTGCTTTGAGGAGCTGGTTCTCTTCAAAGCCTTCCATGAGCAAAGGCCTGACTATCTCTTGGACTGTGTCTCCTTTCACATCCCTGTGAGAGTGCTGGGATCAACATGTAGGCTGCAGTTGAGGGAGCTTAAGACAAAGCTCATAGAATCATAGAACTGGAAGGGGCCTCGAAAGATCTTCTAGTCCAATCACCTGCACTCATGGCAGCACTAAGTATTATCTAGACCATCCCTGGCAAGGGATTGTCTAACCCGCACTTAAAAAAATCTCCAATAATGGAGACTCTTTGCTGCTTTTTCCAATAATGGAGATTCCACAACCTCCCTCGTCAGTTTATTCCAGTGCTTAACTACCCTGATAATTAGGAAGTTTTTCCTAATGTTCAACCTAAACTGGCCTGGTGCTGCAATTTAAGCCCATTGCTTCTTGACCTGTCCTCAGAGGTTAACAAGAACAGTTTTTCACTTTCTTCCTTGTACTTGAAAACTGTTATCTTGTCCCTCCTCAGTCTTCTCTTCTCCAGACTAAATAAGCCCATTCTTTTCAATCTTCCCTCACAGAACATGTCTTCTAGACCTTTAATCATTTTTTCTTGCTCTTCTCTGGACTCTCTCCAGTTTGTTCACATCTTTCCTGAAATGTGGTGCCCAGAACTGAACACAATACTCCAGTTGAGGCCTAATCAGCGCAGAGTAGAGCAGAAGAAGTACTTCTTGTGTCTTGCTTACAACACTCCTGCTAATACAGCTCGGAAGGATGTTTGCCTTTTTTTTTTTTTTTTTTTTGGAACAGTGTGACACTGACGACACACATTTAGCTTGTGATCCACTACAACCCCCAGATCCCTTTCCACAGTACTCCTTCCTAGGCAGTCACTTCCCATTTTGTATGTGTGCAACTGATTGTTCCTTCCTAAGTGGAGCACTTTGCATTTGTCTGTATTGAATTTCATCCTGTTTACTTCAGACCATTTCTCCAGTTTGTCCAGATCATTTTGAATTTTAATCCTATCTGCAGCCCCCCCAGCTGGGTATCGTCCGTAAACTTTATAAGTGTACTGTCTATGCCATTTATTTAAATTATTAATGTGATGATGATGATGACAGTAGTGGGGCAGGTTTCTCAGTGGACAGTGATGGAACATCCTTCTGTGGAGCTTAGTCGCTGGCCATCTTCAGAGCACAAGGGTAAACTCGCTACTTTGCTTAGGCCTTCCCTCAATGAGGGATACTGGCAAATGGCTTGCCAGCCTCTACCCCATGGAATTCAGCCACCTTGCAGGATGATGTGTCAGGAAGTGCAGGGCATTCGGTCATAGTGGGACAACGGTGATGCCTCTTATTTTAAATGCCACAGTGAGAAACATGTTAGCAATGCCCGAAGTTAGCATTGAGGAGCATTGGCTGTGCTGGGTTGGTGAAGCTTGCATAATGCCTGGCTGCATTATGGCCTGGTAAAGATAATGATGTTGGCAACAGAATAGAATCGTCACTCTACGTAATAAAGGCAAAATGCTGATCCCTGATCTCATGAAAAATTAAAACGTATGGAATTGAATTCTCCACCAGGGGGAGCCAAACCCAAGCAATAACACCCCAATGTTATCCAAGAAAGAAGAGGGAAGCATAGATAAACTGCTCCCAATGACATTGCTTTTAATTATGGGTGATTGAGTGATATGGAAAGACAGTGAGCCAGTCACATAACTTGGACCTATTTCTCAGTGGAATTAGTACTGTTGAAATAATTGATACCTTGTATTTTCTGAAGATAGCACCTTCTGTTGGAGAATCTCCAAGTGCTTTTCATATGGTAATGAGGTAAGCCTCCCAATTGTGGTGCCTCAGTTTCCCTGTGTATAAAATGGAGATACTGTATACCTTCTGGAGGGTGGGCAGGGGACTTTCCCAAAAGCGTCTGTTGCAGAGTCACAAAGAGAACCTAGGTGCCCTGGCTCCCAGTACTCTACTCTAAGTGCTAGGTTCCATTGCTTCTCTCCAGGACTGTTTTAAGACTTGAACCTTTGCATATGTTCTTATTTCTTACCCACACATATGAGAAATAGAAGTTCAGATGCAGTTGTGCTCTTAAATGAAAAGAGACTAATCAGTGACACTGCAGGTTGCCAGTTTAAAAACCTACACTGCTACTTGGATAAAGCAGCTTCTCAGCCAAATGAAGCATTGCAGAGACATGTTCCCTCTCAGTTACCAAAGGACTCTTTCCTCCCTTCACATCACACAAACGCCTCTTATTCAGGATACAGTCTAATTAGAGGTATAAGAGGTTTGCTCAGCAAGAAACTATTACTGAATTTTTCTGAAATCTGTGGGATGTGGATCTGCAGTTGCTATTGCTGATTCAAGTCTCTTGTGCATATAGGTGAGTATGATAAGCGTATAGTTTAAAGGAGGACTTTGATTAATAGGCAAATGTACCTTGTAGGTTTTCTTAAGGACACCAGTATTCCATGGGTGGAAGAGTGCTTAAGCATTAATGCCTTTAAAGCAGGGATTGTCAAAGGAGCCTAGCAGAATTAGATGAATTTATTCTCCTTTGACAATCTTAGCCTTAATTTTTCTCTCTTGTCCTCAGGAAAGAGCCTCTTGCTGAACGGCAGGACAGCACTGTGAGGGAGACAAGGGTGTTGTGAGCTTCTCCAGGCATGAGATCTGTCCCTAAATCTGTCTTGGGCATATGGAGGGGGCCCATTACCACAATAGCTAGATCTTGCAAAATGGATGTGAGAATTCTCACTGCCCTTCCTCACTATGGTGGTGATAATTTTGGGGAGGAGGGATTGGGGACGGATTATTTTATTCCTGCCTGTCAAAAGGAGTGACATGCCCTGGGGAGTAAAATTTAGCAAGGGGCTCAAATACTGAGCTCAGGGCTTTAAACATCAATATCCACTCATTCAAGCTACAGCTTTTTAATATTACATCCTGAATGCCCTACATTAATGTAAGGCATCTTTTTCCTGCAGGAGTTGCTTTTCTGGCAGCCTCCCACTCTTTAGCAGTGGGCTTATCTCTAAGGGGTCTGTCGGAGAAATGAGTTCAGTTACTAGTTAAACTGTCACTTCTTTCTAGAATAAATCAAATCTGGGGATTTGGTGTAATCCTGCAAACCACCAAGGTTAATTTATTTTATATTGTTTAAAGCAAGCCCTGTGTCAGCAAGTCCCCAAAGCTTGGGGTGGCTCGAGATAGACCAGCAGAGCAATGCCATCCATAGCTTGTGGTGAATAACCAGCCTGAAGCTCCAGCCATTCTGGCATCAGAGTAATTGACACCCCAATCGCCCAGCTACTTGCATCTCACAGCATCCCATACTGCAGGCTGCCAGTAAAGATTCCATGGACCATGGCTTGAGACCCACCCCTGTGAACACCCCTCTGAACAGTGCTAGGTTGGGGAAGTGGGGGTGTTCTTTTCTTTAAAGGAATATGATGCTGTTTGTACACAATGGTAGCTTATAGAAAGGGCCTGAAAACCAAACACTGGATTTTTCTCCCAGGGAGATAACTGGCAAGTGTCTGTTATGCTGTTTTCTAAGTGGGCTGAGGCTGCATTTCAGGAATGGTTCCTTTTTTGAAAACTATAGAATTTAGATCAAGATTTAAGCCTGGATAGCTTTGAGGTACAGATCTCAATGGTCTTTTCTTGAACCTCTTATTGCCTAGAAACCATTTATTTTTATTCTTATACAGATACAGAGAAAACACGTCTAATCTGCAACACAAGGTGTTTAATACAGAACCACCCCAAGCTTCCTAGGGGATGGGGTGGGAAAGGCACCTCTATGTCCAGCCCATTGTGTCATGTAGGATATTCCATGATTCCAGGCCCAGGAGAAACCACCTTTTCCTATATTAGATTAATTAATCTAATTAGACTAAGTCTGCTGTTGGCTCACCCTTGCTAGCTTAGAGAAGCTTCTTAGTGGGTTCAGAATATTAAAAATGCCAAATAAAGGACCAAGTTTGTGGCCTACTCTGTTTTCTAAATTAAGTTTACCTATTACTATTCAGAGCTGAAGCATCTCAGTCTTGGAATTATTCATGATCGTTCTTCGATGGCTGATTTCCATTTCTCCTTGGCACCTATTCCCCTGTTCTGACACTGTCTCTGCCGCTTATTGTCAGCAGTTCATGTCCCTTTTGTGTGCAATAGGCACGGAGCAGCGGGCGATTGTCACCCAGAGAGCTGTAAATAGTGGACTGTGGGAGCAATTTGCAAAGCCCGTTTACCTCTCAATGAAAGTTCAGCATCGTCTCGCAGCACCTGGGTGGATAGAAGCCCTTTTGAAGCACTCTGCTTTATGAACTTGCCTCATGATGCAAGGCATGCAGCTGCATTAATAAGCAGCAGTTCTCTGGTGCCAGTCTAATTACAGATAAAAGCCCCTATCAGGAGGCTTGTGTTCTGGTTGGCTGCCGCAACTTCTGTGGCTCCTGGCCTTTCTGTCGATTACTGCTGAGCACTGGGTACAGAAACCAATTTCCAGCTGGAAGGGAGCGGGTGCTCATCCAGAATCGCAGTAAAACTGACCTAGTGTGAATGGAGCTGGCCATGAATCCATGCTATCACTGCAATGTGTCACGGGCCAGAATCCAAGCGGTTGGGAGGAGGCCAGAGAGAAGCCAGTTCTGATAACAATCAGAAACGGGGAGCTAATCTGAGAGCTCATTTCAGAAGACATTAATTACAGAGAGGAAGCATTGTCCAGTGGGCAGGGCACTTCCCTACCTTACAAGGATGGGAGGGTAACTGTACTGAGAGATTGTGAGGTGCTCACAGACTATGATGATAGGGGCTGTATAAGTACCATCAGTAGAGGTGATATCCATGCAACTAGAGACGCGATCTGGGTTGACTGGCCTGGCCTTTGGAGACCAGCTTTCTAGACCCGTGGCTCTATCCTTTTGAGTTTCAGCCATCCAGCCTCCTTAACTTCTCCAGGCTCCCCACCACCGCCACCACTCCTCGTCCTGTCCCCAGTCATGCATTTGCTTTAAATAGTGCTTGTGTGTGGGCTATTGAAACAACTGGCCCCTTTAGCTCCCCCACGGACAACATGGACAACCACATCCAGCTGCCCATGAAAGCGCACCCACACGAGACAAGCCACATAGAAAAAACACATGAATTTCCTGCAGGTCCCCAGTCATTGCAGTGGGCAGCTACCCCACTTCATTCCATGCACCAGGTGGCTCCATGCAAGGTTATAAACAGCAGCAGTCGTACCTTCAGCAAGGAGTGGTGCCTGCTGGATCCAGAGGAATCCCAGAACAGGTGGGACCAAGTACTCAGTGCTGCCCAAGGCTGCCCTTGTGATGAGTGTCTGGGTCTCTGTTTGAAACACAAGGGCCAGATTTAAGCAATGAGCTCTCTGCAGTTGGTTCCTCTTCCTAACTTTGCGGAGGGGCTTGCTGTTGTCTTTGTGGAAGCGTTTCTAATGCAATTAGAATCCATTTGTATTGCCCCTTGAGTAGTTCTCTTCCCACCCTTACCCTGAGGGACTCGCATCCTCCCTGGCAGATGGCTCCATCAGAGAACTTTGGAAAAACTTCCCTAAGACTGACTTTGTCCCAAGACTTCTCCTCGCAAGTTTGGAATCAAAGCCACTTTCATCTGGACACACAGTGAGGAGGTGCATTTATTTTTTCCCCAAAGCTCAGATCTAATCCACTCCTTGTAGGGATGCCGGTGTAGGGAGCTTGCCCAATGCGTGCCTTTACTTTCTGACTGCTCAGCTGCAGCAGCAGGGATGCTGGAACCTTCACTGGCACTGCTCTGCCAGGAATGCAAGACCACAGAGCTCTGGACATGAGGCCCATTGGAGCTGGAGTTTTACCACAGCCCTTGGCTGGGTGGAAATGGGGATAGTGGTTTCTTATCTGAGAAAATATTTGACGAATCACTTAGTTGACAACAGAAGATGGCTCACATGTGGAGCAGAACTGACTCAAGATCATCAGTTAAGGAGGGGCTCTACAATCTTCCTTAAATGTTTCTGAGCTGCACATTTGCTGATTAATTCAGGATGTTTCTGAAAGTGCTTTGCTGTGGCTACTGGGCTGATCATTAAAGCTTACCGCTGTTTTTAAGCCCCCTGCTAGAATGTCCACTGTACTGTCTAGGGCAGGGTTTCTCAGCCTGTGGGTCGGGACCCAAAATTGGGTCTCTGGAATGTTTCAAAGGGTTGTGTGCCGTTCCCACAGGGCTGGTTGGGCTCACCTCCCTGCTCCAGGCACTGCAACCTCTGGGTTCCCAGAGCCACTCAGGTTTGGCCCAGCTGTTGTGATGATGGCAGTCCGGGTAGGCCAAAGTTGAGTGAGTGGCCCTGCAACTCCATGAGCCAGGTCACAACTTCATTCACAAATTCGGTCCAGTTGAGGGTGGGGCCAAACATTAGCACTGCAACCCCTGAGGTTGCAATGCCCAGAGTGGAGAGCCAAGTCCACAGCACAGGAGCTGCCACTGTGGGGTGAGTGCCGGGCAGGATCCAGTCCCTCCGGGAGGCAGGATCTGACCGAAACCACTCCAAGGCCTTCACCCTCAGACTATTTACTGGGTCGGGACAGTCCATAAACATTTACAACTGGGTCCTGAGCCCACAAAGGTTGAGAGCCAATGGTCTAGGGCAGTGGACAAGCTGACCCTACTGGCTCTTTCACCAAAAGAGCTGTCCTGTTAATTAAATAGCTGCGAAAAACACCTGCTGGTGCAGATTCTTTGCCCCCAGTGTCAGGAAAACCAGTCATATGGAGTCTGCTTTTTTACACTGTCCCTTTAAGCTGAGTTTATTAAAATATCACGTGTGGATGTATAGTAGAAGCACGGGTAACAGAAGGCTCCCTGGTGTGTTTAAAGCCCTTTTGGACAGGAGGTTTTGCAAATGCAAAAGGAAAAAATGCTTAGCGTTTCTACAGAACTGTCCATCTAATTATGTCAAAGCACTTTCTAAAGGAACGTTTTTATAGATGTGGAAACTGAGGCAGAGGTTAACTGACATGGTTCAAGGTCACCCAGCAAGCCAGTGTCAGCACCTAGACCTCACTATCCCCCGGACTATATGACATATGGCTGGATGCAGTCAGTTCTTTGCATCAAGGAGGACTGCTGGCTCTGTGTGCAGAGCTGGGGTTGCACCTTTCAGTGGGGCCAGTATCTTAGCGGGGAGGGA
This sequence comes from Mauremys reevesii, assembly GCF_016161935.1. NCBI lineage: Eukaryota > Metazoa > Chordata > Testudines > Geoemydidae > Mauremys > Mauremys reevesii. The sequence goes on from NC_052638.1 coordinate 1,439,442, forward strand.
TAGCTCAGTGGTTTGAGCATTGGCCTGCTAAACCCAGGGTTGTGAGTTCAATCCTTGCGGGGGCCACTTAGGGATCTGGGGGAAAAATCAGTACTTGGTCCTGCTAGTGAAGGCAGGGGGCTGGACTCAATGACCTTTCAAGGTCCCTTCCAGTTCTAGGAGATTGGTATAGCTCCAATTATTATTATATTATATATATTATTATTAAATGTAGGGATTCAGGGAGGAAGAAGGGTCAGACAGAGGCATTTATCTTTTAAAGGTGAAATACAAAGCTTTTTAAAAACTGCCTAGAAGTTCTGATCAGTGACCAAATAGATCTGTGAACTTAACTTTAAAATAATTGCTGAGTTTAGGATTGTCACCTGTGTCAGGTGAAATTTAAAACACTGAACTTAGAACTTGGTAAGTAAAAGAGGCTGATTTCCAATCAGTACTGTTTATAAATGCCTTTGTAACTTTCAGTTGTACACATGAATTTAGTCACTGATTGGGTAGCTCATGGCTTAACAGCTTTTCAGTCCACCTTAAGGAAATAGAGCAAGGATCATTCTGGGGCAGTTACTCTTGACTGGGGTCCTAGAGATGGGCGAGGGTTCTTTTGGAGGGTGAAGGAGGTCAGGTTTGGCCATGACTTGAGGTAGGGAAAGCAAAGCCTGGGGGATAGTGGGTCTGAGGAGCTGAACCATTAAGGGTTTGCCTGTTCTGATAAAACCACACATCGAGCCTGATGCTGCAGGCCCCTTATGTGCAGGCTAGAGACTGAGGCTGGGAGTTGTGTCTGCAGAACTGCAACATTAAGCCCAATGCTGGGAGAGCAATACAGCGGTGCACAGACAATCCAGGAAGTTTTTGGAAAGTGTAGGGGACAATTTCCTGGTCCAAGTGCTGGAGGAACCAACTAGGGGCAGAGCTCTTCTTGACCTGCTGCTCACAAACAGAAGAATTAGCAGGGGAAGCAAAAGTGGATGGGAACCTGGGAGGCAGTGACCATGAGATGGTCGAGTTCAGGATCCTGACACAAGGAAGAAAGGAGAGCAGCAGAATACGAACCCTGGACTTCAGAAAGGAGTCCAGGAGAGCTGGCTGTATTTTAAAGAATCCTTATTGAGGTTGCAGGAACAAACCATCCCGATGTGTAGAAAGAATAGTAAATATGGCAAGCGACCAGGTTGGCTTAACAGTGAAATCCTTGCTGATGTTAAACACAAAAAAGAAGCTTACAAGAAGTGGAAGATTGGACAAATAACCAGGGAGGAGTATAAAAGTATTGCTCAGTCATGCAGGAGTGAAATCAGGAAGGCCAAATCACACTTGGAGTTGCAGCTAGCAAGAGATGTTAAGAGTAACAAGAAGGGGTTCCTCAGGTATGTTAGCAACAAGAAGAAAGTCAAGGAAAGTGTGGACCCCTTACTGAATGAGGGAGGCAACCTAGTGACAGAGGATGTGGAAGAAGCTAATGTACTCAATGCTTTTTTTGCCTCTGTCTTCACAAACAAGATCAGCTCCCAGACTGCTGCACTGGGCAGCACAGTGTGGGGAGAAGGTGACCAGCCATCTGTGGAGAAAGAAGTGGTTCGGGACTAGTTAGAAAAACTGGACGAGCACAAGTCCATGGGTCTGGATGCGTTGCATCCGAGGGTGCTAAAGGAGTTGCAGAGCCATTGGCCATTATCTTTGAAAACTCATGGTGAATGGGGGAGGTCTTGTATGACTGGAAAAAGGCTAATGTAGTGCCCATCTTTAAAAAAGGGAAGGAGGAGGATCCGGGGAACTGCAGGCCAGTCAGCCTGACCTCAGTCCCTGGAAAAATCATGGAGCAGGTCCTCAAGGAATCAATTCTGAAGCACTTAGAGGAGAAGAAAGCGATCAGGAACAGTCAGCATGGATTCACCAAGGGCAAGTCATGCCTGACTAACCTAATTGCCTTCTATGAGGCGATAACTGGCTCTGTGGATAAGGGGAAAGCAGTGGATGTGTTATTCCTTGACTTTAGCAAAACTTTTGATACGGTCTCCCACAGTATTCTTGCCAGCAAGTTAAAGTAGTATGGGCTGGATGAATGGACTATAAGGTGGATAGAAAGCTGGCTAGATCGTCAGGCTCAATGGGTAGTGATCAACGGCTCCATGTCTAGTTGGCAGCCGGTATCAAGTGGAGTGCCTCAAGCGTCGGTCCTGGGGCCGGTTTTGTTCAATATCATCATTAATGATCTGGAGGATGGTGTGGACTGCACTCTCAGCAAGTTTGCAGATGTCACTAAACTGGGCCGAGTGGTAGATACGCTGGAGGTTAGGGATAGGATACAGAGGGACCTAGACAAATTAGAGGACTGGGGCAAAAGAAACCTGATGAGGTTCAACAAGGACCAATCAAGTTCAATCCTTGAGGGGGCCACTTAGGGATCTGGGGCAAAAATTGGTCCTGCTAGTGAAGGCAGGGGGCTGGACTCAATGACCTTTCGAGGTCCCTTCCAGTTCTAGGAAATTGGTATATCTCCAATTATTACCTTTTTATTACCTAAGGACAAGTGCAGAGTCCTGCACTTAGGATGGAAGAATCCCATTAACTGTTAGACTAGGGACCAAATGGCTAGGAAGCAGTTCTGCAGAAAAGGACCTAGGGGTTACAGTGGACGAGAATCTGGATATGAGTAGACAGTATGCCCTTGTTGCCAAGAAGGCTAATGGCATTTTGGCCTGTATAAGTAGGGGCATTGCCAGCAGATCAAGGGACGTGATCATTCCCCTCTATTCGGCATTGGTGAGGCTTCATTTGGAGTACTGTGTCCAGTTTTAGGCCCCACACTACAAGAAGGATGTGGAAAAATTGGAAAGAGTCCAGCGGAGGGCAACAAAAATGTTAGGGGGCTGGAGCATATGACTTATGCGGAGAGGCTGAGGGAACTGGGATTGTTTAGTCTGCAGAAGAGAAGAATGAGGGGGGATTTGATAGCTGCTTTCAACTACCTGAAAGGGGGATCCAAAAGGGATGGATCTAGACTGTTCTCAGTGGTGGCAGATGTCAGAACAAGGAGTAATGGTCTCAAGTTGCAGTGGGGGAGGTTTAGGTTGGATATTAGGAGAAACTTTTTCACTAGTAGGGTGGTGAAGAACTGGAATGGGTTACCTAGGGAGGTGGTGGAATCTCCTTCCTTAGATGTTTTTAAGGTCAGGCTTGACAAAGCCCTAGCTGGGATGATTTAGTTGGGGTTGGTCCTGCTTTGAGCAGGGGGTTGGACTAGGTACCTCCTGACGTCCCTTCTAACCCTGATATTCTATGAATCTATGACCCTTACCGAGATGGGGAACTACAGAACAGTGGATCTGACCTGTGAGAGCTCTTAGCGTGCTGCCAAGAGCTGCCCCCTACAAAGCACCTTCCCTGCTCCCTGAGGGGTTCTTTAGTTACCACCATGCAGTATTCCACATCCCTGCTCAGCTCTGCCTTCTCTCCCAGTAACTGTAGTTTCACTCCTGCTCTTTCCACAGCAGCCAGGACCCCTGGGGTAGGGTGGTATCCCTTCTGCCTCCCAGGCTAGGTGGCTGAGTGAAAAATGAGCCCAAGGGTATGTCTGCTTTCCTGCCACAGTCCATAGGATGGAATTCTGCCTCTCGGTTCTGTTGGGCTATTCTTACACTTATGGCAGCATGTAGAGTACAGAACTATACATGTAGCTACATGCTGTGTCTGGCAGCGGGGAAAGGCTCCGGAAGCTCCCCACTACTAGAGCCTTTCACTGTGGCAAGGAAAGGCGCTGGCAGCATGGAATCTTCCCTCCTGGCTGCTGGAGCCTTTCTCACCACCTCCCCCTGCCAGAGCCTTTCCTCGCCGCAGTGAAAGGTTCTGGTAGTGGGGGGCAATACTGCTAAAGATAGCAGTATAGGCATGAGAGGTTCTGCTTGGCCTGCAGAGAGTGCTGCAAGGTTGTCAAGGTTCCTTCCCCACTCTGGACTTTAGAGTACAGATATGAGGATCTGCATGTGAACCCCTAAACTGAATTATCAGCTTAGATTTGGTTTTGCTGCCACCACTCCCAAATACTAATTCCCTTCCCTGGATAGTGTTGAGAGACTTCTTCACCAAGTTCCTGGTGAACACCGATCCAACCCCTTGGATCTTAACACAAGGAGAATTTAACCATCCCTCCTCCATTCCCCCACCAATTCCTGGTGAGTCCAGATCCAATCCCCTTGGATCTTAAAGCAAGGAAAAATCAATCAGGTTCTTAAAAAGAAGGCTTTTAATTAAAGAAAGAATCATCTCTGTAAAATCAGGGTGGAAAATAACTTAACAGGGTAATCAGATTCATAGAGCCCAGAGGAACCCCCTCTAGCCTTCGGTTCAAAGTTACAGCAAACAGAGGTAAATCCTCTTAGCAAAAAGGAACATTTACAAGTTGAGAAAACAAAGATAAAACTAACACCCTTGCCTGGCTGTTACTTATAAGTTTGAAATATGAGAGACTGGTTCAGAAAGATTTGGAGAGCATGGATTGATGTCTGGTCCCTCTTAGTCCCAAGAGCGAACAACCGCAAAACAAAAAGCACACAAACAAAAGCCTTCCCCCCCCCCAAGGTTTGAAAGTATCTTGTCCCCTTATTGGTCCTTTGGGTCAGGTGTCAGTCAGGTTACCTGAGCTTCTTAACCCTTTATGGGTAAAAGGATTTTGGTGTCTCTGGCCAGGAGGGATTTTATAGTATTGTACACAGGAGGGCTGTTTCCTTCCCTTTATAGTTATGACAAAGGTATAGCTGGGTGTGTGGAGCACTTGAGTCGCCTAAGTCGTGTCTCATCACCTACACTTCTGTTTATACCCAATCTAGCTGGTCCTCTGTGCACCGCCGCAAGTGTAGATGTAGCCTTAGTCTGTCAGTACATCATGCTGAGCCCCGATCTCCTACCAGCAAGTATAGGGAAGAGTTGGGAAATGCCAAGCATGAGCTATAAAATGAAACTTCTTTTTTTTAAAGCAAGGATTTACTGCAGTGACTTTCAGGATTTAGAGTGTTTTTCCCATCCCCAGTATAGCTCAGCCAGATGCCCTCCAACTCTATGGTCACTCACAGTGTAGCTCGGACAGATGCATCACCTAAACCTGTCAGGATAGGCTTAGGATAGAACACATGGTTAACCCTCTTCTTGCATTACCAGTCAGGCTTCTGGAAATCCAGGCTGTTAGTAGCGAGAAGTTGAGAGAGCCTTCAGAATTCTTGCTGGAGATGTTGGTGAGGGTCTTGGATGCAGTGTGTCATTCCCAAGGTGTTGTGCAGGGATGAATAGAAGAGAAGGACAGTGTCCTTTGGTGCGATTCAGAAACGGGGATCAGTGCTTTGATGTCTTTTCTTCAGTTGCTGATGCTGTAGATGAGGCGCACAAGGCTGATGTGTATTGCTGATCTTCATGCAGATTGTTTTTTTTTTTTTTCTGAAAAGCTTTTGCAGAATCAGTGAATGATGGGGCAAGTAAGTGCTAGCGGAATTGTTCTTTGTGTCCAAAAATCTCCAATTCCCGTTGCTTTATACAGAAAGGGTTGTAGGATCCAGGGCTTTACAAGGGCTTCCTGCAAAAGTGGACCATTTAATTATTAAACCTACTTCATGGGACTGTGAGCAATTTAGTAGAAGCCCAGTGCATAGCCAGGCAAGGGATCACCCTCTGGAAACCAAACCCCGTGGCTTCCTTCTGGACTGGCAGGAGTTTGGAATGCCCTGCATTTTCCTCTAGTTATTACCTCAAAGAGAGGTATGGAGAGAGCTACATCCAGCTCTGATATATGGAGGTCTGCTGTTTACTGGAAATAAGGGTAATTAACCATTGAAATAATTGGAACAATTTACCAAGGGCTGTGGTCGATTCTCCATCATTGACCATTTTTCAATCAGGAGTGAATGTTTTGCTAAAAGATCTGCTCTAGGAATTATTGTGGAGGAAGTTCTATGGCCTGTGCTATACAGGAAGTCAGACTAGATGATCACAACGGTCCATGTGAATACCTTGAAATAAGTCTGCTTGGGGGCAGTGGGAAGTAGGGGAAGGAGACACCCATCTAGATATTTATACTGTGCTCCTCACCGTGACATTGAGTGCAGTGCTGCTAAAAGCAGGGTCATGAACCTGGAATGGAAGTCCTGAGTCTGCTTGGCCAAGCTTTGAGTAGGGTAAGCTCTGAGGACCATCAGGGTGTCTAAGGCTGCCTTGTCTGGATGGGAGAAGATTGGTCTGTCTTGTGTCCGTTTTAATTCCAGATTCTCTAACCTGGCGAAGGGGATCTGGAAGAGCCTATTCTAGTTGCTTCCTTGTTATTTGTGTTTCCTGGGGTTCGCCTCTACATTCCTCACAGAGCCCTAAGGATCTCCCCACTTGGAACGCCCTGATCCTCATTCTTTTTGGGATCCGCAGCTCCCATCCTTCCTGCAGAGCGAAGCTAGATAGTATTTCCTTTGGAGCCTGCTCTATAAGAGCTGTTCAATGACTGTCACTTATCCCCATTGCCCCCCATAGCATCCCCAAAGCTGGGAGCTCTTTTTCTATAGCACTTCCAGAAATTTGGCCTAGATAGTAAGAGACCAGAAGTCTTTTTGGACCCACGATTTCTGAAAGAGAATAAAGCCATCTTGGGAATGAAGCCAACCCCCCAAGTAGGTTCCAGGGATGAATGCCTTTGATATTGGTTTTGCTCTTTAAAATGAAAAAATGACTAGCAGCTTTGCTGCAGCTGATGCTTAACCCGCTGATCTTGGCATTATGACATGTCAGCAGCACAGTTCAGTGCTGTGTCTGTCCTTGCAATGTTATTGCTCTTAGAGGTCAGAGGATACCTCAGACTTGTGCAGTTTATATTGACTTTTTCCCATTTCAAAAGCAGCTATTGATTTTGGAACCCAGTAAGTAAAAGTATGATACCTCTGAGGAGATGCATAAAGCTTCTGAAAGGGTCTCCTGGCAAGCTTCGATAACCTTTCTGAAACTTATATAGACAAATAAGGACATTTCCCTGGAGGGTCGGGTCGGGTCTGATTTTAGCTAATAGTGATTGATAACTGTTGACCAAAGCTGACACCATTAAATGCAGGCATCAGTTATGCTCCTATACATTATGCATAGGGTTCGCTGGCACTTCTGCGAGTAGATGCAGCCGTATATTCCACTTAGGTGTTTGTACACTGGAGCCAGATAATTTTGCCTAGCAGTACCCATGGGAGGCAGTGTTCACACCTAGTGGCCATAGCCCTTCACCTGGCTATATGAGTTGGCGCCGCCTTGACTCCCCTCAATTTTTTCTTACTTTTCCTAGTAACCCTTCATAATATCACCCAGAAATCATACATTTGTGCAAACAGTTTGCCAGATCAGCAAAGCCAGTGTAAGGAAAATGAAAGATCTCATCTGTGTGTGTGACCCTCAAGGAGGGAATCTCAAAGCATCTTCAGAATTGTCAGCTGGATCTTTCCAACCTGTATTGGGTATTTTGAGGACTTCCATCACCATGACCATGCACAGTGAACTTGATGATGGACTCTACTCCTCATCTCTCCCCTCTCAGTTGCTTTCTGGTGGGATATTTTTATTTGCTGCTGGTGCCTTGTCTTCAGTCAGCACTGGAATATTGTAGGGGGAAAGTTTTTGAAAAGCATCTTCAGTGCAGTAGAGAAGGAATCTCTTCCTATGGCTATGGAGGTATTTATACCAAATTAAGGACCACAGCAACACACCAGCTAAAGCACAAGATGAATAGTCAGGAAATCTGAGTTCTTTTCTGTTTGCTGTGGATTTTTTGTGTCACTTGGCTAAGTCTGATCCAGACTGAATCAGATCAGGGTCCATCTGGCTGAGGATCTTATCCCTACAACAGTACCAGATGTTTGAGAGGAAAGTGTAAGAACCTTGCAGCAGGCATAATGATGTGATGGCATAACTTCAGCTCTTCTGTGCGTCCATTTCCGCATCTGGAAAAGGAAGACAAAACTACTTGCCGCCTGGGGGGTTGAACAGCATAATGCTGGCAAAGCACATGCAAAATACTCTTCTTGTGCATTAGATCTTAGAAGAGGACAGTAGTTTCCAAGATTTAGTTGATCTGGTTTGTGCCTCAAACTCAGAAAAGGGGAAGGGTTGGACAACGTAGTTGGGCCGCAGGTGGAGGAAGGGTTTTGTTTTTTGAATAGGTGTTTTTCTTGGTAGTATCAGTTGATAGTGTGACCTCTTGGACTCAGTTTGGCTGTAAAGAAACATGCCTGGTGTCGATGGATCTCAAAGCCTAAGGAATTGAGTGAGCTGTCCATGTTTCAAAGCTGCTCTTTTGCTCTCAGGTCATACACAGGGACCAAGAGCCTCTTTTATGGTTTTATTCCAAAGGCGTCCGAGACAAACTTGCTGTAACTTTTTTGCTGTGTTCCCCTTGTCTCCAAACCACCTCCTTGTTCCTGACAGCTATGGGCTTAGACAAGTACTTTTGATGTCTGAATCGATGCTGACAGAGCCAGCTTTGTAGCCCACAGCTTTGGGTTTCCACCCAGGACAAAGAACAGCTTATGACATTTTAGTAACTGCCAGACTTTGAACCCCAGAGGACCTTTGTGTTTCCCACAAGAGACTGGGGGAAGAGAAGCTGGACTTGTCACTCTGTTATGTCATTAACAACTTACAAACAAAACCAGGCCTAATCTGTTCTCCTTTGGGTGATATTTTTCTCTGGTTATAGTTATGTAGCATCTGTTACCTGAGTATTCACCATCTTTGTCCAGACATTGGTAGTTTTAAGGTGCAGTTTTAGTATATGGTCTTTTGGACCCAGGAGACCCCTTCCTCGGGTGGGGGACGTTTCCCATAATGAAAGTAAATCTGCTGTACAAGAAGAATCAGAGAGACTAGCAGAATATTGATCAATCTTTGACTTTGATTGTACCTCCTTGCAAATCCAGGTAACAAGATGAGAACACCATATTGCATTGACATACAAAGAAAATCTACAAGAGCTAACTGCATCCATTCCCCCAGCTTGGCTAAGGAACCAACTAAAGGTTGGGGCCAGGAGTGGCGAGTTGTATGGGCCCAGGCTCCATGAATATTCAGGGCCCAGGGGCCCGGCTCCAGCAATGTTCGGGGCTGGGTCTCCCTCGGTCCTGCCTGCCGCTCCCACCTGCTGCCCCCGCATGCCTCCCAACCTCTCCTGCTGCCTCCGGGTGATTTAAAAGGGCCCGGAGGCCCCTGCCACCACTGGCAGCACAGCGGGACTGCTCACGTTAGTGTGTGGCCGCAGCAACACTGTGATGTGTAGTCATGCTTTATCGCCAGGGGAGAGCTCTCCCAGCGATAAAAAATAAGTACCCTGAATGAGTGACAGTAGCTTTTTTTTCAAACCCCTGAACGACTAAAGTTTTAGTGCTGAAAGTGGCAGTGTAGACACAGCCTAAGGTGGCTTCCTGCCCACCCGCTGTGCGCTGCTCCAGGAAGCGGCCGGCACGTCCCTGTGGCCCGGGAGGGGGTGGGGGGTGCAGCATGTCTCCATGCCTTGCCCCCGAGCTGCTGCCAGAGAGATGTGCAGGTTGCTTTTGGAAGCTGGCACCGCCCAAGATAAGCACCAACTCCCAACCCCCTCCTGCCCCACAACCCCCTGCCCCATCCCAGAGCCCGCACCCCACACCCAAACTCCCTCCCAGAGACCGAACCCTTTCCTGCACGCCTGTCCCAGCCCAGAGCCTGCATAGAATCATAGACTTTAAGGTCAGAAGGGACCATTATGATCATCTTCTCTGACCTCCTGCACTGCATTGCCACCGAATCTCACCCACCCACTCCTGTATCAAACCTGTGTCTGAGCATTGATGTCGTCAAATCATGGTTTAAAGACTTCAAGGTACAGAGAACCTTCCAGCAAATGACCCATGCCCCATGCTGCGGAGGAAAGCAAAAAAACCCTAGGGCTCCTGTCAATCTGCCCTGGAGGAAAATTCCTTCCCGACCCCAAATATGGCAATCAGCTAACCCCTGAGCATGTGGGCAGGACTCACCAGCCAGACACCCAGGAAGGAATTCTCTGTAGTAACTCAGATCCCACCCCAGCTAACATCCCATCATAGGTCATTGGGCATATTTACTACTAGTAGTCAAAGATGAATTAATTGCCAAAATTAGGCTATCCCATTATACCATCCCCTCCATAAAGTTATCAAGCTTAAGGATATGTCTACACTACGAAATTAGGTCGAATTTATAGAAGTCGTTTTTTTAGAAATCATTTTTATGCAGTCGATTGTGTGTGTCCCCACACAAAATGCTCTAAGTGCATTAAGTTGGTGGACTGAGTCCACAGTACTGAGACTAGTGTCAATTTCCAGAGCGTTGCACTGTGGGTAGCTGTGAGTAGCTATCCCACAGTTCCCGCAGTCGCCGCTGCCCATTGGGATTCTGGGTTGAGATCCCAATGCCTGATGGGGCAAAAACAGTGTCGCGTGTGGTTCTGGGCCCCTTCTCCCTCCCTCCCTCGCTCCATGAAAGCAACGGGAGACAATCGTTTTGCGCCTTTTTTCCTGGGTTACCTGAGCAGATGCCATACCACGGCAAGCATGAAGCCCGCTCAGTTCACCGTCACCGTATGTCTCCTGGGTGCTGGCAGATGTGGGACTGCATTGCTACACAGCAGCAGCTCATTGCCTTTTGGCAGCAGATGGTGCATTATGATTGGTAGCCATCGTCGTCATATTCCTGGGTGCTTTTTTAGTCGACCTCGGTGAGGTCGGTCGGGGGGCCTGGGCAGACATGGGAGTGACTCAGCTAGGTCATTCTCATCTTCTGCCTAGCTCCCAGGAGATGACGATGGCTTGCAGTCGTACTGCATTGTCTGCTCCAGCCCAAGATGTAAAAGATAGATGGATCAAAACAAGAAATTGACCCGATTTGTTTTGTGAAATCAACGGCCTGCTAAACCCATGGTTTTGAGTTCAATTCAGTTCAGGGGGCCATTCTGTGTGACAGTTGTTTGTGTTTCTCCTTGATGCAAAGCCACCCCTTTTGTTGATTTTAATTCCCTGTAAGCCATGTCGTCAGTCACACCTCCCTCCGTCAGAGAGATGGCAGACAATTGTTTCGTGCAAAACCAGGCAAGGAGGCGATGGCAGCATGTGATGAGAGGGACATGGTCATAGACTTCTCACAAAATATGGGCCGGGCAATGTGCACATCATGCTGATGAGCTCTGCAAACACGCTGGCCAAATAGGAAATGAAATTCAAAAGTTTGGGGCCTTTTCCTGTCTACCTGGCCAGTGCATCTGAGTTGAGAGTGCTGTCCAGAGCGGCCACAATGGAGCACTCTGAGATATCTCCCGGAGGCCAATACCGTCGAATTGCATCCACACTATCTCAAATTCGACCCGGCAAGGACGATTTCAGCGCTAATCCCCTCGTCGGAGGTGGAGTAAAGAAATTGATTTAAAGAGCCCTTTAAGTTAAAAAAAAAAAAAAGAAAAAAAAAAAAAGGGCTTCGTCGTGTGGACGAGTCCAGGCTTAAATCGAGTTAATGCTGCTAAATTCGAACTCAAGTCGTAGTGTAGACCAGGCCTTAGTCTTTTGAAGCCAGATATGTTTTTTGCCCCCACTACTCCCCTTGGAAGACTCTTCCAGAACTTCACTCCTCTGATGGTTAGAAACCTTCGTCTAATTTCAAGTCTAAACTGCCTGATAGCCAGTTTATATCCATTTGTTCTTGTGTCCACATTGGTACTGAGTTTAAATAATTCCTCTCCCTCCCTGGTATTTATTCCTCTGATATATTTATAGAGAGCAATCATGTCTCCCCTCAGCCTTCTTTTGGTTAGGCTAAACAAGCCAAGCTCTTTGAGTCTCCTTCCATATGACAGGTTTTCCATTCCTTGGATCATCCTAGTTAGCCCATCTCTGAACCTGTTCCAGTTTGAATTCATCCTTCTTAAACATGGGAGACCAGAATTGCACACAGTATTCCAGATGAGGTCTCACCATTGCCTTGTATAACAGTACTAACACCTCATTATCTCTGCTGGAAATACCTCGCCTGATGCATCCCAAGACCGCATTAGCTTTTTTCACAGCCATATCACACTAGTGGCTCATAGTCATCCTGTGATCAACCAATACTCCGAGGTCCTTCTCCTCCTCTGTTACTTCCAACTGATGCCTCCCCAGCTTATAACAATAGTTCTTGTTATTAATCCCTAAATGCATGACCTTGCACTTTTCATTATTAAATTTCATCCTATTACTATTACTCCAGTTTACAAGGTCATCCAGATCTTCCTGTAGGATAACCCGGTCCTTCTCTGTATTGGCAATACCTTCCAGCTTCGTGTCATCCGCAAACTTTATTAGCACATTCCCACTTTTTGTGCCAAGGTCAGTAACAAAAAGATTTAAATAAGATTGATCCCAAAACCGATCCCTGAGGAACTCCACTAGTAACCTCCCTCAAGCCTGACAATTCACCTTTCAGTACGACCTGTTAACCAGTTCCTTATCCACCTTTCAATTTTCATATTGATCCCCATCTTTTCCAATTTAGCTAATAATTCCCCATGTGGAACCATATCAAATGCCTTACTGAAATTGAGGTAAATTAGATCCACTGCATTTCCTTTGTCTAAAAAATCTGTTACCTTCTCAAAGAAGAAGATCAGGTTGGTTTGGCACGAGCTACCTTTTGTAAAACCATGTTGTATTTTGTCCCAATTACCACTGACCTCAATGTCCTTGACTACTTTTTCCTTCAATTTTTTTCCCAAGACCTTGCATACTACAGATGTCAAACTGACAGGCCTGTAGTTGCCCGGATCACTTTTCCCCCCCTTTCTTAAAGATAGGAACTATGTTAGCAATTCTCCAGTCATACGGTACAACCCCTGAGTTTACAGATTCATTAAAACTTCTTGCAAATAGGCTTGCAATTTCATGTGCCAGTTCCTTTAATATTCTTGGATGAAGATTATGTGGGCCCCCTGATTTCGTCCCATTACGCTGTTGGAGTTTGGCTTCTACCTCCATATCCTCATTTCCATTTGTCATCCTACCATTATCCCTAAGCTCCTCATTAAAGACTGAGGCAAAGTATTTTAATTTAATAATTGGAGATATACCAATCTCCTAGAACTGGAAGGGACCTTGAAAGGTCATCAAGTCCAGCCCCCTGCCTTCACTAGCAGGACCAAGTACTGATTTTTGCCCCAGATCCCTAAGGGGCCTCCTCAAGGATTGAACTCACAATCCTGGGTTTAGCAGGCCAATGCTCAAACCACTGAGCTATCCCCACCCCGTATTTGTTTAGCTATTGGGCCATGCCTAGATTATCCTTAATCTCCACTCCATCCTCAGTGTTTAGTGGTCCCACTTCTTCTTTCTTTGTTTTCTTCTTATTTATATGGCTATAGAACCTTTTACTATTGGTTTTAATTCCCTTTGCAAGGTCCAACTCTACATGGCTTTTGGCCTTTCTCACATGTTCTGACCTCAGTAAAGTAGCTTTCCTTGCTGATCACTCACATCTTTCATTTCTTGTAGGCTTTCTGCTTTTTCTTAATCACCTCTCTGAGATGCTTGCTCATCCAGTTTGGTCTACAATTCCTGCCTATGAATTGCCCCCCCTTTCTTGGGATGCAGGCTTCTGATAGTTTCTGTAACTTTGACTTGAAGTAATTCCAGGTTTCCTCCACCTTCAGATCCCCAAGTTCTTCAGTGCAATCCACTTCCATAACTAATTTCCTTAATTCTTTAAAGTTAGCCCTTTTGAAATAAAAAACTCTAGTCACAGATCTATTTTTGTTTATCCTTCCATTTAGTTTAAACTGAATTAGCTCATGATCACTCAAACCAAGGTTGTCCCCTACAACCATTTCTTGTATGAGGTCCTCACTACTCACCAAAATCAAATCTAAAAAGGCATCCCCTCTTGTTGGTTCAGCAACTGCTTGGTGAAGGAATCCATCAGCTATCGCATCTAGGAAAATCTGAGCCCTATTATTATTACTAGCACTTGTCCTCCAGTCTATACCTGGGAAGTTAAAGTCTCCCATGATCACACAATTCCCATTAGTATTTACTTCATTAAAAACATTAAAAATATCTCTATCCATATACAAATCAGATCCCGGTGGTCTACAGCACACCCCAAGCACTATCTAAGGGGAGGCTCTAGTAGTTTTCTTCCCCAATGTGATTTTTGCCCAGACGGACTCTCTCGTATCCATTCCATCACTTCTTATTTCTTTACAGTCTACCTCATCATTGATATACAGTGCTACTCCACCACCTTTGCCTTTACTTCTGTCTTTCCTAAACAGCACATACCCTGCAATACCTGTACTCCAGTCATGACTACTACTGCACCCAAACTCCCTCCCAGAGCCTGCACCCCCTCCTACACCCCAACCCTCTGCCCCAGCCCAGAGCCTGCACCCAGCACCCAAAATCCCTCCGAGAGCCTGAACCCCTTCCCACGTCCAAACTCTCCCTCCCAGAGCCTTAGGCGGGGGTGGGGGTGCGGGACTTGGACCTGTTTTGCGCACCACCAAAAATTATCCAAACCTGCTGCCTCTGGCTGGGGCATTTGTCAAGGCTGAATCCCCACTCTGGCACTTTGAGTGCAGAAGGTGGGGGCCCACAAGGATTTAAAAAATTAATACTGGCCACTCCAGGCTTGTATTAAACTCCCAAGGTTACAGCTTTTCTTTGTCCTTGGCTTGGTAAACGCTGCCACCACCCAAATGCAAATCCTTGAATCCAGGAAGGAGCACTTGGGAATTTCTCCCTGTGGGGTACCCTCAAGCCCTTTCACCATCGTCTGGGGAAGAGCTAAGAAAGAAAACAAAGGAAATTAGCTGTTGCCACCAGCTAATTAAGCAACATACACCTCTACCCCGATATAACGCTGCCCTTGGGAGCCAAAAAATCTTACCACGTTATAGGTGAAACTGCATTATAGCAAACTTACTTTGATCTGCCGGAGTGCACAGCCCCACCCCCCTAGAGTGCTGCTTTACTGCGTTATATCCGAATTCGTGTTATATCAGGTCACGTTATATCGGGGTAGAGGTGTATGCACAAACCTCTTAGGGACACAAAAATCCAATCCTGTTCTTAAAAAAAGTACAATTTGTTAAAAATAAAAAGAAAGGAAATACATTTGGAGCTTAGGCTTTTTGCTAGATCTTAAAAGAAACAATTACAAAAATTAAGCATCAAGATAGCTCGCTTGAGGTTCAGCTTGAAGGTTACAAGCAAAACAAAAGCATTTGGGGTTAGCACAGAGGAGTCCATTAGCCATAGGAAATAAACAAACAGAGAGAACCCTAATCACATCTTTCTAAACATTTCTGATCTACTTACATATTTGGGGTTTCAGATAAGTAGGGTTGAGGTATGAGTTGATGTTTTTTTATACCTGGTTTTAAAGCTGCTTACAGCATTGCTGCTCTGTGTCTCCGCTCTTTACCGGAGAACAACAACACACAGACAAAGGGAAGTTTTTTTCCCATTTTAAAAAGTTCTAGTGCTCCCATGGCTCTTTAGGTGAGGTGCCAACTCCTTTTCCTTTACCTGGGGAACTTTGTTAACCCTTTACAGGTAAAGCAAGCAGAGAACAGCCACCAAGAGGGACTTTATAGCTAACGGCTGGCTGGGTGTCCATAAAAGGGAGCTACTCTCCTCCTCCCCCCCTTCATTTATCACAGCATGTCTGCAAAATTTGCTACCGGTCCTTTTAGGGGGTGTAACTAGGAGTCATGGGATGCTGTAGGAAGGATGAAATCTAGACTGAATATCTGAATAGAATCTTCCCGACAGTGAGCTGTTAGGCTGAGGAATAATCTCCCAATGGAAGTTGGTAGAAGCCCTGGGGCACTTCAAACTAGTGTGGCCAAAGCTTTAGGAAATGTACAGAGGAGAACAATCCTGCACTGGCTAGAGGATGGACCCCTGTGGAGGACAACCTTGTTACCTCATTCCCAAACCAAATTCTAAACTCATAAACCTTTGAGAAAACAGTCACTTCGAGGGCTGCTTTTCAGAATGTGTTAACTACTTTATGATAAACAATCTGTTCCACCCTGTATTTGGCTGTGACCATGAGTATGTTTCCCAGACATGAAGAAGAGCTCTGTGTAAGCTCAAAAGCTTGTCTCTCATTTACAGTTTAATAAAAGATTGTACCTCATCCACCTTATCTCTTGACCTTTTTAAGTGTCTTCTATCTCTAATCCTGTGGATGATTCAATAATAGGAACTCTGCTTTTCATGGGAGTCAGACCTCTCCTAAGGAAGAGGCACATTCAGGCAAAATTAGGTTTAGGGTGGACATTATGAAAAACTTCCTAACTGTCAGGGTGGTTAAGCACTGGAATAAATTGCCTGGGGAGGTTGTGGAATCTCCATCATTGGAGATTTTCAAGAGCAGGTTAGACAAACACCTGTCAGGGATGGTCTAGATTGGGGGTAGTCAATTATTTTTAGTCAAGGTCTAAATTTCTTGGTCAAGATCCAGACGCCAGAGAAAATAATAATAATAATTAAAAAACACAAATAATGATAACAAAAAGTACATAAAAAGATTTTGCGTTCCATTCAAATGCATCTGGCAGTCCGGATTTGGCCTGCAGTCCGCCTATTGACTACCCCGGTCTAGATAATACTTAGTCTGCCATGAGTGCAAGGGACTGGACTAGATCTCTCGTGGTCCCTTCTAGTCCTACAATTCTATGAAAATAATGTAGTCCTTAAATTTCTGCCTCAACAGTTAGATCTTGTCTGTTCAGAAGAAAATGGGATTCTGAAAAGCAGCCCTCAAGGTGACAGTTGTCCTAAAGGTTATGAGTTAGAATTTGGTTTGGGAATTATTTACTCCTAAGCAAAGCAGTGCCACTTGTTTTCCTATAGAGCGGTTGGTACAAAAGACCCACAGGCTGGATCGCTGCAGACTAATCTCTGCACGTAAGCACAAGGCTGCTCTGTGTCAGACCGGTAAGGGAGCAGTGCCGAGTTACATGGAGACTGAGAACGCAGGCCAGATTTTCTAAAAAGCACCCAGCTGCCCCCAGTCTGACACAGACCAGATTTTCCAAACAGCGGTGCTGAACTCTTTTGAAATCTGCCTCTAGTGGCCTAGTAGTATATGATTGCTTTGTTTGTGAGGTGCCTTGGCTGGTGGACCAGAGGGAGAAGCTCTGGGATTTGAAGAGTCAGGGAGTCTGGTGGGTGCTAGGGAGGTGTCCTGGGGGCCTGGCCCTTTAAGAGGAGTTGGGGCCCAGCCTCACCTGTGACTTGTTAGCTGATCAGTTTCAGCTGGGAGGTAGCTAGGGATCAGGTGATTATAAAAGCTGCATGTAGCCCAGTTGAGGGCAGAGGAGCAGGAAGGCTCCTGCAAGTGGGAGAGCTACAGGGAGTGGGTTGGCTCCTGTGGCAGGCCATGGAGCAGGGGGACTGACACAGAACAGCCGGGAGCGGGGTGGCTGTGGCTGGAAGCTCCAGCTGAGGAGGACAGAGCCCAGTTTGTGGATGACTCTCAGGCAATTGGCCTGTAGAGTGGAAATCTGTAGGGAATAGAGCAGCCCCTGCAAGGAGGCCCTGGTTTAGGAGGTCAGGTTGCTTGATGTGCTGCACTAGGTTTATGTGGCAGCAATAAGGCTGAGCTCTGAGACGAGGGCCTGAAGTAGACTCTGGCTGGGGGCTCAGGCCTTCCTGGGCTGAGGGGATAGGCCAGCTGCCTGCGTGAGGCTGTTGCTGTCAGTGGGACAGAAGCAGACTCCCGTTACAGTGCTACCTCAGGCAGGAAGGGAAGGAAATGCCTGGTGTTTGAGGAACACAGGGAGTGAGAAATCGTGAAGGACGAAGGGATTGTTCTCAGCCATATAAACAAGGGGGGTGGGGGGGTGAAAGTTGCCTGGAGTCTCCAGAAACATGAGGTTGGTGATTCAGGGGTCACCTGCCACCTTCTCTCCAGTTGTGAACTTGGCTAAGTTTTGTGGGCTAAGGAGATGTTCAGCCACTTTCCCATTTGGCTCTCCAGGGCATGGCCTCTCCTGACTGGCTGGAGCAGCTGGGTTTGATGGGTGCTTTTTTTTTTTTTTTGAGGGCCAAGGAGTAACATCTAACTCAGAGCAGCAGTGGGTGTCGCGTGGAAGAGACATCGGGACCAGTTCATCCCTGTGCTGAGCTTGGCCCAGGGACCGAGGGGGAGATAAAGGTGGCTTTGTGCCATGGCTAGGCAGTCAAGGATAGCCAGGGCATAGTCTTAGCCCAGCTGTGCACTCTCTCCTCAAGTAGGATGGTGTGTGGCTGTTCCTGACAGGGGAATTCCTGGGCCTCTTCACATTAGCAGAGCCAGCACATAGGCCCAACACACCTATTACTATTACGCTGGGAGTCGAAGCTTGTGAGAGGCTGAGCACCCACAACTCCCATGGGTTCACCACCTTGCAGGATGGAACCTGTCAAGGTTCCTTCCCCACTCTGAACTTTAGGGTACAGATGTGGGGACCTGCATGGACACTTCTAAGCTTAATTACTAGCTTAGATCTGGTAACACTGCCAACATCCAGAAATTTCAATGTCTGGATCACTTTCTGTCCCTCCAAAACCTTCCCCTCCCTGGGCAACCTTGAGAGGCTTTTTCACCAAGTTCCTGGTGAACACCGATCCAACCCCTTGGATCTTAACACAAGGAGAATTTAACCATCCCCCCTCCCTTCCCCCACCAATTCCTGGTGAGTCCAGATCCAATCCCCTTGGATCTTAACACAAGGAAAACATCAATCAGGTTCTTAAAAAGAAAGCTTTTAATTAAAGAAAGAAAGGTAAAAATTATCTCTGTAAAATCAGGATGGAAAATACTTTACAGGGTAATCAGATTCATATAGCCCAGAGGGACCCCCTCTAGCCTTAGGTTCAAAGTTACAGCAAACAGAGGTAAAATCCTCTCAGCCAAAAGGAACATTTACAAGTTGAGAAAACAAAAATAAGACTAACACGCCTTGCCTGGCTATTACTTACACGTTTGAAACATGAGAGACTGATTCAGAAAGATTTGGAGAGCCTGGATTGATGTCTGGTCCCTCTTAGTCCCAAGAGCGAACAACCCCCAAACAAAGAGCACAAACAAAAGACTTCCTTCCACCAAGATTTGAAAGTATCTTGTCCCCTTCTTGGTCCTCTGGTCCAGCTGAGCCACTCTGAGCACAGAAGGGCAGAGGGAGGGTTAGTGCTGCAGTTAGGGTCTGGCTGGACTGTAGGAGTTCCTTTCTTGCCCCATGTTGGCACACACACCTTCTTAGTGTACACCTCTTTGTTCACCCATCACTTTAGTTGTTTTGAAGAAAGCTGCGTTGGCCAGTGTCCCCAGCATTGTGCTGAGCTGTGTCAGGAAAGGCTTGTGTGCAAATTTGGAGCCCAGTAGCATAAGGGGTGGGCTGGTCATAACCCAGGCGTAGTGCAGAGATGCTCTGCATGCTCTCTTCATAGAGCTTTGCACGTGGGCTTCTCTCCTGGCCTGATGTTATCCTCCCTTTCTAGTGTTGGACACCAGTTCTGTATCTTTCTTCCTCTCACACACACAGCTCTGCTCAATAAGGACCCTCTTGCTGTTCCAGTCCTGAGCTTCATACGACTGCCAAAGCCCCTGAGTCCTGACTGCAGCATTCTGCATTTCCAGCCCTCTGCCTCCCAGGGGCAGAAGGTCAGACTGTGTAACAAGGTGTGGGAAGTGGTCTGGTATCTATCCAGGACCAGGCGAAGAGCACAAATCTTGTTTCACTTGTGCCTGAAGCCAGAAGCTGGATCAGAGAAGAGCTAGTATGTTATAGCCCCGCTCTTCCATTGAATTCAAGTACTAAGCTTTAGGGTTTAATAGATTAAATTCAATGTTTTATCCAAATTGACTCAACGTTATAAAAGCAATATTGAAACTAGGCTGTATTGGCTTAGTTGCTGCTGTTGCTAAGAGGGTCGTTGTCATGAGTGGATAGCTCTGAAACCCTGATTTATATTTGAAAATCTTGGGCCTGGTCTACACTACGCGTTTATACCGAATTTAGCAGCGTTAAACCGAATTAACCCTGCACCCGTCCACACAACGAAGCCCTTTATTTCGATATAAAGGGCTCTTAATATCGATATCTGTACTCCACCCTGACGAGGGGAGTAGCACTCAAATCGGTATTGCCATTTCGGATTAGGGTTAGTGTGGCCGCAATTTGACGGTATTGGTCTCTGGGAGCTATCCCACAATGCACCATTGTGACCGCTCTGGACAGCAATCTGGAGTTGGATGAACTGGCCCGGTAGACAGGAAAAGCCCCGCGAACTTTTGAATTTCATTTCCTGTTTGCCCAGCATGGAGTGCTGATCAGCACAGGTGACCACTCAGAGCTCATCAGCACAGGTAACTATGCAGTCTGAGAATCAAAAAAGAACTCCAGCATGGACCGCACGGGATGTACTGGATCTGATCGCTGTATGGGGGGAGGATTCCGTGCTAACAGAACTCCGTTCCAAAAGATGAAATGAAAAAACATTTGAAAAAATTTCCAAGGCCATGGTGGAGAGAGGCCACACCAGGGACTCAGTACAGTGCCGTGTGAAAGTTAAGGAGCTCAGACGAGCCTACCAGAAAAGCAAAGAAGCAAAGGGAAGGTCCGGGGCAGGGCTGCAAACATGCTGCTTCTACGCTGAGCTGCATGCAATTCTAGGGGGGTCCGCCACCACTACCCCACCCCGTCCGTGGATTCCGAGGTGGGGGTGGTAATCGCAGCCATGGCTGAGAATTCTGCGGACGGGGAAGATGAGGAGGAGGAAGAGGAGGACGAGCTTGCAGAGAGCACACAGCAGTCCGTTCTCCCCAACAGCCAGGAGCTTTTTCTCACCCTGACGGAATTACTCTCCCAGCCCTCCCAAGCCACTATCCCAGACAATGAAGCCATGGAAGGGACCTCTGGTGAGTGTACCTTGTAAATATAAAACATGGTTTAAAAACAAGCGTTTTTTAATGATTAATTTGCCCTGAGGACTTGGGATGCATTCGCGGGCAGTACAGTTACTGGAAAAGTCTGTTAACATGTCTGGGGATGGAGTGGAAATCCTCCAGGGACATCTCCATGAAGCTCTCCTGGAGGTACTCCAAAAGCCTTTGCAGAAGGTTTCTGGGCAGGGCAGCCTTGACCATGGTAGGACACTTGACCACGCCATGCATGTAGCAAGTAATCTGGTATCATTGCATGACAAAGCCTGGCTGCGTATGGTCCCGGTGTTTGCTGGCATTCAAGCAACATCCGCTCTTTATCTTGCTGTGTTATCCTCAGGAGAGTGATATCGTTCATGGTAACCTGGTTGAAATACAGGAATTTAATTAAGGGGACAGAGATGGTTGGGCTGTTTGCCTGTGGCTTAAAAGAAATCCTTCCCTGCAGTTAGCTTTTTCGCGTTTGGCTAGCTGGGATCTTCCCTGCTACCAGCCACGCGGTGGAGGGGAGGGTGGCTAGCAGCGATCTTCCCTGCTACCAGCCACGCGGTGTGGGGAGGGGTAAAGCGATCATCCCAGAGAATTGGATGGGGGCGGTTCTGGTGCTGCACGTTAACAGGAAAGAAGCAGCACTCAACGGGCTTTACTTGCTATTTGGGAAAGGAGGGTGCTGGATATATGAAGGCTGCAGAAGCCGAAAGACAATGGCTTACCATGGCCGCATGCAAGCCGAATTCTGCTGCCCGGACCTGCGTCTGTGATCTCTAACACCAAAGCCACAGGCACCCAATATTAAGATGCAAAATGCGACCTTGTACTGAGATCACATGTGCTATGTAATGTGAATAGTGTTGTTCACCGTGAAAGAGTATAACCATTGTTCTGTAAAATGTGTCTTTTTAAATACTTCTCTCCCTTTTTTCCCTCCCTCCTGCAGCTGCAAATTTTTCAAGTCTCCCTCCTCTGTCCCGAAGGCTATCTCAGATAAGGCGGCGGAAAAAAGAGACGCAAGACGAAATGTTCTCGGAAATCATGGAAGTGACCCACAATGAAAGAGCTCATCTGAATGAGTGGAAGGACGTGGTATCAAAGTACAGGAAAGATGCCAGTGAACGTGAGGACAGGAGAGACGCTCGAGATGAGAGGTGGCAGCAGGAAGATCAGAGGAGGCATGATGCAACACTGGGGCTGCTGCGTGATCAAACGGACATGCTCCGGCGTCTGGTGGAGCTTCAGAAACGGCAGCAGGATCACAGAGTGCCGCTGCAGCCCCTGTATAACCACCTTCCCTCCTCATCATGTTCCTTAGCCTCCTCACTCACCAGACGACTAACAACGCGTGGCGGGAGGCTCCGTGCACCCACCCCTTCCACCCCAGTGGACAGCCCAACCAAAAGGCTGTCATTTTTTTGAAATTCTTTTAGTGGCCTTTTCCTTCCCTCCTATTCTCCTCCCAAACCCCACCAGGGCTACCTTGTCAGTTCTCTCCCTCTTTTTATAATTAATTAATAAAGAATACATGATTTTAAAACAAGAGTGACTTTATTTCCTTAGAAAGCAAGCGGTAATCGAAGGGGGAGGGTGGGTGGCTTACAGGGAATGAGTCAATCAAGGGGGGGTGGGGTTCATCAAGGAGAAACAAACACAACAGTCACACCGTACTGTGGCCCATGATGAAACTGGTTTTCAAAGCTTCTCTGATGTGCACTGCTTCCTGGTGTGATCTTCTAATCGCCCTGGTGTCTGGCTGTGCGTAATCAGCGGCCAGGTGATTTGCCTCAGCCTCCCACCCCGCCATAAAGATCTCCCCCTTACTCTCACAGGGATTGTGGAGCACACAGCAAGCAGCACTAACAAAGGGGACATTGGTTTGGCTGAGGTCTGAGCGAGTCAGTAATGTGCGCCAGCGCGCCTTTAAACGGCCAAATGCACATTCTACACTTGCTCAGCCTGTAGTTGAACAACTCCTGACTACTGTCCAGGCTGCCTGTGTATGGCTTCATGAGCCATGGCATCAAGGGGTAGGCTGGGTCCCCCACGATAACTACAGGCATTTCAACATCCCCAACTGTTATTTTCTGGTCTGGGAAGTAATTCCCTTGCTGCAGCCATTTAAACAGAGTAGTGTTCCTGAAGACGCGAGCGTCATAAACCCTTCCTGGCCATCCCACGTGAATGTTAGTGAAACGTCCCTTGTGATCCACCAGTGCTTGCAGCACCATGGAAAAGTACCCCTTGCGGTTTACGTCCTGGGTGCCCTGGTGCTCCGGTGCCAAGATAGGGATATGGGTTCCATCTATCGCCCCACCAGTTAGGGAATCCCATTGCAGCAAAGCCATCCACTATGACCTGCACATTTCCCAGAGTCACAACCTTTCGTAGCAGCAGCTTAATGATTGCTTTGGCTACTTGCATCACAGCAGCCCCCACAGTAGATTTGTCCACTCCAAATTGATTCCCGACTGACTGGTAGCTGTCTGGCGTTGCAAGCTTCCAGAGGGCTATTGCCACTCGCTTCTTAACTGTGAGGGCTGCTCTCATCTTGGTATTCTGGCGTTTCAGGGCAGGAGAAAGCAAGTCACAAAGTTCCGTGAAAGTGCCCTTACGCATGTGAAAGTTTCGCAGCCACTGGGAATCGTCCCACCAGTCTGTGCTTGTTTCCCGGGCCCAAAATCGGCATTCAATTGCTAGAACCTGCCCCATTGCCAGCATGGTCTCCAAAGCGCAGGGGCCCACGGTTTGAGAGAATTCTGTGTCCATGTCCTCATCACTCTCATCGCCGTGCTGCCGTAGCCGCCTCCTCCTCGCCTGGTTTTGCAGATCCTGGTTCAGCATAGACTGCACGAGAATGCGCGAGGTGTTTACAATGTCCATGATTGCTGTCTTGAGCTGAGCAGGCACCATACTTGCCGTGCTATGGCGTCTCCACAGTTCACCCAGGAAAAAAGGCGCGAAATGGTTGTCTGCTACTTGCACAGAGGGAGGGGTGAGGCTGTACCCAGAACCCACCCGCGACAATGTTTTTTGATCCATCAGGCACTGGGATCTCAACCCAGAATGGGCGGGGGAGACTGCAGGAACTATGGGATAGCTATGGGATAGCTACCCACAGTGCAACGCTCCGGAAATCGACACTAGCCTCGGTACATGGACGCACACTGCCGAATTAATGTGCTTAGTGTGGCCGCGTGCACTCGACTTTATACAATCTGTTTTACAAAAGCGGTTTCTGTAAAATTGGAATAATCCCGTAGTATAGACATACCCTTATTCTCCCGTTTCCCAGTTTGTTTGCAGAGGCAAGGGCTCCTTGCCATGGAAAAATGGTTGGGGGTGGGAGGGGTGTCTGTTTTTCTTTTTTTTTTTACAACTGCCCAATGACTAGGGGTAACTATGGGCATTTCTTCACTGCAGTTAACCTAGCTCTGATCCAGGTATTAGCCCAACCCCCCCTTGTGTCCACTCACACCAACCTTTACCTGGTGTCATGCGGTGGCTGACCCCTTGTGATTGAAATAAGGCCAGCGCCCCTGTACCAGAGCAGGTGCTTCCAGAGGAGCCAGTTAACAAGGGAGGGCTGAATCAGGCTGTAAAGTAGGGTGACCAGATGTCCTGATTTTATAGGGAGAGTCCCGATATTTGGGACTTTTTGAAATATGGGCTCCTATTACCCCCCACCCCCTGTCCTGATTTTTCACACTTGCTATCTGGTCACCCTACTATAAAGCGTCAGGGAGTTCAGTGAGATGAGAGCTAAAGGGGAGCTGTGGGGAGAGAGGGTCTGCTGCGGTTGTCCCTGAAGAAGGGAGTTGGGGCTGGGGAAGAACACCCAGCTGAACATTTTGTTTTCCTTTGGGAGAAGAAAAGGAAGGCAAGCCAGGCCTTGCATCTTCCCAGCTGCTCAGACCTTGTGGAGGAGGGGCAGCACCCAGCTTAAGGCTGGGTGAAAGATTTGGTTTTGTGTTTGCTTTTTGGGAACTTTGTTAACTTGATGGAGAAACCAGACCCCAAGAAGGGCTGCAATTAGCAGAGAGACAGTGTGGAGTTGGTTTAAGGAGCCCTGAAGAAAGGGAAACAGTAGGCAGGACACTGCAGAGGCATCCCTGGCCACAAGGGGGTGCTCGGGTGGCAGCCTCCTTGTTACACTAGGGTTTAGAGGTGCTTTAACACCAGGTTAGCTGACCTTGCTGAGAGTATCAGTTCCAAACTATGCTTTAACCTCGGCTGGGACCCACCCACTTTGCAGCGAGGACTCAGCTAAACCACTTGAGTGCTGATAGTCATAGAATATCAGGGTTGGAAGGGACCTCAGGAGGTCATCTAGTCCAACCCCCTGCTCAGAGCAGGACCAATCCCCAACTAAATCATCCCAGCCAGGGCTTTGTCAAGCCTGACCTTAAAAACCTCTAAGGAAGGAGATTCCACCACCTCCCTAGGTAACCCATTCCAGTGCTTCACCACCCTCCTAGTGAAATAGTGTTTCCTAATATCCAACCTAAACCTCCCCCACTGCAACTTGAGACCATTACTCCTTGTTCTGTCATCTGCCACCACTGAGACCAGCCGAGCTCCATCCTCTTTGGAACCCCCTTTCAGGTAGTTGAAAGCAGCTATCAAATTCCCCCTCATTCTTCTCTTCTGCAGACTAAGCAATCCCAGTTTCCTCAGCTCTGCGCATAAGTCATGTGCTCCAGTCCCCTAATCATTTTTGTTGCCCTCTGCTGGACTCTTTCCAGTTTTTCCACATCCTTCTTGTAGTGTGGGGCCCAAAACTGGACACAGTACTCCAGATGAGGCCTCACCAATGCTGAATAGAGGGGAATGATCACGTCCTTCTATCTGCTGGCAGTGCCCCTACTTATACAGCCCAAAATGCCGTTAGCCTTCTTGGCAACAAGGGCACGCTGTTGACTCTTATCCAGATTCTTGTCCACTGTAACCCCAGGTCCTTTTCTGCAGAACTGCTGCCTAGCCTCGGTCCCTAGTCTGTACCAGTGCATGGGATTCTTCCGTCCTAAGTGCAGGAGTCTGCACTTGTCCTTGTTGAACCTCATCAGATTTCTTTTGGCCCAATCCTCTAATTTGTCTAGGTCCCTCTGTATCCTATCCCTACCCTCTAGTGTATCTACCACTCCTCCCAGTTTAGTGTCATCTGCAAACTTGCTGAGGGTGCAGTCCACGCCATCCTCCAGATCATTAATTAAGATATTGAACAAAACCAATCCTTGGGGCACTCCGCTTGAAACCAGCTGCCAACTAGACATGGAGCCGTTAATCACTACTCGTTGAGCCCAACAATCTAGCCAGCTTTCTATCCACCTTATAGTCCATTCATCCAGCCCATACTACTTTAACTTGCTGGCAAGAATACTGTGGGAGACCGTTATCAAAAGCTTTGCTAAAGTCCAGAAATAGCACATCCACTGCTTTCCCCTCATCCACAGAGCCAGTTATCTCGTTATAGAAGGCAATTAGGTTAGTCAGGTATGACTTTCCCATGGTGAATCCATGCTGACTGTTCCTGATCACTTTCCTCTCCTCTAAATGCTTCAGAATTGATTTCTTGAGGACCTGCTCCATGATTTTTCCAGGGACTGATGTGAGGCTAAGGCCTGGGCTACACTAGCGGGGTGGGGTTGACCTACGATACGCAACTTCAGCTACGCTATTCGTGTAGCTGAAGTCGAAGTATCTTAGTTTGACTTACCTGGCCATCCTCACAGCGGCGAGTCGACTGCTGCGGCACCCCCGTTGACTGCGCTTACTCCTCCTGCCGAGGTGGAGTACAGGCATCAATCCCCGATACATCAAACACTACCCACCGATCCGGTGGGTAGTATAGATGTACCCTGACTGGCCTGTAGTTCCCTGAATCCTCCTCCTTCTCTTTTTTAAAGATGGGCACTATATTAGCCTTTTTTCAGTCATCCAGGACCTCCCCCGATCGCCATGACTTTTCAAAGATAATCATGAGTTTTCAGAGATAGCTTTCCCACAATTCCCCCTGAAGGACAGACTGGTTCTCCCACAATTGACGCAGTTGACTGGGAAAGAATTATAGAGCATCTCAACATAGAGAACCCTGGGATACATCCCCAGTACACATGGGTGAGTGCAGCGTCAGTGAGGTTCTGGAGTGTGGCTGCTCACACCCAGGCTAGGGCAACCTGAGTGCTGATCGACCTGGGTTAACTGTTCAGTGAAGACATACTGTACAGTAACTCTAAGGCCTTGTCTACACACACAGGATGTACCACTTTAACTATAGCACTACAGTTAGAGTGGTAGAATTGCCCTAATGTGGGTGCAGTAGAATAAGCACATTTATACCAGTGTAACTGCATCCATGTTAGAAGATGTACTAGTATAACTATGGTGGTACAAAATCTCTGTGTCAACCAGACCAGATCTGTGGAAAGCATTAAGAAATCGTTGTTAGAATACTGGTTTTAGGTTTTGAGTTTGGGGACGCAGAGTGGGGTGGAAGGGTTGCTTGTCTGTCTGCATGAGGCTCCTGGTAAAAACAGGAGGTGCTGCATTAAGGGAAATAGTATTTGTATTGTCTGTCCATGGTGAAGTCGTGTGAGGCAATGTGGTCTAGAGCAATGGTTCTCAAAGCCGGTCCACCGCCTGTTTAGGGAAAGCCCCTGGTTGGTTTGTTTACCTGCCGCATCCGCAGGTTCTGCACTCCAGGCCAATGGGGGCTGTGGGAAGGCGTCCAGCACATCCCTCGGCCCGCGCCGTTTCCCGCAGCTCTCATTGACCCATTGTCCTGGAGCGGTGAACCACGACCAGTGGGAGCCGCGATTGACTGAACCTGCGGATGCGTCAGGTAAACAAACCCACCCGGCCCGCCAGGGGCTTTCCCTGAACAAGTGGCGGACCGGCTTTGAGAACCACTGGTCTAGTGGATAGGGACTCCGTAGTCCTGGGCTCTATTCCAAGCTCTGCACCTCACCTGTCTTATGACTGTAGGCAAGTTGCTTTCCTTTTCTTTGCCTTAATTTTCCCCATATGTAATATGGCCTCCTTGTGAAGTGCTTTGAGATCTATGAATGAAATATTATTTATAAAGCTGGATCAAAAGAACTACTAGCCAGATAGGAGGAGGGTGTCGTTAAACTTTTTCAGGCCCTGTAGTCAGACCCTCACTAATGACTGGAAGACTTGTGAAGTGCTGAGTTTCACAATTTAATATCTCAAAAGCAAGGTCACTGTACTGCAAAATGTGCTTTATGCGTTTGTTTGACAAAGGTGGCTTAGGTTAGTTTTCAAGTATTCACTCAACCTCATATGTAGCTTGTAAATGTTAGACACCCTTGGTGATATCGTTAGTACTGTACTTAGAATGTACGGTCTTTGGGGAAGGTGCTGTCTTGTGCCCTGTGTCAGGGGTTCCCAGGCACTAATAATACCTAGCTCTTATTTAGCACCGTTCATCAGTAAATCTCATACTGCTTAACAAAGGAGGTCAGTAACATCGTCTCCAATTTAAAGATGGGGAAACTGAGGCACGGAGTGGGGACATGACTGGCATAAGGTCCTCATCAGGCCAGTGGCAGTCAGGAATAGAAGCCAGGTCTCCTGAGTGCAGTCCATTGCTGTATCCACTAGGCAACACTGCCTTTCCTTATGCTACTGCCATACAAATGACAATAATGTTCGTATTATTATATTTTGTACAAGTCTGAGGAAATTCATTTTAACACTCAGCTACTGTATTAAATCTCTATAGAGAAATGAGGAGAGGCAGCAGATTTGTGTGTGCAAATTACAGGGTACGTGAGTGGGCGAGACACATCTGTACTTATTTTAATGCTGACAATATATTTATTTTCATGTTTATTCCTGGGTAAGAAAGTGTGAATAGGATCCTGGTAAACAGCCAGGCAAATAGTTACCTACCAAGTATTTAGTAGCAAAAGGTCTTGTAGTTTTCTTTAGTAATCACTGTTATTTCTTCCAGGTGGATTAGCAGTTCCCAGTTCTGTTAGTGCAGAGCAGGGAGTGCCTAGGTTAGTGCAAGGTAAGCTATTGTCTCTTGAGAACCTGGCCTCCATTATCACTTTCGCTTGGCCAGGGATCTGAGGGTGGATGAAATGTACATGCTCTGAGCAGGTGCCCATCAGAGCCTTTTAATATTCTTTCATTTGTCAGTTACGTTGGAATGATGCAAAGTCACTGCCGGCTTCGGCCCAGCCGTACCTTGCTGCCAAATTGCTTTTGTGTCATTTTATGAGATAGTATAGATCTCTTGTGATGGAATGATCTTCAAAGATAATTCTCTTCATTTCAATTCGTTTCCTGATGCTTGTTTCCATCCTCAGCTGTGCGGTGCTGGCGAAACAGGCTGAGCACTGCATCTGTATCTTGGTGCTGCGATGGCTAATGATTTTTTAAAAATAAATTCAGAGCAGCTGTTGACAGGCCAAAGGGAGTGGTAAATAATTGCAGACAAAGTGCTTTGTTGTACATCCAGCCACCACTGCTGTGTGTGAAGCAAGCCTGTCTCCTCCCACTGAAGCGCAGAGGGCCTCCTCGGTACTGATCCTGCCTTCTCGTTGAGGGACCTAGACGTAGCCTTGCTGGGTTTAGCACTAGGTGGGGGTGAACTATGGAAGCTCAGCTAATGTGACTGTGCTCACCGGCATCCCTGCTCTATGCTCTTTCACATTGTACACAAGCAAATCTAGTCAGGTATTTTCTTGGGAATCTTAAACTTCATAATGTTCTTTGGCCAGTTTCTTTCCTAATAATTTGGGGCAATGGTGTCTTGTGGTGAGACCAGAGCAGAGGGAGCCAGGACTCCTGAGTGCTGTTCCTGGCTCTGTGACCTTGGGCATGTACTGTGGCTTATCTTGTGCACTGCAGTTCGCTCAGCACCACCGAGTACACAGTGGGGTTGTGAGGTTAAATGCTGGCACACTGCCTGAGAAAAAGAGCTCCAGAAATGCAGAATATTATGAGCTGTTTCCAATTGTGTGTTGTTGAAGGCAGCACCAGTAGGAGAGGATCCACTCAAAGCCAACATACGCTCCCATGCAATCACTGCTATTATTAGGTACGCTAACCTAGGACTTGGGAGACCCGGGTTCACTTCCCTCCTCTGTTGCTGACTACCTGGGTGACCTTGGGCAAGTCACTTAGTCTCTCTGTGTCTCCATTCCTCATCTGTATAATGGGGTAATAGGGTTGCCCTGCCTCATGGGTGCAAATGAGGATAAATCCAGTAAAGATTGTGAGGTGCTCAGATACCAGAGTGATGGGGGCCAATCAGGATCAGCGTTTCATTATGCTAGATGCTGTACAAACGTATTGTAGGGATGCTGTCCCTGCTCCAAAGAGCTTATGGGCCATTATTCTTGATCAGAGCACACAGAGGTAATAGTGGCATGCTCCCAGTTCCAATTTTCCTCCTGTAGCCCTTGCTTTATTCCCAGACTGCTGCTCTCTGTTTGCCGTCTTCCCCAGGCCAAGGCTATCAAGTTCCAGAAAGGAGTTGAACAGATAGTTTGGCTCCCCAGTGGAAAGCTCCCCTGGCAGATTGGAGAACAGGGGACAGTAGAGCCACAGAGTTCCGTTCCATGTCTCTTGAACTCCTGTATCCCTTGGGTTGTTTTGATGTTTCTCATGGCTGTTTGTCACTGTCTTTGTGCCTTGGAGGCACGCTTCAGGACTGGGTGAAAGCATGTGCGGGGCTGATAACAGCCAGGATAGCATCTACATGAGCTGTCATCTTAGCCTATTTTGCTGCACAGCAGTGATGGGAATTGAGCTGCTTCCTCAAGCTGGTGCATTTAAAAATAGACACTGCAATGGTTTTAATTTGAGCCCAGCATCCACCGCTGATAGGCCTCCTTGGGGAGTTCCAGCTAATTGCCACATAAAGGCGATGAGTTTATTCTGTCTAATGAAATTAATGAAAAGTACAATAACTGGTTGTATATAAATACAGCACGACACGAACATTATCTCTGAGGGCTGTGCATGGGCAGCATGTTCTGGATATTCTAAATTGTAATGCTGCTGTAACAAGGATTTTGCTTCTTCCTGAATTAATTTTTCCCCTTTCAATCTGATCTGCAGACACTTCTAAATATTCCTTGCTTTGAAACGGACTTCAGTCCACATAACTGCTGCCCACTGGAAATGCAGGTGGCAAAGCTAAAATGAAGCTAATCTCTCCTTTCTGCACTGAATGATCAAGGCTGGGGCAAGAATCAATTAGCACAGATGTTAATTTACTTTTCAACATTCCTTTCCCTCCATATTTGGGCTTCAGGGAGGAAGGTGAAGGTCTTTTTCCTTCATCCCTTCACCTTATTGCATCCTGCTGGCCTTAAGTTGCTGTTGTTGCTGAATGTTGACTCTGTATGAACAGCACTGTGGGAATTCCTCATCTGTTCCCCTGTCAATGTCTCCAAGTCAACAAGTCGAAAGCATTTTTCTCACTTCCAGTCTTGGAAACTTATCCAAGGATATGAGAGTTAGGTTGGGTTTTCCTCTCGCACATCAACTGTAATAAACGGTTACAGATTCTGACCTCAGTGACCCCTGTGTAACCTGATTGCATTCCTATGATGTACTCTGGTGTAACTGATTGGAACATAGGTTAAAGGGGAGACTACAACAGGTCATACTGAAAGGGGAACTATTGGGCTGGAGAGAGCTTATTAGTGGAGTTCTTCAGGGATCAGTCTTATTTAACATTTTCATTAATGACCTTCGCATGAAAAGTGGGACTGTGCTAATAAAATTTGGGGATTATGCAAAGTTGGAGGTGTTGCCAATATGGAGGAGGATCGGAATGCCATCCGAGAAGATCTGGAGGATCTTGAAAACTGGGATAATAGATATGGGATGAAATTTAATAGTGCAAGGGCATGCACTTAGGGACTAACAACAAGAATTTTTGCTATAAGCTGGGAACATATCAGTTGGAAGTGACAGAGAGGGAGAAAGACCTGGGTGTATGGGTTGATCACAGGATGACTATTAGACATCAATGTGATGCGCAGTGCTAGGATGCATCAGGTGAGGTATTTTCAGTAGAGACAGGGAAATGTTGGTACCATTATACAAGGCACTGGTGAGACCTCACTTGGAATACTGTGTGCAGTTCTGGGATCCCAGGTTTAAGAAAGGTGAACTCAAACTGGAACAGGTGCAAAGAAGGGCTGCTAGGATGATCCGAGG
This sequence comes from Mauremys reevesii, assembly GCF_016161935.1. NCBI lineage: Eukaryota > Metazoa > Chordata > Testudines > Geoemydidae > Mauremys > Mauremys reevesii. The sequence continues at coordinate 1,471,611 of NC_052638.1, forward strand.
AAAAGAAAACCTACCTTACTAGAGGAGACTCAATGAGCTTGGCTGGTTTAGCCTAACCAAACGATGGCTGTGGGGAGCTATGATGGCTCTTTATAAATACATCAGAGGCATAAACACCAGAGAGGGAGAGGAGTTATTTAAGTTAAGGGCCAATATGGGCACAAGAACAAATAGAGATAATGTGGAAATGGTCATTAACAATTTTAGGCTTGAAATTAGATGAAAGTGTCTAACCATCATAGGAGTGAGGTTCTGGAACAGCCTCCCAAGGGGAGCAGTGGGGACAAAAAACCTAGCTTGTTTTAAGACTGATAAGTTTATGGAGGGGATGGCATGATGAGATGGGACGCATGCCATTTTAGGCAGTGTGCAACTGCTAGTAGCAAATATCCCCAACGGCCAGAGATGGGACATTAGATGTGGAGGGCTCTGAGTTACTACAGAAAATTCTTTCACAGGTGTCTAGATGGTGGGCCTTGTTGAAGTGCTCAGGATCTAACTGATCGCCATATTTGAGGTTGCGAAGGAATTTCCCCCCAGGTCAGATTGGCAGGGACCCAGGGGGGTTTTCACCTTCCTCTGCAGCATGGGGCAGGGTCACTCGCTGGTTTGAACTAGAGTGTATTCTCTGTAACTTGCAGTTTTTAAATCAAGATTTGAGGATGTCAGTAACTCAGGCAGAGGTTATGGATCTGTTACAGTAGTGGGTGGGTGAGGTTCTGTGGCCTGCAATGCTCAGATCAGGCTAGATGATCACAATAACCTTCAGGTCTGAGTCTATAGTCAGCAATTATTTCATGTCCCATGTAGGGTCCCAGGTAGCTCCAGCTTGCTCTTCATAGCTGCATTGGCTCAGCAGGGTTATGAGGAATAAAAAGTTAGCAGCGGTGGGTCTGGATTTTGCCAGGCAGCAGGTCTTAGAAATCAGAGGAAGAGATTTTTACACAGTCACTTTCCGAGAGAACCAGCATTTGTGTTGACCTGAAAAGGAGTCTGCTCAGCGGGCAGATCCAGCAAATGGAATGAATGGAGGTGAGGTCTGGCGGTGGGTGGGGCGGAGGCTGTCCAAAGGGAGCAGTGATTAGCTGCATGGGGGCACACCACTTCCTTTAGGGTGTTTTCAGGCTATGGATGCTGAACTTCAAGGAGGTTGTGAGAGGCTTTAAGTTTTGTATAAGGGAGTGAGGCTTTTAGTTTGAAAAAACAGGACAAGCTCATTAGGAGCAGCTGAGTGCCTGAAACACACATTGCTAGGGGCAGGCAGCAAAAATGAGGAGGCTAAAGTAGCTGGATATTTTGAATGATTCATTATAGAGTAGTTTTCTGGAGATTTTCTTTCTAATATTTGTATTCTCCATAGCAGATGCAATGCTGACTTTTTTTTTATAAGTTCAATATTTTGTATCCTCTAGGCCTGAAACGAAAATAGCAGCTAGAAAATTGTGGCAAATTTCTGCTTTCAGCATTAAGTCGGAGTGTGGTCACTACAGACATGTTCTCTGCTCCAGCATCAGTCACGAGGGGTAGTCACCAGCCCAGTCCATTGTAGGTTGGGAAGTGTGGGTGGGAGAGATGCTATCACAGAAGACCATCAAATGAGGAAATCAAGCACCCAATTAAAGAACAGACTTGCCTCCAGCGACCCATTTGGGGTATTCAGTAGCTTCCAGCGAGATGGGCCTGTTTGAATGAATAAAAACATTTCTGTTCATTTTTAAAGCCCCGTTAGCTCTAATCCGCTATCATTTCATTGCGATGTGAATACAGACAGTTTGCAACTGGAATGGGATCTCAACAAGACATGCTGATTCCTCCTGCAGTGGTTAATAGAAGGGGAATTAACACAATGCATGTGGCCCAGTGTCGCCTTTGATACAGATATTTCCTGTGCTCCCTTGCTGGATCTCTCATTCTCATTCTGTGTGAGTCTCTGCTTTGACACATGGCTTTGTCTCTCCTGTGCCACAGGGTGACTAAAGAAGTGGATGCTGCCTCAAAGGAAGCCAAATCCTTTCTGAAGCAGCAAGAGAAGGAGAAACCGCAGCCAATGGCTCCTGCTTCCCTTCCAACAGTCTCTGGGTGAGTGCATGTGTTTTACATCCAGGGGGTGCCTGAGTTTGTGGGGAGGAAGGAGGCCTGCTTGGTGAGTAAGGCCCAACCCTGTGCTGTTAAAGCCAAAGGAAGCTTTGTATCAACTTCAGTGGGAGCAGGACTGAGCGCTGGAGGCCTGATTCTGTGAGGTGCTGAGCATGCACAACTCCCAGAACACAGTAGTTCTCAGGATCAGGCTCTAATTCTATTGTTACATCATCTCATCTCAACAGGTGATGTTAAAGGTCTGAAGAGACTGTCAGATCCACTCCATGGATCTGTGACACTCGTCCTTATGAACAACTTGGAAAACTCAGGGCAACCTTCTTATCTAGCCAGGGCACAAAAGAGATGCTTCCACATTCTATTGGGGATTTTTTTCTAGGCCTAAGCCATCTCTTTGTGTTTGAAGAGACCTAAAATGAGTTTGATCGGAATGTGGGTAGAATGAAAACCACTAAATTGTTATTTCATCAGCCTAAAGCGGGTTTGAAAGGACAGTTTCTTGCTGTGAGTTAATTCTGATATTAACTGGTAAAGCTTGAGTTCTTCAGCATCTGCAGCTGGATCGTCACTCTGAAATTATCTGTCTGAATATTGTCTTGCCTGTTAGCTAAATTGGGGGAATGTAAACAGACCATTATGAGGACTTCTAATACTCCTTGGATGAGTCTGGTCCTTAGAGGAATGAATGTGTATATATGAGCTTAGTGTTGTCACTTGTGACAGAATCCTGGAGTAGTGTGCTTGTCATGTAGGGCAGTCTTCACAACAAAGTTAACTCGGGTTAAGGGTTGCCTCTAACTTGAATCCTGTCCACACACATGCACCCTTCACTGGAATGTGGGTGCTTTGAACTCGAGTTGGCTGCCTCTCAGGAGATACAGGGCTCAAGTGAGCACAACTTGTCAGCTGTTAACGTAAAAAGTGTGCAGGGTAGGCACAGATTAGCAACTTCTGCACTGCCTCCCTACAGTCCCCCCTGGGTGCCAAGAAAGGACAGACAAGTTCTCTCACAATACACTTTGCAATAATGTGTAGTGTGACTCAGTTTATTGCAGCGCAAAGGATCATGCCCCCAGAAGTCTTAGCACCCCACACAAATATATTGAGTGAGTAATGAGGGCACTCCTTTAAAACATCCTGCTTCTGGAGTGAATGAAGTGGGGCCAGTTGCCTCTTACTAGATCCCTGTCCAGCTGAGTGAAGAGACGAGGAACAGCCTGCTGAAAACATGAGCCGAGGTTGTCGAGTTGGGTGCCAGTGAGGGGAGGCATGTCATGCGTGGTCTGGCGTTGTAGAGTAACATTTAGCTGCAGACCAGCAGTTTGTAGCGCAGCCTAATGACTTGACACAGCCAAAAGCACTTCTGACTGGCTTCACTGGCATCTATGCCCCAAAACACTCTAAGCCCTACGGCATACTGCCATGATGGCACATGCGTAATATTGTGGGGCTTTGTTTAGTTCAGTGTTTGCAACGAGCTCAAGTAGAAAAAAAATCAGAGGGCGCTAGACTGTTGCAAAGTCAGTCTATGCAAGTCTCTTACAGGCCCAGTGGGCACTGCTATAATATCCTAATATCATGCTGTTCTAAGCAGGCTTCCCAGTAGACTTTTACTGTATATGAATTTCTTTGTACATGTCACTGGGGATAATCCATCCTGGTGCATTTGCTCTGACCATCCATTGGGACTCTTTCCTTTAAGCACAAAGGTAAATGTGCTTCAGAGAATTCTGCTCCCGGTTTGGAAAACAGCCAGTGTACTTTCAGGTAAGAAAATTACTAACAGGCCTGATTTGTGTCTTTAAGCCAGAATAAGGCACCTTTACATTAAAAAACGCGCTCAGTTTCCAGACACTGAGCCCAGCTAGTGTCGGGGCACTGACTCCAGGTTTCTGGAGTGAGGATCTCCAGACTGCTCTGACATGAAAGCTCTGTGTGCGAGGAGTCTGGTTGAAGATGATAACACCGCCCTTTGTCTGGTCTGTTTAGCACCCTGTGAGCTCTTTGGGGCAGGGACTGTCTGCCCCTCGTGTATTACATCACCTAGCACAGTGGGGCCCTGATATTGACTAGTGTCTCTAGAAGCTACTGAAATACAAATCCTCAGTCATTAAAGTTGTGCTGTTGTTGGAGCCTTCAGAGATCCAGTAACTGATCAGTGATCCCAAAGAGGAGTATGTGTCGGTTGTGAAATGACCTGCTTTTTGACTGGATTGTACTTTTAGACCCCTGAAGTGTAAGATACAGTTCTAATAATGAAGAGTGGATTCTATGTAGGCTTTTCCTCCTTCATCCTGCAAACAGTTTGTTTTGATTCTGCAAGCAGCCAGCCTGCCCCATATTTATTTATTTTCCTTTATCTAAACAGCTTGAAGTAATCCAGGAAAGCAATGGTAGCAAAATCAAACATCCTGTTCTCATCTCCACCTTAGCAAGCCCTGGTAACTAACTTGTCCTGGGGAAGGGACACTTGGGGCTGAAAATGCATTTCTGGTACGCTTGACATCCACACCAGACGTGCTATAAAAAGCAATGGTTTGGGGTGGGAGGGGAGGAGGAAGGGAACAGTTCTGGAGAGGAGCAAACTAAACACTTGGCTTTAATTAAAGCCAGGAATAAAAGGCAACCAACCCTGTTCCCTCAGCAGAGTTTGTTCACAAGGTCAGTCCTCGGGAGCCCTTCTGTTTTGTTCCCATAGATCCGGTGCTTCCCAGCCTCTTCCCTATTCCTTATTCCGATGCATTAGAGTTGTCCCACAATGACGTCCTGGCTTCTGAACTACGATTACAGACGATGGCATGGATGGCCCTGGTGATGTTCATTAGTGATTTGCTGGCAAATCAGACTACCACTTTACACCACTTACCTGGTTGCATTACCATTCGGTGCTAGTTTGTTAGAATTTATGGTCACTGCCACAGGCGTCAGCTAGCATTAAGAAGGCCTTCCAGCTGTCAGCATTTATTTGCCATCCCTAAAATTGGGCAAGGGCTCTCAGCCATAAAATGTCATGCCAAAAAGCTACATGGTTTTTCCTGCAGTATTTCTTACTGCTGTGCATCTGAGCTCACACTGGGGAAGCCGTTATGGTCTGTCTAATCAATAACATGCATGCTTAGCCAGTCCCTAGTAGTCCTCGGTGACACAGTAGAACCTTTGTGGTCTATAGCATGAGTACTCCACGCTCTTAAAAAAGCCCTTCAATATGCAAGGTAATGAGGGCATAAAATGAATCTGGAGGAACCTCCACACAGGCTGCTGGAATCACATTGCATGTGAATAGCATTGACTTCAAACCAAGGGAGTTCAGCAAAAGACTGAGAAAGATCATTCCCTAATATTTGTGCCTCGATGCTTTCTTGTATCTTCCTTCTCCCCTCCATGTAGGCAGCCGTCCATGCTGCTTGATCTGTGCCCCTTGGTTAAGGAGCAAAGTTGCCTCCACTCTGAATTTCCTCACTCTTGTACGGTTTGGTTTTGTTTTAATCAGTGTATTTGATTTGAAAAGGGGCTGGGGGGAGATGTTTGTACTTGGGCTGAACTTAAGCCAGGAAGGGGCAAGGGATTTTCCACCAGCTTTGTTCTCATGTTTGTTTATTGTCAAAGCTGTTTGTCATTAAACAAGGGCTTGTACTCTCAACCCAGCTGTGCCCTCCCTGTTTAATTACAGGATTGGGTTTGTGACTTCCCAGGCCTTTTTGCTTTACGGGCTGACAGGCACACAGGGTAAAATCCACCTTTGAAGCAGGCGGGTGCCACTTCCATTGACTTCAGTGGGAGGGGTGCACGTTAGCACCAAGAGCTGGATTTGGCTCGCGGGGTTGTGACCTCATTGCAGGATCAGGCTGAAAGAGATGCTGAAGCTATGTGACTCCTCCTAGCCAAGCACGAGGATCTTCAATAAGAGCAAAAGCCAGAGAAATACCTGCCCAGTAAGTTCTTTTCCGGTCAAGCGCTTTTTTTCCACAACCTTTGATCTCCCTGTTTGCTTCAGCCAATTCTTCATTGGCCTGAGGAGAGTCTGCCCTTTGCTTTTAGAAACATGCAGGGGGAAAACCACTGCACAGGTGATTGCCATCCGAGCAGTACTGCAATGGGCAATGCTGACTCCCCTGCCTTCCACTGGGCCATGTGGCCGCATCCCAATAGAAGTGCTGCCAGGCCTTGTTTCCTCCTCAGCCTTAAAGGTAGTGGGAGGAGCAGCTGTGGGACTCTTTCTGGGAGGATGTGTGTGGGCTGCATCCCAACCCCCATAAACCTCAGCTAAACTTGCTCCCCAAGCGGGGCTGTTCCTAAGGTTTCTTTCCAGGGCTCCTCTGCCTAGAGATGTGCACCAGCCTCCTTTAGATCCTGGTTGGAGTTAATTGGATCCAACCCTCCTCATAGCTCAGGAGTAATTGCTCTGGGTCTTAATGTAGTAATTTTAGCACCAGAGCCTGGGGTTCCTCAACAGAAAAGTCCTGTATTCCCAGGATCTTGGTGTCTGCCAGTCTGCTATGGAGGATGTGCAGCAGTTTGAGCGCTGGAGGAATGACAAGGTTGTCCATTTTCAGAGTGGACGTTGGTTAAGGAGGCCAGTGCTACTACACCATTAAAACTGGAGCAGCAAAAGAATGCTGTCCCTCATGGCTACCACATGCTATGGTTTGCCTGGAACACTTCACTGATTTCACAGCAGCTTGATCTGCCTCCTTTCTTCTGCACACCTGATTCCTGTGTATTTGGGGTTGATGCTGAGTTGTCAGTCATTTAGGTGTGACAGAGCTTGCCAGTGAGGAGTGAAAAAGAAGCTCTGCCTATAACCATCACAGTAGCACAGAGGATGAAGAGCTCACGCTTGCTTGGACTTGATTTTCTTTTTAATAGTGCACTATGTAATTTAACAGCTGAGTCCTCACTAACAATTTCAAGAACCTTGCCTGTGCTTCTCCTCGGTGCCCCGGCTGTGCTCTAGGGGGCAGTATACTCCCAGCTAGGATGAGAAATCCTGGCTCCTTGCACTGGTGCCAACTGTCTGGAGGCGCATAGTACATGACATATATATTTTTCTTCTCATAATGAGGTGAGGCTGCCAGGGTGCGACTTGTGCTCCACAGTTAGTTTTACATATTTCTTATTAATTCCACTTGGGTCTGGAAGATTAACGATTTCCAATGGAGCGAGCTCTATACAGGTCTCTGGTCTGTTTTTATTATCGTCATTGTTATTTCTTTGCATCTCCCTGGACACTTCCCTTGTTAGCTTCTGCTGACTATTGATTTCTTGACTGACTCCTCTTTGATCCACCAGGGCTATTGTTTTTTAATGTTACACTTTTGTTTGTTTATTACATTGAGATTAATTGCCATGGAAGGAGCAGTGTTTAAAGGCTGGGGAAGAACGGGTGTCATCAGCTTGACTAAACAAGGGTGCAGCTGCCTTATTATCCTGTTTAGGGCATTCCAAGCAGCTTGACCCCTTGAGCATGCCCCTGTTGACGTCACCGGGAGCTGAGTCTGCTAGCACTGCACAGGGCTGGGCCCTAGCTGAGACTCTACAACAGGGGTCGGCAACCTTTCAGAAGTGCTGTGCCGAGTCTTCATTGAGTCACTCTCATTTAGGGTTTCGCGTGCCAGTCATACATGTTAACGTTTTTAGAAGGTCTCTTTCTATAAGTCTATAATATATAACTAAACTATTGTTGTATGTAAAGTAAATAAGGTTTTTAAAATGTTTAAGATGCTTCCTTTAAACTTAAATTAAAATGCAGATCTCCCCAGACCAGTGGCCAGGACCCGGGCAGTGTGAGTGCCACTGAAAATCAGCTCGTGTGCCGCCTTCGGCACACGTGCCATAGGTTGCCTACCCCTGCTCTACTAACTAGGCCGGGTTATTGTTCAAGATCTCCTCCCTCCACCCTTCAGTTCCCACTGCGGGGTTGCCATTAAGCATTTTCTCAGGACTGCGGGAGAACTGGGGGAGCGGAGTCTCGGAGTTTGGAAAGCTCTCTTGCTTTGTGTTTGGTACATTGGGCTCAAAGCAAAGAATGCAGCGAATATCTTCCTCCAAGAGGGAGATCACAGATCCTCAGTCTCTTCTCCCTTGCCCATGTGTGGAATGGGTAAAACTCTACCCACTTGGATGGAGTGATGCCTGAGTCACAGCAGGGTGAGATGAGAATCCGTCCCCCTGGCGCCCTGCCCCACTGCCACTTTTGCAAGTGTGTGGTGGGGGTTAACTTTGGCTTAGCAGAGCCCAGGCTGCTCCATGCCTTGTTGTATTTCTTTGCCTTGATTGGCCTGAGCAGGTTCCCCAGGCCAGGCTAACTGGGATCAGCTGTTTCTTTTCCTAGTCTTGTCTGAGCTCAGCAGAATGGAATCTCAGCTATTTGAGGACTTAAACTCTCTAAAGCATCTGTCTTATAAAATACAAACGACCCCCTTGAAACTGGGTCCTTTGATAGTTCTCTGATGAAAGTTGAGGGGCAGTTTTCCCTCCAGGCAGCAGGGGTTCCAAGAAGCCTGCTCTCCTCTACCTCCAGCTCCTGTGTCACGTGCATTTTTCTCTCTCGAATGGTTGTGGAAACCAGCTGCTAATGGAGCTGGCTGTATTTTTATTCTGGACCATTTGCAAACATGCAGAGGGAGCCCCCTGTATTGTCTCGTGCTGGGCATTGTTGTATTGGAATGGGAAGTGAGGGAAAGCATTGCCGCCTAATGGGTAAAGTATGGCACTGGCAGTTGGGTGCTAATAGTTCCTTTGTTTCAAACTGACATGGCTTAGGGCAGGGGTCTCAAACTCAAATGACCATGAGGGCCACATGAGGACTAGTACATTGGCCCAAGGGCCGCACTACTGACACCTCCCCCCCTCGGCCCCGCCCCCACCCCACCCCTTCCATGAAACCCCGCCCCGACCCACCTCTTCCCACCCCTTCCCTGCCCCCATTCCAACTCCTTCCTTGAAATCCCCACCCCAACTCTGCCCCCTCCCTGCCCCCAGGGGGTGCAGGAGGGGTGCGGCAGGGGGCTTAGGGCAGTGGGTTGGGGTGCAGCAGGGGGTCAGGATGTGGCAGGGGGCTCAGGGCAATAGATTGGGGTGCAGAAAGGGTGCGGGGTGCAGCAGGGGGCTCAGGGCAGGGGGTCAGGGTGCAGGGTATGGCAGGGGGTCAGGGTGTGGCAGGGGGCTCAGGGCAGTAGATTGGGGTGCAGAAGGGCTGCGGGGTGCAGCAGGGGGCTCAGGGCAGGGGGTCAGGGTGCAGGGTATGGCAGGGGTCAGGGTGTGGCAGGGGGCTCAGGGCAGTAGATTGGGGTGCAGAAAGGGTGCGGGGTGCAGCAGGGGCTCAGGGCAGGGGGTCAGGGTGCAGGGTATGGCAGGGGTCAGGGTGTGGCAGGTGGCTCAGGGCAGTAGATTGGGGTGCAGAAGGGCTGCGGGGTGCAGCAGGGGGCTCAGGGCAGGGGGTCAGGGTGCAGGGTATGGCAGGGGTCAGGGTGTGGCAGGTGGCTCAGGGCAGTAGATTGGGGTGCAGAAGGGCTGCGGGGTGCAGCAGGGGGCTCCGGGCAGGGGGTCAGGGTGCAGGGTATGGCAGGGGGTCAGGGTGCGGCAGGGGCCTCAGGGCAGTAGATTGGGGTGCAGGAGGGGTGTGGCGGGGGTTTGGCTGCAGGACAGGTTCGGGGGGGCAGGCGCTGGCCCGACGCGCACCGGGGGCAGGGCAGGCTCCCTGCCTGCCTGCCCTGCCCCCGCGCCGCTCCACTCCGGGAAGCAGCTGGAACGTGGGGGAGGAGAGGTGCAGGGGTGTGTGTTGCTGTTGCTTCAGGCACCGCCCCCAGCATCTCCCATTGGCTGACAACGGGGAACCGTGGCCAATGGGAGCTGCTGGGGGCGGTGCCTGAAGCAACATCAATACACACCCCTGCGCCTCTCGTCCCCCAGGTTCTGTCCGCTCCCGGGGCGGCGCGGGGGCAGGGCAAGCAGGTAGGGAGCCTGCCCTGCCCCCGGTGCACGTCGGGCCGGAGCTGCTCTAGGTAAATGCTGGCTACAGGTTTAGAAAATGGAACTGATCAGGTTGGCTCGGGTGGCATTTTGAATGAAGTTGGCTTGGGTTGAATTTTGAAACTTGTTGCCTACAAGTGCTGGCTTCTCCCTTCCCATCTGAGTGAGCATTTCCTAACGCTTTGGGGTCTCAGCCCATCAGGTCTGTTGAGCTAGGTAACAAGTACAGCCAGGGCGCAAACTTCCCTCTGCCAGCATGCCTCAGTCCTGATGTGGAGGGGCCTGTTGCTAGAACTCAGCAGGGAATTCAGTCTCTTAATTTTCCCGGAGCACCTCTGCTAAAGAGCCTGTTCGGTTAGTGATGTGCACGGCATGGACCCCGAGACTAAGACTAAGACAGCAAGCTTCACATAATCTTCCAAGCAGCTGTTTGATGCTACCAACCTTTATTGACTGCTTGCATCCGAAGAAGTGGGTATTCACCCACGAAAGCTCATGCTGCAAAACTTCTGTTAGTCTATAAGGTGCCACAGGATTCTTTGCTGCTTTATTGACTGCTGGCCTGCGGTAGATTGAAATATATGAAATGGCCAAGGGACCAGGCCCTGGTTCAGTTCCCTTTTCCCAAAAGCTACAGGAAGGGTGATGAGAGACCCCAGACCTGCACTGAGTGTAAAAAGGCGAAGTAAATGTGTCTCTCTATTTCTATAGCCAAGGGGGCTTCCAAATGGGAAGCTCTCTCTGATTGGAGGGGAGCTTTTCCACCATGCCATGCTGCTGGGGCTGTGGTATGCAGCATGCCATGATGCTTGTGTTCCAATGGGTGATCAGCTGTAATACTTTGGAAGGTATTTAGAGCATGTTTGGCGGTGATGTGGGGTTAAAAATGAAAAAGAAAAGGCTGCTGTAGATTTCATCTCATGGCTTTCCTAATGCAAAGCCAGTGGGAATTCTGCTAAAAGCCTTTATTTCCCCACTCCTGGCTAGAGGCAGGCTGACCTTTCCGGCACTTAAGGAACTCTGTCCCTGCCACTGCTGCTAACTTGGGCCTTGTCTACACTACAAGACTATTTCGAATCAACTTAGTTCGAATTTGTGGATTCGACCTTATGAAGTCGAATTTGTGTATCCATACTAAATACACTAATTCGAATTTCTGAGTCCACATTCACGGGGCCAGCGTCGACTTTGGAAGCGGTGCACTGTGGGAAGCTATCCCACAGTTCCCGCAGTCCCCGCTGCCCATTGGAATGCTGGGTAGAGCCCCCAATGCCTGCTGGGGGGAGAAATGTGTCGAGGGTGGTTTTGGGTCAGTGTCGTCATTGAACCGTCAATCACAACCTCCCTCCCTCCCTCCTTGAAAGCGCCTGCGGGCAATCTGTTCGTGCACTTTTCTGGTCAGTGACAGCGCGGACGCCACAGCACTGCAAGCATGGAGCCCGCTGCGATCATCGCCGTTTTCTCCTCCTCGCACTTTATCGTCCACCTCTTCCACAGTCAGCTGCTGAGAAATTGGGCTACTTTTCAACGGTGCTGCAAGCACTGGGGGACCATAGGGGACGTTTTACAAACATCAACGTCGGGTGGCCGGGCAAGGTTCATGATGCGTGTGTTTTCAGGAACTGTGGGCTGCTCTCAGACGCCTGCAGGACGGTAGTTTCTTCCCGGACCACGAAATAACTGTTGTGGATGTGCAGATGCCTATAGTCGTCCTCGGGGACCCAGCCTGCCCGCTAATGCACTTGCTCATGAAGCCCTATACAGGCGCCTGGGACAGCGACAAGGAACTCTTCAAATACCAGCGAGCAGCGTGACCTGTGACTGTTCAGTTTCTTTACAGAGAAGCTGAACCTGCCCCTGTTTCTTTACCCAGTTACTATTGACTCTCCTCTTGATTTACATACCCGTTCACCCCGTTACCCCCACTTCCAGCACACGTGTAAAAATAAAATACATGTCCCATTATTACTTAACAAAGGTTTCTTTATTCATGACTTTTCGTGAAAGGGTTGAAACTGGGACACAGGCTGTGCTGGGTAGGGTGTGCGGTGATGTAAAGACCACCTCTAAACTCAAGGAATGACAGGCTCCTGCTCCTAGAGCGGTCCGCAGTGCCGGAATGCTTCTTTCAACGGAGCCTGCCATCCCTCTTTATGGAATTCTGTGTGCGGCGGATATGTGACCTTGTGGTGGAGGAGGACGGATACAGATTCCTCAGCTGCGTGACTCAGCGGTCCAGGACAAGGACCGCTGTATAAGATCTGTAACCGCCCTCCCCCGCTGCAAAGTCACATCTCCCCCGCCCACACAGATCCTGGAAACCACCTCCAAAAACCAACCAGGGTGCCTACTGACTGCACCGTGTGTGTGACCCGCTGCTGATCCTGCCCCCGTGTCTGTACCCTGGGAAAGGTGACTGTCCTATGCAATTAACCACCCCCTTCCCCACGCCCCCCATTCAAACACAGTCTTCTTTGAAAAAACATAACGGAAACAGTAATTAACAGCAAAGCATTTTTATTAATTAAGTAGACAGTTAGGGGATGGGACTGGGATTGGGACTACTGTGAGTCTGGAAGTGAAGGACTTCGGCAAATGTAGGGTATGAGAGCTTTTGGGTACTTGAGCACTGTGCTGTGGTGCAGTGACAGTATTCACGTCCCCGGCCGCCCCTCCTCCTGATTATTTTCGGTGAGGGGGGTATGGGACTTTGTGGCAGGGGAGTGCGGTTGCAGATACACTGCAGGGTGTCTCTGTCCTCCTGCGGTCCTGCAGAACATCCACAAGGCGCCTGAGCGTGTCCGTTTGCTCCCTCACTAGTCCAAGCAGTGTTTCAGTCGCCTGCTTGTCTTCCTCACGCCACCTCTCCTCCCGTTCGCTGTGTGAGCGCTGGTACTGAGAGAGGGTCTCCCTCCACTGGCTCTGCTGGTCCGCCTCTGCTAGGTAGCAGCCCATACGTTCCTCGAACATCTTGTCCCTTGTCTTTTTCTTTCGCCGCCTAATCTTTGCCAGCCTCTGTGAGGGGGATGCTGTGGCAGGTCTGGAGACAGTCGCAGCTCTGTGGTGGGAAAAAGGGAGTGAATTCCTTGCAAAGATACATTTTTGCGAACAATTAACTGAGTCTAGGCTGTCTCTGTGAATTCTGGGTTGAGACCCCTGTGCCTGCTGGGGCACAAATCATTTTCGCGGTGGATTCTGGGTAAATGTCGCCAGTCATTCCTTCCTCTGGGAAAGCAACGGCAGACAATCATTTCAAGCCCGTTTTCCCAGAATTGCCCTGGCATACGCCATAGCGTGGCAACCATGGACACTGTTTTGCCTTTTGTGTATGTCACCGTATGTGTACTAGATGCCGCTGACAGAGGCGGGCCAGCAGCGCTACACAGCAGCATGCTTTTGCTTTTGCATGACAGCAGAGACGGTTACCAGCCATATTGTACCATCAACCATACCATAAATTGGTAATAAGATGGTAATAAGATGGGCATGGTTACCTGTCCTTTTGCACTGCACCATTTGCTGCTGTCATAAGTGCCCCTGGCCGAGCAGCCAGGGGCGCAAAAGCAAAAATTGGGAATGATTGACTGAGTCAATCCCTCCTTTTTGGTATCTAAAAATAGAATCAGTCCTGCCTAGATTATGGGCAAGTGTACTAGAGAACCACTGTATCAGAGAACCAGAGAGCACAGCTGCTCTGTGTCCGATCCTGCATAAATTATGAGCTGTATGCTATTCACAGGGGGTGCTCCTGCAACAACCCCACCTGTTCATTCCGTTCTTACCCCAGCCTTCCTGAGCTACCATACCATTGTCCCCCCACTTGTGTGATGAAGTAATAAAGAATGCAGGAATAAGACACAGTGACTTGTTTGTGAGAAATGACTGGAAGGAAGCCTCCAGCTGCAATGATAGTCCAGGCAGGACATTAAGGAGTGTGGATGAAGGAGCCCATCATCCCTCTGCTAGTCCAGGGGCAATTGAATCTTTTATTTACAATGAAGGGTGGGGGCTGATGGAGCTCAGCCCCCTGTTGCAATGATGAGGACGGTTACCAGCCATATTGTACCATCAGCCATCAAAAATTAGGGACAGGTGCCCTTGATCGACCTTACTGATACTAGTCGGCATGGTTACCAGCCCTTTTGCACTGCCCCATGTGCCAATAGGCTGATGATGAGGACGGATTTCCATCTTTTTGTACCATCAGCCATCCATAGCATGGGGGGAGCAAGGATGTTGGTGTTGAGTGCTGCACCATCGTGTCTATCTGCAGCATTCAGTAAAGATAGGGTGACATGTAAAAGAGTCAACAGAGGATTGTTTGCACTTCTGGTTGTGGGTGGGGTGTGTGCGCAAATTGCCGAACTATGCCCTGACCCACCGCAGACACTGTGTTTGACCCTAGAAGCATTTGGAGCTCATCCAAGAATGCAAATACTTTTCGGAGACAGCAGGAACTGTGGGATACCTTGCGTCCTCATTCCCCCCTCCCTCCATGAGCGTCCATTATATTCTTTGGCTTTCCGTTACGCTTGTCACGCAGCTGCGTGCTGAGTCTGTGCTATGCCGTCTGTCCGTAGATTTTTTAAAAATACTTTGGACCAGGCGTAAAATTACAGTAATTACCCTAATTAGATGCAGTAGTCTCCGAGTGAGATCACCCTGAGGAGGGTCACTGAAGGAGATAGAGAGCGCATGCTGCGTGAAAGCTAGCATGAACCAGGGCCCGATGCAGCCGTGCTCGGGGAGGCAATGCTCCCTGAGTTCCTCATGAAAGCCTTGCGCGGAAAACTGTGCTACCACGGAGCACCCAATAAGGCAGCTCTCCCCAGGAACCTCCTGCTGATGCTTTTCGATTAACGCAAGGAGAGCTTCGTGGAGATCTCCAAGGATGATTTCTGTTCTATCCCCATATATAGAGAGACCTCCTTTTCACACAGTTAAGATTCCTGTTATATTAAGAATAAAAGTTAACATGGTTACAGCACTTACCGACTGCTCCTTCCCCTGATTCAGGGTCCGGGTTAATGGCCGGGGAGGGTTGGTAGGGGATCTCCGTGAGGGTGATGAAGAGATCCTGGCTGTTGGGGAAACCAGCGTTGTAAGCGCTCTCGCCTGCCTTGTCCTCCACAAACCCTTCCTCATCTTCCCCGTCCGCGAACATAGCCGAGGAACTGGCCGTCGACACTGTCCCATCGTCAGAGTCCACGGTCACTGGTGGGGCAGTGGTGGCAGGCTCCGTAGCGTCCGTTTGCCGCTTTGATTTTTTGGTAGCCTTGTCTGGGGTCCTTGATTTTCACGCGGCGCTGCGTTGCATCCCGCCTGTATCCTCTGTCTCTCATGGCTTTGGAGACCTTCTCGTAGGTCTTCGCATTCCGTTTGTTGGAGCGCAGCTCCGAAAGCACAGACTCCTCGCCCCACACACTGATCAGATCGAAGAGTTCCCGGTCACTCTATGCTGGGTCCCTCTTTCTATTCACAGATAACATGAACTCCTCTGCTGGAGAGCTCTGCATTGTTGCAGGTGCTGCGGAGCTCGCCCCGATGTCCAGCCAGGACGTCAGATTCAAAGTGCCCAGACAGGAAAATTAATTCAAATTTTCCCGGGTCATTTCCTGTGTGGCTGGTCAGAGAATCCAAGCTCGGACTGCTGTCCAGAGCGTCAACAGAGTGGTGCACTGTGGGATAGCTCCCGGAGCTACTAAGTTCGATTTGCATCCACACCTAGCCTAATTCGAGCTAGCAAGTGCGAATTTAGCGCTACTCCACCTGTCGGGGTGGAGTACCAAATTCGAACTAAAGAGCCCTCTAGTTCGAATTAAATGGCTTCCTGGTGTGGACGGTTGAGCGGTTAGTTCGAATTAACGCTGCTAAATTCGAATTAAAGTCCTAGTGTAGACCAGGCCTTGGAGAAGCTTTGCAAGGGAGCAGAGGTGTGAGCTCATGAAAGAGGAGGGTGTTAAACTGGCTTGGGAGAGGGGAGAAAGGGGTGCTTTCTAAACCGATCCTACTGTTTGATTGCATGATAGCTGGCACACAGCATGACCATCTTTACACCATGCAACCGTCTTGGTGCAGCGGGTGTAACAGCTGTTCAAGGCGATCTGATAGAGCAACTGGTGCATAAGGGAACTCTGTATGGATCGTGTGGTTTGGGGCCTTGGGAGATCTGGGTCAGTTCTCAGCTCTGCCACAGACTGCCTGGGTAACCGTGGACAGGTCACTTAATCCCTGTGTCTCAGTTCTTCATCTGTACAATGCTATACGCCTGCCTGGCTACAGTAGATTCTGCTTAATAGTAGCCCGGATATAAACAGCGTTTTGCCGGGCACCAATCCCAGCCCATTGACTTTAATGTTAATGGGATTCGGATATTGGCACTGGCATGCCGCTTATTAGCAACATTTTTTGGAAGAAAGGCCCCACCTGCGGGCAGGTTTGCAAGGCTGCAACCAGGGAAGGGAGCACTGGGATGTGTGGAGCATCCCCTGCAGGCTGGTTTGCAGGGCTGCAGCCAGGGCAGATGGGCTGGGATGTGCCTGCCCTGGCTGCAGCCGGTGCTCAGCCCCTGCCAATGCTGCCATCTGGGGCTGCAGCCCCAGAAACCTGCCTGCACACAGGTTCCATACAGGAGGTAAGGGCAGGGAAGGCTGTGGGCAGGGCAGTAGTGGCGAGAGGGGCTGCACCTGGGGAAGGCATGTCCTCATGCTTCGTCCCCTGGCTGCTGCTGCCTCACAGGCCTGACTTCCGCTTAATAGCAACTTTCTGCTGGCAACCGAGAGGTTGCTAATAGACAGAACCTACAGTATATCCCATCCTGCCATCCTTTGTCTGCCCTGTTTATTTGAAGTGCAAGCCTTTCAGGGCAGTGACTGCGTCTCAGTATGTACAGCACCTAGCACTCTGGGGGCCTGCTCTCTGTTAGGGCCTCTAGTTGCTACTGTAATACTAATCACGGTGTCTCAGTTTCCATCTATGCTTGACGCACTAGACTGGGCGTCAGATCCCCCCACTGCCTCTTGTCAATGGATAATACAATCTAGGCCCTTCTGCTTTTTTGAGTTGCAGTTGCTTTAAGACAGCACCGTGATGGTATTTTTCCCTTCTCCCTCCCCACTGTTTGGACTAACCCTATGGAAAGCTGGAACGGATCCCTGTTCCCTTCCCTCCCTGACACGTGCATGGTGCTTTATTGGAAGGCCTGGCTATGAGTGCCTGGCTATTGCATTGTGGGAAATTTTCCACACACACGCTCGCTCCCCCTCACTTTCCCCGGTTGAAAGAGCGCTGGAGCATTTGTGTTGGAAACCAAGTCGCTTCTAGAGAATTACATGGACTCTGCAAATAGATTTATAAAAAATAGGTCAGGCGGTTTGGGCCTTCTCTAAAGACTAGGCCAACTCACCCAGTGCCGCGTTCTGTTTCCTCTCTTTCCTGTTACATGGCTGTTGCATTTGAGCACTCTGGAGAATTCTTTAAAGGGGAAGTTGCACATGGCCAGCACTGTGTGATCAGTATGTGTGGTGGTTCTCTATAGGTCCAGGCTGGATTGTAGGGCAGGGAATAGGATCTCTTTCTGCTCCTGAAGGAATGAGTAGTTTATCTGCTCATCTCTCTTCCTAGACCTCCAGTGGGGTAGCAGAATATTAGCATGAGCTTCTCGGTCTTAGGCAGCAAATGATGCTGTGGGGCGGTCTGTCCTCATCCTTCTCTTTCAATGCAAACAAATCTCTCTATAGCCACTCCTGTAAAAAGTGTCCGCTCCCCGAGCACTGGGCAAGCTCTGGGTTGGGACAGTGCTGCTGTTTTAAGGACCGTTCTGCCTTCTTAATGGGACGGCATGGTTGTTTTCAAACATAGGCTTGTATCCCAAGTTAACTGGGAGTTTCTGAAATTACCCGTGATACCTTGCTGCTCTGTACGCTTTATTGATGGCATCTGCATCGCATGGGTATCCACACAGCACTGACTTAGCTCCCTTGAAATCTCATCCTAACAGGTATGGGGTTCAGTGTAAAGTTTGGGATGGATTCTCTTCTTTGATTGTTCCAAAACAGTGAGGAAGTTTGGAGGGAAGGGACCCAGGATGTTGCACAAAGATGCTATTGCTCCTCTAGGCCCAGATGGTTACCCGGCATTTGGGGCCAGGTGGGTGCTCCACTAGGAGGAGAAATTGACTGTTGTCTCTGATGCAGTCTGTTTATTTACAAAGAATGTACACAAAGTCCTGATTCTCTGAACACAGTAGGATCAAGCAACAGGAAACAGTTTCCTTGTTCACAACTCCAAGCCTGCCTTTCCAGCTCTGCCCCAAAAACTCTCTCTCAGCTTTCTCTCTGGGCCTCAGTACCAGAGCTTTGCTTGCTATCTCCTGTTTTCAGGATTCTTTCTCTTGGCTTTCTGTTGCTCTCTCTATCTGCTCTTGGTTTCTTTTTGATCCACACAGACAGCTGCAACAAAATCAATCCCCAGACCCTGTGTTTTCATTCAGTCTAGTCTTTGGGCAATGGCTTCCATTGTTTTAGCTCTCATTAAATGTGGGAACAATTAAATGTTCCTTTGTTTAAGGTGAGTGGAAACCAATAACATGTCCATCAGTTTCAGTGACCTCTGTGACTGCCCGCAGATGAGACACACCTGCTGGGAGCCACCCAACCTCCAGCATAACAATCCTAAGTTATTTGGCTAGATTCCAGACTCTTCTTCCACCCACTCCTGTTCACGGACAACTCCTGCCTGGGATGGGAATGTGCACAGTTTCCAATATACTGGTAGCGTAGTGACCCGTGGGTTATTCTGGGCCACTTCATGTTCCAGCAAGCAATATCCTGGTGGAGAGAACCCTCCAAATGCCTATAAACAAGCTGAATGTCCTGCTTGGACATGAGATTCTATCTGAACTGTTCCATAAGGAGCCAACAAGATGATGCCGACTGGATTGTGAACCTAAATCCAAATTGTGCTCTGGCCACTGGTTAGAGGGTGGCATAGAGCGAGGGGCCTTGGGTTTGAAAACCCAAGCAGAAATGTGTTTATTCCTTGTGCATGTGCCACTCTTGTTCTAGGGGTTCACTCTCTTAGATTTCTAACAGCCAGGAGAGTAGGATGGTGAGAGATCAGCCACTGTAACTATTCAGTCTCCTGATTTTCTGTCTCAAGAGTCAGCTAATGGAAAGAGCCTGAGACGAGACCACAGCTGCCCCAGAAACTCTGAAGCGACTCTCTGCAGGATTCAGTGCTTGTAAAAACTGTTTGCTGTGTGATTTTCCCCCCATGCAGCAGCCACAGGCTGTCGTTGCAGGGCAGCAACGATTGCCAGCTAAGGTCTCCGCTTGTTTTATGTGGCCTGTGTTGTGTGTAATTTTACTACAGGGGAGAGCCATTAACTGTAGCCCTGGCAATGTAAGCCAGATTGATGGCTTTACAGTGAATGCTTCTCAGGCCAGTGTGAAAAGCTTATTCTTTTAGGGTGCCCATATATTTAGAGTTTATGGGGTTGTGTCATATTTCACAGCCAAGTACCATCTCTCTAGCCAGCTGGTCTGAATGGTCCCAAGCAGGGGTGGCTACAGGCCCCAGCACACCAAGCGCGTGCTTGGGGCAGCAAGCTGTGGGGGGCGCTCTGCCGGCGCCGCGAGGGCAGCAGGCAGGCTGCCTCCGGCGGCTTGCCTGCGGAGGGTCCGCTGGTCCCGCGGCTTCGGCAGGCAAACTGCTGGAGGCAGCCTGCCTGCCGTGCTTGGGACAGCAAAATCCCTAGAGCCGCCCCTGGTCCCAAGCCACATTAAATGTGTTTGAAGCGAGGTCACTGCTGGAGTGACTTGACTGTAGTTTTGGCATGTCCCCTCTGGTTGGCTATACTGGGTTTTAAACGTCTCAGTCTAAAGTTGTTTTAAATGGTCAGTAATGCTGCCTCGGGACATGCAGGCCCTTCCCAAACACACACAAGGCTTCAGGGCTGCCATTCGATTTCTGGAGATTTCTGGAGAAGCAGCCAAAAAATTATCTTTTTAATGGGAGACCTGTGCCTGCCGTTCCCCCCAGGAGCAGAGTCTTGTGAGGTAAAGCTCTAAGCACCAGCCCATGGTATTATCTCGGGGGTAGAGCCGGGGATGCCTGCCCAGACTTGTGATGTCTGCAGCGATACGATGTTTGACCTGCTGGTTCAAAGAACCCACCATTGTTATGTCTTTTGTCAAAAACTGGATCTATTTGTATCTAAGGGTATGTCTACACTACCAGATTAGTTCGATTTAACTTAATTCGAATTTATGGAATCGACCTTACAAAGTCGAATTTGTGTGTCCACACTAAGGACACTAATTCGACTTTGTGAGTCCACACTAACGGGGCAAGCGTCGACATTGGAAGCGGTGCACTGTGGGAAGCTATCCCACAGTTCCCGCTGCCCATTTGAATTCTGGGATTTCCCCACAATGCATGCTGGGGGGAAAAATGTGTCGAGGGTGGTCTTGGGTAACTGTCATCATTCAACGTGCTTTCGGACGTCTCGAGGGGAGATGGAGAAGCTTACTGACTCGCTCGGATCTCAGCGAAACCAATATCCCCATTGTTATTGCAGCTTGCTGTGTGCTCCACAATCTCTGTGAGAGCAAGGGGGAGACCTTTCTGGCGGGATGGGAGGTTGAGGCAAATCGCCTGGCTGCTGATTACGCTCAGCCAGACAGCCGTGCAATTAGAAGAGCCCAGCGGGAAGCGCTGTGCATCCGGGAGGCTTTGAAAGCTAGGTTCCTCAGGGAGCAGGGTAACCTGTGACTGTTCAGTTTCTTTACAGAGAAGCTGAACTTGCCCCTGCTTCAGTTACTGTTGACTTTCTTCTGCGGTTACATACCCCGTTCACCACGTTTCCCCCCTTCCAACACACGTTTAAAAATAAAGTTAATGGCACATTGTTAATTAACGTTTTCTTTATTAATGAATTCGCGTTAAAGGGTTGAAACAGGGACACAGACTGTGGTGGGTAGGGTGTGCAGTGATTTTAACACCGCTTCTACACTCGAGGAATGACAGGCTCCTGCTCCTAGAGCGGTCTGCAGTGCCGGACTGGTTGTTTCAACAGAGCCTGCCATCCCTCCTTTTCGGGACTCTGTGTGCGGGGGCTACGTGACCTTGTGGCAGGGGAGGATGGTTACAGATTCCCCTGCTGCATGGCTCTGTGGTCCGGGACAAGGACCGCTGCATAAGTTCTGTAACCGCCCTCCCATGCCACAAAGTCACGTACCCCCCACCCACACAGAACATGGAAAACACCTCCCAGACCGACCAGGGTGCCTACTGACTGCATTGTGTGTGTGAGCTGCTGTTGATCCTGCCCCCGTGTCTGTACCCTGGTAAAGGTGACTGTCCTATGCAATTAACAACCCCCTTCCCCCCCCCCCCCCCTTCACAGACAGTCTTCTGTAGAAAAACTTGATGGAAACAGTAATTAACACCAAACTACTTTTAATAATCAACTAGACAGTTAGGGGATGAAACTGGGATTGGGGCTTCGGTGAGCCAGGAAGGGAAGGACTTCTCAACATTTAGGGAATGAGAGCCTTCTTGTATTTGTGCACTCTGCAGGGGTGCAGTGACAGTTTTCACGGCCCCTGTCGCCCCTCCTCCTTGTTACTTTGGGTGAGGGGGGTTTGGGACTTTGTGGTGGGGGAGGGCGGTTGCAGATACAGTGCAGGGGGGCTCTGTCCTCCTGCCTGCGGTCCTGCAGAACATCCACAAGGCGCCGGAGCGTGTCAGATTTTCCCTGGGCATTTCCTGTGCGGCTGGTCAGAACATCCAAGCTCGGACTGCTGTCCAGAGCGTCAACAGAGTGGTGCACTGTGGGATAGCTCCCGGAGCTACTAAGGTCGATTTCCGTCCACACATAGCCTAATTCGACATAGCCATGTCGAATTTAGCGCTACTCCCCTCGTCGGGGAGGAGTACAGAATTCGAACTAAAGAGCCCTCTAGGTCGAACTAATTAGCTTCCTGGTGTGGACGGGTGCACGGTTAAGTCAAATTGACACTGCTAAATTCGACATAAACTCCTAGTGTAGACCAGGCCTAAGAGAAAGAAATGGAGGAGGGGATATAAATACAGCAGGGGTTTCCTAGGACACTACCCACTGCTTGAGCTTTGTTCTGGTGGGTTTTAGTCACATCACATGTTTGTCATTCATAATGGCCTGTTGCTTTGTTTCTCCCTGTTAAACTTTCTCTCCAAATCACTATCTTTGTGTTTGAGGATGAACCGTGGCTGATCTTCTGTGACACTTCTCGTCTTGAGCATGGAGGGGTGAACTCCAGAGTGATTCATCTAGTCTCCCCTCCTACATGAAGGGCAGTGTCATAGCAAGGATCCGCTGTCATGCTGTTGTGCGAGTAGAATCTCTCATATGGACCTTAAGTGCAGATCTGTCGCTCACACGCACATACAGTGTTATGTGACAATTCTAGAAACTCAGAGTGTGCAGAAATAAAGGGTTCTGAACATGAAGTGTTGGTAAAACACACAGCGGGGGTGGGGGGTGCAATCAGTCCAGAGTAGCATAATGCTTCATGAGCACTGGGGCATCAGGCTGAGTTGTGCCGCGCACCCAAGATCCACGGGAGATCTGGTGTTCCACAACAGGTAACCAACCATTTTAAAAAGTAATAAGTTCATAGATTCGAAAGCCAGAAGGATCATTGTGATCATCTAGTCTGACCTCCTATATAACAAAATCCAGAGAACTGCCCCAAAATAACGCCTACAGGAGATCTTTTTAAAGAACATCCTATCTTGATTTCAAAATTGCCTGTGATGGAAAATCCACCACAACCTTTGGTACATTGTTCCAATGGGTAATTTCTCTCTCAAAAATTTAGCCCTTATTTTCAGACTGAATTTGTCTAGCTTCAACCTCTAGCCATTGGATCGTGTTATATCTTTCCCTGCTAGATTGAAGAGCACATTGTTAAACTGTTGTTCCCCATGTAGGTATTTATAGACTGTAATCAAGTTACCCCTTACCCTTCTCTTTGTTAAAATAGATTAAGTTCCTTGAGTCTACCGCTATAGGGCGAATTTTCTAATCCTTTAATCATTCTCATGGCTCTTCTGTGACCCGTCTCCAATTTTTCAACATCCTTCTTGAATTTTGGACACCAGAACTGGACACAAAATTCCAACGACTGTCACACCAGTGCCAAATACAGCGGTAAACTAACTTCTCTACTCCTACTTGAGATTCCTCTGTTTATGCATGCCAGGATTGCATTAGCCCTTTGGCCACATTGTTGCATGATTATCCACCACGATCCCCATACCTTTTTCAGAATCACTGTTTCCCATGATAGAGTCCCGCATCCTGTAAGTATGGCCTATCATCTTTGTTCCCAGATGTGTGTTTTAATGGGGTAAATGTAAATGTGTACATTTGCTTCCACCAGTTTACTGGGCAGTCCAGATCGCTCTGAATCAGTGACCTGTCCTCTTCGTTATTTACCATTCCCCCAATTTTTGTGTCATCTGCAAACTTTACCAGTGACAATTTTATGTTTTCTTCCAGGTCTTGATAAAAATATTAAATAGTGTAGGGCCAAGAACAGATCCCGCTGGACCCCACTGTAAACATACCTGCACGATAATGATTCCCCATTTACAATAACATTTTGAGGCCTGTCAGTTAGCTAGTTTTTAATCCAATTAATATGCCATGTTAATATAATATTGTTCTAGTTTTTTTAATCAAAATCTTTTGTGGTACCAAATTAAATGCCTTACAGACATCTAAGAGGATATCCACACTATTACCTACATCAACCAAACTTGTAATCTCCTCAACAAAAAAGATATCAAGTTAGTGTGATAAGATCTATTTTTCATAAACCCATGTTGATTTGCATTAATTATATTATCCTCCTTTAATTTCCATATCAGCCACTCCATATTCTTGCCTGGGATCGATGTCAAACTGACAGAATGACCCTGGTAATTATAGGTCTATTTGCCCTTTTTAAACATTGGTGCAACATTAGGTTTCTTCCAGTCTTTTGGGATTTCCCCATTGTTCCAAGACTTATTGAAAATCAACATTAACAGTCCTGTGATTTCCTAAGCCAATTATTTTAAAACTCTTGGATGCAAGTTCTCTGAACCTGCTGATTTTAAAATGTCTAACTTTAGCAGCAGCTGTTTAATATCCTCCAGAGATAATAGTGGAATGGAAAGAGGATTTTCATAATCTTATGATGAGAATACATCATCTATTTTCCCCCCAAATATAGAACAGAAATATTTATTGAATACTTCTTCCTTTTCTACATTTTTATGGATAATTCTACCATTTCCATCTAGTAATGGTCCAATACCTTTATTAGGATTATTTTTATTCCTAATATGATTAAAAAATTCTCCTATTTCCCTCAACCATGCTAGCCATAGGTGCCTTTGTGTCCCTTTGCTTCCTTTTTCAGTTTTCTACAGTTCCTGGATTTTGATTTATATTCATTACTATCAACTTCCCCTTTCTTCCATTTGTTTTATAAATCTAAATTTTTTTTTTTACAGTTTCCTTCATTTCCTCTCTAAACCTGGTCATATTTTACCCAATACAGCCTTCTTTCTCGATTGTGGCTTTTTGGGCATCTAGAAAAGTGTTTGTAAACAATTCCCAATTCTCATTGATATTTTTCTGTGCACATTTTTCTGATTTAAATTCTTTCTGCCAGCTGATTTGTCTCATAATTGTTTTCAGCTGTGTGAAATTAGCCCTTTCAAAGCACCAAATATATACATTTATTGGTTTGAACTTTATTCTGCTTGCTCTTCATAAATATGATCAAGTCTATGATCCCTTGTATCTAAGCTACCATTCATTTTTAGTTCTGTGATCAGTGCCTCTTTATCTATCAAGACTTGATCTAATAGAGAATTCCCCCATGTTGGTTGCAACACTTTCTGAGTTAGGAAATTGTCCTATTATATTATAGAATGTTTAGAAATTCCAAGCATGTTTTACTACTGGCAGCATGAGATTTCTAGCATATGTCACTCAAATTGAAGCCCCCAGTGACCATGTTACTTGTTTTTCCTGCATATTTTAGATAGGTGCATAAGGAGGTGGTCGTCCTGTTCCCTAGTGTGATGTGGCGGCCTGTAGCACACCAACTAATACCTTATCTTGTGTTTTATCTGTTAGGACATTGATCGAGAAGCATGCAAGTAAAGAAAACTAGGCTTAAAGCCTTCTGGATGAACTGATGTACATCCCCTAGTGCAGTAAATAAAACCGAACTGCACAGATGAGCGTTGAAAATTATCAACCTTTTCAGTTCTTTTTATTTAGTTTTTACATTAGTCGGCAACAATAAAATGTCAGCATCAGCTTGTGCTTCTCAAAGCGAGATTTGAAGGGCTGATGCAAGTTGGTAGACTTCTGAACTGAAGCCCAGTGATTCATTTCAGTGCAGTCAAGGAATTATGATGTGATTGGAATAACAGAGATTTGGTGGGATAACTCACATGACTGGAGTACTGTCCTGGATGGATATAAACTGTGCAGGAAGGACAGGCAGGGCAGAAAAGGTTGTATGTATGTAAGGTTGCATTGTATGTAAGAGAACAGTATGACTGCTCAGAGCTCTGGTATAAAACTGCAGAAAAACTTGAGTCTCTGGATTAAGTTTAGAAGTGTGAGCAACAAGAGGGATGTTGTGATGGGACTCTGCTAGAGACCACCAGACCAGGGGGATGAGGTGGACGAGGCTTCCTTCCGGCAGCTAGCAGAAGATAGTAGATCACAGGCCCTGGTTCTCAATGGGGAACTTCAATCACCCTTGTATCTGCTGGGAGAGCAATACAGCGGTGTGCAGGCAATCCAGGAAATTTTTGGAAAGTGTAGGGGACAATTTCCTGGTGCAAGTGCTGGAGGAACCAACTAGGGGCAGAGCTCTTCTTGACCTGCTGCTCCCAAACAGGGAAGATTAGTAGGGGAAGCAAAAGTGGATGGGAACCTGGGAGGCAGTGACTGTGAAATGGTTGAGTTCAGGATCCTGACACAAGGAAGAAAGGAGAGCAGCAGAATACGGACCCTGGACTTCAGAAAAGCAGAATTTGACTCCCTCAGGGAACTGATGGACAGGATCCTCTGGGAGAATAACATGAGGGGGAAAGGATTCCAGAAGAGCTGGCTGTATTTTAAAGAATCCTTATTGAAGTTGCAGGAACAAACCATCCCGATGCGTAGAAAGAATAGTAGTAAATATGGCAGGCAATCAGCTTGGCTTAACAGTGAAATCCTTGCTGATCTTAAACACAAAAAAGAAGCTTACAAGAAGTGGAAGATTGTACAAATGACCAGGGAGGAGTATAAAAATATTGCTCAGACATGCAGGAGTGAAATCAGAAAGGCCAAATCACACTTGGAGTTGCAGCTAGCAAGAGATGTTAAGAGTAACAAGAAGGGTTTCTTCAGGTATGTTGGCAACAAGAAAAAAGTCAAGGAAAGTGTGGGCCCCTTACTGAATGAGGGAGGCAACCTAGTGACAGAGGATGTGGAAAAAGCTACTGTACTCAATGCTTTTTTTGCCTCTGTCTTCACAAACAAGGTCAGCTCCCAGACTACTGCACTGGGCAGCACAGTATGGGGAGGAGGTGACCAGCCCTCTGTGGAGAAAGAAGTGGTTCAGGACTATTTAGAATAGCAGGACGAGAACAGGTCCATGGGGCCGGATGCGCTGCTTCTGAGGGTGCTAAAGGAGTTAGCTGATGTGATTGAAGCGCCATTGGCCATTATCTTTGAAAACTCATGGCGATCGGGGGAGGTCCCAGATGACTGGAAAAAGGCTAATGTAGTGCCCATCTTTAAAAAAGGGAAGGAGGAGGATCCGGGGAACTACAGGCCAGTCAGCCTCACCTCAGTCCCTAGAAAAATCATGGAGCAGGTCCTCAAGGAATCAATTCTGAAGCACTTAGAGGAGAAGAAAGTGATCAGGAACAGTCAGCATGGATTCACCAAGGACAAGTCATGCCTGACTAACCTAATTGCCTTCTATGAGGCGATAACAGGCTCTGTGGATGAGGGGAAAGCAATGGACATGTTATTCCTTGACTTTAGCAAAGCTTTTGATACAGTCTCCCACAGTATTCTTGCCAGCAAGTTAAAGAAGTATGGGCTGGATGAATGGACTGTAAGGTGGATAGAAAGCTGGCTAGATCATCAGGCTCAACAGGTAGTGATCAACTGCTCCATGTCTAGTTGACAGCTGGTATCAAGTGGAGTGCCCCAAGGGTCGATTCTAGGGCCGGTTTTGTTCAATATCTTCATTAATGATCTGGAGGATGGCGTGAACTGCACCCTCAGCAAGTTTGCAGATGACACTAAACTGGGAAGAGTGGTAGATACACTGGAGGGTAGGGATGGGATACAGAGGGACCTAGACAAATTAAAGGATTGGGTCAAAAGAAATTTGATGAGGTTCAACAAGGACAAGTGCAGAGTCCTGCACTTAGGATGGAAGAATCCCATTCACTGCTTCAGACTAGGGACTGAATGGCTAGGCAGCAGTTCTGCAGAAAAGAACCTAGAGGTTATAGTGGATGAGAATCTGGATAAAAGTGAACAATGTGTCCTTGTTGCCAAGAAGGCTAATGGCATTTTGGCCTGTATAAGTAGGGGCATTGCCAGCAGATCGAGGGACGTGATCATTCCCCTCTATTCAGCATTGATGAAGCCTCATCTGGAGTACTGTGTCCAGTTTTGGGCCCCACACTACAAGAAGAATGTGGAAAAATTGGAAAGAGTCCAGCGGAGGGCAACAAAAATGATTAGGGGGCTGGAGCACATGACCTATGAGAAGGGGCTGAGGGAACTGGGATTGTTTAGTCTGCAGAAGAGAAGAATGAGGGGGGATTTGATAGCTGCTTTCAACTACCTGAAAGGGGGTTCCAAAGAGGATGGATCTAGACTGTTCTCAGTGGTGGCAGATGACAGAACAAGGAGTAATGGTCTCAAGTTGCAGTGGGGGAGGTTTAGGTTGAATATTAGGAAAAACGTTTTCACTAGTAGGGTGGTGAAGCACTGGAAAGGGTTCCCTAGGGAGGTGGTGGAATCTCCTTCCTTAGAGGTTTTTAAGGTCAGGCTTGACAAAGCCCTGGCTGGGATGATTTAGTTGGGGATTGGTCCTGCTTTGAGGTCCCTTCCAACCCTGATATTCTATAATTTTGTGATTTCCACATATCTACACCAGCAACACCATCACAGGACCTAACCAGATCAGCCACACCATCACCGGTTCATTCACCTGCACGTCCACCAATGTAATATATGCCATCATATGCCAGCAATGCCCCTCTGCTATGTACATCGGCCAAACTGGACAGTCTCTAAGGAAAAGGATAAATGGACACAAATCAGACATTAGGAATGGCAATATACAAAAACCTGTAGGAGAACACTTCAACCTCCCTGGCCACACAATAGCAGATGTTAAGGTGGCCATCTTACAACAAAAAAACTTTAGGACCAGACTTCAAAGAGAAACTGCTGAGCTCCAATTCATCTGCAAATTTAACACCATCAGTTTAGGACTAAACAAAGACTGTGAATGGCTTGCCAATTACAGAACCAGTTTCTCCTCCCTTGGCTTTCACACCTCAGCTGCTGGAACAGGGCCCCATCCTCCCTGATTGATCTAACCTCATTATCTCTAGCTTGCTTCTTGCTTGCTTATATATACACACCTGTCCCTGGAAATTTCCACTGCTTGCATCCGAAGAAGTGGGTATTCACCCACGAAAGCTCATGCTGCAAAACCTCTGTTAGTCTATAAGGTGCCACAGGATTCTTTGCTGCTTCTACAGAACCAGACTAACATGGCTACCCCTCTGATACGTGATTTCCTGGGTGACTGATGGAGAAAGTGGCTTTCTATGCTGAGTCCTTTATTTAAAAATAAAGGCCCTGTGTGAAAACCTTCAAAATGATACTGTTCTCAAAGTAGTCTCAGGGGTGCGTGCAGCTTTCACACTTCCTGGTTCCTCTTGAAATCCCTGCTCTGTGTTGGTCAATTGCTTGACCACAGTTTGATTCACTATGAAATATATCCCAGAGGCCAAATAACCAGGGTCAGTCCGGTTTATAGCTCTAAGCCAATAATAATATAGTACAGGGAAAAGGTTCTGTACGATACCAGTCTCTGGAAAGCTGTCTTATGCAGCGATGTTACATTCACCTTACGCAGAAGGTATGTTCCCAAAGTTACACATTTCAACTGGTATTCTAATATGTTGGTTGTGAAAGTTACCCGTCTCTTTACACATCATTAAAATCCAACCCATCAGTTTGTCCCAGCTCCCTAATTTCTTGTTCTGTTCCTTCCTTATCTTTGTTTTGGATTCTTGCAGTCCAGGTACTGGTCCGTGAAGGTACTTCCCTAGCTTGTACTAAGACATGGAACAAATGTCTTAATTTTGACAAGTTTTCTATCTGCTTATGCCAAAGTTTACTTCAGCTAATGCAAGGTGCTGTGGGCTACTTAGCATGAGAGAACAGGATTATAGTAGAAGTTTAGGCCAGTTTAGGATATATAACTGCTATACTCTTTGTGGTTAATGCATACTAATGTATATATGGTATGTATAATATATGATATATCCCAGGTGCTGCTGCGGGGAGAGAGAGCTGTGGGGGAGCCCTCTTTCCCCGCTGTAGACCCAGAGCACCCTCCTGTACTCCAAACCCCTCATCCCCAGCCCCACCCTATAGCCTGCACCCCCAGCCAGAGCCCTCATACCCCGGCATCCCAACCTTCTGCCCCAGCCCTGAGCCCCTTCCCACACTCCAAACCCCTCGATTCCAGCCCAACCACATGAATTTTGTTATGGGTAATTTGTCACACATCACTTCCATATTGGTGCACATAACAAAATTCATTCCGCTCATGGGTGGGGGAAAAGGTAGAGAGAACACTGACCAGTGTTTCCCAAATTGGGGGTCCTGACCCAAAAGGGAGTTGCAGGGGGCTCACAGGGTCATTTGGAGGGGTTGGGGGGTGGCAGTATTGCCACCCTTACTTCTGCCCTGCCTTCAGATCTGGACGGCTCGAGAGTGGTAGCTGTTAGCCTGGCACCCAGCTCTGAAGGCAGTGCCCCACCAGCAGCAGTACAGAAGTAAGGGTGGCAATACCATACCATGCCACCCTTACTTCTTTGCTACTGCCTTCAGAGCTGGGCGGTCTGATAGTGGCAGCTGCTGGCCGAGGGCCCAGCTCTGCAGGCAGCAGTGCAGAAGTAAGGGTGGTAATACCATACCATGCCATCCTTACTTCCGTGATGCTGCTGGCAGTGGCTCTGCCTTCAGAGCTGGGCTGCCGGGCAGCAGCTGCCGCTCTCTAGCTTCCCAGATCTGAAGGCAGCGCTGCCGTCAGCAGCAGCACAGAAGTAAGGGTAGCAATACCACAACCCCCTCTCCCTCCCCACTACAATAACCCTGTGATTCCCCCCACAACTCCTTTATGGGTCAGGACCCCTAAAATTACAGCACTGTGAAAATTTAGATTGAAATAGCTGAAATCATGAAATTTACTATTTTTTAAACCCTATGACCATGAAATTGACTACAATGGACCATGAATTTGGTAGGGTTCTATCTATCTATCTATCTATCTATCTATCTATCTATCTAGCATATATTGGTCAACATTTGTGTGTGTAACTTATAGAACATGTTTGTATTATGGAGACATCAGTAACCACTCCTTAGTTAAAGTTGCATAGCGATTCATACTTAAAAAAAATAGGCTGTATATGTTCCAATAAAGCATTTCAGTGGTCATTTCTTTCTTTTTGCTGCTGCTGATAACCTTGACGGTGGTCACACACTCATATATTTTGATTTTGCTTTCTCCAGCTTTTCATCAAACCAGAGGTTTTTTCCAGCTCTAGCCTGCTCTTTGCAAGTTCCATTATGATTTCTCCAAGGCGCTCTACATCTGCAGGTGTAGCCATGCCCTTTATCACCTAGGGTATTTAAAAAGAGAGAGAATCTTAATTATGTAAAGAAACTTGGTAGTGCTTTGTGAAAGGGTAATAGCTCTTGATTGTTCTAGCTTTCAGGAGCACAACATCTCTGGGTGCTAAAGATTGAGTGCTAGTCTACACTGGCAACACTAACATGTCTTGTGTGATCGTGGTGCTCCCAGCACTCTAAAAAACCCACCTCAGTGAGGGACGTAGCTCCCAGCACTGGTGCACTGTCTACACTTTACAGCTTTACAGTGCTGCAACTTGCTGCACTTGGGGGTGTTTTTGCACACCCCTGAGCGAGAAAGTTGCTGCGCTGTAAATTGCCAGTGTAGACAAGCCCTTACAAAACAGCCTATGCAAACATCTCTGTTGCTCTCCAGAGCCCCTCAGTGTACAGGGCTCCCTGCAGTTCCAGACTGAGCCCACCAAGGAAGGGTCATCTTCTCTACATTGGAAAATGCCCCCAGCGCATCTGTTCATGGAAAATAAGAGTGAGTGAGTGCGTGCTCCTGTTTGATCTCTGTGTGTTTGCATGGTCGTCTTTGTTTACAAACATGCTCATGTTAGAAATAAGGTATAGCCTAACATAGGAAAGTGCTTTTACTGTAGCCCGTCATACAGGAGAAAAATAAATTACATGAAGCCTTAATCTTCTGCAAGGCAGCATGCTGTCTAGAGGCTGTGTTGCAGCAGAAGAGAAGGCTGAAGAGGGGAGGTTGCTCTGGAGCACTGTTCCCCACAATAATGGTGAAAATGGTGCATATGTTTCATTCATAACACTAGGCAAAACCGAACCTTTTCCACAGGGGACTTCAGACACCATGCGGACCTGGCCTAGTTTCTTTAACGGATTTAAAACAGGTTTTGGCATGGCCTTGCCGAGCATATCAGGAATGGAACAGAAAATATCCTTAAAGCCAAAAGCCATGGAAAGTGCCTTGCGTGCCATGGAAAGCAAGGAACAAGTGCTCTTTCTGTTGTAATCTGAAGTCCACCCTCCACCCCCCATGCTTATAATTTATGCCTGATTGAAATCCATTGGCACCAGGCTGAGATGTAGCCATGATGCCTTTTGTTATGTGGGATTCTTGCACTGTGGCAAGAAGATTTGATATTAGAAGTGTGACAGACCCAGGCCAGCAGGGTACAGGAGTCTGGCAGAGGGCAAATATACTGGTCACTGGATGAGTAGTTTTCTGTTCCCTGAGTGACCAGAGCAGGGGCTGCACTAGAGTAATCAGGAACCTGCTAGAACCAATTCAGGCAGACAGGCTGATTAGATCACCTGCAGCCAATCAAGGCAGGCTAATCAGGGCTCCTGGGTTTAAAAAGGAGCTCACTCCAGTCAGGCGAGGGGGGAGCCAGAGGAGAGGAAGTGCGTGTGAGGAGCTGGGAGCAAGAGGCGCAAGGAGCTGAGAGGGAGAGGCTGTGCTGCTGGAGGACTGAGGAGTACAAGCGTTATCAGACACCAAGAGGAAGATCCTGTGGTGAGGATAAAGAAGGTGTTGGGAGGAGGCCATGGGGAAGTAGCCCAGGGAGGTGTAGCTGTCATGCAGCTGTTACAGGAGGCACTATAGACAGCTGCAGTCCACAGGGCCCTGGGCTGGAACCCGGAGTAGAGGGTGGGCCCGGGTTCCCCCCAAACCTCCCAACTCCTGATCCAACACAGGAGGAGTTGACCCAGACTGTGTGGGGAAATCACTGAGGTGAGCAAATCCGCCAATAAGCGCAGGACCCACCAAGGTAGAGGAGGAACTTTGTCACAGAAGATACTTAACAACTGAATGTAATTTGTTCTGATCTGCCTGCCATTTGAGTTACTTGGGTATGGACAGTGACACTTGTCTCCCTTTTATACCTATTTCTCCTTCCTGATTTGTCCCTTTTACACCTATTCCTCCTTCCTGATCCTGTTTTTTGACATCCATTTGTTGTTATTGCGATAACTGACCCCACGGGCAGCTTGATGATTTTGCTCTCGGATCCAGACAACAGTCTGTAATGAGCACAGATGATCTTTGAGCATCTGGAAATGAAAGTCAGAGACAACTGTGGGAAGATGGAGGCTGTACAGTCTGACTTATCATGGTGGGTGAGCGTGCAGGCCATCTGGCTGGCTGTTGAGGTGGGAACACGGAGGCTTGTCTGTCTGTCAAGGGTGTGCACTTCTGTTAAAGTTTCACCTTAGTATGAAAGCCACTCTTTAAGATAATGGCATCCACAAGACAGGAAGCTTTAGGGTGGTGTTTTCAGAAGCGCTCAGCTTTGTTCTAACTGTGCTGGTTAGCCCTTGCCCTTAGGGTGACCAGATAGAAAATGAAAAATCGGGATGGGGGTGGGGGGTAATAGGCACCTACATAAGAAAAAGCCCTGAATATCGGGACTGTCCCTATAAAATCAGGACATCTGCTCATCCTACTTGCCCTTGTCATTGAGCTGGGGACAAAGGAGTAAAAATGTTACTCTATAAGGTATATGCTGAGCAAGTTTATAGGTGCAGGGACCCAGCCAACTCCTGGTAGCACTCAGTAGACTGTATCAAGTTCACGGTGACCAGCAGTGACTTGTCAGGTACGTGCTCTTGGGTTTGTGCAGGGCCTCTTGGTGTGGGTTGCTACTGCTCCTTCCATAGTTGAGGCTGAAGCTATCTTAGCCTTGCATCCTGAGCACTCGGACGCTTGTTTTTCTGTTAGGCCGTGATTCTATCGCACCCTACTTCTCAATCTGCACATTTCAAAATAGGAGGAGGAAGAGGGCAAAGAAATAATGAAGGGTCATAATACAATGGAAAGGAAGCCAGGGAAATGGAGGAGGAAATGAACAGCAAGAAATAGAAAAGGATCCAAACACAGCAGAGTACATGCACTTGGTGTGTTTGCAGGGGGCTTTCTGCCTGGTATTTAAAGAGAGGCAAAGCACTAAGGGCTTAGGTTGTGTAGCTGAACTTTCTTGTGACTTTGTGAGCCATTCAGACACCTAACAATGCCCATTATGTAGAGAGACTTGTTTGTTTATACACAATGCCTACTAATGCACCTTCTGTGTTCCGTACCATTTTTTAAAAGCACACAATTAAAACAATACCCTCCAGGCAAGGTGGCCAGACCTTGCTATTTTATTGCACAAAAACCCCATTGTCTGCATGCAGGGAGCGCCTCATTGCTATACAACATCTGTCTTGCACTGCATCCTAAGTCTCCCCATGCCGGTGAGGTGCCAGAGGGAATAGGCTCTGCAGGAGAGAGTCCTCTGCTGCAAACACTGTGCTGCCAATCCTAGAGTTTCCTCTTGGGGACTGGCAGCAAGAACATCTCTACTGGTTTTACTCATTGCACCAGACAGAGCCTAGGAGGAGAAGCAGCTTCTCAAATGATAAGATTTCAGTCCATCCAGAGCTTTGCAGGGCAAACCAGTATGTTGAGCCACATGCAAAAAGATGTCAGAAGTCTGACAACTGGCAGCCTGTGATGTTAGGTCTCCCTGGCAGCCGAGGCTTCTGGGTGATTCCATAACCAGACTGTGTCTACACTGAGCCTGTATCTGTGGGAACCCAGGGCTTGTGGACTCGGTGTTTCCAAGCCTGCATTTGAGCATCCACACTGGTGTACCTCTGGGTTTACAGTTATGGTACTAACTATGGTACAGGTATGCACTAGGCAGACCTCCTGATTTGGATCTGTGGCTTGAACTGTGTCCACACTGCAGAATGACAGGGCTAGGCCTGGAGTCTCTGTGAGACTTGAGCTCTGCCCCACTCCCCTAGCCTGTTCCTAGGACTTGACTGCTTGCTGACCCAAATCAGACTGATTTGTGTGTGGACAGGAGGATGGTTTGGGCTCAAACTTGAGGGTACATCTTCACTGCAGAGTTATTGTGGGTGGTTGGCATCCAAGTTGGCCTAGCCTGGCTGTGCACAAGGCAAGGTCCTACCTGAGTTACGATATCTTTGGGGGTGTGTGGCACCAGTGTGTGTGTTGCTAGGACTAAGGGGGGCATGCCCCAGGGTTCTTTGTGCTGCAGTAAGCTGGTCCACTCTCATTCTTTCCCAGTGAATTGCTGGAGAACTTGTCTGCCCTTCTGGGCACACAGGGGAATTGTGGGACAGCAGTGGAGGACTGCCAGCACTCAAGTGGTTTAGCCTGCACCTTTGTTACAAAGTGGGTGGATTACTAGCCCAAGTGAAAGCCTCACTTGGGATTCAGCTAAAGCATCAGCTCAGCCAGCCAGCCAGGTTGATTGCACCACTGACCATGGGTGAGAGGGTTGTGTGTGTGGACAGGAGAGGGGTTGGGACAATGTCCAAGTAGGAGCCCAAGTTAATTGCAGTGAAGACAGCCACTGCAGCCTTACAGCCAAAGGTTTAGCCTTGTTACAGAGACACAGTTCTCATCTGCTCTACAGAGTGTAATCATGTTGTCATTAGATCCCCTGATTCTGTTACAATGTGGACAAGGGCCTGTTAGTATGGACAAGCCCTTATGTGAACCTTTATAACACGTAGTTTGCAGAAAGCTGGGGTGAAAAATCTGCCATGTGTAGACAAGCCTGGTGACTTGATGGCCCATATGTTCCTATGTAGGGAAGGAGTTTTTGGTAGTAAAGGGCTCTTTAATCTATCAAACAAAGGCATAACTACATCCAGCTGGAAGCTGAAGCTAGACAAATTCAGGCTAGAAATAAAGAGCAAATTTGAACACTGAGGGTTCTTAACCATTTATGACGGGACATGGTGGACTCACATCCTTTGACGTCTTTAAATCAAGAAAGCCTTCTTCCAGCTTGCTTGTTCAGTCTTATGTCCTGACTTTTAACAAGCGCTTGTTCAATGAGAAGCACTTAGCGCCTTTCAACAAATTCCTTTAAAAAAAAAAATAAAGTTTGTTTTTTAAAAAGATAGAAAATTTCATTCTCTCTCTTCAAGGGAACATCTGGCATCATTGTGCCTAGAAACTGTAGTTAAAACAGCTGGCTGAACTCATGAAAGAGCTCTCATTTCTTACAGAAGCTACTCTGTCTGAAAGAGAGAAAATCTTAGCTATAAAAAGATAGAGGAGGCAGCCCACCATACCAATCCATCTTTGGAAAAATATAGCAATACTTCTTAGGTTATCAGCTCCTGTGGGCTTGGAATTTGTATATATAGCGGGTAGCACAGTGGGTTCCTAGTCCTGACTGGGGGCTCTGGATACTACTGTCATATAAATATTAAGCTCAAGATTTTCAAAAGGGTTTCAGTGGCCAACTTTTAAGACATCTTAAAGGGGCTCAGTTTTCTGTGAG
Organism: Mauremys reevesii; assembly: GCF_016161935.1. Classification (NCBI taxonomy): domain Eukaryota; kingdom Metazoa; phylum Chordata; order Testudines; family Geoemydidae; genus Mauremys; species Mauremys reevesii. The sequence goes on from NC_052638.1 coordinate 1,507,962, forward strand.
TGAGAAAGAGCCAGGCCTTTTAGGTGCCTCAACTTCAGCACCATTAAACCGAGGCACCAAAAATCACTAGTCACTTTTGGAACATCTTGGGCTAAATAATTCTCTTCTCATTCAGAATTTTGCTAGAAGAACTGAGGAAAAAGGGCATTTAAATGGAAGAGAGAGAGGTGCTGCAGAAGCCACAGCCCAGCTAGATAACCTGTCAGTCTATTCATTGCTTTTAATTCTCACTTCAAGGCAGATGAACAGTAGGCAAAGCAATTAACCTCTATCCAGAATATTAACAATAAAATTAAATAACACTTGGCCTCAGCTAGTTCCTGCCTGCATAATTAAAGGGCTGATCTAACTCTTCTTCCAACATTGCTGAAAAGACATTTCCCTTGCTTGAACTTCTCCAGTAATTTTTTTTTTTGCATTCAAAATATCTAGAATTTAAATATCAAATGTCCTGTTTTCTCTTCCTCGTTCCAAACCTGTGGAGGAAGAGAATTATGAATCTTATGGTCTTTCTTCTTTTCCTCCATCCCGTCCCTGACTTCTTAAAAGTGAGTAGGACAGGACTACCTATACTGTAGTTCGTTCTCGTGGTAAATAAAATCTTACGAAAGCATATGGGGGATTAAGTATGCTGTATTCTTCATGCTTCAAAGGTTACCTGAAAAGGGGGTGCTTACCCTTTTGGGCTTCTTCTTGCACAAGGCATAGAGGAAGCTGGAAAGGTTTTTACTCTTTCTAAAAAAATTTCCTTCTTGTGGATATCAGAAATTCAGTTCTTGTACACCTTGCGAGATTGGTGAGGGACTGCAATATTAAAGAAATTACATTGGCAGGGTTCAAGAGGGTGAAAGCTGAGCCACTGAGAGGGCTGCTTAAAACGCTGCTTCTGTTTGGTTTGGGCAGTTAGCCTCAACAACTAATAAAAATTTTGGAGAAATGGCATCTTTGTTACAGATGCAACCCTCCAACCTTCAGTTAAAGTGATAAAGATCCCTGAGACCTCCAAGAAGTCCTCCAACAAAATTAAGCAAGACTAGACTCAATGTTCCTAAAAGCAGCAAAGAGTCTTGTGGCACCTTATAGAACAACAGACGTATTGGAGCGTGAGCTTTCGTGCATCCGACGCAGTGGGTATTCACCCACGAAAGCTCATGCTCCAATACGTCTGTTAGTCTATAAGGTGCCACAGGACTTTTTGCTGCTTTTACAGATCCAGACTAACACGGCTACCCCTCTGATACTCGACTCAATGTTCCTAGTATTTCTAAGAAAGAAATGGGGGGGACTTATTTTGGGAGGGGGAATTAACACCTTTTCAGTTGCCTTTATCCATAAAAAGGGCACAAAACCCCAGCTTAAAAAAAACCCTTTACGTGTCCTCTCTAAGCATGACATGTGGTACACACAATGATGCTGTCTTTGCAACAATTGCCGTGGTAGCGATGGGGAATGGCATGCCGATTGCATTCATACCAGTGTGTGCACAAAAGGAGAGTGCTAGCAGTTCCCATGTAGACTTTTACAGGGGAGTCTGGAATAGTATTTAACATCCTTGTGCCAATCATTCATCCCTGCGCTGGTGGGGTGATGAGGGTATGGGGGGGGGTTGGTTGTGTGTGTGTGTGTGTGGAGTAACAGAGCCTTATTTTGTGGGTGGGGGAGGAGGATTCTTGGTTGGTTTGACACTCAGTGGAGAAGTTACTGGTTTTGACTGTCACCAGGTCTGGGGAGCAGTCTGAGATGCCAAATGGCTTATTTCCACAGCTGATGTTCGGCCTCCTGCCTCTGTGTAATCTAGAGGGCAGGTTATTGAAAAAGGCCAGGGAAGCTTTAGCCCCAAATCCCACTTTCAGAAATCAAGAAGTTGTAAAGCCCTGTATCTGAAACCTCCGTCGCTTACCTGTCCAACTCTGTTTAACCTTTGAGGTGCTGATATTGTTCCTCTGGCTTTCACCCACTTTCCTTCGCATGGCATCTGGATCTGCAACTCGCCAGCCACTAGCCGAAGAGACTTTGTCCATTTGGAGCATCTCAATGCTGCTCTTTACATGTGCTGGCACACCGACAGCATGTCCAGCCGTCCAATTCTTAAAGAAAAAAACAATATCCTTTAATCTTTTTATCCATCCACTTGTCACAGTCTCAGTGCCTCAAACAGCAGCAAATGCAAGAAAAGGGGAGGCGGTGGTTTCAGAAGGGAATTGGGAGCCAGCTCTTATAGGTTCCATCCCAACTCCATCCCTGACCTTGCTGTATAATCTTACACGTCACTTAACCTCCCTGTCCCATGGCTCCGCGGGAGGTCTACCTCATAAGGATATGGTGAGGCTGAGTTCCTTCGCACTCCTCTGGCAAAAGGTGCAAGAGAAGGGAAGAGCTTTAGTTGAGTGAGTTATTTCAGTTCCTCTGCAGGATAATTACAATTAGAGCTGGTGGAAAAACATTTTGGTGAAATGTTTTTTTATCCCTAGGAAAATGCCTTTTTGGTTGAAATCAAAACATTTTGAAAAATACTGATTTGGATACAAATTTGGACCCTCCGCCCCCTGAAACAAAACATTTCAGTAATGTCAAATCATCCAATGTCACCATTTTCAGAATGGCACATTTTGATTCTTTGTTTTGGAACAAAATTCTTTTTACATGAAAAAAAGGTTTCCAACGGTCAAGATTGGGACAAAAAGTTTCAATCAACATAAACCAAAAATGTTTTTGGAATTTTGTTTTTCAGGAAATTTCAAAGTCAGATGAAAAAAAACTCTCAAACTCACAGAATTTCCTGCGAAAGAGCAAATGCATTCCCTCCCTTCCCCCCCACCAGGCTTATTCACAATGGCTTAGCCCACAGTTTCTGTGTTTAGGGCTACTGTCCCAGCGTACCAGCCAGTGGCTGCCCTCTCTGATTCACTTACTGTTCTCTATCCTCCACTGTTCATGGCTACAGGACTGAGGCATTTTGCCTAGTATTTGCATGAATGAATGGGAAGGAGGTGATGGCAGCTAAGCCTAGCACAGCTCAACATTTAACATAGATTGCAAGCTCTTTGGGGCAGGGTCTGCCTGTGTTTGTACAACCCTGGCACATGGCTGGAGCTATCATGATGGTAATAACAGAGAGAGAGGAGAGCCTAGAGTACCAGTACTGGTATGGGGAGCCATGATTAGGATCTGTTGGCCTTAGTAACTCACCTGTTAACTTAGTGGGAGAAGTCCTGCTGCTCTTCCTCCTGCAGCACCTGCTTTCATCCTTCCTGCCATTTTCAGTTCCATCTACTTTTTCAAATAATCTTTTACTCTTTTAAGACATCTCACCTATTTCTTGGTCACCATGAAGAGTCAAGAAGCCAGCAGCATCCAGGCAAGGAAACACTTGGCCTCAATAATTTTGCAGAGGGCAGATCTGATAAGAAATAGGTAAAAAAACCAAATACTCCTACTAACTGGTTACTGACAATAAAATTGACACAGCCTGCCTTTCTCCTTTGCTGCATTTCTCAGAGGAATTCAGTGCAGCAGCATCTGCCAACTTGAAGCAAGGACCACCCAGGAAATGCTCAACTGTCTTCCTGCTGAGAGGAAAGAAAACGGAAGTCTTGTTTTCTGCCCATAATGAAAGGATCACTTCCAAGCTATGCCTTGGGGCAAATATTTGGGTAGAAGAGACTGTCAGTTTTACTTCTATCAGACCTTTTCCTGTTGCTTCATTAAAAGCTGGTTCACCTCTGAAAGGTGACTCTAATGGCACAATCTTACTCTGCAGCTCTTTTCCCTTTGGTGTGTCAAGTCAGATCTGTGCAGGTTTTACTGCTTTGATTTGTTTCTGTTATTTTTGTCAGGCCTGTAAAGCCAACACAGCTATGGGGCAGGAAGTTCCATTTTTACTCACTCATCAGCAGATTTAACCAAATTCTGATTTACTCTTGTACAGCCGTGTTGAGACAGTGGAGTCATATGGGTACTGCTGAGGCCTGCATACTCTTTATCTGTGGTGATGATGCACAACCCAGAAAGAATCATAGAATCATAGAATTCAAGATCAGAAGGGACCATTATGATCATCTAGTCTGACCTCCTGCAAGATGCAAGCCACATAAGCCGATCCACCCACTCCTGAACTAATTCTCTCCCTTGACTCTGCTGTTGAATGCTCCAAATCATGATTTAAAGACTTCAAGTAGCAGATAATCCACCAGCAAGCGACCCCTGCCCCATGCTTCGGAGGAAGGTGAAAAACCTCCAGGGCCCTGGAGGAAAATTCCTTCCCGACCCCAAATATGGCGATCAGCTGAACCCCGAGCATGTGGGCAAGACTCTCCAGCCAGACCCTCTGGAAAAGGCTAACAATATCCCAACATTGACCCTTTGTACTAATTACCAGTGTGGCACGTTATTGACCTATTGACTAAACCCATTATCCTATCATACCATCCCCTCCATAAACTTATCCAGCTTAATCTTAAAGTCATGGAGGTCCTTCGCCCCCACTGTTTCCCTCGGTAGGCTGTTCCAGAATTGCACTGCTCTGATGGTTAGAAACCTTCGTCTAATTTCAAGCTTAAATTTCCTGACAGACAATTTATATCCGTTTGTCCTTGTGTCCACATTAGCACTGAGCTGAAATAATTCCTCTCCTTCCCTGGTATTTATCCCTCTGATATATTTAAAGAGTGCAATCATATCTCCTCTTATCCTTCTTTTGGTTAAGGAAAACAAACCGAGCTCCTCAAGTCTCCTTTCATACGACAGGCTTTCCATTCCTCGGATCATTCTAGTGGCCCTTCTTTGTACCCGTTCCAATTTGAATTCATCCTTCTTAAACATGGGAGACCAAAACTGCACACAATACTCCAAATGAGGTCTCACCAACGCCTTATATAACGGGACTAGCACCTCTTTATCTCTACTAGAAATACCTCGCCTAATGCATCCCAAGACTGCATTAGCTTTTTTAACGGCCACATCACATTGCCTACTCATAGTCATCCTACGATCAACCAGGACTCCTAGGTCCTTCTCCTCCTCCGTTACTTCCAACTGGTGCGTCCCCAGCTTATAACTAAAATTCCTGTTAGTCATCCCTAAATGCATAACCTTACACTTCTCACTATTGAATTTCATCCTGTTACTAATACTCCAGTTTACAAGGTCATCCAAATCTCCCTTGAGGATATCCTGATCCTTTTCTGAATTGGCAATACCTCCCAACTTGGTGTCATCCGCAAACTTTATCAGCCCACTCCTACTTTTGGTTCCGAGGTCAGCGATAAATAGATTAAATAAAATCGGACCCAAAACCGAACCTTGAGGAACTCCACTGGTAACCCCCCTCCAACCCGACAGATCACCCTTCAATACGACCCTCTGCAGTCTCCCCTTTAACCAGCTCCTTATCCACCTCTGGATTTTCATTTCGATCCCCATCTTTTCCAATTTAACCAGTAATTCCTCATGCGGTACCGTATCAAACGCCTTACTGAAATCAAGATATATTAGATCCACCGCATTTCCCTTGTCTAAAAAATCTGTTACTTTCTCAAAGAAGGAGATCAGGTTGGTTTGGCACGATCTACCTTTCGTAAAACCATGCTGTAATTTGTCCCAGTTGCCATCGGCCTCAAGGTCCGTAACCACTCTCTCCTTTAAAATTTTTTCCATGACTTTGCATACTACAGATGTTAAACTAACAGGCCTGTAGTTACCTGGGTCACTTCTTGAATATAGGAACTATATTAGCTAATCTCCAGTCAAACGGTACAACACCCGAGTTTAGAGATTTATTAAAAATCATCGCTAACGGGCTTGCAATTTCACTCGCCAATTCCCTTAATATTCTAGGATGAAGATTATCCGGGCCCCCTGATTTACTTCCGTTAAGCTGTTCAAGTTTGGCTTCTACCTCAGATACCGTAATGTCTACCCCCATATCTTCATTCCCATCAGTCCCTCTACCACTATTCCTTAGCCCTTCATTAGCCTCATTAAAGACCGAGGCAAAATATTCGTTTAGATATTGTGCCATGCCAAGATTATCCCTAATCTCCACTCCGTTTAAAGTTTTAAGCGGTCCCACTTCTTCCTTCTTGGTTTTCTTCCTATTTATATGGCTAAAAAACCTTTTGCTATTGGTTTTAATCCCCTTCGCTAGGTCCATCTCCACCCAGCTCTTTGCCTTTCTCACTGCTTCCCTACACCCTCTGACCTCAATAAGGTAGGTTTCTTTGCTGATCCCTCCCATTTTCCAGTCCTTGTACGCTTTCTGTTTTTTCTTAATCACCCCTCTGAGACGCTTGCTCATCCAGCTCGGTCTAAAACTGCTACCTACGAAGTGTTTTCCCTTTCTCGGGATACAGGCCTCTGACAGCTCCTGCAACTTCAACCTGAAGTAACCCCAGGCATCTTCCGCCTTTAGATCCCTAAATATGTTAGTCCAATCCACTTCCCTAACTAGTTGCCTCAATTTAGTAAAGTTAGCCCTTTTGAAATCGTAAACCTTAGTCTCAGATGCAATTTTGTTTATCCTTCCATTTATTTTGAAACGAATTAGCTCATGATCACTCGAGCCAAGGTTGTCCCCTACAACTATTTCCTCAACAAGATCCTCGTTACTCACCAAAATCAGATCTAAAATGGCATCCCCCCTCGTCGGTTCTGCAACTACTTGATGAAGGAATTCATCAGCTATCACGTCTAGGAAAAGCTGAGCCCTATTATTATTACTAGCATTTGTTTCCCAATCTATATCCGGGAAGTTAAAGTCTCCCATGATCATACAGTTCCTATTAGTATTTACCTCCTTAAAAACATTAAAGAGCTCTCTATCCATATCCAGGCTAGATCCCGGCGGTCTATAGCACACCCCAATCACTATCCCAAGGAACGCTCTAGTAGTTTTCTTCCCCAATGTCACCATTGCCCAAACAGACTCCGGATTATCCATTGCATTGCTAGTTATTTCGTTACATTTCACCTCATTATTGACATACAATGCTACTCCCCCACCTTTACCTTTGTTTCGGTCTTTCCTAAACAGCACATACCCTTCCATACCTGTACTCTAGTCATGGCTACCGTTCCACCATGTTTCGGTTATTCCTACGATATCCGGTTTCAATTCTCGGACCAGGAGCTCCAGTTCCTCCATTTTGTTACCTAAGCTTCTCGCATTGGTGAACAAACATCCTAATTTTTGCTGTTTGGCTCCTCTCACCCTTTTCACCCAACTTGGTAGGGACACAGTACTACCAGTATGACCTGTCGGTCTAGTATCCGTCCCCCCCCTCTTCCTTATACCTAACCCTCCCCCTCTGGCTATATCTGTTGTTATCCTGTTGTTCTCACTCTCAATGTATAAATTTGGCGTGGAGAGTACCTGGACCTCTCCCAACCGTCTCCCCCAAGATTGACCGTCATATCCCATAGTCACACACCCTAGTGATGACTGGCTGCCCAGTTTTCTCCTTTTCTTGTGCCTGCTGCTACCCAGTTTTCATACCATGTCTTTGTACTGATCAAAAGTGCCAGTGTAACATCCCTTCTGTTCAACCACAGTATCAGCTTCCTCTGCACACCACCTCCTCCAATGTGCCAAAATCTTGATTTGGGGACATCCACTTCTGAAGACAAAAGGGTAATTCAGACTCTGTGGTCTACATAACCCTTGGCCTCTCTGCTACGGCTGCCAGAAAGGTGCCAGTTATGACCGTGTGTTTCATGGTGATATTTTTCCACCAAACTTTTCCATATAAGTGACCAAACAGCCGCCCTGAGGTAATAGCTGGTCTGGATTCTAACCAACGAGCATGAGTTAATAACTTTCTGTACCTCATTACAGATCCCTGGAGCCATCCAGTGCCCTATTGAATTTCAAGAGAGGAATGATACAAAATCTAACAGGAGCAATGTTACGAAGTCTCAAAATGTTGGGCAATTTTTTTTTCTTAAAGCCCCAGCTCTAGGAGGCAAACAAGAATCCCAGCTTTCATTAAAAAACAAAAAGCAGATTTCTGGCTCTCATGGTTGCAGAGAAAAGCTAGAAAATGTGACCCAAGTGCATCCTAAAGGCACAGAAATCAGAAGGCAAATAAAAAGAACCCAAATGTATTATTTTTTAAGACAAACTCATGACTTTCTGGGAGCCTGACTCATGATTTTTGAACACTTGGGGTTGGCAGTACTGGATGAGAATGCCCATGTGCTCTTGATTACACTAGCATTCTGTGCTTGTAAAACTTGGGGGTATGCTCTGTCTCGTATTGCTCATTAATAGCATGGGGCTGCATAGGTAGCCTGCCCCTCCCGTGGCCTGTAACTTGGCTGAGGCTAATGAATGAGCGCTGTGCTAATCTGCCATGCGTTACTTGTTTCCTTGTCACAGAGACTGCATATAGGTTTCAGGTAGGTTTCATATAGGTTTCATGGGGGTTGCTGTTGGGAAGATTTTAATTGGCCCAATATTAATTTAATGTCCTGCTTTCTTACAGAGTCAAGAGTGCTTTGTATTTAATAAGTTGCTTTGTCTTTTGGCTCTGTAATTTATCTAGTTCCTTTCTATTGTCAGCAGAATTATATATTATCAGGAAGATTATTGTGCTGATTTTTATACTGTGGACTGGAATAAAACTGCTGGCATGCTCTCTCTCTCTCACACACACACACACATGCTCTCCTCCCTCCAATTAGTGCTAGGATCAGCTGTCTTGATTTAATAGCCAAAGCGGGGGAAATCCAATGCCTTTGCATTTTTTTTCTTCAGTGAACTTTAGCTCTGAGGGGCACGTCTCCGCTAATTGACTATTAAATGAGATTGCTTGCTGAGGTGCGCTGTCTTGCAATTTGAATCCTTTAAGGAACAGCTCTCTGTGCTCAGCTGTACAGATGGCTCTTAAATATAATCTGCCTAATGACTGGAAGGCTTTGACTGGCTGCTCTGCTGGTATTAAGCAGCCTACAGTTTGGGTTACAAAACAAAACCTCTGTGCTTTTATTTCTAAAACAGTAACATTCCAGACAAAGGGCCACTCTTTAATCATGAAGTGGGTCCTAAAAGCAGGGTAATTTTAGGCTGGAGTTTTGAGTAAATAATGCAGAGAGGTCTAGATTTTCAGAATTGTCAACACTCAGTTGCACATTCAAGTCAGCAATTAGATGTCCAGCCTGTCCATTTTGATGTGCAGCTGCAATGACTGCATGCAAATGATCCCGTGTAGCAGTGGTTACCCCAGGGATGGGCAAACTACGGGCTTCATTCAGCCTGCAAGCCATTTTAAGCAGGCCCGCAAGCCGCACCATGCGACTCGACCCTGCTCCGGCTGGGGTGCTGGGTTGGGAGCCGCACCAGCAGCTCAGCCCTGCTCCGGCCGGGATGCTGGGTCGGGGCCACACCACGCCGCTCCTGGAAGTTGTGGCATGGCCCCGCTCCGGCTCCTACATGCTCCAGTGGCTCCCTCTGGCAGTCCAATGGGAGCTGCAGGGGTGGTGCCTGCGGATGGGGCAGCGTGCAGAGATGCCTGGCCGTGCCTCCATGTAGGAGCCAGAGAAGGGACATGCCACTGCTTCCGGGAGCCACTTGAGGTAAGTGCCACTCAGGGCCTGCACCCCCTGAGCCTCTCCCCATGCCTCAACCCCCTGCCCCAGCCCTGATCCCCCTCCTGCTCTCCAAAGCCCTCGATCCCAGCCTGGAGCACCCTCCTGTACCCCAAACCGCTCATCCCCAGCCCCACCCCAGAGCCTGCACTTCCAGCCGGAACCTACACCCCTGCCCCAGGCCTGATTTACCCCCCTGCACCCTCCGAATCCCTCGATCCTAGTCCAGAGCACCCTCCTACACACCAAACTCCTCATCCCCAGCCCCACCCCAGAGCCTGCACCCCAAACCCAATTTTGTGAGCATTCATGGCCCGCCATACAATTTCTGTTCCCCGATGTGGCCCTCAGGCCAAAAAGTTTGCCCACCCCTGGGTTGCGCAGTTCTGAAATCTGAGGCACCCTGGTTTCATTTGTGTTATAAAAGACTGTATACCAAGCTACCCAATGAGCACTCTGCAGAAGCAGCTTCCAGTCTCCTGCTCCTGCAGCTGGCAGGGCTTTGGAGGTGGCATGCTCGACTTTTGAGAGGACTTACCTTACTGAACAAGGATCCCTTCTGCCCATTTGAAGGGCGAGCACTGACTGACTCCAAAGGGAATTCTGTCCACACCTACTCAGACACCAGCATGGTAGCTGCAGCGCCCGCCTATGGGTGACTGGACAAAATTTGGGATTGACTGAGAAAATGAGGCATATTTAATCCTTCCTCACCCTGATCCCAGGGGAAGAAATAACCAAATCTGTTCCCTTCAGTACGGCTGCCTTCTGCACAGCACTGTCAGCTGGGAGTGCCCATGTGAGGAATGCCATGTGAGCCTATGCCCCTTGTCCTGGGAGGCTGGGTGTGGGGGGAAGGGACAGATTGCTCAGATTCCTTCCAGCTTTCTGCTGTTGTCTGATGTGCATTGTGCTAGAAACCAGTGTCATAATGATTGAAGTGGTAACAGAGGCAAATACCATGCTTGTTTTGTTGCTCTAGGGTAGACACTGCAGGAGCAGGTGGTTTTCATCACTAATATTACTGCTGGACAAGGGAGGAGAGAATCTGTTGCTAACGCAGAGCACCTGGCTTTGACAAATGCCCAACCCAATAATCACAAACAGGTTTCCCATCCCCCATGATCTCTGTTTCTTTCAAATATTAGTCATTGATTTACAGCAGTGGTCCCCAAACGTTTTTGTTCTCTCTCCCCAGCCCTGGTCCACATCCCCTGAGAGCCACGGTCAGGAGCTGAGTGCAGCTGGTGGCAGGGGCCAGACCTGTGGTGGGGCTAGCGGCAGAGCTGGAGTGGAACTGGGAGCAGAGCGGGGCTGGGTGGTGCTCCCTCCCTGCCCTTTGTGGGGGCTGGGCCCAGCCCTGCCACGTCCCCGCCTCCCCCGAACATTCCTCTGCGCCACCCTGGTTTGGGGACCATGGATTTTCAGGGAATTGTGTCAAGTGGCTAAATTCTGGGTACAGTAGTTTTAATAAATTTAAAATGGTAGCAGCTTTAGAATAGTGGTTGGAGGAGAAATATATCTAGTTCATAAAATATCTAGTTCAATACTAACTGTGCAAGCTTGTCAGGTTATTCTGCCTTGAAGAATAGCACAGCCAGTTGTTTGTGTTCTACCTAAATATGCTGGAGTCTAACTGTTTAACTGAGGCTTCATGAAATGAGATCTGTATCTCCACAGGGCTTTCTGATGCAACACAATTTTAAATAAAAACAAGCAGCAGGGTAAGGATGTGAGTAATGAATGATCTCCAGCTTGTGTTTGGTTTCTGTCCCAAACCTCAAAATCCACCCCAACCCGTCTCTTCTTCCTGTTACATTCCTCCTTCCTGCCCCAGCTTATTTGATCCCTGTGTTCTAGGTAGCCTGAAGGCCCCCCTCCTCTTCAGAGATGAAAGGCCAAAAAAAGAACATAGGGATCAACTGAGTTCATGGGACAACAAATGAGAAAACTGGAAGGGAGTGTGAGTCAAAGGTTCAAAATCCAGGTTCTGGAAGGGCACACTGAGCAGTGAACCCTGGAACAGAACTTACTGCTCCTCAAAGTAGTTCAAGGAGCTGGTGTACACCTCCCAGAGAAACTGTTCCTGGGCGCCTTTCTACTCCAGACCATTATGACCAGGGGCATAGGAAGTGTTGTATCTACGTAAGCTGCACCCATAAACCCAAGATCTAACCAAGAGCCCACAGTGGCTGCATATTTATGTGTTAAAAGAAAGTGGTTAACACCGAAACCCAATTACAATATAAATATCAACATCCTGAGATGAATAAAGTGAGTTCTACCTGTGACAGTGCTGCAGTAGGGCCACATTTGGAAGGCTCTTTGCACCAGCAAAGACCAGAAACACAATTTTAAAAAGCTTAGATTCTGCAGAAACTGACCATGCCAACAGGGAGGTAGCAGAATAGCATCCTACCAAATACTGGCTCAACCTGACTCTTGTTTTGGACCATGGCGGTGTCTGCAGGTTAAGGGCTATTTAGAAAAGCTGGACATGTGCAAGTCCATGGGTCCAGATCTAATGCATCCAAGGGTGCTGAGGGAATTGGCTGATGTGATTGCAGAGCCATTGACCATTATCTTTGAAAACTCGTGGCGATCGGAGGAGGTCCCGGACAACTGGAAAAAGTTGTCCATAATGTAGTGCCCATCTTTTAAAAAGGGAAGAAAGAGAACCTGGGGAACTACAAACTAGTCAGCCTCACCTCAGTCCCTGGAAAGATCATGGAGCACATCCTCAAGGAAACCATTTTGAAGCACTTGGAGGAGAGGAAGGTGATCAGGAACAGTCAACATGGATTCACCAAGGGCAAGTCATGCCTGACCAACCTGATTGCCTTCTATGATGAGATAACTGACTCTGTGGATAACTGGCTCTGAAGGTGGTGGATGTGATATATCTTGATTTTAGCAAAGCTTTTGATACGGTCTCCCACAGTATTCTTGTCGGCAAGTTTAAAAACTATGGATTGGATGAATGGACCATAAGGTGGATAGAAAGCTGGCTAGATTGTCGGGCTCAACGGGTAGTGATCAGCGGCTCCATGTCTAGTTGGCAGCAGAGTGCCCCCGGGTCGGACCTGGGGCCGGTTTTGTTCAACATCTTTATTAACGATCTGGATGATGGGATGAATTGCACCCTCAGCAAGTTTGCAGACGACACTAAGCTGGGGGGAGAGGTAGATACGCTGGAAGGTAGGGATAGGGTCCAGAGTGACCTAGACAGATTAGAGGATTGGGCCAAAAGAAATCTGATGAGATTCAACAAGGACAAGTGCAGAGTCCTACACTTAGGAAGGAAGAATCCCATGCACTGCTACAGGCTGGGGACCAACTGGCATGAGTCATGCCTTGAAAAATTCATGAGATTTGGCTTAAAATGAGAACGTAAAAAAAAAAACTGGGGCTTTTTTCTCTGCTTTCTGGTTTGGGAGCCTTTGGGGAGCACTCAGACTTGCAAACAGGATATATGCCATCATGTGCCAGCAATGCCCCTCTGCCATATACATTGGCCAAACCGGACAGTCTCTATGCAAAAGAATAAATGGATACAAATCTGACATCAGGAATCATAACATTCAAAAACCAGTGGGAGAACACTTCAACTGCTCTAACCACTCAGTGACAACTTGAAGTTGGCAATTTTACAACAAAAAAACTTCAAAAACAGACTCCAAAGAGAGACTGCTGAACTTGAATTAATATGCAAATTAGATACAATTAACTTAGGTTTGAACAGAGACTGGGAATGGTTGGGCCATTACATTAATTGAATCTATTTCCCCATGTTAAGTATCCTTCTATGGGTCATCTCGATTATCACTTCAAAAGTTTTTCCTCCTGCTGATGATAGCTCATCTCAATTGATTGGCCTCTTACAGTTGGTATGGCTACTTCCACCTTTTCATGTTCTCTGTATGTATAAATATCTTCTTGCTGTATGTTCCAGTCTATGCATCCGATGAAGTGGACTGTAGCCTACGAAAGATTATGCTCAAATAAATTTGTTAGTCTCTAAAGTGCCACAAGTACTCCTGTTCTTTTTGCGGACACAGACCAACACGGCTGCTACTCTGAAACCTGTCACTTATTTATTTTTATAGAGATAAAGTTGTGCTAGGCTGGAGAGGCCTGCTTTAATTTTGGGAGTCTTTCTCATCTAGTTATCTTTTCCTTTTTCGTTGGACTTTGCAAACATCTGCTGATGGGAAGCAGCATGTTTTGTTTTGAACCTGAACATTCACAAGTCTGTCACAAGATGCATTGTTCTTTCAGTCCCTTTCTGCCCTGCCCCCATCTTGGCTCTCTTGCCTCGTTTTGATCAGAGTACGGCATTAAACTGGCAGAGTGGGAAGCTGATCAAAATTGAAGCTCAGGCATCTATCAAACCACCTCTGTCATTTTACGCAGGCACACAGATGTAGCCTGGCGCCCGTTCCCTGGAAGATCTCGGCTGAGTAGGATGTTACAACCTCCATGCAGTTATACTACTGCAAGGCACATAGGGCTAAAAAAAAAAAGTGTGGGAATTGCATCAGTTGCTGTATCATCCAAAGCCATTCACTTTGAAATCCCTTTAGTCTTGGACCAATTCCATTACCGTTACTTTTTATACACAATTTGAAGCAGCTTCTCGGCTGGCTAGAAATGAATCAACACATCAGTCTGGAGGGGATATCATAACCAAGACATTCCTGGCGTACTTCAAGGCTGCTTAGAACTGGAATTCTAAACAAAGGAGCTGCTATTAAACAGAAGGGGATGGAGTTTGCCTCCATGAAAAGAGAGGAAGAATTTCTGTTCTGTGCACCAGCAGTTACTTTTTTTTTTTTAATAAACTCAATTGCCAATTAAAATCTGAATAGTTTGGCAGGAAGGAACATAGATGTTTTTAAGGTAGCACAGTGGAGTAATTTTGTGCAAACGATTACAGCTACTCCTACCTTTCTTAGGCAAATTCCTTTTAAGTACATTTTATTCCAGGCTTAATTTCAGCCTAGAGCTGTGGAGGCTGGTGGTTTGATTTCAAACATTTGACCAACCTCCGTTGGTCAGTAGGAGCTGAGCGCTTAGTAGCTTTGAAAGTCAAGTCACGTTTATTTCCATGCCTAGCTATAGACGTCACTAAAGGGTATTACCAGGGGTCTCAAACACACAGCCCACGGGGCTATTTCGTGCGGCCCACACACCCCCAGGCTACCTCCAGGCCAGGGGTGGGCAAACTACAGTGGATTGCCCTCCTCAAGCCCCACGCCACTCCCTGAAGCGGCTGGCATCATGTCCCTGCGGCCAGGGTGGAGGTGCGGGGGAAGCAGAGGGCTCCGTGTGTTGCCCTGGTTCCAGGCACAAGCCTCCCGCCCCTGCAGCTCCCATTGGCCGGGAACGGGGAACCGCGGCCAATGAGAACTTCAGGGGAGGTACCTGGAGGAGAGGCAAGCAGCACGCAGAGCCCTATTGATCCTGCCCCCAGGGGCTGCAGGGACATGGCTCCAGCTGCCCTGGCCCCAGTGTGTGCCGCTGCCACCCCTGAGCCACTCTAGGTAAGCATCCCTCCTGCACCCCGCCCCCAACTCCCTGCCCTGAGCCCCCTGCCTGAACCCCAACCCCCTGCCCTGAGCCCCCTGCTGCATCGCACACCTCTTCTGCACCCTGAGCCCCCTGCCTGCACCCCAATTCTGTGCCCTGAGCCCCCTGCCTGCACCCCAACCCTCTACCACACCCAAACTCCCTGCCCTGAGCCCCCTACCCCACCCTGCACACCTCCTGCACTCTCTGCCCTGAGCCCCCACAACACCCCTCCTGCACCCTCTGGAGGCAGGGAGGGGGCAGAATTGGGGTGGGGACTTCGGGGAAGGGGTTGGAATGGAGGCAGGGAAGGGGTAGGAAAAGGCGGGGCAGGAGCGGGGCCTCATGAAAGGGGTGGAGTGGGGGCAGGGCCAGGGGCAGTGACGGCGGGTGTCAGTGATGCGGCCCTCGGGCCAATGAACTAGTCCTCATGTGGCCCTCATGGTCATTTGAGTTTGAGACCCCTGGTTTATACAGATAGCTTATTGTCTTAATATGCCAATGCAAGCACCTTTAAAGCAATACATCCATATTGGGGGTCTGATCTAACTGTATCCATCTTCTAAACTGGTATAGTTAAATCAGTACAAAACTAGTGTTTTGACCAACCCAAAGAGTTTACAGACTAAAAAGAAGAAAAACACCTTGATGGTGAAATTATCCCACAAATGGTGAAAGCAATGAAATTCAGCACTTCTATTTGACATGTGCCATTAATTTAGAGGGTTGTTTTTGTCACAGTTTATTTTTATAAATGTTTTAAATACATCATAAGAATATAAAGGTTGTGGGTACCCCAGTGTTCAACCTCACCCCATCTTTGCATATAACAATAAATCAGAGGATTATTTATTTCCCTTTTATTTAAAGTGCTGGTCTCCACCAAGAAGTTGCACTGATGCAGGTAAAGGTGTGATGTTTCACTGATTTAGTTAAAGGGGTGCAGCGGTGTGTACAGGGCAGACCCTAGAACCCGTGGTCAGGTGTGAGAGGAGGAATAGGTGGTTACTAGTGGGTTGGAATCATGCTGTCCTCACAGTATCAAAAGCCAGGGCTGTTTCACTTAAACCCTCATTGTGGTCCATGCACAGTCGTTATAACGTAATTAGCTTGCCTTCTGTGACTGCTTTAGAAATCTCTGCCAATCAGTATGTCTTCACTGTAGTGTTAGCCTGGGCTAGCCTAGCCTGGGTGGGGTGTCCCCACTACAAAGCCGTACCCGGGCCAGACCCATATAACCACATCCACAGCATCTCTGGACTAGCTTGTGGGCTGGGATTGATGACTGATGGGGTATCCCATCGTTCTTAGCAGCGTATGAAGCTGGGCTGCTCTGTGAATTCGTTTGCTAGGCGTTGCCTCTTATCTCCTCTTTCATCCACACAGGAAAATCTCTATCCCAGGCTTGAGCTGGGTTTCTCTTTGGCTCAGCTGGCCACCTGCCTACTTCGCAGTGAGCACGCAGGCTATAACAGCCTCACGCTATCCTGTAAAGGAGCCAGAGTTGGGCCTGGCCTATGTACAGTTTTTGTACTGGTGTAACTGAGGGTATGTCTTCACTACCACTTTTAACATGGCTATGTGGTCACAGCAGCTCTCCCAGGGCTGTAAAAAAACCGTCCCCACAAAGGGAGTAGCTACCAGCTGCGCTCCCAGTGCTGGTGCACTGTCTACACTGCCACTTTACAGCACTGAAACGTGCATCGCTTCGGGGGGTGGGAGGGGGTTTTCACACCCCTGAGCAAGAAAGTTTCAGTGCTGTAAAGTGGCAGTGTAGACAAGGCCTAAAGGCGGGGGTGATTTTGCACCAATATAATTATACCAGTATAGTGCCCCTAGTGTGGATGCAGTTATACTGGTATAAAGGGGCCTGCTACTAGGATAACTTATTCCCCTACACCTCTGGAAGCACCTTCTTGCCACGCTAGCTGCATCCACACAAGGGTTTAACTGTGCTGGGGCACTTTGACTGTGTAGACAAGCCCTTAGCAACTATCTTTAAAAGGCTCCAGGGAAATATTTTCCTTCATCCCGCTGGCAGGAAGTGCACTCTCCATGGCAGCAGTCTCTTCCCAAAACATTCTGAGCTGGGCAGGAAACTCCCATCCATTCCCTGATGAGGTTTTCCTGCTGAGAAAGGAAACTTGCGGGTCAGAGGCTCACAAACTTTAAGGTCAGAAGGGACCATCACGATCATCTAGTTTGACCTCCTGCACAACGCAGGCCACAGAACGTCACCCACCCACTCCTGTAATAGGCACCTAACCTCTGGCTGAGTTGCTGAAGTCTTCAGATCATGATTCAAAGGCTTCTAGTTGCAGAGAATCCATCATTTACTGTAGTTCAACCCAGCAAGTGACCTGTGTCCCACACAGAGGAAGGCAAAAATAAACCTGGGTCTCTGCCAATCTGATCTGGGGAAAATGCCTTTCCACCCCCAACTATGGCTGTAGTTTGAGCTATGTGTTTGCACATAGCTTTCCAGAACCGTGCTTCCAAAAGGCAAATCAAAGATGGAGGGGGACTTTTGTAAAGCGTTTATAAAGCTTGAACGGTCGTCTGCGCTCATAGGGATCACTGGACTGGGAGTTGAGACTAGGGATCTCTGCCATTTGCTTTCTATGTGACCTTTGGCAAGTCATGTTGCTGCTCTCTGCCTCAGTTTCCCCATATGTAAATTGAGGGTGATGCTGCTGACCTTTTTAAAGCGCTTTGAGATATACTGATGAAAAACACTGTATAAGAGCTAGGTAGTTCACCCCTCTCTGCCTCAGTTTCCCCATCATGTCAATGGGGATCATGCTGTTTATCCCCCTTGTGAAGTGGTTTGAGATCACAGGAGAAAAGCATTATGGAATAGCTAGGGTGAATTGTATATCTTGAAAAGTACCATGTAAATCCCCTGCACTGGATTAATATATAAATATAGCAATAAAAATATCTTAGCGTGGCAGAGTTTGACCTTCTGTCAATCGCTACCACCAGGAAGTTGGAATGACATTTTGTCTTCCTGTAGCAAATCTTTATTCCCCGCTGACTTGACTTAGACAAAAATACATCCAGCTCTGGCTGTGCTGTTAGCAAGCTCTCCCACTGCCTCGAGCAGTCCTCACCATGTCAATGACAGCCTTGCTCTTGGCCTGTCACATCCTTCCTTGCGTCTCTGGGCTGATGGAGCCCACATGTCATCTTGTCCGGAGCCTGGCCACTGGGCTTTCCAGGTGTAGCAGTCTGCCTGTCACAGCCAATTCTGGCAGCCCCTTTATTATTGTAATGATGGTGAAAGAACTAAACTCTCTTCCTCGCAGAGGTGACAGGTTCCAGGCTGTGGGAAGGAGGGGTGGGGAGATATTGATTCCCAGTTCTACTTTTGTACTTCTTTTAGGAGCCCTGGTGAGATTTAACCCAAGGGAAAGAAGTCTGTGTGGTTTTGATGGTTATGCAAACATTCCTTTCTCTGAGACTGGTAATCCACTAGGGCTTTCAGCATTGCACATTCATTTTTGTTACCATCATTATTCATTTGGAGAGGAGCATTCGTTTGATAACTGACACTGGCTAGGGCAGGGATCTCAAACTCAAATCACCACAAGGGCCACATGAGGACTAGTACATTGGCCCGAGGGCCGCATCACTGACACCTTTTCATACAACGATACAAAAGTATAGTCTAAAATGAAAAAAACTGAAGAGTAACATAGTATGCTATTAAAAGTCAATGTATTAACTTTTTAAAAACTGTAATGTGAAGAGGGGTTTTAATAAAATATAAACACCTGTAACTATTCCTTATGTGGTCAGTAACACTGATGATGATCTACACTAACAGTCTATCAACATAGCTGTAATGGCAGGAACTTTTTAAAGTAACTATTCATACAAAATACATTGCCACTTTTAACAAACATTCTTCCCAACTACTCACGGCAAAGAATAATATATACTGAACTTCATACCTCAGACTGCTCATCTAGTCCGTGAGGCCTCGCCCCTTCCCCACATCTTCCCACCCCTTACCTGCCCCCATTCCAACTCCTTCCCCAAAGTTGCTGCCCCAACTCGCCCCCTCCCTGCCCCTAAGCCAACCCCTTCCCCAAATCCCCACCTCCTCCCCGCCTCCTCCCCTGAGTGCGCCACGTCCCTGCTCCTTCCTCTCCCTCCTGGAAAGTCCTAAGCGGTGCCAAGCAGCTGCTTAGTAGCGGGAAGCACTGAGAGGTAGGCAGAGGAGCGGGGATGTGGCCCGCTCAGGCCTATGGCCGTGTGTTTGAGATCCCTGGTCTAGGGAGATGGATGTGTATGCCTGCACAGGCTATCACCGCTGTTTAATATATTGCAGTAGCCCCTAGTAGCCTCACCAGGTTGGACCCCACTGTGCAAAGCTCTGTACAAACACATACATGTATAAAATAAAATTGTACATATCTCATACCCAGAATCCCTCCTGGCATTTCCACGGTATGTGCCATTCAGTCCCCAAGCCAAGGTGGATTGATTTAAATCAAGGCAATTTAAATCATCAGTTTTTTTAATCAACTTTTCCATTTGTACTTCAGTTTTTTTCTAAAGAAAGGTGTGCACGCTCATTGATTGATATAACCATTAAAACATGTTGATTTACAAGTAAGAAGAGCTTTTCTGCTATATTTGGTACATCTGTTTGCTTCCTGGTTTACTATAATGTAGGCGTATTTAGGTAATGATAGAACTTAATATTTTCAGATTCTTATTAATTGTGCATTTTTAGCACATTAGAAAATGGTGAATGAGATATTGCTTATTTACTAGATCACTTTTTGCGCATGGTTTGTGTCAAGCTGATTAGTATGGTAACTGGAATTTAAACAAACACACAAAATAGCATATACACTGTGATATAACAACCTTAAATGTTTGAATACATAAACATCTCTGATCAAAACACATTTCAGATATACAACCGAATTATAATAAGTTTAGGTCTTAACATTTTTCTATTAAATTCAGATTTAATTTTAAACAGGTTTATTTTAAAAAAGAAAAAATGATTCTAATTGAAATAACAAAATAAAAAAATCCAATTCAAATTAAAAAAATACTTCAAAAAAATCTTCAATTTTTATCCACCTTGCTCCGATCACTAGGCTTGGACACTGCATCCGTGTCCTGCTCCTTTTTGTCTTTTTCAGTTGCAAGCTCTTAGGAGCACAGCAGCCTTGTTTCCCCATATGGCTGCACAGCATCTAGCACATGTTGCCTATTACAGTCTTAAAAAAAATTAAATGTAACCCTTTTTATTCATTGAGTGCCGAAAAGGGAGCCTGGCAGCATGCAGATGCTTAAAATAAGTCCCTGGTTCAAAGAGTTTTCAGTCTAGTAAATTACATGATGGACGAGAGAGAAGACGGGGATGGGAGTGGGGTGGGGAGGAAGAGAGGACAGTAACAAGACTGTACAGTTTATCAGTGTGTGCATAGCACAGTGGATGTAAGAGGACGTTTTCGAGAGCACAGGGCAGTTCAGTGCCCAAGTCCCATCAAAAGTCGGAACTGCCCTGTACTTTTCAATATCTCCCCCTTAAAAACAAACCACACAGACCTATCAAATAAATGACCTACAAGGAAGTTGTCTTTGCCAGGTCCCATCCTGAGTCTGTCGTGGGAGTGGCAAGTGGTTCTGATGGGGCGAGCATGTTGCGGGGGGCAGCGTGGAGATAGGCTCCAATGCCTCGCACAGAACTCACCGAGGCTGGTATCATTAGCAGAATGGGAGAAAGGAGGCAATTTCTTCTCCTGTTGAAGTAAATAGCAAGGCTCCCCTTGTGTTAAATTCAGTGGGAGGTTTGCTACTGACTTTGATGGAGCCAGGACTTGCATGGGGAGTAGCGTAGCTGTGGTTGCAGTAGTCAGAATTAAGTGTCTCTTTATAGCAGCTATGACACATGCGGCAATTTCCTGCAGTATCTTTGGGAGGTGCGAGTGAATTGAGTTTAAATAGCTTTGGAGTCCACTGTATTCTAAATGTAAAGTGCATGTGTTATTGTGGGATTGTGTGTAACTCCTCTAGGGGAGAGATGTGGCCATTGGAAACCTTGGGATGTATTGTGAACTTCAAAGCATGCTTTTAAACAGTGTGCCAGAGGAGAAGGAACTTTTGGGACAAACCACGGGAAGTGGGTTTCCTAGGAAATACCTGGGGGGAGGCAAATGCAAGTTCTCATCTGGACCCAAACTTTTGAAGCGACGCCCTGAGGAGAGAAACATTGTCTCACTGATTACCCCCGCTGTCTGAAGGAAAGGCTAATCTATGAATGGGTGTGTTTGTTCTAACAGCTGTTACGAACTTCTAACCACAGAAAAAACCCATGGTGGGGTTCAAAAAACTGTTCACCTGCCTTTGTTGTGATATCTAGTGAGCTTATTAGCATGTGTGTAGGTTCTTTTATTGTTTTTAATGTGTTTTCTCTGCAGTGCTGACAAATCATAGAATCATAGAATTCAAGATCAGAAGGGACCATTATGATCATCTAGTCTGACCTCCTGCAAGATGCAGGCCACATAAGCCGATCCACCCACTCCTTAGCAAGCGACCCCTGCCCCATGCTTCGGAGGAAGGCGAAAAACCTCCAGGGCCATTGCCAATCTTCCCTGGAGGAAAATTCCTTCCCGACCCCAAATATGGCGGTCAGCTGAACCCCGAGCATGTGGGCAAGACTCTCCAACCAAACCCTCTGGAAAAGGTTATATCATACCCTTGACCCATTGTACTATTTACCAGTGTGGCACTTAATTGACCTATTGACTAAGCCCGTTATCCTATCATACCATCTCCTCCATAAACTTATCTAGCTTAATCTTAAAGTCATGGAGGTCCTTCGCCCCCACTGTTTCCCTCGGTAGGCTGTTCCAGTATTGCACTCCCCTGATGGTTAGAAACCTTTGTCTAATTTCAAGCCTGAATTTCCTGACTGACAATTTATATCTGTTTGTCCTCGTGTCCACATTAGCACTGAGCTGAAATAATTCTTCTCCTTCCCTGGTATTTATCCCTCTGATATATTTAAAGAGTGCAATCATATCTCCTCTTATCCTTCTTTTGGTTAAGGAAAACAAACCGAGCTCCTCAAGTCTCCTTTCATACGAAAGGCTTTCCATTCCTCGGATCATTCTAGTGGCCCTTCTTTGTACCTGTTCTAGTTTGAATTCATCCTTCTTAAACATGGGAGACCAAAACTGCACACAATACTCCAAATGAGGTCTCACCAACGCCTTATATAACGGGACTAGCACCTCCTTATCCCTACTAGAAATACCTCGCCTAATGCAACCCAAGACCGCATTAGGTTTTTTAACGGCCACATCACATTGCCTGCTCATAGTCATCCTACGATCAACCAGGACTCCTAGGTCCTTCTCCTCCTCCGTTACTTCCAACTGGTGCGTCCCCAGCTTATAACTAAAGTTCTTGTTAGACATCCCTAAATGCATAACCTTACACTTCTCACTATTGAATTTCATCCTGTTACTAATACTCCAGTTTACAAGGTCATCTAAATCTCCCTGGAGAATATCCTGATCCTCTTCCGAATTGGCAATACCCCCCAACTTGGTGTCATCCGCAAACTTTATCAGCCCACTCCTACTCTTGGTTCCCAGGTCAGCAATAAATAGATTGAATAAAATCGGACCCAAAACCGAGCCTTGAGGAACTCCACTGGTAACCCCCCTCCAACCGGACAGTTCCCCCTTCAATACTACCCTCTGCAGTCTCCCCTTTAACCAGCTCCTTATCCACCTCTGGATTTTCATTTAGATCCCCATCTTTTCCAATTTAACCAGTAATTCTTCATGCGGTACCGTATCAAACGCCTTACTGAAATCCAGATATATTAGATCCACCGCATTTCCCTTGTCTAAAAAATCTGTTACTTTCTCAAAGAAGGAGATCAGGTTGGTTTGGCACGATCTACCTTTCGTAAATCCATGCTGTAATCTATCCCAGTTGCCATCGGCCTCATGCTCCGGAACCACTCTCAAATAAATGTGCTTGCTTTAGAAAGAGCTGTGTGATATCTTGTAGCTCTGGGCAATTGTGCTGTTTGTAGCCTCTGAGGAAAAAGCAAAGGTCATCTAGCTTGCTGCGGAGTCACAGTGTAGGCAGGGAACTGTGCAGCCTGGAAAAACCCCATTCAGGAGGGAGAGAGACGCGGGTCTCTGCCCTAGAGAGGTGACAGCTAAGGAGCCGGGACCATGCTGGACCATAAAGGGAGCAATAGACGTGCAGTTGCCCTGAACTGTGACAGAAGGAACGGGTAGTGATCAATGGTTCCATGTCTAGTTGGCAGCAGGTATCAAGTGGAGTGCCCCAGGGGTCAGTGCTGGGGCCGGTTTTGTTCAATATCTTCATTAACGATCTGGAGGATGGTGTGGACTGCACCCTTAGCAAGTTTCCAGATGACACTAAACTGGGAGGAGTGGTTGATACGCTGGAGGGTAGGGATAGGATACAGAGGGACCTAGACAAATTAGAGGATTGGGCCAAAAGAAATCTGATGAGGTTCAACAAGAGTCCTGCACTTAGGACGGAAGAATCCCATGCACTGCTACAGACTAGGGACCGAATGGCTGGGCAGCAGTTCTGCAGAAAAGGACCTAGGGGTTATGGTGGACGAAAAGCTGAATATGAGTCAACAGTGTGCCCTTGTTGCCAAGAAGGCTAATGGCATTTTGGGTTGTATAAGTAGGGGCATTTCCAGCAGATCGAGGGATGTGATCATTCCCCTCTATTCAGCACTGGTGAGGCCTCATTTGGAGTACTGTGTCCAGTTTTGGGCCCCACACTACAAGAAGGATGTGGATAAATTGGAGAGAGTCCAGCGGAGGGCAACAAAAATGATTAGGGGGCTGGAGCATATGACTTATGAGGAGAGGCTGAGGGAACTGGGATTGTTTAGTCTGCAGAAGAGAAGAATGAGGGGGGATTTGATAGCTACTTTCAACTACCTGAAAGGGGGTTCCAAAGAGGATGGATCTAGACTGTTCTTAGTGGTAGACGATGACAGAACAAGGAGTAATGGTCTCAAGTTGCAGAGGGGGAGGTTTAGGTTGGACATTAGGAAAAACTTTTTCACTAGTAGGGTGGTGAAGAACTGGAATGGGTTCCCTAGGGAGGTGGTGGAATCTCCTTCCTTAGAGGTTTTTAAGGTCAGGCTTGACAAAGCCCTGGCTGGGATGATTTAGTTGGGTTTGGTCCTGCTTTGAGCAGGGGGTTGGACTAGATACCTCCTGAGGTCCCTTCCAACCCTGAGATTCTATGATAAGGAATGTATATTCCTTTTTCTCGTGATTTCTTAGTGTGCAAACGCCAGATCTTCAGTAAGTCAGTGTTGATCCTCTGAAGTCAACTGAGGCTCTGAGCCCAGGTGTTTACAGTCATGCCCACCCTTGAGATAACGGCACGATCAAATGACCAGTCGACTGTCTGCCTGGCATCTCGGTAATCAGGCAAACAAATTATGTTACAGGTGTTTCTAAAAAACCTGCCCCCAAGTATGACTGTTTTTCAAGTGGTATTCAGACCTTTGCCGCTGCTGTTGAATTGTTCAGGTGATTGTGCATCACCCGAAGCGCTTTTCAGTGGGATCAAAAGGTGCCGTCCGTGATTGGCTTTCCCAGCGGCGGGGGGGGGGGGGGGGAGGGCAAACGAGCCCTTCATGGTCCTGCTAGTGAAGGCAGGGGGCTAGACTTGATGACCTTTCGAGGCCCCTTCCAGTCCTAGGAGATTGGTATATCTCCAATTATTATTATTATTATTATGGCTAATGCCATAAAAGTAGAAGGCTGCTAATTTTTTGTTTTGATCTTTTAGCACGAGTAGACGGGGGGCTATTACAGTAATGAAGCTGAATGCAAATGTGTGGGTGTGCAGACACGACACATCTGGGCTGCAAGGCAAAGCAGATGTCTCCCCTTCTCCTTAATTGGTGCAGGGGACTTCCTCACATTTTGCAGAGGTTATGGCCTCTCTTGCCCCAATGGCTGTCTGATTTAAACGTTCATTTTGGCCTGCAGCTATCCCGCCTTGTGCTGTGATCCCGGATTATCCCCTAAGCTAAGCACATCAGGTCAGCTCTTGCGTGAAAGACTTCCGAGGAGTGCACTGGGGACTGCAGGAGGAGCTGATGAGTCACTAGTTGCTAATCTTCCCTCTTGAGCCAGTGCTCCACCTTGGTGCTCTGGAGGGCACTGTCCCGCTGGCAATGCAGGCTTGTCAATGGGAAATGCTAACCACATTGGTCGCCAGAGACCCCACTGGACTTTCGGTCAGTCCTGAGCCGCACTTGATGGGCTCGATCCATCACCAGGGCAGCACGGGGGGATTTGCCATCCTGGCAGAGAAGTACTCTTTGCACCTGTTGGTGGGGGAGACTGCTGTGAGGCAGCTCGCAGAGCGGTAGAAGCCTGCGCTTTGCCACGCTGGCCTGGCACCTTTCTGCTGCATCCCTCACTGCTATGGGGAGCGTCGGAGCTTGAACTGGTCTGGGAAGAGCAAAGGAGCATTTGCTGTCACTTGTGCCAGCCCTGTGCAGGGCGGGGTTTGAATCATAGAATCATAGAAGACTAGGGTTGGAAGAGACCTCAGGAGGTCATCTGTCCAATCCCTGCCCAAGGCAGGACCAACACCAACTAAATCATCCCAGCCAGGGCTTTGTCAAGCTGGGCCTTAAAAAGCTCTAAGGATGGAGATTCCACCACCTCCCTAGGTAACCCATTCCAGTGCTTCACCACCCTCCTATTGACATAGTGTTTCCTAATATCGATCCTAGACCTCCCCCACTGCAACTTGAGACCATTGCTCCTTGTTCTGTCATCTGCCACCACTGAGAACAGCCGAGCCCCATCCTCTTTGGAACCCCCCTTCAGGTAGTTGAAGGCTGCTATCAAATCCCCCCTCACTCTTCCCTTCTGCAGGCTAAATAAACCCAGTTCCCTCAACCTCTCCTTGTAAATCATGTGCCCCAGCCCCCCAGAGCATTTTTGTTGCCCTCCATTGGACTCTCTCCAATTTGCCCACATCCTTTCCAGTAGGGGGCCCAAAACTGGACACAATACTCCTGGCCTCACCAGTGCCGAATAGAGTACTGAATAGAATACTGGCAATTCTCCTACTAATGCAGCCCAATATGCCGTTGTGCTCTTGGCAGCAAGGGCACACTGCTTACTCATATCCAGCTTCTTATCCACTGTAACCCCTAGTTCCTTCGTTGTAGCAGTGCATGAGCTTTTTCCGTCCTAAGTGCAGAATGTGAGAGGCCAGATCCTCAGCTGGTGAAATTCAGCCTATCTCCATTGCCACCTGTTGGCTTTAATGGAGCTACATCTATTTGTACCAGCAGGGGAGCTGCACCGAAGTGTGCCCTATGCACTGCCAAGGGGAGGCGCCTGGTACAGGAAGGGTGCAGGGAACTCCTGGAGGCACTTATTGGGTGTGTAGGGGGGTGGCAGGTGTTGTAGTGGCTGGCGGTAAGGGGGTGCTCTAGTGGGTGCCAAAATGATTGGCCCTGGAAGGGCTTTAATCGGGTGAGAAGAAAGGAAAGTGGCTGGTTCTAGTGGGAGGCACTGGGAAGGGGGGTGGCAGTGTGGCTCTGGGAGGCAGGAGAGGTGGCTCTCCAGGGTACGTAGATTTTTTTGCTTCGTATGTGGAGTGGTGAATCTGGAGGGGTTTCTGTGGAGAGCCATGCAGGCAGAGGAGATGAGGACCAGGCTGCTGGATAACCGTTCCCTTGCACCTGTGCTGCTTATCAGAAAGCCAAATTGATGCTCTGAGGATGGTGACTTGGTGCTGTGAGAGCAGACAGACTTCACCCACTGCCCTGGAGGTATGGGAGGAGAGGAGAAGCAAATCCAAGGCAACTTGGTTTTCCCTGTAAAGGTGACAGCTCCCTTTCCAGAGCTACCTCTGCTCTGCTACAGAGCTGCCTGGCTGCCTCTTAACTGAAGAAATATAGCGACTGTATGAAGTGTGATTTCCCCTCCCACCCTCCCAGGCAGGAAGTAACTGCTGCCGCCTCCCCACTGCAGTGTGTGCTGGGGCTGTGCTCTGCACGCCTAAAGAAATTGCTTTGGCAGGTGAAGTTCTGACAAGCTGTTGCAAGACTCCCAGCATGCTGTGTGCTTACACCAAGGACAATGAGTATGTCCATTCATACTCCCTTTCTTTCAGCTTCCAGGGAGCATAGAGATGCTGCTAACTGTCGCTCTAGGTTGTTTTTAGAAAGCATGTGACTCATGTGTTTTGGGGCCTCAAAATCCCTGTCCTGCTTTCTCGAGAGCTTCTGAACTCACTGATCTGCTCGGCATGGGCCATTTGTGTCTATTCCCATCATCTGATGGTGAGCACACGTTTCCTCTTGAAGTCTGATGGTGTAACCAAATCCCCGAACTGGAAGATGGGCTTCAGCTTGAAAAACACGGGCCGGTCCCAGCTGAGCTGCAAGGGAGCCCCCAGATCTGTTGTAATAACATGTCTCTCACCCTCTCTAGAGAAAGCCCGCAGAGAGTGCTGTGATTCTCCTACAATGAAGCTGGTACATTACTGTGAGTCGGGCAGGGGAGCAGCCCAGTGGAGCGTGGGAAGCAATCGCCAACTCTTGGTGATGGGACTTAGACATTTAATAAATATTAAGGGAAACTCTTGAACATTGGCCTGGAGCCGCTGCCCTGCCACTCCAATCCTCCCAGCAGCGCGAATGGGACTCTAGAGTTGGTCCTTTCCAGAAAGGAATGTGACATGTTAAAACTGTCCCATCCCCACTGCTCCCCAAGCATATGGTCAAACAATTCATTTCATTGCAGCTCTCGGGGGAATTTAGGGCTGGGCAAAGGCGCTGGGTCAGCTTTGGAGACCAAGTAGCTCTGTACACCCCAGTGGGCACAGGCTGGGCGGTGGCAGTGCACACATCTCTGCACTATGCCACCCAGGGGCTCTGGGCAAGAGGAAAGATCCCTCATGTGGCCCTTCCGTCCTGCCCTCTGCTCGAGGTGAATTTAGCAAAGCTAGAACTGGATGGAGATTTTGCTCTTTCATACAGGCCACTGCTCAGCCCCCAGATGGTGAGGCTGAGTCACTGCTAATCTAAGCTAGAAAATTTATTTAATTAGACTTAAATACATAAAAATCCACCTAAACTAAGGCTGTCAGTGCCTGGGAAGAGAATTAAAACTACAATCAAAATGCAAATATCGGCTGGCTGCCTCCCCATCCTTCTCCTTCACTCCTTCACCAAGCAAAGAGCCAGTCCTCAGTATCAGAGAGGTAGCCGTGTTAGTCTGGTTCTGTAAAAGCAGCAAAGAATCCTGTAGCACCTTATAGACTAACAGACGTTTTGCAGCATGAGCTTTCGTGGGTGAATACCCACTTCGTCGGATGCACGTCCTCAGTAGTATCAACCACCTCATCTCAGAGCTCACTGAGATGCCCACCCACCAAAATCCAGGCCCTCCCCCCGTGAGGATCCTCTGCCACATAGACTATGGAAAAGGCTATGGAAGCTGCTCTCAGATATTGGCACCTAGAGCCACCTGTGGGAGTAGAACGGCGAGCCACCAGCAGAAGTGGCCGTGAAAGAGGAGCCTGGAGCTGCTGATAGCACTGGACCCACCATCAGGCAAGAATCTCCAGGAGAGGAGGGGACCAGGCGGCAGGTGAGTCTGGGCGGGGAAGCCAGGGGGTGGGTGAGATAAAATGGGGAGTTTATTGTATTAAACCCAATCAGCAATCAATGTGTCCCCCATGCCACTCATCTGTGTCAGCCATCGCTACGGGTAGCACTGAATGAGTCACAGAGCCCCTTGCATCCAGCTGAGCTCCGTCTGCCATTGCCTTTGTGATTAGTCACTGTCCAAGCTGGAGCGACCCCAACCTGGTTCATTTCAGCCAGTTCCTAGCCCAGGACTGGGAAAACAGAGCTTTTCTCTGAGAGGATAACCCAGCCATCCCACATCCCCGGGGGGAGAGAGCGGCTGCCCTGTGATGAGTAACCTCCACTCGTGCTCTGTCACCACGGTGACTGAGGCCCCAGTGCTCCGTTTGAAAGAGGCGGATTCGGAGACATTGCCAACCAAGAACCGGCGTTGGTGTCTAGGCTGCGAGCCAGAACTGTGGATTTCTACACAACTTCTCTCTTTGTGGTGTTGCTGAGAGTGCCTCTCTCATGCAGGCACATTGTCCTGGGACAGGAGGGGGTGGGCTTGGTGGTCTGTGATGCATTGGGTAAGAATCTTCTATTTAGGACAGAGAAAGTATTTACTGGCTGCATAGCTTGCCCAGCTGTGGTTAATGTCTAATGAGAACCATTTCCTGCAGTTAAGGAAACTATTCAGCTTCACAGCAGCCCCTGCTAGGCACAAATATTTCTATTGATTAATCCCTCAGCACCCTGCTCCTTGCAAAATGATGTCGTTCCTTGCCTCGCCCACCTTTCCCCCCACATTTAGGGATTTCCTGCTTGTTCCGCTGATCCCAGGCGGCCTGCCATCGCCTGGTATACCTGCATCTGTGGGAGAGCCAGGGGACAGAGCCCCTCTTCGCCACCGCTCCTGAAGAGGTGCTCTGCAGCAAGTACTGGGACAAGCCTGCTCTGTCAAAGCTGCGGGGGTGGAGAGGGAAGGCAAGTGATTGTACTTCATTCAACTGGTCTGTGCCATTGGCAAGCACTGCGGTGGGTGGAGACCAGGTGCGCAGCTTCCTCGACTGCACTGCAAGGGAATAACATTGCAGACACTAGTTCAGCAGAGGGCTAGTGAGGAGCGTAGCAGCAGGTCTGGGGTGGGATAGCTCAGTGGTTTGAGCATTGGCCTGCTAAACTCAGGGTTGTGAGTTCAGTCCTTGAGGAGGCCACTTAGGGATCTGGGGCAAAAATTGGTCCTGCTAGTGAAGGCAGGGGGCTGGACTCAATGACCTTTCGAGGTCCCTTCCAGTTCTTCTTCGAGTGATTGCTCCTATGCATTCCAGTTAGGGTGTGCACGCCGTGCGTGCACGGCATCTTGGAACTTTTTTACCCTAGCAACACCGGCAGGCCGGCTGGCGCCCCCTGGAGTGGCGCCGCTATGGCGCCTGTTATATACCCCAGCCGGCCCGTCCGCTCCTCAGTTCCTTCTTACCGCCCGTGACGGCCAGTTGGAACTGTGGAGTGCTCTCTGTCCTCTACTACCCTAGCTCTCGCTAAAGGTTTTTTGTATATAGTTATCTTAGTACGTATAGTTAGTCGTTATAGTTATAGTTAGTTTGTTAAGTTTAGTGATAAGGTTAGGGGGGTTTCACTCCCTTTCCTTCCCCGGTGCAGGCTCATGCCCAAGGCACCGGGCTTTAAGCCCTGCGCAATTTGCCAGAGGCCTATGCCGATCGGGGACCCGCACGACGCCTGTCTTCGCTGCCTCGGCGAGGGTCATCGCACAGACAAGTGCCAAATTTGTTCCGCCTTCAAGCCGAGAACACGTAAGGAGCAGGACAATAGACTAAAGCAGCTCCTTATGGAGGCGTCGCTACAGCCCCCGGCACCGGCACCGAGAGCCTCATCGGTGCAGAGCGCACCGGCTGCTCCGAGCCACTCCAGCACCGCGGCACCGCAGCCTCAGTCAGGAACTGAGAAGACCCGGCACCGCTCCCTTTCGCCTGCTAGGAAGCGCAGGCTGGCAAAGGCTATCGCTAAGTCCCGCGCGCAGGACTCAGCCATGACTGTTGCGCCATCGGCGCCTCCCGCGGTGGCCGTTGACTCCGGCACTGCAAGGGCCGTCGAGTCCGGCACCGCCACGCTCCCCGGCACCGTCCGTGGTTGAGCCACGACTGCCGTCGACGCCGGAGACATTCTCTGTGGCGTCCGTCAGGAAGCCGGCAATGATGATCCGACTGCCCTCCGCGGACCACCGGCACAAGCGACACTCCCGGTCCCGATCACGCTCCCGGTCCCGACGGAGGTCGCCTTCTCGGTCTCGGCACCGTTCGCCGTCCCGGTACCGTTCGCCGTCCCGCCGCCGGTCGCACTCCCGGCACCGATCCAGGTCCCGATCGCCATCGCATCGGCACCACCGGAGGTCTCAGTCCCCGGGCCGTTCCCGACATCGCGTTTCCCGCAGCCACTACCGGCACCGCAGATCCCGCTCCTGGTCGAGCTCCTGGCACCGGTCGAGCTCCCGGCACCGGTCGAGCTCCCGGCACCGCGGTGGCCGACGGTCTCAGTCACCGTCCCGGTACCGGAGGTACTCACGCCATCCCTCGGTACCGTCTGTGGAGAGGCTACCGCCGTCAGCGGTACAATCTGTCAGCGCCTCAGCGCCTCCTTGGCCATCCCGCCCGGAATCGGTGGCCTCCGGCGTGGACAGCACCGCGCATCTGCCACCGACCCCACACGGCGATCCTCAGGGGTCTCAACAGTGGGGCTTCTGGGTTCCCTGGGCCCAGCATGAGGCGCAGGGGGTACCGTTTCCCCTGAGACACTTGGCCGCCGAGCGCAGGGTCCCCGAGGCGACGGTTAGCCGGCCGGCTGCTTCTCCTCGACGCGAGTCCTCCGTTCCACCGGACCACAAGTCCTCCACGCTGCGCGATCCAGCCGAGGCACAGTCAACAGCCCCTGCGGCGGAGGCCATAGTGCAGGGCTTGTCCTCATCATCCTCCCCGGACGAGGCGGTGGCCGGTGCTTCAGCCAAGGATCCGCCGCCCATTGACCTTAAGGCCCATCAGGACCTGCTTCGCTGGGTGGCGACGGCCATGGATCTCCCAGTAGCGGAGGTCCAGGAGGACGAGGACCCCGTCATCAATGTGGTGGGCGCGGACGCTCCCGTGCACGTGGCGTTACCCTTTGTCAGAACAATCCAAAAGAACGCCACCACGCTCTGGCAAACTCCTGCATCCATTCCTCCCACGGCCCACGGGGTTGAGCGTAAATACTCGGTTCCCCCGACGGGCTATGCGTACCTTTATACCCACCCAACCCCGGACTCGCTGGTGGTGCAATCGGTTAACGACCGCGAGAGGCACGGTCAACCTGCCCCTGCGCCTAAATCCAAGGACGCTCGGTGCATGGACCTGCTAGGCCGCAAGGTCTACTCGGCAGGCGGTTTGCAGATGCGCATTGCTAACCAGATGGTCCTACTCACCAGGTACGTCTACGACATCTTGACGTCCCTGGCGAAGTTCACAGAGCTCCTGCCTTCAGCCTCCCGCCAGGAGTTCACGGCGCTGTTGGAAGAGGGCAGAAGGTCATCTAGGTCCTCCATCACGGCCGCCCTCGACGCTGCGGACTCCGGAGCTCGGACCTTAGCCTCCGGCGTGTCAATGCGGCGCATCGCCTGGCTGCAGTCCTCCACCCTGCCACCGGAGGTGCAATATACTCTGCAGGACCTGCCCTTTGACACACAGGGTCTCTTTTCCGAGAAGACGGATTCTCGGATCCAGACCCTGAAGGACGGCCGTATTGCAATCCGCACTCTCGGGATGCACACGCCGGCGACACAGCGCAGGTCCTTCCGGCAGCAGCCCTCCCGGCCCTTCTATCAGCAACGATATCGTCCATACAATAGCCGGCGACCGGGCCAAAATCGCCATCGTCCTTCCGGCAACCGCCGTAACCAGGGCCAGGCCTCTTCCAAGGCCCCTCAGGGGGCCAAGCAGGCCTTTTGATGGGAAGCTCGAGGACGGCCCATCACTCTCCCTACCGGATCCTTCCCCATTATTTTACAACCGTCTTTCCCGTTTCTTTTCGGCGTGGTCCCAATTAACCACAGACAACTGCGTGCTTCAAACGGTCCAGTCGGGATACCGCCTGCAATTTGTTTCGCCCCCACCTTCCCACCCACCCTCCCTGTCCCTCTTCAGGGACCCCTCTCATGAGCAAGTCCTCTTACAAGAGGTTCAGACTCTGTTGAGCGTGGGTGCCATAGAAGCAGTGCCTCAAGACAGGCGGGGCAGGGGATTCTATTCCCGTTATTTTCTCATCCCCAAAGCGAAAGGGGGGCTACGTCCTATCCTGGACCTTCGTGAGCTGAACAAGTACCTGCTCAAGCCCAAGTTTCGCATGGTCACCTTGGGGACCATCATTCCCTCTCTGGATCCGGGAGATTGGTTTGCCGCCCTCGACATGAAGGACGCCTACTTCCATGTCGCGATCTATCCTCCCCATCGTCATTATCTCCGGTTTGTGGTCAACAACACCCACTACCAGTTCGCCGTGTTGCCGTTCGGACTCTCCACCACCCTGAGGGTGTTTACCAAATGCATGGCGGTGGTTGCCGCAGCCCTCCGACGTCGTCAGATACACGTCTATCCGTATCTCGACGACTGGCTGGTTCGGGGACAGTCTCGACAACTCGTGATGGGCCAGATGACAGAAATCCTGTCTCTCTTTCAGCGTCTCGGTCTTCTCATCAACGCCGAGAAGTCCACTTTGATTCCGTCACAGCGAGTGGAGTTCATCGGAGCGGTCCTCGACTCCACGGTGGCCAGGGCCTGTCTCCCTCGCGCTCAACACCAGACGATGGTCTCCATCATCCGGGACCTCGTCACCTTTCCGACCACGACGGTGCGCTCCTGCCTTCGTCTCCTGGGCCACATGGCTTCATGCACGTATGTCACCGCGTACGCGCGGCTCCGCCTCCGCCCGTTCCAGTCTTGGCTTGCGTCGGTGTACCGACCGCATCGAGATCCCATCGACATGGTGGTCACGGTCACCAGGCCGACCCTCGAGTCCCTCAGCTGGTGGCTCGGCCCTGGAGGTCGTGTGTGCCAGAGTCCCGTTCCACCCTCCTCGCCCGTCGGCCACTCTGACCACGGATGCCTCAGCGCTCGGTTGGGGAGCTCACCTGGGCGAGCTTCACACCCAAGGCCTGTGGTCGCCCCAGGAGCTCGCCCTGCACATCAATGTCCGCGAGCTGCGCGCAATCCGCCTGGCCTGTCGCACCTTCTGCACCCACCTGCAACACCGCTGTGTGACAGTGTTCACGGACAACACCACCGCAATGTTCTACGTGAACAAGCAGGGCGGAGCCCGCTCCTCCCCGCTCTGCAGGGAAGCGATGCTCCTGTGGGACTTCTGCGTGACCCACTCAATTCACCTGGAAGCGTCCTTTCTTCCGGGAGTGCAGAACACGCTGGCCGACCATCTCAGCAGGTCGTTCCTCTCCCACGAGTGGTCCCTCCGTCCAGATGTCGTCCACACAATCTTCCGGAGGTGGGGGTTTCCCCAAATAGACCTATTTGCCTCCAGGGGGAACAGGAAGTGCCACCTGTTTTGCTCATACCAGGGTCGCTCGCCAGGCTCCCTGTCGGACGCCTTCCTTTACCCCTGGACGGATCGCCTCCTCTACGCCTTCCCTCCGTTCCCGCTCGTACACCGAGTGCTCCTGAAGCTTCGGAGGGACAGAGCCCACGTCATACTCGTAGCGCCGGCCTGGCCGAGACAGCACTGGTACACCCTGCTGCTCGAGCTCTCCGTTCGGGAACCCATCCCCCTTCCGTTGTGGCCGGACCTCATCACCCAGGACTTCGGCAGACTCCGCCATCCGAACCTGCAGTCCCTCCATCTTACAGCTTGGTACCTGAGTCGTTGACCCACGCGGAGAGGGACTGTTCCGCGGCAGTTCAGCAAGTCCTGCTTGAGAGCAGAAAGCCTTCAACTCGCTCCACTTACCTCGTGAAATGGAAGAGATTCGCACTCTGGTGTGATCAACGAGGTCTCAATCCATTCGTAGTCCCGGTCCCTGCCATCCTTGACTACCTTTGGTACCTTAAGGAGCAAGGTCTTGCGGTCTCCTCCTTGAGAGTTCACCTGGCAGCAGTGTCCGCCTTTCGTCCATCCGTGGAAGGTCAGTCCATCTTCTCTAAAGGCCTGGACCGTTTGTACTCGCCGGTGCGGCGTCCTGCCCCGACCTGGGATTTGAACCTCGTGCTGGCCAACCTGATGGGTCCTCCGTTCGAGCCCTTAGCCACGTGCTCCCTGCTCTACCTCTCCTGGAAGATGGCCTTCCTCGTCGCCATTACATCAACGAGACGAGTTTCTGAGCTCCGCGCTCTGACGGTTAGCCCGCCATACACCGTCTTCCATGGGGACAAGGTGCAGCTTCGCCCTCATCCGGCCTTCCTCCCGAAGGTAGTGTCAGCTTTCCATCTCAACCAGGAGATCTTCCTCCCGGTGTTCTTCCCGAAGCCGCATGCCTCGCCTCGGGAGCAACAGCTGCATACCCTCGACGTCCGCAGGCGCCGCTCTACATCGAGCGGACTAAGCCCTTCCGGCGTTCGCCCCAGCTGTTCGTAGCGGTTGCTGACCGCATGAAAGGAGAGCCGATATCCTCCCAGCGGATTTCCTCCTGGGTCACTGCGTGTATCCGGACCTGCTATGAGCTTGCTCGCGAGCCACCACGCCACCTCACTGCACACTCGACGAGGGCGCACGCCTCGTCTGCCGCCTTCCTGGCCAATGTTCCGATCCAGGACATCTGTCGAGCGGCCACCTGGTCTTCGGTCCACACCTTCGCCTCCCACTACGCGTTGGTGCAACAGTCTCGAGACGACGCAGCCTTCGGCTCCGCGGTACTGCACTCCGCCACGTCTCACTCCGACCCCACCGCCTAGGTAAGGCTTGGGATTCACCTAACTGGAATGCATAGGAGCAATCACTCGAAGAAGAAAAGACGGTTACTCACCTTTGTAACTGGTGTTCTTCGAGATGTGTTGCTCCTATCCATTCCAGACCCGCCCTCCTTCCCCACTGTCGGAGTAGCCGGCAAGAAGGAACTGAGGAGCGGACGGGCCGGCTGGGGTATATAACAGGCACCATAGCGGCGCCACTCCAGGGGGCGCCAGCCGGCCTGCCGGTGTTGCTAGGGTAAAAAAGTTCCGAGATGCCGTGCACGCGCGGCGCGCACACCTAACTGGAATGGATAGGAGCAACACATCTCGAAGAACAACAGTTACTACGGTGAGTAACCGTCTTTTCTAGGAGATTGGTATTATTATAATACACACAGCCTCTGCAGAGCCACCTGATGTAGCTGCGATGTGGAGCAGAGCGCCGTCCCGTTGCTCCCCTTCACTTTTGATTGCCAATGTCTCTGTATAGACCATCAATATGGGACGCCCCCAAAACCTTCCTCTGCCCCACAAGCTACCAGCAGGAAAGGGTTAATCTGGCAGTTTGGGATCGGGTTTTCTCATGGTTGGGACTCTGCAAAGCCCTTGAGCTGTGCAGTCCCCTTGCGTTTCCCCAAGAGTCATGTGCCTACCATCCCATGCAACAGTGAGGTAACGGGTCTTCTGGGAGGGCTTGAATTGTGCAGCCTGCCATCCGCAGCAAACGAGGAACAGAGGGTGGGATGCCCTCTCTTGTGCCTGGGTAGTGCCGCGCTCCTGTCTGTTACAGCTCTCTCACTGCCTAGACCGTTACAAAACTGACCCCCAGAATTACTTGATTGAAGTGTTTTCTCTTAAAAAATGGGAACTTGGCCCGCACCTTCCCCTGAAAACCAGGTTTAGAGCGGAGTTACAAACCAGCATTTTTAGCGGTAAATCTCCAGGTAAACTAACTTCCGGAGGCTCTTGTGGGTACAGAATGGCACAGGGCCAGGGGGAGGTTCTGCGTCTGGCTCTGGCACAGGTTCCCTTGGTGACCTTGGGAAAATCACTGAATCTCTCTGGGTGTCAGTTCTGCCCTGTATGAAAAGGGGAGAAAACCCTCCATCACAGTGGGGCTGGGAGATGTACACCGCGACTGTGTGTCTAGCCACGCCTGGACACCTTTGATTGAAGGTGCTAGGGAGGGATGCAGTGTTCTCTCTGCTGCAGGAGGTGGAGAGGAGCCTGGGAGTGCTTTGTGGGGGATGTAAGGTGCCCATCATCTTGGTATCAAAGCCCCACCCTAGGGCCTGAGCTGAATGTGGCTCAACAGCATCCCATGCTGGTGTGCTCCATTATGTGCTTGTAGAAAAGTCCTGGTGAGCTGGAAGAGGGCCTATGGTGGCATGAAGGAGGTCGTGGGCTAGAGCTGCATTGGTGTAGGGTGAATATATACACACCTTTGCTGCTCCCAAGTCCTTTGTTTTATCTTCTGCTCCCTCTGCACGTGGGATGGAGAAGGGGTAGCTCCCAAAACACTTGGTGTGGGGCTGGATAGGTCTTGTGCTGGGCGGAAGCTGGTGAAAACCACATGGACAACAGGTCTATAATTATAACAGGATTTTAACGAAACCACTGCAGCTCCATGCTTCATAACATGGATTCATGCGACTTCACCCGAGTCCTCAGAAACCCCCACCTCCCCTTCCAGTGGCATCCAGTGAACCACCCTGGCTCGGCCAACCATGTCTCAGGTGAGCAGGAAGGTTTGCACTGTGTTCTGACGCAGAGTGTAATTCCCCATTGACTCTCTTTGCCAGGGCAATGCTGTGCTTTTAAAGACTTGCTAGGGCTTGATGGGCTTCTCCAAGTCACTGAGGATGCAGCAGCACACAGATCTCTCCTAAAGGGGGTTCAACAGAAAAATGTCTAGCTTGGTCATCTTATGTTCTTCTCCATTGTTCAGCTGCTGTGGCACGCTGGGCGCCCTGCAGGAACCAGCGGCTGTAAAATAACCTGGATGCCTGTGCGAGCTCTTCCACGCTGCAGCGGCCACTTCATTCATTCACAAGATGTTCATTGACAAAAATACAATTATAGGTGGGTTACTAGCAGCTATGCTTAATAGCCACTTTTTGAAAGGAGGAAGAAGGCCAAGTCTTGGCCCATGAATAGTTTGTCTATGCACATCACTAACAGTTCCCCTCAGGTGCGTCTGATTATGCTGCTTCTCCCAATTTGACCATGGAGGGGGGGCAGGGAAGTGTCTTTTGGCAGCCAACCAGCTTCCGCCCAACTGGCCAAGTTTCAGCACCATCAGATTTTATCATCCAGGGTTTGCTGCTTATGAATCAAAGGCCAGCAAGCCCTTCGTAATCTGCATTGCTGCAGGCCAGAAGAGATCCTGCCTGGCTTTAGGAGCGTAACATGCCATGTGGTGCACAGTGGGGAGAAGGGAATGGGGGCTCAGCCAAAGTGCCCCAAGATCCCAACTCAGCCGGGAGCAACTGGAAACTGGGCAGGGATTGAGAATCGATTGCCGAGCAGCTTTCATTCCATTTCATCCCCAGTGCTGGTGGAAACTTAAAGGCAAACAAAAGGAACCCCAAATGTACTGTTCTTCAGACTGTGGGATTTCTGAGACAAGCTCATGATTTTTGAATGCCTGGGATCGGCCTTGCTGCAGATCAGTACACCCTTGTAACGTAGAGCGTAGTGTTATCACTATTGTTTACCTTTTGCACTGTGATAGTTCCTAGAGGTCCTACCAGGGATCAGGACCCCATGCTGTGCTGGGCACAAACACACTGGGAGAGCCAACTCCCGCTCCAAAGGGCTTGCAGTTGGCTGTGAGCAGGTGGCCCCTTACATTCAGGCAGAACCAACCAGAGTTCCCTTACACGGATCTGATTGCTGGATCGGGACTGCACTCTCTCTCCAGGTTTTAAGCATGGAAAGTTAGGGCTTGTCTAACTAAGTAGGTGATTATTATTCTGCTGTCATGATGATGATCCCAGGAATCCACGCACACACAGAATGATCCCTTTGCACCTAAGCAAATTGCCTTCTCTCCATTAAGTGTAAGAATGATTAAAGATGCCACAGCAGATACCCTTAATGACTACAAAAAGAGTAATAATTCCTCAAGTTGGCACTCAACTCAGCTAATCTATCCCCTTTTCCTGCTGTTCAAACCGTCGAGGCATATAATACCGTACAACTCCCTAATTAGACTTTAATGGTCTTCGGTTACTCGATTTTGGCACAAGCTCCACAGCTCTCGTCCACTGTGGGGGTTTGCTGTTGGATTTATTTTGGGAGCTCAAAGCCGCAGCACAGAGCAAGAAGATCTCACATGTGTCCTTCAGAATGGTGACTGACTCTGTCCAACGGTATCTCCCACATACACAGTCACAGGGAACATAGGAGTACCCAGCTTGCCTTGAACCCCCAGCCCAGCTCACCCAGCATCCTGTCTCCAGTGTGGCCGGCACCAGTTGCTGAAGAGGAAGATGCAAGAAGCCCGTCAGTAAGCAGATGTGGGAAGATCTGCCTCCCCTGATGGTTTCATCCTAATGCCTAGTGCTTAAAGGTTGACTTACGCCCCGAAGCATGAGGTTTTTTCTGCCTTCCAGTAGCATTTACTGCTTGTAGACGTGCAGACTCACCCCTGAGGCGCTGCCTGCTGGTGACTCCTGGGAATTAGCTCAATTCCAGCTCCGGAGCACCCTCTGCAGGCCAGTGATCTGCCTGTCCTCTGGCCCCGTGTCCCTCCCAGGACCCCAGTGCCCTGTTACCTTGGGTGCTGCCCCCTGTCAGTAACCCCTTTCTCTCAGGGTCTCTCCTCCCTGGGAACCCCCCACCCTCTATCCCCACCTCACTTCAGTCATCGTCTAGCCCCTGCGCCCTGGAGCAGACTGCAGTATCAGCCACTCATCACTGGCAAGGAGGGTTTGGACCTGCTGCCTTGGCCTACCCCTGGGCTGCCCTCTGCAACCTCTAGTACCCCTTGGCCTTCTGCTAGGCTGCAGCCTGGGGCTTTCCAGGCTAGACCTGCAGAGTCAGTAGTGTCCTCATCTCTCCAGCCCAGATCCATTTCTTTTTGACCCCCTTCACTCTTGGAAATGGATGGGAGTTGGGTGGGGCAGGCATTTGATGCCTTAAGGCGAACATATCCCAAGCTGTGTTGCTGTGGGCCGTGCATCTGGAGCACTAAACAGCCTGCTGCAATTGATCAGAATTAGGAGAAAGTCATCTCAGACAAGCTTCTTAGGTGTCTTCATCAAGAGAGCCCCCAGCTGGATTTCACTGTAGTCGCAGTTGTGTGCGTCCACCTGCTGAAGAATGGGCAGGGAAGAGGAAGTCTTCCTTCTGGTGTCTGATTGTTCTCAGTGGTGTGGTGATATCTGTGATGTGTCACTGAGGACTTACGAGGGACAGAACATTTCCAAAGAAGACAGAGGAATTTACAGACACCCTTTCCATCCAGTTCCCACTTTAACAGCAGGTGAAATTGTACTAAATATTGGTCCAGCAAGTTACACATATGCATAGCATCGTGTTAACTCTAATCTCGCCTTTGCATCCCACTCTAGAAATTAGGAGAAGAGAAGGAGACTTAAAAAATAAGCTGGGTCTCCCGGTGCATCTTGTCTTGTAAGCTGCTGGGGCAGTGAGCATGTTCACAGTGCACCTTGGTCAGGACCTAGCGCATTAGCATGTAACAAATCGCAATAACTGGACACCTCTTGGCATGTGCCAACTCCTGTCTCATACCCTGTCCAACTTGCACGTAGCTGCCTGCCTAGCACCGATGAGCAGAATCAAATAATGAGATTAAGGTGACTGGAAACATCTGTCTGTGTAGGTTCTTTAGCTCATGCCCGTTGCCATGGTAGCCATGTTTCTACGCACCCTCGAGTTACCTCCTGTCCTACGGAATGCATGTGTGTATGTACATTCTCCCCTTCGTCTGTGCCGGAGCAAGGGGTTTAAAGCATTCTCATGGTTCAATGTATCAAGCTGCTGTGTGTGAATACAGTTACTCATTCCACTCAGTTGTGTTTAGTTCAGGGAATGCTGTGGGGGGCACTAGCCCAATATTTTCTTTTCCTCCTATTTTGTCATCCTGGGGTTTTTTTTCCACAATTTAAACAGACATCTGATATTAGAATTGGCACTTCTGCAAGGCAAATGCACAATCATCTGCTCCTGGGTGTTCTCTCTTGCAAGCAGAGTGCCAGTAGCTGCTTCCTTTGCCCTTGTATTCCTGTGGGAAGGTTTTTTGCATGATGTCAGAGGCATCCAGAAAGGTACAACTGCACCCTAGAACCGTGGTCTCCAAAGTGGGGTGCGCGCACCCCAGGTGGTGCGCAAGACAATCCATTGCGGGGCACGGCAGGAGGAGCGCCGCGGGAGGGAGGGAGGGAACGAGCGAGCGGGGAAGCTGCCTCCCCACCTCCGCAGGCAGGGCCACCCGGAACGCAGGGGCTTTAGGGGCTGCAGGGCCCTGGGCTAAGGGGGCCCCGGGGCCCTGGCCTGCAGCTCTAAAGCCCCTTTTGGAATGTGGCCCTGAGTCCTCCGGCCCTGGAGGAGCAGGGGCAGCCGCGCAGCCAGCGGCAGGAAAGAAGCGGCGCTTTCCCCTTCAAAGCCGGCTGGAGAGAAGTGGCGCTTTGAAGGGGAAAACGGAGCTTTGAAGGGGAAAAACGCTGCTTCTCTCTGGCCTCTGGCTGCACGGCTGCCCCTGCTCCTCCTGAGCCCTCCGGCCCGTGCTCGCAGGGCCGCATTCCGAAAGGGGCTTTAGAGCTGCAGGCCGGGGCCCCCAGGGCCCCCAGGGCCCTGCAGCCCCTAAAGCTCCTGTGTTCCGGGTGGCCCTGCCTGGGGGTGGGGAGGGGCAGCTTCCCGTTCCCTCCCTCCTCCAGCCACCCTCCTTCCCTCCCCCCTCCGGCGGCACTCCTCCTGCCGTGCCCCCAATGGCAGCTCCCAGAATTGTGGCCATGGGGGCGGTGCCGCGCTGCACAGAGCTACCTGCACACCCCTGCACCAAACAGGAGCTGCCCCAGGTAAGTGCTCTGCACCTCCTGCCTGCCCCAGCCTTGAGCCTCCTCCAGCACCCCCACCCCGAGTGCCCTCCTGCACCCTAACTCCCTCCCAGACCCCACACCCCACCCTGAGTGCCTCCTGCACCCTAACTCCCTCCCAGACCCCGCAACCCCACCCTGAGCGGCCTCCCAGACCCTACACCCCCACCCTGAGCCCCCTCCCAGACCCTAACTGCATCCCAGACCCACACCACACCCTGAGCCCCCTCCCGCAGTCTAACCCTAATCCAGACCTTCAAATCGCTGTATCACAGTGTTAAACCAAGATTTTCAGAAATAATGAAGTATATTCAATCACATTGCTCTCATTAAAAATATTATTAATAATAATTTTTTGAGGGAGCAAAAAGGTTTTTTGTACCATTAATAAA
The DNA here is from genome assembly GCF_016161935.1 of Mauremys reevesii. NCBI lineage: Eukaryota > Metazoa > Chordata > Testudines > Geoemydidae > Mauremys > Mauremys reevesii. Next base: position 1,550,161 of record NC_052638.1, read on the forward strand.
TAAAATACAATAAACATTATTTTAAAAATATTGTTTATTTCATCTTTATTTCATCCTTTTTTAATTTATTTTTTTATGTTTTATAATGTACATTATATATTAGTACAGTAGTACAAGTATATAATTTATACATAAATATACATATATTGGGGATGCGTGCTCAAAAAGTTTTTACTGATAGTGATGCACGATCAAAAAAGTTTGGAGACCACTGCCCTAGAGACATAGGAGAATACTGTAGTTTTGCTTAGGAATCTTTCCAGTAATGGGGATGTTAGTCTTCATGTTCCTGCTTTAAGCTGGGCTTGGAACTGAGCCATCAGCCCGGTTAGATAGCAACCAGTGAGTTCCAGGATTCAATTTGCTGTGGAATTGTGCTTCTGTTTAATGATAGTGCTTGCAAGCCCCCATGGTTGTCAAGATAACCTTCAAACTGGACTGAAGGTGAACTGATGCAGAGCTGTCTTCCTGAGGCAGCCCAAAACAATGGTTGCTCCATACACCTCGATGCATCATTGACTCAGTTTGACATGTCAACTCTGTCACTGCTGGTCATTTAAGCCAAAACATCCAGCTGCAACCCCAAACTGCAGTCTGTGCCTTTGCAGGTACCAGAACCCAATCTGCCAAATCCTCCTCCCAAAACTCCTACAATCTAGTTCTCTTTTGTCTGTACAGACATCTGCAGTACTTTGAAAACTGCAAAAGTAGAGACTGAGACGGGTCAAAAGGGAGCAGGCTCTGAGTCTCTGGCGGTAAGGGTGAGGTTGGTTATTAAGAGTAGAAGGGTGCATGTTATGAAGTGGATAGATGCTTTTCAGCTGGGATGTATTCCTGGCAGGGATGTGACTGCCTGCTCTGGGTACCTTCCTTCAGGGTGCATTCAGCTCAGCCCCACTGGCACATACATGGAGGCTGGTGGGCTCCGTGGTGAGAAGAATTGTTGCCAGCACAGAATGCCCGAGGACAGCAACAGTGGTTCGTTGCCTGGTGTGCTTTGCTCCAATAAACACACCAAGGTGGAGAAGCAGACAAAGTTTATTTGAGATCTCAAAGCGGGATGCCAGGAGACAGACATGTCTCAAATCAAGCACTCAGCTACAAGCCGTTTTTCTCTCTTTATACATAACTTTAACTAAGCCTCTTCTATCCCCCCCAACTCCCCCTCTCTCCCCACCTTTCATTCCCATGCAGCAAATACACTTTGCAGTAGCAATTACATTAAGCAGTTAAATCATACTTGGCAAAAACCAACCTAGCTCGTTAGTAACTTTGAACCGTTATCTTGTTTTATTTCTTTTGATCTGTTATTTTGCCCCTTAGCCAGAGGCATACAGGCCTCATTATTATTTCCTAGTACCGGTGTGAGTGGGGTTGCACCTGATAACTAGCTGTTACACATTCCATTCTCTGTTGCTAGCTTGTTAGGTCAATTAAAGTTCAAACATGGAAAGGCTTTGGTCAGACATGGAGTGACTTTAGTTCATTCAGGCCTAGTACAGGAAGGCTTCATTGACACATATGGTTTTCCACCCTCCTGAGTTACCTAGAGTCGTGCCTAGTGACACCAACAGGAGTACGCTGTGTGCTCCTCCCCCGGGTTTGACTGGCCCTTGGTTTCTCGTTCCTCAAGCCAGCTGAGGATGAGGGCTCAGCAGAGCCACCGCACTCCACGCCAGAGGCCAGGGTTAGCCTGGCGGTGCTCCACTGGGACATCTGGCTGGCCTGGCAAGGCAACATGAACTAGCCCCTCCCACGTGGGAGGAGAATTGTAGCAATCTGGGGTCTGTGTAATGAGAGGGGGAAGGGCAAAAGGAGGCCTCAGGAAGGTGCAGGTTGGGCTCCCCAGTATTGCCAGTAGCTGCATGGGTCATTGAGGAGAACAAAACAATCAAGGACCGAGCAGTGTCCATCCAAGGTGAAAAGCGCCTGCTGCCGAAATGTTACCCTAGCGATGGGCAAGGAGAACTGTGGGGGCAGCTCACGGACCGTGGACCAGACCAATCGGAACAGGAGTGGCCTCTAATGCACACCTGCCACAGTAAGCCTGCCCTTCACATACCGTAGCTGTCGTGCAAATGCAGTCTGATCTGGATTCAGATCCCCGAGCAGCATTGCTCCCCAATAGACCAGCCAGTGTCAGGAACTAGCAGATACTGCGGCGAGCTGTGCTTGTCTTGAGAGTCTTCTGGCTGAAGCCTGTAAAAATCCATCTTCCTGGATTTAGTCTCATAGAAACTATTGAGTTATTTTTCCTCAGAAGCTTGCAAATTAGGGAAACATAAACTGTGTTAATGACCTGATAAGGACGGATTTGGATGCTTTCCCAAGGAACAGCAACGCACATGAAGCTTGAGTTTGGGTGTTCAGTGTGGATCGGAGCAATCTCTTGCATGCACCTGCACCCCCATCCATCTCACCCCCATCGCTCTGGAAAGCAAATTGTTTTCTTTCAGGCTTTTCACAACTGTGCAGAAATGAAGGACTAGAGAATGCTTGTAAATAAGGAGTGCAACAAGGTTGGGGTGCTGATGATTGCAGGCTGGGTTAACATGAGCATGCATTGCCATTCCTGGCTTTGAGGATTGACTGCTTCTGATACTGAAGCAGTTGGCCTGGCCTGTTGGCCTGGCTCATTCACATCATAGGTGCATTTCCCAGCCCAAGCTGGAGGTGGTGGGGTCACACTGTGCGGCACTGCTTGGGTTTGACTTTCAGCTCCTTTTTGCATTGAACAGGTGGGAGTGCTCTCTGCTATGCTGCCCCATGCTATGAGACTGACAGCTTAAGGCCAGTGGAGTTATGATGTGCTGACAGATCTTTAATCTGCCAAGGGAGAGAATGAGGCCTAGTGGTACAGAGCAGGGGAATGGGAATCAGGAGACTGTTGCCTTTATGACCTAGGGCAGGTCATTCCCTGTTTGGTGCCTTGGTTTCCCCTGGACAATGGGGATGATGTTGGTCACTAAGGTTAGTGTTTTATCCCAAGAGTCACAGATTTGTGATTTCTTGTTTTTTTCCTCACTGTTCACTGCTGTAACAACTGCTCTCCACTGGATGCCGGCAAGGGGCTGGGCCTTGCTGGACTCTGAATAACACATGCTGCACCCCCTCCTGTAACATACAGGGGGAAGGGAGCACCAGGAAGCATGAGAGCGAGAGAGAGCCCAGTAGAGACCGTTTCACAAACAATCCTGGATAACTCACACTTGGGATTGGATCAGAATTTCCCACAATTGATTCAACAATGAAGTTTTGCAGAATTTTCTAAGCCAAACCAGCAGAGTAACTTTCACTTGTTGGATAGGTGCTTTGGGTGCCTCTGCTGGTGCAGCATTGTAGACTAACCATCTCGCTTAAGGAACAGATTCGCTGTGCATGGGAAGGTGTCCTCTGCTCATAACCATACACATGCGGGCTTGCTTATGTCCATCAGACACCTCTGAGATCCCAGAGATCCAGCCTGAGGCAAGAATCTAGGATCCCAGGGGGCAGAGAGTCAGAGGTGCTGATGTGTTATACGGATGAGAGCATGGGGGATGGGTTTTGCCTGGCTGACTGGGAATTCCTGCTGCTTCCATCACCATATTATCCAAGCCTCTAGTGTTCTGGTGGGGGAAGTTAATATTAAGCCCATGCTAGTCTAGAGGTCTAGTGGGGAGTTCGTATTGCGGTGGAAATTGTGTATCACAAGGAGTGTAACAGGATGGCTGGCAAATCATGTGCCTGGGCTCAGCTCTCCTGCTCCATTGTAGGGGCTCCTAGTTGGGCAGCATCTGGGGGGTTATAAAAAGGGCAGGCAGGAGATAAGAGCTGCCAAAGAGACAAGACAGCTCCTGGGAGAAGGCTGAAGGCAGGGGAACAGCAAGAGGGGTTTGCTGGCTGATGTCCTCAAGCCAGAGAGCCAGGACCAGAGCAGCAGCAGAGGTAGATGCTGGCTGGCTCTGAGCTGGAGGGGCCCAGAGAGGGCTGAAGGAAGGGGGAGCAGCAGAGGAGCTCACCAGCTGATGTCTCCTTGCTGGAGAGCTGGCCCAGAGTAACCGTGAGAGGGCTGGGGGCGGAGGGATGCTTCCCTGGTAAAGATGCTCTCCCAGCGGAGAGGCTGCGGGAGTTCCTGCAGGGGAGAGTGGGGTTGTACCCTAAAAGGAAGGGCTGGGGTGGAAGAAGATGCATAAGGAGCCTATCTGTAATGGAAGACCCTGGGGTATGGTGAGAACAAGGACTGCTTGAACTGGGGTGAGATGGATTATACTTTGGGAGTATCTGCACTATGTATTGTTAATAAACTATGTTGATGGACTAGATCTGCTTCCATGGACTTACTGGAGTCTCAAAAGGAAACTGAGGTGAAGGGCCACTTGCAGGGCTGTCATGAGGCCACAAGGGGGCATCCCGGAGGAGATAACTGGTTTACAGGGAGCTGGCCAGCTGCGCCTTCCTAGTTATGTGATATGCTTCCTGTTTGTTATACTTATACCTCCTCGCTTTAGTAGCCCTGCAGAGGTGGCTATGGCTGATATGATTCATGCCACTGTGAGTGCCACTGCTGTGCAAGCCTCAAAGGGCATCCCAGTCTCCATGCTTTTCTCTCCCCCCTGCTCCTGACAAACCAACAGACTCTGCTTTTTCATTTAGCCTTATGTATTAGAAGGGGACTCTTAAGCTCTGTGTCTGCCCCAGGTTGTGTATGGGTCTTCTGAAGCAGTGGCTGATACCATTAGCCCCTTAAAGCAGGGTATGGAGCTACGCCCTCCTCCCCCTCCCAGTCTTGCTGTTCACGGTGCGTTGTGAGCTTGCAGGGCAGAAGCTCTTTTCACCTCAAAGAGATTCTGCCCATCAGATCTGCATGGGATGAGAGGCTCCAAGGAAATGTGGCTTGTTGGCTGGAGTGTCTCTGACGCAGGGGTTGATCTGAGCAAAGGAAACCGTTCTCCTTAGCTGGGGCCACCGGGTTCACACACAACATTTCTCATCTCTATTTTGATTTGAGGTGGTAATGACGTCTTCTCCCAGTAAATAATGAGTGTCTGCTTCGTCATCTCTATCAGGGTGAAGAAGCCAAGTGGCATGAGCAGCCTCCTGGGAAAGATTGGCTCCAAAAAGCAGAAGATGAGCACGCTGGAGAAATCCAAACTGGACTGGGAGAACTTCAAGGAGGAGGAGGGGATCGGGGAAGATCTGGCCATCTACAACCGAGGGAAAGAAGGGTAAGACGGGGCTTTATTTAGTCGCAGTTGGGGTCTGCCAAGCACCCAGGAAACCGTCACTTCCTGCAGAGAAGTAACCAACCCCAAAGCACTAGGCGGCTGTTGATCTCTCTCTAAGGGTCCTAGGGATAGACTGTTGAAGGATGTCTGGCTGTCCTGAGCGCTCCCACAGTCCTCGAAGCCATCAGCAGGATTTTCAGGCACACCCTTATGGACTCTGGTTGGCATGGCTCCTGATAGGGTGGCAAATGCAGCTTGACCAGGTTCTTTGAGTAGCCAGTCCAGCAATCTATCAACAAAAGATGGTGGCCCCCTGTACTGCTTGCTTTAAAATATCCCACTTTCATAGGCACATTTTTTTTCCTTCTTAACGTCACCCAGGGGCACCATACAGCCTCCTCAGGCTTTCCTCCTCTTCAGTACAGATGCATACAAATACAGAACAGCTGTCAGAGCACATTGCCATTTATGACAGCATTGTGTATTGATTGTGTGTGTCTAGCAGTGCTCACTCCAATGCAGTTAACGGAGGCATCATAATAGTAAGTAGCGGTGCTGTAGATAAAACAGTTCATAATGTGCGCTGTGGGGAAGGGAAATAAGATCAGACATAGCTTCCCCACCGCAAGTGCTTCTCTAGTCTATGGGAAAATCTCCCCAGCTTAGTGGACTACTCATAAAATGTAACCCTATGCTAAGCTGTTCTTACGCTTTGCCTGCAGGAGACCTCACAGCCTCAGGGCTCCACAAATCTGATTTTCTGTTTCAAATGGATATTTTATTACCCTTGTCTTTTCTCTTTGCTGCCTGGCCTCTAACATACCACTCATCCTATTAGATCTGCCCTGTTGGCTTCTCCAGCATAGACAGGTGGGTGCCAATAGAGTGGGGGAGGAGGGTGGCACTCCATCAAGCCAGAGCAAGGCAAAGGAGCTGCGTTGATTTACACGAGGTGTGGATCTGGCCCTCCAGCTTAAGATGCTCATTTATCAGGCTCTGGTGATGTTAGACCAGGATGCAGGACCGGATCTAGGCACCAGCAAACCAAGCACATGCTTGGGGTGGCACAATTCCAGGGGCGGCGTTCTGGGTGGGTTGGGTTTTTTTTGCTTTGGCAGTTGTGTTCTTGGAGGTTTTTTTGTTTTGTTTTGTTTTGTTTTTTTGCTTGAGGCGGCAAAAAACCTAGAGCTGGCCCTGCCAGGATGGGGAAGAGGCTTTTGTGCAAGACCTGATGAGTCAACCCAACACAGTGAACTCCGTTAGTGCTCAGAGCTGGACTTCTTCTCTGGGGAAAAGCCCATCTGAGGAAGGCTTACAGTTCAGATGGCATATGTCAGCATCACCATGAGTGACAGATGTCTGCAAGCAAGGCTGTGCCAGAGCCCTCTGCTCTCTGATGGGCTCCGCTCCCCAGAGTGGGTAGATGACAAGCAGTGCCAGTTTCCTCCATACAAAGTCCCACCAGCGTCCCTTAGCTTGGCTTTGCAGGGTCTTGCCTTCAAGAGGATATAGAGGGAAGTTTAATCTCCATGCTCATCAGCCTTTGAGATCTCTGTAGCTGCCTCTAGTGGTGCCAGTTGCTTAAAATATCAGAGGGGTAGCCGTGTTAGTCTGGTTCTGTAGAAGCAGCAAAGAATCCTGTGGCACCTTATAGACTAACAGACGTTTTGCAGCATGAGCTTTCGTGGGTGAATACCCACTTCTTCGGATGCAAGCAAAAAGCTCATGCTGCAAAACGTCTGTTAGTCTATAAGGTGCCACAGGATTCTTTGCTGCTTTTGCTTAAAATAGTGATGTCCATGTGGTGGACACTTTTTTTACCAGGAGCTGGACTAACAACCCACCTGAGAATTCATTTCACATGGACATCTGAGCAACCATCAGGACTTTAGGCTGCTATTGATCTGAGCTGTATTCAAACCAATGGCATAAAATGAAAGGCTCTGCAACCTTCTATCAACCCTTAGACATTCTTCTTACCCAGAAATGCATCCTTGGTGTATGTTGAAGTAGCTCAGCTCCATTGACTGCAGTGACGCTGCACCTGCTTATGTCCAGGCTGACCAGGGCCCCTGCAGTTTCAGTATCACTGCATTAAATATACTAGTTTAGCAGCATGGGGACAAAGAATCTTATGGGAAATCATGAAGATCCTTCAGCCTCTTTAATTGCTTGGTTCTAGCCTTGCTTATTAACTGCCCAAGCAGATCTCAGGTCCACTGAGCTATCAGCAGGTGGCTTTGTCATTACACAGAAGAGAAACATGGTGCCATGAAAACACAAGACTCTTCTTTAAAAAAAATTGATACCAGTCAAATGCATAACATCAGGGGGTCGCCAGACAACTGGCTCACCTTTAATCACATTCACCTCCAAGCACACAAGTGAGCCAAAGCTACTAGTAAATGATGCGGGGGTAAGGCAGTGACACTGCAGCTGTTAGCCTGGCACCACGAGATCACACAAACACCATTTTTATTGGCTGCTTTTGCGACCCGGCTATTTTGTATGAGCCACTTTTTCTTTTACTATCCTCTCCCTCCCCTCAGATATTTGTCAAGTGGCTTTTGTCCACAATTCAGTGGGTAGTAATTGACATGTCTCATTATAAAAATCCAAACAAGAACTATTAGGATGAGGAATGGTGCCTATTCCTGGTGCCTGCCTGGCGCTGGTGAACCATGCTTCATGTGTCTTTTACGAATCTTTCTGCTGCCATTTGTCACATGGGCAGGCTCTGCAGATCTCATTGTTTAACTGAAGATGGGTTCTACCTGATTAGGAAAGCAGCCAGTCACCCATGGCAAGCCAAGGCTCAGATTGTTAAGCACCAGGCAAACCCGAGACGCTATAGAAATAGTAATCGTATGTCTTATGGCCAGGGCGAAGAAATTGTTCCTTTAAAAAAAAATAACCTTGCCAAAGTCACTGTTCACATCTCAGGGCAGCGCCTTGGGCCTTTGCTTGCTTTCTCAAGCTGTTAGAAGTTGCTCCATCAGCACTCTTGTTCTGGCTGAGTGATGGAATTGCAGTTTCCTTCCTTTTGTAACACAGTTCATTCTGCCCTCCGCAGCATGGCCTGCTGTAATCCCAAAGCTAACGGGGACAAATGGTACCCTCTGGCTATGTCTAACTTGCCCGTGTCTCTTTCCTCCCCTCGTCATCAATTTTCAATCCATGGGTTTATTTTTCATCAGCAATGGAATCTGGGTTTGTGTTCAACCCAAATTCTGTCAGATCCTCAGGGTCTGTCCTGCTTTTGAAAAGGAGACATTGAGACAGGGAGTGGGGGAAGAGACATCCCTTTTGCTGTAAATCTGTCGCTCTATCATATTTTATAAACTTGAACATGTGGCACAGCTTCTTAACTGTGCCATGTTATGTAGGGCAACCCCAGTGGGGGATCTGCACTAGATCTCTCCTCCTCTCCTTGTCTCAGGCAAAACTGGGGCTGTCACACTGTGTGATTGCAAATGACTGGCAGGGGACCCAAAGTGCCAATAAAATCCTCCCAAAGGGAACTATCAGCTCTCTTCATTAGCAGAGACATCTTTTACAGCAAATGTACCATCATCTGATATAGCTCATGGTTACCCCACTTCCATTATTGCAGGTTATTTATAGCGAATAATGAATTGGGCAATGTAGGTTATTTAAAAAAAAAAACAACCCTTCCCTAGCATGAGGAATTCCATGTCATTGTCAGTTTCCAACGCTATATCTCATTGTGTTCCTGCTCTGAGGTCTTTGCCCAACTTGCACTGTGGCAGGCTGGGAGCTGTTAGTTCCTGTAGTTTCTTGTTTTGCATGCATATGCTCCGAAAAGCGGCTGTGGACAAATAGGTGTGTGGGGTTCCGTGTTCGTCTCTCAGAGACTCCAGACAAGCTCCATTTACAGGCAATGTGTTGGCTTTTTTTTATTTTTTTTCTCTCCACTTGCTGCCAGCCATGCAAACTTAGTCCGGAATCAGAGTCAGGCTGGGCTGACTTTCCCAAAGGGTTCTCGGGCCCACTGCTGTGCTGAGTGACCCGTGCACAGCCCCATAGCTTTCATTAGGAGTTTACAGGTGCGACTGTTTGGACTGTCCTAATCAATCCTGCTGCTGCACAAGAAGGAATAGGCTAATATGAGGGGCAAAGGAGTCCAGGCGAGCTGGCTGTTTTTTAAAGAAGCCTTATTGAGGGCGCAAGAACAAACCATCCCGGTGTGCAGAAAGAATAGCAAATATGGCAGGCAACCAGCTTGGCTAAACAGTGAAATCTTTGGTGAGCTTAAACACAAAAAGGAAGCTTACAAGATGTGGAAACTTGGACAGATGACCAGGGAGGAGTATAAAAATATTGCTCAAGTATGCAGGGGTGTAATCAGGAAGGCCAAAACACAACTGGAGTTGCAGCTAGCAAGGGATGTGAAGGGAAACAAGAAGGGTTTCTACAGGTATATTAGCAACAAGAAGGTGGTCAGGGAAAGTGTGGGCCCCTTGCTGAATGGAGGAGGCAACATAATGACAGATGATGTGGAAAAAGTACTTCAACTTAATGCTTTTTTTGCCTCGGTCTTCACAGACAGGGTCAGCTCCCACACTGCTGCACTGGGCAACATAGTATGGGGAGAAGGTGTGCAGCCCTCAGTGGTGAAAGAACAGGCTAAGGACTATTTCGAAAAGCTGGACATGCACAAGTCCATGGGTCCAGATCTAATGCATCCAAGGGTGCTGAGGGAATTGTATGATGTGATTGCAGAGCTATTGGCCATTATCTTTGAAAACTCATGGCTCTCGGGAAGTCCTGGACGATTGGAAAAAGGCAAGTATAGTGTCCATCTTTAAAAAAGGGAAGAAAGAGAACCCGGAGAACTACAGACCAGTCAGCCTCACCTCAGTCCCTGGAAAGATCATGGAGCACGTCCTCAAGGAAACCATTTTGAAGCACTTGGAGGAGAGGAAGGTGATCAGGAACAGTCAACATGGATTCACCAAGGGCAAGTCATGCCTGACCAACCTGATTGCCTTCTATGATGAGATAACTGGCTCTGTGGATATGGGGAAAGCAGTGGACATGATATATCTTGACTTTAGCAAAGCTTTTGATTCGGTCTCCCGCAGTATTCTTGCCAGCAAAAAGTATGGATTGGATGAATGGACTGTAAGGTGAATAGAAAGCTGGCTAGATTGTCGGCCTCAACAGGTAGTGATCAACGGCTCAATGTCTAGCTGGCAGCAGAGTACTCCAGGGGTCATTCTGGGGGCTGGTATCAAGCAGAGTACCCCAGGGGTCATTCTGGGGGGCTGGTTTTGTTCAATATCTTTATTAATGATGATGGGATGAATTGCACCCTCAGCAAGTTTGCAGATGACACGAAGCTGGGGAAGAGGTAGATATGCTGGAGGATAGGGATAGAGTCCAGAGTGACCTGGACAAATTAGAGGATTGGGCCAAAAGAAATCTGATGAGGTTCAATAAGGACAAATGCAGAGTCCTGCACTTAGGAAGGAAGAATCCCATGGACCGCTATAGGTTGGGGACTGACTGGCTAAGCAGCAGTTTTGCAGAAAAGGACCTGGGGATTACAGTGGATGAGAAGCTGGATATGAATCAGCAGTGTGCCCTTGTTGCCAAGAAGGCTAACGGCATATTGGGCTGCATTAATAGGAGCATTGCTAGCAGATCGAGGGAAGTGATTATTCCCCTCTATTCGGCACTGGTGAGGCCACATCTGGAGTATTGCGTCCAGTTTTGGGCCCCCTCCCTACAGAAAGAATGTGGACAAATTGGAGAGAGTCCAGCGGAGGGCAACAAAAATGATCAGGGGGCGTGGGCACATGACTTACGAGGAGAGGCTGAGGGAATTGGGCTTGTTTAGCCTGCAGAAGAGAAGAATGAGGGGGGATTTGATAGCTGCTTTCAGCTACCTGAAAGGGGGTTCCAAAGAGGATGCAGCTCGGCTGTTCTCAGTGGTGGCAGATGACAGAACAAGGAGCAATGGTCTCAAGTTGCAGTGGGGGAGGTCTAGGATGGATATTAGGAAACACTATTTCACTAGTAGGGTGGTGAAGCACTGGAATGGGTTCCCTAGGGAGGTGGTGGAATCTCCATCCTTAGAGGTTTTTAAGACCCGGCTTGACAGAGCCCTGGCCGGGATGATTTAGTTCAGGGGTTCTCAAACTGGGGGTCGGGAACCCTCAGGGGGTTGTAAGGTTATTACATGGGGGGTCGCAAGCTGTTAGCCTCCACCCCAAACCCCACATTGCCTCCACCATTTATAATGGTGTTAAATATATTAAAAAGTGTTTTTAATTTATAAGGGGGGGGGGTCGCACACAGAGACTTGCTATGTGAAAGGGGTCACCACTACACAAGTTTGAGAACCACTGATTTAGTTGGGGTTGGTCCTGCTTTGAGGAGGGAGTTGGACTAGATGACCTTGTGAAGTCTCTTCCAACCCTAATCTATGATTCAATGATTCCAGCTCCGGGAACATCTACACTGCAAACTCCCACCCCACCCCAACTGACTAAAAATCACTCTGTAGCTGTTCCTGCTCGGTCTCTGAGACCCACCTCCCCTTGCCAGGTTTCAGAACCCAGGCCCCAGTCTGTGCAGGAACATCTACACTGCTGTTTTTAACCCAGTAGCATGAGCCTGGCATACCGGAGTCAGTTGACCCAGGCTCTGAGACTTGCTTACACTCTTTAGCTGCCATGGCTCTTGAGAGGCAGGGACAGATCTGCAGAGTGATTTCACCAGTCCCTTCGCAAGATAGAGCCCCCCTCTAAGTCCCTCGCCTTTGCATATGTCTGCAGGGCAGCTGGAAGGTGTCATTCCGCCCTAGGTGGACATACACACATTAGCATTGCTCAAGCTAGCGCCTAAAAACAGCATGGTTGCGGCGGCACAGATAGGGGCTTCAACTAACATATGAATAGCCAGATTGGGTCAGACCAACGGTCCATCTAGCCCAGTCTCCTGTCTTCCAACAGTGGCCAATGCCAGGTATCCCAGAGTGAATGAACAGAACAGGGAATCATCAAGTGATCCATCCCCTGTCGCCCATTCCCAGCTTCTGGAAAACAGAGGCTAGGGACACCATCCCTGCCCCTCCTGGTTAATAGCCATTGATGGACCTACCCTCTATGAACTTATCTAGTTCTTTTTTGAACCCTGTTATAATCTTGGCCTGCACAACATCCTCTGGCAAAGAGTTCCACAGGTGGACTGTGTGTTGTGTGAAGAAATACTTCCTGTTGTTGTTTTAAACCTGCTGCCTATTAATTTCATTTGGTGGCCCCTAGTTCTTCATAGAACCATAGAATATCAGGGTCGGAAGGGACCTCAGGAGGTATCTAGTCCAACCCCCTGCGCAAAGCAGGACCAATCCCCAACTAAATCATCTCAGCCAGGGCTTTTTCAAGCCTGACCTTAAAAACCTCTAAGGAAGGAGATTCCACCACCTCCCTAGGTAACCCATTCTACTGCTTCACCAACCTCCTAGTGAAAAAGTTTTTCCTAATATCCTCCTCCACTGCAACTTGAGATCATTGCTCCTTGTCCTGTCATCTGCCACCACTGAGAACAGTCTAGATCCATCTTCTTTGGAACCCCCTTTCAGGTAGTTGAAAGCAGCTATCAAATCCCCCCTCATTCTTCTCTTCTGCAGACTAAACAATCCCAGTTCCCTCAGCCCCTTCTCAGAAGTCATGTGCTCCAGCCCCTAATCATTTTTGTTGCCCTCTGCTGGACTCTTTCCAATTTTTCCACATTCTTCTTGTAGTGTGGGGCCCAAAACTGGACACAGTACTCCAGATGAGGCCTCACTAATGCCGGATAGAGGGGAATTATCATGTCCCTCGATCTGCTGGCAGTGCCCCTACTTATACAGCCCAAAATGCTGTTAGCTTTCTTGGCAACAAGGGCACACTGTTGACTCTTATCCAGCTTCTCATCCACTGTAACCCCTAGGTTCTTTTCTGCAGAACTGCTGCCCAGCCATTCGGTCCCCAGCCTGTAGCAGTACATGGGATTCTTCAATCCTAAGTGCAGGACTCTGCACTTGTCCTTGTTGAACCTCATCACATTTCTTTTGGCCCAATCCTCTAATTTGTCTAGGTCCCTCATTCTTGTGTTATATGAAAGAATAAATAACACTTCTTTGTTCACTTTCTCTACACCAGTCATGATTTTATAGACCTCTAGCATATCCACGCTTAGTTGTCTCTTTCCTCATATGGAAGCTGTTCCAGTCCCCTAATCATTTTTGTTGCCCTTCTCTGTATCTTTTCCAGTTCCAATATATCTTTTTTGAGACAGGGTGAGCAGAACCACACACAGTATTCAAGATGAGGGCATACCATGAATTTATGTAGCAGTAATATGATATTTTCTGTCTTATCGATCCCTTTCCTAATATCAGAGGGGAGCCGTGTTAGTCTGGATCTGTAAAAGCAGCAAAGAGTCTTGTGGCACCTTATAGACTAACAGACGTTTTGGAGCATGAGTTTTTGTGGGTGAATACCCACTTCGTCGGATGCATGTGACGAAGTGGGTGTTCACCCACAAAAACTCATGCTCCAAAACATCTGTTAGTCTATAAGGTGCCACAAGACTCTTTGTTCCCTTTCCTAATTGCTCCTAACATTCTGTTCGCTTTTTTGGACTGCCACTACACACATTGAGTGGATGTTTTCAGAGGACTGTCCACAATGACACCAAAATCTCTTTCTTGAGTGGTAACAGCTAATTTAGAGCCCATCATGTTATATGTATAGTTGGGATGACGTTTTCCAATGTGCATTACTTTGCATTTACCAACTGTGACAGACCCAGGCCAGTGGGGTACAGGAGTCTGGCAGAGGGCAAATATACTGGTCACTGGATGAGTAGTTTTCTGTTCCCTGAGTGACCAGAGCAGGGGCTGCACTAGAGTAATCAGGAACCTGCTAGAACCAATTAAGGCAGACAGGCTGATTAGATCACCTGCAGCCAATCAAGGCAGGCTAATCAGGACACCTGGGTTTAAAAAGGAGCTCACTCCAGTCAGGCGAGGGGGGAGCCAGAGGAGAGGAAGTGCGTGTGAGGAGCTGGGAGCAAGAGGCACAAGGAGCTGAGAGGGAGAGGGTGTGCTGCTGGAGGACTGAGGAGCACAAGCGTTATCAGACACCAGGAGGAAGGTCCTGTGGTGAGGATAAAGAAGGTGTTTGGAGGAGGCCATGGGGAAGTGGCCCAGGGAGGTGTAGTTGTCATGCAGCTGTTACAGGAGGCACTCTAGACAGCTGCAGTCCACAGGGCCCTGGGCTGGAACCCGGAGTAGAGGGTGGACCCGGGTTCCCCCCAAACCTCCCAACTCCTGATCAGACACAGGAGGAGTTGACCCAGACTGTGGGGAAGATCACTGAGGTGAGCAAATCTGCCAAATAAGTGCAGGACCCACCAAGATAGAGGAGGAACTTTGTCACACAACATTGAATTTCATCTGCCATTTTGTTGCCCATCACTCAGTTTAGTGAGCTCCCTTTGTGACTCCTCTCAGGCTGCTTTGGATTTAACTAGCTGCCCGAGTATGTGCCTAGGATCTTGACTGGGGTTGTACTGCAGCAGCTAGTCCTGCGGCCAGACTGCTGTTTTTAGGGGCTAGCCCAGGGAGAGCTAGCACATCTGTCTACCATGCTGGGAATTACCCCTCCCCGTTGCTGCGTAGACATAGCTTTTGTGGCACAAAATGATGTTCCTTCATTGTGATTCTAGTAAGGAGTTACCTCCACAAGCTACATTTGGGATCTGATAATGACAAGAGAAGACCGGAGCTGTCCTACATTCAGGAGGGACGGCATCATTGTGTCCCTGGTGCTGATTCTTTAATCCATGCATGTCTGGACTGTAAGCAGGCTGACAGGTGAGTGTGTGCGAAATCAACGCCACACTCTGATTAGCACCTGCCATCAGCCAAAGTGAGTACAGACCGGGCCGTCAGTCATCCGTTCATGTGCAGCATTCTGAAAAGGCACTTCCCCACCCCCCAGCACCCACCGGCAGTGAGCCTGGCTGGGCTGGGCAGTGTGTCATACAGGGTGATGCTGATGTCATCCAGGGTGGAGCTGGCCCAGCAGTTGTGATGTGCTCTGCACCTGGGTTCTGTTTTCAGTCTGAATGTTGGCCCCTGGGTGGGAGGGACTTGGCACATTGCTGAGCCTTAGCCTAGCTGTGAGCTAACAGCAGCCATGCTGGCTGACTCTAAAGGGAGTCCTCCCAGGCTGCAAGGCTGTCGTTGGGCTGCAAGCTGCCTGGGGTAGGGACTGTTTCCCTGTGTCTACACAGTGCTGGCACAGTGAGCCACTGATCCATGAATGGGGTGTGGATGTGCTCCCCCAATATAAATTGCAATACTGAGGGAGGGGCGAATCGCCAGACTTTATGGGAACCATGTTCCCCAAGACAGGGTACGTCTGCACTGCGCACCAAGGCTGGGCTCTGACTCTGGTTTGAGACCAGGCCCCCTTTCGGGACACCCTCAGATCAGTCTGATTCGGGTCAGCACTCACTCAGGACCAGGGTCTCAGGAGGTCACTGGCGGGTCAGTCAGAGCCCTGTCATTCTGCAGTGTGGACACAGCTCAAGGCACAGACCTGAGTCAGAAGGTGCTGCATGGATGTGTTAGTGTGGCTGTGAGAACCGGGCCCAGGTTTACAATGCAGTGTGGATGCTCAGTTGCAGGGTTGGAAACAATGAGTCCACAAGCCTGGGTCCCACTGGTTTATACTGCCATGTAGACATACCTGAACCGTCCCCATTGCTGCCTGAAGGTTACCAGAGAGATGAGACTCTCAGGGAGACTGTGATGAAACCCAGTCAGAAAAGCAGCAGGGGTCAGATGAAGCCACATCCCTAACTCTGTCTCCTCCCTACTCTAAGTGACCCTGGTTTTACTTTCTCTCAAAATGCCAGATTCTTTCCTGTGCCCCTCGGCATTGCAGTATCCAGGCTCCTCGCAGGAATAATTAATAACCCCTAGCTTTTATCGAGCGCTGTTCACCAGCGGATTGCAAAGTGCTTTGCAAAGGAGGTCAGTGCCGTCATCCCCACAAGCACCAATGGATTTCTCCTCCCCACAGCTCTGCGAGGAAGGGAGGTGCTCTTATTCCCAGTGTGGAGATGGGAAACTGAGGCACAGAGAAAGCAAAGGTTGAACTCGCATCTCTATAGTCCAGCGCATCGCCTTAACCAAAGCCCTGTCGTGCTTCCTGTGTCAGTGCAGGTTGCATTACTTCATTTCTTATGCCCTTGTTGTGACCCCCATTCGGCACCCCTGCCAGGAGCAGCCTGGCTTCATCGCTCATTTGGTGGGGGGGTGAGGGCTGCCTGCCATTCACACATCTCCGTTGAGTAGAGAGGTGGATGCTGAACAACCCAAAAACTCCCCATCCCAAGAGGGGTGAGTCCTCGAGGATCTCTGAGGCTGGGCGGAGAGCACTGTCCCGGCACGTGGCCAGGCCGGTGTCTGTGAAATGTAACAAATAGGCATTCCCACATTTCCATTGGAGCTGTTTTTCATTGGTACCCCGGAATTAAAAGCACTATGAAATGCTACCAGATGTGAAGGCCAGACCTCCAAGGGCTCCTAGTAACATGCGCAAACTGCTGCTGTGACTTGTCCTGTCGCTCGAAGCTTTCTACAAAACCCCAGGCTCATGTGGCCTCAGTGCCTCTGCAGCCATGTTCTCTGGAGCTCTCCTGAGCTTCTCCCCGCAGCCCAGGGCAGAGTGAATAAGCTAGAAGATAATCTCCAGCAAACCTCCCATGCTGCAGGTGAGCAGGTTCATCAGTCCGGGGCAGGGGGGGAGCTCCCAGCATCCTTTGTGCTCTGCATTTTGTTATGATCTATTTTATTATAGTGTGGCCCCTGCTGAGATGGGGACCCCCTTGGCCTAGTGGCAGGTACAGTCGTGGAGCAAACACGTTGTTGAGGTAGGGCACTGGAGCTGGAGACCTCGGTTCAGTGCCTAGTTCAGCCACCGCCTCTCTGTAACCTGGGGCTAGGCTACCTGGGCCTCCCTAGCTGTGAATGGGGCTAGCGCTGCTCTGCCTCCCATCCATTACTGGCTGGAAGGTGCTCAGATACGCCAGGCTGGATCCACAGCTAGGCTTACAACTAACCAGGCCAGCTGAGAAAGGCAGCAGGGTTCGCCCCGTTCATTTCCCACACATATTAGAGGACAGGGAAGGGGATGCAGATGGGAGCGAGGAGCCTGTTGGAGAATGCAGATCTGGACAATCCCAGCTGATGCCTCTCATTGAACTGCCAAGCCAGGCCGACCAAGCGCTTCATTGTGGACTGGCACGTTCCCCTGGGGGGTTTGCCCATCACAGGAGGTGGAGCTGGCTGGGTACATGACCAGGACCTAGGATGCTCTGAGTGTGAATCCTCACTCTTGCGGGACCTTGCTCTGTATCCATTACCCCATGGCAGCAAGGGGTAACCTGAACCCCACCTCACAGGGAGGTTGGGAAGGGTAGTTAATTCATGTCTAAGCCAGAAGACCTCACTGCCACCAGAATTTCCAGGCACAAGGGCCTCATGTTAGGCACTTGGATAGAGCTGATTTTCCAGAGGTGGTTTAGGGGAGGTGAAGCCCACTGAGCTGCCTCTGCAAGTGTGGCCCTCGTCCAGGTGTCTCAGTGCAGACGCCAGCATACCACGCTGACCCCCAGGCGTGCCCGTGTTGGGGTGTAGACACCAGTGGGGGTGGTTGGTCTAGAAGTGCCTCTAGTTTCTGTCCACACCCAGGTAACTCTTGGCCCCCATGGACCTCCCTCCCAAGCCATGGCTGGCCTGCTCAGTGACTGGCACTGCTGTTCAGCTCTCAGGTGAGAGAGTGTATGCCAGAGCCACGGGCAGCAGTCAGGGGAGAGTCTGACAAGCTCCTAGAATTGCATTGGGCCTGCCCCCACCTCGGCTCGCTCAGCTCTGTGCCATGTCGTCTGGCTAACCCCACGGCTGGAACCGTTCCCACCCCAGGGCCAGCCTGACTCAGCAGAAGTTCTCGCAGCCACTGCAGCAACATTCTTCCTGCCTACTGGCGCGTTCGCAGGCACTTAATCCACTAGAGCCTCTGACCTCTCTCTTTAGCTGGGGAGAGCCCGGCCCAGGAGCAGTTAAGCTCTGTCAGGGCAAAATGGCTCACTCTCGGGTGCCCCTGGTTTTCCTTTGCTCTGAGCCCTCCCAGCTTCGCCCCACAGAATCGTTTGCTGTGATTGGAGGGTCGTTCTCTCGGAAGTGAAGGGCTAGTGCCATTGGCATAGGGTGGGGACAGTGCCCGGGAGCTCTTTTGCAAGTTTTTCCACACTCCATTGCTGTGCACCCCTGTTCATAGTCTACAACACCCTGTGTGGGTGCCTACCCCCACCCAGCGAGCTGTGCCATGCGCCTCACCTCTGATTCACAGCCCCGTCCCCTGCTAGGCCAGGACCAGGCCTTGGCTAAGCAGACACTGCAAGGAGGATCAAGCTGAGTGGCAGCTTGTGACTGGTGAGAATCAGGAACTTGTGCGAAGCAACCTAACTACTGGGCACTTGTGAACTGAAGCGGCTCTGCGGGCAGGTCCCCCCAGGAGAGCGGCCAGGACGAGGACGCTGGGCCACTCCTCCTCGGCAGCATTCACCCCGAGCTGACCCATGTCTGTCATCATGAGATGGCGCAGGGTAGGACCATGTCGGACAGCACTTCTGTCTTTGGGGCAGGGCTGGAAGGGGCAAAGACACATCCCTTAATGTGCAGGCTTGGTGGCAGGCCAGATAGCACTGCATTTGGAGGAAGCTGCTCACCAAACCTGAGTGGGAAGGCCAGTCACTGCAAGAGGGGGAGAAATGTGTTATCGCAGCTTGAGTGCTTGTGAAAGGGGGCTGCAAGCCAGGTATCCCTGCAGTTTGAAAGCAGGCACAGCCGGGGCACCCCCAGTCCTCTGCCGACGTGCCACCTCCTGTCCTGGAGGGACCATCCTAGAGGCAAGTGAATGGCTCAACCTCTGTAGCCCATTTAGTGCCTGCCTTCACTGCCACCCAGGATGCCAGCTGTGCCGCTCAGCTTGCTGGCCAGCTGCCCTGGGAAGAGGACTGACAGAGCCAGCTCAGCCAGCTAATAGCTTCTAAACCGGGTGGAGTCTTGGGATATTTATCCCCTCACTGCCCTGGGGCTGGCTCAGCTGCAGCCTTCGCCACTGCTTTGGAGCTGGACTTTCTGTAGGTGGTTAGCACTCTCTGCCCACTGTGTGTGCCAGACATATCTGGGGTGGCAATGAGAGAGGACCCGAGCAAACCCACTCCTCTGTGGCCCAGGGGCTTGAACATGTCTTGGCATCCCCATGCTGAGTGCAGTGACCTTGTGCTGAGCGCTGAACATGTTCCATGGTGGAACAAAAGGCAAACGAGCATGATGAGTCAATTACAGCTCCCGCTTCACTACGGCGATAGGTTAATGAGTAGCACGGAGCCCAGGCTAGCTGTAGTACGGTTTGTGGCAGAGGGTATTATATTACAGCTGCAGCTCATTAACAAATGGCAAAGTGCTTTGCAGACATTGTCTCTGCCCGGCAGTGTTCTCAGGCACTTCTGTGAGAGCTTGGGGAGATGGAGAAATAATCTTGCGGGGGAGGGTAGGGAACTAGGTTGGTGGACTGGGGTCCGTTACCCGCTCAGCCACCGATTGCCTGGGCAACCTTGGGCAAGTCACTTAGTCTGGCTGTGCTTGAGTTCCCCTCTGTACAATGGGGAGAACAGCCCTGCCCTGCCTCCCGGGGGGGTGAGGAGAGAATGCGAGGTGCTCATTAATGGAGGCTGGGTAAAGACATAGACAGGCAGGTTTGTCGTGTAGCATACACTGTTCACCCCCAGCTGCTCGCTTTGGCCGCTTGGGGACATGTGAGAGTTGCTCTGGGATGCTCCCAGGACCTTTCAGTCAAGGCAGCATTCCACACTACAGGCCTCAGGCCTGGCATCCCTCCAGGGCAAGTCTGTGCTGACCTGCTTCTCTCGGCCTCCCTCTCCCCTGCAGGTACATCGACAGGAAAGCATTTCTGGAGCGTGTGGATCACAGGCAGTTTGAAATCGAGCGTGACATCAGACTGAGCAAGACCAAGCCGTGAGACTGGCACGAGGGCATCCCGCTCCTCCCTGCATGGCCAAGAACTGGCCAGTGGCTGGCAGCTGCTGAAAATAAGCCACAGAAACAGTTTTTCTCTCCAAGACTCAACTTGTACGTCCTGCAGGGTTTTTCCTTTTACTGTAAAGGCAGGGAGGGGGTTTGTCAGCAGGTGGGGGCACTTTGAGGGTAGTATTGCCTAGTCGATGGCAGTAGCATATCTCTACTGGCATGATCCCAATGGGCACTCTCTGAGCGCCAGTCCCCATGAAAGCCCTGGGCAGTGTCCCTCTCCCAGCCCCTTATGCTGCTGGCAGTGGGAGGAATCAGACGGAGCAGGCAGGAGCTGCCTGCTTCCTGCCTAAAGATAAGGCCTTGCCCTGCCTGTGGGTGGTCTCGGGGCACCAGCGCCCGGCAGCCTGGGAAAGCGGACGAGGGGATCAAGGTTCACCCCACACACTGAGCACAAGCTGGACTCCTGCTGACACCCCAGCAGTTTTGCTGTCAAAGCCTCTTTTTGAGAATGCTGTGGAATTCGGATTGTAGCCCTTCGCTCCACTCTCCCTGTGGACCCAGCTGGGTCCCAGCCCCTCCGTGCTGGGACTTCCCCCACACGACTCTGGCTCATCTGGGTGTTTTTGTGATTTTATTTTTTTAATACAAGAAAACCTCCCTCTGTCTGGTTTCCATTCAGTCTCCCCCAGAAGGTCAGAGCAACAGCAGGCAGCAGGTGGGGGAGGGCTCGCATCCAGCCGGTCATACTAATAAAGGATTCAATCCCTGCACTGTCGTGTGCTTGGTGTGTCTCATCATTTCTGTCCCATGCTGGGCAGTCTCTGCCCCAAGCAGCTTACAATAGAAGCAGACAAGGCAGACACCATTGCAGGGGTGCGGAGCTGGTGAAAGGTGCAGCAAGGAGTCTGGGGCAGAACCGGAAAGTGAACCCAGTTCTGCTGGGTCCTGCTGCAGTGGCTCCACCATAAGATCAGCAAGATGCTGTCTGCACACATGGGACTCAAATATTGAGGGGAAGGATGGCTCAGTGGTTACAGTGTTAACCTAG
The DNA here is from genome assembly GCF_016161935.1 of Mauremys reevesii. NCBI lineage: Eukaryota > Metazoa > Chordata > Testudines > Geoemydidae > Mauremys > Mauremys reevesii. Next base: position 1,571,558 of record NC_052638.1, read on the forward strand.
GGTTCAGGGGACCTGGGTTGGGTTCTCTGTTCTGCTACAGCCTTCCTGTGTGCCCTGGAGTAAGTCACTGAGGGTTTGTCTACACTGCACTGTAAAGCCAGGTCGTGGGACCCGGGCTTCTGTACTTGGTGTTTCCAAGTCTGAGCATGAGCATCCACACTGCACTGTAAACATGGGTTTACAGCTGCGCTAACATGTCTGCACTGTGCAGACCTTCTGACTCAGGTGTGGGGCTTGAGCTGCGTCCACATTGCAAAATGACAGGGCTTGGACCTGAGTCACAGCAGGATATGGGCTCAGACCCATCCCCTAGCGCTGGTCCTGCTGCTTGCTGACCCCCGTCAGATGGATTTGTGCATGGATGGAAGGTGAGGCTTGTGCTTAAACCCATGACACAGCCCTGTGTAGACATACCCTTAGTCTCTCTGTGCCTTGGTTTCCCATCCGAAGAACAGCAGTGACAGCACTGCCCTACCTCACAGGGAGGTGTGAGGTGCTCGGCTACTGCGTAAGGGGGCCCAGCGAAGTACCTCAGCTAGATTTCTAGGCTCTCTTTCCTGTTACATGCAAGTCCTATACAGACTACATTGTCTTATGGCATAATCATTTGATCTGCAGTTGTCATGAATGGCTCACATAGCTCCCTCCTGGCTTTATGCCCCTCGGTAATGCAGCCTTCCTGGGTTTGTGCCGATAAAGACTCTATAGCATCCTGCACCATCATGGATGTTGCTTACACCATAACATTTTTCTGTAAATGGGCTGGAGAGTTTGGGGTGCTATTTTCACACCCCTCCCCTGTAACTCAAGCTTCTTGATGCCCTGAGTTTAACTGCTCTGGTGTCGGGAGAGGAAGGACAATGTAATGAATAAAGTTCTACAAACGATCTCTAAATCATAGCTCCTCGGGCTAATAAGAACTGGTGCTGCGAGGGGCCAATGCCCTGGTCTGCCAGCGGTGGAGGCAAAAGCATTTGACCATTGGAAAGGGGCAGAGAATCTGAGCTCCTCTCCAATGGTGGAAAGCATTCACTCATTTGTAGAGCTGATCACTGCTGGGACCAATGTGTCCCTGCTGCAGAGCGAGATGCGATTCAGCCCTGATGTGTTTGGGATGGGAAAATTGGAAAAGCAGCAAATATTTCTGACCGATTATCCTGCTCCACACCCCTCAATGGAAGTCAAACCAGTAGCTCTTTGAAGGGGAGCACAGCTGGATCAAGAAGCAGAGCTCAGGAGAAGCCATCAAAGGAGTGTAACAAATGCATTGTGTCCCATGGTCCTTGCAGAGGCCGTGCATACAGAGGGAGGGGTTTTCAAAAACACTCTGTGTTGGCCTAACTCTCCTCCCCCAGGAGTCAGTGGGAGCAAGGCTCTGCCAGTGCTGAGTGCTTTCCCAGATCCCACTGCTGGGAATGCAGGTCATAGAATCATAGAATATCAGGATTGGAAGGGACCTCAGGAGGTATCTACTCCAACCCCCTGCTCAAAGCAGGACCAACTAAATCATCCCAGCCAGGGCTTTGTCAAGCCTGACCTTAAAAACCTCAAAGGAAGGAGATTCCACCACCTCCCTAGGTAACCCATTCCAGTGCTTCACCACCCTCCTAGTGAAAAAGTTTTTCCTAATATCCAACCTAAACCTCCCCCACTGCAACTTGAGACCATTACTCCTTGTTCTGTCATCAGGTACCACTGAGAAGAGTCTAGATCCATCCTCTTTGGAACCCCCTTTCAGGTAGTTGAAAGCAGCTATCAAATCCCCCCTCATTCTTCTCTTCTGCAGGCTAAACAATCCCAGTTCCCTCAGCCTCTCCTCATAAGTCATGATCATTTTTGTTGCCCTCCGCTGGACTCTCTCCAATTTTTCCACATCCTTCTTGTAGTGTGGGGCCCAGAACTGGACACAGTACTCAAGATGAGGCCTCACCAGTGCTGAGTAGAGGGGAATGATCACATCCCTCGATCTGCTGGAAATGCCCCTACTTATACAGCCCCAAATGCCGCTAGCCTTCTTGGCAACAAGGGCACACTGTTGACTCTTATCCAGCTTCTCATCCACTGTAACCCCTAGGTTATTTCTGCAGAACTGTTGCCTAGCCATTCGGTCCCTAGTCTGTAACAGGGCATGGGATTCTTCCGTCCTAAGTGCAGGACTCTGCACTTGTCCTTGTTGAACCTCCTCCGGTTTCTTTTGGCCCAATCCTCTAATTTGTCTAGGACCCTCTGTATCCTATCCCTAACCTCCAGCGTATCTACCACTCCTCCCAGATTAGTGTCATCTGCAAACTTGCTGAGAGTGCAGTTCACACCATCCTCCAGATCATTAATGAAGATATTGAACAAAACTGGCCCCAGGACCAACCCTTGAGGCACTCCACTTGAAACTGGCTGCCAACTAACATGGAGCTGTTGATCACTACCAGCTGAGCCCGACCATCTAGCCAGCTTTGTATCCAGCTTATAGTCCATTCATCCAGCTCATACTACTTTAACTTGCTGGCAAGAATACTGTGGGAGACTGTATCAAAAGCTTTGCTAAAATCAAGGAATAACACATCCACTGCTTTCCCCTCATCCACAGACCCAGTTATCTCCTCATAGAAGGCAATTAGGTTAGTCGGGCATGACTTGCCCTTGGTGAATCCATGCTGACTGTTCCTGATCACTTTCCTCTCCTCTATGTGCTTCAGAATTGATTCCTTGAGGACCTGCTCCATGATTTTTCCAGGGACTGAGGTGAGGCTGACTGGCCTGTAGTTCCCCGGATCCTCCTCCTTCCCTTTTTTAAAGATGGGCACTACATTAGCCTTTTCCCACTCATCTGGGACCTCCCCCAATCGCCATGAGTTTTCAAAGATAAGGTCTGGGCGGTGTGTGGTGAGCAGGGAGCCATAGACAGGGCAAGTCATCCCAGATGAGAGCCAGTAAAACCTTGACGCCACATCACGCTGCCCTGCCCCCAGATATCCCACCCACCAGCCGCTACCAAAAAACTGCATGGATGGCAATGCTGTGTAGAGTTGTCAGACTTGTTCTTGGGATTATTTTTTGTGTCCCACCGCCTGTAAAGCCAGAAGCCTTTATGACTATGCATTCTATGGTACAGAATACAGAGGGAACCATAAAACCGTCTAAACAGAACCCCCCTCTCCTCCAAATCCCATGACTTCCTATCTCTGGCCCTCAGTACTGAGCCCGCTGCCAAATCTGGAGGCTCCCTTCTTTTCCAGTTCTGGAGAACTCCTGGTTCTGGTCCCACGGAGGGGAGAATTCAGAGACTTGAATGCCATGACATTTTGAGGTCCGGCAAAGCTGTCACCGTCCCCAGACTGAATGTCAGTTGTCCTGCGGCCACTGTCCTTTGAGGGGTGGGGAATTCTGGGGGAAAGAGGAGGAGGGAATGTTTGTGGCAGGCTATTTCATTTCCAAAGCAAGAATTTGAAGCTGCTCAGAGGGGTGGGACATTAGGCTAAGGGCTGATTGCCACCTAAAATGTAGGTTGACCCAGCTGTGTCATGTGAGATGTGAAAATTTTACACCCCTTAGAGACGTAGTTAAGCTGACCTGAGCCCCAGTGTAGACAGCGCTGGGTCAGCAGAAGCATTCCCTCCATCGACCTCACTCCCACCTCCCAGAGAGGTGGATTGACTAGAGTGAAGGAGGAGCCTCTTCCATTGCTGTAGGGAGTGTATAAGCTGCAGCTGTGCCGCTGTAGCATTTCTAGTGTAGACATACCTTAGAATCAGTGAGCAGAGGGGGCCAGAGAGACTTGACCATTTATTCTATAGTGCTGTAATTTAGTGTGTGTGCGTGCGTGAAAACGTTTCCCTGGGAGTGGTATAATCCTATGGTGCTGCAATTTATCACAAGGACATTGTGTGTGGGGAGGGGGGAGGTGAAAACATGTCCCTGGAAGTGGTATATACTCACCACTGGAATTCTGGCCATATTCCATATCTCTAGGGGGAAGGGGGCGTGTGTGTACTGGGACTACCGTACAGGGCTGGCTCCTGTGCTGGGAGCGTGAGAACAGCCCTCGGGTCTTAGTTTTCACCTGCCAAGGGGAATCAGTCTCTGCTGAGATGTGGCAGAGACATTCTCCTAGACATTCTCCTTTCAGGCTGACACTCCTTTAACACTATGTGTTTTCAGAGCACTGGTGAGCATTTGCTATCTAATTACCCCATGTGAGGCAGATCGCTAAGCAGTATTAGGCCAGTTTGGGGAAACTGAGGCACAGAGTAGTTATGTGATTTGTGCAAGGCCACACACTCACCAAGTGCCAGAGCTGAGGTTGGAACCTATGGCACGAGTGCCGAAGGCGGCACACCAGCTGATTTTCAGCGGCACTCACACTGCCTGGGTCCTGGCCACCGGTCCGAGGGGTTCTAATTTTAATTTAATTTTAAATGAAGCTTCTTAAACATTTTAAAAACCTTATTTACTTTACATACAACAATAGTTTAGTTATATATTATAGACTTAGAGAAAGAGACCGTCTAAAAACGTTAAAATTTATTACCGGCACTCAAAACCTTAAATTAGAGTGAATAAATGAAGACTCGGCACAGCACTTCTGAAAGGTTGCCGACCCCTGGGTTAGAACAAAGGAGTACTGGGCTCCTCCCAGCCTGTGCTTGCACCACTTGTCCTCACTGTCCCTAAAAGGAGGGATGGAGAGAGAGTGAAAAACAGTCCTAAGCTTGGCCTTGCAGCCCTGAACAGCCGAGCCCAGAGCTCTGCATTTGATTTTATGTCACAGCTTCAGACAACAGCCTGCTCATTTCAACTGTCTCATCTTTCAGGGTCTAGTTCCCAGCAGATTCAGAACCCATTTGTGATCTGCCTTCGTCAAATCCTAACAAAGTTATCACATCTTCATTGTCTCAGGCACCAGCAGCTTCTCTGGCAGCCAGCAAGAGAGTGGTCGTCCATTTGCATCTTCACTGTTGCAGGTGGTTTTTTACTCTACATCCTGGCCCTCCTCACCAGCTCTCCTGACTTTCAGCTTGGCATGATTTGTCACTTGTGGCTGCCATACCTGTCCATCAAGCCAGGCTGAACCGTGCGGGAGCTCCCAGGTGTGCAGGGCTCTGTGAATGTGTGCACTGGTAGGGTGCCTGTGACATTCCTCTGGTGCTATCTGGACCAGTGATCTGCTAGGCGTGTCCAATGCTTGAGTCTGGGAGCCAGCCTTACCCTGCTCTGCTGTGAGAACCCCCACTCCTGGGCTGTTCATGCACAGCCTCTGGCATGTAAGCTACTCCCAGTTATGTGAGTGAGCACTTTTGGCCAACTGCTGCTTGGATTGTGCAACCAAATGACACTAGCCAATATCTCCTGTCCCAGACACAACCGTAGGAACCTCCGTCTTGCAGTGTCCAGTTGTGCCCACGGGATGCTGCAAGCTTATACGAGTTCGTCAATTTAACACAGAAATTGATATGTACCAGGCTTGTTATCCCAAGAGGAATCTCTGACATGCTTCAAACCAAATGCACTGGTTCAGGTAGAATAAACAAACAGATTTATTAACTATAATGATAGGTTTAAGTAATTATAAGTCAAAACACAAGAAGTCAGATTTGGTCAAATGAAATAAAAGCAAAACACATTCTAAGGGTATGGCTACACTGGCGATTTGCAGCGCTGGAAAGCCTCCACCAGCGCTGCAATTAGTAAGTGGCCACACCTGCAGGGCACTTCCAGCGCTGCAACTCCCTGGCTGCAGCGCTGGCCGAACACCCCTCTCGGCATGCGGAATAAGGATTCCAGCGCTGGTGCTGCAGCGCTGGTCATCAAGTGTGGCCACACACCAGCGCTGTGATTGGCCTCCAGGGTATAAGGATGTATCCCAGAATGCCTGTTCAGCCACTCTGCTCATCAGGTCAGACTCTACTTCCCTGGCCTCAGGTGACCCGCCCTTTAAATGCCCCGGGAATTTTAAAAATCCCCTTCCTGTTTGCTCAGCCAGGTATGGAATGCAATCAGTGAATCTTTACAGGTGACCATGCCTCCACGTGGCAAACGAGCCCCAGCATGGAGCAATGGCGAGCTGATGGACCTCATCAGTGTTTGGGGGGAGGAATTTGTGCAGGCACAGCTGCGCTCTAGCCGTAAGAATTATGATACCTTTGCCCAGGTATCGAGAGCCATGATGGAAAGGGGCCATGAGCGTGACGCGGTGCAGTGCAGGGTTAAAGTAAAGGAGCTGCGGAGTGCCTATTGCAAAGCACGCGAGGGAAACCGCAGATCCGGCAGTGCCCCCACGACCTGCCGGTTTTACAAGGAGCTGGATGCGATTTATGGGGGTGACCCCTCTGTAAATCCAAGGACCACGATGGACAGTTCAGAGCCGGTAGAGGAGGGGGAGGGGGAGGCAGACAGTGAGGCTACTGTGGTGGGGGAAGCCAGCCCGGAGGAGGCATGCAGTCAGGAGCTCTTCTCAAGCCAGGAGGAAGCTAGCCAGTCGCAGCCCCTGGAACTTGGTGCAGAAGAATCACAGGAGCAGGTCCCAGGTAAGCAGCTTTTATTGCAATGCAAAGGTTTTGGGAGAGGAGGGGGGATGGTATGGCTGCATGCCTGCATGCCTAGACATGGAATATCCCATTGATGTGGTCTGTCACATCGCAGTAATCTGCCTCTGTAATCTCTTCAAAAGTTTCTGCAAGAGCATAGGCACCAAGCGTGACCAAGTTTAAAGGGAGAGCCATTGTGGTCCCTGTCCCATTCAAGCTAACGCGTCCGCGCCACTGTTCCAGGAGGGGTGGGGGAACCATGCTTGCACAGAGGCACGCTGCATAAGGACCCGGGCGGAATCCGCATTGTTGTAGGAGACCCTCCCTTGCTTCTTTGGTAACCCGCAGAAGGGAGATATCTTCCAGTATTAACTCCTGTGGGAAATGGAGGGAGTGTTTCAGTGCTGGTTTCCCCAACTGCATAGCGCGGCAGGCAGGAACCCCAGGGTTAACAAAGCCCCGAAACAGGCAGCCTAGCCATGAAGCAAGAAGCACCCTGCTCGAGCACACCGCGGAAGGAAACCCCAGGGTTAAGTACCATTACCATTTCTGGGAGGCTGTGAATTCTCTAGCAGTTGCTGAAATGTGTGAGGAATGCTTGTGAGACTTTAAAATAACTACAGATTATACACAATGGAAGCTCTCTTAAAATGTATCATTTGCTGCATTTTTACAGTGACCTTGAGTAGTCCTGGGCCAGTCTTATCAGTGACTGAAAGAAAGCTGCAAAACCTGAGGAGGAAACCGAACAAGAGCAAAGAAGAACTGTTGAAGTCAGTAATGAACCAGTGTGCAACAGAGAATAAAAATGCGCAGGAATGGAGAGAAAAGATGCATCACTGGAGGCAAACAGAAAGCAGGAGAAAGGCGTTGACGCTGAAGAAAACCACGAGGCAGCTTATAAACCTCATTGCGCGCCAAACAGACTGTATGCAGTCAATGGTAGCAATGCAGGCAGAGCACTACCGTGCCAAACCCCCACCCTCCCAAACCTCTTTCCCCTATGCACCAATGTCACCTCCAAGTCCCGTTCCCCAGCATCCAGGTTCTTACCTACACCATCACCAGCTGCCCCCGACACCTGTACGGTCACCTATGAGCCCAGAGAACTACGACCCTTACCCTCTGCACTCAACCCCCATCACCATGCAACAGTACAATCCTGAGGTGCACAGCACTCCTGGCAGTACATATGAAAAACTATGAATGTACAGTTCAACAACCAACCCCCCTGCCCGTGTACTTCCTCTTTTTTAAATAAATGATTTCTTTGATTATGAATCAGTTTTTATTATTGCATAAAGTGAAAGATAACAAACCCCAATGAAAACACAGGTAACAAACATCAAGGAAAACACAGGCACTTAAAAGCACTGTAACCAATGCACGTCACTCCTGGTCAAGGCAAAAAAACATTACTGTTGGCTTTCAGCCTCAAATTTCTCCCTCAAGGCATCCCTAATCCTTGTTGCCCTGTGGTGGGCGTCTCTAGTAGCCCTGCTGTCTGGCTGTGCAAATTCAGCCTCCAGGACTTGCACCTCGTTGGTCCATGCCTGGCTGAATGCTTCACCCTTCCCTTCACAAATATTATGGAGGGTACAGCACGCGGATAGAACCACAGGGATGCTGCTTTCCCCCAAATCTAGCTTCCCATACAGACATCTCCAGCGAGCTTTTAAACGGCCAAAAGCACACTCCACAGTCATTCGGCATCGGCTCAGCCTGTAGTTGAAACGGTCCTGGCTCCTGTTCAGCTTCCCTGTATATGGTTTCATGAGCCAAGGCATTAATGGGTAAGCGGGGTCCCCAAGGATCACAATGGGCATTTCAACGTCCCTTACTGTTATCTTTCGGTCTGGGAAAAATGTACCTTCCTGCATCTTCCTGAACAGGCCACTGTTCCGAAAGATGCGTGCATCATGCACTTTTCCAGGCCAGCCTGTGTAAATATCAATGAAACGCCCACGGTGATCCACAAGCGCCTGGAGAACCATAGAGAAATACCCCTTGCGATTAATGTACTCGTAGGCAAGGTGGGGTGGTGCCAGAATAGGAATATGCGTCCCATCTATTGCCCCTCCACAGTTAGGGAAACCCATTTCTGAAACGCCATCCACAATGTCCTGCACGTTCCCCACAGTCACGGTTCTCCTCAGCAGGATGCGATTAATGGCCCTGCAAACTTGCATCAACACGATTCCAGCGGTCGACTTTCCCACCCCAAACTGGTTCCCGACCGACCGGTAGCTGTCTGGAGTTGCCAGCTTCCAGATTGCAATAGCCACCCGCTTTTCCACCGTCAGGGCAGCTCTCAATCTTGTGTCCTTGCGCCGCAGGGTGGGGGCGAGCTCAGCACACAGTCCCATGAAAGTGGCTTTTCTCATACGAAAGTTCTGCAGCCACTGCTCGTCATCCCAGACTTCCATGACAATGTGATCCCACCACTCACTGCTTGTCTCACGAGCCCAAAAGCGGCGTTCCACGGTGCTGAGCATTTCCGTTACCGCCACAAGCATTTTCATGTCACCCGCTTTAGGAAAATCCATATCATCATCGGACTCCTCACTGTCACTTTGGAGCTGAAGGAGGAATAGCTCAACTGCCAAACGTGATGTGCTGGCGACAGTCAGCAGCAAATTCCTCAGCAGCTCAGGCTCCATTTCACAGCGTGCTGAACTCACAATGGCAAGAAACGTGGACGGCGAAACTGAGACTGCTGGGAAGTGAAGCGATGCACCACGGGGCGTTGGAACAGGAAGCGGAATGACCCACACACTTCCTTCCCCTTCCCACAATACTCAGCGCCAAAACGGCGCCAAAACGGGATGAGGTGCTCTGTGGGATAGCTGCCCACAATGCACCTCTCAGTACAGCGCTGGAAATGCTGCCAATGTGGCCACACTGCAGCGCTGGTAGCTGTCAGTGTGGCCACACTGCAGCGCTGGCCCTGCACAGCTGGACGACCAGCGCTGCAAACTACCAGCGCTGCAAACCGTAAGTGTAGCCATACCCTAAGCTGATCTGAACACTTTCAGTGCCCTTACAAACTTAGATGCTTCTCACCGCAGGCTGGCTGGTTGCTCTTCAGCCAGGCTCTCCCCTTTGATCAGCGCTTCAGTCGCTTGGTGGTGATGTCTGTAGATGGAGGTGGAAGAGGGAGGAAGAGCCTGGCAAACGTCTTTCCCTTTTATCATGTTTTTTTCCCTTTTGGCTTTGCCCCTCCCCCACTTCAGAGTCAGATGAGCATTATCTGATTGCAGTCCCAAACTGACCAAGGGGAGGGGGGTGACTCACTCGAGAGTCCAACAGATCCTTTGTTGCTGCCTAGGCCAGTGTCCTTTGTTCCTGTGAGGCTGGGCTGGGTTTGTCCCTTGCATGCCCTGATGAGGTGTGAACTGCCCCTCTGTTCTTGGAGAATTTTACCTGGGCTTGTTTTAAGCCATGAGAACACATTTTCTGCCTCATCACTATATACATGAAATTACAGCCTATAACATCACTATAACAACAATGCTCAGTGCATCATGAGCCTTCCAAAGACACCCGACATGACAAACTTTCCATTGGATCCCACACAATCATAAGGATGAACATGGTGGTGAGGGGTGTTCCCCTGAGGTACAGAGCATCACAGTGCTGGCTCAGGGAGTACAGGGAAGAAGAGCATCTCATTCAGGCCAGATAGTGGCTCAGAGCTGCAGGGAAATGGCTACCCAGCACTTCCTAGGCTCTCACTTGGGCTCTCTGGCTTTGGAACAGCAGGGCAGCAGAGGTAATCACAGAAACATAGGGCTAGAAGGGACCTCAAGAGGTCATCAAGTCCAGCCCCTGTGCTGAAGCAGGGCCAAGTACAACCTACACCAGCCCTGACAAGTGTTTTCCCATCTGTTCTTAAAAACCTCTTTCGACAGGGATTCCACAACCTCCCTGGGAAGCCTGGTCCAGAGCCGAACTGCCCTGAAAGTTAGAAAGGGTTTTCCTAATACCTAACCTGAATCTCCCTTGCTGCAGATTAAGCCCATTACGTCTTGTCCTACCTTCAGTGGACAATGAGAGTGATTGATCCCCATCCTCTTTAGAACAGTCCTTATCTGAAGACTCTCATCACCTACCCCCTCAGTCCTCTTTTCTCCAGACTAGACATGCCCAGGTTTTTAACCTTTCCTCACAGGTCAGAGTCTCTAAATCTTTGATCATTTTTGTTCTCTTCTGGACTCTTTCCAATTCGTCCACATCTTCCCTAACTCCTGAGTCCTAGAATTGGACACAGTGCTCTTTCTGAGGCCTCCCAGTGCTGAGTGGGCCACTCCCCTCCTGTGCCTTACACCCTAGATGGATATGAGCCTTTTTCACAGCTGCCTCACATCTCATATTTCATTTGTGAGCCACTAGAACCCCCAGAGCCTTTGCAGCAGGTCTGCCACCTCCCCAGTTATTCCCTGTGGTGTCGTTGGGCATTAGATTTTTCCCTCTAAGTGCAGTACTTTGCACTTGACTCTATTGAATTTCATCTTGGTGATTTCAGACCAATTCTTCAATTTGTCAAGGCCATTTTGAATTCTAATCCTGTCCTCCAGCGTGCTTGCGACCCCTCCCAGTGTGGTGTCATCTGCACATTTGATAAGCACTCTCTCCACTCCGTTATCTAAGTTATTAATGAACATGCTGACTAGTACCAGACCCACTGTAGGATCCCTGTTTGACAGCGAACCACTGATAACTACTCGGAGTAGTCTTTCAACCAGTTGTGTATAGTAGTTATAGTCGTTTCCTTTGGACCATGTTTCCTTGTGAGAATGTCATGTGGGACCTTGTCAAAAGCCATACTAACATCAAGATACATCACGGCTCCTGCTTCCCGCCATGCACTTGGCCAGTAACTCCGTCAAAGAAATGGAGACGCCTGCTCATTGCTGAAAAGAAACCCAAGTTAGCCAGGACAATAGTCCTGCTCCACTTCGAGGAATGTGGAGGAAGCTTCAAAATGTGACCCCAGTGCACCCTTAAGGCTCAAAAGGCAGAAGGCAAATAAGGACACCAAATCTATTGGCAAAACTGCAATTCCCCCCTCCTGTACCGTGGCTGCAATGAACGGCCACTTGGTGCACTGCGGTGGTGTCTGGCTCACACCCTGCTACCAGCGCTCAGTAAGAGCAACCACAGCATTTCTCGCTGAGGAACAGAAAGGAAACCAGATGATGCAGCCGGCCTGTAACGGGGCAAGACACACACGGCAACTAAACCGAGTCGGCAGGGGCGGTTCCAGACCCCAGCACGCCAAGCGCGGGCTTGGGGCAGCATGCCGCGGGGGGCGCTCTGTCGGTCCCAGGAGGGCGGCAGGCGGCTCCGGTGGACCTCCCGTGGCGGCAGGCTGGTCCCGCGGCTCCGGTGGAGCATCCGCAGGCGTTCATTGCAGCCACCGGAGCTGCAGGACCAGCGGACCCTCCACAGGCACGTCTGTGGGACCGGCGACCGACAGAGCGCCCCCCGTGGCGTGCCGCCGTGCTTGGGGCGGTGAAATGGCTAGAGCCGCCCCTGCGAGTGGGGCAGCTCATCTGCAAATGGGCCAAAGCCAGACGCGCATATGGGCTGTAAAACTGGGTAAGGGCAGCTGTGTGTACCCAAGTCAGACAGTGCAGCTGTGTATACCCAGGTCAGACAGTGCAACTGTGTGTACCCATTACCAATCTCCTAGAGCTGGAAGGGACCTTGAAAGGTCATCAAGTCCAGCCCCTGCCTTCACTAGCAGGACCAATTTTTGCCCCAGATCCCTAAGTGGCCCCCTCAAGGACTGAACTCACAACCCTGGGTTTAGCAGGCCAATGCGCGCGCGCACACACACACACACACACATTCTGTCTCCCTCTCCAGCAAGCTGTTAAAGGGACAGGACACCCTTGCCAATGGAAATAAGCTGAGGTGCCAAGATTGTTCACCTGTTTTACACTTGAGTGTAACGGAATCCCACCGAGCTCAGGGAGATCTAGCAGCCCCAGGAACGGGGGAGCTAGTGCTATGTAGGGCAAGTGCAGTGTGCTTGAACCTCCCGCTGGGGCATGTTGGTCAGGGGTGCAGGTGGGAGGCTTGGTGCTGCGGGAAGTGCTGGTGGGGAGTTGGGAGTGAGCTGTGCCAAGCGGGGCTGTGATGTGTGGGGGGAGGGGCACCTTTCAGAGGCAATGCATAACCGGGTGCTTTGTCACCCCTGTGCGGCCACCACAGCCGACTTAGATCTGGCTAACTTCCCACTCAGACCACCGACCTCAGTCTTCACGGTGCATCGGACGCCAGAGGCAACTGCACTTCAAGGGTGAGGGACGGGATTCCACTTCAGGGGTGAAGGATCACTTAGCACCAGCAGGTGATTTCAGAGGTGAGAGTGCTGAGCCACAGGTCACCATGGGGGTAACTGAGGAAGTGCTGGGATTGCATCTGTGGGGAGAAGCTGAGAACCTAACTATCACTACTATTTGCCTTCCAGTCGCACCTAGAGGCCATAACTAAGATCAGCTCCCCGCTGTGCTAAGTACTGTACAGATGCCTAGTCCCTGCTATGACAGGCCTACAGTCTAAACCAGGGGTCGGCAACCTTTCAGAAGTGCTGTGCCGAGTCTTCATTTATTCACTCTCATTTAGGGTTTCGCGTGCCAGTCATACATGTTAACGTTTTTAGAAGGTCTCTTTCTATAAGTCTATAATATGTAACTGAACTATTGTTGTAGGTAAAGTAAATAAGGTTTTTAAAATGTTTAAGAAGCTTCATTTAAAATTAAATTAAAATGCAGAGCCCCCCGGACTAGTGGCCAGGACCCGGGCAGTGTGAATGCCACTGAAAATCAGCTCGCCCCGGGGGCGGGGGGGGGAGGGACGACAATTTGCCCCAGGCCCTGCAGGGGCCCTCCACGAGAATACAGTATTCTAGAGTATTGCAACTTTTTTTTTATGGAAGGGGCCCCCAAATTGCTTTGCCCCAGGCCCCCTGAATCCTCTGGGCAGCCCTGCTTGTGATACCATTGGTGAATAAGAGCTACTGTATTCACCAGGCATAGACCGATTGGGTTCTGTATTTCACACGGCAAGTAAGTAATAGAATTGCTGTCATACACGTGTTTCCTGTATTGCACCTCCTCTCTTTTCGGTCTGTTTCACACCCATGCTCCGTTCACTGGCCCAGCTCTGTTCAGCCTGGCTTTCCACCATACGTCTGCCTGCCCTGGCAAAGGTCCTGCTTTCTCTCCGGGCTGGGACCGCTTCCCTGAGAAGCCTGCACTAAGCGTGGAATTGCACAGCATTCTGCTGGAGCCCCTTCGAAGGAAGCCTTGGGCAGATCGCTAACGTGACTCCTTCAGCCACGTGACTGGCTTGTGAGGGGGAAGAAGGGGGCCGGAGGAAGGGAGCTGCAATTTATGGTGACATTTCTATTTTCACTGTCAGCTGCCAGCCTAGTGGAGCAGTGTTATCTTTCTGTCTGCATACTGAGAGGGCACAGAAGTGCAGCATCTCGGTGCATTTACACCAGCTCTCCACTTGCATGGTAGCGTCTGAACATCTCACAGTCTGTAATGCCATGTGAGGCAGGGCAGCGCTATTCTCCCCATTGTACAGATTGGAAAACTGAGGTAAGGAGCAACCAAGGCCCTGATCCTCAAAAGTATTTAGGCACCTAAATCCCCCTGAAATCATTGTGCGTTAGTGCCTAAATACCTCTGAGGATCTGTGCCAAAGGTCGCACTGGGATTGGGTTACCATACAGCCGGGTTTCCTGGACATTGCCTCTCTTTTGGTCCACCGATCTCCACCCAGGAGGATTTTTCAATGGGAAATGGCCAGAATTTTTCCTTGCTTATTGTAGCTCAGAACGAGCCATCTCCATGCCCCAGTTGGTTCTTCCCCTGCATCTGCAGCTGCCAGATCCTGCCCGCCCCGCCAGGTTAGTGCAGCTGCCAAGTGCCTCTTGGCAATGCCACCTGCCCTCTGCAGAGCCCCAGAGCCCGACCGGGAAGGGTGACAGGACCAGGCCCTGGCTCCCCACCCTGGGGAGGAGGCGAGCCCCGCAGGGAGACACTGACTGATGGGCTGGTGCTGTGTCCCGAGCCTGCGCCAGCCACTCTGCCACCATGACAGGGAGTGCGAGACTGCCCCCTACCTAGGGTGTGAGGCCACAGGTACCAACTCCAGCACCCCCCAATACCTCCTCCAGCACCCCAAATACCCTTCCCAGTGTGCACACACCCTCCAGCACCCCCCAAATACCTCCTCCAGCACTCCAAATACCCTTCTCAATGTGCACACACACCCTGCAGCACCCCCAAATTCCTCCAGAACCCCTAAATATCCCTACCAGTGCACACACACCCTCCAGCACCCCCAAAATACCTCCTCTAGCACCCCAAATACCCTTCCCAATGCGCACACACATAGGAGCATAAGAATGGCCCTACTGCGTCAGACCAAACGTCCATCTAGCCCAGTATCCTGTCTGCTGACAGCAGCCAATTCCAGGTGTCCCAGAGGGAATGAACAGAACAGGGAATCATCAAGTGATCCATCCCCTGTTGCTCATTCCCAGCTTCTGGCAAATAGAGGCCAGGGACACCATTCCTGTCTGTCCTGGCTAATAGCCATTGATGGACCTATCCTCCATGAACTTATCTAGTTCTTTTCTGAACCCTGTTATGGTCTTGGCCTTCACAACATCCTCCAGCAAGGAGTTCCACAGATTGACTGTGCGCTGTGTGAAGAAATACTTCCCTTTATTTGTTTTAAACCTGCTGCCTATTAATTTCATTTGGTGACCCCTAGTACTACCCTAGTTTACTAGGGTAGTAAACAACACGTCCTTATCTCCTTTCTCTACACCAGTCATGATTTTATAGACCTCTAGCATATCCCCCCTTAGTTGTCTCTTTTCCCAAGCTGAAAAGTCCCAGTCTTATTCATCTCTCCTCATATGGAAGCCGTTCCAGACCCCTCATCATTTTTGTTGCCCTTTTCTGAACCTTCCAATATAATTCCAATATATCTTTTTTGAGATGGGGCGACCACATCTGCACACAGTATTCAAGATGTGGGTGTACCATGGATTTATATAGAGGCAACATGATATTTTCTGTCCTATTATCTATCCCTTACTTAATTATTCCCAGCATTCTGTTTGCTTTTTTGACTGCCACTGCACATTGAGTGGATGTTTTCAGAGAACTCTTCCACAATGACTCCAAGATCTCTTTCTTGAGTGGTAACAGCTAATTTAGACCCTATCATTTTGTATGTATAGTTGGGATGATGTTTTCCAATGTGCATTACTTTGCATTTATCAATGTTGAATTTCATCTGCCATTTTGTTGCCCAGTCACCCAGTTTTGAGAGATCCTTTTGTAGCTCTTCACCTTTCTGTGCCAAGGAAAGGTTAGATGAACTTCTTGGCCATAGCTGTTCAGTGGCTGTTCCAGACCATTTTGTCCCCTGTGGTGATCCACCTCCTGTTGCTACACGTGTTCCTCACATCCATATTCCTGCATTTCAGAGCTGAAGGCCAGAAGGGACGTTGTGATCATCCAGTTTGGCCTCCCACGCAACACAAGCCACAGAACGTCCAGCGGTGCCTGCACTGAGCGCAACAACCTGTGTCTGGACCAGAGCCTCTCTCTTAGACAAACGTCCAGGCTCCATTTCAAGACTCCGAGTGAGGGACAATGCACCACATCCCTTGGAAAAAGATTCCAGATCCTCCCTGTTTGGAGGCTCAGGCTGCGGGCCCTGGACAGAAACCTCCATGCTGCAGTTCCAGCTCTGGTTGCCAGAAATGCCTCAACTTTTTTTTTTTTTTGGTTAAAGCTCACTGAGCAAACGTGGAAATTTTGAAACCCTGGAAGCAACTTGACCCTCTGGAAAAACAAAGTATAAACTTGGTGGCTCAAGCCTGCGCTTTGCTCGGGGCACCGCCTGTTGCTCCCATAAGCCCAGGCTAGCAGCACTTCGTAAGCAGAGCCAGATCCAGAGGCTCTTGGATCAAAACCTTTGCTAGACCCACAGGACTCGACTCCCCTGGGTCTCAGCTGCCTCATTCCCCTATTTCCTTACAAACCAGGCTGAGCAGTGACCCTCTGTGCTGTAGCTAATCCCAAAGATCGTCTGGGAATGTCAGGCTAGAGATGAAGCCCTGGGCTCCTGAGGGTTCCCAGTTGGTGGGGACCAGTGCCATGAGAGTGGTGCAGCCAGGCTTCTGAGCGCAGGAGTGCCCAGGAATGTCTTAAACATGAGAGACTTGCTCCAGGATGGTGAGCGATTGGACCCCCCATGGCAGGTCAGGCCACAGCCCCCAGCTGCCACCTCTCCTGAGCCAAAGGGGATTTGCTCCCCTCTCAGTGTGCTGAGGGCCATGCAATGATCTGCCCACGGCTGTGATGGCCAGGAGATAAAGGGTTGCAGCAGGGATGGCTTTGTCGCCGGAAGGCCTAGTGCCTGAGCAACCTCCAGCTAGTGGGAGAGATGCCAGTAGAAAGCAGCAGGGACTTATTGTTCAGTGGCTTTGAAAAGAGACCAGGGCTCACGCCAGGCAGCCCTGGGATGCGCTGTGTGCAGCAGGCGCTGACAGCCGGTGGCAGCAGGACGCTGGGTTTGATGGCCCGGTGGTTTGATCCATTGTGGCAGACCTCCTGTTCCTAGACCATTCCTACCTGCTGTGCTTGAACCGGGGAAACCCCTGGCTGATGAGTGCCCCCCACTTTCCTCCGACGCCTTACATGGAGAAGGCTGATCACTGGCCCTTGTCTGGATGAGCCCGTCCCAAGGGTCCTCCCAGTGATGTGGCCAGCGAAAGCCAACCTGTGAGAGGCTTTGGGTCCGGGGAGGGAGCGAGAGCCCCACATTCGTACAAACCCAAGAGGAGGAAAGGGACGAGCTTTTGCAGGGGTGGATAGAACAACCAACCCCAACACATGTTCTCCCTGCCGTTTGCTGGGGGCAGCTTTCCCTGGGGGCGCATGAAGGGCCCAGTCCTGCTCCCAGTGACAGATCTCTCGCTGGCCTCAGCAGGGGCCGGATTGGGAACTGGTTGCACTGGGGCTGGGACATTGTGCAGCCTAGGCCCAGAGTCAAAGGCCAGACACATTGGAAACGTGGAGCAGGCCAAGCAATAGAGGTGCTGTGGGAGTGAGAGGATCCCAGCTCCCTTCTGAATGCGCTGCAAGCTCCGCGTTCCAGATCCAGATCTCAGGCTGGGCCTGGGGGCTCCGTCGGCCCCACCCTTACTGCAGCTGCTGACTCCCGCATTGAGATCAGGCATCTGCCTCTTGGTGAACGAAGGACTCTAGGGCTGGTGCTTGCACACCAGCCATAACGTCAATGTGTTTGAGTCCACCTGGCAAGCTATGGTGCAAGGCTCCCCCCTTGCACTCTGATGTTCGACAGGGGTTCCTAGGCCGATCTCCTCACCGTCAGATCTGAGGCCCAGATCCTCCAAGCCATTCCAGTGCCTCACTGCCAGTGAAATCCAGGGGGGTGAGGCACGCATGCACGTTGGATGGATGTTAGCAATGTGGATGCCCGTAGCTCAGGCTAGGTGGGTGGATGGCACAGGCACAGAGTGAGAGACAGGGTGGGCAGGGATGGGACTCACCCAAGGTCACCCCGCAGGCCATGGCAGTGTCAGGACTAAATCCCAGGTTGCCTGAGGCCCAGCCCTGCCCACTAGGGCCTTACTGCCAGGGTTTTACCCTGTTGCCTGTCATTCACTCCCTGGCTTTTCAGTATTCCTCAGGCATGTCACTGGTGGCGCAGCTGCAGCTCTCGATGACTGAACGGGATCACCTGGTACATTCAGAGGGCGAGAAAACTGCAAAGGGCTGCAGGCTGGCCATGGCTGGGAGAGGCCATTGCTGAGAGCTACCTTCTGGCAGCTGCGGAGAGCCCGTGAGTCAGACCCGTTGTTATACAACACTGGTCTGCAGAAGAGAAGAATGAGGGGAGATTTGATAGCTGCTTTCAACTGCCTGAAAG
This sequence comes from Mauremys reevesii, assembly GCF_016161935.1. Taxonomy (NCBI): domain Eukaryota; kingdom Metazoa; phylum Chordata; order Testudines; family Geoemydidae; genus Mauremys; species Mauremys reevesii. Next base: position 1,590,076 of record NC_052638.1, read on the forward strand.
GGGGTTCCAAAGAGGATGGATCTAGACTGTCCTCAGTGGTAGAAGATGACAGAACAAGGAGTAATGGTCTCAAGTTGCAGTGGAGGAGGTTTAGGTTGGATATTAGGAAAAACATTTTCACTAGGAGGGTGGTGAAGCACTGGAATGGGTTACCTAGGGAGGTGGTGGAATTTTCTTCCTTAGAGGTTTTTAAGGTCAGGCTTGACAAAGCTCTGGCAGGGATGATTTAGTTGGGAATTGGTCCTGCTTTGAGCAGGGGGTTGGACTAGATGACCTCCTGAGGTCCCTTCCAACTCTAATAATCTCCCGCCCCAGCCCTGGGCTCTCCCCGCTCCCACCTGCACCCTCCTTCCACCGGAGCCCTGGGTCACTGGTAACTCGCTCCCAGGGCGGGTCATTCAGCAGGAATTTTGGATGTGTACAAAACACTGACAGGATTGGTTCCCATATTGTTACAGAGCTGCAGTAAAGTGGAACAATTTTCAGCTTGTATGATTGGAGGATATCTGGATGCATATTATAAGACTGTCCTCCATAAATGAGGAAAAGTTGAGGTGCCTTTATTATTCTTTTGTTCCACTCTTTCTTTCTATGGGGAATTTGCCAATGCAATATCACTGTCTTCCTTTCAAACAAACAAACAAACAAACAAAAAAGGCAATGGCTGTTGAAAATAGCAATTCCAGTCCTAATAAGCATTTCTTGCTCAATTTTATCCTACTTTTTCCTACAGCAAGTTACAGTGGATCAGTATATTTGATTTGGGAGAAATGACGTAAACAGCTGCCCAACTGAGCTTGAGCACTCCTGAATTTTGAGGTGTTCAAATCTGGAAGGCAGGTGCTGGGTGTGTGTGTGTGGCGGGGGGGGCTGTGGGCTCCGCGGGGGAGCACGGCAGCATATATGCAGCAGTGTGTCTGGCGCTGCACGGAGCCAGACATGCTGGTCTGAGTGGCACAGTAAGAGGGCTGGGGTTGGAGAAGGGGTAGGGAGTTCCGGGGGCACTCAAGGGACAGAGAGCAGGGGGTTGGATGGGGCGGAGGTTCGGGGCAGTCAGAGACAGGGAGAAGGGGGCTAGATGGGGCAGGGAGAAGGGGGCAGTCAGGGGACAGGCCGCGGTGGGATTGGCATGGAAGTCCCAGGGGTTTGTCAGGTGACAAGTAGGGGGTGGGGTCCTGGGGGGACTTTGGGGGGGTGTCTCAGGAGGGGGCAATCAGGGGACAAGGACCAGCGGTGCTTAGATAGGGGGTGGGGTCCGGGGGGCAGTTAGGGGCAGGGGTCCTGGGAGGGGGCAATCAGGGGACAAGGACCAGTGGTGCTTAGATAGGGGTGGGGTCCTGGGGGGCAGTTAGGGGCAGGGGTTCCAGGAGGGGATGATCAGGGGACAGGGAGCGGGGGGGGAGTTGGATGGGTTGGGGTTTCTGTGGGGGGCAGTCGGAGGGAGTGGATGGTGGCAGGGTGGGGCTTCCCTCCCCCTGGAGTGTCCTGTTTTTTGAATGTTAAAATATGGTTCAACTCTCCACTCACAGCACGCTGCCACATGAGGTCCCCCTCTTTCCTTTCCAATTGGTAGTGGCCATGGGAATGCTGGGAAATGTAGTTCTTTCCCTGCTCCAGGGCTGGCTCTATAGGCAGGAAGCTAACCAAGGAACTACAGCTCCCAGAGCCCCCTATTGGTACTCAGCTCCCAGGCTAGATCCCTGCCGCCCCTGCAAATGGGCTGCCCCAAGCAGGTGCTTGCTTTGCTGGTGCCTAGAGCCGCCCCTGGACTAGATACCTCCTGAGGTCCCGTCCAACCCTGATATTCTACGAGTCTACGATTCTATGATATAAGCTTTCCTGGGAATATCCAAACTAACATGTAAACACTGGCGGCGGCCTGCAAAAAGCGGAATCATTCATAGACATCTGACTTGCCCAGGTGACTGCAAAACTCCGTCCTGTTGAGGGGATTTTACACAGGAGAACAGAGGGGTTTCCACCCACAAGAGAAAGACTATTTAAGCCCCTGGAAACCCCGCCATTTTGTCTTCAGCTGGCTCAAAAGAGAGCCTCTCCACCCCAAAGAGATACCTGAAAGAAACTGGAACATAGGACAGTAACTACGGGGGGTGAGTGATTTCTGGACCCAGGCTAGGAAGGAGTCTAGTATGTCAAAGAAGCTCTGAGGGTGAGATTTACCTGCATTTAGTTTCCTACTGTATTAGGCTTAGACTTGTGTGTTTTATTTTATTTTGCTTGGTAACTTACTTCATTCTGTCTGTTATTACTTGTAGCCACTTAAATCCTACTTTTTATATTTAATAAAATCACTTTTTACTTATTAATTAACCCAGAGCAAATAATTAATTCCTGGGGGAGCAAACGACTGTGCATCTCTCTCTATCAGTGTTCTAGAGGGCGAACAATTTATGAGTTTACCCTGTATAAGCTTTATACAGAGTAAAACAGATTTATTTGGGGTTTGGACCCCACTGGGAGCTGGGTATCTGGGTGTTGGAGACAGGAGCACTTCTTAAGCTGTTTTCAGTTAAGCCTGCAGCTTTGAGGGCATGGACCGGACCTGGGTCTGTGTTGCAGCAGGCTAGCATGTCTGGCTCAACAAGACAGGGTACTGAAGGCCCAAGCTACCAGGGAAAACAGGCTCAGAGGTAGTCCCAGCACATCAGGTGGCAGTCCTAAGGGGATTTCTGTGACCCAACCCGTCACAATGGTGTGTGTGTGTGAGCCAATAAGTATTTAATGACAGTGACCGTTGAGATCCAAAAAGTTAAAGTTAATGGTTTATAACTACAAAGTGCCAACCTCACATGCCAAAGTGTAAAAAGCCTTAAATCAAACCCTCCAATTTTGGAATAAAAGTGGCAACAGCCGATGTGGTTCCCACATGTGTAAGCCGCACGCAGCCTGGCGCCCAAGTAACTCAGCAGGGTTTCCGAAGTGACGCCGGTGCCAGCTGCTGAGGGGATCAGCTTGGTGCCACACTAGGTACTCTGTTCCGCTGGAGTGCACCTAGGCCCATCCCGTGGCAGTGCAGGGATCTCCCAAACAAGGGAAAGCCTTTTGCGAAGTCAATGCTGTGAATCCTGTCAGCCAGATGGAAAAATAGCCTGGCACTGCCAGGTTCTGACTCTCGGAGAAGGCTGGATTCAGGCCCCCCGCCTTCCTCCCCTTCCATCCACCCTGCTCTGTAGCACTTTGTTCTCTCTGAGCAGCAATGTTGTTATGTCTTCAGTGTCCAAGGTTGCATTTTCCAGACCCTTAACCTCTCGCTTCCATTTCCTGTAGTGTTGATTCGTGTGCAGTGACCTTCTCTTTCATATTAATCTCACCTAGACAGTTTCCAACTGAGCCCATCCCATGGCAGAGTGACAAGTCCACACTCCTGGCCGCATCCTGCCTGAATTAGTTACCCCCAAGCACAAGGATGGTTTGTTGGCTCCCCTGGAGTTGCCATTTTTGTTCTGATCTTTGTGGTGTGAAGTCCTGCCCTGAGGACAGCAGCTTGGTTTTTAGGCATGTCAGCTAAACCAAGGGTGGCTGGATTTTATGCTCCGAGATCTCATGCTGTGGAATGCTGGGTGAACACTTTTGAAGTTCATTGAAAGCAAAAACCGCTCAGTGCCGGGAGCACCGTTGAGATCTCCCCACAGCCCCAGATGGGTGGTCAGAGGCCTGTAGAGGAGTCCTCAGAGGGGTCCTATGGGGGTACTTGGGAGCGGGTGAACTTTGATTAGTCTGGCTGTGTTTCCAAATCCTGTCACCGTGCACAAAACGCCTCCCTGCCATTCCAAGTGGTGCTGACAAGCCAGCCAGGTTTCGGAGTGGGCCCTTCACTTTATCGCTCCCTTGGTTTCTAAGCGCTGTTACCATGGAAAATAGGCCTGTGGCCTTGGCCAGTTCAAGCACTTGCAGTGTCCCAGAGGTGTTAGCCAATCAGTGCAGTGCTCCAGGTGCCCCTAAGCACTGCGGCTGTGGACAGAAGGGCTCAGCTGCATTTCTGAGCGGCAAAGCCACTACCCCAGCTCGGGAGGCTCATCAGCACTGGTTGTAACAGCACTGGTTGTAACAGCCCTGAAGGGCACAACTCAGGATGGCTGTCTGCTCTGCTGTCCTCCCCGGGTGGCATGTGCCAGCTGTGAACCCTCTGGAGCGTGCCATCTCTTTAGGCCCAGAAACTGAAGAGCGGCTATACCGTGAGACTGGTGCTCCAGTGCTCTCCTCTTGCACAAGCACTGATGAGTAGTTGTGTCTGGCACTGCGGGATTCCCAGTGGTGAGAACCATCACTGCTTGGAATAGCTGGAAGAGCAGTGGTGCAAAGTGCTTCCAATCTGGGCTCCTGGCTGTGAAAAACTCCACTGGCCTGGGGACAGAACTTGCAGCCTCTGTGTGTACAAGCCCTGCAGGACTCCCATTGGTAAGGCTATCTCACATACTTAGATACTATTTACTGAGCATTGGACCCTGCTAGATGCCAAAAAAGAAAACTCTCATTGATTTAGGGCACCAAAATACCTTTGACGATCAGAACCTTCCTGTTTATGTGGCGTCTAATGAGGAGCCTTATCCAGGGTTGCGGGGGAGGGGGCCAGGCGGTGCTGAAACCGGAGTCACAGATTTCTGTATTTGAAGGCCCAGTCTACATCCACATATGGCCCCATTTTAACTAAACCCATTTAGTGAGATCAGGGCAACCCCTTCGTGTGAATGCTCTGAATTCAGTCTGAGAGTGGTCGATACCAATGGTAACATTCAGAAGCCAAATGAATTAAACTAAATCAGCACTGGCCACTTTTACCCTCCCCCACACACACACCCAGCACCTGCCTTCCAGATTTGAACACCTCAAAATTCAGGAGTGCTCAAGCTCAGGGTAGGCAGCTGTTACTTCATTTCTGCCAAATCAAATATACTGATCCACTGTAACTTATAGGAAAAAGTAGGATAAAATTGAGCAAGAAATGCTTTCCAGTGGTTATTAGGACTGGAATTGCTATTTTCAACAGCCATTGCCTTTTTTTGTTTGTTTGTTTAAAAGGAAGACAGTGATATTTCATTGGCAAAATCCCCATAGAAAGAAAGAGTGGAACAAAAGAATAATAAAGGCACCTCAACTTTTCCTCATGTATGGAGGACAGTCTTATAATATGCATCCAGATCTCCTCCAATCACACAAGCTGAAAATTGTTCCACTTTACTGCAGCTCTGTAACCATATGGGAACCAATCCTGTCTGTATTTTGTGCACATCCAAAATTCCTGCTGAATGACCTGCCCTGGGAGCAAGTTACCAGTGACCCAGGGCTGCGATGGAAGGAGGGTGCAGGTGTGTGTGTGTGGGGGGGAGAGCCCAGGGCTGGGGTGGCAGGGGTGGGGAGGGCACTGAGTGGGGAGGAAAGGGGGAAGCCCAGCGCTGGGACGGCAGGGGTGTGTGAGGAGGGAGAGCCCAGGGCTGGGGCAGCAGGGGTGTGTGGGGGGGGAGCCTAGGGCTGGGACGGGGGGAAGCCAAAATTTTTTTTGCTTGGGGAGGCAAAAAACCTAGAGCCGGCCCTGGGGCCACTGATTAGATGGAGCTTTTCAAGATGAATCCAGGATGAAATGAGAGGGCCTGGTGGAAACTAGTCACTGTCAGGGCAGGTGCAATTGGACTAATAGCTCTGTGCTGTTCATTTCCTTCTTCCCGACCTTTGGAATGAATTGCAGTGTGGAGTGGGATTGCTTTAGCGGAGCTAGCATGGTCATTAGAGATGTTATCTCTGCCCTGACTGGGGTTTGCTATCAGATTGTTAATGTCTCCCAAAGTCTATTTTTATAGAATATCTCTGCATGTGAATGAAGCGCTCCAGCTCCTGCTGGCTATGCTGGAGGAGGGTGGCAGGCAGACGTGCCTGATGCGTTGATTACTGCTGAGGAGATTAAATCAGGCTTTGTTTTGTTACTTAGGCTGGTTCAAGCCCTGCAGCAGAAATCTACAAGCTTTATGGTGGTTGAGCTGTGTTGATGCTTCCAGGTATAGGATCCCGGTCATAAAATGGGGAAGAGCATCCCACTGACCATTTGTATCTGTGTCCTCTTGTGACTGGCATGTTCTTGTTTCCAGTAGGAGTCTGAATCCTCGCCATGAAAGGTTGCATGACTTCAGGGCAAGACTTTCCAAAGTGACTAGTGATTTTGGTGGCCTCTGGTTTTGCGAGCCCTCATTGAGACATCTCAGTGAGGCCTGATTTTCTGAAGGGGAAGAGCAGAAACAGGTGTCGCAGGCTGGGCAAATTTCCTTAGCGTAGCAGACTCACAACCACTTTTGCAAATCCAAATTCTCCACATCCCTATGCTGATGCCTGTGGGTGGTGATGCAGCAATTAAACAACATTCACAGGAAAGTTTAATGCACTTTGATACTGTTCAGGTGACAGAGAGAAGAACCAAGGAAATCATGCTTTGACAGCCAAACAATCAACCGTTCCTTGCTCTACTTGCCCTCGGTCTGTGGCGAGCTCTCCAGCAGCATCACTCTGACACCCATAGGCACTAGAGATGTAATGTATAGACACGATGGTAGTGCACAAGGATTGCCTTGGGATGGGGGCACAGGGCCAGCATAACTGACTGCTACACCTTCCTCTCTGGCCCCCAATCATCAGCACAGGGGCATGCAGCACTAGGGCACTGGCCATTTATGCTGCCCTCGTGGCATGAAAGTGGTTAGCGTTTCTGAGTGCTTCTGAGTAAGAGATTTCCTACAGCGCTGGAAAATAACAGTGAGACTAAATGGTACTTTTTCAAAGACAAGGCCACTCAAGGTGAGAGTTCCTGAGGGCTCAGTTTTAAGACCTTTTCTTTTCCTGCTGGACTTTCAGCTCTTGTGACATCATCTGCATACACACATACAGATGATTTTGTGCTTCGTATCACAGCTTATGAAACAGACACATTGAAGGAGGACTTGGGAATTGTAATTAGATGGGCAAATGAACATAAATTCCAGCGAAATCCAGCAAAACCAAAGTCCCCCTTCCTTACCCAAGAGGTTCATCTGTAGTCTGAAACTGGCATTGGATGGAGAAGGTATTGCTATTGAGAGGAACCTGGTTTACCTCGGAGTGACCACAGACACAGAACTAAGGTTTGGACCATAACACAGAAAGATGGTGGCCAAAGCAAAGAAGAGACTGAATCTTCTATGTGCATTGCCAGCCTCAATTGGGGTTCATGTGGTAGGACAGTGACAACAGCACATTGATTGATAGTTCGCCCAGTTCTTGAATACACCTCCCCTTTCTGGCTATATTCTGCTCCCCATAACCTTGTCGAGATGGACATTGTGCAGTCATCTGACCAGCTCTCTGTGGAGAAAGAAGTAGTTCGGGACTATTTAGGAAAGCTGGACGAGCACAAGTCCATGGGGCCGGAAGCGCTGCATCCGAGGGTGCTAAAGGAGTTGGCCAATGAGATTGCAGAGCCATTGGCCATTATCTTTGAAAAATCATGGCGATCGGGGGAGGTCCCGGACGACTGGAAAAAAGCTAATGTAGTGCCCATCTTTAAAAAAGGGAAGAAGGAAGATCCAGGGAACTACAGGCCAGTCAGTCTCACCTCAGTCCCTGGAAAAATCATGGAACAGGTCCTCAAGGAATCAATCCTGAACCACTTAAAGGAGGGGAAAGTGATCAGGAACACTCAGCATGGATTCACCAAGAGCAAGTCATGCCTGACTAACCTAATTGCCTTCTATGATGAGATAACCGGCTCTGTGGATGAGGGGAAAGCAGTGGATGTGCTATTTCTGGACTTTAGCAAAGCTTTTGATACAGTCTCCCACAGTATTCTTGCCAGCAAGTTAAAGAAGTATGGGCTGGATGAATGGACAGTAAGGTGGATAGAAAACTGGCTAGATGGTCGGGCTCAACGGGTAGTGATCAATGGTTCCATGTCTAGTTGGCAGCCGGTATCAAGTGGAGTGCCCCAAGGGTCGGTGCTGGGGCCGGTTTTATTCAATATCTTCATTAACAATCTGGAGGATGGTGTGGACTGCACCCTTAGCAAGTTTGCAGATGACACTAAACTGGGAGGAGTGGTTGATACGCTGGAGGGTAGGGATAGGATACAGAGGGACCTAGACAAATTAGAGGATTGGGCCAAAAGAAATATGATGAGGTTCAGCAAGGACAAGTGCAGAGTCCTGCACTTAGGACGGAAGAATCCCATGCACTGCTACAGACTAGGGACCGAATGGCTGGGTAGCAGTTCTGCAGAAAAGGACCTAGGGGTTACAGTGGACGAAAAGCTGGATATGAGTCAACAGTGTGTCCTTGTTGCCAAGAAGGCTAATGGCATTTTGGGTTGTATAAGTAGGGGCATTTCCAGCAGATCGAGGGACGTGATCATTCCCCTCTATTCAGCACTGGTGAGGCCTCATCTGGAGAACTGTGTCCAGTTTTGGGCCCCACACTACAAGAAGGATGTGGATAAATTGGAGAGAGTCCAGCGGAGGGCAACAAAAATGATTAGGGGGCTGGAGCACATGACTTATGAGGAGAGGCTGAGGGAACTGGGATTGTTTAGTCTGCAGAAGAGAAGAATCAGGGGGGATTTAATAGCTGCTTTCAACTACCTGAAAGGGGGTTCCAAGGAGGATGGATCTAGACTGTTCTCAGTGGTAGAAGATGACAGAACAAGGAGTAATGGTCTCAAGTTGCAGAGGGGGAGGTTTAGGTTGGACATTAGGAAAAACTTTTTCACTAGTAGGGTGGTGAAGAACTGGAATGGGTTACCTAGGGAGGTAGTGGAATCTCCTTCCTTAGAGGTTTTTAAGGTCAGGCTTGACAAAGCCCTGGCTGGGATGATTTAGTTGGGTTTGGTCCTGCTTTGAGCAGGGGGTTGGACTAGATGACCTCCTGAGGTCCCTTCCAACCCTGAGATTCTATGATTCTATGTTTCCCATGATAACTGGAGGTGTAAGATCCACTCCAACAACAATTTGTGAACAAGAGTCTGATGTTCAGCTTCTGGAGAACTGGAGAAAAGGAACAGCTAATTCCAGCATGGAAATCATCTTTGTTCCCTACCTGCACTGTTCAGGTCTGTTCAGAAATTGGGAAACCAAATCAAGGCTGAAATGATCTTCCGAAGAAATGGAAGAATGTCTAAAGAATGTCTGAAGAAATGAAAGCATTTGATGTTAGAAGAGTAAAGAAGATGAAGAAGCTTGTATGCCCAGTGGTTCTTCCATATGAACCTATTTACTTTAGTAAACACCTCTCCCTTTAGGAACCTTGCTCGAGGGAACACACAAACTTGGCTACTCTAAGAAAAATTTCAGAAAAGACCATCCAACGGTATCAGTAACAAGACAAACAGATTGATAGGTACATTGATGGTTCCTCAGACAAATCCTTCAGGAATGGTGGTTTTGGGGTCTATAGCCAGTGGCCTAATAGAGTACAGGAAAAGCATTTGTTCAAGGTAGATCAGCTCGAATGATATGGCTGAATGAAAGCTATGCTCAGCACACTGCAAGAAGTAAACAGCAGGAAGAGAGGTGGGGGTGATGTTTGTTGACTCACAGTTGCTGATCCTCAGTTCCTTTCAAAGAAACCAGAATGCCATCACCAATGCAGTTCAGAAGCTGGCTTGGAGGATTGGCGAAGGAGGCAATACACTGACCGGTCAATGGATTCCGTCGCATGTTGGTATGATGGACAATGCCACACGCAAGAGACTGGCCAGGCCCTTCCCTTGTATTCTTCAAAATAGAGCCACAAAGCTCTGTTGCTGTGGCAATCATACCAGGCCAGGAATCTTATATGGCCCTTTGTAAGGGCTTGGGCCAATGTGTCAAATCCAAAGAGTATCACTAGCCTTACAATGTCACATTCTGAAGTGCAGGCAGATGTTAGATCCTGGGCCTGACACCACTTACAGAGCTTGGTCCCACCTCTATTGATTTTCATTCCTGTGATGTGTCCCATTTGCAATCTCATGGGCATGGAAAATTACATCCATTATGCTTTGATATCAGTCCGAGAATCTTTTCTCTTTCAACCACTTATGTCGGCTAATATTTTCCTTGATATGGCGTTAATGTCCTCAGCTGTTGTCATTCCTATGTGAGCTTCCAATCTTCCAACTTTGGCCAGGAATTCAGGGCACACAATTCAGTGGAAACCCCCCTCTCTGTGCCCCTAGAGCAGATATGTCAGAGCTTCCCTCCCTGTGTGGCAGGGACATGTGCTGTGAGACGTGTTGGCTGCTGGGCACAAGGAGAAGGCTAGGGTGGCATCCTCTCTTCGTGTTATGCACTGCAACTGGCAGCACCAGAGAGTGCAGTCATGGAGAGAGCCATGGCCCAGATGTCCAGCCACGCTTCCTCCTTTCTCTGTGATAAGCCATGAGGGGGTCTCAGCTTTCATCCTCCTGCCTACAGCACCGCTAACATCCATGCTGTGCCTGTGCCAGGACCCGAAGCTCTTTGCAGGTGATAGTTAAGCCTCCAAGCCCCCTCCCAGGTGCAGGAAGCATTATTCCCACCTGGAGAGGGGGAAAACAACTCCACCAAGGTCAGATGGTGAATACAGCCACAAATAGAGCCCAGGAGTCCAGTGTACAATCCCTCTTCTCTGACCACTACAGCAAGGCCTAGAACCCAGGAGTCCTGACTGCTAGTCCCCTTCTCTTCTTCTGCTTCCATATGAGGAGAGAGTAAAAAGACTGGGAATGAGGAGGGATTTGATAGCTGCTTTCAACTACCTGAAAGGAGGTTCCAAAGAGGATGGATCTAGACTGTTCTCAGTGGTGGCAGATGACAGAACGAGGAATAATGGTCTCAAGTTGCAGTGGGGGAAGTTTAGGTTAGATATTAGGAAAAACATTTTCATTAGGAGGGTGGTGAAGCACTGGAATGGGTTACCTACGGAGGTGGTGGAATCTCCTTCCTTAGAGGTTTTTAATGTCAGGCTTGACAAAGCCCTGGCTGGGATGATTTAGTTGGGGATTGGTCCTGCTTTGAGCAGGGGGTTGGACTAGATACCTCCTGAGGTCCCTTCCAACCCTGAGATTCTATGATTCTCTGGTCAGCTTGGAAAAGAGACGCCTAAGTGCGGGGGCTATACTACAGTGCACACAATGCACAGTCAACCTGTGGAACTCATTGCCAGGGGATGCTGTAAAGGCCAAAAGTATAACTGGGTTCAAACCAGAATGAGAAGTTCATGGAGGATAGATCCAGCAATGGCTATTAGCCAAGATGGTCAGGGACACAACCCCATGAACTGGGTGTCCCTAAACCGCTGACTGCCAGATGCTGGGATTGGATGACAGAGGATGGATCACTCGATAAATTGCCTTATTCTGTTCGTTCCCTCTGAAGCACCTGCCATGGGCCACTGTTAGAAGACAGGATACTGGGCTAGATGGACCATTGGTCTGACCCAGTATGGCCATTCTTATGGATAATTTTGCATCAGTCAAGTTAATGAGTGGAGGGAGTATGATCTAGAGGTTAGAGGAGAAGGTGCCTGGGTTCTGTTACTAGCTGTATCAGTGATTGGACGAGTGGTGCGGGGCAAGTCACAGTAATACTAATAAATAACCACTTCACACAGTTTAGGACTGGACAGGGGCCAATATCACCCTACCTGTAAAATAGTTGCTTGGGGTGATCCCAAGGGTTATCCAGCTGACTTCAGTACCATGGAAAAGTACTGGAGAAAATAATTGAAGGCAGCTAACCTCCCCTCCTAGCTCAGCGTGATGTGACAGTGACAAACAGCGTCACTTTAGTGAAGATGAATGGAACCGCCGTAACCCGGGAGTGTCCACAGCTATTAAGGGAGCCCGGGAATCATAGACTGAGCTGTAATGCCCTGTCATGCATTTAAAATAGGTTCAGTGATAGGTAGCAAAGAGAGGGACTAAATGGCCAGTTGTCAGTGTGGAAAAAGGTTAACGGAGGGCTGCCCCAGCAGATCAGCCCCAGCAATGTATTCCTGATGAGCCGCAGCAGGTTGTAACAGGTGGGGTGACATGACTTGCTGCATTGCACCACAGGGTTCAGGGAGGCTTGCAAGGCACGGCCCAGGAATCAGGCTACCCCAGAGCAGCTGGGACTCAAGGGGATACCTGTTGCAGGGCACAGTGTCAACTGCCCAAAGGCGAGTGAGTTAGCTCGCAAGGCAAGCGCCCAGTGCCCTCGTGAACAGCTCAGCAGGGACATACGCTGCTGGTTCAAACAGAGGCGGATTAAGGTTTCCTGGGGCCTTGGGCCACAGCAAGTGGGGGGCCCCTCCCCACCCTTTCCACCTTCGGTCCCACACCCATTATGCCTCTTCCAGTTGCGGTCCCACCGCCTCCCCACCCCACCCCTCCCGTCTGCAGTCCCACCCCCTCTGACTGCGGTCCCACCCCCGTTCCACCCCTCCCGCCTGCAGTCCCACCCCCTCTGACTGCGGTCCCACCCCCGTTCCACCCCTCCCGCCTGCAGTCCCACCCCCTCTGACTGCGGTCCCACCCCTCCCCACCCCTCCCGCCTGCAGTCCCACCCCTCTGACTGCGGTCCCACCCCATTCCGCCCCTTCCACCTGCAATCCCACCCCCTCCCCACCCCTCCGTCTGCAGTCCCACCCCTCTGACTGCGGTCCCACCCCATTCCGCCCCTTCCACCTGCGGTCCCACCGCCTCCCCACCCCACCCCTCCCGTCTGCAGTCCCACCCCCTCTGACTGCGGTCCCACCCCCGTTCCACCCCTCCCGCCTGCAGTCCCACCCTCTGACTGCGGTCCCACCCCCTCCACCCCTCCCGTCTGCAGTCCCACCCCTCTGACTGCGGTCCCACCCCCGTTCCGCCCCTTCCACCTGCGGTCCCACCGCCTCCCACCCCACCCCTCCCGTCTGCAGTCCCACCCCTCTGACTGCGGTCCCACCCCGTTCCACCCCTCCCGTCTGCAGTCCCACCCCTCTGACTGCGGTCCCACCCCGTTCCACCCCTCCCGTCTGCAGTCCCACCCCTCTGACTGCGGTCCCACCCCGTTCCACCCCTCCCGCCTGCAGTCCCACCCTCTGACTGCGGTCCCACCTCGTTCCACCCCTCCCGTCTGCAGTCCCACCCCTCTGACTGCGGTCCCACCCCCCCTCCCACCCTCCCGTCTGCAGTCCCCTCTGACTGCGGTCCCACCCCTCCCCACCCCTCCCGTCTGCAGTCCCCTCTGACTGCGGTCCCACCCCTCCCCACCCCTCCCGCCTGCAGTCCCACCACCTCTGACTGCGGTCCCACCCCCTCCCACCCCTCCCGTCTGCAGTCCCACCCCTTCCGCCTGAGGCCTTGCTCATGGGCCTACCCCATTCTGCCCCTTTTCCTGCAGCCCTGATCCTGTTCTACCCACGGTCCTGCCCCATTCTGCCCCTGCCCCTACTCCCACTGTGGCCCCACAACCCCTTTGCTCCATTCTGCCCCCCAGTCCTGGCTGCGGCCCCAAGACTGGAGAAGCTTAATCCCCCTACCATGGCCCTGGGGCTGCAGCAGAGAGTGAGCGCTCCTCCAGTCCCAGGACCCCAGCAGGGGTCTGGGTGCTGGGTCTTCCCCTGCCACTCCCCGTGCTTCTGTGGAGGACCGGGGTTGGGGTGCTGGCTCTTCTCCCACCTCACCCGCCCGTCACTTCTGCTGGATTGTGGGGTCGGGCATGGGGGCTTCCCCTGCTGCCCCATGGCTTCTGCCAGGGATCGGGGAAGCATGGGGGATGCGTGGGCTTCCTCCACCTGCCCGGTGGGGCTCCAGGCTTCTGCCACCCAGACATGGATTTTTTCCAGTGCCCCCCAGTTGGCCGGGGCCCCTGGGCATGGCCCTGTCAGCCCAGTGGCTAATAGGGCATTAGGCTGTGTGGTTACATGTTCATCTGTGTGTGTGTGTTCTCCCTGTGTGCTGCCCCAGCTCTGCACAGACAGCCGGCACAGCAGACCTCCAGTGAGCCGCCCAATAACCACAAGATCCGTTAAGGTACGAAGGCGCCAGGCTAGGTTTATTGTAGATGAAGCATGGTAATAGCACCTGACACACTCTACAAGGATACTAAGATATGTATGCCCATAATGGACGCAGCTCAGTGAATGGTGGGACTTTCCATTCTCCCCTCGGCTGGACAGATACTCCCTCTGAGACTCCATTTTATACACCAATACAAACAAGTCAGTACTGCCTCTGACATAGTTAGTTACTGCCCCGACATGGCTTGTTATTACCCACCACCTTGTACATGTTTATTTGATCAAAACATCTCTATTACGTACTGTCATCCTGACAGTGGTAGAAGATGACAGAACAAGGAGTAATGGTCTCAAGTTGCAGAGCGGGAGGTTTAGGTTGGACATTAGGAAAAACTTTTTCACTAGTACAAGAACTGGAATGGGTTACCTAGGGAGATGGTGGAATCTCCTTCCTTAGAGGTTTTTAAGGTCAGGCTTGACAAAGCCCTGGCTGGGATGTTTTAGTTGGGTTTGGTCCTGCTTTGAGCAGGGGGTTGGACTAGATACCTCCTGAGGTCCCTTCCAACCCTGAGATTCTATGATTCTATGACCTTATCTTTTAGTTTGTACCATTCTTGATATCGGGATGTTCTGGTAGCACTTGATATAGGGATGTTTGCGTGAGTACTCTGTGCCTAGAACTTCTTAGAAATAGGTATTTCTGCAATATCAGCCCTGTTCTTGCCAGATTCTGTGAGCAGGTCCTGCCTCACACCAGGCCTCTGATACAAGGGCTTGTGTCTCAGGCTCTCTTCCTACTACATGCCCCCACTTTTTGTCTTTTTAGGGGGAGGATGTTTACCCATCATCCTGGAAAAGCATAATGCATGGACTGAAGATGGCTAAACACTGTTATGCGGCCATCTTACTTTTCCATCCACACACTTATGCCCCATCTGTCCCTTGCCTTCATATTGTTTGTTGTGAAAGGAGCAGTGATTGTCCGTAAGGCTGGCTAGTGGGTCAGGACTGGGAGTCAGGAGTCGCAGCTCTGCCACAGCCTGACTGTCTGACCTCTGGCAAGCCACCTCCCTGCTCAATGCCTCGGCTTCCCAGCTGTCAATGGGGGGCAATCCCGTCCTCACTGGGGTACTGAAAGAGATGGATTCAGGAGCAGGCAACCGCCTGAGGTGCCAAGCTTGGGAGGCGCCGAGCTCAGAGGGCTGTTTTTCTTGTTAGCAACAAAAGGGAAAACTGAATGTTTGAAGTAACCATGTTTCCAGTATTCCGTATGGGGATTCATTTTTCACTAACCTCCTAGAATGTTCTGGAACCTTCCAAACTTTGTGAGACCTACGTTTTCCTCGAACATCCCTAGAATGTTGTCTGCCATGGCCTCCGGGTATATAAGGGGCTGGGTATCACCAGGCAGTCAGTGAGATATAAGAATGAAGTGAGAGCCCCGCTGCATTATTGTGAACCTTGTTGTATTGTGTAATTGTGAAAGCGTACTTGTGTTTTAAGACTTGAAGAGTGTAAGTAGCGACTAACAAAGGACATATTTAATGAGATGCCAGAGATATCTATTGAACCCATGTCTACGCAACAATATAAAAGAAAATACTGTTACTTCTTTGACCATGCTTCACACATAATGCCTGATGACTTTCTAATACTGTGGAACATAGACCTTTGCTCTCCCTAATAATGTCCATTTCCCCCCCATAGAAAAGAAACAATGCCCCTGAAGAAGCCTTCAGGAGCTCAGTATAAAAAGCTCAACTGCAATCTAGTTTGCAGCAAGGGGAAGATTTGATGGGCAACAGAACAACATAGCCTGGGCTTTAGGCAGTAGAAATTGAGGAGCGAAGTGTAAATGATGGAAGCCCTATATCTCCTCTATATATGTTCCATTCTATGCATCCAAAGAAGTGGGCTGTAGCCCACAAAAGCTTATGCTTAAATAAATTTGTTAGTCTCTAAGGTGCCACAAGTACTCCTGTTCTTTTTGCAGATACAGACTAACACAGCTGCTACTCTGAAACCTATTACTAAAGAATTAGCAGATTTCCCTGACACAATGGAGGTGTGAGGAAAGTGATGGAGAATGGTCCAGTTTTCCTGGCGGCGTGAAGGAGACAGATGAAAAAGAAGGATGTGGTTCACGTGGAAAGGAGAGAAGGGATACAGAAGAATCAGCCTCGCACGATGACTGAAACAGCAGTGAGAAAAACTGCACGCCACAAATTGATACATCACATCCTGCTTTATGCCCGGCAATCCTAAACTCGGCCAATATTGATAATTCATGGCATGAATAAACACAGATATACAGAGCCTAGCATGCATGTTTATTGTCTTACAGGAAGGGAGAAATCATGCCTCAAAGTCATGAAATGGGCTACATTTCACGAATACCAAGGTATTCAAAAGATTAAGTAATGGAGGGGGGCACCGAAGACACTCCTCACCTGGGGTGCCATTCGATCTAGGGCCGCCCTGGGTGCTGAGATCCTGGGGTGGCTCTGTCAGTACCGGGCATTACAGGAGCATTCCCCCATTCCAGGGCATCCTGTCCCATGCCCTTGGCGCTCTGGGGCTGACTCCACAGAGCCAGTGAATGCCCTGGGCTGTTCCTGCCATGGCTGTGATAGCAGCAGATTCCTGCGGGTGGGAATGAATGAAACAAGAGGGGTATGAGCCAATGGATTCTGTGCTGCCTTGCTGGGCGGATTCTCCCACTGCCAATGGAGCACTGAGGATTTCTTCCCTCCCTCCATTTTATCATCTCCCCACCTCCCCCCGCCTCCCCACCTCCCCCCATTTTATCACCTCCCCATTTCCTCTGAGCCCATTAGCCCTCCCTGAGCCACCCAAAGAAGCTTGGCAGCACTTTGAGGCTCCTGCCCTGGGCTTTCCACACTCCAGTGGCCTAGGGAGGCCTGCGGATTGAGATTCATCGTCTGCCCCTAACAGGCAGGGCAGGGCTCAGCTCTTATCCCTACGCTGGCAGGCTAGGCCCTGCTTGTGCCATGCGTGCTCCTTTGGTTGATCTCGTGCAAGTCAAATCAAGCATTGCTCCTGCCGCACCATGGGCATCAGTGTCCACCAGCGTTGGTCATGCGGTGCTTCAGAAACAGGCCCCCTGAGAGATAGCCAGGTGTGAAATAATAACAGTGCTGAGTTGCCTAGCATGCTCCATTGACAAAGGGCTCAGTCCACATAGCATCCCAGCTAGCAGGTGGGGAAATGTCATCCCTGCTCAGATGGGGAAACTGAGGCGTGGCAGGGCTGATTCTGGTCTCACATTGGCATATGTCGAGATTAACTCCTCTGCAGTGAATGGAGTTGCATTGGTGTCAGTAAGAGCCAGACTGGTATTAGAGAAGTGGACGTGGCTTGCTGGCCATGCTGCGAGTCAGGGCCCTCCTGCTCTAACCACTGAATGACGCTGCACCCAAACAGTCTGAAGGACGAGGGTGAAATGTGATTTATAGACAAGGAAAAGGCCAAGACCCCAGTCCTGCAATGAACCCCATGCAGGCAGGATCGGGGCCAGCCTGGAGCCCTTGACAAATTTGCTGCCAGTATCCATTGCTTTAGGGGTGTGTAAAGGACTCACCCCTGCGGCGCCACCTGCTGGTGTCTTGGGAATTAGCTCATTTCCAGACTTGGAGCACCCACTGCATGCCGGTGTCCCGCTGCTGATTGGCCCCCGCATCCCTCCCTGGACTCCGGTGCCCTGTTATCTGGGGTGCTGCCCCCAGCAGTACCCCCACAGTTCTGGGTCTCCCCCTCCCAGGGGAACCCCCACCCACTATCCCCACTTCACCTCAGTCTTGGCTACTGCCCAGGCTCCATCTGGCCCCCGTTCACTGGGGCAGACTGCAGTATGAGCCACTCATCACAGGCAGAGGGGTTTCGACCTCCTGCCTCTGGCTACCCGTGGGCTGCCCCTGCAACCCAGTACCTAATAGGCCTTACCAGGCCAGAGCTCCCCGGCTCCCTTGGCCTTTCCCCAGCCCTGCTCCACTCCAGATACCTGGTTACCCTCCCTGCAGCCAGGCCCTTCTCTCCCTGAACACAGAGAGAGACTGTCTGCTGGCGCTCCTGGCTCAAGCCTTTATAGGGCCAGCTGGGCCCTGATTAGGGCATGGCCCCAGCTGAGCCTGCTTCCTCCCAATCAGCCCAGGCATCTTGCCCTTCCACAGCCCTCCTGCAGGGCTGTTTGAAACCCCTCTGGGCAGGAGCGGGTGACCACCCTGCTACAGGGTGATTCTTAAAACTCCAAATACCTCCTCAAAGCAAGAGCAAGTGAGGCTTAGCCTGGTGTCAGCCTGGCTTTGGTGCTCTCCCCCACCTTTGGTACTGCCATCACAGTGGAATGTGAATGCCTTGGGGAGGGCACCCATTGTACGGATGGGGAACTGAGTCACAGGGCGCCCCAGGCAAAGTGCCTAATTCCTGTTGAAATCCCCAGGAGTTAGATGCCAAAGTACATTTGGGGATCTGGGTTCAAGGTCCCCCAAGCAGTTTGTGACCAAGTAGGAAATGGAACACTGGGCTCCCAAGCCCCGGCTTGCTGCCTTAAGCCCTAGGCCTGTCCTCGCTCCATGACACTGCCTTAGAAGCTGATTGTTGCAGGGCAGGTTCCTGGCCTGGCCAGCACTGTCCTAGGCTGGCCAAAATAGCATCATGGCTGTTATTATTCCAGGGAGCCCCAAAGCAATTGCATCTTTTACCATTGCTCATTATTTGTCCATCCTCTCAAGCTCTCTGGCGCAAGCAGATGAAGGAGGCAGCAAATCCCCGGATGGATTTTATTCCTTTGTGCCCTGCTCTTGCATTTGTTTATTATTGTGAAAAATCTAGATGGTTTGGCCACTCTGCCGGGCATTCGGTAGGTTAAAATGATCGTCACCATTACACAGGTGTGTTGAATTTGCCCCTTTGGGAGCCTTGTTTTCTGTCACTCCTGGGGGGTTCTTCCTTCGCAGCCTCTCCGTGTGCACAAAGGCAAGTTCTGTGTGGCTCTGTACATGCTTCCTGAACACAATGCAGTATCAAGGGCATGGACCCCTGTCAGGGTTCTCTCCCCATTCTGAACTTTAGGGTGCAGATGTGGGGACCCACATGAAAGACCCCCCAAGCTTATTTCTACCAGTTTAAGTTAAAACTTCCCCAAGGCACAAATTGTCCCTTGTACCTTGGATTAGTTAAACGCTGCCACCACCAAGTGATTCAAACAAACATTTAGGGAGGGCCACTTGGAGCCCTATCTTCCCCCTAATATCCTCCCAAGCCCTACATCCCCGTTCCTGGGGAGGCGTGAGACTAAACAAGATGAGCACAGACCAACCTTGGGTTTTTTTAGGACATTAAAAAAACCAATCAGATTCTTCAAAAAAAAAAAACCCACCTAACAACAACAAAAAAAAAACCCCAAAACAAAACAGAACTTTATTAGAAAGAAAAGAAAATGGTAAAAGAAGCACCTCTGTAAAATTAGAATGGAAGATAATCTCACAGGGCAATCAGATTCAAAACACAGAGGATTTCCCTGTAAGCAAAACCTTAAAGTTACAAAAAGGAAAACCAGGAATATACCTTCCTCTCAGCACAGAGAAAAATCACAAGCCAAAACAAAAGACAATCTAATGCATTCCCTTGCTAGTACTTACTAATTCTATAGGAATTGGATTGCTTGTTTCCTTGATCTGTCTCCGGCAAGAGCCACATGGAACAGACAGAACAAAGCCCCCCGCCCCCAGATTTGAAAGTATCTTGACCCCTTATTGGTCCTTTGGATCAGGTGCCAGCCAGGTTACTTGAGCTTCTTAACTCTTTATAGGTAAGAGGATTTTGTGCCTCTGGCCAGGAGGGATTTTATAGTACTGTATATAGAAAGGTGGTTACCCTTCCCTTTATATTTATGACACTCCCATGACGGTGTAATCCAGGAAGTAAGGGCCTGGCTTTGGAAACAGGCTCTAGTCCCAGCCAGGGACTGGTGCAGTGATCTCCAGGAAGTCTCTGCACCTCAGCAAAATTCATTAAAACAGCTGGTAAAACTTACCCTAGAACCCAGAATTCACACCTGCTCTGTAATGTGCAAAGAGCTTTGCGATTTATAGCTGGAGGGTGTGAGGTAAGGGTGGTATTAACTAACAGGTCACTGATCCACTAGCCCAATACGTCCATGATGAAACCTCAGCCCTCCGGGCAGATGAGCCAGGTTCTGCTCACTCTCTGTAGCTAACAGAGAAGACTTTCCCCTTGGGGTTTGCTTCCTCATCCGGCCGCTGTTTGTGCTCGCACAGCTTTCCTGCTGACTCCAATCAGTATGCCAGGAAACACCTTTCTGACTTGGGCAGTCCCGAGGTCTGCAGTGAGAGAGGAAACACGTGGGCTGCAGAGATCGCTGGCAGCGCTGGATTTGGAAAATGAACCTGTCTCCCCCGCCCCTCCCTGCACAGGGCTGTTTTGCCAGGTGGCATCCTGGGGATCTTGAGTCATTTCAAACAAAGCACCAAAACACGAGTGCAGGAAACTCTGTTCTGTTGTCCCAGGCAGGGGATGGCCAGGGGTCTGCTGATTGCAGAGCTGGCCTTGGGCCCTGGTGGAGCCTGAGCTACCAATGGAGCGCTCAGAGAATATGGTGATGGCAGCCCATGCCAGCAAGGGCAGGGTGACATAGGCAGGAGCGGGCCCACACCATTCCCAAATGCCAGGCATTCTGGGGATGCAGCAGTGGCCACCCTAACTGGAGTAGCTGGTGGCACTGGTGCTGACTTATTTTTTTCCTGGTGGGTGCTCCACCCCTGCTCCTCCCCGAGGCCCGACCCCTTTCCCCAAGGCCCTGTCCTTGCTCCACCCCTTCTCACCCCTGCTCTGCCCCCTCCCCAAAGGCCCCCCACTTGCTGTTCTCCACCCTTCTGTGAGACCTGCTGCCAGCCACCAAACAGCTGATTGGCAGCCCCGACAAACAGCTGTGGCGGGTGGGTGCTAAGCATTGCCTATTTATTTTCCGTGGGTGCCTGAGCCCCGGAGCATCCACAGAGTTGGCACCTATGGCTGGTGGGGAGCTGAAGGTCAAGACTGAGGGGCATCGGCAGAGCTGTGCAGAGAGCCCAGGAGTGGGAGAGCATGGGCACAGAGGGTCGGGACCGAGGGACATCAGCGGAGCTCTGCAGGAGATCTTGCGCATCACTTTCTCAGGCCTGTGTACTCAGTGTCTCACTCTCATAAACTCTGAAAGCACTCGCAGCCATTCCAGGACATGACTTGCTAAGTTGCTGATCTCTCTAGCTTGCTTTCCAGCCCAGCTGGCAAGGACTGGTGGTGTGTAATTAACCAGATAGAATGATTTTAAAGACTTCCTTTTCAGGTGAACTCACAATCAATGACTTTAAGGGCCTCCCTGTATCAGAGCCTGAGCCTCTGCTGTCCTCACATGAAGCAGATGTGTCATCGGAAAGGATAAGTCCTTGTACTGTGAAGGACAGCTGTTCCAGGGAAGACTCACAGCATTCAGCAGCACACGCTGGTCAAGCTAATCAAGGCAGCATGTCGGAAAGACTCGATGCCAGCCATTGGGAGACTTCCCTGTGGCGTGATTGGCCTGCCACACAGGGTTTTACTCTGCAGTACCCTCTGCTTAGAAAATGCATCTTTTCGGAGCTTCTCCACCCCGATTAGCCCAGCCAGCAGTACCTTGCGTCTCCTACTGACATGACTGACGAAAATGGAGAAGAGAGCAGATTTCAGAAGCAGTCATGTGTGTTCTCCTGAGCACCCGTGTTCTGCATGCCCCTGTCCTGTTTACCTCTTGCGTTCAGAGCATGCAGAGCTGCACTGTTGTGGAAAGAAAACAGGACTTTGCAGGTCTAAACAGTGTTTGCCAGCCGGGATCTCAGAGCAGTATTCATTGGCACACAATGCAGCAAGGCTCACAGCCCCCCGGGGGAAGTGTCACACCTCCTTCAAGCTCTGCCCCCTATTCCATGCCTTTCCCAAAATGCCATCTGTCCAAGGTGTGGCCCAGGGAGCTCTCTGTCTCTCACAGCGTGGATGCTGCGGCATGGCCAGTGGGACAGGTTAGACACCCACGTACAAGCACCGCCTGTGCTGCTGCATCCACACGGCTATTTTTAGTGCACTAGCTCAAGCAGAGCTAGCGTGTGTCTGTCTGCCCAGGTTGGGATGCTCACTCCCAGCTACACTGGAGACATAGCCACACGCAGCTGCTCTATGATCAGATTTAGACCCTGCATCAGTCTACACTGCAGGTGGGAGGTGTGAGTGCAGCATGTGCACAGAGCTGAGCTAGCTTTGATCTAGCTCGCCCGCAGCTAGCTCAATGACAGTGGTGAAGCCAGGGCAGGGGCATCCTCGCCTGCCCAGGACCCTGGCTACATATTCAGTGGCTGCCACTCATGCTGCCGTGACGTAAGTTCTGTTACTGAGCTAGCTTTGATCTAGCGAGAGCTGTCTACACATGCCACACTCCCGCCTCCCCATTGCAGTGTAGACATATTACATAGTCAGTAGCTTTCCTCCAGTCAGTATTATCTCACATTACACATAGCCAGTTATCCATGTACCAAACGTTCAGACTTTGTTTTTCATTCTGTGTTTATTCAAACAGTCAACAGACAATCAACAATAAACTAACACGTAGTCCTTAGGGGCTACCATTCGGCAGTTTTCCTCCTATTTTCGTATATGTGTATCCATGGCTCATCCTAGATTAATCATCATTATACCCTTGATATTTATTTGAATAGGAAAGTTAGAGGGGTTACCATGCCCTTCGTGGCAGCATGTTTTTATCTTTTTCAGACATGGTTTTCAAGGGAGTTTTTCTCCAAGCTTAGTGTCCAGGCCATCAGGCTTGTAAATCGTTAATCAGTATCCCTGTCAGTAATTGGGCTTGTTGCATTCTGGTGATTTATTATCAGGGCCTAAGTCAGGGGTGGGCAAACTTTTTTCCACATCTGGGTATGGAAATTGTATAGTGGGCCATGAATGCTCACAAAATTGGGAGTTGGGGTGCAGGAGGGGATGAGGGCTCCAGTTGGGGGTGCGGGCTCTGTGGTGGGGACAGAAATGAGGAGTTCAGGGTGCAGGAGGGGGCTCCGGGCTGGGGCAGCAGGTTGGACTGTGTGGGGAGGGTCGGGGCTCCAGCTGGGGCTGTGGGCTCTGGAGTGGGGCTGGGGATGAGGGGTTGGAGGTGCAGGAGGATGCTCTGGGCTTGGACCAAGGGGTCCAGATGGTGGGAGAGGGATCAGGGCTGTGTGTTGGGGCATGGGAGGAAGTCAGGGGTGTAGGCTCCAGGCAGCGCTTACCTCAAGCAACTCCCAGAAGCGGCGGCATGTCCCCCCTCTGGTTCCTACGTGGAGGCATGGTCAGGTGGCTCTGCATGCTGCCCTGTCCACATGTGCTGCCCCTGCAGCTCCCATTGGCCACGGTTCCTAGCCAATGGGAGCTGCGGGGGTGGCACTTGGGGAGGGGGCAACGTGCAGAGCCCTGTGGCTTCCCATACATGTAGGAGCCAGAACAGGGACATGCCTCTGCTTCCGGGAGCCGTGTGGAGCCATGGCACACATGGAGCGGGACAAGCCCTGGACCCTGCTCCCCAGCAGGGGCTTGAGGGCCGGATTAAAACATCTGAAGGGCCGAATTTGGCCCCCAGGCTGTAGTTTGCCCACCCCTGGCCTAAGTAGTTATTTGGTCTCCAACACCACTTTAGAAAATGTTGCTCTAAATGTCTGGTCTAAGACCGCAGCTAGAGATAGTGCCCATGCCAGACATTCCAGGGGCCCAGTCCTGTGCTAATACCTCGTAGTGCTTGGGGCATGAAAACTCTTCTCAGGTAATAGCTGGAAGACAAACCCTCCTAGCCAGAAGGAGACATGAGAATGAGGAGGCCTGCACCACTGAAGTCCAGAGACAGCACCCCAGTGGGAGACCACCTGCCTCCCATGCCCCATGAGCATCACATAACATGAAGGGGAGGGGACCCTGCTTGGAGGCTCCATCTTTGGCTCTGGCCAGCAGTGTCAGGCGCCTGATCAGCTCGAAGGTCACTACTAGCTGGCGGAAGGGAAAAGGAGCCCTGTGTCAGTTCTCCCAGCTCTGGAGCCTTTTGTGCGCTGTGAAGAGAGTCTAGCTACCTTCCCCACTCCTTTTTTGGGGTGTCCCCCCACAGATCACTCCACAGCTGCTGCTCACAGCTTTCCCAAGCAGCAGGAGACTGACATGAACACCATTCTTGACAGGGCATTGCTCACAGTGGTCTGAATAACAGCCATGAAACTGACCAGAGTCTTGTTAATGTCGTTCTAGGGCTGCTTGGCAAAGCACTGAGCCCCAGCAGAGGCATGGAGCTGTCTATCCACAGACTCAGGCAGCTGGCACTGGATTGGTTCACAGCCAGAAGAGCTAGAGACCTAGGTAAGTTTTGATTGGCTCAGATCCATGTCAGGAATAAGGCAGCCTAAGGAACACAGTATCAGAGGGGGAGCCATGTTAGTCTGGATCTGTAAAAGCAGCAAAGAATCCTGTGGCACCTTATAGACTAACAGACGTTTTGGAGCATGAGCTTTCGTGGGTGAATACCCACTGCGTCGGATGCTCATGCTCCAATACGTCTGTTAGTCTATAAGGTGCCACAGGATTCTTTGCTGCTTTTAAGGAACACAGCTAGGCTGACTGATGGACCGCCCCGCCTGATTGGCTGAGGAAGCTTGCAATTTGGTGGCTGCTCAAAGCATCTGCCCATGGCTGCGTTAGCTTCCGAGCCTGCTTGTTCCCAGCTTTGCTCCTCTCCTGGCTCCAATCTTGCCCTCGCCTTGCCTCTCTCCAGATAACCAGGCTCTGATTCCTGACTTCTGCTTCTGGCTATGACCACTCAGCAGGACTGCCCATGTCCTGGTCCCTGCCAACCCCTCCCATCACCAGGGGAAGCTTCCCACTCACCAGCAGTGAGCTGGCAGATGGATTTTTCAAGCCTTCATTAGGCTCCAGGTACACAGTATCAGAACCAACCATGCTAGTGCAGTGACTGTGGAAGAAAACTGAGCAACAGCTGTTACGCTCATGTGCCCACAGCACATGCCTGGCCTTGGACCTGAGAACTCCATTTTGACTGCGGTAGGGGAGTGAGACAGGACTGGGGGCTTCCAATCCTCCTCTCTCACTCTAGGAAAGTGCCTTGAGAGCTGGGAATCTACGGGAGGTGGCAGAATGAGCTTGGTTCAGTGTCTCCTCCGAATAGAGTGAATGTGAAAAATCGGAATGGGGGGTGGTGGTAATAGGAGCCTATATAAGAAAAAGATCAAAAAATCGAGACTGTCCCTGTAAAATCGGGACATCAGGTCACCCTACCTCCAAAGGCTGCAAACACACTGGGGGAGGGGAAACCAGGCCAAATCATATACACTGACATTTTAAAACCCCACCAGCCTCTGCCCTCGGGGGAGTTTGTGAGCAATGCACCACTTTGTCAGACTGAGTCCTGGTAAACTTTAAAGGGCCAGGCCTGCTTTTAATCTCATGCAAAAGCTTCTGGGTTCCTTCCCCGCACCCTGCCTCAGTTAATTTTATGTGATGAAAAAACATACAGTGCCATGGAAACTTATCAGGATAAAACCTTGTGATGTCCCTGTTGGGTCCCGTGATGTTACCAGTCAAGAGAAATGCCCTAATTATTTCCAGCCTAATAAATCCCATGCAGCCTTATAGGATTTATTTTGTCCCTTCATTGCCAGGGGACTCAATCCCATGTAATCCTGTTGCTGCTCTGGGCGTCGGGAGATTGCTTTCTAAGTGATGGATTTGTCAGAGGTTGTGTTGTATCAGGTGCTGTCTGGATACAGCCCTGTACCATCTTTAAGCAATTACACGGGACAAAGAGGGCAGCTACAGCCGGCCAAGCAGCACAAGGCTACTGGCTCTGGTCTGTTTCATGTTTAGCTGAGCGGTGCTGATGGGCTACAACTCCGAGCTGTTGGATAGGAGTTTTAGCCTGCTGATGTTAAGGAGAGTCATGGACTGCAACTCCTTCATGCTACATTAGCTGTGCTACTGTTGGAGTGCCGTCATCCCCTGCAGCATAATGTGCTGGGTGTGAATGTGCAACCACTGCCCTCTACTGGATAGATGCTGAACTACTCCTCTGTGTGCCATAGGCCTTATATTGCTAACACCTAGTAGAGAGTCTCTGTTAGCTCAAGTGGCAATGGTCTGTGTTGTTGGAGTAGTGGGAGTTGAGTTCATCCCTGCTGGACCTGGGAATTTCCAAGTGACTACAGGATGCAAAATAGGGACACGCATGAAGTCCTGTGTGGCCAAAGATTTCATACAATATAGTGGTGGTGTTAGCTGTAGCTAGAGCCCCAACCATAATCAGGGCCCCACTGTGCCAGGTGCTGTATGTATGTCTAGTGAGAGACGGTCCCTGCCTTAAAAAAGCTCCCTCTCATACCCTCATTGTGCAGTGGGGAGATTGAGGTATACAGAGGTTAAGTGACTTGTCCCCAGTCTGTAGAAGAGCAAATCCAACCAAGATCTCTCAGTCCACAGCATCCTTCCACTTCTTGGCAGTGCAATGTCATTCTCATAAGTTGATGCTAACCCCCCACCCCGCCCCAAGTTTATAGCTCTGATTAGTTTATTTCTCTTTAATTGATTTATTATTTGGGCTCACTTTGTGCTTCACACATTCTTACAATGCAGAATTAGCACAGTTTGGGGAAAACAAATACACCCTCCATATCTCTCTATTATATTTAGCTGCTGCTCACGGGGGTCCATCTCCTGGAGGCAGGTTGACTCTGGAGGGCCTGAAAGGGGGCAATCAGGGTAGAGTTGGCAACATTCCACTGCACCCCCTGGACAGATCAAGAAAGAGAAGAGCCTCTGGACACCTGCCAGCTCCAGCACTGCTTAGGAAGGGTTATGGGCAGCTGGCAGTGACTTCCTGCTCCTGCCGGCGCTGGGCAAGGTAGGTGCTTGGTTTGAGCCACCTCCTGTTCGGGCATGTGGCAGAGTGGTTCTGAACCAGGGTTCCAAAATGCTCAGCATGTCAGGCACTGAGTCCTTTTGCAAAGCTGCCCCTTACTTAAGGGCTTAAATAGCAGCTGAGCCGTGTGCAAAAGCTGGCTCCAATCAGGGGCGGGGGAGCTGAGCCCTTGGCAGCCTGGCCCTACTGGCTAGAGCTGTGCAGTGGGAGACCTGACTGCTGCTCCCCATTCTGCCACAGACCTGCTGGGTGTCCTTGGACAGGTTGCTCTCTGCTTTGTGCAGAGATGGGCGTTAGCGCTCTAAGGGTGTGGCTACACTGGCGATTTGCAGCGCTGGAAAGCCTCCACCAGCGCTGCAATTAGTAAGTGGCCACACCTGCAAGGCACTTCCAGCGCTGCAACTCCCTGGCTGCAGCGCTGGCCGAACACCCCTCTCGGCATGGGGAATAAGGATTCCAGCGCTGGTGCTGCATAGATCATAGAATATTAGGGTTGGAAGGGACCTCAGGAGGTCATCTAGTCCAACCCCCTGCTCAAAGCAGGACCAATCCCCAGATTTTTACCCCAGTTCCCCAAATGGCCCCCTCAAGGATTGAACTCACAACCCTGGCTTTAGCAGGCCAATGCTCAAACCACTGAGCTATCCCTCCCCCCAGCAGCGCTGGTCATCAAGTGTGGCCACACACCAGCGCTGTGATTGGCCTCCAGGGTATAAGGATGTATCCCAGAATGCCTGTTCAGCCACTCTGCTCATCAGGTCAGACTCTACTTCCCTGGCCTCAGGTGACCCGCCCTTTAAATGCCCCGGGAATTTTAAAAATCCCCTTCCTGTTTGCTCAGCCAGGTATGGAATGCAATCAGTGAATCTTTACAGGTGACCATGCCTCCACGTGGCAAACGAGCCCCAGCATGGAGCAATGGCGAGCTGATGGACCTCATCAGTGTTTGGGGGGAGGAATTTGTGCAGGCACAGCTGCGCTCTAGCCGTAAGAATTATGATACCTTTGCCCAGGTATCGAGAGCCATGATGGAAAGGGGCCATGAGCGTGACGCGGTGCAGTGCAGGGTTAAAGTAAAGGAGCTGCGGAGTGCCTATTGCAAAGCACGCGAGGGAAACCGCAGATCCGGCAGTGCCCCCACGACCTGCCGGTTTTACAAGGAGCTGGATGCGATTTATGGGGGTGACCCCTCTGTAAATCCAAGGACCACGATGGACAGTTCAGAGCCGGTAGAGGAGGGGGAGGCAGACAGTGAGGCTACTGTGGTGGGGGAAGCCAGCCCGGAGGAGGCATGCAGTCAGGAGCTCTTCTCAAGCCAGGAGGAAGCTAGCCAGTCGCAGCCCCTGGAACTTGGTGCAGAAGAATCACAGGAGCAGGTCCCAGGTAAGCAGCTTTTATTGCAATGCAAAGGTTTTGGGAGAGGAGGGGGATGGTATGGCTGCATGCCTGCATGCCTAGACATGGAATATCCCATTGATGTGGTCTGTCACGTCACAGTAATCTGCCTCTGTAATCTCTTCAAAAGTTTCTGCAAGAGCATAGGCAATTCGCGTGACCAAGTTTAAAGGGAGAGCCATTGTGGTCCCTGTCCCATTCAGGCTAACGCGTCCGCGCCACTGTTCCAGGAGGGGTGGGGGAACCATGCTTGCACAGAGGCACGCTGCATAAGGACCCGGGCGGAATCCGCATTGTTGTAGGAGACCCTCCCTTGCTTCTTTGGTAACCCGCAGAAGGGAGATATCTTCCAGTATTAACTCCTGTGGGAAATGGAGGGAGTGTTTCAGTGCTGGTTTCCCCAACTGCATAGCGCGGCAGGCAGGAACCCCAGGATCCCCAGGGTTAACAAAGCCCCGAAACAGGCAGCCTAGCCATGAAGCAAGAAGCACCCTGCTCGAGCACACCGCGGAAGGAAACCCCAGGGTTAATTCCTAAGGGAGATGGAGGTGCTGCGTTTAACAAAGCAGCAGCACCCTGCTCGAGCACACCGCGGAAGGAAACCCCAGGGTTAATTCCTGAGGTACATGGCACTGCTGCGTTTAACAGAAAGCCCCGAAACAGGCAGCCTAGCCATGAAGCAAGAAGCACCCTGCTCGAGCGGACCGCGGAAGGAAACCCCAGGGTTAATTACCATTACCATTTCTGGGAGGCTGTGAATTCTCTAGCAGTTGCTGAAATGTGTGAGGAATGCTTGTGAAACTTTAAAATAACTTCAGATTATACACAATGGAAGCTCTCTTAAAATGTATCATTTGCTGCATTTTTACAGTGACCTTGAGTAGTCCTGGGCCAGTCTTATCAGTGACTGAAAGAAAGCTGCAAAACCTGAGGAGGAAACCGAACAAGAGCAAAGAAGAACTGGTGAAGGCAGTAATGAACCAGTGTGCAACAGAGAATAAAAATGCGCAGGAATGGAGAGAAAAGATGCATCACTGGAGGCAAACAGAAAGCAGGAGAAAGGCGTTGACGCTGAAGAAAACCACGAGGCAGCTTATAAGCCTCATTGCGCGCCAAACAGACTGTATGCAGTCAATGGTAGCAATGCAGGCAGAGCACTACCGTGCCAAACCCCCACCCTCCCAAACCTCTTTCCCCTATGCACCAATGTCACCTCCAAGTCCCGTTCCCCAGCATCCAGGTTCTTACCTACACCATCACCAGCTGCCCCCGACACCTGTACGGTCACCTATGAGCCCAGAGAACTACGACCCTTACCCTCTGCACTCAACCCCCATCACCATGCAACAGTACAATCCTGAGGTGCACAGCACTCCTGGCAGTACATATGCAAAACCATGAATGTACAGTTCAACAACCAACCCCCCTGCCCGTGTACTTCCTTTTTTTTAAATAAATGATTTCTTTGATTATGAATCAGTTTTTATTATTGCATAAAGTGAAAGATAACAAACCCCAATGAAAACACAGGTAACAAACATCAAGGAAAACACAGGCACTTAAAAGCACTGTAACCAATGCACGTCACTCCTGGTCAAGGCAAAAAAACATTACTGTTGGCTTTCAGCCTCAAATTTCTCCCTCAAGGCATCCCTAATCCTTGTTGCCCTGTGGTGGGCGTCTCTAGTAGCCCTGCTGTCTGGCTGTGCAAATTCAGCCTCCAGGACTTGCACCTCGTTGGTCCATGCCTGGCTGAATGCTTCACCCTTCCCTTCACAAATATTATGGAGGGTACAGCACGCGGATATAACCACAGGGATGCTGCTTTCCCCCAAATCTAGCTTCCCATACAGACATCTCCAGCGAGCTTTTAAATGGCCAAAAGCACACTCCACAGTCATTCGGCATCGGCTCAGCCTGTAGTTGAAACGGTCCTGGCTCCTGTTCAGCTTCCCTGTATATGGTTTCATGAGCCAAGGCATTAATGGGTAAGCGGGTCCCCAAGGATCACAATGGGCATTTCAACGTCCCTTACTGTTATCTTTCGGTCTGGGAAAATGTACCTTCCTGCATCTTCCTGAACAGGCCACTGTTCGAAAGATGCGTGCATCATGCAATTTTAAAGGCCAGCCTGTGTAAATATCAAAGAAAAGCCCACGGTGATACACAAGAGCATGGAGAACCATAGAGAAATACAACTTGCTATTAATGTAATCGTAGGAAAGTTGGGGTGTTTCCAGAATAGGAATATGCGTCCCATCTATTGCCCCTCCACAGTTAGGGAAACCCATTTCTGAAAAGCCATCCACAATGTCCTGCACGTTCCCCACAGTCACGGTTCTCCTCAGCAGGATGCGATTAATGGCCCTGCAAACTTGCATCAACACGATTCCAACGGTCGACTTTCCCACCCCAAACTGGTTCCCGACCGACCGGTAGCTGTCTGGAGTTGCCAGCTTCCAGATTGCAATAGCCACCCGCTTTTCCACCGTCAGGACAGCTCTCAATCTTGTGTCCTTGCGCCGCAGGGTGGGGGCGAGCTCAGCACACAGTCCCATGAAAGTGGCTTTTCTCATACGAAAGTTCTGCAGCCACTGCTCATCATCCCAGACTTCCATGACAATGTGATCCCACCACTCACTGCTTGTCTCACGAGCCCAAAAGCGGCGTTCCACGGTGCTGAGCATTTCCGTTACCGCCACAAGCATTTTCATGTCACCCGCTTTAGGAAAATCCATATCATCATCGGATTCCTCACTGTCACTTTGGAGCTGAAGGAGGAATAGCTCAACTGCCAAACGTGATGTGCTGGCGACAGTCAGCAGCAAATTCCTCAGCAGCTCAGGCTCCATTTCACAGCGTGCTGAACTCACAATGGCAAGAAACGTGGACGGCGAA
The DNA here is from genome assembly GCF_016161935.1 of Mauremys reevesii. Taxonomy (NCBI): domain Eukaryota; kingdom Metazoa; phylum Chordata; order Testudines; family Geoemydidae; genus Mauremys; species Mauremys reevesii. Next base: position 1,621,346 of record NC_052638.1, read on the forward strand.
ACTGAGACTGCTGGGAAGTGAAGCGATGCACCACGGGGCGTTGGAACAGGAAGCGGAATGACCCACACACTTCCTTCCCCTTCCCACAATACTCAGCGCCAAAACGGCGCCAAAACGGGATGAGGTGCTCTGTGGGATAGCTGCCCACAATGCACCTCTCAGTACAGCGCTGGAAATGCTGCCAATGTGGCCACACTGCAGCGCTGGTAGCTGTCAGTGTGGCTACACTGCAGCGCTGGCCCTGCACAGCTGGACGACCAGCGCTGCAAACTACCAGCGCTGCAAACCGTAAGTGTAGCCATAGCCTAAGAGCCTTAGACGAAGGGCCACGGGTCAGGGCCCCAAAGCATCAGAGAATCCCAGAAATGTGGGGCTGGAAGGGACCTCGCTAGATCATCTAGTCCAGTCCACTGCACTGATGTAGGACCAAGACCAGCTCTGACAGGGGCTTCTCTAACCTGTCCTTAAACCTCCAGTGACGGGGATTCCACCACCTCCCTTGGGAGCCTGGTCCAGAGCTTCTGACCTACTTCTCCCTTGCTGCAGCTTAAGCCCATTATGTCTTGTCCTGCCTTCAGTGGTCATGGAGAACCATTCTCTGTAACAGCCCTTTGAAGATTGTTATCAGGTCACCCTTCAGTCCTCTTTTCTCCTGACTAGACACACCCAGGTTTTCACCCTTTCCTCACAGGTCAGGTTTTCTAAACCTTTTCTCATTTTTGTTGCTCTCTTCTGGACTCTCCAATTTTTCCACATTGTTTCCGAAGTGCGGTGCCTGGAACTGGACACAGGACTCCAGCTGGGGCCTCACCAGCGCCAAGTAGAGCAGGACAGTTACCTCTTGTGTCTCACATATGACACTCCTGTTAATACACCCCAGAATAATATTTGCCTTTTTCTCAACTGCATCACACTGCTGACTCCTTCAGTTTGTGCTGAGCTATACAGTGTTATTACATAGGTTGTACGTGAGCTGGGTTTCAGTCCTAGAGCTCCTGGCTGAGGTTGGTTTTAGGCGCTTGAGAGTATGGATCACTTTAGGACCAGTATCGCTGGGGCTGGGACATACACTCCTGCTGCTCAGAGACTAGACATGTCGGTGGGCTACATGTTTTAAGCTAACAGAGCTTTTCTGGAATTCCAGCCTATGTCCTCGACCCCAAGAGCTGGCTGTGCTCAATGCTCTAGGAATGAAATCCACAGGAACTGGGGGTGCTAGCCGCACTTTGAATAGCATTGAGTGTTGCCAATAGTTTGTAATGGGGTTAGGGATTTCTGCTGGGGTGTCTGCCTGTCTGCCCATCCCTAATCAAACTGAGAAGTTTCTAGTGCACCCATTGACATCAGTGGCTGGCTCTGGCTCAGACCGAGAGGCCAGTCACCAGCTGGTGGTGCCCAGAGGAGGATCTGTAAGCAGTGGATTTTTATTGACTTTTACTCTCCAGCTCAGTTGAGCAGTTGAAATTGATGCTTATAAGTAGTGTCTTACCAAATTCACGGTCATAGGATTTTAAAAATTGTAAATTTCATGAGTTCAGATATTTAAATCTGAAATTTCACTGTGTTGTAACTGTAGGGGTCCTGACCCAAAAGCGAGTTGCGTGTGGGGGAAGAGTCACAAGGTTATTGTAGGGGGATCACACTATGTCCACCCTTATTTCTGCACTGTAGCTGGCAATGGTGCTGCCATCAGAGCTGGGCAGTTGGAGAGCGGCGGCTGCTGGCTGGGAGCCCAGCTCTGAAGGCAGAACCACCACGAGCAGCAGCGCAGAAGTAAGGGTGGCATGGTGTGGTATTGCCACCCTTACATCTGTGCTGCTGCTGGCGGGGCACTGCCTTCAGAGCTGGGCGCCAGGCTAACAGCTGCTGCTTTCCAGCCACCCAGATATGAAGGCAGCACAAAAGTAAGGGTGGCAATACTGCCACCCCCCTAAAATAACCTTGCGACCCCCCTGCAACTCCCTTTTGTGTTGGGCCCCCCAGTTTGAGAAATGCTGGTCTCCCCCATGAAATTTGTATAGTACATAGTAAAGTGCACAAAAGCCCAGCTTTCACCGGGAGAGACCAGATTTCACAGTCCATGATGCATTTTTCACGGCCGTGAATTTGGTAGGGCCCTACTTATCAGCCGCCCCAGTCTTTAATCAGCCGGCGGCTCACAATGGGAAGAATTCTCTCAATGCCACTGTCCTCTGCGTGTGACGGGCCAAGGCTCAGTCATTAACGGAAGCCTTGGGAGCCGCGGATGCGAGCCGAGACATAGACCTGCATTGTGCTCCGTCTGTCAACACACTCAGGACCCAAACCAGGGCTGGGTTTCTGCTGTAACAAAAGCTGCCGTGGGAGGGTGAATGGCCTTAGCGAACAAGACGGCACCTTCAAAGGTCCCCACAGATTCCAGTGGTGACCAATCCTCCTCCGAGACAAAGGGAGCTCTTTGAGAGCCAGCAGTCTCTGAAGTCCAGTCCGTCGGCCCCCATTGCCATGCTGCTGGCCTCTGTGGCTAAGCAGAAAGGGGAGCGGGGACCTCAGTGCAGAGGCGCGTGAGAGGTGATACAGCAGCTGAGAGTTTGCTCCTGTGCAGACATTGCCGCAAAGCGGTGCTCCAGCTGCACGGCACCAGGGAACAGGCACCTGGCTCAGAACCTGTGCTTCGGGATGTTGGAAAGACCCTGCTTGCTGCTGTGCGCCCACTACGCCCGGGGGGGGGGTCCCCATACTGCCCTCCCCCAAGCCATCACTGGTTGCATCTCAGCGAGGGGGGCTTGGCTCCCGATCCCACAAGCAGCTGACTTTTCAAAGGGGCTCCAGGTGGTGGGAGACTCTGCCCTTAGGGGTCACAGCAGGGGTTGCTGGCGGCTGAGCACTCTGGCTGAGCTGGCCCTGATGGGTGAGGGCTGACGAAGTCTGGCCATGAGCTCTTCTGAAAGCCTGGCCCTGCGCTGATCAGCTCTGGCCAATAAACAGCCCCGCCTGGGAGCGGAATGAGTGCTCGGCAAACGCCTGAGAGCACCTCCTACAGGTAGGGTTGCCCTTGCCAGCTTGGTACCATTTAAAAACTGGACACTCCAGCAGGAACCTTCCCTGCCCCGCCCCTCCCCCCGAGGCCCCACCCCGCCTCTTCCCCTGAGGCCCCACCCCGCCCCTTCCCCCGAGGCCCCACCCACCCCTCCCCCGAGACCCCACCCCGCCGCTTACCCTGAGGCCCCACCCCGCCCCTCCCCCGAGACTCCACCCCACCGCTTACCCCGAGGCCCCACCCTGCCCCTTCCCCCGAGACCCCACCCCACTGCTTCCCCGAGACTCCACCCCACCTCTCCCCCAAGACCCCACCCCGCCCCTCCCGAGACCCACCTACCGCTTCCCCCAAGACCCACCCCATCTCTTCCCCGAGGCCCCCCCCCGCCTCTTCCCCCGAGGCCCCACCCCGCCTCTTCCCCGAGACCCCACCCCGCCCCTTCCCCGAGACCCCACCCTGCCCCTCCCCAAGACCCACCCTACCGCTTCCCCAAGACCCACCCCATCTCTTCCCCGAGACCCCACCCTGCCTCTTCCCCGAGGCCCCACCCGCCTCTTCCCCGAGGCCCCACCCGGCCCCTCCCCCGAGACCCCACCCCACTGCTTCCCCCGAGACCCCACTCCCCTGTCTCTCACTGCTTTTCCCTTCCCACACCCCCACCCAGGTCAGGCGGGACTCGCCTCTGGGGCTGGGAACTGCAGCCTGACACAGGTAGGAGGCGGCCCTGGCTAAGTAGGGGCACGAGTGATGACCCTCCTCCACACGCCTCCTCCACACGCAGTAGCGGGACATTGAGTACTCGGTCAGTAGGTCTGTCCAGACACCATCAGGTCCCTTCTTCGACTGGACTTTCCAGTCAAAAACTGGGCACCTGGCCACCCTACCTTCAGGGAATGGGACATTATCGCAGATCTGAGCATCTGCGCACTTAGCAACTCTGAGCAGTTTATTGAGTAGAAATGTTGGGCCTCTGACACTGTGGGGATTTGCTGGGGTGTCTTGCAGGAAGAGCAGCTGTAGCCTGACAACAAGATACATCATTCTCTGGCCATGGCCATGCAGAGGGTCAGACTAGATGATCACTATGGGCCCATCTGGCCTTAGGATCTGTGGGCTGGAATCACCAGTAGATTTATAGCACTTCTTAAAAACTGTGCAGCAAACCCGCTTTGAAAAGTCCCCCAGAGCCACAGATGCCTTGGCAGCTGACGTACGCAGCCATCCGTCAGTCACTGCTTTAGCGCAGCTGAAATACTCACATCTCATGACGCTTTGGCCGGGGGCACAAAGGAGACGGGCGAGAGCATACACAGCCTGTGGCAGGTAGAGGCGCCTTGTTCACTTCCACCTTGGGGCTGCTGCAGCCTTCGTTCTCTACCAGCTCAGGGAGACCCCACCAGTCAACCGGGTACAATTCGTCCCCAGAGCCGGTGAGGTTCCTCTTTGCTTCAGAGCATCCCTGAGGCCGCTGGCTGGTTTCTGAGAGGACTCGCCTCCCTGATTTCAGGTGCCAGTCTGTGCAGACACAATTTCCCCTCGGATACAGACACAGAGGGAGGGGCAGGACGGGGGGCACCATTTGATCACTGGCTTTGGAGTTGAGAGGTCTTGAGAGGCAGCCTATCCCTGCTAGTCAGCCTAGCCTTCCCGCTGCCCCCTGAAGCTGGGGGTGGGTGAGATCGGTTGCTATGCCGCTGAGATGGGGGGGGGCACAGAGTAGCAATAACAGAGTTTGTTTGGGGTAGTAGCTGTGACCACTTCGGGGGATGGGCAGCAGACAAGCCACTGCTTGTATTAACAGCACAGACTATGGAGCTGTAGCAGCAGAAAGGACGGTGGCTGTGAAGCAAGAGAGGGAGGGGGTGAATGTGAATGCTTTGTCAGCACCTTCGGCGCGCCCTTGGCAGCCAGCCTGTTTCCTGCCCTCCCCTCCCCCGACACACCTGGCCAGTGAGTCAGGCTGAAAGTGGGTGACAGTGCCAGGTCCGTGCCCCCTGCATTGATCTCCTTTGGACAGATGTAGAGCTGGCGAGGGGGAAACAGGAAATGTTACAGTTGTCAGCCATAAATCAAAAGGCCAATGGGAGCCCTGCCCCTGCCCCAAGCTCCTTGGCTCATGGCAAGTCGTCCCATAGGCAGAGCTGTAACTAGGGATTTTTGCGCCCGAGGCAAGGGACAGGGGCAACGGGTCCAGCTCTTCAGCGGTGGGTTCCTCTCGGAGGGAAGGACCTGCTGCCAAATTGCCGCCGTTCTTCGCCGGCAATTCAGTGGCAGGTCCTTCCCTCCGAGAGGGACTGAGGGACCCGCTGCTGAATTTCCGCCAAAGATCCGGACGTGCCACCCCTCTCCCTTGCCGACGACTAGCAGCAATTCGGCGGCGGGTCCCTCAGTCCCTCTCAGAGGAAAGGACTTGCCTCTGAATTGCCGCCAAATGAGAGACTTTCTGCGCCCCTCACCTTCTGTGCCTGAGGCAAGTGCCTCACTTGCCTCGCCCTCGTTACGGCACTGCCCATAGGGACCCAGAGCCCCGCTCATGGTGGCAAACCTGGGCTGCAGGCAGGGCCTCACTTCTAGGGGCTGGAAGGATTGACATACTCCAAAGCTTGGGGAGAGCTGAGCCCATCAGGCCACTTGCCGAGCGGGGCTGGGGCACTTTGCATGAGGGGAACCGGGCTATAGAGAACCACTGGGCAAGTCTGCTCTACAAAACAACGTAAACAGCCCTTCCTGCCAAGCACGTCCGCTCCCCCCTCCCTCATGTATTCACATGTCACAGCCCCCGTCTGCTACATGCCAGCCCAGCCACGGGCGAGAGCTGTAGTCTATTGCCAAGCGCAAGGAACTCAGTCTGTCTACATCAATTGAGCTCCAGGCTCTGCCATGCAAGGTGCTGTTCTGACATACAGCAAGAAGCCATCTGTGTCCCACAACACTTACAAAAGCAGGTGTGAGGGGAAACCAGGTCAAATGACTTGCCCACGGTACCACGGCAAAGCCAGGCACAGAACCTTGGTGTCCCAGGCCACTGGACCATGCTGCCTTTGGGAGCCAGCCTCACAGAGGAGTATTTGTTGTGCAGCTGCTTCTCCAGCGCATGTGTCCTGCGCAAGTCCCTGGTACGGCTGGCTCCGGCTCTATCAATAACTGTGATTAACGCAGCCTGCGATCCCCTGAGCGAGATGCTGCCACAATTTATTGGTGCCTGGAAAAACGAACGTGATCACATTTATAGATTGGGTATTACAGCTACATCACAGGGAGGAAGTGGCACAAAGCCGGTTATTGGTATAAATATTCCATGCCTGAGTGAGAAATACAGGCGTCCCCAGGATTTATTTACCCTGGATGACAAACACTTGGCAAGAGAAACACGCCACATTGGCTCATTAGTTTGTCTGGCCCTCTCAATTAGCTGTAAATTTTGGTTTTGGGTGTGATCTCGCCCCCCCCCCCCCACAGGAAAAATTAGCAGCGCCAATATTGAAAAGGCGCCTAGGAAGTCATCTCTGTTTCCCCTCCTACAGCCCTCTGGGAGTTCCTTATTGTTTCTTTTCCTCTGCCCCTTCCCCACCCTCTCCCTGTCAGAGACTCTTGGGCTGTGTGTGTTGATTTCTTCCTCTTAGCTGGCAGAAGCTCAGTACTGAGGCCAGGAAAGTAACATGAAGGGAGAGTACAAAGGAGGGCAGGAAAGGACAAACTATGATTCAGCTTCTGGCAGGGGAAACGCAGCTGGCAGAGAGCGATCTGCAGTGCACTGATGCTGATACCTCTGAGGGGAGAGTGGAGAGTAAATTAGACATGATGCTGCCATGGCCTTTAGCTGTGAAAAAGGCTGATGCTGCAAGTTTGCCCTACATATGTAAAGTTGTCTGATTCCAGAGCCCCTGCCTCTAGGGCTCTCTGGAGATTGCGTCCGTTTCACTGCACCGCATTGCCTGGCAGCCCAGAGAAGAGCAACAAGAATGATCAGCGAGCCGGAGGGGCTGGCTTAGCAGGCAGGGTTGGGAGAGGCCAGATGATGAGGCCCTGGAATCAGCCCTGCTCCTCTCATAGGCCAGGGCCAAGTGAAGTGTGTGCTGTGCTTGCTTTGAGGCTGGAGCAGCTGGGGATCCCCCAGGAGGAGCGGTGGTAGAGTGTGCCAGGTCGTTAGCTGGCGAGGTGCCTGCCTCAACCATGGAGCCCTGCTCTGTTCTCTTGGGTGCAATCAGCGAGGTATTGGGGCAGGCGCAAGCGCAGGGCCATTGCTGTGGGGATCCGGGCACAGAGCCTCTTCCCAGGGTGGGAGCCCTTCCCTTTCACTCCCACTCTCTGTACCCTTCATTCAGGGCTGCATGGCAAAAGCCACCTCTCTGAGCTCGGCACGGGAGCCACCTACCCCTGCAGCACAGGGAGGGCAGCTCACAGTCAGCACAGCTCCATAGGGATCGCAGCCTCTGGATCGCTCTCCTCCACAGTAGCCAGCAGGACAGTCAGAGCCCCAGTCCACGACCACCCAGGTCACCAGGGAGCACTGGCTGCCTGGCTCTGCTGTTAGAACAGCCTCAGTCTGCATATCAGGTGCAAGTTCTGGGCTCTGGTTTCAAGCAGCAAAGCAGCACTTGTTTGGGTGACATTTGGGCAGATTTGGTTTAGCCTCAAATTTCCCATCTTCTCCCCTCACCCCCGCCACCCTTATGATGTGGCGTTAGTGGCATCTGTATGAACTGTTAAGGGTATGCATGAGACCGGCTCTGGCTCTTCTCCTCCCGAGGGCTCAGTGCACTTTGCGAGGCTGGGTAAGAATTCTCCTCACTTTACAGGGAAGGAAACTGAGGCACAGGGTGGTGACGTGATTTGCCCAAAGTCACTCAGTGAGTTGGTGTCAGAGCCAGGCACAGGACTCCGTCCCACCAGGCTGTGATGCTTTCCTTCTTCAGAAGCATCCTTGGGGAGGTAAATACATCTTTGTCTGATTCTAACTCAGAGTACTGGGACATCTGATCTGCACAGAAGGACCATTCCTCTTTAGGGGAGCAGGGTTGAGTTGGGTGGGCGGGGAGCAGCTGAGAATTTAGGCAAGGAAACAAGGGCCTTTGGAGTAAGAAGCAAATGTGGCTTGAGGAACATGTCAAACACTTGCAATGACCCTAGAGTTTGATCATCACCAGGGAGCTGGAGTGGTGACAGCCTGAGGGAATCTCTCCCTGGCGCATCGTGCCATGGCTCGTGATTTCTGTGCAATGGCTTGTGGCTATGTAATGTACTCTGAGGGTGAGAGATCTTCATGGGAACCCAACTAGCAGCTGCCAGTGCGCTGTGCTGGGCTGTGAGCTGATAAAGGGCTGCCTGGCTGTGCTTTGAGCACAGGGGTGCATGCAGCGCGCAGGCTGAATGTGGCCGGCAGCAGCTGAATCTTTTTACTCTAAAGATGTGGCTCATGGAGACTACAGGTCCCAAGGTGCAGTTTTCAGAGTGGTGGCCGTGTTAGTCTGTATCAGCAAAAAGAACAGGAGTACTTGTGACTAACAAATTTATTTGGGCATAAGCTTTTGTGTGCTAAAACCAACTATAATAGCCACCTTAATTGATTAGTCTCATTATAGTTGGTAAGGCAACATCCATTTTTTCATGTTCTCTGTATATATATCTTCCTACTGTATTTTCCACTGAATGCATCTGATGAAGTGGATTTTAGCCCACAAAAGCTTATGCCAAGATGCAGTGTCCCCCCACAGGCCATACAGGGGGAGCATTGCATGCTGGGATCTGTAGTTGTTGCAGGCTATATGGCTGCGGGGCTCCAAATCACACAAGGAAGGTTGCAGTTAGGGTGACCAGATATTTAGTTGTTTGTCCTGCGTCCCAACCGATGTTTCACACTCTGATTTTTTTTTTGTCCTCCGCCAGCGGCCCCCCACCATGTGTCCCAATATTTTGTACCTCTCATCTGGTCACCCTAGTTACAGTCCATGGGTTCCAGCTGCCAGTGTGACTCTCGACTGCACAATGCCTGGGTGCCTCGGATTGACAGGCTCAGTGGGCCAGGGGTTGCATCATATGGGTTTTTGCAGCATCTGCTTCTACAGCCACCTCCCGCCAGATGAGGACTGTGTCCTCTCCAGGAGCCTGTTGGCCAGAGAGAATAGAAATTCTGCTTGCATCAAGCAACCCATTTGCAATGTGAGGGATTTTGAAGCAGTCAGCTAAGCAGAATGCTTCTGTCTCATTGCCCTTCTCTGTGCTTTGGTCACAAGGGCCTTGTTTTCTCTCCCATGCGTTTGTGGGTGGGAGCTACAGATCCCCTCCCCCCACCTTTCTTTCCGTTCATCTTGCTGCATGGGTCACTATGTTTTGATGAGCAATTCCGCATCCATTGTGCTCGAGGCTCGGAGAACAGATGCAGTTACGGGTGCCCTGTTACACAGCATTGCCTTGCAGTGTGTATGGAGACACAGCGCAGCGTCCCTGGGGGAGGAAAGAGACAGGACAAGCGAATCCTTTCCTGGGCCTGCTGGACACGGACAGCCCCTGTGGATCTCTGGCTGTCTCACACACTCTCATGCTCAGCCTGTGCTGCCAATTGTCTCCGCATTGGATCTCCCGACATCCTGGTATGGACTTCCCAGTCATGGAAGGGCAGCTCACCTGAGGACAGCGAAGCTACAGCAGTTTACCCCAGCAGGGTATCTGGCCCATTAGCTGTAAAAGATGTACGGGAATGCAGCCAATGAGAAATTCCTAGTGAAGCAGGCAGAGGACTGAAAGTTACGGGAGCGAGAGCGCATTGCCTGGACCAGCCAGCAGCCCCTGCTCAGCACAGCTCCACCCCACCCAACCTGCTCCCCCAACTGGCCTCTTCCCTGGTAAACAATCGGCATTTTGGTTGAGCTGAGCACAATTGTAATTTGTCCCCAGCCAGGGGATATGTGATCTGGCAGACCAAATTGCCTTCAGCTTCCTCTGTCCCCTGGGCCAGTGCACCCCATCTCTGAGTCCTGTGGGAACCGTGCCTAGCCCTTGCACCCAGGAAGTATGTTGCACAAGAGGGTGTTCTAGCTGAGGCAGCACGGCCTAGTGGATGGGGTGAAGCTGGTCTTTCAGGAGAGCTGTGTTCAATTCCTGGCTCTGACCTGCTGGCTAACCTTGGGCAAATCACCACCCATGCCTCAGTTTCCCCCGCTGACCTCCTTTACTAAGCACTTTGAGATCCATGGCTGAAGAATTAGGTGTTACTGCTTCACGGCCTACGGTTTGGACGTGCAGTGTGGCTGAGTTGCTGACCTTCCTGGGAGCCATCACTTTCAATAGCCTGAGTGGCTCTAATCTACTTGAAAGATTTTGACCCACAGTATTGTACAAACACGTTTGTATAATTTATTGTTTATTCCATTCTCACCTAAGGCCCCGACTGAGTTCCGGGCACTAGCCCTGGACATATACATAGTGAGAGATGGTCCCTGCCCCGGAGAGCGCAGTCTATCTAGGCAAGGAGTGAGAGGGCAACTCAGGCACAGAGCTGAACTGACATGCCTTCAGCTCCGACTACACTGGCTGAAGCCTCAGATCAATGCATTGTGTGGATCTAATTGAGCGTGAATGTGCACTACCCTTCCAGCTTCGGTAGTTGTGTTTTATGATTCCTGCTGTGTGTCTCTCCTGCTCTGCAAACCCGAGGGCTGTGCCTCCATTACACAATTGAATTAGGATATGCCACAATGAAATTAGGCTATGATCCCATGTAAATCAGGGAACACCCGATTTACATGTTCATAATGCTCTAAGCAAGGTGTTAAATGGAATCCTTAGCAATGCAGAAGGCAGGGTAAATTGACAGCTATTCTTGGCTTGTTTGTTCAGCTGGAAGCTCCCACTTGAAAGGATAGGGGATAAAGTCCCTAGATAAACAGCTCACTTGAAATGGACATGAACTATCAGGAGCTTGGGCCAGGAGTGCTTGCTCAGGGAGTGTGTCAGTGCAGGGCTTATAGCAGGAGGGAAGGGATTACAGCATTGGATATTGACTGACTTCAAAGGGAGGCAAATGGCTCAGTCAGACTCTATTGTGCATCTCAACCTGGAGCGGTCACGCGTAGGTGTCAGGGGACATGATCCCCCTGCTCTTCCTAGAGCGCTGGCTGGCTGGGAGTGGGGACCCTGTATGGGAAAGGCTGAGGCTGAGAACCCCTGGTGCATTGTAACACTGTTCCCTCCAGACTGTAACTTGGCTGGAGTTTACCCTTGTGGAAAATGCCCTATAGCAGGTTGCCAGTGCTGCTTACAGTGCAGAGTACAGCTTACTGGAGTGGCTGCCCATGTCTACACTATCCAATTATGGCACCCTAAATTAGGTCAGTGTACAGCCACCCTGATTATTACAGCGCTTGTGCATGTGCACACTGTGCTCCTAGTGTCACATCCTCTCTAGGAGCGCTTGTGTCACTAAAGAGAGCAATGCACCATGGCTAGGTATCCCAGCATGCAACTCGCCACCATCCAGTGCAGGGTGTTTTGGGAAGTGTTTGCGATGCCTGATGGGGCTGAAATGATGACTGGGAGCATGGGGTCAACTCCCCATAATGCAGTGTGCTCCATCCCATAATTTCATTGGCATCCCATACTATTTCACACCTCTTTTCAAATATCCCCACAAAAATCCCTCCTCGCTGCCTGCCTCTCTGACAAAAGCTTGGAGCCTGCACAGCTCTGCACCGTTGTCACGAGTGTTGTGAGCATGGGGCACATGATCCTGCGGTATTTCCAGAGCTGCAAGGAACATGATGATTCCTTGGAGGCCAGCTTGCTGTGGGACATAGAAAGAAACAATTCAAGATTGTTGGTGGCATTCACGGAGCAGCTGCAGCCGAGGGAGCGCAGGGTCTGGGCCTGAGAAACCAGCATTGACTGGTGGAATCGCATCATCATGCAGGTTTGCAGTGGCTGCAAAACTTTCTTGTCTTGTGGAAATCTCCCTTGTCATGGGCAATCAGAAGACACATCCACAGCCCTTCTGCCATGGCATGATGATCCAGTGGGAGCTACAGCACAGCTTTACACTTCAGAGTAATGCTAGGAAGATGGCTGTGTACTCGCGCTGTCTTTCCTGCCACAAGTGGGTGGGTCTTCAGGAAAGCCCAGTGCTCTATTTATGTCTGCTCTTCATTTCACCTCCTCTTCCATTGGTCAGTTCTCTCTCCGCTAGAAACAAGGAGAAGCCCCCAGACCCATATGGTCACTGCTCAGTCACATCCCTGGGATTCAGCAACCTGGGGACCCGTTTTTGTTCTGTGCTTATATAGCTTCTAACACGGCAAGGTCCTGGTGACTGGCTGGGGATCATACAGTAATAAGTAATAATAATTTGTGAGCCTGGCGTCGTCTTTAGAAGTGACTAGAAAATAACAACCTTCTTATGGGGCTGTTCAACAACTCTATAGAATTGAACAGAGAGCTATCACCCTCCTAGAGAGCTTGATTGGGTGGTTCAAAACAGCGGCTAGACGAGCTGTAATTCACCGCTACAGGGTCTGACATTTACGTCTGTAGCACCCTGTTCGGGTTCTGTAGGCCTCCAGTTTGTTTCAACTCATGCTATTTGGGGGTTTTCTTAAAGCCCCAGTTCCTGGAGTGCTGTGATTCTGTGAGACCTGCTAAGTCTCCAGCTCACATGATTTTAGAGAAAAGCTGTGCATGTGTGCGACCTCTTAAAGGTCAGAAACAAGAGGCAAATAAAAAGGACCCAACATTTGAAAAATCTCACGACTCTTTTTAGACAAAACTCTTTGACTCTGGAGACCTGACCCATGATTTATAAACCTTTGGGGGGTGGTACTCCAGATGGGCAGGGAAAGAATGATACAGCTGCTTGCTGCAGAAGGGCAGGTGATCAGCTAACAAACTCACGCTGTAGCTGTGCCAGAGGACACAGACGCTTGAGGTGATGTCTTGGGGGAGGCAGTGTTGCCTAGCAGATAGAGCGATGACCTAGAATTTAGAAAACCAGCATTCTAGACCTGGTTCTGGCCTGCTGGGTGACTTTGGGCTGGGCTCTTCAATGCTCCGTGCCTCCGTTTCCCTATCTCTAAAAGGGGGGTCATGATGGTGACTGCCTTTGTTAAGTGGTTCAGATCAACAGCTGAACGGTGCTGGATGAGAGCTAGGCATCGTTTGCTCTGCATGGCTGAGGGTCAAAGGATTGCTAGGAGAGCCTTGAAGGAACTGATGGGGACCAGGGGAAGTGAATGCTGCTGCTAATACTAGAGCCTTTGAGCCTCTCTCAGTCGTGATGAGATAGCATGGCTTCGCAGCACATCTCTGGCACTGTGCAAATAATTAGCGATAGTGCAAATAAGAACTCGTTAGTGTTGCCGTGCTTAATGGATTCGCCTTCCTCCGAGCCCTGTTTCCTGTGTGCAAGCCATGGCTTTTTCTTGCTCACTTTGCTTCCTTGTTGGTACAGCAGTTCCGGTATTGTATCACAAACGCCCCCATCGTGCCAAACTAGCCCACAAGAGCCAGGCCAATCCCCAGAATGAGCTCACAAGGGAGCGTTCAGCTGAGAGCCAAAGGGCAGCAGCGTCCCTGCTCCTGGCCGTGGAGGGTGAGGCCCATCTACGCTAACACATAGGTTGCCCTAGCTGCCTCACCCAGGGCTGTGAAAAGGTTCATGGCCTGGGCCCCATAGTGTCTTTTCTGAGTCCGTACCGTGCATGGTAGTGTTTCCTCAAGAGCTCTTTATTTGATATTTTATTTTACTGCCCCCAAACACAATGCCAAAATGAAAGTGTAAATTTCGGAGTGGTAGAGAAGAATGGGAAGATGCGTGCTTGCTATGTAGACCTGGTACCTACGTCTCTATGAAAAATAAAAGCACTAATGATTTACAAACTCATGTAGACTCAGACAAGCACAGAAAAACAGTTCAAGGAGCGAGCTCATCAACAAAATTGACGGATTATTTTGTAAAACCAGGCAACAAATGTTGCTGTTACTGCAGCAGAGGGTGCTTTTGCATTTCACACAGTTAAGTATCATAATAGCTTTAAGTCAATGGATTGCACATCTGTCTTGTTGAAGAAGACATTCCCTGATTCTGAAGTAGCACGGAAATTTTCAAATGCTAGAACCAAGACAGAAGCAATTGTTATCTCTGTGTTTGCACCGCATTCTGTTGATGTTGTTCTGAAAACGTTTGAAGAAAATGACATAGCTTACTGTGTAGTTGCTACAGATGGAAGCAATCATGGTTCAGTGAAAATATTTCCAGTAATTATTCAGTATTTCGACTGGAAGAATGGCAGTTTGCAGTCAAAATTGATTGAGGTCCAGAACACGCCTAATGAGACTGCCGACACGATTGCTCATTATGTAAAAGAAACGCTTGGAAAAAATGGTTTGTTTGAGAAGTGTATTGCATTTACAGTTGACAATTGCAATACAATGTTTGGAGGATGATGAAGATGGATGAAGATGGAAAGAATGTGTTTGCAAACTTAAAGAAGTTGTTGCAGAGGAGAACATTAATTGGTGTGGGTTTCCCAGCACACATTTTGAACAACTGTGTTCACCATGCAGCAGAAAGAATGAATGTTGACATTGAGAACATTATTTTTAAAATGTACCAGTACTTTCATATCTTCACTGTCCGAACTGAGCGGCTGAAGGAGCACTGTGAGTTTGTTGATGTTGAATACAGAAAGCTGCTTTCTCATAGCAAGACATAGCTGTCATTATTTCCAGGCCTTACAAGGCTGATACAGATGTTTCCGGCCTTGAAGTCATTCTTTCTGTCACAGGACAAACCACCCACAGTGCTTAAGACATTTTTTGAGTATGAATTAAGTGAGATTTACCTCTGGCACATGCATTCACTCATGAGTGTACTTACATCCAAGAAATCAAAAGCGAAAGCAATTCTGTCGTGGAAGCGCTGAAAAGTTTGAACTTGGTTCACACTATCCTTCTTGAACGCAAGACTCACAACTTTATGTCCCTGAAAGTTAAGGGACTACTGGCACAAAAGCGCATGGAAGGAATTGATGAAGTGTGTGACAAATTCTGTGCTGAAGTAGATAATATGTACAGTAGATGCTTAGAATATTTGGAGAAGTGGCTTAAACCCTGGAAGACTTCTCTTGTTTCAGGTGGATTACCCTGAGCGAGACACCAAATTGGAGTGATGTGGAACTTGTATCAAGTACCTGATAGATAAGGGGGTGCAAATTGATGACGTGAAGTGTTTTGATCAGGTCAGCAACCTGAAGAAGTTTACAGAAAGTCACAACAGTGATGAAGAGTTCAGTAATTATTTGCTAGCATACCAGAAGTGGACCAAATATTTTGAGAAATCCAAAAATATTGAGTGTAATTCAGAACTGTTAAAGATTGCACAGTTCTTCTTTGCTATTCCTTCTCACAATGCAAATGTAGAGCGAATTTTTTCACTGATGCAAAGCCAGTGGACAAAGGAAAGGAACAACTTGAATGCTGAGTCACTGAAGGGAATTCTACTTGTACAGTACAACTGCAGACAAACTTCTTGTAAAGACTTTCATGCCTTCTTAAAGAGCAATCAGCCACTGCTGGGAAAAATGCGATCTACAGAGAAGTATGTGTGGGCACATGAGGAGAAAGAAAATTGAAGATCTGGTGAAAGGAAAGGACTCCCTACATATAAAGATGTATGGTAAACTTTAAATAATTAAACTTTACTTTTGAGGCCATGTCACTTTTTCTTATATATACACTCAATATAGATGACATGTAGCACACAGCATATATAACAGTATAATAACACATTAATACAACGTGAGTTGGTAGATACTGGTGCAAATAAATACACACTCTCTCCCCCCCATCCCCCGTGGAGTGTCCTCTTTTTTGAATGTTCAGATATGGTAACCCCATCCGCTAGCAATGCCTTCCCCCTCCCAACTAGCCCATGTAAAACCAGTGATTGGCAGTTCTATAGAGCCATGACCCTCTTTTTGTTCTGTGTCTATACAGCACCTAGCACCATGGGCCATGGCCGGGCTCCTAGTCACTACCATAATACACCTAATAAATAATGCACAGTGTCCAGCACACTGGGGCCCTGGGCATGGCAGGCTCCTAGGCACTACCGTAATACACCTAATAAATAATCATGACAATGAAAACTAGGACATCTGAAGCCAGATCCTCAGCGGGGGCCCCCTCAGCCCAGGTGCTGATGGAGGCTGTTTTCATAGTGGGCTCTGCAGACTCAGCGCATAATGACTTTGGCACATGGCTCCTGGGGAGCGAAGTTTCAAGGAGAGGCCTGTAGCAGTGACTGGCAGGCTAAAGACACATCGTCTCAGCTGGGCCACTAGCCCCATTTGTGAAGGACTTTGTGGGCTTGAGCTTCACTTTGTGGGGGGTGCAAGGTGGATGCCTGCTGTGCAGGTGCAGCCCAGATACCTGGCGTGCTAGGCTCTGTTCGAACCACACATGGCAGCTGTTAGTCCATCTCTCAGGGCCTAGTGGCAGGTGCTCAGAGAGTTTAGCGATGAGGGCAGGCTAAAAGCCTTTACAGAACAGAACCGAATGCAGAGCTCTCACCACATACATGATTACGTGATTTGCATGTGCAAACTAGGCGCACATTTCCCGTGCACAGTGGCATGCCAGACTTTTTGCAGAGGGAGGGGCCAACAGCGTGGCCTAGTGGCTCAGGAGACCCAGATTCTACAATTGGCTTGGCTTCTGGGTGACCTTGTCTGAGTCACTGCACCACCATGCCTCAGTTTCCCCATCTGTAAAAAAAGAGTTACGATCCTGACTTCCTTTATAAAGCTCTTGGAGATGTACAGCTGAGAGGTGCTAGATAAGAGCCGGGCGTTCTTACAGGTGGCAGCCGTAGGGACTGCTACAAAGATTGGACTGGCAACCATGCTGATGCCGGGGCTGTCACATGACTGAGCCTTAGCCTCTGGCACTGTCACAGCCGGTTCAGCTTTCGTTCTCCTCCCTGGGCTGGCAGCCCAAGCAAGCCTACGAGGGATTAATTGTCAATTAACCTTGTCCAAGTTCAGAAGGAAGCAGCAAGGATCATAAGCTCCTTAGTGGTTGCCGAGAACTTGGCCTCTCCTTTCACTCAAGAAGCCAGTTATCCCTTATCTCCCTCCCAACGTGCCTGCGCAGAGTGGCTGTTCCTTTTCCACTGCCTGCCCAGCAGCCTGGCACAGATAGCAACAAGCCACTGCTAAGGAGGGGAATGCCAGGCCAAGCCCCCGGTCCGGTCAAAGGCCCCGCAGCTGAGACTCTTGTGTTACCTGCTCAATTGAAGGTATCCCTTTCCCAGAGCCCTAGTCAGTCCTCTGGGGGAGGTGTGTGTGTCTGGGGGTGTGACCATCTCCATTGCACTGTGCTGAGGACAGATGTGTGGCCCTGCAGTGAAGAATTGGACACACACACACACTCTTTCCCATTGCTCTGAAAGCCACAGCTGGAACGATGCGACACATCTGCCCTGCTCTGGTTTGTGGCCATCAGGAGCCAGCTTGCTCAGGCGTGATTAGTTATTCGGCTCTAGTGACACACGTCGTTCCAGCTGAACCTCAGCGGCCAGTTGCAGTGTTTCAAAGGCAGGCCTCAGAGCAGCACGGTCTTAGAACGGATGACGTCTTTGCTGCTTCATTGCACGTAGTGAGCTGCAGAAGGCTATGCTGTCAGACTGCTGTCTCGTGGAAGTGTGTTGCCCTGCTGGAGTTTTCCACTGAAAACCCAAAGAGCTCAAAGCACGTCCGGTCATTCATGAACTGGACCTCGTAACCCAGCTGGGATGTAGGAAAAACAAGTGAACCACATTTTGCCGATGGGAAACCGAGGCACAGAGAGGGAGGAATGACTCGTCCACAGTTGCACCGCAAATCACTAGCAGAGGTGGGGCTAGAACCCAGTGCATGGGGCTCCCTTAACCAGCTGTGGATTTGCACAAGACAGCTGATTATAACTCAGGGTTCAGTATCAGTGCTGATGCCAAAGTGGGAACAGGCTCCAGCTCCCTCTCCTGGGAGCTCTGCATGGGCTGCCCTTGAAAAGCTTCTCAAAGCACCAGCTGATGCAGAATGCTTTGATACAGGGTACTTCCAAGTTGCCTATCTCCTTGGGACGTGACTGGGTCCTGAGTGGGCCAAGCAAGGGCCTGATTCTCCTCTCACTCACTGTTTGACAGCGGTGTGGCTCTGCTGGCTTCCAGAGACATACTCCCAATTCACACCAATGTATGTGGGAGAAGAATCCAGCACTTAAATTGCTGCGCTGCCTCCTTGTGGGCTACTGGATACGATTCAGTGTTTTTTGGGCCCTTAATGATCTGGGAGCTGCTTATCTGAGAGACCGTCCTCACCTAGCACCCTCTACCCCAGGTGTACCACAACCCTGCCTGGCTGCAACCATTGGCAGGGGCAGGGGAAGAGTTCCATTCTCATGGTCCATTCAGTCAGCCAGCAAGGTGGCCAGCTGGCCCAGAGGTAGTTGTGAGGCGGGGACTGGAGCTGACAGATGGGACTAGGAGAGGAATTAAGAACACAAAACATCAACCCAAGTGTCAGCAGCTGAGCCTGGGATTAGAGTGAGCAGAGTCCACTTTGGATCAAACACTTCTTCTAATCTGCATTTGGCCAGCTGATGGGGCACATTGACCCATACAGGACAGGTTGGCTGGCTCTTACAGACGAGACAGATTGCTTGCGTGCAATCCAGGAGCGCCCTGCAGGAAAGGGAAACTCCATGGGGGACAGATGGGAAGCCATGCTGGGTGCTCTGGGTTACATCCCCCCACACTCTCTGAGCACCAGCTTGAGCTGGGTCCTGGAGACTTGTTTTCATAGAATCATAGAATATCAGGGTTGGAAGGGCCCTCAGGAGGTATCTAGTCCAACCCCCTGCTCAAAGCAGGACCAAACCCAACTAAATCATCCCAGCCAGGGCTTTGTCAAGCCTGACCTTAAAAACCTCTAAGGAAGGAGATTCCACCACCTCCCTAGGTAACACATTCCAGTTCTTCACCACCCTACTAGTGAAAAAGTTCATCCTAATGTCCAATTTAAACCTCCCCCTCTGCAACTTGAGACCATTACTCCTTGTTCGGTCAGTTGGTACCACTGAGAACAGTCTAGATCCATCCTCTTTGGAGCCCCCTTTCAGGTAGTTGAAAGCAGCTATCAAATCCCCCCTCATTCTTCTCTTCTGAAGACTAAATAATCCCAGTTCCCTCAGCCTCTCCTCATAGGTCATGTGCTCCAGCCCCCTAATCATTTTTATTACCCTCTGCTGGACTCTTTCCAATTTTTCCACATCCTTCTTGTAGTGTGGGGCCCAAAACTGGACCCAGTACTCCAGATGAGGCCTCATTAATGCCAAATAGAAGGGAATCATCACGTCCCTCGATCTGCTGGCAATGCTCCTATTTATGCAGCCCAAAATGCCGTTAGCCTTCTTGGCAACAAGGGCACACTGTTGACTCATATCCAGCTTCTCGTCCGCCATAACCGCTAGATTCTTTTCTGCAGAACTGCTGCCTATCCACTCGGTCCCTAGTTTGTAGCAGTGCATGGGATTCTTCCATCCTAAGAGCAGGACTCTGCACTTGTCCTTGTTGAATCTCATCAGATTTCTTTTGGCCCAATCCTCCAATTTGTCTAGGTCCCTCTGTATCCTATCCCTACCCTCCAGCATATCTACCACTCCTCCCAGTTTAGTGTCATCTGCAAACTTGCTGAGGGTGCAGTCCATGCCATTCTTCAGATCATTAATGAAGATATTGAACAAAACTGGCCCCAGGACCGACCCTTGGGGCACTCCACTTGATACCAGCTGCCAACTAGACATGGAGCCATTGATCACTATCTGTTGAGCCTGACGATCTAGCCAGCTTTCTATCCACCTTATACTTCTGAATATCCAGCCCATACTTCTTTAACTTGCTGGCAAGAATACTGTGGGAGACCATATCAAAAGCTTTGCTAAAGTCCAGAAATAGCACATCCACTGCTTTCCCCTCATCCACAGACCCAGTTATCTCATCATAGAAGGCAATTAGGTTAGTCAGGCATGACTTGCCCTTGGTGAATCCATCCTGACTGTTCCTGATCACTTTCCTCTCCTTGAAGTGCTTCAAAATTGATTCATGATTTTTCCAGGGACTGAGGTGAGGCTGACTGGCCTGTAGTTCCCCAGATCCTCCTCCTTCCCTTTTTTAAAGATGGGGACTACATTAGCCTTTTTCCAGTCATCCGGGACCTCGCCCGATCGCCATTGCTTTGACTGGGCCCTCCGCTCTCCTCTGAGTGTTAAAGACATGGCTGGGTAGCCACTGTGAGTGGTAGCATCTGTTGAAATTGGCACCATTTTAATGGGTTGGCACAGCTTTCCCTTGCCAGTGCCCAGAAAAAGGTGGAGATGGGAGACAGTGAAGGAAAAACAACTGGGGCCTCTTTTACTGCTGCTTTCCCATGATCAACAACCTACCCCACTGTGAGCCAGATAGGTTGTCATCCAGCAGATGACACTTTCCAGAAGACAGTGATGGACTCTTGATCATGACCATACATTTTGCCTTGAAATGTTTTCCACAGCAACAGTTGCCAGGACAACCTGCATCCAAAGCAGCAATTCCTGAAGTTTTCCACTGTATCTGCCTCCTCCAAGAGCAGATAAAGGGTCGGGCAGTCGGAAGCTGTGTGAGATATCAATGCAAGCTTCAAATGACTGGAAATGAAATGCGAGAGTGGGACGCATGACTGCCAAGACAGATTTCTTTGTGTTTGTCACTGACAGAAAACACACCTTCCCCGTCTTTGTCCGGCACGTCTGACAGATTATGTTCACTGGCTGCTTTAATACAAGGCAATTAGCTCGATAGTTTTGATTTTACATGCACAAGAGGCAGGGAATTCACAGTCATGGTGCCCTCATTAACCAGCGTTTGCCCTCGTGCCAGAGGGCAGTATTTTCCATTGCTATATATGGAGTTAATTTCATGTGTGTGCAGCGCATTACTGAGTTGCAGTTACCGTGAGAACCACAGCTTTGACTAGCAGGCTGTTGGGTGTGTCAAATCTGAACCTCGTGCTGCATCAGTGTCGGTTTTTGCATTTAATTTCTGTAGATTTGAGAAGAGCAGAGGAGAATGGCGGCTGCCCACTTGTATTGATGTACAAGTTCAACATGGACTATTGTTTTAATATCTATTTTCTTGTAGTGCCTACCAGATCTCTGGTGCTGGGTACTGTACGAACATAAACGACAGCCCCAAAGATCTTACCAGCAAAGACATGAGTGTCAAATGAACAAGTTCGATATGTTTATCAGAACGCTCCAGTGAGGAAGGAAAAAACATCCCGTTTCCTCAATTTTTGAACTCAAAACCTGCAGGTCAGATCAGACCTCCGAGTATGAAGCCCAGCACAATGCAAGTTCTGGGCTGCTCTCTGCAGCCAAGCAAAGATGGCTGTCCCAAAGGGCTCAGATCTTCAGTTGGTGTGTCTCAGCATAGCTCCATTGAGGTAGGGTGCCAGAACAGGGAAGACCAGGGGGCCATCACTTTTTACCGGCTGTAAGGGCAAGCGATGGGGGGTAAGGGGTGGAGAGGAGTGAGCCGGGGGGCAGGGTCTTGGGGGGTAGGGGCAGAACCTCAGGGGAAAGGGTGGCACAAGGGCAGAGCCACAGTTCAGGTGCCGGTGACCCCTGCCCCACACACACACTTTTAGGATGATTCTGTCAGTCCTGCATTGAGTTACCCTGATTTACACCCACTGAGGTTCCAGTCCCAGATCGGTATAGTCAGAGGAGCCCTGATTCCACTGAGTGACAAGGAGATGAGGGGCAGGGGAGCTTCAGAATTAAATTTACCTTGGAAAATATTGGTTCAAAACAAGACAAAAAATGTTCCACAAAACTCCAAACTTAAAAAAAACCATCCAAGGGGCTGATGTTTAAATAGGGTGACCAGTTGTCCCGATTTTATAGGGCCAGTCCCCATTTTTGGGTCTTTTTCTTATATAGGATCCTATTACCCCACCACCTCCATCCTGATTTTTCACACTTGCTGTCTGGTCACTCTATGTTTAGAACAGGTCGGGGTGCCTGAGCGACCCTGTTTTCGGAGCGGCAGTTCAGCCTAGTGCTGAGAACGGTGAGCTGATGTCAGTGGATTTGGGCTCTAAGTTACCTTTCTGTTCCCCTCTTTCTCACCTCACCATTGTCTGTCTTGCCCAGTCAGACTGTGACTCTCTTTCCCTGGATGTATGAACCTTGCACCCGGGGCACCGATTGTGACTGGGGCCTCTAGGGGCCACATAACATTGCTATTCCTCATCCCCTGCTGAGACGTCGAGCAGGTTAACAAAGGGCAAGTGATGAAGACCCAGGTCCAGTCAGGCTTTCAGGGAGAATCTGGGAAACCCAGTAAGTGCTGGCTGATCCGAAGGGTGGAAGATGAGCTTTGACTCCCAGTGCAGGGCCAGGCTGGGCTATTTCTGTTTGGGTTCTAGATACATCAGACAGTTTTTTGGGGGCTGGTTGCAGGCAATGCTCCCCAAAACCTGGCTGGCCCAGGAGCAGATCTGAAGCCCCTTGAAGTTGATGAAAAGACTCCCAGGACCTCCCCTGGACTTTGGAACAGGTCTGGTTGTTCTCCCATCGCTCAGCTGGCTGACCCACACCAGTGCAGACTGCTTCCCTCTGCTCCACTGTCTCAGACGGGTGGGACTGGCTGAGAATTGTCCCTCAGGGCTTGGCTACACTTACAAATTTGCAGCGCTGCAGCAGGGTGTGAAAACACACCCTCTCCAGCGCTGCAAATTGCGGCGCTGCAAAGCGCCAGTGTGGTCAAAGCCCCAGCGCTGGGAGCGCGGCTCCCAGCGCTGTCCGTTATTCCACAGGGAGGTGGAGTACGGACAGCGCTGGGAGAGCTCTCTCCGCAGCCAAGCTGGCGAAGAGCCTCACAGCTCCTCAAAGAGGAAGGAGGAAAAGGCAGCCCGGCTCAGGCTCACAGCTCCTCTGGGCTCAAAGTGTCAAACAGGAGGAAGAGGTGACAACAGGACAATCATGAACAGAGTCACTTGCATTCTAGCTGGGGGGGGGGGGGGATAGGAGGGATGAGGCTGGGGGGCTGGAGATGGATGGAGCCGTATTCCCTGGAGGAGGGCCCTGGGTGCCAGTGCCTCCATCTGGGCTCCTGGGCCTGGGCTCCAGCAATATTCAACAAGGGGCTTTTCTCCAGCAAATGCTGCTGCTCTGAGCTCTCCTGCTCTGCTGGGCTGCTGGCAGCCTGGGCGGGCAGCCTTTGGGAATCCCCTCTGGCGGCAGAGCCATTTTAAATCCCAGCTGGGCGGGAATCAGAGGACTCTGGGCCCAGCGCGGCCGGGGCAGAGGGGGGGGCCGGGGGCCGGGGGGGGCAGAATCAAGGGCTGAGCTTCAAAGAGAGCCCCCGCCTTTAGCCTCCTGGCCTCGGGGCCCCCCAGAGGCGGCTGGGGCCCGAGGCCCTGGCCTCTGCTCCCCCCCTCTGGGCTCCCGCCTGGAGCCCCAGAGCCTCTGCCTCCCACTCTGGGCCGTGGCTGGGATTTGGGCTCTCAGCTGCCCAGCAACTGCCAACAGCCCAGCCCCCCCCAGCCCCCCCCCCCCCCCCCCCCCCCCCCCCCCCCCCCCCCCCCTGTGCCCCCCCCCAGCCACCCTACACCAGTCCTTGTCCCCCCCCCCCCCCCCCCACCCCCCCCCCCCTGCCCCCCTATTGCCCCCTCCACCCCAGCCCCTCCCTCTCTTCTCCCCCTCCTCCCCTGCCCCTGCCCCCCCCCCCACCCCCCCCGGCCCCCCCCCCCCCTCCTACCTCTCCCCCTCCCCTCCCTATCTCCCCTTGCTGCCTCCTGTCCCCCCCCTGCCCCCCCCCTCTGCCCTCCCCCCCCCCCCCCCCCTCCCTCTTCCTGCCCCACCCCCCCCGGAACCCTCCTCCTCTTCTCCAACCCAAAACCATTCTGTGCCATTCAGACCCCAGCGTGTCTGGCTCCAGATAGCTTGCTGCTCCCCCCCATGCCCCCCCCAGCCTCCTCAGCCCTCTCCCACCTCTCCAGCCAGATTTGAACACCTCAAACACCTCAAAATCTCAAAAGGCTAGTGCTTGTTGCTTTTTTCTTCAGCTTTCTTTTTCCCCTCCCAACCTGCCTGAAGGGTTTGGGGTTTGGGAGAGAGAAGAGAGAGAGGTGGTCTCCTAATGCCTGGAGAAAGAGAGAAACAAAGGAGGAGTGAGTGTGCTGTGGCGGACTCTGGGGAGTGGAAGTGGGGGGGGTGGGGGGGGATGAACAACTCAATACAATACAAGTCAGGACTCGACTCTGGGCCTCTCTTCTCTTGGAGCATACTGTCTCAGGGCAAAACTAACACTACATTGTCTGACCTCCTGGCATTCAGCATGCCTTCCATATAGAATAGAATCATAGAGATCAGAAGAAGACCAGACCATCATGATCATCTCTGACCCTGCCTGATGCAGGCCACCCCCCAAAGCCCCCCCCACCAAGCTCTAAAAGCCCCCCCCCCCCCCCATGGAGGAAGGAAAAACCTCCAGGGCCACTGCCAATCTACCCTGAGGAAAATTCCTTCCCGAACCCCGATCAGCTGAACCCCGAGCATGCGGGCAAGACTCTCCAGCCATACCCTCTGGAAAAAGGCTAACAACATCTTATCATTGACCCATTGTACTAATTACCAGTGTGGCACTTAATTGACCTATTGACTAAGCCAGTTATCCTATCATACTAGGGATGCATCAGGCGAGGTATTTCCAGCAGAGATAATGAGGTGTTAGTACTGTTATACAAGGCAATGGTGAGACCTCATCTGGAATACTTCGTGCAGTTCTGGTCTCCCATGTTCAAGAAGAATGAATTCAAACTGGAACAGGTTCAGAGACGGGCTACTAGGATGATCCGAGGAATGGAAAACCTGTCTTATGAAAGGAGACTCAAAGAGCTTGGCTTGTTCAGACTAACCAAAAGAAGGCTGAGGGGGGATATGATTGCTCTTTATAAATATATCAGAGGGATAAATATCAGCGAGGGAGAGGAATTATTTAAGCTTAGTACCAATGTGGACACAAGAACAAATGGATATAAACTGGACACTAGGAAGTTTAGACTTGAAATTAGACGAAGGTTTCTAACCATCAGAGGAGTGAAGTTCTGGAACAGCCTTCCAAGGGGAGTAGTGGGAGCAAAAGACCTATCTGGCTTTAAAACTAAGCTTGATAAGTTTATGGAGGGGATGGTATGATGGGATAGCCTAATTTTGGCAATTAATTGATCTTTGATTATTAGCAGGTAAATAGGCCCAGTGGTCTGTGATGGGATGTTAGATGGGTTGGGATCTGAGTTACTACAGAGAATTCTTTCCTGGGTGCTGGCTGGTGAGTCTTGCCCACATGCTCAGGGTTTAACTGATCGCCATATTTGGGGTCGGGAAGGAATTTTCCTCCAGGTCAGATTGGCAGAGGCCCTGGAGGTTTTTCGCCTTCCTCTGCAGCATGGGGCACAGGTCACTTGCTGGAGGATTCTCTGCACCTTGAGGTCTTTAAACCACAATTTAAGGACTTCAATAGCTCAGACATAGGTTAGGGGTTTGTTACAGGAGTGGGTGGGTGAGATTCTGTGGTCTGCGTTGTGCAGGAGGTCAGACTAGATGACCATAATGGTCCCTTCTGACCTTAAGTCTATGAATCTATGAGTCCTGACTCCCTGTCCCTACCTCCTCTACCCACTAGCCCCTGCCTCCTGGTTTCACATGGGCCCTGTGGCCATGTGGTTGGGTCTATGATGCTGAGGAAGGGGGAAGCTCTTGTTCATGGCCAGCTGGATGTCAGTGGAGCTGCTCCCAGCAGGGCCCAGCGGTGGCTGGGTGCGTGTGCCTGCCAGGGTGCCAAGGAGCAGGCTGCGGCTTGTGGGGAGGATGTGTGGCGTGACAGCCCTGGGAGAGGGTACCTGGTGCTGGTGTCAATCACCCCCCTGCAGAGTTGGCAGTGGGTGAAGCAGATCTCGGCAGGCTCCCCTTCACCTGGGCAGCAGGGGCCGTCTGGGCCGTTCCCAGGTCCAGGGTAGTAATTTACGGAGTGGTACAGTGGGCTCTGGGCCCCATTGCTCTGGAAACAGCCCTCCCTGGACCCAGCCTCACTGGTAATAACCGTGCCGGATTCCAGAGCGCTGGCTCACCACTGAGCCGCAACAGCAGGGGCGGGAGGGGGCAGTGCGAGCAGGGCTTTCCCACAGTGCCAGGCCACTGCCCTGCTGAGGAGGGGATGCGCTGGGGACTAGGGGAGCTCTGGCTGCCTTCCCTTGCTGCAGCTGGGGGGGTCTCTGAGCCCCCCCCCACTATTCCCTTCTCATGCAGGCTCTGGGAGACCCAAGCTAATCCATCTTCTGGCCAGGGCAGGCCCCGATCACACATTGCCCCATTGGCTCCAGGAGGCTCCTGCTGAAGCAGGGTTCCTGTGGGTCTGGCCAAAGCCCAGTCCCAGCCTCACTAGGGTGATCAGAGAGAAAGTGTGAAAAATCAGGACAGAGGTGCGGGAGTTATAGGCACCCATAGAAGACAAAGCCTCAAATACCAGGAATGTCCCTATAAAATTGGGATATCTGGTCACCCTACAGTCTTGGTGACAGCTGGACTTTCCTCCCTGCCTTGCCCCAGTGGCTTTGACATTAACCCTTCTTAATATAGCCACTAGCTGCTCTGAGACGTAGACCCAGATGGGTTTGTCCCTGGGGCACGGCCTCCCGCTGGCCAGCTTGCTATAATGGCTACTGCGTCCCAGGGTAGGGAGCAGGGAAGGGGACAGCAGCCTGTGGGAACAGGCCAGGGCCTGGCTCATCACTCATGCCCGCACGGCGACTCCAGCAGCGCTCCAGCGCTCTGCGGGTGCCCCTTGCCATGGAGTTTCTCTGCTCCACGGAGCCTGGCGCCACACAACAGCCCCTGAGCCAGCAGCCCCAGCTGCTCTGGCCCATTTCCCGCCCCTCAGCTGCCAGGACTGCAGGATTGGTAGTTCCCCTGGGCCCCCTTTTTCCCAACCCCGCCCTGCTCATCTCCCCAGTGTGGGGAAATGCAGAGCCCTCTCGGATGGCAGCTGTCATGGCGCACTGCCCCTGGGGCTGGGCCCATTGCTCTCCGGGCCAGCAGGGGTTTCCTTAGGAACCCAGCTTTGGGAGCGGGGGGCCACGGTCCTTGCACACTATTCCGCCTATCCAGGCCATGCCGGGGGCAGGGGAAAACAGGAGCCAGGGAGCTGCCTCTTTGGGGTGATGGCCCAGCTTCCCCCGCTCCCCCAGATCCAGGGTATGGGGCTCCAAGCTGTACCACAGGAGGGCAAGCCAGCTGTCAGCTGCTGCTGTAGTGCCAGTCACCCTCTTGGCTGATGCCAAGGATCGAACAGGGACCTCCACAGCTAACAGCATAAGGCAGCTGCAGCTAGAGAGCCAAGCTGCAGGCACACCAGGCTGGAACAGTGCAGATCCTCCATGGACTGGCACGGGTGTGTATGTGTGTGTGTGTCTGTAACACACGCTCACCAGTGAACTACATCAGCACTGCTGCTGCGCCGCAGCCAGAGCCAGGCTCCCACTCCCTCATGGCACCTCCCCTTGCTCCCTGTGCCCGCCCTCCGGAGGAGTACAGCTGAAACAGCACTGACAGCGCTGGGCACCAATGCTGCTGTCCCTCCAGCTGACCTTTTCATTTGTAGTAGATTGTTTAGCGTGGGGAGCATGTCCCTGCCCCCAGTGCCACAATGTGGGGGATGTAATGAGAAGGTGCCAGCAGCAGAATGGGCAGTGCCGCTGTGGATGGAGAACCCCACGTGGAAATCTTCAGTCCCTGGTTACCAGCAGCTCGCATTACCCGGCCTGACTACCTTAGTCTGTGACTGTTTGATTCCTCCCACCCCCCGGTCAGTGGAGTAGGGGCCCCTCTGCATCCCCCTGGTGCTGCCCCCCTCCAGCACTGCCTCTCCTGCTGAGACGCTCTGGAGCAAATGGGGCCCAGCCAATGGGCTGTCTGAAACTTGTGGGCACTGTATGCACTAGGCAGTGACATGCAGCATCTGCCCACACAGCTGGGACCACATCACCCCTGGCAGAGCTGGCACAGCCATGCCACGTGCTTAGTCCAGGAAGCTGAACCTGCAGCTGCTCCCTGTTACCAGGGGACAATCCCGGGCTGCCTCCATCCCAGAGTTTTCTGTGCACCTGGGTGACCCCATTTCCGGGGGGCCTTAGCCAGGTCAGCTTCCACATGCGGGCGGAGCACGAACTCCAAGCCCCGGGCCTGGGCACTGCCTGCACATTGTTTGTGGTTCCCACACACCGATGGTGGGACCCAGCCGGCCAGAGGCCAGGAATTGTTTCCCTCTGTGCCTGCCAGGGGCAAAGGCCATTTCCACAGTGTTTAGTCATGACATGGGAACGATTTCCAGATGTTAGCACAGTACTAAGCATTGCCATGATCACCCCTCACAGAGACCCCCCCCACACCTAGCCAGAGCCAGACGCTCGCAGTAACGCTCCAAACTGGGTCTTTGGCGATCTGCATTCTAGACCCAGCTTTGCCTCTCAGCTGCTGGGTGACCTGGGGAAAGTCACTTCCTAGCTCCATGCCTTAGTTCCCCCTACCAGCCGCAAAGGGAGCCTGAATGAAGCTTGTCAAGTGCTGTGAGCCAGAGATGTGCCAAGTGTCACAAGGACATTTAAAAAACTTGAAGCTCCCAGTTCACTGGAAGCTTCCCACATCTAATTTCATTTGCTTTTCAGTTTTTCTTTTGATATTCTGCTTGGTTAGAGAACCCTCCCCCGCCATGGGCGCCGACTTATATGGGCTCCTGGGGCTTTAGCCCCAGGAATATTCACAGACAGGGGCTCTGCTCCAGCAATATTTGGAGCTAGGTTTCTCCCCTGCTGTGCGCTGCCGGCAGCCCAGAGCCTTTTAAATCCCAGCCGCGGCCGGGAATCAGAGGGCTCTGGTCTGCCTGCCGCGGCGGGCAGCCCAGAGCCATCTGATTCCCCGCCGCGGCTGGGATTTAAAAGGCTCTGGGCTCCCCGCGGTTGCAGGCAGCCCAGAGCCCTCTGATTCCCGGCCGCGGCTGGGATTTAAAGGGCTCTGGGCTCCCCGCGGTTGCAGGCAGCCCAGCGCCCTTTAAATCCCAGCCGCGGCTGAGATTTAAAAGGCTCTGGACTCCCCGCGGTTGCAGGCAGCCCAGAGCCCTCTGATTCCTGGCCCCGGCTGGGATTTAAAAGGCTCTGGGCTCCCTGCGGTTGCAGGCAGCCCAGAGTCCTCTGACTCCCAGCCGGGGCTGGGATTTAAAGGGCTCTGGGATCCCCGCGGCTGCCAGCAGCCCAGAGCCCTTTGAATCCCATCCTCTGTCCGCTGATTGCCCCCGCCCCAGACCCCTGCCCCAACTGCCCCCAGAACCTCCACCCCTATCTAAGCCCCACTGGTCCTTGTTCCCGATTACCTCTCCCGAGACCCCTGCCCCCCACTGCCCCTGGGGACCTCAGCCCCGATCTACGCCTCCCTTCCCCTTGTCCCCAACTGCCCCCTCCTGAGACCCCACCCAACTTCCCCAGGACCGCACCCCCTACCTGTCCCCTGATAAACCTCTTAGACTCCCATGCCTATCCAATTGCTGCCTGTCACCTGACTGCCCCTTCGAAACTCTGCCCCATCCAACTCCCCCTGCTCCTTCTTCCTTGACTGCCCCCCGGAACTCCCTACCTCTTCTCCAACCCCCAAACCGCTTACTGTGCCACTCAGACCAGCGTATCTGGCTCCATGCAGCTCCAGACAGTTGCTGCCATGCTCCCCCATGGAGCCCACAGCCCTCTCCCACCCCCAGCACCTGCCTTCCAGATTTGAACACCTCAAAATTCAGGAGTGCTCAAGCTCGGTTTGGGCAGCTTTTACTTCATTTCTCCCAAATCAGTTTCCCCTGCAAGGTGCCAACTGAAGGTGTTGGAGAACAGAGAGATCAGGTGGCCTCCTAATGCCTGGAAAAGAGACAAAGGCCGGAGGAGGGAGTGTCAGTGCCTGTGCGGACTTCTGGGAAGTGCACGGTGTGGAAGGGGATGCTGTGATGCTTTGGAACATCTCCATACAAAGCCAGTCAGGACTCTGGGGGAGCCTCCTCTCTCGGAGCAGACTGTCTCCAGGGCAAGAAGCTTACACCTTCCTGGGTCTGACCTCGGAGCATTCAGCCCTTCCACGTCATGCACTTTCCACAGCGAGTCTGCCCAGGCTGGTCCTGGGGCAACCAGAGGTCGCTGCACCCCAACTCCGCAGTCAGATGTGACTCTCAGCCAGACAGTAAAACAGAAGGTTTATTAGATGACGGGAACACAGTTTAAACAGAGCTTGTTGGTACAGAAAACAGAACCCCTCTGTCAGGTCCATCTTGGGGGGTGGGGAGCCCAGAACCAAGTTCTGGGTCTCTCCCAATTTCCCCAGCCAGCTCCAAACTGACACTCCCTCCTCTGGCCTCTGTGTCTCTTCCGGACAAGGAGGCCACCTGATCTCTTTGTCCCCAACACCTTCAGTTGGCATCTTGCAGGGGAAACTGAGGCACCCACACAGTATTCAGAGAAAATATTAAGAACATTCCCACTTCATCACAACAGATGCAACAAAATATAATACTGTATATTGAAGTAGGCAAGTGCTGCTTCTGACTTTCCACTTTTAATTGACCCTTGTAATCTTGTGGCACTGATGCGTTGTAGCTTCATTTTATATTGGCTTACAGGGCGGGAGCGGGGGGGCACCACCATTTTGGGCCCCACCAAAAATTATACAAACCTGCCGCCTATGTCCCCCGCCCCTTTGTCTTCTTTCTAAAGCCCTGTGAATCTTCATCTGAGAGGTTAAATGGCATTAAGAGGAGAGCTGGTTGGATATTTTCCAACAGAGCAGTTCTCCAGCGGAAAACGCTGATTTGACAACATTGAAACTTTTCACGGCAACGGGTCAGTTGTGTTGAAATTTTTGTGGGAAATTAACAAAATGTTTAATGTAATATAAAATGATACAAATATCATGTCCCAGTTTGGTTAAACTCTGCCCACACTAGAGAAGTAGACACACAGCTTAATCCGGTGTTGCCTACTCTCATGATAATTATTGTTTTCCTTAAAGCCCCAGCTCCTGGAGTCAAGTGGCTAGGTGATGAGCTCAGCCTTCATTCTTAAAGAAAAAATAAGTTTCTAGCTCTCATGGCTGTGGAGAAAGCTTCAAAACGCAACCCCAGTGCACCCAAAAGGTTCAAAAAGCAGAAGGCAAATAAAAAGAACCCCAAATCTTTTATTTGTACATAATCTCAAGATTTTAAAGCCAATCTCATGATTTTGGTTGAGTAGGATGCATGATTTGTGAACATTTGTGGTTGGCAATGCTGTTAATCATACCATGAGAATTCTCCCAAGCACACTGAAGTCTACAAAATTATGGCAGTGTTTCCCAAACTTTTTTGGCCATGGAACACTTTTTAGCCTATTACGGAACACTTATAATATTATTTTGTAGTCTTTTTTGGTTTTCAAATAAAAAATTGCGTTATTTATGCTCAAATATATTTTATTTTATAAAACAAAGCAAAAATACAAATTTAAAATAACTTGAACTAACAATTTCTAACTGGAAAGCGCGTATAAAATAGTACAAAAATCAAGTGCAAGAGTCAATATTAAAAACAGTGTTCTACTTAAAAAACCTGTTTACACAGACACCAAACAAATTAGATTTTTACTAGGAAAATCTATTTTTATAAACAGAAATACAAATTGGGATTTAATGGGATTGGTGTTTTGGCGTTTTTCTATCACAAATTCGTTTAATATTAGGAATAATGCTGGAAAGTTGAATCCTCATGTCAGGCACAGCACCAAGTCTATTCCTATATTTGGTTTTTGTTGCAGTATAATACGAAAATCCTGTCTCACACAAATAAGTTGTAGCAAAAGGAAGGAGCACTCGAACTGCACATTTAGCCACATTAGGGTACTCTTCTATTAGGCTGCTCCAAAAATTATTCAGTGGAAGATCCTTAAACTTTTGTTTCAAATCAGAGTCAGAAATTAAGTCAATTGGGCTTTCATAGTCGTGTGCAGTAAAGCCGACTGGTTTGGCTGTAATTACAAACGGATTTCGAGCCCAAGCATCATCATCAGTAGTTGTAGGAAAATATTCTAATAAAGAGGCCTGCAAGTCACGTAAGTGCTGTAAAATGATGCTGGAAACTTCTTCATGGACTGTAGAATTTATTTCAGTCAGAAATTCATGTACCATAGGGAAGCAGGCAACGTTATTCTGTTCTACACAAGATGCCCAGAATTCCAGTTTCTTTTTTAACAACAACATTTTATCCATTGTAGTAAAAATGGTCACATTCTTTCCTTGCAGCGACAGATTAATTTCATTTAATTTTGCAAAAATATCTGCAAGATACGCAAGTGTCATTAGCCACGAGGAATTTGTCAGTCATTAAATTTTCGTCCTGAATTATCTGAAGTGAAAAATACCAGTAGTTCACTATGAAGCTCAAAAAGTCTCACAAGCACTTTTCCTCTGGATAGCCACCTCACTTCCATATGTAAAAGAAATGTTTCGTGCTGACTATCCATTTCCTCGCACAAAATTTTAAATAATCTGGATTGAAGTGGTCGAAATTTGACAAAATTGATAATTTGTACTGCTTCATCGAGCACAACTTTCAGACATGCTGGTATTTTTTTGACTGCAAGTGGTCATCTGTGTAGAACACAATGGCTCTTAGTGCTTTCTGGTGCCACACTTATGATTCGCATTACAGCTCCCTTCATCGTCCCGATCATTGCCCGAGCACTGTCAGTACATACATCAATACATTTTTCTCAACTAATTTCATGCTTTCTGATAAAATTGTTGATGCAGTTGAATATTCCTTCTCCAGTCATGTTGTTTTGCAGAGATTCACATAAGAGCAGGTCCTCTTCAATAATATTATTAAATCTTTTTTGGACAAATACTAGTAGCACAGCAAGTCCTGAAACGTCAGTGGACTCAGCTAGCTGCAGTGAATACTCATGGCAAATTTTCAGTCGGCAAACTAGCTCTTTTTCGATGTCATCGGCAAGATTTTTAATACGGCGTGCAACAATATTATTTGACAACTGTACAGAATCAATTTTTTTACCAGACTTTTCACTCAACATGCACGTTACAGTATCTTTCGCGCAAGGCTTGATAAGTGTTTCTCCAATACTGTGAGCTTCTTCGGCAAGCACTATACGGTAACTTACTCAATAAGATGCCTCTGTTGCACTTTCGTTGTCTGTTTTAGCAATTTTAATCATCAAAAGTTTACAATTTCCATGAGTCACGCTGCCTCTTGAAAAAAATTATATCTTTGTCTTTGTATTCAGCATGCTTGGTTTCCAAATACCTACAAAGTTTAGCAGGAGCCAATGAACTGTTTGCTAGTATTTTGTTGCACACGACGCACTGCGCATCAGGAACATCTTTATTTCCAACACACGTAAAACTGAAAGACAAATAACTTTCATCATACTTTTGTTTTGTCTTCTAACACCTGCTTCTTCTTGTTTTTTGATATACTTCGGTGGAAATTCTTTCACCTTGGATAACTCACTAGTACTAGCAGATTTTTTGGCAACAAAAGACTGCGATTGTTCATCCTCACTTTGAAGTGTCACAATATTTTGCTCGTTTATTTCGGCTACAGTTGGAGTACCAGAAGAACTTGCTTTTCATTTCAAAGTTCCTTCTTTTAGCCACAAATCCATGGTGATTAGGTTTAGTAACAATATTTAGAAATACTGATTTTTGTCAAATTTTGTTTGTCACAAATATTTATATTGTTTTGATCGAAGCTAGTTTAGTTGTGCTTATCGCACACACGGTAAAGACCCACAAGTTTGAACGTGTTGAGTGAATATGTTACATTCAACATGGCGTAAAGAGAATGGTGTGTGCATACCGCTGCAGTTTGCGCAGCCTCGACTGGAAGGGGTCTGACTGAAACGTGCCCGAAAGGGGTAGACGTCAACATGCTTGCATGCCGCGTTCTCTTTACTCCAGGATATTCAATATGAGATCTCTCAATAACCGGAAAAAGAGTTTTATGTTAATTATAGTCATTCAAAAAGAGTTGTAAACTACCCTTCAAATATGCCAAATTTAAAATTAAAAAAAATGTAAAGACCCTTTTTTAAAATTACGATTCTTTCATGGAACACCTATTAACATCATGCGGAACACCAGTGTTCTGTGGAACACAGTTCGGGAAACACTGAACTATGGTTATGTGATGGGGGGTGCTCTACTCACACTGGACGGTGCTGTCTCCTGGCACTTCTGGGGATGAGGTGATGCCCCTTCCAGCAGTTACACCCCATCCATTCCTCCTCTGCAGCCCTTCCCTTACTCTCAAGAGCCACAGCACCCTCTTTGTGACACACCGCTCTGGCCAGGTCACTAGTGTGGTTCCCCTTATGCATCAAGGTCCCTGCTCTTCAGCCATCTGTCTGCTACACAGTCCCACCAGTGCCCCTTCCCCAGTGGCAGGTGGGGAACCCAGGCACACGCCCTCTACTCCAGGTTCTAGCCCAGGGACCCTCAGCCCAGCAGTTCTGGGCTTTCCTCTCCCAGGCCTCATGGCTCCTTCCCTGGACTGCTTCCTACCACTCCTAGTTTCCCCCCTTTTGCTGGGTGTACCAGCCCACACAGTGAGTGACAGCCCTGTCCCAGCAATGGCCCCTTCTGGCTTATATAGGCCCTGCCTGTTCCTGCCTCTCTCCAGCCTAAAGCTCTTCTGTTTGCAGCCTAATTGGCTGATTGGGCCCACCTGGCCTAATTCAGCTCTTGCAGGGCCAGGGTGGGGAGCTCACCCCATCACAGGTTACCAGTCCTACCCAATATCCCTCCACCTAACATCAGCCAACCAACTGATCCCCACGGTACAGCACATGCCACTCTTGCCACTGTTCAAGGAGAGATGGGATGCACCCTGTCACCAAATGAGTGGCAGAAACCGTATCTGGACAGCGCTGCACGCTCTCCATCCAGCGGCTAACAACATGAGCCACTATCAGGAACATAAATCACCACCAGGCTGGAGGAACAGCTACCTGGCTTTGGGGTCCCATGCCAGCTTCACAGGCTCAGGTGTTGCACGGTTAATGGCCCACCGGGCATGTGTGGTGCCCAAGGGCACCCAGGCAGGCTGTGGCACTGGAACCTGGGTGACCATGAGCAAGCCTCTCTGTGCGTCAGGGATAGCTAGTGCCCTTGTTAAGGTCAAATCATTTCTCACCAGGGCAGAAATGCCATTTTTCAGCCAGCTCTGGTTAATTATTAACACATTAATTACAGCTTCCATGCACATAAACTGCCATTCACAGGATTTTCACTAGGTGAACTGCTCCTAAGAGGAAGCCGTCTAGTAGTGTGGCATAGTGGATAGAGCACTACACTGAGGCATGGGTTCTATTCCCTGGGTGACCTCAGGCAAGTCACTTCCCCATTCTGTGCCTCAGTTTCCTGGTCTAAATGGGGAAATGACACTGGTTCTCTTTGGAAAGGGCTATGAGATCCACTGGAGACGGACCAGTGGTATTGTGATTGTTAGCGATGGCTCACCCTGCTAGCTGGGCTGGCACTGAGGCTTGTCGGCGGTGGGGGAGGCAGGGATATTGACCTCATTATGCTTCTCAGCACCCCGCTCAAGGATTCAAACCCCAAAACCTTAAAATGAAGCCATGGCTGCCAAAGTCTTTGTATGCTGGGTGCAGCCCGCTCTTGTCAGGATGGAGCAGTGCATGCTGGGAACCAGTGCCTCTGCCAGCGGCAAAGGCCCTTGGATAAAGATGGAGCAGTGCATGCTGAGACAGGTAATGTTTTCAGGCCACAGCTGCACAGTGAGGGAGAGATTCTCCCCGGCTCAGGCACAGGGACCGAGGGGAGGCAGTTTGCCCCTCCCCAGCTCAGGGGCTGTGGAGGCCCCTGTGTGTCCAGCATGGGGTGGGGAGCCCAGGACTAGAGTATTGGGAGCAGGGCAATGGGTCAGGCTTGAAGGTATCAGTGGGACTATGCCCCAAGTACTGGGTGGAGGTGGGGGTTCATTTGCCCAGGTTCAGCTGGAGCAGCAGGTGATTTAAATCACTCCACCCTGCTGGGGGCCCAGGCCTAGAATAGCAGCAGGGGGCTGCAGGTCAGGACTGAGGGGCATCAGCAAAGCCATGGGGCTGGGGAGGAGCCCAGGTTTGGGATAGCAGGGGTGGGGGTTGCAGGTTAGGAGCAAGGGGCATTGGCAGAGCTGGGGGCAGGGAGAGCCCAGGGCTGGAATAGAAGGGAGGCTGTGGGTTGGGATTGAGGGCGTCAGCTGCACCATTAGCACAGTCACAACCCAGCCCCTTTGCTCGGTGATGAGCCATGCCCTGCCTGGAGACGGTCTAGCCCTTGGAAGTATGAAGGCCTATTGAGCTCCCTGGCCCTGGAATCTCCCTTGGTCGTGGACTGGGGCAGCGTAATCTAGCGATTAGAGCACAGGACGGGAGCTGGGTGATTTGGATTCTGCTCCCAGCTCCGCACTACGGGCACTGGAGATGGGGGCCCCGCTTCTGAGTAATGGAAGTGCAGGGCCTCCCACCATCCGGAGCTGGGTGGCATAACAGCCCTTCCCTTGGCGTGGCTGCCTCTCCCTCATGATGGAGAGGTGGTCGGGCCAAAGCTGAGTGATGTTGTGGCCCTGTGCGCCCGGTCACAGCACCACTCCCTCAGAGCCATCTCCAGCCCAGCAGCCCCTCTGCTCAAGGCTGGATCACAAGCCAGGGAGGTGGCCGTGTGTGGGGCCAGGTGCAGAACTGCTGTGCTGGGTAACAATGCAGCTGCACACAGAGTTGTGGCTATGCTGCACAACCGGGCTGCAGCAGGGCTACCGCGAAGAGCCCCTGCACTCACCCAGCCCTTGGGATGCCAGAGCACTCACCAGGGAGCTGCAGATGGAGCCTTCTCAGCAGCTGGCCGTAACACGGGGAGACCCGCAAAGCTGCCAGCCCACAGCAGCCCTCTTAGCAATGCCTTCCTCCCCCACCCCCACACACCACGGATTCCATCAGACACACGCCCGCCTGAGCATGGCTCACCTGAGCTCAGAGCAGGGAGAAAATCACAGCGGGGACAGGAGCTCAGTTCCGGGCAAGCTGCGCACTCCCGAGCAGGGGCAGAAGAGGGGGGAGGCCAGTTGTCAGGACAGGGCCAGCGCTAGAGCAGGGGCAACCTACCAAAAGCACCAGGCAGCTGGGAGGATCCCCAGCAAGACCATGACGTTGAGCCAACTGGAGTGGCTGCTTTCATGAGGAGCCAGTAGATCTGCCTTGGGGTTGCCCAGTTAGGCTGGGCCCTTAGGAGTCGCAGGTCGTTACCAGGGATGGCTCCTCAGGTTCAGAACACCCCTCACACCAATCCCATGCAGACCCTCTGTCCTTCTGAGGCCTTGTCTTCACCA
Source organism: Mauremys reevesii (assembly GCF_016161935.1). Lineage (NCBI taxonomy): Eukaryota > Metazoa > Chordata > Testudines > Geoemydidae > Mauremys > Mauremys reevesii. Next base: position 1,658,896 of record NC_052638.1, read on the forward strand.
TAGCTACGTGTTATAGCTCGATGGCTGACCCAGGCCTCTGCCACACAAAAACTCCTGTGCAGTGGTGGAACGACCAGGGTCAAAGGGCAGAACTTGTCAGCTGCTAACATGACCTGGACACAGGCTGGCGCCACGATACAAAGCTCAAGGGCCGCTAGTCCTCCAAGGCCTTCCAAGAACTCCCCAGGGGCCCTTTCTAGCCATCTTCTGGATTGGAAGTCGCCAATCCATAGAATTCAGTGTTTGAACCCCACATCCACCAACTGGAGGGGCTCGGATACGGTGATCCAGCAATGGGTCCTGACCCAAACGTTGGTGTTTTGCTTTATAATGGGCCCATCCCAACTCGTCCTGGCACGTAGCAGGCACTGGGCCGAGTTACGTGCTGGAGGTAGTGAGGTCTGCCTGCCTGCCATGCTGTGGATATTGCAACAGTACACACCCCTGCCAGCAAACAGGATGGGCCAGAGCAGCCCAGGGACGGAACTAGATTTGCTGGAGCTGTGCCTGTTTGCACCAGATGAGCATCTGGTCCCTCTTGCTTTCTGTGATTCCAGTTTGACCTTCTACTGCCTGCAGCCTTGGGTCACGGGTTTGCAGAGCAGCAAATCACCCCACCCTCTGAATGAGACCCTCCGCGGCATTGTCCGTGTGGCTCTTCCATCTGATCCCAGACTCCAGGGGCCCTAAGTGCTCTGCCTGGGACTCGACTTTCTCTGGGCTGAAGTTAGCTTAGGCGCCCGAAACAACATGTCTGCACCCCGGTCTTTGTGATCCTGCTGTCAGAATATGCCAAGGGAGGCGAAATGCTGAAAAGCAGAGATGCCCCACCCAAATCGGCCTGCCTGAACCTCCTTCCATGCTGCTTCTTGGTGCCATACCCTGCTCCCTGCATTTCCTGCTGCTTGGGGGGTTTGGGGAGGGGTGGATCAAGCCCGTCGCCCTGAGGTGAAAGTAAGCGGGTACGGCTTCCGCGGCGGGGATTTAAAGGGCTCTGGGCTCCCTGCAGCTGCAGGCAGCCCAGAGCCCTTTGAATCCCACCCACAGCTCCAGCGGCCGGGCTGGGGCCAGGATTTAAAGGGCTCAGAGCTCCCACGGCTGCAGGCAGCCCAGAGCCCTTTGAATCCCGCCCGCACCTCCGGCAGCTGGGCTGGGGCTGGATTTAAAGGGCTCAGATCTCCCACTGCAGCAGGGAGCCCAGAGCCCTTTGAATCTCGTCCTCAGCTCCGGTGGCTGGGCTGGGGACGGATTTAAAGGGCTCAGAGCTCCCCACAGCAGCAGGAGCTCCAGGCCCTTTAAATCCCAGCCCTAGACCGGCAAGGCTCGGGGTGGTGGGGATTTAAAGGGCCCGGAGCTCTGCAGCGGCCGGAGCCCCGGGCCCTTTAACTTTCCCCTGAGCCCAGGGCCTCCCAGCCACCTCTGCAGCTGAGAGCCCCGGGTTGATTTAAAGGCCCTGGGGCTCCCAGCCACAGCCAGTGCACCAGGGCCTTTAAATCTTGAGAGGCCCCGCCTCTTCCGGTTAGGCCCCATCTCTCCTGGTTAGGCCTCACCTCTTCCGGTTGAGGCCACGCCCCCCTCAGGACTCCAGCAGTACCGATAAGTCCTGTAAGTTACTTTCACCCCTGCCATCGCCTCTCATCTGCTTAGCAGCAAGTTCCATGAGGAATCTGCCGTCTTTAGGGAGCACAGGGTGCGAACAGTAATGCTCAGTGCTGCCGCAGTGGGCCCCCCTATTTCCCAGTGCTGAACAAAGCAGGGTAGGGTCATTATTCCCCTTGCACAGCTGGGGGCCAAGGGCCAGGAGTAGGTGCCTCACCCAAGGTGACACAGCGAGGCTGTAGCAGAGCCAGGGCAGAGCTCGCATCTCCGAACAGTCTCCAGAGGCTGATCCACCAGAGCACACCAGCCAGCATGGAACATGATCACAGCACAACAGGGGACACAGTATCATGAGGGGGGTTGACAGGCCGGACACGCTGGGTTCTAAGTTTAATTTTCAGGCCCTGCTGAGCAGTAGCAGGAGCATCTCTGAAGATCTGGACCAAAAAGGCCCTCTCAGTTTACGTCCCTGGTTTCCCCCTCCTTCTCCTCTGCAGTACAGGACTGAATTACCGAGCAGACAGTGTGGGCACGGCTAGGGAGACAGGACATGCTGCTACAGCTGGGTAATTCCAAAAAACGGAAACAAATATTTGTTCCATGTTGAGCTGAAGAAGAAATTGTTCAAAACTGTCAGCAAAGCAAAACATCCAACCCAATTTCATTTCCGGTTGGCTGAACCATTTCACTTCCATGATTCATTTTGAGTTTGACAGATTTTTTAAAAACATTTGTTTAAAAATTAAAATGGAAAGAAATTATGAAGCAAAAAAAGTCGCTTTGAGTAGAAGAATCTGAACCTTTCAACTTCTCCAAAAACAATTTGACTCAGCGAAACACACACAAACTCATGGAATGTTTCAGTGGGGCTGAAGCTGCGTTTTTCGTCCCCCAAAATTTTGGCTGAAAAATTTCACCCCACTGGGTCGATCACATCAGGGACCCGTCCAGAGGCAGTGCTCTGTATCCCCAATGGAGCACAGCATCCCTTTTGAATCTCACCCCTTCCCTCCCAATAGAGCCTGCGTCCCAGCACCCAGAGACCAACCAAGCTAGTGATTGTGGTTTCCTTCCCTGCAGGGCCGTCCTTAGGATTTATGGTGCCCTAGGCGGGATTATTAAACTGGTGCCCCTGTGCCTGTCTTGCTCTTAGCAACACAAACATAAGCTTACACTATTGGAAGACTTGCCACATGCATGTTATTAAAACCAGTTTAACTTAATTAAGCACACTGTAATGCTGATGGACTAGCACTAAAGTAGCAGCATTATAGAAAAAATACTGATTTGACAGAATGATGCAAATAATATAATTTTTTTAATTTGTCAACATTTTATTAGAAATGTATATGAAGAGGTATTGAAACAAGGATTTGTTTTTAATTAAAAGCAATCTTTCTGGCTTTTTTGGCTGCAAAATCAGTAATAATGTCATCGTATGACAAAGACAAAGTGATGCCTTGTTTGATTGCAAGAATAGCAAGACCAGTCAAGTGTTCCTGACTCCTTGTAGAGCGGAGATAATTTTTAATGAGCTTTAGTTTTGAGAAACTCCATTCTCCTGATGCTACTGTTACAGGACTTGTCAGTAGAATACGAGTGGCAATGTACACATTAGGATATATGTCAACAAGTTTGCTGGTATGAATAAACCGTGCAACGTCCATCATCGATTTTGCATGGGGCAACATTGATGACAGTGTACTCAATTCTTCATACAGTTCAAGTTCATTTAAATCAAAACGATCGCCGTGCTTCAGGAGGCTCTCTAGGTCAGGGGTCCCCAACGCGGTGCCCATGGGTGCCATGGCGCCCGCAGGGGCCTCTCAGTGCACCTGCGTACTGGCCGGCGGACAAGCATCCGCCGAAATGCCACCAAAATTCGGTGGCATTTTGGTGGCGATGCCTCTGGATGATGCCGCTTGCCGCCGACAAGCAGCGTCATCCAGAGGCATCGCCGCTGAAATGCCACCGAATTTCGGCAGCATTTCGGCAGATGCTCGTCCACCGCCACCGTCCTTCGTCTGGCACCCGCCAGATGAAGAAGGTTGGGGACCACTGCTCTAGGTTCTTGCACTTTGTCATTAGTTGCTCTTGTTTTCCTATTTTGTTGAATTTAGTCCCGCTCAGCCCGCCTACCAGCTGAGTGAATGGAATCCCAGGCCGACAGCGGGTTGAGTGGCTCAGCCACTAGCCTGCTCAGCCCGCTGCCAGCCTGGGGTTCCTTGGGGGTCCCCAGGTCAGCAGTGGGTGCTGAGTGGGGCTGGCGGCCGGGACCCCGGGTGACAGTGGGGCAGCAGCTGGAACCCCAGAGCAGCGGCGGGCTGAGCCACTCAGTCCGCCGCTGCATGCCATCAAAAATCAGCTCACGGGCCACCTTTGGCACGTGTGCTGTAGGTTGCCGACCACTGCTCTATACACTAGTAAGGAGATGAGCATATTACAGTTGTTGGAGGGCTCTATTTAGCAGTAACAGGGCTATAGGAAAGTCAGTCAACATTTTTTGTTTCTCTGATGAAAACTGGCCCACTCCCTTCCCCATACCAAACTTGTCACAAATAATTGTCAACAACTTAATTTTCTGCTAGTTTTTGGCTAAGATATTGATTTTAAAAAAAAATATATTGAAATTGAATTCAGGATTGTTAGCAAGCATTTTTGGCGAACAAATTTGTTAAATGACAATCTAAATGGCAACACAGTACTGCTTTCATGTTTGGCTCACCCCCCAGCCTGCTGGTCCAACAGCTGCAGTAGAGGAGGAGATAGGTGGAAAACTGCAGGACCCCAAAATCCACCTCTTGGGGTGCAGAGCTGCAACAGCAGCAGCAAACCCTCAGATCTGATCACACGCCAATGGGCAACAAACCATGGTGAAGTTAGCACAGCATCTGATCTCAGGGACGGGGCACCCATGGAGCCACAGCAGCTCATCTTGCCCTCTGCAGCTGCCCCCGGATGAGATGGATCGCTGCCAGCCCGGGAGAAAGACATGCTCCCCAGCTAGGGTGACCAGATGTCCTGATTTGATAGGGCCAGGCCCGATATTTGGGCCTTTGTCTTATATAGGCACCAATTACCCTCACCTAGAATGACCAGACAGCAAGTGTGAAAAATCAGGACGGGGAGTGGGGGGTAATAGGAGCCTATATAAGAAAAAAACCCAAAAATCGGGACTGTCCTTATAAAATCAGGACATCTGGTCACCCTACAGGTGAGTTCCTTCCCCCACCCCTTCCCAGAGACCCCAGCAGCCAATCGCCTCCCTCAGACTGTGCTCTCTCTAGGACCCAGCAGTGCTGCTCTTACATGCTCCACTGCTTCCCGTCTGTCCGGGCTCCTAGCAGAGCGGTGCCCCCAGACCTAGTGGTGCCCTAGGCGGCTGCCTGTTCTGCCTATGGCTAAGGACGGCCCTGCCCGTAGCTTCCTTTTAATCAGCACTGAAACCTAGGGCTCAGAGGGGCCCCAGCTGGGGGCGTGTGGGGAGATCAAATAGAGCTGCCTGCTGCTTTGAAAACCTCTTTGTGCAAACTCTCTGACCCTGCTGGCGGTAAGAATTTGAGGAATCAGGCAGCTGTCGCAGGGCCTGGGAATGGCCATCCCTGCTCTGAGTGAAGGGAAGTTGGTAATTCCAGCAAGGCTTAATGTGTGCTATATGTAGCCTGCCACACCATGGGCCTGATGAACTAGGAGACTGGGGTACGATCAAATAATTGCACATTGCAGTTAACCCCTGGCTGTCCCTGTGTGGCACAGCATGGCCATGTGAACGTCACTGCAAAAGCAAGGAGAGAATCCAGATGCTCTGCTCCGTGAGCCCGTCTCCCTTGAGCTACAGGGAGAAATTTTTCAGCTGTTTTTTTTTCAGAACAACAAAAAGGCAGGTTCAGTGACACAGAAACGTTTCCTGAATTCATGGGGGTTTCGCCAAATCATTCGTGTCGAGAAAAAAGTGCCAAACATTTTTTTTGTTTTGAAAAAGCGAGAGTGTTTGGTTTCAACACATTTTGACTCTTCAATTCAGTCGAAGAGCCCTTCAACTTATTTACATTTACAAAACTGCTCAAAGTTGAAATTAAACATTTCATTTGACTCAATTTTTTTTTACTTTTGATTTCCTGAAAATTTCTGAAAAAGGTCATTTCAGATCGACCCAAAATGTGATTTTTTCCCCCTAATTTTTTGGATCTGTCAGTGAACCAAACAAATCACCTATTTGTAGAGCTATACTCTCCATCAGCTAGTAGTCATATAGGGCCAGTGACACACACCTGTGCAGTCAAGATTCTTTTCAATGACTTCAATGAGCTCTCTCAGGACAGGGCTCTCTATCTAACTGTAGACAACAGCATCAAACCTTCATTTCCCAGGGCATACAATAAATCCCTCATACAATCTTTTAAAATTGATATATACCCTAGAGGGGTAGGAATGCCATTTCCTCCAGCTATTAGAAACCTGCAAGAAAATACTCAGTGGAGAGATGCTGATTGACCCTAGCTGAGGATCTGGCCTTGTTTCTCCCTTAAAGAAAATATTATTCCTCCACCCCAATAATATATCCAGTAGGGAGATTAATACACTATATTCATTGCAGCGTCACAAGATGTGAAGAATTATGATGCGCTGAAAGGAAAATGAAATAATGGGAAGTAAAGACAGTCCTGCACAGTTCCCATCTTGCAAACCTCCCCAACACACACACAGAGCTGCAGCTCCATGCAGCACACGCTCACATTTCTGGCAATTTTGCAAGCAGGTGATATTCTCTCATGACAGTGGAGATTTTAGTCCTGCATCAGCTGCGATGACTGTGGCTGTCACAGCAGATCTGTGCAGTTGCTTGCCCAGCCTTGCCAGGCCCAGGGTTCCTCGCTGCTTTAAAACCCAGTGCCGTAAATATGTCTCCAGAAAGCTGTAAATTGTTAGCGGTGTGAATCCCAGATGGGTTTCAGTGTGACAATGGGACCCAATCTTGGGGGTGGGGGGTGAACAATGTACCTATGGGGCATAACTACAGGACTCACTGCCTTTGCAGAGAGGCCTAAAATACAACCAGCAAGCCCCTGGAGATCTACGCCCTGATCCCTGGCTGCCCTCATCTGGAATGTGGGGGTGCAGCCCTGGGACAGCACAGATCTCCCCATTCAAGGCTCATCTTCAGCCAAGTGGCCCGCATGTTAGGCTCAAGAAGGAGCACTGCATTGTGGGACTTGTAGTCTTCAGGGGCAGCACCTCCATCTCAAAGTCTGTTGCACTTTTGTTAAGGCTGGTGGCAGATTTCCTTGGTGGATGGAAAGGAGCATTTTCCATTAGGCATAAATATCCTGCAAAGCATCAGTTGCCCATGGGAAACACTGATTTTATTTTTCTGGCAAATAAATGCCCCAAAACTGAAATATCAGGTCAATAGAAGGAGACCGTGGTGCATCATGGGAATGTAAAAGGCTGCGCTCCCCACTGGCAGGGGCGGCTCCAGGCCCCAGCGCGCCAAGCGCGTGCTTGGGGTGGCATGCCACGGGGGGCGCTCTGCCGGTCGCCGGGAGGGCAGCAGGCAGGGTGCCTTCGGCGGCTTGCCTGCAGAGGGTCCGCTGGTCCTGAGGTCCACCGGAGCCGTGGCACCAGCGAGCGGCAGAGTGCCCCCCACGGCATGACGCCGTGCTTGGGGCGGCGAAATGTCTAGAGCTGCCCCTGCCCACTGGAGTGCCTCCTTGTGGCCAGGAATGGCATGGCAGCTCTCTTCCTGTCTGGCACCCCCTGCCAACAGCCCGCTGGACCTCTGCCTGCTATGTCTCAGAGTCACCCTTTCTGAAGTCCGGTGTCCTTGTTTTGCTGTTCTCATGTCCTTCTTTCTATAGGATCTTGAATTCTATCAGTGCACAATCACTTCCTCTCAAGTTCCTGACCACCTTCACGTTTGTTCACAACTAATTCATCCCTTTTGATCAAAAATGGACAACGCCCTAGTTGTTTCCTCAACTGTCTGAATCTTTAGATGATTCATAGACTCCAAGGCCAAAAGGGACCACTGTGATCATCTAGGCTGGCCTCCTGTATAACACAAGCTGGAGACTTGCCCCAAAATAACTCCTAGAGCAGAGCTTTTAGAGAAACAGCCCATCTTGACTGACAAATTGTCAGTGATGGAGAATCCACCACAACTGTAAGTTGTTCCAATGGTTAATTACACTCATTGTTAAACATGGACACCTCCTCTCCAGTCTGAATTTGTCTAGCTTCAGCTGGATCATGTTAGACCTTTCTCTGCTAGACTGAAGAGTCCATTGTTCCCCACGTAGGTATTTATAGACTGTAAACAAGTCAGCCCAAACCTCTCTTTGTTAGCTAAACTAGATAGACTCAAGGAGTTCAATCACTTTCAGGCAGGTTTTCTAACTCTCTAATCAGTCTTGTGGCTCTTCTCTGACCCCTCTCCAACTGATCAACAGCTGAATAGTGTTTCCCATTCTGCCAGGTGGTTGCTGTGGCCGTGGATCACTGAGGGCATAAAGGGACTTGTGAGTTCAGATGGAGGGGGGCAGGCAGAGAGAGCAGACGGGGACTGCCACCACTATGAGAGAGAAGGCTGGGAAAGCCTGCTGCTTAGCAGAGCTACCAGAGGAAAGGGAAGAGTTTAAATTTGTATTGTTTTGGATTTTGAGTGCCCCCAAGGGATAGAACTGTTGGACCTAGCCAGAGGGCTAAGTCTCTGCAACCCAGAAGGCACTGGGGGCTGGGCACAGCAGCAGAAGACCGGCTGGGAAACTGAGGCTGAGTGGTTGGTGCACCACACTATGCCTCAAGGGGGCACTCTGGAGAGGACATGCTATAACAGAGGGTTCTCTGGAGAGAACAGCCACCTGTGTGTTTTCCTTAAACATTTCCAGCCTCCTCAATAGCTTCCCTGTATGAAGATTTTGCCACTGCTAAGCTTTTTGTACAGAGCATCTTGACACTCTCTTCCCAGCCTACTCCTGGTGCCTTTTGGGTTCATCTTTGAATACTGTTGGAGGGAAATTTACATGCATTATCTTTTCTCATCAAAAAATGCAAATTCTGGTCAGCCAAACCAATTCACAAATCTGAGTAGACTTCAGCTAGTTGTGTTGGTTCAAAACAGCCAAACTGAACCCTTGCGACATTTCCGAACCAAAATGTTTCAACGTCTTGTTTCGTTTTGGAATTTCCCTCCCTTGGATTTTAAAAAAAAGTTTGAAAATGTTTATTAAAAAATCCCTTGAAATGGAAACAAAATGGTTCCGTCAGCATAAAACACATATTTTTTGACGTTTCATTTTGTCAAACAATTCAAAACCTTTTGATTCAGGTCGATCTAAAATTATTTTTTCACCTCCCCCCATTTTGGGGTTAAGTCACTGACCTGAAAAATGGGTTATTCGCATAGCTCTGGCTCTGTGGTCTAAGTGTGTCAGCGTCAGGATGCAGAGGCTTGTTACAACCCCCCAGCTCCTGGAGTTTGCTCATTCTTGCTCTTGGATTTTGGGGGATTCACAGAAGACCCTTGGAGGGTGGAAATCCATTAGCAATGTCTCCCTGTCTAATTTCCTATGCTGGTAAATCATCTCAACCTGCTTGTCTTAATGTCCTGGCTTCATGAGGGCCTCTGGCGTGGGACACAATGCTCCTGCTTTGTAAACTCAGAGAACAGTGAGTGGAGACCCTTCCCCTAGGACAAGGCTCCTCAAATCAGCATCCCCCAGGAGGCCCACCTGGATTGATCCCCTCCTAGCTGGCAATTCCCTCCTCACCTCCCCTAGTGACCTGTCCTGAGACTCACACCCACTGTGAAAACAGGGACGGTGCCCTGGTTGTCAGTTGTACCCACCCTGATGCCATGGTCCCTAGCTGGGGAGCATCCAATGCCCCTGCAGGTGCCTTCTGGCCCTTCGGGAGCTGGGACTTAGTTGCTTCTTTATGGTGCATTTCATCACTCATTAGGCAGATGCGTGCAGCTGGACAGCCTGCTTGTGGCCTGAGCTCAGCACCATAAAGTGGGGTGTTTTGTCCCTTCACCTCCGGCTCCCCTGTGGGTGAAGCTGCTGGCTGGGGATGGGCCAGTTGCTGAGCCTTTTCCCTGCTCTGCTCCACTTGCCAGGCAACCCAGAGCCAAATGTGTGGGCACAAAGACTTTCTTCCCCTGAGGAGGAAATGGATGCCTGGGCTTGACACAGTATGTAGCTCAGAAGCCACGTTCTCCAAAGCGTGCATGTTACATTGCACATGCCCTGTTGTGCCTGATCTACATGAGGCAAAGCCCAGTGCACACACCTGGCAGAATGTTCCTGCGTCTGGCAGGATTCTCACATGTGCAGTTTGGGCCTGGGCTTACAGAATATGCAGCTACAATGTAGGTGCCTAAAGTTAGGCAACTAAATCTGTCTTTAGGCATGGCAGGCAGTGGGCTGATTTTCAGAGGTGCTGAGGCAGTGCGACCTGTGGGTTTGCTCAGCACCCTCTGACAATCCAGCTGCTCATAGTGATGCCTAAATCTGGATTTGGCTGCTTAAATTCAGGTGCGGAAACATTGGCCCTTTAGCTGACAGTCATGCCAGTTCTGATTGTATAAAAGCCCCTGGCTGCCTGGCTGGATACTTGGAAGGAAATTAAATAAACAAATGAATTGATTAATTGCATTCAAACTCACAGTGGAAGAAGAATCAATGGGGCAAAGAGGATCTTTGAAGGGCTAGGGTCAGTGTAGTGAGGAAGTGGGGCCTCCTTTGGAGATTGACAGGAAGTCCATGCCCACCCCGCCGGAAGCAGAGGGGCAGGATAGGAACAGGAAGTATAAAAGGTGGGCCCTGCAGCTCAGTTGGGCTGGAGCCACCATGGGAGACAGATGCATCCCTACCCACTGCTGCACCGAGAACTTGCCAGACCTTGCCGAGCTGCCAGGTACCAAGGAACTGCTGGGATTACCATTGGCGGTGTATCCCAAGGGACAGAGGATAACCTCTGGATGCAGGTACACCCCAAGGGGAGGGGAGGAAGTAGCCCAGGTTTTGCCGGCTCAAAGGGCCCGAGGAGGAGCAACAGCGGGGGTTCGTTGCCTGGTGTGTGTCGCACTAATTAACACACCAGGGTGGAGAAGCAAACCAAGTTTATTTGAGCTCAAAAAGGTGCCAGGGAGAAAAAGCATTCTCAAATCCTGCACACCCGCGCGCAGGCGGGGTCCCAGCATTTATACCCCCCTTGTTTTTCCCCCTTCCTCCCTCCCCCTTGCAACAGTTACACTTAACACTATAATGTAGCTTGTTAGAACTGTTCTCATTCGCATATTTATCTATGGCCTTCACAGCACAGACGCATGCAGATTTTCCTCCCCCTTTTCCCCCTCCTCCCTGCCGCTTTTTGCTGTTTCAAACTGTCCTGCAGCTGCAGGCTAAGACAGCTGACAGTTACACATTTTGCTTTTAGGCTGTTAACATTTAGGTTGGTTGAAGTTCACAAGATGGAGTTGCTTTGGCTCACTCAGGCCCAAAGTCACAACTTTGGTTTACTTAGGCCTACGGACACCAACACAGGGACAACCAACTCCAGTCCGGCTGTATTGCCCCCAAAACTGATTACTGCCCAGCCCAACTCAGAGGGCCTGGACATCAGAGACAGCTAATTTCCCCCTTTACCAGATTACCTTTCTAGGAAGAAGCCAGCAAGAGGGCATGGCCTCACTTTGAGATTGACAGGGAGGGATGGCCATGCACTCCTACAGTCAGCTTCAGCTTCTGTCTAACTGCATCTTCTCGGCCAGTGCTAGCACGAGCTGTGCCCAGGGTTCCGTTGCTCAGGGAATGGGGATGATATTTTCTTTCTCCAGATCTCTGATACTTGCTTGGATTTGTTTTATTTTTCCTTTTCCCCTCTGTGTGTCTTTTGTTCCTTGCCCAAGTGGCTCAGCTCCTCTTGGTTCTGAATACCTGAGCCTTCATAGAATATCAGGGTTGGAAGGGACCTCAGGAGGTCATCTAGTCCAACCCCCTGCTCAAAGCAGGACCAATCCCTAACTAAATCCCTAAATTGCCCCCTCAAGGATTGAACTCACAACCTTGGGTTTAGCAGGCCAATGCTCAAAACACTGAGCTATCCCTCCCCCTTGTGCAGACTTGTGTACGTTATCAGATTAGATTGGTGGGGTTGCACTATTTTAAGATTAGACCACACGATGAGACAAACTATTCAGCTTTAAAGGGAATTTTGGGCCTTATTGAAAGCCCGTTGGGCAAAGACGAGATAACCAAAATACAATCACTCCCTGGCAGTGTGTTACAAGCCGTTTTTAGGATCAAAGAGGCTGAGACTGACTCATAATTTATGGGGTGTGGAGCATGCACAAGTGATCTGAATTCTCTTGCCCCTGAGATAACTCTGCAATGCTGAGAATCGAAGAGTGGCTTTACCTGTGGGTTCAGCCTGGCTTCCATACAAGGATCTCCACACAGCAGATTGTGGGGGACAGGGCTGGTCAGCAAGACCAAGTGTTGGGTCTGCACAGCTCCCTGGCCAGGCTGATGGCAATCTGGGCCTTGATAATTGCTGGGTCAAGTTCTGCGGGGGTAGCGGTGATCTTTGGGCCAGATCCCAGCTGGTATAAATGGGCACAAGCTCCTCAGAAGTCCAAGGTGGGAACTAAAGTCAATGGTACTGCTGAGGCATGTCCACCTCCATCTTCCACAACCCGCTAGTGCGGAGCAGCAGGGCCGGATCAGCTGCTGAGCTTGGGCAATGCCAAGCCATCCCAGAGCTGCCTTGGCCAGTATCCACAGCCTACTGCAGGAGCTCAGCACAGAGCCACTCAGGTTGCAGAGACCCAGCAGTCAGAGGAGGGGGGCAGAATTAATGTGGTTTTACCATCCTAAAGCTCTGGTCCAACACTGCACTGCAAGTCTTTGCTGAGGGGCTGCTTTGAAAGCGAGCCACAGCCACCTCACCAGCAGGTCCCTCCTCCCCCTGCTGCACTGACTTCGCTGGAAGCAAACCGGCTAGGAAGTAGAGGGGGGACTCCATGCCTGGACAAAAGCCACCCCCTGTAGAGGTTAGACTATGTCAGCAAGAGCAGGCTAGGTCGCGGCATGTCCAGAAATCCCATAACCCTAAGGCCTGTAACATGGGCATGCATTGACAGAACCAGCTTGTGCCCATTCTCGAGGTACCTGAGGCACCTTGCTTGTGCCTGGCTGGGTGGCAGCTCCCTGATACCACCAGCCCTCTCCTCGGGGATGTGCTAGCCCTTCCCTTGCCTTGCAGGTTAACAAAGGGTGCACTCCGCTCCCCGAGTCCCTTTGAAGCGTTCCCTTGTGTCATGGAGTCCCCAGGCGATGCTCTGGAACTGCTCCCCACAAAGCCAGTCATGACTTTGGGGAGCCTCCTCTCCCTCGGAGCAGACTGTCTTCAGGGCAAGAAGCTCACATGGCTTCACCTTCCTGGGTCTGACCTTGGAGCATTCAGCATCCTCTGCCCCTCTGTGGCTTCCCACAGCGAGTGTGCCCAGGTGGGGTCCTGGGGAAGCCAGAGGGTCCTGCACCCCCACTTTGCAGTCAGACGTCTCTTAGCCAGCCAGTAACACAGAGGTTTATTAGATGACAGGAACATGGTCTAAAACAGAGCTTGTAGGTACAGAGAACAGGACCCCTCAGCCGGGTCCATTTTGGGGGGCAGTGAGCCAGACAACCACAACTGCACTTCACTCCTCGTCCCCAGCCAGCCCCAAACTGACTCACCCTTCAGCCCCTTCTCTCTGGGCTTTGTTCCTTTTCCCAGGCCAGGAGGTCACCCAATCTTTGTTCATAGAATATCAGAGTTGGAAGAGACCTCAGGAGGTCAGCTAGCCCAATCCCCTGCTCAAAGCAGGACCAATCCCCAGATGGATTTTTGCCCCAATCCCTAAATGGCCCCCTCAAGGACTGAGCTCACAACCCTGGGTTTAGCAGGCCAATGCTCAAACCACTGAGCTATTCCTCCCCAAAGGTGTTCTCCAACACCTTTAGCTATCCTTGCAGGGGAGAAGAGCCCTGGCCATTAGTTGCCAGGAGACAGAGTGTCAGCCATTTATGCACACTGGCCCTTTGCTTTGCAACAATCTCACCCCCTAGAGACTTAAGAAATGCATAGGGGAAACTGAGACACCCACACAGTATTCAGAGGAAACATTAAGAACAGTCCCACTTCGTCACACCCTGTGACACCCAGTCCCTGACACTGGCTACTCACAGGACTGCCAGCTCTGCTGTTTCCAAAGGGACAGAACTCCCCAGCTCGGAAGATCCAAGTGTGGTTCATGTGCACTTTGCTTAATGTCACAGCACTGAGATACATTGACAGTGACAACAAGGATACGATTCAAGAGATGGTGAGTCAGAATACTGGAAACAAATGGCTGCATATCCAACACAATCCTAACGCACTTTCTAGAGACTAGACTTAACTATCAGGTTAACCTGCTATCTAAAGAAGCTTGTCTCACCCAAAGTTCTCACCAACATTTTCAAGCAAGGTTGGCTGAGATCCTGTTTTCATCAATGTAAACACACTGTTTACTTCCCAGGTGCAGAATGAGAGGCTGTCTCCTTTGCCTTCCAGATATACCCCCAAAGTTCATTGTCTTTGCTCACAGACAGGATAACCACATGTGGCTGGTTTTCTTGCTTGTTCTTTTTCCTTTTCTGTGTGCTGCTTCCCAGTTGACTTTCCATCTCTTCATTAATGTCTGACTTTGTATGCAAAGGGGCACCCACTGGGTTAACATACAATGCTTACCTTACCTCCCGCCAGAGAGAGGTGAATCAATCTCTCTGGTCTGACAGGAAACATCTGATGGTGGCTCAGCCTGGGTATGGAACAGACGCTAGGAACATATTCCCAGTATAGGTACAGAACTCCTCACAAAGTGTCTGCTCATACATTTCACAACAATATTAATGGCCGGTGTGACACATTGGAGGCCTCACCTGACATCCTTTGGTGAACCAGAGTGTACTTACCAGAATCAGGACAGTCCTGTAACACCGCATCCCTTGCCAGTTGACATCAGGAGGTTTCTGGTCACACAGTTAGAGGTGTCGCTGTGCATAGATGTGTCTCGTATGTATCATGGAGAGCCCTCAGATCAGCTGGGGGTAGAGCTGGGAGAGGGAGGTATGTATCAGACAGTGCCACCAGATCACCTGGGGATATAGAGGGGTTTGTCTGTAGTAGCCTGTCTCCCCAGCTCACAGATAGTACTCCTCTGTATCTCCTGTGGAGAACCCCACACGCTTTGGGGTGCCATGAAATAAGGAGATCAGCAGATCTCCATAGACTACCAAGGAGCAACCCCAGAAGGCTGCCAGCTCAGCTAGACTCACTACATATTTAAACAAGTCCCAGTTCAGTCCAGAGGGCAAGAGGCCTAGTGTCAGGGCTGGACTTCTCTTGAGACTTGACTTGATATTGACGTCAGTGGAGCTGAACATCAAGTTTGATTGTGTTGAGAGACGTATATTGGTCCCTGGAGGGGTGCTAGATTTTGATGTTTGCTTACACAAGAACTAGGGGTCACCCAATGAAATTTACAGGCAGCAGGTTTAACACAAACATAAGGAAACATTTCTTCCCACAGCCACAGTCAACCTGTGAAACACGTTCCCACGGCATGCTGTGAAGGCCAAAAGTATAACAGGGTTCAAAAAGAATGAGCTAAGTTCATGGAGGATAGGTCCATCAATGACTATTAGCCAGGTGGGCAGGGACACAACCCCATGCTCCAGGTGGACTGGATGACAGGGGCTGGATCACTCAGTGATTGCCTGCTCTGCTAATTCCCTCTGAAGCACCTGGCCCCGGCTGCTGTTGGAAGACAGGACACTGGGCAAGATGGACCTTTGGTCTGCCCCATTGTGGCTGTTCTCATGAAGTCCATCGCCGCATTATTACGTGCATTCGGGGGGATTGCACTGCCTTGAGCTTAGTTTGGAGATCTCTGCCTTGCAGCCTGGGATTTCAAGGGTGGGACAGCCCTTCAATGGGCTTTTGAAAAGGGAAGCGGAGCCAGGTCTAGAAATCCCTAGTGTTCTCTTCCCCAGAGGGATGTGTATTCCTTTATGCTTGTAATTACCGGCCTGCCACAAACACACCAAAGGAACGATGTCTGCCCCAAAGAGCTGCCAGTTTAAGTTACAGCGCAATTGCCAAGCTGACCCAGTCCCTCTCTGGGCTGACGCTGGTGCGGTCTGCTGGAGTCGATCCCCAGGGGCCATCTTTGAATTGGACCTGTGCTCTTCACACCTGCTCTCCATGTGACCTCTCTGGCCTGGCTACACAGCTGCAGGTGCCCCTCCCTCATGCCAGATCTTTGCACCACTTAGTCAGTAGCTTAATTCCGTTCAGTGCCCCCCGCCCACCATTCACCTGCCTTTCCCTGTAGAAATTACCTTTCCACCCAGAGGAGGGAAACAGCACTTCTTGTCCCAGCCTATCCTCTCAAAGCAAGGCCCGATCCTAGCTTGAACTCCTCACACGACAGCTTCTCCACAGCGCTTGGAGTGGCTGGTGGGGCCATTGCACAGAAAAGGTGCATGGCCATCATATGCCATATAACCACAGGCCCAGGTGCCTTTGTAGGGCCCCATGGGGTTGCCAGGTGTCCAGTTTACGACCAGAACACCTGGTCGAAAAGGGATCCTGGCGGCTCCAGTCAGCACTGCCGGGCCATTAAAAGTCCGATTGGCGATGCTGCTGGCACAGCGGGGCTGGCAGGCTCCCTACCCGGCTTGATGCGACTCCCAGGAAGCAGCCGTCATGACCCTCCAGCTCCTAGGCATAGGAGTGGCCACAGGGGCTCCACACACACCCCTGCCTTGAGCGCCAGCTCCGCGGCTCCCATTGACTGGGAACTACCACCCATGGGAGCTGCAAGGGCAGTGCCTGCAGGCAGTGGCAGCAGGCAGAGCCCCCTGGCCACCCCTACACCTAGGAGCTGGAGGGACATGATGCTGCTTCCCGGGAGCCACCTGATGTAAGCACTACCTGGAGCCCGCACCCCCTCCCATGTCCAACCCCCCCTGTCCCAGCCCTGAGCCCCCTCCCGCACCCAAACTCCCTCCCAGAGCCCACACCCCCTCCCACACGCCAACCCCCTCAGCCTCCACCCAGAGCTCCCTCCTGCAACCCAAGCCCTCAACCCCAGCCCAGAGCCCCATCCCGCACCCGCAGCTGGAGCTCTAACCCCCTCCTGCACCCCAAGCCCCTGCCCCAGCTCGGTGAAAATGAGTGATGAGGGTGGGGGAGAGCCAGCAACAAAGGGAGGGGGAATGGAGTGAGCAGAGGCGGGGCCTCGGAGAAGGGGCAAGGGCGGTGAAGGGGGTGGATGGGGCAGGGGTGTTCATTTTTCTGCAGTTAGAAAGTTGGCAACCCTAGTGCCGCATGACCTAGTTGCCTTTTCCACCCTCTGTTTACTCCCCCAGCAGTCACCAGGGTGACAGATGGGGTAACTGGGTAAGGTGCCTGGCACAGAAGTGATGGCAGCTGGTCCACGGGAGCTCCCCTCGCCCACTCACAGCATGCGCTCTCCACTGGGAGCCAAAGGGCAGGCAAGAGGACCCCTGTGCACCATAGATACCCGCGTATAGGGGGCCTTTACGCCAGGGGCCAAGCCGGCTCATCAAGGCCCCAACAGGGAGGGCATTGTGAGTTGAGCTGGAGCTGAGTGGGGCTTGGACAGAGCAAGGAGGGATTCATACACACCCACGCCCTGGCCCTTGCTCTCAGTGAGGCCGTGCAGGGCTGGCTGCTTTCCCACCGAATGGCAGGACTAACCTTTCCCCCATTTCTGACAGGCCTGTCTGCATGCGTTTTGCTGGAGGGCTGCTGCCAAGTTGATGGAGCCTTGATCCTGGCTGTATTTATTTACTCCACATGGCCTGCCCATGTGTAAAATCCCTGTCCCCTTGGCAGTCCCCAGGTGCTGAAAACCAGAGAGACCCTTTGAGTCTCTCTCTGGGGCGTCCCTGTGCATTCCCTGCACAACGGATGGTGTCCTCTACCCTGCCAGTCAGCTTCCCACTATTGTTCTCCACTGCAAACACAGATGTGAAAGCATCCTGGGTCCGGATCTCCCAAAGCCCCCAGCAGCCCCCATTGTTCTCAGGGCAGTGGGGCCAACCACCTTCTCCCCCCCACCCCCCCAACATTCAAACATCGCAAGTCGGCTCAAAAATCAGGAGCTTGGCTTAAAAAATGATGAGATTTTATTTCACAAATAATGCACCTCGGGGTCATTCCCTTCATGTTCTGCTTTTGGAGCCTCGAAGTGTCATGTTTCCAAGCGTTTATTTGAAACCACAAGGGCGGGAAGCTTTGTTTCTATGTTAAACGCAAGCTGAGAGTCTCACATCCTCAGAGGACTCCAGGAACTCCTCAAATATTGCAAGATGCATGATAAAACCCAGAGAAGTGGCAGCCCTGTCTGCAGGCATGGAGCATATGAAAATCTGGCCCTGAGGATCCAACTTCAAACCCTACAGTGTGTTCCCTAGCAGAGATCAAACTTGGGGTCCCAACCTCCTTGAGGCTGTCTCTTTAAGACACACATCACTGGTGTGGGTAAGATCCTTCAGAATAATGTCTTAGGTCCCAGCTATGACCTGGCAGCAGTACAGCCTGCCTCTCCAGGAGAGCTCCGAGGGCCAGGCTGCCTACAGGAATCCATTTGGGATGGGCAGGATCCAATGACAGGAGGAGCTCTGGCCGCCGGCCTTCTGAAGATCATAGAATCATAGAATATTAGGTTTAGAAGGGACCTCAGGAGGTCATCTAGTCCAACCCCCTGCTCAAAGCAGGACCAATTCCCAGATTTTTATCCCAGTTCCCCAAATGGCCCCCTCAAGGATTGAACTCACAACCCTAGGTTTAGCAGGCCAATGCTCAAACCACTGAGCTATCCCTCCCCCCAAGATCAGATAAGATAAGATAAGAAGGAAGGGACATCTCTGCAGGGCAGGGCCTTGGGAAATTAAATCCTGTCCAGAAGGAAAGCTCCAGGGAACTCAGCATGGCAAGGCACAGATGAACACATCCTGTTTAGAGGGTCAGCTCGGCCCTGCCCAAGCTCTGTTCCTGCCCCTGTATTCACAGGACCAGCCCAAAGGACTCCAAGGAACGAGGGGTACGAGGCTGGCTGCCTGCTTTGTATGGAGCAGAGCAGATTGCTGCAGATGCCTCTCCTGTCAGGCAGCCAGGCACAATGCAGAGACCATGTCCTCCATGAACTTATCTAGTTCTTTTCTGAACCCTGTTATAGTCAGCCTTCACAACATCCTCTGGCAAGGAGTTCCACAGGTTGACTGTGCATTGTATGAAAAAAATACTTCCTTTTGTTTGTTTTAAACCTGCTGCTTATTAATTTCATTTGGTGACTCCTAGTTCTTGTGTTATGAGAAGGGGTAAATACCACTTCCTTATTTACTTTCTTCACACCAGTCATGATTTTATAGACCTCTATCATATCCCCCTTAGTCATCTCTCTTCCAGGCTAAGAAGTCCCAGTCTTATTAATCTCTCCTCATATGGCAGCCGTTCCATATCCCTAATCATTTTTGTTGCCCTTTTCTGAACCTTTTCCAATTCCAATGTATCTTTTTTGAGATAGGGCGACAACATCTGCACACAGTATGAAGATGTGGGTGTACCAGGGATTTATATAGCAGCAAAATGATATTTTCTGTTTTATTATCTATCACTTTCCTAATGATGCCCAACATTCCATTAGCTTTTTTGGCTGCCGCTGCACATTGAGTGGCTGTTTTCAGGGAAATACACACAATGACTCCAAGATCTCTTTCCTGAGCACAAATAAGGGGCTGGTTTCTTTGTGCCTGTAGCACACTGGGAGTTCCAGCTGTGTGGAAAGGGCCAGCCCTTCCCCGAGGTGCTCGTGGTCTAAGGCTGGCGGACAGACAGATAGTTCTGGGAAAGGGGGCCAGCCCAGATTTCTGATACCGGTCAGCCAGGTTTGCACCTTAGAGGAGGTGCCCAGCTGTTCACATTGGATTCAATGGCAGCTGGGAGCCAGAGAGGGGGGATGCCGTCCTGGGCAGGTGGGGCATCTGCATCTGCCCAAGAATGGAGCGGCGGGGAGGCCAGAAGGGAACCTTGTTCTGTCACCCCACCTCCCTTCCTGCTCCGGCCTGCCCCTCACTGCCCATCTCCATTGACCCTCCAAGCCCAGAGGGGGCCAGTTCTAGGCAAGGATGTTCCCTTCCCAGAGGCCTCCCTGTGACGGCCTGAGGAGGATCCAGCCACATCCGCTGATGACGCTGGCATAGCAGGAATGCTCACTAAGGTGCACTTGGCTGCACCCCTCCCTGGTCCCTGACTAATGTGCAGTGGGGTTAGGCTGCCCTTCCAGCCAGGGGGCGGGTGGGAGAAACACCCCCTGAATGCAGGGATGGAAGCTGACGCTGGACAAATTCAGACTAGAAATCAGGTGTTCGCTTGGAACAATGCACCTAGGATCATGATTCCCCACTGCTTTAAAGGGAGGCAGTGTTGCCTAGTTGCTAGCTCACTGGCCTGGGGCTTAGGGAACTTGGGTTCTATTTGTGGCTCTGGGTTACCTCAGATGGGTCACTTCCCTCCCTGGTGCCTCAGTTTCCCTGCCTGTAATGGGAATAATGACACCGACCTCTTCTGTACAGCACTTTGAGAGCCCCTCGCTCTATTAGAGCCAGGTGGTGTTCTCATTCAATGCAAGATTGGCATCTCTTTCGCTGTTCTTGCGAGGCTCCAGGCTCAACACAGGAATTACTGCTCCAGGTTGGCTGGCCTGTGCCAGCCAGGGCAGACCAGAGGATCGCACCTGTCCCTTCCGGCCCGGGGATCTCAGACTCGACCCACACAGGTCTGTTTCGATAAAGCGCTTGAACTCGTCAACGGACGCGCTCGGACTGGAGAGGAAGTTGTGGCTCACTCGGCCTGGCTTTTCGGGGGCAGCTGCGGTTTACCAGCTTGACCGCGGGCCTGCACAGCAGGGGATGTGGGTTCTATTCTGGGACAGGAACTCGCCGGGTCACCTCAACCAAGACCCTGTGTGTCCGTTTGCGCGCTTACAGCTTAGGGAGCTCTGCGGAGGCCAAGCAGGGGTGTTTGGAAGCCACTGGGGTGAGGTTATTTTGGTCACCCCACCTACTGATTGATCCTTGGTTCCCTCTGCGGGTCTCTCTCCCTTTACAAGGGAGAAGCTGCTCAGCACACCCCAGCTTGGCCATTTAACAGGGTGGGGCAGCACCTAGAGGCCATAAAGAAAAGGGTGGGAGAGCCAGTGAGAAGGAGCCCAGGTGACTGGGGCCTGAACGTGAGCCAGGGACAGGGCAGAGAGGGCAGATCTGGGGAGCAGGGAGACTGGCCAGGTGCAAGACATCCCCTGGGAGCGACTGCCAGAGGCCGGGGGCAGGAACCTGCCAGGCAAGACCAGTGAGTCAGAGCAGACTGGGTCAGTCAGGATCAGGGGAGAGCTGCCCCATCCCTGGGAGACTGGAGGAGTCCAGGGAGGGAGCAGAAGGTGGCTCCTGGGAGAAGGCAGGAGAGCAGCATAAGGGGTTTGGTGGCTGGCATTCCCAAGCCGGAGCCAGGCCCAGGGCTGGTGCAACCATTTAGGCAAACTAGGTGGCCGCCTAGGGCGCCTAGTGGTTGGGGGCGCCTAAAAGCCCCCTCAGGCCAGGAGGTGGAGCGGAGGTGAGCTGGGGGGGGGCGCACAGGGGAACCGCTCCCCGCTCCAGCTCACCTCCACTCTGCCGCCTCCACTGAGCACACAGCCCCTGCTCTGTCTCCTCCGATCAGCGCCCTGGACGGGGAGGAGAATTGGAGCAGCGCCGTGCTCAGTGGAGGAGGCGGAGCCGAGGTGAGCTGGGGGGCTCCCCAAGCAGGGTTAGCTGGGGGCGGGGAGAGTCTCCCCAGGCAGGATTAGCTGCCGTGGGGGGGGAGAGTCTCCCCAGGCAGGGTTAGCTGGGGGGGAGAGTCTCCCCAGGCAGGGTTAGCTGCTGGGGGGGGAGAGTCTCCCCAGGCAGGATTAGCTGCCGTGGCGGGGGGAGAGTCTCCCCAGGCAGGGTTAGCTGCCGTGGGGGGGGGGAATTCTCCCCAGGCAGGGTTAGCTGGCGGGGGCTCCCCAGGCAGGGTTAGCTGTGGGGGGGAGAGTCTCCCCAGGCAGGGTTAGCTGCCATGGGGGGGGGGGAATTCTCCCCAGGCAGGGTTAGCTGCCGTGGGGGGGGAGAGTCTCCCCAGGCAGGGTTAGCTGGCGGGGGCTCCCCAGGCAGGGTTAGCTGGGGGGGGGGAGAGTCTCCCCAGGCAGGGTTAGCTGCCGTGGGAGAGTCTCCCCCGGCAGGGTTAGCTGCCATGGGGGGGGGGGATTCTCCCCAGGCAGGGTTAGCTGCTGTGGTCAGGGGGGAGAGAGGGGCTAGCTGTCGGGTGGAGGGAGGGTAGCTGCTGCGGGGGGCGCTCCCTGGGTGGGGGGCTGAGTTAGCTGCCGTGGGGGGGGCAGGGTTAGCTGGCGGGGGCGGGGGGGCGCAAGGTGGAAGTTTCGCCTAGGGCGTGAAACTTCCTTGCACCGGCCCTGGCCAAGCCCACAGAGAGCTGAAGGCTGGAGGAGCGACAAAGGGCGATGTCAGCTGGCTCTGGGCTGGAGAGTACTGAAGGCAGAGGAGCAGCAAAGAAGCTCCCCTGCTGATGGGAGCTGGCCAGGAGGACCCATGTGAGGGCTGGGGGAGCAAGGGGTGCATCCCTGGTACAAACTATCTCCCAGAAGCCAGGCTTGGGGGAGCAGGGGAAGGGCTGGGGCGGCTGTCCCGGCACGAGGACAGGAGAGGACTGACAGAGTCCGGGTGTGGGCAAAGGTGATTGGTATGTGGGGCAACGAGGCATGAGGTGTCTTGAGTTGTAATGACCGCGCCCGCTGGACTGAGCAATGGACAGTGTGTCAGACTTTTGTTAGGTGCTCTCTGGACTGGGTTGTTGTAATACAGCAGCCCCAAGGAGGGGGAGTGTGGAGACAGGCAAACCTGAAGTGAAGTAATGGGGTCACCTGAGAGGGGAAATTGAGGCAGACGGGTCTGTCATGCTGCGGCCTGCCACGGGAGGGTGCTCCCAGTGGAGCAGCATTCTGACAGTTAGTGTAAGAATCCTCCAAGCCAAGGGGAAGGCGGGCAGCGGGTGTTGGTGCAGCATAGGGAATCACGGCAGTGCCAAGGGCTTCCTCTCAGCCCACATGCGTGGTCCCGGCAGGGCGGCCAGTGAAGTCCTCCCATGGTTGGGTTGGGCTGGAGCTGTGCCACCAGGCAGCTGAGCGCAGGAGGAGGGGGCGGGAGCCGGGTCAGGCCCTGCGTGAGGCAGTGATGTCAGCCTGGTTGTGGGGGTAGAGGAGGGGAAACCATGTGTTAGCAATTTTGCCTCTTGCAAGCAGCTGGCTGGCACATAGCAAAGGTAACCCCCAAGGGGGAGATTTCCAGAGAGGAAATGCCATTGCAAGGAGCGCAGGGCTGCAGGACGAGGGGGAAAGGGGCACATTCCTGAGATGCCTGCACCAGTGCTTCTGCTGTCACACTCTCACAGCACTCGTATACACGCAGCTTGCACACACAGATCTCACAATGGCTCTTTAACACATGCACAGTTCTCATGCTTACACATCGCTCACCGAGCTCACACATGACTCTTACACACACATTCACACATGATGCAGCTCTCATGCTTACGGAGCTCACACATGGATCACACACTCACAGCAGTCACACACAAATCTCACACATGGATCTAACACACTCGGATCTCAGGCTCACATGCAGATCTCACACTCACTGCACTCACCACATGACTTACACACACATTAACCACACAACACACTGATTTCACACTCAGTATTCCCACACACACGTGCACTCTCTCTCTCTCACACACACAGAGCTTACACACCACAGATCCTCCCCACACAGGTCTAGACACTTATAGGATTCATCACACATACATATAGCTCACACGTGGATCTTACACACTCAGTGCTCACTGTCCCCCCACCACAACTGTCACACAGCTCTCATCACACACACAACTCACACACCTAGTGCTAATCAAATACAGACAGCTCTCTCACACACCCTGATCTCACCCAGCAACCCTCATGGATGTGCCTGGTTCTCACACTTACACAGCACTCACCACACACCCACCTCTTACACCCCCAGAGCTTAGTCTGACTCCCGGTGCTCGTCACATGCACCCAGTGCTCACAACACACATAGAGTGCGCATCCACATCCAGATCTCCCTTGCACACAGCTCACACAGGTGGTTTGAATCCCTGCTTCATGCACAAGTTCTCACACAAACGGTTCTCGACTATGCACCCAGAGACAAAGGCCTGGGTCAAGCCAATCCAGAGCCCTAGGTATGCACTCACATGTATCCCTGCCCCTGCCCCTCCATGGGGTAGCATTGGCATGAGCTGCCCATCCACCCAAAAGCTGTATGCAGGGCTTGCCAGCAAGGACTCCCTGCATACAGAGCCCTTGTCTGAGGAACTGTTGTTAGGTTTCAGAGTTAACCACCCAATGAAATGCATGGGGCAATGCCCCATCAGAGCTATTGCTGAGGCTCTCTGCAGACTCAGGCAGGTGTCCCTGCATCAGCGACCCCACCCCACCCCCACCACCTCATGTTTTCATGGTTTTGTTCACAGCCAAGAGGGCTAGAGACATATTGTTTTTCAGTGAAAGCGAAGATTCTGTGTGATCTGGGACTCCAGGCGCTGGGCCTGAGGCATGGCTCTGTTGTGCTTAGGTGCCTCTTCCTCACTCTGAGTTCTCCTATCTTCAGCTCCCAGCCACTGGCTCCTCTTCTACCTTGGCCTGCCAGATGAAAGAGCCCTTGGAAGCATCAGACCCCTTCTCCCCTGCAGGTACCAACATCTTCTGATCTTAAACCTGCCACCAGGGGCTGCTAAGGTACAGTGACCTGCCCCTGCCACTCGCATGCCACAGCCAAGTGGCAAGTCGCAATCTCCTTTCATCCCCCAACAATCTGCATTGGCCTTCAGCTAGGGAGCAGGTTTGCTTGGCTGGTGGTGTAAAAAATACCAAAGCGGCAGATGTGAACCTGGCATCCTAAACCCCGTGGCAGGGGTCGGCTGCCCAGCACTCCCCTAGGGTGCCATGCCCTGGTGTCCAAGTACTGCCATGGAACTGTAGTTTTGTTTTAAGGGGACAGCATGTACAATTGGGGGAATGACCCTGCACCAAGGCACAGGCGCCGCTCGGCAGGGGCAGATGGGTGGTGGGTTCTGGCAGGACCGGGGCAGGCCCTGTCTAGAGAGGAGCCAGCACTGCGCTAACCTCTAGTCCAAGCCCTCCTGTGCACGCGGGGAGGTGAGGGGCCAACCAGTGTACGGTGCTGCAGCCTTTAAGAGCAACTGCTGCTCCCGGGTGTGGGCTGGAGGGTTTCTATCCTGCTTTCACTCCGTGGAACTGGCTGATGGAGTTAGGCACCAAGGAAGGGAATTTCTCTGACATGCCTCCCAGACCTCCCTGGGGCAGTGAGGGCTTTGTGATGCACACAGACCTTGTGTGTTTTCTTGGAAAGTCAAACGCCTTCATCAGACAAGTGCTGAGCTCAGTCATGCAGGCAGGGGGAGGCTGTCCTGGCCTAGTGGGTAGGACACAGCCTGGGACCCTTGCATTGTCTTCTGGGCTCTGCCATTGATTTGCTGCCTGACCTTAGGCAAGTCACTCAGCTTCCATATGCCTCAGTTCTCTTGTCTGTGAAATGGGGATGCCAGTGCTGCTAACCAAATACAGACAGCTCTCTCACACACCCTGATCTCACACACAGCCAATGCTGCTGCCTGCCTTTGCCTGTTTCTTCAGGATCTGCCGCTGTGCTAGTGAAATACAGTGGGCAGCTCACCCTGTTTCTCTCGCGCACAGGGATTTTCTGTGCGGGTGGGAATTAACCAACTATGCTCCCAGTGGCCCCGCAGGGCCATGCTCAGATGCTACGCTTCCTCTGGGACCCAGAATCTGTGTGATCACACAGAAAGTGCAGCGGCTGGGGGGAGCTAGACCGATGGGAGAGAGGAAAAGGTTTGCACTCAGAGCTCTGCAAACCTAAATTGTGGCTGGCACCTGAGAAGTGCAAAGTGAAACTGACTAGACACAGAAGAAGAAACTGACCAGCCAGGCATGACTGTCCCAGCAGAGAGTAGCCAGCAGGGAAAGGAGCTGCAGAAGCCAGGATGAGGGATGAGCCTGCTGTGTTCTATAAAACTCTGTCACCTTTACTAATCACAGGTGTTCCTGGGACAGAAAGAACCTGCTGCCTGGGGGAGAGCCAGCAGCTCAGGACGAGCCCAAGTCCATTTTAATGACTTGCTGGCCCGCACGTAGCAATCCTGCCATGATCTGTTCTGAAACAAGAAAATGAAACTTTCTTCCACTTGGGTGCCATTGTAAACACCCCACCCCACCCCACCCCCCGGCGCAGCACCAGCCAATGCTGATTTACCCACTTGGCCTGCTCTGGCATGCATTTCCTCCTCAGCCTTTACCCACGTGGCTAAATGCAGAAGTTGTGAGACTGGGTGGTTTGTGGTGAGGACCCAGCATTCACACTAGATACCCTGGCCAGATCCACATTGCGAATTTCTGCTGACGCTCTGTCGGTCAGGGCTGTGATGAGGTGCAAGCTACACCTGCAAATGCCTCTAGGGCAGAGACAGCTCTACTGGCTGCACTTCTACCAACAGAGAGGCTGGTTTGACTATCCCAGTGCACAGCGCACAATCTCCATCCTTAGATGTTTTTAAGGCCCTGGCTGGGATGATTTAGTTGAGTTTGGTCCTGCTTTGAGCAGGGGGTTGGTCTAGATATCTCCTGAGGTCCCTTCCAACCCTGAGATTCTATGATTCTAACACAGCTTTGCTGGATGCAGCAGCATGAGCGCTTTGCTGGTATAGTATACTGGTATTGCTAGCCTGGTAAAGAGCTCCCAGACAATGCCTCTGTCTCTATACAGCACCTAGCACAATAGGGCCCTGATTTTGGTTGCAGCCTCTGAGTGCTGTAATAATAAAGTAGAAGGCTAGGAAAGAACAGTGTGTGACCCTGCTCTCTTGGGTTGGATACGCATCTTTGAACTGCTGGACAAGTGACCTTAAAAAAAATGTTCCTTGTCTGTGAGATAAGGCCAGCTCTTTTAAACCCTGTGATTCCAATCTCAGCAGCGTCCCCTTTTGAAACCCTTTGCCGGCTGTTTCTTAACAGTGTGCAGTATTGTTAGAACATGTCTCGGCTCCAGAGATAAGAACTCTTTCTTATAGGCAGCCTGTGCGTCCTCCTGACCGAGCGCCCCCTTCTCATCCAGCCCTCACAGGATCCATTTGTTGTACAGAGCAGAGTTTAGGAGACTGTTAAAACCAGGTTTAGGGGGATTTTGCTGGGAGCCAGACCTCTCGGCAGAGGTCAGGACCGCTGTGTCTCAGGGCTGTTGGTGTGGCTTGCTGCAGCCAGCTCTGGGATTTCATTCCCACTTTCCCCAGCCTTGAATGGGGATGGTGGCATCACTGACCAAGTCCCTGGAAATCTGATTTATAGATAGCGGCAGGGCCGTCCAGAGGATTCAGGGGGCCTGGGATCAGCCACCGCCGAATTGCCGCTGAAGACCCAGCACTGCGGCGGGGGGGTCCTTCCGCCCCGGGACCTGCCAGCACGGGTCTTTGGGGCACTTCGGCGGTGGGTCCCAGAGCGGAAGGACCCCCCGCCACTGAATTGCCGCGGAAGATGCTCCGGGGCCCCCAGAGCAAGTGAAGGACCCTGCTTCAGGGGCCCCAAAAAACTCTCATGGGGGCCCCTGTGGGGCCCGGGGCAAATTGCCCCACTTGCCCTGGGCAGCCCTGCATAGCAGAGGTTCTGCACTGGGACAGGCTAGCTTCATGCTTGGTATCCCAGACACCGCTCAGCCTCACCTGGTCCCCTAGCAGCACTGAGGCCTTCTTTTTAACCGTCCCACCAACGTTCTCAGCCCCAAACATGACTGTAACTAGTCTGTAACCAACCTTTAGGGTATGTCTACACTACAGAATTATTCCGATTTTACAGAAACCATTTTTTGGAAACAGATTGTATAAAGTCGAGTGCACGCAACCACACTAAGCACATTCATTCAGCGGTGTGTGTCTATGTACCGAGGCTAGCGTCGACTTCGGAAGCGTTGCACTGTGGGTAGCTATCCCATAGTTCCCGCAGTCTCCCCCACCCTTTGGAATTCTGGGTTGAGATCCCAATGCATGATGGGGCAAAAACAGTGTCGCGGGTGATTCTGGGTAAATGTCGTCAGTCAATCCTCTCTCCGTGAAAGCAACAGCAGACAATCATTTCGCGCCCTTTTCCCTGGATTGCCCAGGCAGACGCCATAGCATGGCAACCATGGAGCCCGTTCAGCCTTTTTTCACTGTCACCATATGTCTACTGGATGCTGCTGACAGACGTGGTACTGCAGTGCTACACAGCAGCATCCCCTTGCCTTTTGCAAGTTAGCAGAGACGGTTACCAGCCCTACTGTACCATCTGCTGCTTTGCAAGTTGACAATGATGGTTACCAGTCACACTGTACCATCTGCTGCTGTCATGGGTGCTCCTGGCCGGCCTTGGTGAGGTCGGTCAGAGGCGCATGGACAAAAATGGGAATGACTCCCCAGGTCATTCTCTTCTTTAAGTTTTGTCTAATGGAGAAACAGTCCTGCCTAGAATATCAAGCAAGCCTACTAAAGAACCAGAAAGGCAAATGGCCGCTCCGGGTCAGAGCCCCAGACATCCTGCAGAAATGATGAGCTGCATGCCATTCTAGGAGGTGCTCCTGCAACAATGCCACCCATTGCTTCCCTCCTCCCCCACCCCTCCTGGGCTACCATGGCAGTTATCCCCCCATTTGTGTTATGAAGTAATAAAGAATGCATGAATAAGAAACAACACTGACTTTATTGCCTCTGCAAGCAGAGATCAAAGGGGGGAGGGGAGAGCAGCCTCCAGCTACTATGATATTCCAGGCAGGAGTGAATCTCCATTAGACAAAGCTTAAAGAAGAGAATGACCTGGGAGTCATTCCCATTTTTGCCCAGGCGCTCCCAGCCGACCTCACCAAGGCCAGCCAGGAGCACTCACGGGATGATGATGATGGATACCAGTCCTAGTGTACCATCTGCCATCCGGAAGGGAAGGGAAGGGGTTGCTGCTGTGTAGCGCTGCAGCACTGCATCTGCCAGCCGCATCCAGTAGACATACAGTGACATTGAAAAAAGGCGAGAAACAATTTTTTCCCCTTTGCTTTCACAGGGGGCGGGGGAGCAGGGAGGGGCTGATGACATATACCCTGAACCACCCGTGACAATGTTTTTGACCCTTCAGGCTTTGGGAGCTCAGCCCAGAATTCAAATGGTTTTCGGAGAGTGTGGGAACTGTGGGATAGCTACAGTCGTCAGTCACCCCTCCCTCCGTGAGCGTCCATTTGATTCTTTGGCTTTCTGGTACGCTTGTCTCAGCTCCTTAAGTTTCACGCAGCACTGTGTTGAGTCCCTGTTGTGGCCTCTGTCCATCATGGCCTTGGAGATTTTTTCAAATGTTTTGGCATTTCGTCTATTGGAACGGAGCTCTGATAGAACAGATTCATCTCCCCATACAGAGATCAGATTCAGTATCTCCTGTATGGTCCATGCTGGAGCTCTTTTTTGATTCTGGGACTGCATGGTCACCTGTGCTGATCAGCGCTCCACGCTGGGCAAACAGGAAATGAAATTCAAAAGTTCGCGGGGCTTTTCCTGTCTACCTGGCCAGTGCATCCGAGTTCAGATTGCTGTCCAGAGAGGTCACAATGGTGCACTGTGGGATAGCTCCTGGAGGCCAATACCGTTGAATTGAGGCCTCACTAACCCTAATTCGAAATGGCAATACCGATTTCAGCGCTACTCGCCTCGTCGGGGTGGAGTACAGATATCGATATTAAGAGCCCTTTATATCGAAATAAAGGGCGTCATTGTGTGGACGGGTGCAGGGTTAATTCGGTTTAACGCTGCTAAATTTGAGATAAACTCGTAGTATAGACCAGGCCTTAAACAGGCTGGGCCTGAATCTCCTCTCGTTGCAGCATAACCAACATCACTGGAGATACCCATTAGTGTCAGTGACAGGAGACTGCTGCTTTCCAAGGACTTTATAGGTCCAGGGCTATGGGGAACATCCTAGTGGAGGCTAGGCACACAGCTCCTCCTGATCTGAAAGCTGAGGCCTCTGCCACTTCAGCAATTGATAGAAGAATCTCCAGTAACGGCCAGCAGTAGAGGGTCTATGACATAAGATGAGCTGTAGGACAGACACACCAAGTAGGTCTTTACAACAGGAAGGAAAGAATCTTGAGCAAACTGCTGTCCCAGGGCGTTAGCCAGGGACAGGCTGCCATGGGCATTTCACCCCAGGGAGGATCAAACAAGGGGATTGGTTTGGCTCCGTTTAGCAAACAAGGGGGTTGCAGAGATGAAAAAAGAGAGAGAGAGAGAGAAATGAAAGTTGGATTGGGGAGGGTCTGTCCTATCCCAGGCTGCAGACCTCATGATCAGTACAGCAGCCCTGTGGCTGCAGTGCACTCTCCCACCCCCATGGAGGAAACGACTGGGGGAGCTTCTCCCCCACTGCTGAGGCACATGGGGCTTTCAGAGATTTCCTCTTTGAGGGCCACAGACCTTCAAGGGGCTCCCGACATCTCCCCCTTTCTGTGCTCTGGTTCTGCTGCAAGCAGGAGGTGGCACGAGCACAGTGCTGTGTCCGTGGCTGTAGTCAGAGACCTCCTTGAGGGTGAGACCAGGAGCTTCCACCTAGCAGGGCTGTAGCAAGACAACCAAGCCTGCTCATTCACAGGGGGCTGCCGTGGGGCCAGGCATGCCCCAGGGAGACTGCAGGCAGGTCACCACTAGCTATTGCACGTGGCCTGTTGACTATGTCCTGGGGGTGGGGGGGTGTCATGGCCAAGCATGGGGAACCTGGGCCGTGTTGCTGGGTGTTATTCTCCTCTGCTGGGACTGCCTCTGTCCACAATCCATCGCCTTGCTGTCTGGGCACCAGCATATACATCTTTCATCTAAGGATCTCGGTATTCTTTACAGACATGCGTTGCTGCTGTTAAGCCTCCCAC
This sequence comes from Mauremys reevesii, assembly GCF_016161935.1. NCBI lineage: Eukaryota > Metazoa > Chordata > Testudines > Geoemydidae > Mauremys > Mauremys reevesii. The sequence continues at coordinate 1,689,705 of NC_052638.1, forward strand.
CACCCCTTTGAGCCATAGGACAGATAGGTCGAAACTGAGCCATGCAGAGATTTGCCCAAGGTCCCCCAGTGGCAGGGTTGTGAACAGAAAGGACCCAGAAGTCCTGACTCCCAGGTGCCCTTCTCTCATCACTAGACAATGTTACAGTGTTAGCTCCCATTCCCAGAAGCTGGATTCTCTCATGCAATTGTTTACAGCCGTGCAAAGTGGCTGTAGAATTACCACGGACCCAGTGGCATTTCACGCCCACATTGCACGGATGTGAATGACCACACAAGGGGCAGGGGAGCTGTGAACACAGCCCCCCATTCTTAAGGAAGTGGTTTGATTCAAGGAAAACCCACCAACTGTCCCCCACCTCCTCCCCAGGCTGAACATATCCTCCTGTTTGCAGAGGAATCAACTCCATGGCGTGTTTTATCCAGAGATCTCGCAGCACTGCAGGAAGGTGCGGGAGGATTGTCACCCCATTTTACAGATGAGGAACCTGAGACACAGCTTTGCCCAGGGTCACACAGTGAGTCACAGAGTCATTCTGGCCTCCTTGATGCCCACAAAGCCCCATGCCAGCTGGTGCAACATGCAGCTGCTAAGATAAGCGTCCTTGCCTTTCATACAGCCTGCGTCAACCCTTCTTTGCATCTTTATGTTGGCTCCTTCTGTTGTGCTGCACCCCGTTCCAGCTTCCTGTCTTTGTCTTACAGGCCCTTCATAGCTGTGTTGTCCCTCCTTACGTATCCTCATTTCTTTCCACATCATCCCCTCCACTCTGCCAGTGACACTTGTTCATCTGCTCCTCTGCCCTCTTTCCTCTCTGCCGCTTGGCACACCCTTCCTGCAGTGCCCACATAGCCACCACCCTCTGTGCATTCAGACCCATTCCTCAAGTCCCATAGCCAGGGGCGGCTCTAGGAATCTGGCCGCCCCAAGCAGGGCGGCACGCTGCAGGGGGCATGCTGCCGGTCGCCGGTCCCGCGGCTCTGGGGGACCTCTTGCAGACGTGCCTGCGGAGGGCCCGCTGGTCCCGCAGCTCCGGTGGAGCTTCCGCAGGCATGCCTGCGGGAGGTCCACCAGAGCCGCGGGACCAGCACACCCTCCTCAGTCATGCCTGCGGGAGGTCCGCTGGTCCCGTGGCTCCGGTGGACCTCCCGCAGGCATGACTGCGGAAAGGCCGCCGGAGCCGCCTGCCGCCCTGCCGGCAAAATGCCGCCCCAAGCGCGCGCTTGGCGTGCTGGGGTCTGGAGCCGGCCCTGCCCATAACCACTGGGATGCCTACAAGGAGCTAGCCATCAAAGCTTGGGGAGGTGGAGGCAGTGCTGGAGCACTGGGTATAATTCTAATATAAATTAAAAAGCAACAGAGCTGTTAATTTAACTTTTGATTTAGTTGGGTTTGGTCCTGCTTTGAGCAGGGGGTTGGACTAGATACCTCCTGAGGTCCCTTCCAACCCTGAGATTCTATGATTCTATGATTAAGCATTGAGTGGTCTCGCCCAGTATTATTTCTTACAGCTGGTCAAAAAAGTTTTCCATTAGAACATTTCCCCCCTTCTCCCCTGACAATGTTTGTGGACAAAAATCTGATTTCATCAACAACAACAAAAAATCAGATTTTTATTTAAAAAAAAAAAAGCAGCAGCACACATTTTTTTCTTCCGGTTTCAGTTGCCAAACCCCCACCGCCCCGCCCCCAAGTCAGCTTTTGAGGGTGGCGGAGGGACAAAAACCCAAATAATTTTGAGAAATGTGAAAATAGTTTCATTTATATCACAAATTTTCATGGAGAAAAAAGATTTCCAGAGGGCTGCATTATGTATATTCTGCTAGTACCTAGAATCAAGGCCCAGGTGTGCCGGGTGCTGTAGGAACATGCAATAAGACAGTCTCTGCCCCAAAGAGATCAATCAAAATAGCTGAGACAGACAAAGCATAGGTGGGAAAAGAACTTGCCCAGGGTCACACAGCAGGAAGAGAAGCCAGGTCTCCTGATGCCAGTCCAGAGCACTATTCTGTCTGCCAGGCGACCTTCCCTTTCTTTGTTGTACCCTTCCCCTGACCCTTTCAAGCTCTTCAGGGCATGGGCCATGCATTCCTGCATGTTTGTACAGCACCGAGCATGCTGTGGACATGACAGTAATACAATTAATAAGAGCCTGGCATACAGCCCACTTATCCCGTCTACTGGTTCCTCTCTCCTCTGCCCCGTGCTTCCCCATGCTCATCGTCACTCGTATGCATCTTTCAATATGGTCTCAGGGCCCTAACTTAGGTCTTGATCCCATCATGCTGGGCACAAAATGTGAATAGGAAGAGCCAGTCCCTGCCCCTAAGAGACGGGGTAGACACAGGCTGGGAGAAAGAATGGATTGTCCCCATTTTACAGATGGGGCAAGGATGCCAGGAGTAGCTGTAAGCACACATTGAAGCCAAGGAGATTACTCTCATGTTTCGAGTGATGCCCGTGCATAAGTGGTTTGCTGAACGGAAGCCAGACATTCAGCCTCATTCAGTTCCTAGTGAGCACCACAATAAGAGGCCAGTGTTTCCTAAGAGGCATCAAATCTATCCCTAAGTGTCCCAGTAGAAACTGCTGTAGAAGTGTCCCAGTAGAAACTGCTGTAGAAGTGTGCCGGTAGAAGTGTCCCAGTAGAAACTTTGGGAAATCCAGCTCTGATTTCAGAGCTGAGCTCTGGAAAATCCAGCTGCACATGCCAATCTGGCCCAAAGGACTTACATGCACCAGAAAGTTTTATTACTACAACAAACTCCAACTAATGTGGACACAATTAGATTGGTATACAGGTGAGCGATTCTTGTATGAACCACACTGGTATAAGGCCCCTTATATGGGTAAAACTGGGTCCACCCCAGGGCTTTTACCAGTATTATTATTGCAGTAACAACTCACACCCACCTCTGATATTGTTATAGCAGTAAAACTTTGTGAGCCAACGAGGCCAGAATGACTTGCCCAGGGTTACACAGGCAGCGTGTCAGAGCCAAGAATCAAAGACAGATCTCCTGAGTCCTAGTCGAGTGCTTTGACCACCCAGTCCCTGTCACACACACAGTCACTCACACATCCTGCCTATCTCACACACCCAGCCCGTCCCTCTCTCTCACACACACACCCCACTCCTGTCTCACACACACACACACACAGTCCATCACACACTCACATACACACCACGCATCACTCCATACACAGCCCGTCTCTCTCTCTCACCCCCCCCCACACACGGTCTCGCTCTCTCTCACGCACACACCACCCATCACTCACACACATACACAGCCCATGTCAATCATATACACACACACACACCCAGCCCGTCCCTTTCTCTCTCTCTCTCACACACACACACACACCACCCATCACTCACACACACACACACACAGCCCATGTCAATCATATACACACACAAACCCCGCCCCGTCACACACACCCAGCCCGTCCCTCTCTCTCTCTCACACACACACCACCCTTCACTAACACACACACACAGCCCATGTCAATCATATACACACAAACCCCGCCCCGTCACACACACCCAGCCCGTCCCTCTCTCTCTCACACACACACCACCCGTCACTCACACACACACACAGCCCATGTCAATCATATACACACACAAACCCCGCCCCGTCACACACACCCAGCCCGTCCCTCTCTCTCTCACACATACACACACCACCCGTCACTCACACACACACAGCCCATGTCAATCATATACACACACAAACCCCGCCCCGTCACACACACCCAGCCCGTCCCTCTCTCTCTCACACACACACACACCACCCGTCACTCACACACACACACAGCCCATGTCAATCATATACACACACACCCCCCCCCCCCTCACACACACACCCAGCCCGTCCTCTCTCTCTCACACACACACCACCCGTCACTCACACACACACAGCCCATGTCAATCATATACACACACAAACCCCGCCCCGTCACACACACCCAGCCCGTCCCTCTCTCTCTCTCTCACACACACACACCACCCGTCACTCACACACACACACAGCCCATGTCAATCATATACACACACAAACCCCGCCCCGTCACACACACCCAGCCCGTCCCTCTCTCTCTCTCACACACACACACACGCTCGGCACCGCCCCCTGCTGTCCTGGCCGCGGCCGGCGGTGGGCGGCGCTGGAGGCGGGCTGTTCCCTGGCCAGCCGGGCGCTGGCGGCCAGTCGGCCGGGGGGAGCGCTGGGGTGCAGAGTTGCCGAGCCGAGCCGGGCCGGGCCGCGCCGCCTGGGCCCGCAGGACTATGCGCTGACGGGGGGGCGGGCAGCCTGCACCGAGCGCCGGGATCGCGGCTGTGCAGTCGGCGGGGCCCTGCTGGGGCCGCCCGAGGAAGATGAACTACCTGGTGAGTGCCTGGGCCGGCCGGCCGGAGCCCCCGCTTTGCAGCCGGGGGGAGCAGACCGGAGCCCGGCTGGAGCTGGCTCTGGGGTCGGTGGCGGGGGTGTCCGGAGTGGGGAGCTGGGCCTCTCTGCCTGCCCGCTGGGCCCATCCCCGCTGCCTCCCGGCGCCACCAGAGCGTCCGCGGCGGCCCGAGGGGTGTCGTTCCCGGGGGCGCTCCACGGAGCTCGGGCCGAGGACGCCGCCGGGCGGTGGTGGATTGCCAGCCCCGCCCGCCCCAGGGAGCCGGACCCAGCTGGCAGGGACGGGCCTGGGCCTGGGAGTTGCCGGGCGCCGCCCCCTGCGCCCCCAGCGGAGACAATGCGGAGCCCTCCCGGCGCTGGGAAGCTCGAGGCCGCGGCGAGTTTCCTGCTCCCGGCTCGCCCGCTGGCCGGGGTCCCCAGGCTGCGTCCGGGGAGCCGGGGTCCCCGTGCCCGCGGGGCCGGCCAGGTCAGGCGCCCGTCCCCTGCCCGCTGCGATCCGGGACCTTCCCGGGCTCTGCTCTGCCGGCCCGGGATCATGCCCCTCTCGACGTGGCACAAACCGTTCCGCGTGGCTCCTGGGGACCCTGATCTGGCCCCGAGCCGCTTCCCTGGTGAAGCCAGGGACCAGGGCGGGCCCCTGGGTGGCAGCCATCTGTAGCTGGGACTAGCCCGGGCGGGCGGGGTGGGGAGCTCTGAGGGCAGGGCTGCGGGGCAGTTGTCACAGCTACGGACAGCGGCGGGTTTCTGTGCCCGGGTCAGGCTGTGGCCCAGCAGCCCGGGGCGGATGGGGGACAGTATTTCCAAGGTGTGGAGCAGTGCCTTTGTCCTTTGAAGGAGATCTGAAACAGAAACCAGTGGCTAAATCCCCTGGGCCAGGCTGTTGCGAGCCCTGTGGCTGCTCAGGGACCTCCCTGTAACGAGTTTGTTGGGTCTCAGGCCAGTTCCTGGAGGGCCTGGCATGGCCTGCTATAGAGCCCACCAGCACTCTTGGCGCTCCCTTTGTTGGCAGGAGAGGCCGCGGCGGTGAGCTCCTCCTCCCCCCCCCCCGTGTCAGGGCAGGCACACTGGAGTTACCTGTAGCAGTGCGCTAGAGTCCTTGGCGCTGGCTACCGTGGCAGCAGTGGCTGCAGGCTTGCCTGGCGCTGCCCTTGCCCTAGGAGTGTATATGGGAAGGGAAGCCCCAGGGCCATCTGCCCAACATTGCAGTCCCCTCCTGTGGATGTGGGTTTACAGCCTGAGTGCCTGTCCCAGGGGAAGGTGACCTGGCTGTGATGTGGGCAATTAGCTGGGCTAAGCTGGGAGGCTAGAGGGCATATTTCCCCCATAGGATCCCCTCCCCCAGCAGCAGCATGGATCATTGCCCTGCTCCAGGCTAACATTGGCACCTAGCACCTGCCAGCCCAGGATCTCAAGCTCTTAACGAGGTGATGGCCATTATCTTGACTGACAGGCCAGGGCTCGAACTGGTCACCTCCAGGGCTAGCTGCGTGAGGTGGCCCATGGCACATGTTTGCCTGTGACACTTGGTACCTTCATCTCCCCCGTAGGGAGGATCCTGGTCGGGGTCCCTGGTTTACAGATTTGGAACTGGGGCTCTGAGAGGAAGTGATCTGCCCGGAGGTTGTGCAGAATATCTGGCTGAGTGCCTTACTTCCAGGCCCTGCTCTCACCACTGGCCTGTGCTCCCTCCCGGACTTGACCCCATCTGGGATGGCACGAGACTCTAAGCAGGGGCAGGGGCGGCTCTAGGAATCTGGCTGCCCCAAGCACGGCGGCACGCCGCAGGGGGCGCTCTGCCGGTCGCCGGTCCCGCGGCTCCGGGGGACCTCTTGCAGACGTGCCTGCGGAGGGTCCGCTGGTCCCGCGGCTCCGGTGGAGCATCCACAGGCATGACTGCGGAAGGTCCGCCGGAGCCGCCTGCCGCCCTCCCGGCAAAATGCCGCCCCAAGCGTGCGCTTGGCGCGCTGGGGTCTGGAGCCGGCCCTGAGCAGGGGGCATTGCTCCCTCCTCCCACCCTGCTGGCATGTTCCTGAGTCACCCTTCAAACCCTGCCCCCCTTTTCTCTCTGCCCCCCGAGAAGCCATTGATGCCCTCCCTCCCCACCACTGTCAGCACCCTGTCATTGGGCTGCGAGTGCCCTCTGGTGCTCAGCACCACCCCATAATCAGTCAGGAGTGAGCACCACGAGGCTCTCCCAGGCAGCCCCTTCTGGTTGCTGGCCCCAGGAGCAAGGGCCCAGACCCTCACAGGGCCACCCAGGCTGGCTCCCAGGCAAGCTGAGCTGGGACTCTGGCCTCTAGAAGCATTTTACCATCCAAACCTGGGCGCAGCGGCGGTCTGGGACTGTGCTGGGCAGCGGGGCCCTGAGGCCTGTCAAGGAGGCGTGCTGGATTTCCCCCTCCCGAGGCCAGGCCGGGTTTGCCATTGGTAACTGAAGGAGTAGGGAGGGAGGGAGCCGTTCCTGGGAGGAGGCTGCATGGTGCCAGGAGGCCGGCTGGGGGGAATAACTGGCATGGGTGGTGGTTAGTGTGAGAGCGTAAGAGCCCTGCCTGTGCACGTCAGCGGCAGGCTGGCCCCAGAGCATTTCGTTAATGATTCACCCAGCGATAATCAGCAATCTCCAGGCCTGGCTAATCTGGCTGTGTGAGTACAGTACAGGGCCGGGGGAGGGGAGCGACTCCTTTCATGTCAGATTACAGCATAGTGGCAGTGCTGGGTGGGGCAGCCAGAGCAGGGACCGGTGTGAAGGCAAGCTGTAAGCACGCCCCATGTGGCGCTAGCAACCCGTGAGAGGAGATGTGCCCCTGCGTCTCCCCTGGTATTCAGGGAGCACGCCCCTCGGGCAGTGCCTGGACCTCTGGCTGGTGCTGAGCCATGCAAACCCACAGGGGCCAGGGCTCGTGAGGGGGATCTTCCCCCAGGGCGGTGGGTGGTCCCTTGTTGATCGCACTCTTGTGACAGTGCACGCTGGGGGGGTCTCACCACGCAGAGGGGTTCTGCACTCTGGGAGTTTGTGGCTAATACACTGGCTGTTCCCTTGCTCTATTTAGCCGTTCTCTGTTTAACCCTTTCAGACCCAGATTTGCCCAAGATTTGCTTGAGCAAGAAGGATCAAACAAGTAACACCTAGTGAGTGGAAAGGTGGGGCGGGCTGGTGGAGAGGGCGGGAGCCTGGGTCTGCTCCTGTCTCTGCCAGCAGCCTTGGGTGGCTATCTGTCCTCACTGGGCCCATTTTCTCCTCCCACGTTTTGCCTTGTTCAGATTGCAGGCTCTGTGGGGCCGGGACTGTCTGTCATCAGGGGGATGCCTAGCGTGACCAAGCCCCGAATGCAATTGTTACCATATGTTTTTTAAGTACATCAGAAGCAGGAAGCCTGCTAAACAACCAGTGGGGCCCCTTGACGATGAAAATACAAAAGGAGCGCTTAAAGATGATAAAGTCATTGCGGAGAAACTAAATGGATTCTTTGCTTCAGTCTTCACGGCTGAGGATGTTAGGGAGATTCCCAAACCTGAGCTGGCTTTTGTAGGTGACAAATCTGAGGAACTGTCACAGATTGAAGTGTCACTAGAGGAGGTTTTGGAATTAATTGATAAACTCAACATTAACAAGTCACCGGGACCAGATGGCATTCACCCAAGAGTTCTGAAAGAACTCAAATGTGAAGTTGTGGAACTATTAACCAAGGTTTGTAACCTGTCCTTTAAATCGGCTTCGGTACCCAATGACTGGAAGTTAGCTAATGTAACGCCAATATTTAAAAAGGGCTCTAGGGGTGATCCTGGCAATTACAGACCGGTAAGTCTAACGTCGGTACCGGGCAAATTAGTTGAAACAATAGTGAAGAATAAAATTGTCAGACACATAGAAAAACATAAACTCTTGAGCAATAGTCAACATGGTTTCTGTAAAGGGAAATCGTGTCTTACTAATCTATTAGAGTTCTTTGAAAGGGTCAATAAACATGTGGACAGGGGGGATCCGGTGGATATAGTGTACTTAGATTTCCAGAAAGCCTTTGACAAGGTCCCTCACCAAAGGCTCTTACGTAAATTAAGCTGTCATGGGATAAAAGGAAAGGTCCTTTCATGGATTGAGAACTGGTTAAAGGACAGGGAACAAAGGGTAGGAATGAATGGTAAATTCTCAGAATGGAGAGGGGTAACTAGTGGTGTTCCCCAAGGGTCAGTCCTGGGACCAATCCTATTCAATTTATTCATAAATGATCTGGAGCAAGGGGTAAACAGTGAGGTGGCAAAGTTTGCAGATGATACTAAACTACTCAAGATAGTTAAGACCAAAGCAGATTGTGAAGAACTTCAAAAAGATCTCACAAAACTAAGTGATTGGGCAACAAAATGGCAAATGAAATTTAATGCGGATAAATGTAAAGTAATGCACATTGGAAAAAATAACCCCAACTATACATACAATATGAGGGGGGCTAATTTAGCTACAACGAGTCAGGAAAAAGATCTTGAAGTTATCGTGGATAGTTCTCTGAAGATGTCCACGCAGTGTGCAGAGGCGGTCAAAAAAGCAAACAGGATGTTAGGAATCATTAAAAAGGGGATAGAGACTAAGACTGAGAATATATTATTGCCCTTATATAAATCCATGGTACGCCCACATCTCGAATACTGTGTACAGATGTGGTCTCCTCACCTCAAAAAAGATATTCTAGCACTAGAAACGGTTCAGAAAAGGGCAACTAAAATGATTAGGGGTTTAGAGAGGGTCCCATATGAGGAAAGATTAAAGAGGCTAGGACTCTTCAGTTTGGAAAAGAGGAGACTAAGGGGGGACATGATAGAGGTATATAAAATCATGAGTGATGTTGAGAAAGTGCATAAGGAAAAGTTATTTACTTATTCCCATAATACAAGAACTAGGGGTCACCAAATGAAATTAATAGGCAGCAGGTTTAAAACAAATAAAAGGAAGTTCTTCTTCATGCAGCGCACAGTCAACTTGTGGAACTCCTTACCTGAGGAGGTTGTGAAGGCTAGGACTATAACAATGTTTAAAAGGGGACTGGATAAATTCATGGTGGTTAGTCCATAAATGGCTATTAGCCAGGATGGGTAAGAATGGTGTCCCTAGCCTCTGTTCATCAGAGGATGGAGATGGATGGCATCCAAGAGAGATCACTTGATCATTGCCTGTTAGGTTCACTCCCTCAGGGGCACCTGGCATTGGCCACTGTCAGTAGACAGATACTGGGCTAGATGGACCTTTGGTCTGACCCGGTACGGCCTTTCTTATGTTCTTATGTTCATAATACACACCAATAATGAAGGGGGAGTTTGGGGCCTGTTGAGTTGATGATGGCAGTCCCCCAAATGGCATCCATCCTCCTGCCTTGGCAGAGACCATAGACGCCTGGCAGAGGGCACGTGTTGGCTGCTAAGAACATAAGAGCGGCCAGACTGGGGAAGACCAGTGGCCCACCTAGTTCAGTGTCCTGTCTTCCAACAGTGGACAGTGCCAGGTGCTTTAGAAGGGACTGAACAGAACAAGGCCATGGAGTGATCTGTTCAGTCCCACCATCTGGTAGTCAGAGATTTAGGGACATGCAGAGCATGGGGTACAGTACAGGGGATGGGAGCGACTCCTTTCATCTCAGATGACCATCTTGGCTAATAGCCATTGCTGGACCCACCCGCCGTGCTGTACTAGCCCCGCCAGCTGCTGGCAGCCGCAGGTGAAGTGGGGCTCTAAAAGCAGGTGGCGTGTGGGGTAGTTCCAGGAACAGGGCATGGTGAGTGTGCGGAGCTGAGCGTATCTGTCTCTTCACCTTTCACTTTTCTGGGAAAGTGTCACTCCCAGGACCTGGCTCTCCTGGCTGCCCCAAGGGAGAGCGAGGTGAGTGCTGGGCGTGGGGGCTAAACCACAGCGCAGGCTGGGGAGGGACCTGCTGTTTGTTTGCCCCCAGGGTCCAGCTGCTGCACAAGAGCCTAAAATTGCTGGCGTGGAGCCCTGGGCAGGTCCTGACTGGAGGCTGAACAGCACCCGGCGCAGCTCCCGTTGGGGCTTGCTTCCAATCCCTGGGCAGGGCTCATGGCAGTGTGGCTTGTCTTCACCAGATGGCCAGAGAGAGCCAGGGTTGGTGAGGAAGAACGGCATGGTGACGTAGGGCCCCAGCCTGGGACTTGGAATCCCTGCTCTGCCACAGACTACCTGGATGACCCTGGTCAAGACACTTAGCTGCTCTGTGCCTCGGTTTCCCCCTCTGGGCAATGAGAGTAGTGGCATGGCCCTGCCTCCCAGGGCTTTGGGAGGTTAAACATGGGTAGTAGGGACCAGATAAATACCATAGATAAGTGAGCATGTGCTGGACCTTCACCCAGTCGCTTACCAGAGGTGGTAGAGCTGAGCTGAGGCCATTTCGGGGATACTTTGGGCCAGTCTCATAAGGCGGGAGGTCACCTGATCAGGGCAGGCTCTGCCGTGGTCTGGGGGTGGGAGGGGCAATGGCTGAAGGGCAGGTGTGGGGAGCAGAGCTCAGTGTCTGCCATGGTGTGGGATGGGACACCCAGGCTAGTGCGAGACAGGCCCTAGTGAACCCAGTGCTGGGGGAAGAGGGGGAAGAGACCCAGATACCAAGACCTGAGAGCCGGAGAGGTGACGGGGCTTGCACTGCTATGGAGCAAGGGGCAGAGCAGCTCCTGGGACTGCTCCATCCTCAGGGGCAGGGAGAGGGAGAGGAGGAAGCAGCCCACTCAGCGCACAAGCCTCTTTGTGCAAGACCTCCACTGCAGCCTCCTTGTAGGTGCTGCTGCACTGACAAGCCCCAGCTTGATGGCAACATGCCTAGTTCTGGGGGGAGGGGCACTGTGCCCCATGCATACAGCGGGTGGCTAGGTGCCTGGCGGCTGCCTGCTCCCATCCCCAAGAGGAACATATGCTGATGGTGTGGGGGTGAGCAGACTCCAGGCCAGGGTTGCCTCAGCCCTGGAGGGGGAAGGGGGGAAGTGTCCCGCCCTAGGGCAGCAGTGTCTGAACAAAGCCCAGGGCTCCTGGAGGGTTCAGCTCCAGGCGGTGAATGTGGCCATGGGTGTGAGCCCATTCATGCCAGGACACCCCCAGCAATGGGTGATCAGAGCATTGGCTCCCCCTATCTCTGTGTGCGGCAGCTGGGACTGGGTGCTGCTGAGGTGGGGGCGAATGGTACCTGGGCAAGCCGCCCCTGGCAGACCCCCCACAGCCAAACTGCAGCCACAAGGGAGCAGGGTGTCCAGGGGGATCCCAGAGCAGGCGCTACCGAGGCCCTTCCCGCCTGGCGCTGGACTACACTGTGTCCATGGTGGGCACTGGGACCCGGCTGCCCAGGCTCCATGTGCTTCTAGCCTGCAGGGGCAGGGCAGGGCCTGTCTGCAGGAACGGCTTCTGCTGCAGCTGGTGCACCGAGCTCCAGGGTCGTGTCTGGGCAGGACAGGCTGCTGGAGGGGGTGGGGGGCGGCGCTCCCATCCGGCTGCCTCCCCGCTCGCGTCAGCTGGGCGCACCTGGAGCTGGGCAAGCTCAGTCTGCAGTGCCCACTGGATGGCGCTCTTGCACGGGAGTCCCAGCCATGCAGATGTTCTGGGTGGGGGGCCTATGCAGGTAGCTCTGGCGGCAGGTGTTTGTATGCTTAAAGGAGGCGGGTTTGATGGCAGCCGAAGGGGGGAGGACAATAAATCTGCAGCAGCAGCTGCTCTGCTGGACCCCTGCCGCCAGTCAGATGTAGAAAGGGCTGGGGAAGGGCGAATACAGCGCTGTGTCTACATGGAGAGCGGGGCCCAGGCGGTTCTGGGAGCAAGGCATCCGAACTTTGGCCTCAGCCCGGCTGCTGCACAGAGACAAGGACCCTGCATGGGGCTGGGATGGTTCCCCAGCTGCCGTGGGAAGAACACGTGTCTTGGCTGCTGTGATCAGCACCGTGGGGTGCTGCTGGGGCCTGTCTACCCAGGGTGGGCTGCGTTAGCCAGTGAGCCCCTGAGCCAGTGGCAGATTAAGGATTTTGCCACCCCCAGGCCCTGAAATTATTGCCACCCCCAGCCCCATATGAACTTGTTTTAGTTTTTTTACAAATTTGTTTGAACTAAAATGAATCTAAATATCATTAAAATAATTGAACAGTTACAAGTTTTATTATAAATAAAATTACAAGTACAGCGGACCCTCGCTTGAACACACGTCTGTATAGCGTGATTTCACTTATGGGCCGGGACCGTGCATGGATCCAAAACTGAGAACTGCTTCATTTCTTCCTTCCAGTCATATTATTAACGTTTAGGATTCTCACCAGTATGTTTATTAAATGGTGTCACACCGTCATTGGTGGTTTCAGTACGTGCTATGATTGGTAGAATTGCACTGATGCCGCAATTACAAAAATGCTGCTGTTATAAACTTGCCGCCCCTGTATCTGTTAGTGCTGGGATCTCTGAGAATTGGGGTGGATCCAGCACCATGCATCTAGGGAACAGAAAACGGCTCCGTAGCCATCCCTGCATTTGTCTCAGCACACTTTGCTGAGGGGGTCAGGGTTATCTCCATTTTATAGCTGGGGAAACTGAGGCACAGAGCAGGGACGTGACTTGCCTGAGCTCACCCAGCAGAGTTGGGAATAGAACCCAGGTTTTCCAAGTCCCAGTCTACTGCTCTGTCCACTAGGCAAGGCTGCCTTCCCCCTTCTTGTGTTTCCCCATTGTTGGTGTCTCAGGGAAGGGGTGCACCTGGCCAGTACCAGGTTTACCATGGCACCAGTGGCTCCATAGTGCCGGGCCCAGACTCAGAAGGGGGCCTGGTGTTGGGACCGTGGCCCCAACTCCCCTCCCCACTCCAAGGCCCCACCCAATGTTGACTCCTCTTCACCTGCCTCCCCACCCTCTGGGCCCTGGGCATGGGGCCAGTAGCGTGGCTGGGTTGGCCGGCTCTCGGGGCTCACATCCCAGGAGTCTGCCCCACTCCCCAGCATGACTCTGGCTTGGGCAGTCTCTGCTGCCTGCCACCTGTGGGACCTCGCCCACGGCCCCGGGCTGAGCTGCCTGGGACCAGGGCAGGTGCAGGGCCGTCTCGGGCAGTGCATGGGGCTTGGCTGGGCCCCTCCAGGCAAGTGGGTCCTGAGAGAGCCCAGCCAGGCCTACAGGCCCTGCTCTGTCCTGGCTGATTACGCTGTTTACCAGTCCCAGCTGAGCTGCTGGCTCAGCCCACACATGGACATGGTCACTTCCCAGCAGGGGGCAGGTGGGGGAGTGGGTCTCTGGGGATCTTTGGGGGGGGGGTCTGTGCATGTTGGGACTTTGGGCACTGGGAGGTCTGCGGGGGAGGGGGTACTCCTGGGGGAATGGAAACAGGTCCCCCTGCAGATTTCTTTGCTTCCGTTTAGAAAGTGAGGGAGAAGAAAAGGGAAGCAGCTGTGGGGTGCGGCTGGGAACGCCCATGGACATTGCCCCCAAACAGAGGCGAGGCGTGGGGGGCACACAGGGTCACATGTCGCTGCCCCCCCTTTCTGTGAGCGCAGAGCTGCCCAGCTGAAAAAAACCGGTGCTCAGCTCTGCTGACTTTGCAGCTGGAGCCTACCTTCTGGAGCAGTGGGGAAGGAAGGTGATGGGATGGGGACGGGATTTAGAAGTGGGGAAGGGGCAGAGGGTAGGGGAAGTGGGAGCCCGGCATGCAGCATCCCCTGCAGAGTCTCACTGCCCCTGCACCTGGAACCCCCCAACGAGCCCCTGTGCATCCAGATCCCCCACTGAGCTGCCCACACCCAGATTGCCCCACACAGAAACCTCTTACCCCCACCTGGATTTTCCCACACTAAGTCCCTCTGCACTTGAATCCTGCTGCCGGGCTGAGTGTGTCTGTCCATATCTGTTGCACCTGGTGCAGAGAGGCAGGGCTTCAGGGTGTTCCTGGGGCAGGCCTGGCCCTTTCTCTGGGGCAGGGTCAGGTGCAGCCTCGCTGCTGAGTCCCTGTAGGGTGATCTCCCACCTCCATGCAGCCAGTGGCCTGTGCCCCCCACTGCCAGGCTGTAGCTTCCACATTTATTGGCCAAAAAAATTGCGGAATTTTAACATATGATGTGCAGAATTTTTAATTTTTTGATGCAGAATTCCCTCCTGGGGTGCTGTGCAGCTGTGAGGGGGGGTGTTGGGCAGTGCGGGGGGTGCTGGGCGCTGTGCAGTTGTGGTTGGAGGCCAGTGGGGAAGGTCTCAGTGAGGGTGTGCTGGGCATAGGGATCTCTGGGTGAGAGAGTGCCGGGCATAAGGGCAGGGCACTGGGCAGGGGGGCACGCTGGCAGCACAGGGCCAGGCGGGCCAGTGTGTGTCTGGCTGTAGGTATGTAAATGGTTCCCTCAGACTGGGCTGAGTGGAGCGGGGCCGCTCCTGCCATGCGGTGACCTGCCCCGTTGCCTCACTCTGAGGACCGACCCTTCCCCCCGTGCCGTGTCATGGCCTACTGCCCCCATGGGGGTCCACAAAAAGTTAATCTAGCCCTGCCCCTGGCCTCAACTCCCTGCAGTGACTCCTTCGGCCCGGCTGTGTCTGGGAGCGACACCAGTTGGGTTTGGGTTGGCAACAGAGGGGGAATCATCAGAACTGCTTAGCAAATAGCCCCGTGGGGCTCACCTGATGCACCGATCCGGCAGAGCTTTGAGCTTCTCTGAGACCTGAGCTCCAGCCCAGCGGCGTTCCGCACCCCCGGCTTGTACTGGGCCAGGGAATGAAGGCACCTCCGAGCAAGGAGGAAGGGCTGGGGGATTTCCCTGCAGGGCTGCTGATGCTCTTCTCTTGAGAGCTACCGGACAATCCCCGTGGCACAAACAGACCAGCTGGCTGACGCAGGCTGGTTGCTGGGCCAGCACGCCGTCGGGCTGCCCAAGGGCTGCATAGTGAACATCTGGCATTGCCCCACGTGGGGCTGGGTGCTGTCTCTGGGTCAGGTAGGACCAGCCCTGTAAGAACTGGCCATCCCTCTGGGGCCGACTGACTTGCAGGATTGGGATTCCGGATGTAAAGAGCCGCCAGTTGGGCCCGAGCTGCAGGAAGGTGTTGACTTGCCTGTGTCCCCTCCCCCTTCCTTTGGACAGCAGCAGGCGCCCCTCCAAGGTGCCCCATGGGTCAGGCCTCACCCACTCCAACTGCTGTTGAGGAGCAGACGTATGCTCCCCTCCGTGGGGCTCACGCTGCAGGGAGGCAACGGGCCCAGGCTTGGACCCTGCTGTGCCTGGTGTATGGGGGCCGCCGGGGGCGGGGCCCTAGAGAAGCTGTGAGGTGGGAGCATTAACAACACACACGGGTCCTGCGCCTGGAGGCCTCCGCAAAGGCGTCTGGGGGCCATGATGGGGGTGGGGTGCGATTGGGGGACCCCAGCATTGGCAGCGCCAGGGCTGGTATTAGGGGTGTGCCGGTGGTGTCAGTCTCCACAGGGCTCTAATGCCAGCACTGCCGGCTCTGCGTGGCGACCGCACTGCCGGCTCCGGGGAACAGTCTTGGAGCTGATCCCCGGCACAAACAGGCATTGTTCCATGGGGCTGCAAGCAGGAGGGTCCCCCTGCCCGGGCTTGGGCCTTGTGCCAGCAAAATGCCCTCAATTAATCCTGGGCTGGATTTTTTCCGTTCCAAGGGACCTGCGAATGGTCAAGGGGCAGCTGAAGGAGTGGCAGGTTGGGGATACCATTGCTGAGGCTGGTGTTGTGCCAGCAGCCTCCACCGCAGAGATCAGTGTGGGGAGTCTTCCCAGTACGGTAACCCCGGTGTGAATCCAGGGCTTTGGCTGGTGTGCTGCATTCCAGCAGCTTTTAGGAATGGTTGCTTTGCCGTTTGGGATGCCAGCAGAATCGGTCAGAGGTGCGGTGGCCGTGGGGAATGGAGGGGGACATGCTTCAGACAGCTGTGTGGGGGAGGATGAAATTTCCCCATGTGGGACCTGGAGACCCCTCTGGGCAGCCATGGGAAGTCCTGTTCCACTGGGAAGCCGTTGTCCTCTGTGAACTCAGCCAAGTCTCTTTCCCTTGCTTTGCCTCAGTTTCTCCGTCTGTTACATAGAGGTAATGACTCTTCCCTGGGGCCCAGCAGGGAATGTGAGGCTGGACTCAGTGATGCCTGAGTGGTGCTTTGAGATAACGGGGGGTCATCCCTTCCCCCCCATCTCCTTAGCAGAGCATCGGGTCATCCAGTTGGACGTGGATTTCTGTTTCCATCTGTTTTGATACCAGGATGCACCCAGGGCAAGCTGCTGCTGCTGCTGGTGACCACCAGCTGGCATGGAGCCTTCTGCAGCTCCTAGCTACGGCTCTGGCGGGCGAGCTGCTGGGAAGTCAGGCTGAGCGGTGGGGGGGGAGGGGTGAGCTGGCGAGGCGCGGATGCCCTTCCTGGTGAGTGGCATGCTCATTGCGAAATGCCCGCGGAAGGCCGGGGGTAAAAATCTGGCCTTGGTTGTAAGTGCGGCTCACATGAAAATCCGAGTGGGGGACAGGCGGGGCTTCTGGCAGGTTCCTTCGCAGCTGTCACTTCCCAGTTTTCCGTCTTGTGCCTGCCGTTCTCCAGAGAGGTTCTAGCCCAGCTGTCGCTGGGTTTTCCAGCAATCAGGGCTGGTACTGAGCCATACTGTGCTGCCGATCTTGGGGCGGGGGGGAGTCTTAAAGCCCCAGCTCACGGCAGCATGTGATTTCGAGAGACTCGGCTTTCATTCAGAAAGACCATTAACTGTCCCATCTTCGTGGTGGCAGAGAGAGTGGGAGCTGTGAAGGCTCTGAGACAAGACAAATGAAAAGAACCCGGTATTTCTTATAGTCTAAAATGGAACGATTTGTATGCCTGGTTTGGGGGCCCAGTTCGTGGATTTTGGTTGGTGATACAGTGACCCCAGGGTCGAAAGGTGTTTCCGTGTGGGGATGAACGCTGGCTTCCACACCCCGCTCAGGTTCCTGGGCTGCCATCACAAGCCAGGGCCTCACGCCCAAGCTGGGCTAGTTCTGTGAGACTCCAGTGCCCCAAGCACTGCTCCCACTCGGCCCCTCGCCCACCACGCTGCCATCCTGGCTGCCCAGCTTTCCGGCTGCCCTTCCCACTGTGCCGTGCCGTGCTGTCCGTGGGGGAAGCGCTTGGCACTTGTACAGGCAACCTGGCCTGGAAGTTCCCAAGGTGTTTTGCCAGCAAGAGTGAAGCCCCTGTGTCTGTGCAATCTATAGACAGGGAAACTAAGGCACGGAGTGAGGCAGTGTCCTGCCCAGGCTCCCCCAGAGTTGGCAGCAGAGCCCAGGAGTCCCAGCCCCTTGTTCTCTGCTCTAACCATTAGACACCAGTGCCTAGCGCTGTGCGCTGCTAGTGAATACAGTGCAGTCACCCTTAGAGAGTTACTGGGGAAAATATTGGAGACCCCCCTCCCCTCCCAAATGGCACAGGACAGGGGCAAGCAGCCAGGGGCCAGCTAGGGTCCATCAGCTAGGGCCCTTGTTCTGCTCTAAATCACATGGGCACAGGGCCCTGGAGTGTCAGTGAGACCAATACCAGAATTGGCCCTTGCCACAGGAAGTCTTTGGGCCTGGGAGTCAGGATTCGGGGGCTCAAGCACCCCTTGGTGCTTCAGTTTCCCCATCTGTAGTGGAGGAAGAATGATCCCGGCCTGGCTTTCTCAAGTGCCTCCTGTTTGGGGGGATCGAGAGGTCAGTGTTGCCAGTGGCCCCCAACATCCATGACCCGCCCCAGCCCCCGCTCCTCCTGCCTGTGCCCTGTTCCCATGGCAAGGGGCTGCTTTCTGCCCCCAGCAGGGGGGGCTGCTTCATGGCTCTGTGAGACTGCAGCTTCGCCAAAGCTGCCACCAGTCCCCAATGCTGTCTGCCCCCCCCCTCAGGTGGCTCGGGTGATGTACAGCCTGGCACAGGGGCTACTCCCAGCAAGTAGTTAGTGCCATGGCCTTTGTGCCCCCTCCCCCCCTGCCCTGGGGATGGCATTGCTGAGGGAAAGGGGGCGCTGGCAGGGTGCTTCAGCAATCCCCAGGGCTGCTGGCAGCTGGCAGCTGGTGTGATTCTCAGCAGCCTTCAGGAGGCTGGCACGACCCAGGCAGCCTCGGGTCTGGGGCATCAAATGGGGTTGGAGCCTCTTGCTCCCCCCCCCAAATGGGCTGTGCCCAGGCTGCCAACCCAAGGGGCAAGGTAGTGGAAATCGAGCCCCAGTTCTCAAAGGGCCAGGCCCAGTGCACGTGCTGCGAGCCCCGGCCTTTGACCACGTTTGATCTACCCTCAGGAGGCTGAGGCATTGCCCCCCTCACCGCACCCCTCCTGGCATCTTGGGTGGATGGCAGCCTAGCGGGTGCCGGATGGGGTGACCAGAGCCTGGCCCCGTGAGCCTTGGTGCGAGCAGGCTGTGTTCTCTGGGGTCAGCTCGCTGGCTGGGCTGGAGCTGGGGATTTTCACGGCGCTGGCACTTCCTGTCCAGCGGGCAGGGGCAGGGGGTGGGGGAGCCAGGCACCTGAAATGGAAGCACAAGCTGGGTGGGAGCATGATGCGAGGGGCCCAGCCTGCCGCCAAGCGGCCCACCCCCCTCCCCTCCCCAGCTCCCTTCCCCGCAGGCGGATCTGGACAGGATGTGAGCTCTTCCGAGCAGGAAAAGCAGGCAAAAGGCCATATTAGGGAAAGCTCCGTCCTGGCCCACTCCCCTGAGCCAGGCCCCCGGCTCCCACAGCAGCCACTGGGGTGGGGTGCGGGGGAGCTCAGCAGCACTGTAATGACTCTGCTCTCCCCAGCAGGCTGGGATCGAGGTTTACACCTTCGCCCGGGGCTCGGGCAGCATTGGCAGCCCTGGGCTCGGAGCCTCCTGGGGATCACGAGATGGGCTTTCCAATGGGGAATTTCAGTTGGTTTGTTGTTTGGGGCTTTTTGTGGTTAAGCATCTGGCTTTGACGCCCGGGTGCGTGTGAGTCGTGTTTCCAAGCTTTTCTCGCTGTGACGTGGGCTAGAGACCGGCTGGAAATAAACCAGAGCTGAGATCCTGTCATCATCACAGGACTCCCGGAGCCGGGGCTTTGGGACTTGTATTGCGAACTGGTGCTAAATGTGTGAGAGCCAGGCCCACCGGCCTTTGCTCTCCCTCTTCGGGGCCCGCTGGGCCTGGCTCTGGGGGTGGGTTTGAAGCCCGTGGGAATGGGATGTCCCAGCTTCCGGCTTTGCCTCAGTCGTCAGTTCCCATTGGCTTTACACCAGTGTCGTTCCAGTGGGGTCACACCCAACAGACCCGTCCCGCTAGGTGCTTAGCCGCCGGGGGAGGCGCTCAGCAGGGTAGGACCTTCGGTCCGGTGTCGTTTCTGATCTGGTTCTAGCCGCTCCCAGGTGGGGATGGGGCCTGCAGCTCACCACACTCAACGCCCGCCCAGCCATACATGGTGCCAGGGATGGGCTCAGCGCCTTGCGGGGAGTGAGAGCAGGATCTGACCTCTCTTTGGACAGCCCTGGAGTGAAGGGGCCTTTTCTTGGCTCACTTCAAATGCTGTGAACTAGCCATGCTGCAGGAGATCACTGGCCTCAGCCGGGCGCTGTCCCTGCTGCTTCCCCCGCTGCGCACCTGGGCCCCTCCCTGCCCCCTAGAGGGGCCTTCACAGCAGGTGCTGCTGGAGCAGGGGTGTGGGAGGATTGGCTGACCCCCAGCGTCCGGCTTCCTCTGGGACGGGCTGCCCACCGGTCCCTGGTTCCCAGCATGGCTGAGCCCCGTCACCCCTGCTTTGCGGGGGAGCCCCCGGCTGCTGGGAACCCCCCTCTGTCTGGGGCAGGTGGGAAATAGAGCTGGAGAGCAGTTGGGCTCTCAGGAGAGGGCAGGGAAACCACCTGCTTCCAGCCTGGACAGGGCAGACAGGAGCTGGGCCTGCTCCCCCCAGACAACTCTGCCAGTGCCCCTCAACCCTGACCCCCTGCTGTCCCAGCCCTGGGCTCCCTCCCACTTTACCAGTGCCCCACAGCCCTGTGGTGTCCCAGCCCTGGGCTCCCCCCCCCTCCACAGTTCTGCCGGTGCCTCTCAGTACCGCCCCACAGCCCCAGCTATCCCAGCCCTAGACTCCTCTCTGCTCCTGCCCCCAGCTTTGCTGGTGCCCCCCAGTCCGCTTTGCAGAATCACAGATGAAGGTGTGGCCCTTCATGAGACGGGCAGATAGGACGTGCCCCCATTTGAGCCAGTCGGGTCATTCTGGCTTTACCCATGAGGTCTGAAGGCAGCTGGGTCTGGGTGGGGGGAGTCCCTTGTGTCTTGGGGCAGTGGAGGGGCTGTGTGACAGGTGTAGCTGTGCCCCAGGGGGCCATGTGGAGGGAGCTGCATATGGGCTCAGCGCCTTGCGTTCCTCTTCCCACCTGGATCCCAGCCCCAGGCCAGGTGTCGTTTGTAGCAGCAGGAAGCAGAGCAGTGCGGTGTGGGGATGACTAATCCCCAGCAAACGGCTGGGAGCAGAGTGACTGTGCGTGGCCGAGCACTGAAGGTTCTTTCCATCGCTCAGCCCCTGGGCCAGGCTGGGTGATATTTGGAAGCATGACCAATGTGTCATGCTCCTGAGCAGCGCTGGCGAGTATTGACTATCAGCGCCCCTGGACCAGGGAGGGAGCAGGAAATGGCGGCTCTCTGTGCCTGGGGCCTGATCTGGGGCACTGCCAGCCCTGCAGGAGC
Organism: Mauremys reevesii; assembly: GCF_016161935.1. Lineage (NCBI taxonomy): Eukaryota > Metazoa > Chordata > Testudines > Geoemydidae > Mauremys > Mauremys reevesii. The sequence goes on from NC_052638.1 coordinate 1,710,744, forward strand.
ACTGGCACAGGGCAGCCAGGCATCCCCATCTCCACCACCAGGTGACTCTAAACTTGGAGAAGTGGTAGATACGCTGGAGGGTAGGGATAGGATACAGAGGGACCTAGACAAATTAGAGGACTGGGCCAAAAGAAACCTGATGAGGTTCAACAAGGACAAGTGCAGAGTCCTGCACTTAGGATGGAAGAATCCCATGCACTGCTACAGACTAAGGACCAAATGGCTGGGCAGCAGTTCTGCAGAAAAGAACCTAGAGGTTATAGTGGACGAGAAGCTGGATATGAGTCAGCAGTGTGCCCTTGTTGCCAAGGCATTTTGGGCTGTATAAGTAGGGGCATTGCCAGCAGATCGAGGGATGTGATCATTCCCCTCTATTCGACATTGGTGAGGCCCCATCTGGAGTACTGTGTCCAGTTTTGGGCTCCACACTACAAGAAAGATGTGGAAAAATTAGAAAGAGTCCAGCGGAGGGCAACAAAAATGATTAGGGGGCTGGAGCACATGACTTCTAAGGAGAGGCTGAGGGAACTGGGATTGTTTAGTCTGCAGAAGAGAAGAATGAGGGGGGATTTGATAGCTGCTTTCAACTACCTGAAAGGGGGTTCCAAAGAGGATAGATCTAGACTGTTCTCAGTGGTAGAAGATGACAGAACAAGGAGTAATGGTCTCAAGTTGCAGTGGGGGAGGTTTAGGTTGGATATTAGGAAAAACTTTTTCACTAGTAGGGTGGTGAAGCACTGGAATGGGTTACCTAGGGAGGTGGTGGAATCTCCTTCCTTAGAGGTTTTTAAGGTCAGTCTTGACAAAGCCCTGGCTGGGATGATTTAGTTGGGTTTGGTCCTGCTTTGAGCAGGGGGTTGGACTAGATACTTCCTGAGATCCCTTCCAACCCTGAGATTCTATGATTCTGTGATTCTATGCCTCTCGCAAAGCCTTAATGTCCAGTTCCCCTGGGGGAGGGGCTCTAATTTGGTGGGGCTGGGATGGGGAGGACACAGCATCTGGGTGCCCAGCTCCGGTTCCCTTCAATGGGAGCTGGGTGTCCAACCACCGTGGTTTGTCCGCTGGCAGTGCCCCGTTAAGGGGCAGGTGCGACACACGCCTTGCTTGTCTCCCAGCAGATCTCTGGCACCCGCTGCATCGCGCCCAGTGACGGTTCAGCAGAGCGCAGGGCAGGGTGGGGGATGCAGGCAGGCTCTGGGAGATGGTGGCGGAGCCCAGCCAGTGGGTTTCTGACCAGGGTCGCTCATCCACAGGGGCAGCCCTGCAGCCCGAGCGCTAGCACGTCTCTGTCCTGCGGGGGCGTGGCTGGACTGTGTGCACAGCGGATTCTGGACCAGGGCTGCTGGCTGTGGGCTGACCCTGCAGTTCTCTCGGGCCACCTGGTGTCACCAGGCCGGGTCCTCTCATGAAGGGCTACCACAAAGGCCTTTTGCCGGCCGCATGGGCTCGGAGGATATCGCTCAGGGCGGGGGCCACCCCGGGGACCTTCCAGCTCTCAGGGGAGCCTGGCAGCAGTGAGCACCTATGGCTGCTTTGCAGGCACTGAGGCGGGTAGCTCAATGCTTTGGGAGGGGCAGGCCCAGTCCGTACGGCGCTGGGGAGAGAAGGCCAAGGTCTCTCGGTGCCCTGCCTTGAGCGGTGCACGTGGCATGGGCGGCCAAGGGGCAGGAAGGCAGGGTCCCAGTGCGGCTGACTCACCCTCCCTCGTCTGTCCCCCCCCAGAACGTGCTGGCCAAGGCGCTGTATGACAACGTGTCCGAGTCCCCGGACGAGCTCTCCTTCCGCAAGGGTGACATCATGACAGTGCTAGAGCGCAACACGCAGGGCCTGGATGGCTGGTGGCTCTGCTCGCTGCACGGGCGCCAGGGCATTGTGCCTGGCAACCGCCTGAAGATCCTGGTGGGCATGTATGACAAGAAGCAGCAGGCAGGGCCTGGCCAAGGGCAGCCGCCCTCCCACCAGCACCCGCTGCACCCCACCACCCGGCCGCCAGGGGACAGCATCTACCTGATCCCAGCCCCAAGCAAGGGGCAGCTGGGCCTCTACCCGGGCTCTGCGCCAGGGGCCCCCTTCCCCTCACCTCCAGCCAAGCAGCCGCTGACGTATCCAAAGCAGCCGCCGCCCCACACCTGCCAGGACATCTACCAGGTGCCTCCGTCGCTGAGCCACGCCCCGGACATCTCCACCAGTCCGCCACAGGAGATCTACCAGGTGCCCCCAGCTGCGGGGCTGGGCCAGGACATCTACCAGGTGCCACCGTCCTTGGACATGAGGAGCTGGGAAGGGCCGAAGCCCCAGGGAAAGGTAGGACGCATCCCCACATGGTCCAGGGCCCAGCTCTGCCCTGAGAATTGCCCAGGGTCCCCGCGGGGGGATCCAGGCAGCTCTCCCAGTGCTGGGGCAGGAGCTGGAGGCAGGCGTGATGGGCAGGGGATGTTTCTATTCTGGGTACCCCTGGGTTGTGGGGGAGCTCCCCAGCCTTTGCTTTCTGGAGAGTTTGGGGGCAATCCTTCCCTTCTGGGGGGTGCTGTGGGGCACTCAGCGTAACATCCCCACAGCCAGGCCCCCGCCCCTTTCAGGCTGGGTTTGAGTGCCATGCCCCTCACCAGGGCATCTGGGCTCCCGGCATGGGAGGGCACAAGTCTCTGTTCTCCTGTGCCTGGGGCCCCGGGGGAGGGGGCCAAAGTGGGCATTAACCCCCTGCCGCCCACCTGGCCTCCATGCACATTGCAGCAGCCTGCGGGCTGCCCTCCTTTGGGCTTATTCTGTGGCCCCCGAGGGCACAGAATAGTGCAGGACGCTCTGGGCACCCCCCTGCATGCCCCCTGTGCCAGCGGTAGGGGCAGTGTGCCAGCTCCCTGACACTGCGGGCTTTCGGGGGCAGGGCCGGCCCACAACATTTTGGCACCTTAGGCAGGAGCTCAAATGATGCGCCCATGCTCCCTTGCTTGGGCCAAAACTTTGAAAGGTCTCAATTCTGCCATCTTCCTGTTCTACCTGAGGGTCCACAGTCTGGCCAGCTCGTGGTCTATTGAGATGGTTGCAAGGCTGACCAGCCTCCCCTGTGTCATTGTGGAGCGTAGATGTGTTTTTATTAACTTTGGCTTGGAGAATCTGTGTTCTCCACTGGCAACTGTTACAGGAAGTGTCAGAAGTATGTGCAGAGCAACAAAAGCATTGGGAAAGATCTTTTTTGTGCACATATATTCCAGAACAGCCTTTGGAGTTGATCCTGCTGAAATGTATCTTGAAAGGGCTTTCAGTTATCACCTAAATCACTCACATCAATATCACACGTCATCATGTGTCAACACTGTCTCTAGTGCCCAGCATTGCTGGTGTAGGTCATCTTCAGGTATAGTGAGGAGTTTTGGAATATCCTACAACATCCCAAATATACTGCTGTGTTCCTTGAGCTGCATGAAATGTTCTTCAATGACTGTATTGCACAATCTAGCACCTGGTTAAATAATTCAACTTTGAATTGTTGTTTGAGGTCTTTTAAGGGATTATCCCATGCCTCATAATCAAATGTTGTCGTCTTCAGTGACTCTTGTATTCTTGAATGGGTGGGAAAATAGCTTCAGTGTGAATTTCCTCTGCCAACTTCTGTGCGCTCTTCAGAACATTTAGAAATCCCTCATCTGACCGTTAAGACTGTAGGTATCACTTTGCTTTGTCCAGTTGTTCCATTGCTCCAGATATATCAAGGTCTCTTGCTTACAACATTTATTTCAAACAGTGTGTCATGCCACAACACTAAGCCACACAGAAATTTGAAGTTATGTATGTTTCTGGTGATTCATCATAGTATCATAGAATATCAGGGTCAGAAGGGACCTCAGGAGGACCAATCCCCAACTAAATCAGCCCAGCCGGGGCTTTGTCAAGTCTGACCTTAAAAACCTCTAAGGAAGGAGATTCCACCACCTCCCTAGTTAACCCATTCCAGTGCTTCACCACCCTCGTAATGAAAAAGTTTTTCCTAATATCTAACCTAAACCTCCGCTGGACTCTTTCCAATTTTTCCACATCCTTCTTGTAGTGTGGGGCCCAAAACTGGACACGGTACTCCAGATGAGGCCTCACCAATGTCGAATAGAGGGGAATGATCACATCCCTCAATCTGCTGGCAATGCCCCTACTTATACAGCCCAAAATGCCGTTAGCCTTCTTGGCAACAAGGGCACACTGTTGACTCATATCCAGCTTCTCGTCCACTGTAACCCCTAGGTTCTTTTCTGCAGAACTGCTGCCTAGCCATTCAGTCCCTAGTCTGTAGCAGTGCATGGGATTCTTCCATCCTAAGTGCAGGACTCTGCACTTGTCCTTGTTGAACCTCATCAGATTTCTTTTGGCCCAATCCTCTAATTTGTCTAAGTCCCTCTGTGTCCTATCCCTACCCTCCAGCATATATACCATTCCTCCCAGTTTAGTGTCATCTGCAAACTTGCTGAGGGTGCAATCCACGCCATCCTCCAGATCATTAATGAAGAGATTGAACAAAACCAGCCCCAGGACTGACTCTTGGCACTCCGCTTGATACCGGCTGTCAACTAAACATGGAGCCATTTAACACTACCCATTGAGCCCGACCATCTAGCCAGCTTTCCATTCCCTCTGCCACTGTTTTCCCACAAACGGTTCCTGTCATAGGATTAGCCTCCATAATGGCAACTATGGCATTATCTATCTTCCCAATTTGATGTTTGATAGGCTATATCACCTCCACTCGACTTTCCCATCGTGTCGCACTCAGTGGTTTCAATGTCAGAGAGGATGTTCTCAGATGTTGCTTCAAAATTTCCCATCGATGAGTTGATGCAGAGAAAAATACATAAATGCATTGAATTACATTAAAAGATTCAGCAGCCTCACTAGAAGCTGATGCTGCATCACTGACCACCAAGTTCAATGAATGAGAACTGCATGGGACAAAAAAAAGCTCGAGGGTGTAACTCTCGGATCCGTGTCTGGACTCCTCTGTTCTTTCCTCTCATGTTGGCACCATTATCATAGCCCTGACCTCTCATGTCAGCTATCGCAATTCCTGTATCTTCCAGCTTTTTAAGAAGCACATTTGTCACACCAGCTCCTGTAGTATCATCAATGTCAATAAATTCTAGAAAATGCTCTCTGACAGTCACCATTGCAGAGACATTTTCACTAGGTTCTGTTGTTGTTACAAAACGCACCATTAAAGTCATTTGTTCCGTACGGCTGGTGTCAGGTGTGCAGTCCAGAATAACAGAGTAATATCTTGCTGACTTCAGATCTGTCACAATCTTCTGTTTGACTTTTGCTGCCAGTTACTGTATGATCTCATTTTGAATTGTTTTTCCAAGGTAGTGATGTGTAGACATTTCTTGAGTGGTGACTCTTCGTAGATGCTCCTGGAGTACAGCTTCAAACTCAGCCATCAGCTCCACAATTTTAACGAAGTTTCCATTGTTTGGCACATACAGCTGATCTGCAGTGTCATGCAGTGCTAGGTTTTGGGTAGCAAGCGTTCTCACAATGACAATGAGCCTTTTCAGAACATTTTGCCAGTAAAGAGACTCTGGTGCAATCTTCTCTTGATGCTGATCATCTATGGTGGCCTTTAACCTTAGTCTCGTCTCAAGCTCTTTCCCCCTATGGGATGCTCTCTGGTGGTTTGCTGCCTTCTCATGGCATGCCAGATTTCTAGCCAGATTTTTCCAGTCCTTTGTTCCTGTAGAACCCAATGTGGCTGGAACATTAGACTGGAAGAGTTTGCAACAAAACCAGTATGCAGCATTCTGGGTTTTTGAGTACATAAGCCATGGCCTCTCCACCTTGTCACCATTGGGGATTTCACACCAGGAATGTGTTGGATGGAAACTTCTATTTTCATTGTCTTTGGGGAACATGAAGTTTTTCACTTGCTGTGGCCCATGCAGCACAAGGAAGTCCCTCAGGCTACTGCTCAAGTGGGTCCACAGGAACTAAACTCAGCAGCAGCCATTTCTTGCACCTCCACCACACACTTCTCTGATCTACACTTTTCTTCAAGAATGTGCATGGTTACTGTCATGGGCCTGGCACAGCAGCTGGCGGCGATACTTCCAGGGTACCACCAGCTGCCTCCTGATCCCCCCGACTAAATTTTCCCTGGGGAAGCCCATTCTCGGTACAGGAACCCCTTCTCCCACAGGAACCTTTTCTGGCAACCTCCCCCCATGGTCTGTACCACACTGAGGTAGGCCAGGTCCCTTATCTTTCGCAAGGAGGGATCTTTCTGTAACTCGGCCTGGAACTCAGCAGCTGGGACAGGGATGGGGACCTGCTCTCTCTCACCGGCTGGGTCTGAAGCCGCAGCCTCCTTGAGCTGTGTCTCTGGGTGTTCCCTCCCTACCAGGGTAGGGTCCTGCTCTTCGGGCAAGGTACCCTTCCCGAGGTCAGGGCACAGTGTCCCCTGCAGGCTTGGGCTACGGGTCATGACCAGGGCCCCCGGGGGGTTGCTTGGCCAGTTCTCCATGTCCCCCCCCATTAACACCTCAGTGGGTAAATGGGGGTGCACCCCCACTTCCTTGGGGCCCTCCTTGTCCCCCCATTTCAAGTGTACCCTTGCCATGAGCACCTTGAATGGGGTCCCGCCCAGCCCCGTCAGGGTCAGATAGGTGTTGGGCATCACCTGCTCTGGAGCTACCACCTCGGACCGGGCCAGCGTCACCTCAGCACCTGTGTCCCAGTATCCATAGACTTTCCTCCCATCCACCTCCAGGGGAACAAGGCACTCGCTCTGCAGGGAGAGCCCTGCACCCACCCTCTAAACAGAAAATCTGATGTCCAGAGCATCCAGCTCTGCAGCTTGGGGCCTTCCTCCCTCCTGAACAGTAGATAAGCTGCCAGCTCCCCTTGCCTGGGAAGCCTGCCCCTCGTCCAGCTGGGCCTTTTCTCAGTTAATCCTCTGTGGGTCCAGTCTGCTCGGTCTGTACCTGAGCCTGGGGCACTGGGTCCGTATGTGGCCTCTTTGGCTACAGTAATAGCAGCCCATGTCCCATTGGTCCCTTCGAGCTGGTCAGTTGGCCCTGATGCCGGATGTTCCCCTTGGGAGGGGGTTCTCCACGTTTTCATTATGGGAGGTCCCAGGATCACTCCCTCTCTGCATCGTGGTGGGCCTGTTCCTTTGGGAATCCTCCCTGCCACCCCCTGACCGGCACAAACTCATCGGCCAGTCGCCCTGCATGTCGTGGGTTCTCTGGCTTTTGGTCTCTCAACCACAGCCTCAGGTCGGATGGGCACCACTCATACAGTTGCTCCAGTATCAGCAGTTTAACCACGTCCCCCTTCGTCTGGGCCCCATCTGCCCACTTGCTGGCATATCCCTCCATGCGGACGGCCAGTTGCAGATATGAGACCTCAGGGGTTTTATCCTGACTCCAGAACCTCTCCCGGTACATTTCAGGAGTCAGCCCAAACTCGCGCAGCAGGGCCTGCTTGAATAGTTCATAGTCCCCTTTCTCCGCCCCTTCCAGTTGGTGCTACAATGCCTCGGCTTTGGGGTCAAGTAAGGGGGTGAGAACCTGGAGCCTGTCCACAGGATCAACCTGGTGCAGCTCACAGGCCGTCTCAAAGGCAACCAGGAAGTCATCCATGTCCTCCCCCTCCTTACGCTGGGCCAGGATGCACTTATCAAAGCTCCACGCAGTCCTGGGCCCTCCCTCACTCACCCCAGCGGGGGGCCCGCTGCTCCTCAGCCTCACCAGCTCCAGTTCATGCTGACGCTGTGTCTCTTCCTGCTGCCTCTGTCTCTCTTTCTCCTCCAGCTCCCGCTGCCTTTTTCTCTCTTCGTGCTGCCTCTGTTTCTCACGATCCTCCATCTCTCTCATTTTTAGCTCTCTCTCCCATTTTAGCTGCTTCCGCTCCACAGATGCTGAGTGACGCCAGGAGGATCCCCTGCTGGCCGGGGGTGTCAGGGTGCCCTCGGTATTCGCTGGGCTCCTCCCCGCCCTTCCCCTAGGCATAGGAAGAAGAGGTCTTGGGAAGTCCTCAGCAGCCGGCTGACCACTCCCAGCGGGGACAGACATTGGTGCCTGCACTGCATCTGCCAGGCTGCTTTCCTCGGAGACAGGGATCAGTTCATTCGAGCAATCTCCCTCCTCTAGCTGGGCAATCAGCTGGTCTTTGGTGAGCCTCCCACTGCGCAGCCCCCTCTGCTAGCACAACTCCACCAGGTCGCTCTTAAGCCGCTTGGCATACATCTTCCTGCTGGCCACTCGCAGGCCTGGGTGCTCGCCGCTCCCCACAGTTTCCAGGGAGATCCCTAGTGTGTCAGCCCTTCTTGAGGTCACCTCTTCTCTGCCAGGGTCGAGTGGCAGACTCCTCCGCCCTTGTGACCGCTCGCTGCAATCCCCTGGGGGACCCTGTTACTGCAAAGTCCTTCTCTCTGGTCACACACTCCCAGGGGTAACAAGAAACCATCTCTCTCTGAATCTTCAGCACACCTGGTCCCCCTCAGTCCCCCTTCGTTTTACTGCTCCCCAGTCACTTACTGCAGGAAGCGCCGTCCACGGGGTGCAGTAGATCCCACATTTGCCGCCAGTTGTCACGGAGTCCCCGGGCGATGCTCTGGAACTGCTCCCCACCAAGCCAGGCAGGACTTTGGGGAGCCTCCTCTCCCTCGGAGCAGACTGTTTTCAGGGCAAGAAGCTCACACGGCTTCACCTCCTGGGTCTCTCCTTGGAGCATTCAGCATCCTCTGCCCCTCCGTGCGCTTTCCACAGCAAGTCCGCCCCAGCGGGGTCCTGGGGAAGCCACCGGGTCCTGCCCCCCCACTTCGCAGTCAGACGTGACTCTCAGCCAGCCAGTATCACAGAGGTTTATTCAATGACAGGAACACGGTCTAAAACAGAGCTTGTAAGTACCGCGAACTGGACCCCTCGGCCGGGTCCATTCTGGGGGGCAGTGAGCCAGACCCCCACATCTGCACTTCACTCCTCGTCTCCTGCCAGCTCCAGACTGCAAACCCCCTCCCGCCCCTCCTTTCTTGCCTTTGTCTCTTTCCCCGGCCAGGAGGCCACCTCATCTCTTTGTCTCCAACACCTTCAGTTGGCACCTTGCAGGGGAGGAGGGTCCCAGGCCATCAGTTGCTAGGAGACAGAGGGTCAGGCATTTAGGTGCACTGGCCCTTTGCTCTGCTAGATACTTAAGAACTGCATAGGGGACACTGAGGCACCAACACAGTATTCAGAGAAAACATTAAGAACATTCCTAGTTCGTCACAGTTACATCCATTTGAGATGGAGATATGTATGCTGCTTTAGCTGCCAGGTCACCTGCACTCTGACTAACTGGAAGATCAGGATAGCTCAGTGGTTTGAGCATTGGCCTGCTAAACCCAGGGTTGTGAGTTCAATCCTTGAGGGGGCCATTTAGGGAACTGGGGTAAAAATCTGTCCTGCTTTGAGCAGGGGGTTGGACTAGATACCTCCTGAGGTCCCTTCCGACCCTAATATTCTTATTCGTTGATCAGGCATCTCCTGACCACTCACATTCTCACTGAGGCTAGAAGGCTCAGCGTGAACATTTGTGTCTGTGTATCTCAGGAGAGCTCCTTCCTGCTTAGACAGAAAAGCTTCCTTTGCTTGCTTTCTTTTTCTGAATGTTGCCCCAGGGGGGCGTTTTCTTCTTTCACTCATGACTGCTGTTCTGTGCCAGCTATAGTGGCTCTCAACACTCAATTGAAGGGGACAAATAAGCAGGCTGGTAGCAGGGCCTGAGTGAGGGAAGATACTAGCATCTTAAGGGCCTAGCTGGCTCCTACTACTTCAGTTGATTGCCTGTTCTCCTCAAGTGGGTTCAGGGAAGCCGCAGGAACCAGGAAGCTCCCTGAGAAGCTGGTGCGAATCAGTCCAGGCTCCTGGGGGTGCTAGAGAGGTACATAAGAGGCTCCTCCTCCCCTCTCTCCCTGCAGCTCCAGCTCCTTTCTGTTATTCCCTCTCACCTTTTCTGTTATGTTTCTTGTGCCCTCCTTCCTCCAGCACAGCACTCCACCATCTCTGTGCCTCTCGAGCAGAGAGAATACATATGCACCAGCAGCAGCCACAATTTTCGACACTCTGGGTCCTAGTGGTGGCCCCACCACAGTCTGGCACCTAAGGCGGCCGCCTCAGTTTGCCTCATGGTAAGGCCAGTCCTGCTTGGGGGTACATCTCCACCCTACGGGGCACTGTCCCTGGACAGACACACCGTGGTGCAGGGGCCTGGCGGCGCCCTCTGGCGGTTAGAGCTGGGGACGAGGAGTGCAGCGTGGCATGGCTGGGTTAACGGAGCACTGGGCTGTGCTGGATCCCAGCACTGGGCCATGATGAGTGCGGGGCCGTGCTCTGATGCCGCCTGACTTTGTTAGAGCCACTAATGAGCTGGACAGGGACATGTGTGCCCCCGCCCAGCCCCTCTGCCTGTAGCACCACCAGCACCCACCAGGGGGCACCTCTTTGCCACAGGATGCCCAGCAGCTGGGCAGGCCTCAGACGCTGCTGGCAGGGGCTGGCACACCTGGGCACAGGAGCCCTGCCAGTGTTTCCTTGGGCTGTTTTCCAGGCTGTCTTCCTGCCCAGCGCCCCCTGGGAGTGCAGCCGGGGGGCTGGCTCCAGGTCTCTTTAGAAGTGGGGTGGGCAGCATGGCAGCTCTGGGGAGAGAGATCACCACCTGGGCATGCAGCACTCTCCCCGGCTGCAGAGCAGGGGGCCTGCTGGTCCCCTGTGGGTCTCCTGTGGCCCGTGCTATGAGGCTGGGCCTGACCAGGCCATCCCCCACCTGCCCTTCCCCGGTGGCCTGACCTTGAGGCGGGGCCTGATGTTGCAGCTGCCAAGGCTGAGCATGGAGTGCTGCTGCTTGGCCTGTGGCCAACTGAGCCCACAGTCCGGAGTCCGTTAGCTTCTCTGCCTGCTCCCAGCCGCTGGCTTCAGCAGGCAAGCACCAGCTGTAGCAGGAGCCGGAGGGGTCTCCTCTTCCCCCAGCTCACACCACAGTGGGGGGTATGGTAGGGAGCTGGCATAAGGCCTGGCTGTGTTCGGTGGCTCCACGTGGCTGGACCACAGCCAGCACTGGGCAGAAAGGTGGGGGGCTGTTGGAGTGAGGGGCACTGTCACCCACCCAACTCATTGGAGATCCTCAGTCTCCGATCCCTGCCCTGGGGGGGAGGAGGGGAAGACCCCTCTGCACTGCCTGGCTCGAGGGCCTGCCCGGCCCCCAGGTACGTTAGAGCAGACTCAGGGCTGTTCCAGCTTGTGCTCTGCCACCCCCTCCAGCCCCTCCTTTCTGGCCTTTCTCTTTCCTGGGCCAGGAGGTCACCTGATCTTTGTTCACCTTTAGCTATTCCCTTGCAGGGGGAAGGGCCCAGCCACTTGTTGCCAGGACAGAGTGTTGGCCATTTATACACACTGGAGACTTAAGAAATGCATAGGGGAAACTGGCACCCACACAGTATTCAGAGGAAACATTAACAGTCCCACTTCATCACACCCTCCCCTGGAGTGAGGGGTCAGGGCCCTTAGCTGGAGTGGCTAGCCGACTCCCACCCCTGCCCCACAGGGCAGCCCACGTGTGGTAGCACCCACCCAGGCTGGCCTGGGGCTCTCTGCTGGTGCTGCGGGGTTCAGCACGCAGGGCAGGGCCGTGTAATGCTGTAGGGCAATGCCCTAGAGAAGCAAAACCCATCAGTCCCTCGGTGCCAGGGCAGCTAAGAAGAGCAGCCTGGCTGGGCCTTTACAGGGGCCAGGGAGCAAAACCACAGGCTGGAAACTGGTGCCCTCCGTGGCCCTGCACCCAGGGGTTTGTCTTGCAGGGGAAGCAGCTGTGGGGGGTGGGGGGAATTCCCCAGTATAATCTGGGACCAGAGGCTGCTGCTCCCAGATCTGTTAAGCCTTGAATTTCTGGGGTCAGCTCTCACCTGAGTGCATATGTTACATCTGCTGGTTGGGATTGAGGGGCAGATGCGGCTGGGAAGCCTTGGCTAGAATGGCAGCAGGCTATGGGTCAGGATTGAGGGGCAGCGGCAGAGCTGTGGGTGGGACCTTCCCTAGATACCTGCCCCTCCCCACTCCCCCCCCCCCACCGTGCAAGGTATGTGCACAGACATGCATGCCCCATGAACCCCCCCTGCCGCTCAGGGGAACCCCAGCTAACTCCTGCCCTCAGGGGCTGCTCTGAGCCCGGGGCACTAACAGAACCCTTAGGTTCCCCCCAGTGGATGGGGGAGTCGAGGGAAAGCAGGGTGGAGTCTGCTAGGTCTGTGCCTCCCAGGGGAGGGGTCCCAGCCATTCAGTGTGTTTACAATGCTACAAACTGTCTCTGCTGTGAGAGAGCTAGTGGCACCCCCACACACATACCCAGGGCTGCGATGGTGCCGGACACCCATCTCACTGGCTGTGCTGGTGCACCCATAAGCCACACGCAGACAGATGGCCGCCCGCAGGCGTGCCCACACCCTGAAGCAGGCAGGCACGTGTAGACAGACACACGTATGCACAGGCAGGCACATACGTGCAGATGCATGCATGCACCCAGACACACAGACAGATGGCTGCGGATGTGCCCACGCCCAGAAGCAGGCAGGCACGCACAGATGTGTAGACAGACACACGTATGCACAGGCAGGCACACACATGCAGACGCATGCATGCACCCAGATGCAGACAGATGGCTGCGGATGTGCCCACGCCCAGAAGCAGGCAGGCACGCACAGATGTGTAGACAGACACACGTATGCACAGGCAGGCACACACGTGCAGACGCATGCATGCACCCAGATGCAGACAGATGGCTGCGGATGTGCCCACGCCCAGAAGCAGGCAGGCATGCATGCAGACTCGCATAGCAGGGCACACAGGAGGTGAGCTGGGAACGCTTGCTGCTACAGGGATGCTGACCCCAGGACCAAAGGCTCGAGGGCAGGGGCACACTGGGCATAACCCTCCTCCCCACAGCCTGGGGCAGACTTCCCTGGGGTTGGCCAGGGAGTCAGCCTGGCCCATGCTTCCCAGAGTAGGTGCACCAAGGCAGTAGCTACTGTGCCAGGTGCCAGCGTGGGCTGATCGTCCATGGCAAAGCTCCGTGGGATGGGGCAGCTCTGGGTCAGAGGCTGGCTCTCGTGCAAGGCTAATAGCCCCTGCCGGGATGGCCCTGGCAGCACCCTTGGCACAGGCACCGGGGAGGAGACATGACCCATCTCTGGGTGTGGCTCAGGGAGAGTCCTGGCTCCACCTGGCACTCCAGCCATGCACGCTGGGAGCAGGGCAGTTCTGCCACCCTGGTAAGGCCATGAAGGCGAAGGGCAATGGGGATAAAATACAGCCCAGTTTTACAGCAGGTCAATTGCCCTGCAGCTCTAACGGGATGCCAGTGAGGCATCAGACAGCACCCAGGGGGGGCTGTTAGTCACACAGGAGGAGCTGGGGATGAATTGGGGAACCGAATGGTGAGTAAGGAGCGAATATCCCTAATGACCGGGGCAGGCTCTGAGTCACTACAGAGAATTCTTGCCCGGCTGTCTGGGTTTTGCCCACATGCTCAGGGTCTGACTGATCACTGTATTTGGGTGGGGAAGGAATTTTCCCCTGGGTCAGGTTGACAGAGACTCGGCAGGGTCACTTGCTGGGTTGAGTAAATGGTGGATTCTCTGTAACTTGACGTCTTTAAATCTAGATTTGAGGATGTCAGTGACTCAGCCAGAGGTCAGGGGTCTGTTACAGGAGTAAGCAGGTGAGGTTCTGTGGCCTGTGATGTGCATGTCAGACTAGATGGCCCTTCTGGCTTTAAAATTGCTGAGGAGCAAAGCGTGCTGTCAGCGCTGGGATTGCACCGGGCACCCTTCGACCTGCAAGCTGGCCCAGGGGTGCTGCAGGGCTCACTCCCCACGGCCCAGGCCCTAGAAACAGGGCTGCAGTCCCTCAGCCCAAACTGGCTGTGGCCAGCATGCAGCAATGCAGGGCAAGGGGTGCAGACAGCAGGCAGCTCCAGGCCTGGTGCCCCAGGCACGAGGAGCCACTCCAGGGCGTTGCCTGCCCAGCACGGGATCAGGCACTCAGCTGTGCAAACACCGACCCATTGCTATTCCAGCCCCAGGCCCAGCTCTGCTGCTGCCCCTCTACCCACAGGTTAATGTTCTTGTCACTTGGGCCCTGCGGTGCCCAACTCCAACTCCCACGGGTGGGCTATAGGGGAGTGTGGGGCCTAGGCCAGTTTTACGCCCTGCGTGGCTGGTAGAATGCTGGCAGCACCTGCCTCAGTGGTGTGTGCAGGGGATGGCAGCCCTGGCTGGTCCTTTGCCTTTCAGCCACTGCCCCTTTGCCAGCTGCTGGCTGCTCCTGCCTGGGGCTTGGCTACGCCCACTGAGCTGCACTCCCTGTGGCAGGGGAGCACCTAGCTCTCTTCAGTGGAGTTCTCCTCACAGCCCCTGGCAGGCTGGGCAGGGCTAGTTGCCACTCAGGAGTAGGGGAAACTGAGGCACATCTCCAGGGGCATCAGGGCATGTCTATGGTCAATTTGGGGTTTGAACCTGGGTCTGCCAAGTCCCAGTTTTCAGCCTAATCACTGGGCTCTCCTTCCTTCTCCAGCAGCCCTCTCCTCACAAGCTGGGCTGGGCTGGGCCTGGGCCTGTCAACTGAGTGCTCTCAAATGCATAGCCCCATCTCTCCTCCCCCGCACGTACCCCTTCCCCCACACAGCCCCATTTCCCCCAACACACACACCCCTCCTCCCACATGCAGCCCCCTTCTCTGCCTACTGCCCACCCAGGGAGGCTCCCCGAGGAGCTGACTCCCATCTTCCATACATTATCCCATTCCACGGGGAGTGTCACAGCCCCACCCTAGCTCCAGCTGGCTCTGATCAGCAGCTCAATGCTCAGACCCCACTGGCATGTAAATGTGGACCAAGTGCGGACCCCCTCGTAGAGCCAGCTGGCCCAAGCTGTGTGGCATAGCTGGGTTCACCCAGACCCCCAATGCCTTCCTCCAGGCCCTCGGCTGGTGCATTCCTCGCCATGCCGCAGGGGACACGAGCCTGTGCGTGCCCAGCCATGGAGAGCGACACAGACAGTGTAAGGGAGTGGACTAACCCCTGTGGCGCCTCCTGCTGGTCATCTATGGGAATTAGCTCTTCCAGTGTCTTGGAGCGCCCCCTGCAGGCTGGTGATCCACCTTACTGCTGGCCCCCAAGTCCCTCCCAGGACCCCAGTGCCCTTTTCTCTGGGTTGCTGCCCCCCTGGCAGTACCCCCACACTCTGAGTCTCCCCCTCCCCACCCACTAACCTCACCTCACCTCAGTGTAAGGCTACCGCCAGTCACCATCTAGCCCCCCTCCCTGGGGCAGACTGCAGTGTCAGCCACTCATCACAGGCAAGGGTGGGTTGGACCTGCTGCCTCTCTCTGTAACTGGGCTGCCCCTCTGCAGCCCCTGTACTGGTCTTAGGCCCTCAGCTAGGCCCACAGCCGGGGGTTTCCTAGGCCAGAGCTCCCCAGCTCCTCCTGCCTTCCCCCAGCCCTGCTCCACTCCTGGTACCCTGCGCAGCTCCCTGCAGCCAGGCCCTTCTCTCTACAAGCAGAGAGAGAGTCCTGAGCTGCCTGCCCTGGCCGCCTTATAAGGCCCCCTTAGTCTGTTTGGGGCATGGCCCCAGCTGCAGCCACTTCCCCCAATCAGCCGGGATTCTGCTCCCTTCCCCAGCCCTCTGCAGGGCTTTTCCAACCCCTTCCGGGCCCCACTACAGACAGGCATGGAGCCCTTTGCTCTCACGCCCTTCTCTCCTCCCTCCGGCTCAGGGGGCTGGGGTGGATAGCGGGAGAAGCTGGACTGGCTCTGCCTTGGGCTGATAGTGAGTCCCTCCCATGGCCTCCAGGGAGGCTGGGCTTGTGGCCATGGCCCTCGGCCGCCTGGCTTCAGCGTGGTCTCTCTGTGTCCCCCAGGCCATGCCCTGTGGTCTTTCTGAGCCTCAGTCCCCCGCAAAACAGGGCAGTGCTCCTCCCTTTGCCAGCCGGGCACGTGAGCTCTTGGGGAGGGGCTCTCCCACCAGCCCTGGGCTGCCAACTGGGACCCTGGCCACTCATGTGAGGCCAGTGAGGCCAGCTGCTACTTGCCATGTGCCCAACTGCATTGGAGGAGTGCTGCCCCCCAGCCCCAGCTTCCACCCGCTGTCGGCACGGCCAGGGAGCTCAGCTGCAGGCTCTGGCAGTGCTGCAAGGGGGAGGGGGAGAGGTTCGGGAGGCAGAGCTGGCTGCAGAACACCAGTGTGAACAGGCAACACCCGGCGCTCAGGGGGAGGTGCCCATCAGTCTGTAGCTGGGATGGAGCACTTACTCCGGGCACTGCCTCCCCGTTCAGTGCCTAAGCAGGAACTGCTGAAACCCCCAACAATTTCTCTTCTCTGCTCCCCACAACTGCCACCCACTCATACCGGGGGAGACTCTGCTCCCCCCCAGGCTTTGGTGTCTGCGCCACGTGGCAGCACTCTGCCCCCCCCCCCCCCCCGGGCCGTGGGGCACCTGTATCACATGGCAGCGCCCTGCTCACCTACCCCTGTGCTCTCTTCCAGGTGGTGGTGCCCACCCGCGTGGGGCAGGTCTACATCTACGACTCACCCAAAGGCGAGCAGGATGAGTACGACATCCCACGGCACCTCCTCGCCTCTGGGCCCCAGGAGATCTACGACGTGCCCCCCGTCCGCGGTGTGCTTGCCAGCCAGTATAGCCAGGAGGTGAGGCCCTGCGCCAGCAGGTGGGCGGGCTGAGAGGCCTGGCATGGCTAGCTAGCTGCCCCTCCCCCTCCCTCATCTTATAGGTGCTGTCCTGTCCACCTGGGCCTGGGGGCAGAGCTTCTTCAGGGGTACTCTGGATCTTGTCTCCTTGCTTGTCTAGCAGCGGGTGATGTGCAGGACAGGGGCTCTCTCCTCCCGGCTTTGGTCTGAGGGACAGACTCCAGTGCGAGAACAAGGGATGCCCAGTGATGCTGAAAAGAGGGCAGATTCCAGTATGATTAGCCTGTGGAACTCCCTACCACTTGAAGTGTCCAGGGGAGGGAAGAAGGGATAGCTCAGTGGTTTGAGCATTGGCCTGCTAAACCCAGGGTTGTGAGTTCAATCTTTGAGGGGGCCATTTAGGGACCTGGGGTAAAAATCTGTCTGGGGATTGGTCCTGCTTTGAGCAGGGGGTTGGACTAGATACCTCCTGAGGTCCCTTCCAACCCTGAGATTCTATAACCTAGACTGTAGCAAGTTTCAAAGAGATTCATGGTTAGTGCTAGCAAAGGCAGAAGGGATACTAACCAATTCGGCTCAACTGGAGGCCATCTGTAGGATGAGAGTGATGTGGGGGACAGATGACCCCCCCATGCCGCATCTCTCTATTGTGGGGTTCATGCACCTTCCTTCCTGGCCACTGTTAGCCAAGCTCCTGGGCTCAGGGCGGTGGGGCTGAGCCATCCAGCTGTCCCAGTGTCCCTAGGGATCAACATGGCTACAGGCAAAGTGCCTGGGCATCCGCTAGCCGCAAGAACCAATGCCATTGCTCGCTGCGCTCGCAGGTCTACGACACCCCCCCAATGGCAGTGAAGGGCCCCACCAGCCGGGAGCCCGGCCAGGAGATCTACGACGTGCCGCCCAGCGTGGAGAAGGCCCTGCACCAGGCTCCCCAAACTGTGAGTGGTGCGGGCGGGGGGCATGGGAATTCCTTTGCCTGCCCCAGGGCTGGGGTCCAAACCTGTGCTCCCTGGCATGCCCCAGCACTAAGCCTTGCCTGGGTCTGCAGCACAGTGGCCCCATGGCAAGGTGCAGCACAGGGTTTCCTCCAGCTGAGCTCCCAGGTGGGGTCAGCGCAGCATTGGCAAGCTCAGACGGTGCCACGGGCAAGCAGGGGCGGGCGCCAGGGGTTGCTAGAGCAAGGGGCTCAGCAGGGACTGGAGGGCAGGTCCCAGCCCCCCCCAGCCTCCAAGAAGCTCCAGGCGGGCCCCACAACCATCAGAGCAGCTTCAAAGCCACCAGACTTTGAAAAATAATAAACATTGGTCAGTTTTCTGAGCCCTCGGGCTCTCCCACAGTGTCTGCTCTGACATGAAGAAGGGGCACGGGTGGCAGGAAGGGGCGCGGGCAGGGCTGGGCACTCACAGCTGCTGTCCCCCTATACAGGTGTATGACGTCCCCCCATCTGTGAGCAAGGACGTCCCAGACGGCCCCTCCCGAGAGGAAACCTATGATGTGCCCCCCGCCTTTGCCAAGTCAAAGGCGCTGGACCTGCCCCGGCACCCGGCGGAGCTGGCCCTGCCCGAGGACGTGTACGATGTGCCACCGGCGGCAGGGAAGGGCGCCCCTGAAGCCCCCTTCCCGCAGGAGATCTATGACGTGCTGCCCGGCCTGCGAAAGCCGGCGGGGCCCGCGCAGGACGTGTACGATGTGCCCCGGGAGCTGCACGCTGGCAGCCTGGACAGCGAGGGCGAGTACATCTATGACGTGCCGCCGCAGGTGGACCGGGAGGCCAGGGCGGGTGATGCCAAGCGCCTCTCAGCCTCCAGCACGGGCAGCACCCGCAGCAACATCTCCAGCTCCTCGCTGGATGTGGGGCCAGTCAAGGATGCACCCAAGGAGCTGGGCCTGGACCTGGACGCGGCCATGGAACTATTGGCCCGGCTGCAGCACCACATCAGCGGTTCCGTCTCCTACCTCATGTCCTTCATCAGCACCGGCTGGCGCAGCCCGGAGCAGCTGGAGCTCCACGCGCCCAGCCTCCGGGCGGCGGCCGAGGGCATCAAGGGGGCACTGCGGGACCTGCTGGAGTTCGCCCGCGGGGCCGTGGGAAATGCGGCCCAGGCCTCCGACCGCGCCCTGCATGCCAAGCTCAGCAAGCAGCTGCAGAAGATGGAGGACGTGTACCAGGCCCTGCTGCGGCACAGCCAGGCGCTGGATGACTGTGGTTGGGCCCCCGGTGCCCTGGCAGCCGGCAAGCCGGGTGCCACTGACGACCTGGACCGCCTGGTGATGTACTCACGGGGCATCCCCGACGACACCAAGCAGCTGGCGTCCTTCCTGCACGGCAACGCCTCCCTGCTCTTCAGACGGGATAAGCCGCCGGCGGACGGCCCGGACGCCAGCCACCCCCTGCCGGCGCCTGCCGACAAGGCCAGCAGCATCCAGTCGCGGCCCCTGCCCTCCCCACCCAAGTTCCTGGCGCAGGACTCGCCCGACGGGCCGTACGAGAACAGCGAGAGCGGCTGGATGGAAGACTACGACTACGTGCACCTGCAGGTGGGCAGCGGGGAGGGAGAGAGGAGGCGGAGGGGGCATCCCAGGGTAGGGCGAGGGCTGGGCTTGCTCTGGAGGGGGGCACATCTCACTGGGGGCACCTCAGCCCCCCCCAACTGAGACAGGCCTCCCCCATTCACCCCCTCACACGAGGCCTCTCTCTTCCTCCTGCTTCTCCCTCCAGCATTGCCCCCACTGGCCCCTGCCCCAGGCACAGAGCTGGTGCCCCCGGACAGGGTGTGTTGAAATGTGCCTGGGCCTCACGCGCTCAATGCCCCAGCATCCAGCCCCAGCAGGGAAGCAATGGGTCCAGCTGGGACTGACTCCTGGGAAGGCCATGGGGGTAGGGACTGGTGCCTGCTGCTTGCCACCCACCCAGCACCTTTGCTTCCTTCGCTGGCACACTGCCCTGGCCAGGGGGTTCCCACTTGCCAAGCCAGGGGTGCCAGGGTGAGCCTGGCATGGGCAGGTTTCCTAAGGCCAGGAGGCTGCGCACCGTGATGGAGGTAAGGTTCCTTGCCCCTTTTTGACAGCCCAGAGGCCCATGCTTGTTGGGCTCCCTCCCACTATTTGGGGGGCTGAAGGGGTCCTTGGGGAACCTCTCCACGTGCCCCATAACCAGCCCTGGGCACCTCCCAGGTGCCCATGCACTGGCTGCGCTTCCTCTGCAGTAGGTGCTCCCAGGGAGCCAGCCCGGGGGCTGTATGGACGCAGCCTCTGGCTGGTTCTAGCCAAGCCGCTTCTAGTGCCAGTTACGTGGGGGTGAACCTGCCTCCCTCCCACCTGGCCGGGTCCCCTGCTGGGCATCTGCCCTTGGCCAGGCCATGGGGCTGGGCACCCAGCCAGCCTGTGCGGTTTGACGAGCTCGGCGTGTGGCATCTGGGACCCAGCTCAGCCAGCCTAGGCAGGGTTCCAGCTATCTGGTCACCGCCACCAGCCTGCAGCGCCACTGCCTGGCCTTCTGCAGTACTGCACCCTGGCTGCAGCACTAAAGCCAGCTGGGTGTGTACTGAGAGGGCTGGGTGTGCTGGTCCCACCTAAGGGGTGGGGCACTGCATGCTGGAGCTGCAGTGGGGCGGCTGCCTCTCGGGTTCCTCACAGCGGGTGGCTGCAATCCGCCCCCTCTTGGGAGCCCTCGTGGCAGGCAGGCTGGGAATCGTTTCAGGGGACAAGGCAAAGGTGCCATGTTTATTATGATGATAATTTGATCTATAACCACTAGCTAATAACTAATACTTATACACACACACACGCACATCAAATGTTCTGCAACTGCTGGATAGTTACCAGTCCTAAACGTAGCTTGAGTTCATGATTTGATTTTGCAGCTTGGGATAGCGCTTGTGGCGGCTAACTGGCCAGGAAAGCCGGGCATGAGGAAGGGCTGGGTCTCTGTCAGGCGTGCACTGATGCCCTCCCATGTTGGCAGCAGAACGTTACCCAAAGTCTTCCATCTTACCCATCTTTTTTATAGGCTTTTAGTCTGAATCCAGAGTCTATAGGTCTTGCTGTGTCACGCTGCTTCTGCTCCCGTCCGGGGGTGTGGGGAGGGGGGCATTCACACATCTAAACTAAACTAATCAGATTACATTAGGGTTTTGCAAAATGAAGGTTGCAGCTGGCTTTTACAAAATGGAGTGAGCATTTTAAAATGGAGCTTGAGTTACAATATGGCCAAGTGTAATGAATGGCAAAGGTGAGCAGAAGTTACAATGTTGAAAGTGCAAGTTTCAGTGATTTAAGCACAATTGGATTGAAAGTGAAATTTACAAGGGCAGCTATGGCTCTTAACAAGCATCTTCATTGTCAGTTAGCCAGTTATTGGGGTAACTGGTTTTATGAATGAATGTTGTTTCATTCATAAAACTTTAGTTATGAACAATTTCACAACCCCCCAGGGGTGAGTGGCTCGCAGCTGGAAAGCCAGCCCCTGCCCGTTCTGGAGGAGGAGGGCTAAGAACGGGCTAAGAGCTGTCTCCCAGGGCGAGGGCTCCCCAGGCTGGGAGGGGGTAACTGTGCTAGGCCAGCCCCATTCATCGCTGTGCTCCGTGATCTCTGCCCTGGTGTGGGATGGACTCCCACCAGGGGAACCCCCCAGTGGGCTGTGATGAAGGGACCTTCCCCCCCATGGCCATGACTCACCCTCTGGCCTCCCGTCTTCCAGGGCAAGGAGGAGTTTGAGAAAACCCAGAAGGAGCTGCTGGAAAGAGGCAACATCATGCGGCAGGGCAAGGGGCAGCTGGAGCAGCAGCAGGTACTGGGGCCCAGCACTCTGCGGGGGGGCTCCCACCCCCACAGCACTCTGACAGGAGCTTAGGGAGCACAGGCAGGGGCTTAGCTAGTGATGGGGGGAGTCTGGGAAGCGCCCTTTGCTGGAGATGGCTCTCCCCAAGCAGGGCCCAGCTGTCTGCCCAGGCCCCTCCTGTCCCGACATGCACGGTGCAGCCTCCGTGTCAGGCAGAGCCACACCCTCGTGAATCCGCCCCAGCTTGCTCTGTCTCCCGAAGGAGATCCTCCGGCTTTGGGGGAGTCCTCCTGAAGGCAAGAGGGGCCTGAGGCTGCCCAGTTCCAGGGGCTGGGTAATACCAATAGTAAACAGTAACGGGATCCAGCCCTGGGGAGCTAAGGATGCTGTCGAGCCAAGTCCAGAGTCCAGTGCACACAGCAGGTCCCCGCTCTGCTCCCTTGACTTGCTGGGGGCAGCACAGACATTCGGGAGGCAGGTTTAACCATTCTGCAATTGGAATTAATGCTGTGGACAATGCGTGAGGCAGATCAGACTCTGGCTCCCTCCCCCGTGGCCAGGCCGGGCCCCCAGGGACAGACTCCGGCTCCCTCCCCGTGGCGTGGCCAGGCTAGGTCCCGCAGGGCCCCCAGGGACAGACTCCGGCTCCCTCCCCGTGGCGTGGCCAGGCCAGGCTCCGCAGGGCCCCCAGGGACAGACTCCGGCTCCCTCCCCGTGGCCACACTTTCATCTGAGCCTCGCTGCTCCCCTTTCCCTCGATGCCTGGGGCTGGGGCTCTGAACACGCTTGCAGTGGGGTGTCTGTCTGTGCCCCAGTTGGCAAGTAGAGCCAGGCCTGGGCATGCTGACCCCACTGCCATCAGCCAGGATGGACCTGGGGCCTTTGGCACTAACAGATTTTCAAGAACCAAGGGAGTCAGCGCTTAATCCCCTTGGGCAGCATTGCCAGGCTGTGGCACAGGCGCGCGGTATTGACTCCTCCGGCTGAGTCAGTAGCCGTTGCGGGAGCTAGCCACGGGAGGGGGAGGGCAGGGGCCCTTTGTTGTGCTTGGCTAGGCCTGGCCACGCCCTGCCCCTAACGTGCTGTCCGTCTCCCCCCAGCTGAAGCAGTTTGAGCGGCTGGAGCAGGAGGTCACGCGCCCCATTGACAACGACCTCTCCAGCTGGACGCCGCCGCAGCACTACGCCCAGGTGCGGGGCAGCAGCGCCCTGTGCCCCTCCGACCGCCAGCTGCTCCTCTTCTACCTGGAGCAGTGCGAGGCCAACCTCACCACGCTCACCAATGCCGTGGACGCCTTCTTTACCGCCATGGGCACCAACCAGCCACCCAAGATCTTCGTGGCCCACAGCAAGTTCGTCATCCTCAGCGCCCACAAGCTGGTGTTCATCGGCGACACCCTGTCGCGCCAGGCCCGGGCGCAGGATGTGCGCCACAAGGTCACCCACTACAGCAACCTGCTGTGCGACATGCTCAAGGAGATCGTGGTGACCACCAAGGCCGCTGCCCTCCACTACCCATCCCCCTCCGCTGCCAAGGACATGGTGGAGCGGGTCAAAGACCTGGCCAGCAGCACACAGCAGTTCAGGATGGTGCTGGGGCAGCTGGCGGCCATGTGACGGCCTCGCCAGCACACACCGCGCTGGGAACTACTCGGAGAGATCAGTCTACTATTAACGACTGCCTCTGTGGACGCGCAGCAGAGCACGAGACGAGTGTAAATGGGCTTGTAAATATTTAAAGAGACTCCCATGGGGGGGTAGAGGCGGGGCACAAAACAAGCGTCAGCGCTGGGCTCCTCTTCGCTCCTCCCCCTTTCCCCCCAAGAACGAGGTAGTTTTTAGGCCACGCTGGCGATTCGCTAAGGGTGCTTTGAGGTGAAAGGCTGGAGAGCCAGGACAGAGGCTGTGGCCTCGGAAAGAAGAGGGGGCCCCAGGCCCCGCGTAACGAAGCTACAGCGGCAAATTATTGTTGTCGGTGATGGATTCAGAGCGCTTTAGGCCAATGGGCGATATTTAAAAACAGAACTAGAATTTGAATCAGAGCAATGCAATTATAGCAGGCGGGAGCAATCGAAGTGAAGTCCAGCAGTGTCAGCCGACAGTTAGGGGCGAGTGTGATTTCCATTGACTTTGGGGCCTGATCTAATTAACGAGTTCTCTCGCTGCTAATTGACAGCCGTTTAATTGTGCAGAACGAATCAATCCAATGGTATCAGGGTGGAGATGAAAAGGAAACTGACAGAGTTCAATGGGGGAAAGTACAGTCAAACTGTAAGCTGGAGGAGTGTGTGTGTGTCCATTGCCTGGCCTGACAGACAGACAGCCCCCGGGGCCGGCAGGATGGACGCAGGGAGGTGTGCCTCACTGGGGCATGTCACGGTTGGGTTTTGCTAAGATCGGCTGTAGCAGAAATGCGAAACAAAATTGGTGCCTTGAAATGTGCGGGTTCCCGGAGCTCTGGAGTACCTCACGGCCTGTATGGATACTCGTTGATATGGAGCCTGCTGGCATGGCAGCATAAAGGTTTGCCTAGAACCCCTCTGGCTTGTGGTTGTGTTTTGGGGGTGGGGGGCTGGTGTGTGAGCATTGCCCGGAATGCAGAGGAGATGGGATCCCACGTTCCCATGGCAGATGAAGATGTGAGAACTCATCTCCCAGTGGGAGCTCCTAAGGCATAGGCTGGAGTCAGAAAGCCCCCAACTATCTGGCTGATAAGGCTGTTATCTCAGTGCCCTCTGTGGACCCTCGGTGCTCATCAGCTAAGCAGTGTGGGGCTGGGTCACTATGAATGGGTCCCTGGGGGTTGCCCATCCCGTGAAGTCCGTACCAAGCCCATACCCCAGCCAGCAGGTGCTGTACTGCTGGGTCAGCTCTCATGAAATGCAACACAGAGGATCTGACTAAGGGGCCACTGAAGCTCCTGTTTCACCCAATAAGAGATGGGTGCATTCCACTCACCTCTAGGATCAGCCCACTGAGGTGTGGCTGGTAAACAGCTGCCAGGTTCCACCCCAGGGGTGGCTGCATGTTGCTAGCAGGGAAGCAGATTGCTGCATAGAGCTTGCCAAGGGTTTTGTGGCACTATGGGGATGAAAGTTATTGTTCTCCATCCCTAACTCCTATGCCCACAGCACTCGGCTTGGGCATCTCATTGAGGTTTGCCCAGCTCCCAGCACTCTCCTCAGCTGGGTTCTTTCCTGCCCATGGTTAATCAGGATGTAGGCCCTGATCCCCTTAGCCCACACAGTGTCACTCTGGCCTACGGGGGCGCTCCGTGGGCACAGGATTGGCATGCTGCTGCTGCCTGATGGGGAGCTGAGTGCAGCCTGCTTGTGCATGGCGCTCAGCTGAGGAAAATGAGGGTGAGCAGGAAACTCAGCGGGAAAGAGCAGGGCACCCTGGGTAAAGATTTAGGGGTCGTGGTGCACTGAAATGAGCTCCCCATGCAGTGCTGGGGCCAAAAGGGCTCATGCAGAAATGGGGGAATCTCGAGTAGGAGAAGAGAGGTTCTTTGATCTCTGCATGTGCCCTTGGTGCGACCGCTGCTGGGATTCTGGGTCCAGTTGTGTGCACAGTTCAAGAAGGATGTTGATAAATGAGAGAGGGTCAGAGAAGAGCCACGAGAATGAATAAAGGATCAGAAACCCTGCCTGGTAGTGACAGACCCTAGGACCTCAGTCTGCTTATCTTAACAAAGAGAAGGTTCAGGGGGACTCGACACAGTCAGTACGTATCCATGTGGGGAACAAATATTTAACAATGGGCTCTTCAGTCTAGCAGACAAAGGTCTCACACAAGCCAATGGCTGGAAGTTGACACCAGACAATTTGAGACTGGAAATAAGGTGTCAGTTTTTAATGATGACAATAATTAACCACTGGAACAATTTACCCAGGGTCCTGGGGAGTTCTCCGTCACCGGCCGTTTTTAAATGGAGATTTGCTGCTTTTCTAAGATACCTGCTGTAGGAGTGATAGTGGGCAGGGCTCTGGCCTGGGCTGTGCAGGGGGTCAGACTAGATGATCACACTGGTCCCTTCTGGCCTTGGCTTTAGGGATCAGTGAAGTCTAAGCCCCATGGGGACAGTCAGGGGCGCTTTACTAATGGCATCTGTGGCCCCAGGATTTTGCCCCACGTGGAGCAATGTATGAGCCTACCTCAAGTGGCCATTTTTGTGGGGTCACTTTCAATAAACCATTCAGCCTAGTGTATTGTGCACGTGCCTGGGACACAGCAGAGCCGGGCTTCATTCCCGCCTCTGCCCCTGGCCTGCAGGATGCCTGTGAGCAAGTCACTTCCCCAGTCTCTGCCTCAGTGTCCCCAGCTGTAAAATGGGGAGGATGTACGGTGCTGAGAGCTCCGGTGCCGGTAAGCACTGTGGAAGAGCTGGGCCTCATTACTAAAGTGACACAGACAATTGAACAATAGGAGTTTTGTAGGGCCACCACTGTCATGCTGCACAATGGGGCCTTGATCCTGACTGGGTCTCCGGCCGCTAATCCCATACAAATCCCTACTACTAACAATCTTTGGGGCTAGACAGCCCCACTCCCTTCCCCAGTAGCTTGGCCGGGCCCGCTCAGTTTGTGTACAGTGCAAGCACCAAGGAGGGAGCAGAGTCGACTGTCTGTGTTGGTCCACCAGGGTCTCACGGAGCGCAGGGGCAGGGCTGTTTGCAACATCCCCCCCCCCCCAAAAAAATTATATGAAAATGAAACAAACTTTTATTTTTGTTGTTTATGTTTCGGGGCCAATTGTCAAAACGCTGAATTTCCTGGAAACATTCACCCAGCTGGCCACCCAGCACGGCACCGGAGTTGGAACGGCAGGAGGAAGGTCCTTTCCTTCTCAGGAAACCCCATCAGGGAGCTGAAAGGGGCCCTGTCCCATGCTCCCAAAACAGCCATTTTTCCATCCAAAACCAGTAGTGCTGGGAACCAGCAGGGAAGGGGAAGCTGGGGCCCAGCGGTGCAGGCTGCTGGGGAACTGCCCCGGGCAGGGAGGGGGATAATGGGTCTGGGAGTGCATTATGGGGTGGTGTCACTGGCACGAGCAGGTGGGCTCAGCAGACCAGAGGTGGAGAAGGGGCTGTGGAGGGGGTAGAGACGGTGACTCCAGGGGTGACCAGAAGCTGGATTGGTTATACATGGTGCAGCACTGGGGAAGGGAGGAAACAAGTGGCCAGCCAAGGACTTGCATTTCTAGAGGGCTGTCCCTCCCAGAGCACCGGTCGCTAGACATGGATTGTTCATCCAGCACTGAATTGCAGCCACCTCGTGTGTGGAGCATGCTGGCTGGATAACAGCAGACAGGAACGCTAAGTGCCGGTCCAGACAAGGAGGACAGAGCACGGTTTTCTTCAGAGGGCTCCAGGCTGCTTGCAGAGCTGGGCAAACCACACAGCTTCCACTATGCTAGTGCCCTGAGAGCTAGGGGAACCTCTCCAAGTGGCTGGGCAAGCTGGGTCTGAGCGCCACAATCCTGAGCAAGATGCCCACAAGCCGCCACCCCCATGCACAAGCTGTGGGGGCTGCACTCTGGCGTGCAGAGCCAGTCCCATCTAGGCCACCTGCTAGCACCAGCTCTGAGTTCAGCCCCTGCACAGGGCTGTGGCGGGAGCCATCACGGCTGTTGGAGATGCACCGTCGCACCCAAGTGCAGCATGGCTGTGTCCCCCTCCAGTGGCTGCACCAGGTAAGTGTGTCATGAGGCTGCAACGGTAGCCATGGAGCTGGCTTTACTCGGCGATGGCTTCTCTGGCGCACCATTAGGTGCAGTGGCTGGGGCTGAGGTGTGACTCACCCGCTACTGGCCCTGCCAGGTACGCAGCTGAGGCGTCTGCTACCCCCAAGTGACCGGCAGTGGAGGCTGGCGCTGGGAGCTCACTAGGGCGGTGCCGAAGCGCGGCCCAGCCAGCAAGCCTGGCGCTGGCAATGCGTGGCCCAGGCCTGAAAGGCAGGATTGTGCTGCCGTGATCAGGAGAGCACATGGGAGCTGTGAGCGCCACCCTGGAGACACAGCCAATGTCCCGGGCCCTGCGCCATGCACCCATGCCAGGGCGAGCGAGCGGCTCGGGCTGAGCCGTGCAGACCTTGCACACCCTGACCCTCAGTTACCCCACACACACTGGGGGGGGGGGGGATCTCCCAGCATGCAGTGCATGGCGGGAGCTGTGACTAGCTCCATGGGGGGAGGCAAGCCTGGGAGAGGGCTCAGACAGCGGCTTGGCTGGGGGGGATGCACTAGCCAAGGGCGCTAGGCCGGGTTCATGTCTCTAGTGCATCCGAGACCTAGATGGCCCCTGATAACCCTGTGCCCCACTGGGCTCTCCGTGGGGGGGCCTCCTAGCCAGGCTGGGGCTCATGCGATGCTGCTGGAAGATTTTCCCCCCCTTCCCTCATGGAGCAGCTTCCCCAGCTCCACGCCAGTGGCCACAGCCTGGCTGGCCACCTGGCCATGGGCACAAAGCTCAGTTGAGGGGCAGGGAACTTAAAGGCGGCTTCACCTGGGCGTGGTGGGTGTGAGCGCCCCCTGCGGGGTCAGCTGCAGCTGGCATGTGCCCAGGCTGTGCCCGGGCCCGTGGACACAGCGTGCTGGTGCCCTGAAGATGGCAGGAACTCAGAGGCACCATGCTGCAGAAGAGTTTTATTGGAAGGCCGTGGAGCTGCGTCTGAGCCAGGTGGAACTAGGTCACCCGCGGCGAGAGAAGGATGCAGAGCCGCAGCCGCCGAGCTGGGGCCTAGCCACTAGGAGCCCCTCGACAGGCTCAGTTGTTGGCCATGATGCTGTCGATCCATGGGCGTAGCAGGCTCACACGGGCATAGACGCCTGGCGAGGTGGTGGCACAGCGGCTGCTACCCCAGGACACAATGCCCACCAGATACCAGACTCCGTTCTTGCAGACAAGGGGGCCACCGGAGTCACCCTGCAAAGCAGATGGAGATGCAGGCTCAGCTGCCAGGGCTTCAGAGAGCTGGGCACCATGCCCTCCAGTGCCAGCTCCTTGCCCAGACCCCCTGCCAGGAATCCTCCCAACGTGGGCCCCTCTTGTGCCACGCTGGGGAGGAGCTGCCCATGGCAGAGTGCCTGCCTTTGCTCCCCGAGGGACAAGAACCCTGGCCCTGGACTGTCATTCTCCCTGGCCTGGTGCCCCCAAGATGGGGAGCCATGGCCAAGAGCTCGCGCTCCCCTGCTTCCCCTGGGCCACAGGCACCGTCCTAGCCAAGCAGCAATGACTGGGCCAGTCTGCTCTGGGCAATGCCTCTATGGGCCCATGCAACAGGCATGAGGGTCTCGCACCCCGCGAGGGATCACTATGCCCTTCCCCCCACCAGGGCCGCCCAGAGGTTTCAGGGGGCCTGGGGTCTTCGGCAGCAGGTGGCCCCTGCTTTGGCAGTAATTTGGCGGCAGGGATCCTTCTGCTCCGGGACCCGCTGCCAAAGTGCCCCGAAGACCCGCGGCGGGGCCTCCCGCCGCAGAATTACCACTAAAGACTTGGCACTTGGTGGTGGGTCCAGGGCGGAAAGACCCCCCCCCCGCCTCCGCCGAAGTGCCCCGAAGACCCGCGGCGGGGCCTCCCGCCGCAGAATTACCACTAAAGACTTGGCACTTGGTGGTGGGTCCAGGGCGGAAAGACCACACACACACACACCCCGCCGCCGAAGACCCGGAGCGGAAGAAGTTCCGGGGGCCCGGGCCCCGCGAGAGTTTTCTGGGGCCCCCGGAGCGAGCAAAGGACCCACTTGCCCCGCCCTCTGGGCGGCCCTGCCCCCCTCCCCACACCCCCGG
Source organism: Mauremys reevesii (assembly GCF_016161935.1). NCBI lineage: Eukaryota > Metazoa > Chordata > Testudines > Geoemydidae > Mauremys > Mauremys reevesii. Next base: position 1,740,031 of record NC_052638.1, read on the forward strand.
ATGGGAGCAGAAGACCACGGCAGGGCTCAAGCAAGGTAGCCGTGTATGGCAAGGCCATAGGGCTAGTAGAGGGGCAGAGCGGCCACAGAGGGCGCGAGCCTGCGCTGGGGGTGGAAGGAGGCTGGCCAGCGGGGCAGCCCCAGCCCTGGGGCCATACCATGCAGGAGGAGGAGCCGGCTGCTCCAGCGCAGATCATTGAGTCCAGGATGTTGTTACCCCAGTAGTTTTTACACTCCTCATTAGTCAGCAGGGGCAGCACCGTCTGCTGCAGTTTGCTTGGGGTGCTTAAAGCTGCGGAGAGAGGGCAGGGTCAGGGCTGCACGCCACGGAGTGGCCACATGGCATGGCGCACGGCCTGTGCCACACGTGGGAGCTGGGTGCGCTGCTGAACACGCCCTATGGAACAGGTGAGCTGCACATGAGCCCCCCGCGACCAGCCCGTCCTGCTACCGAGGCACGGACCCCTTCTCCCTGGCTCCTCAGTGGGGCTGGGCATCCCCTGCTCCTAACAATCCCCCACTTGCCCTGGCTCACGTTCCCCTGCCCACACCCGGTGAGCTGGCCAGGCCTGCCCAAGCAGCATCCCCCAGCAGCCTGGCGGCGGTGGGCTCATGGGCAGGCTGCCAGCTGGCCAGTCAGTGCTTTGCATGCTAGGAGTTAGCTCCACCCACGGCCAGCTCCAGCCCTGCTCTGCCAATGCCCCAGTGCACGACTGCCTCAAGGGCCGATGGTGCGCCCATGGGTGGCTCTTGGTGGGCACCTGGCACACTGGGTCTAGACCAGACACATCACTAGAGAAGGGCCACAGTCTGGGTCTCACCACCTGCGTAGAAGGGGCTCGGGCCAGGCCGGCTGGTGACAGGAACAGAGCCAAGTGTTTTCTCACACCTCCCCCCAGGGAGTGCTCTGCGCACGGGGGAGTGGGGATACCAATGCGGGTGTGAACCCCAGGGGGCTGACAGCTCAGTACTGCCAGGGCGGGGCATCTCTCATTCCCCACGCTGAATGTGCCTTGCAATCACCACTGTGCACAGCCACCCAGCTGGGTACGTCAGCATTACTGTCCCCGCCCACAGGTGGGCTACTGAGGCATAAGGTGGGTAACTAACCGGCCTTGATCTCGTGATTCCCAGCCCCGGGCCCTACCCCGCAATGCATGTGAGTGACCCAGCTCCAGGGACTGTCACAGCCAAACCCTAAGGCCATGCGGGCTCCACTCCCCGCAGCGCCAGGCGGACGTACCGTTGTAGCGGGTCTTGCCCCAGCCGGTGGTGACGCAGCGCTGGCTGCTCTGGTACTGCTCCCCGGCAGCTGCCAGGCACACCGGGGACACAGTGCTGCCCAGCTCCGCGGCCTTGGCCAGCTTGATGAGCGCGATGTCATTATTGATGGTGTTGGAGTTATACTGCGGGTGTGTGAAAACCTGCAGCAGAGACATAGGCCCATGAGGACAGGTCCCTGCAGCTACCCCTCCCCCACGGTGGGGGTGCTCACATGGGCCCCGTTGCCATGGCACCTGGCTAGGGTACATTTAGCGGGCACTGAGCCCAGCTGGCATCACCAGGCCTGGGGCAGCGCTGAGCCCACTCCTTAGAGCCAGCAGGCAGCATGTGGCAGGCAACCTCCCACCGCTCCCAGGGCCTGCTGCACCCAGAGAGGGCTGCTGGGAGCTGCAGTCTCTCAGGAGGGCACCGGGGCCTGTGGGGCACAGGCTGTGTGCGGACTCAGCGGCACTCCTCACATGGCTGGAGCAGGGCAGCAGTCAGATCCCTTGGGGGGCCAGGCTGTGCCCAGCAGAGGGCAGGGGAGACAGGGCCATCGCCTGACACTGCAGTGGCTGGCACAATTGTGTGGCTCTGGAGGGGACCCCCCCATTGTACCCCTGCAGGGGCAGCTGCCCCAGCTGGGCTCCCCCAGCTGGCTGTGGTGCTGGCACAATGCCCCCAGGCCTGGAACACATGGGAGTTCCCAGCTGGTCCCCATCTCACCACCGGAGAGCTCACTCTGCAGAGCAGGGCTGCACAGGGGCAGCGAGCAGACAGCAACCCTGGGGGCTCATGGCACCCACTGTGGGGTTGTACCCAGAGGCTCAGCATCTGTGCCAGGCTCCCCCACCTGCAGTGGGTCGGCACCAAGCAAGCGCTCACCCACCTGCTGGATGGCCAGTTTCTGCACTGTCTCTTGGGAGGAGCTGCGGTCGTGTTCCCCGAGCACCACCACGTTGGATTTTCTGGGGCCGGAAGAGAAGGCAGTTAGTGTCCAGGGAGAGCTGGGCTCACCCCCAGCGAAGGGCGATGTGTGGGGCACTGTGGGATGGGGAGCTAGCAGCCAGTGGTGCCAAGCTAGCCCCTTCCCTGCTGATCCTGTCGGTACTCCCTGACATGCCATTGGGCCCATGAGCTGTAGCTGGTGCACTCGGCCATGCAGCGGGGGTTCCTGCCTGCCTGGGGCTAGTGCCCAGGTGCACCCGGGGCTGTCCACCCATGCAGAGGGAGCCTTCCCCTGCACACAGCTGGGGCCTTCCATGCGGGCAGCGACCTGGCTGGACCAGGCACAGTTTTCCCCTTGGTCTGTTTGCTGGGTTAGCCCATTCAGCCTGGCATGCTGGGGACAGCCCTGCATTACGGGGTGGGGGCAGGAACAATCGTCCGGGCACTAGGTGTGATCTCAAAGGGCAAGGGGAGGTGACATCTCCATGGCTGGGGCTGGAGCCTGGCTGGGGCCCATCGACCCCTCAGGCGGCACCAGACAGGCTGCTATGCCCCCCCCCAACCCATCCCCAGGGGGGTCCCCACTCACGTCACTCCACAGTGCGCAGCTGTCACCACCCAGCGCTCGCTGACCAGGGAGCCGCCACAGAAGTGCCAGCTGTTTGTCGCCGACTGCTGCAATTGCCAACCAGGGGGAGACTGTAAGGCCCTAGAAATGCCCCTCTGCCCCAGGGCCCGTGCCCCCGGATATTGCCCGCAAGGTCGAGCCACACTGAAAACAATTACAGTGCCCAGCTCAGGCATGGCCCTGGGCAGCTAGGAGGGCGCCGTCCCTTGGCCTCAGCCACAAACTCCCTGCAGCCTCCCCAGAAGGTCACTGGCAGCAGGGACTGAATCTGGCACTTCTGCTTCTATGAGCAGAAGCCACTACTGCCAGAGCTACACGGGCCTGTGCTTGTCATGGGCAGCCACAGGCTCATAACTCCCCCAGAGTGTGCCATGGGGTGGAGGTAGGACAGCCCAGCAGCCACTCTTCCCACGAGCTCATCCCCAGCGTCTGGGCTGCAGCACGGCCGCTGGGAGCTGAAAGGGGGAAGCTGGGCTTGGGAAATGAGGGCCAGGGCCGACTCGACCGTTTTTGCTGCCCCAAGCAAAAAAAAAAAAAAAGCTGCTCGGACTGAGCCACCCCAAGACTGGAGGGAATGCCACCCTTAGCATGTGCCGCCCCAGGCATGTGCTTCCTCTGCTGGTGCCTGGAGCTGGCCCTGATGGGGGCAGGGCTTGAAGCTGGGACAGAGCCATGGGGGCCGAGCCAAGCGAGGAAAGAGTTCAGGTCACCCGGGGGGGAGAGGGGCCGTGAAGGGAGTAGCTAGGGCACCCAGCACCAACAGAGAGACTTCCCCACCCTCCTTACCTGCAGGGAGACCTGCCAGGGCCAGGATCCCGGAACCGCCTCCTCACCATTCACAATGCGGGCATAGCCGCTGATGATGGGCTGGATTTTCTGCACACCACAGCCTGGCAGGGAAAGGGAGTCAGCCTGGGTCTCCACCCATTCCCCACTGGCACCCGTTCTCCCACCTGCAGCCTGGCGAGAGCGTGGGCAGTGCCGGCTGGCGGCATGATTGCCAGAGCCTGGCCCAGAAGGGGTTATGCGGAGGAGTGTGAGATTGTGGCCACACACCTTCCTATTCAGAATGAAAACCCAGAGACCCTGTCTGGGTGTCATGGCCTGGCACCCTGCAGCATCACTGACCCCTGTGGCATCTGTGCATCTAGTGTATATACATACACAATGATGGGGTCTAACTTAGCTGGTCCCCTCATGAAAGAGATCTTGGAGTCATTGTGGATAGTTCTCTGAAAACATCCACTCAATGTGCAGAGGCAGCCAAAAAAGCGAACAGAATGTTGGGAGTCATTAAGAACGGGATAACTAATAAGACAGAAAATGCTATATAAATCCATGGTACATCCACACCTTGAATACTCTCAAAAAAGCTGCCGTAGAATAGGAAGAGATACAGAGAAGAGCAACAAAAATGATGAGGGGTATGGAACTTTCCGGGTGAGGCCTGGAAAACAGATGACTGGGGTGGAGGGTGGGGGGGGGGATATGCTAGAGGTCTATAAAATCATGACTGGTGCGGAGAAAGTGAATAGGGAAGTGTTATTTACCCCTTCATTTAACATACAAACCGGGGTCACCAAGTGAAATGAATAGGCAGCAGATTTAAAACAAACAAAAGGAAGCATTTCTTCACACAGCGCGCAGTTAACTTGTGGAACTCTTTGCCAGAGAATGTTGTGCAGGCCAAGACTATAACAGGATTCCAAAAAGAACTAGATAAGTTCATGCAGGATAGGTCCATCGATGGCTATTAGCCAGGATGGCAGGGATGCAACCGCATGCTCTGTTGGCTTGAAGCTGGGGGCTGGCCAGCTGAGGGTGGATCCTTTGCTAATTGCCTGGTTCTGTTCATTCCCTCTGAAGCACCTGGCCCAGCTGCTGTTGGAAGACAGGATACTGGGCTACTGACCCAGTATGGCCGTTCTTCTGTGGCAAATCTCACCCGATCAGAATGGCAGGTGACACAGGGGCCCAGGCCAGGGAGGGTAAGAGCTGCTGGTCAATGCCCTAGGCTGGCCGGGTGTAGCTAGGCAGCCCCAGAGCAGCCTGTGCCACGTGCCTGGGGGGTCAGCCAGAGCAGTCCCTCGCCTTGCAGTCGAAGGAGCTTGACTGGCCCAGCTGCAGAGCAACTAGGAGCACAGCTCCCATGAGAAAGCCCAGCAGCCCCCACGCCACAGCCAAGCAGCAGGTAGCTGGGCCCCGGGAGGTCCTGCTCAACTCAGCACACCCAGGCACTCCTGCCTGAGCACTTTTGAATAGTTCAGAGGGGAAAGTAATCTCTGGCACATGCTCAGTGCAGGCTGGTGTCCAGCAGCCTCATGTGCAGCACAGGCTCCCCTGTGCACGTGGCTGCCTCCCGGCTGCATTCACACACTTGAGCGCAGTATTTGGGGTGTAAGGGCCACACAGCTGATGAAAGGGGAGCAGGACACAATCACGATTGGCTCCACGCCAAGCCCATTCCCAGCCTGAGTGCTCTTGGCCACGCTAGAATCGTTCCCGCTGGTCCACTCCCACCCCTGCTGCGTCACCAGCAATAGCAGCGCTGTGGGAGCCTGGATGGTAGCATTTTAACCCTCGCCCCGGTATTAAGCACAATGCGAGTGCAGACACGGCCAGTGGGGAATATTTCACTGCCACATTTCACCTGCCAGCTCCCAGCCATTCATGCTGGTCACAGAAAGGCTGTTTACAGCAAGAACCTTGTATTTATACCCCACTCTGCACGCCTGAAAGCAGCTGAGCCACTTTCCCACAGTTCACCACCAGGCAGAAGCCAAACCTAGGCTATTCCAGCTGCCCAGAGTGAGCTCCAGAGAGTTACTGCACCAGGCTGCAGGCAGGTGGTGAGATTGGCACCCTTATCTACAGCACTCACTGCTGCTGTTACAGCAGACATTACCCATTGCTTGGCCTGCTGTTGAAATGCAGCCAGCTCTGGTGTGGAACATAGCAGCTGCTTAACAGCCCACAGCAACACCCCTCACAACATTTTAGAGACGACACTGAAGACTATTGTCTTTTTTAAGCACACAGAGGGGCACTGAAGGAGGCACAAAGTAACTAGCCAAACTGGCCTGGACTAAACCATCCTGGTGCAGCATTTTGGCTGCCGACAAGTGCAATAGCAGCAGATTCAGGACTCAAGGGCTTTTAATCAAGCAAGATCAAAGCCCTTTACAAAGGATCATTAGAGGGGAAACTGAGGCACAGAGCAGGGAAGTGCAATGCCCAAGGTCACCCAGCAGCACAGTCAGGAATAGAACACACATCTCCTAAGTCCCAATACAGTGCTCTATCTCCTATGCCACACTGCCTTCCAGCTGGACACAGCCAGCCCCGGGCGTCTCTCTAGCTCCCAGCTTGACCAGCACAGTATGTGCTGCTATGTCCCCACACAGGGCCTCCTGAGCCCGGATGAGGCTGTCGTCTAATGAATTCTGCAGCTCAAGCTCAGAAGGACCCGCCTGGCTTACCATGAGCGGCGCCGAGGAGCGCCAGGCAGGAGAGCAGCCACAGAGCAGCCATGCTAGCAACGAGGCTGAGGCGTGCAGACGAGGCTGCAGGTCTTTTATCCCCAATGCCAGTGTGGGTCACAGTAGGGCCAGTGAGGGGGCTGGGGGCCATGGGAACATCTGCTGCAAGGCAAACATGCCCCCCCCCCGTGATACCACGATTGATTACCCTATTGGCAGGAGTCGTGGGCACTTTTTTCCTGAAGTGGATGTATTTTTAGAAGCAGGGCAGCTGGTTTGCTTTCCAGGCTGGCTCCTGTGGCAAAGAGAGGGGTTAGCTGCCATCAGAAGGGCGCCGAACGTGGCCCGTTTCCAGGAGGAAAACAGGCTTTTCCTTTGCATTGGTGTGTGACTCTGCATGTGCCCTGCTGGCGGCTCAGTGCGAAAGGGAACACCAGAGCCTCCCCCAATCTGCTCCCCCCTGCCATTCCATTGAGCATCACAATCAGCTGCTTCGGGGGCCCAGGCAGGGCCTGGACTCATCTGGGTGGGCAGGGTTCTCACCGCAGGAAACTAGACACCCCGACCCATGCCTGGAGAGAGCTGAGGCGCCCCTTGCATTCTCTTTACAGCACTGCCCCTCTAGCAGGCTGCATTGCATGGGGGTGCCACCGGCAGTGCACCCCCCCCCAACACCTCTGACGGGGCAGGCCTGGGCCAGCCCCAGGGACCTTTTGGGGCGCTCGGCCCAGCCTTCATAGCGCCCAGGAGGGGAAATGGTGCCGGTTGATATCACAGCCCCCAGCCAGCAAGGTCAGTTCTGCAGTGCTAGGCCAGGGTGCTGTGGCTTGGGCCCGTCCCTGATGGAGGGCGTTTGGGGAAGGGGAGCTCTCCTCCTTTTGCACCTCTGTCACCCCATCCCCACGCTCCCTGTGCCTGAGTCACCAAATTGCCAGGGCATGGCCGATAAACTCTTCTCCTGTGCTGACCCTGCTGCTGTCGGAAGCAGCTGCCTTTCCCAGCCTTATCGAGCGTGCAGCGCACACCTGTGGTCCACAGGCAGCAGGGATGAGATACCGCTCCCGGCCTTCACACCAACACCTGCCTCCCTGCACAGTGCTTCTCACACCCAGCGGGCCTGGCGCACCAGCTCCCTGCCAGCGGGACGGAGCCAGCAGCCCTCAGACGTGCTCCCTCCCAGCCTTCGATGGGGCAGCATGGCCAAGCAGCTGTGGGCACTGCCTGGACCCCGCAGACTTGGGCTCTATCCCTGCTCAGCCACCAACCTGCTGCATGGCCCAGGGCAGTCCCTTCCCCTCGCTGGGTCCTTGACCCTCCTCCCCCCGCTTTCCTTAGACCCTTCTGGCCTCGCAAGCTGCGCCCTGCACCCAGGCCTGGGGCATCTGTTGGGCAAGGCAATCTACCTGACCTAGCTACAGGTACAAGCTACCACCAAACACACCCAGGCACTGGCTCACCACCTGGCTCACACCAGCCCCAGTCTCTCTCTGACCTGGGAGGGGGGACGGGAAGGCCAGGCTGAGGAAGTGGGGGTTTTCCAAAGGCGGCGGGCCGGCAGATTTTGGGGGGGCAGGTTAGCTTTTTTTGAGTCTAGCGCCCTAGCGCCATCTGGGGCCGCCATGCCATGGAAGTGGGCCAGTGAACACCATGTTGGCAGCACCCAGCTCCCAGCACAGCCAGCTCCCACACCCTGGGCTACCACCCACTATATACACTACTGTAATACACTAATAAATAATGTACAACAAAGGTGCCTGGCCCTGGCTGGGGGCGCTGCTGTAATACTAACTGCTATAATAATACTGCTAATGAGTTTGTGTGACTCTGTGACCTCCGTGACCGTGACTTCCTGCAGCAGCCGGCCTGGCCTGCCAGCCTGGGCAGGCAGGGCAGGAATCAGTCTGCACTAGCCACTGCTGGGCAGCCCCCCCAGCAGCCCCCTGCCTCCCCAGCAGGGGGGAGGGGGGGGGGAGGGGGGGGGGGGGGGGGGGGCACGGGAGGGGGAGGGAAGGCTCTGCTGGGGTTAACAATGGCATGGGTGGAGATGGAGGGGCCGCCGCCCATGAGGAGGAGCCCCAGCTTGCTCTGCTCTGTGCAGACCACCCCCTGCTCACCTGCCCTCCCCACTAGCCCAGCCTGCAGCCAGCCTGCCCGGCTGGCCCCCTCTGCCCCCCCCCCCCTGGTGCCACCCACCCTGCCTCCTGCCTCCCTCTGGGCCCCTGCTGCTGCAGTCTCCTGCCCAGTTGGGCCCTGCAGCCAGCCAGCAGGGAGGGTGGGGTGGGAGGGAGGGCTTGGCCAGGCCCCAGCCCAGAAGGGAGAGGGGAGGGGAGGGCAGGGGCTGCCTGGCCTGGCCTGGCTCCTGGCGGGCCGGAGCTGGGCCTGAGCTATTCCCTGCTGCCTGCGCTGCGCTGCTGCGCTGGCCTGCCTCTGCCTGGCACACACAGTCAGGGCTGGATGCTGGTGACCGGTGAGTGGGGAGCAGGGTGAGTGAGGGGAGGGGGGGGTGGGAGGTGCTGGGCTGTGAGGGCAGGGAGGATCTGTGTGTGTCTGTGGGGGGGTAGGAGGGGGGGTTAGGGGGGGGGGGGGCAGTTCTCTGTGGAGCTGTAATAAAAAAAAAAGGTAATAAACCAATCTCCTAAGGCTGGAAGGGACCTTGAAAAGTCATTGAGTCCAGCCCCTGCCTTCACTAGCAGGACCAATTTCTGCTCCAGATCCCTAAGTGGCCCCCTCAAGGATTGAACTCACACCCCTGGGTTTAACAGGCCAATGCTCAAACCACTGAGCTATCCCTCCCACCCCTGAGGGCCTGGTGGTGCTGGGCAGTGATAATGTTGTGCAGGGCACTGGGCATTATTGGGGGAGTCTTGGGGGGGCATTGGGCATAGGGAGTAGGGGGGCAGAGGTGTTGAATTTCTGATTTCCCCAGGGGGCTTGACTCCCCTCTGCCCCATGTCCCACCCCCACTCCACTCTTTCCCAAGGCCCCATCCCTGCCCCACCTCTTCCTGCCCCATTCTGCCCCCTCCCCAGAGCACCCCCACCCTCACTCTGCCTCTTCCTGCCCTTGCTCCTCCCCCTTCCCCCCAGAACTTCCTACCAGCCACTGAACAGCCGAGCAGCAGCGGGTGGGAGGTGCCGGGGGCGAGGGGGAGGAGCCGGGCAGCAGCGGGTGGGAGGTGCTGGGGGCGAGGGGGAGGAGCTGGGCAGCAGCGGGTGGGAGGTGCTGGGGGCGAGGGGGAGGAGCCGAGCAGCAGCGGGTGGGAGGTGCTGGGGGTGAGGGGGAGGAGCCGAGCAGCAGCGGGTGGGAGGTGCTGGGGGCGAGGGGGAGGAGCCGGGCAGCAGCGGGTGGGAGGTGCTGGGGGCGAGGGGGAGGAGCTGGGCAGCAGCGGGTGGAAGGTGCTGGGGCGAGGGGAGGAGCTGGGCAGCAGCGGGTGGGAGGTGCTGGGGGCGAGGGGGAGGAGCCGGGCAGCAGCGGGTGGGAGGTGCTGGGGGCGAGGGGGAGGAGCCGGGCAGCAGCGGGTGGGAGGTGCTGGGGGCGAGGGGGAGGAGCCGCGCAGCAGCGGGGGGGCGGTGCTGGGGGCGAGGGGGAGGAGCCGGGCAGCAGCGGGTGGGAGGTGCTGGGGGCGAGGGGGAGGAGCCGGGCAGCAGCGGGTGGGAGGTGCTGGGGGCGAGGGGGAGGAGCTGGGCAGCAGCGGGTGGGAGGTGCTGGGGGCGAGGGGGAGGAGCTGGGCAGCAGCGGGTGGGAGGTGCTGGGGGCGAGGGGGAGGAGCTGGGCAGCAGCGGGTGGGAAAAGGTGGGGACCGGATAACAGTCCAACTATGTTACGGTCTGTTACAAACAGGATGGTGATCAATGGTTCTCCAAGGCCACTGAAGGCAGGACAAGATGTAATGGGCTTGATCTGCAGCAAGGGCTTGTGACATTAATTGATAAACTCAACATTAACAAGTCACCGGGACCAGATGGCATTCACCCAAGAGTTCTGAAAGAACTCAAATGTGAAGTTGCGGAACTATTAACCAAGGTTTGTAACCTGTCCTTTAAATCGGCTTCGGTACCCAATGACTGGAAGTTAGCTAATGTAACGCCAATATTTAAAAAGGGCTCTAGGGGTGATCCTGGCAATTACAGACCGGTAAGTCTAACGTCGGTACCGGGCAAATTAGTTGAAACAATAGTAAAGAATAAAATTGTCAGACACATAGAAAAACATAAACTCTTGAGCAATAGTCAACATGGTTTCTGTAAAGGGAAATCGTGTCTTACTAATCTATTAGAGTTCTTTGAAGAGGTCAACAAACATGTGGACAAGGGGGATCCAGTAGACATAGTGTACTTAGATTTCCAGAAAGCCTTTGACAAGGTCCCTCACCAAAGGCTCTTACGTAAATTAAGCTGTCATGGGATAAAAGAGAAGGTCCTTTCATGGATTGAGAACTGGTTAAAGGACAGGGAACAAAGGGTAGGAATTAATGGTAAATTCTCAGAATGGAGAGGGGTAACTAGTGGTGTTCTCAAGGGTCAGTCCTAGGACCAATCCTATTCAATTTATTCATAAATGATCTGGAGAAAGGGGTAAACAGTGAGGTGGCAAAGTTTGCAGATGACACTAAACTACTCAAGATAGTTAAGACCAAAGCAGATTGTGAAGAACTTCAAAAAGATCTCACAAAACTAAGTGATTGGGCAACAAAATGGCAAATGAAATTTAATGTGGATAAATGTAAAGTAATGCACATTGGAAAAAATAACCCCAACTATACATACAACATGATGGGGGCTAATTTAGCTACAACGAGTCAGGAAAAAGATCTTGGAGTTATCGTGGATAGTTCTCTGAAGATGTCCACGCAGTGTGCAGAGGCGGTCAAAAAAGCAAACAGGATGTTAGGAATCATTAAAAAGGGGATAGAGAATAAGACTGAGAATATATTATTGCCCTTATATAAATCCATGGTACGCCCACATCTCGAATACTGTGTACAGATGTGGTCTCCTCACCTCAAAGGGGATATTCTAGCACTAGAAAAGGTTCAGAAAAGAGCAACTAAAATGATTAGGGGTTTAGAGAGGGTCCCATATGAGGAAAGATTAAAGAGGCTAGGACTCTTCAGTTTGGAAAAGAGGAGACTAAGGGGGGACATGATAGAGGTATATAAAATCATGAGTGATGTTGAGAAAGTGGATAAGGAAAAGTTATTTACTTATTCCCATAATACAAGAACTAGGGGTCACCAAATGAAATTAATAGGCAGCAGATTTAAAACAAATAAAAGGAAGTTCTTCTTCACGCAGCGCACAGTCAACTTGTGGAACTCCTTACCTGAGGAGGTTGTGAAGGCTAGGACTATAACAATGTTTAAAAGGGGACTGGATAAATTCATGGTGGCTAAGTCCATAAATGGCTATTAGCCAGGATGGGTAAGAATGGTGTCCCTAGCCTCTGTTCGTCAGAGGATGGAGATGGATGGCAGGAGAGAGATCACTTGATCATTGCCTGTTAGGTTCACTCCCTCAGGGGCACCTGGCATTGGCCACTGTCGGTAGACAGATACTGGGCTAGATGGACCTTTGGTCTGACCCGGTACGGCCTTTCTTATGTTCTTATGTTCTTATGTTATTGACATCAACTATGACCATATAGATCATTGTTGCAACCACTCATATATTTGCAGCAAATATTATACAAAGGTTGTCATGTGAGGTGTCTATAAGAAGGTTCTACTTTGCTGGTTATGATGATGCTGTCTGTATGTGTGTATCATTTTTGTAGTTAAAGTTATGAATATTGGCCAGGTACTTGCATCTCAATGTGTTTTGATTCTAAGTAGCCTCAGTGAAGCATTTGGTGAGATTCTTGAGAAGGGACTATTCTCAGTAAGTGCCCAGTCAGGAAACACTTAACTGACAATGGACTTTGGGAGACTCCAATCCACATAGTGACAGGTTTCAGAGTAGCAGCCGTGTTAGTCTGTATCCACAAAAAGAACAGGAGTCCTTGTGGCACCTTAGGCCTTGGCTACACTTGCGAGTTACAGCGCAATAAAGCCACCCACAGCGCTGTACCTCACTCCCTGTCCACACTGGCAAGGCACGTACAGTGCTGTGTCTCCGTGGCTACAGCGCTACTGGTACTCATAGAATCATAGAATCATAGATTATTAGGGTTGGAAGGGACCTCAGGAGATCAACCTCCCCAAGAGGAATAAAGAGTATTGCGCTGCTGCTGCTGCACTATGGTGCCAGTGTGGCCGCCCAATGCGCTCTGATTGGCCTCCAGAAGTATTCGGAAGTATCCCACAATGCCTGTTCTAGCCACTCTGGTCATCAGTTTGAACTCTACTGCCCTGGCCTCAGGTGACCAACCATCAGACCTGCCCTTTATATTCCCCGGGAATTTTAAAAATCCCCTTCCTGTTTGCTCAGCCAGGTGTGGAGTGCTATCAGCAAATCCTTCCAGGTGACCATGTCTCCACGTGCCAAGTGAGCCCCAGTATGGAGCAATGGCGAGTTGCTGGACCTCATCAGTGTTTGTGGGGAGGAAGCTGTTCAGTCCCGCTGCACTCCAGCTGTAGGAATTACGATACCTTCGGGCAGATATCAAGGGCCATGATGGAAAGGGGCCATGACTGGGATGCACTGCAGTGCAGGATTAAAGTGAAGGAGCTGCGGAGTGCCTACTGCAAAGCCCACAGGGCAAACAGCCGCTTGGGTGCTCCCCCCGTGACCTGTTGATTCTACAAAGAGCTGGATGCAATACTTGGGGGTGACCCCACCTCCACTCCAAGCACCACCATGGACACTTCGGAGGGGGGCGGAGAAGGAGGAAAGCAGGACTGAGGGTGCTGGGCTGTGGGGAGAAACCCCAGAGTCCCTGGAGCCATGCAGCCAGGAGCTCTTCTCGAGCCAGGAGGAACGTAGCCAGTCGCAACAGCCGGTACTTGGTGGAGGACAAACAGAAGAGCAGGTTCCTGCCTGGTAAGCAGCCCTTTTTCGGGAAGGAATTTTTTTCGGTGCAGGCTCTTTGGGAGAGGAGGGTTAGGGCTGCATGCATGCCTAGATGCAGAACAGCGCATTGATGTGGTCTATCACATCGTGGTAATCGGCCTCTGTAATCTCTTTGAAAGTCTCATCCAGAACGTGGGCAATGCGCTTGCGCAGGTTTCTTGGGAGAGCCACTGTGGTCCTTGTCCCAGTCAGGCTAACGTGTCTGCACCACTGTGCCGTGAGGGGCAGGGGGACCACTGCTGCACACAGGCAAGCTGCATATGGGCCAGGGCGGAAGCCGCATTGCAGTAGAAGACCCTCCCTTGCTTCCCAGGTCACCCTCAGCAGCGAGATATCTTCCAGGATAAACTCCTGTGGAAAATGTAGGTATCCCCTGCAGCTGTTGGCTCTCCCCAAGGCACAGAAACCCAGAGGACAGTACGGCCCTGAAACAATCAGTCCCCCTCACTCACCATTTTGGGGCTCCCGTGGGTTGTGTGCGGCTCTTTGGGATGGGAAAATTATGCTATCGTGTAGACTGTGTGTGCTCTCCTTAAGTGCGGGGGAATCATTACTCTGTCTGGTATAAACAATGCGGCCTCTGTTAAATGTTGCATTTTTCCTTTACAGATGCAACCTTGAGATCTCAGCTGTCCATGTTATCACCAGCCGAGAGGCTGCAAAGACTCAGAAAGAGGCCGCAAAAAAGCAAAGGAGACATGCTGCAAGCAGTGATGCAGCAATCTCTTACAGAGAATCAAAAAGCACAGGAGTGGAGGGAGAGCGAAAGCAGGATCCGCAAGGAAAACACAGCGCTCCGGCGGCAAAGCAAGGAGCATCGGCAGCAAAGTACAGATCAGCTGATAAGCATCCTGGAGCGGCAAGCGGACTCTATCCAGGCGTTCGTAGCCATGCAGGGGGAGCACTACCGCGCCCGCCCTCCCCCACGCAGCCCTTGTCCCAAAACTCTTTCCCTTGTGTCCCCATGTCACCTCTAACCCACTTTCCCCAACATCCGGATTCTTACCGCCACCAGCTGCCTCCAACACTTGTATCTTCACCACCCAGCTCTGAATACTACGACCCTTACCCTCTGCACTCAACCCCCATCACCATGCAGCATAGCCATCCTGAAGTGCAGCACTCATTGCCCAGCATTCCAGACAGGACATACGCAATTCTGTGATTGTACCCTTCACCACCCCACCCCCCTGCCCTTTCTGATTCCCAAACAGTTGTGTTTCTTTTCAATAAATGGATTTTTTGGCTTTGAAAACATTCTTTAATTATTGCATAAAGTAAAAGATACCTTAGCCCAAGAAAGAAACAGCCACTGCAAGTCAGCTTAGCAAGCAGATTCCTACTAACACTGGAACCACTGCACTTCACTCCCGTGCAAGGCACCAGACATTACTGCTGGTTTTCAGCCTCTAATTGCTCCCTTAAGGCATCCCTAATCCTTGCAGCCCTGTGCTGGGCCCCTCCAATAGCCCTGCTCTCTGGCTGTGCAAATTCAGCCTCCAGGTGTTGAAACTCAGAGGTCCATGCCTGAGTGAAGCTTTCACCCTTCCCTTTACAAATATTATGGAGGGTACAGCATGCAGATATAACCGCGGGAATGCTGTCATCGGCCAGGTCCAGCTTCCCATACAGAGATCGCCAGTGGCCCTTTAAACGGCCAAAAGCACACTCCACCGTCATTCGGCATGGCTCAGCCTGTAGTTGAACCATTCCTTGCTGCTGTCAAGGCTCCCTGTGTAGGGTTTCATGAGCCATGGCATTAAAGGGTAAGAGGGGTCTCCAAGGATCACAATGGGCATTTCGATGTCCCCTACTGTGATCTTCTACTCTGGGGGAAAAAAGTCCCAGCCTGCAGCTTCCTGAACAGGGCAGTGTTCCGAAAGATGCGTGCATCATGCACCTTTCCGGGCCAGCCTGTGTAAATGTCAATGAAACGCCCACGGTGATCCACAAGTGCCTGGAGAAACATAGAGAAATACCCTTTCCGATTAACGTACTCGGATGCTAGGTGGGGTGGTGCCAGAATAGGAATATGCGTCCCATCTATCGCCCCTCCACAGTTAGGGAAACCCATTTGTGCAAACCAGCCACAATGTCCTGCACATTCCCCAGGGTCACGGTTCTTCTGAGCAGGATGTGATTAATGGCCCAGCAAACATGCATCAACATGATTCCAGTGGTCGACTTCCCCACTCCAAACAGGTTGCCAGATTCCAGATTGCAATAGCCACCTGCTTCTCCACTGTCCTTGCACCGCAGGGTCGGGGCGAGCTCCTCACACAGTCCCATGAAAGTGGCTTTTCTCATCCAAAAGTTCTGCAGCCACTGCTCGTCATCCCAGACTTGCATGATGATGTGATCCCACCACTCAGTGCTTGTTTCCTGAGCCCAAAAGTGGCATTCCACGGTGCTGAGCATGTCTGTGAATGCCACAAGCAATTTCGTGTTGTATGCATTATGTGACATGCTATCATCGTCGGACTCCTCACTGTTACTTTGGATCTTAAGGAATAGCTCAACTGCCAAACGTGATGTGCTGGCGAGACTCGTCAGCATACTCCTCAGCAGTTCAGGCTCCATTTCCCACAGACCAAAATGAAACACAGATTGCGCTGCACAGAAACCATTGAAAGATGGTGCGAAATGTGGACGGAAACACAGGGATTACTGGGATGTGAAGCGATGCATCACGGG
This sequence comes from Mauremys reevesii, assembly GCF_016161935.1. Taxonomy (NCBI): domain Eukaryota; kingdom Metazoa; phylum Chordata; order Testudines; family Geoemydidae; genus Mauremys; species Mauremys reevesii. The sequence continues at coordinate 1,756,049 of NC_052638.1, forward strand.
GCGTTGGGAAAGGACCCAGAATGCCCTGCACCCCCCGCTCCTTTCCCACAACCCACAGCACCAGAATGGGAAGAGGTGCTCTGTGGGAAAGCTGTGGGATAGCTGCCCATAATGCACCGCTCCCAATGCCACCGCAAGCACCACAAACGTGGCCAGGACAGTGCGCTGGCAGCTGTCAGTGTGGACAGACTGCAGCGATTTCCCTACTGTGCTCTCTGAAGGCGGGTTTAACTCACAGTGCTGTACAGCTGCAAGTGTAGCCATACTCTTAGAGACTGACAAATTTATTTGAGCATAAGCTTTCGTGGGCTAGAGCCCACTTCATCGGATGCGTAGACTGGAACATATAAGAAGAGTATCTATATACACATACAGAGAAGATGCCATACCAGCTCTAAGAGGCTAATTAATTAAGATGACCTTTTATCAGCAGGAAAAAAAACTTTTGTAGTGATAATCAAAATGGTCAATTAGAGACAGTTGACAGAGGTGTAAGGATAGTTATCATAAGGAAATAGATGCAAGTAGTGTAATGACTCAGCCATTCCCAGTCTCTATTCAAGCCAGAGTTAATGGTATCTAAAAACAGACTCCTGGCCCGGGAAAGAAAGAAAGGCCAGAAAGGAGAGGCTGAAGGGGGTTTTTCAGTTTGGAGCTGGCTGGGGACAGGAAGTGAGGGCAGACGGGGTGGTCTGCCTTGCTGGGCCCCAGAATGGACCCAGCTGAGGGGTCCCATTCTCTGTACCTACAAGCTCTGTTTTAGACCATGTTCCTGTCATCTAATAAACCTCTGTTTTACTGGCTGGCTGAGAGTCACGTCTGATGATGAAGTTGGGGTGTGTGCAGGACCCTCTGGCTTCCCCAGGACCCCACCTGGGCAGACTCGCTGTGGGAAGCACACGGAGGGGCAGAGGTGCTGAATGCTCCAAGGTCAGACCCATGAAGGTGAAGCCGTGTGAGCTTCTTGTCCTGGAGACAGTCTGCTCCAAGGGAGAGGAGGCTCCCCAGAGTCCTGACTGGCTTTGTGGGGAGCAGTGTAGAACTGATGAATGAAATTGTTTTTAATTGTTCACTTTATTAATATAACTTCATAAGTAAAGTTTTATGAATAACTGGCTAATTAACAATTAAGATGCTTGTTATGAGCCACAGTTGTTCAGCCTGCTGCCTTTGTAAATTTCACTATCAATCCAATTCTTGCTTAAATCACTGAGACTTGCTCTGTTTCAGTATCTCAATATTGTAACTTCTGTTCACCCTTCATTACACTTGCTCAGTAAGCTTAGCTCTCTTAGTGATTTCAGCTTGTAGTAGGGGAGCTCCACTGCTGATGCACCATTAGCCCAAGGTGAATTCAGCTCAGCAGTGTCTAGACAAACTCCTAATGGAATCAAAATTAGCTCTGCTCTTCAACAGTGGAGAGAGGAAGATGTGCAATTGGCATTCCAGACCCTCAAAAGGGGCCCATACTATTAGGTACACACACCAGTCCCCAACCTCTCTCATTTCACTGGGTTTTGGCACCCATGTCCCTTGTCTAGCAAGTGCTACTTAATTGATGTTGAGACATCTCTGTCATTCCGCAGTCTCATAGTTCCTCATTCACATAATCAGGGTGACAACACTTTATTCCTCCTGCCCCAATATCAAAGAAATTGGGGATCCCAGAGCTGTCAAAATAACCATCCCAGGCTGACATGGTCTATACTAGGTGGGGTGGGTGTGCCAATGCAAATACCTGAAATTCCTTTTCACACTCCCCATAATTCACCACCAGATGTCAGGGTAGAGCTCATCCTGACTCTGCTTACATGTATTTTGTAGTTTGCATGTGTGGAGGCTGGTAGGGGCAGGGTGCTGGGAGAGAAGCAGAGCCCTGCTTAGGGGGTGGGGCTTCCCTGCTTAGGGGTCCTATAAAGGTAGCCAGCCAGTCAGGCAGCGGCATAGACAGCTGCAGCGGCACAGGAGCCAGCAAACAGAGCTGTAAACAGGAGAGTTTACAGGGGGAGTTTGCGGAGGAGACTTAGAGACCTAGACAGAGGAACTGACAGCCTAGTGAAGGGAGTGGGTGGTGGTCTGCCGGTGTTATGGGGCCTGTTGGGGGTTTGTTTTGGTTTGTGTTTCCTGGACTAACAGGATTTAGGTGGGAAGGCTATGCCTGATACAGAGGCAGCAGTGAAAGACACAATGAGGATGACTGGATGTGGAAGCTGCACCATGTACATGATCCTGGAGGGGGTACCTGAAAAGAGTTTTGTCTGCATGAAGTGCCGCCTGATAAAGCTGATGGAAGAAAAGATCCGAGGACTGGAGATGCAAGTGGAAACTCTGGTAGAGTGTAGAAGAGGGTTCGAGCGGATGATGGAACAAAGACATGAAGAGGCTGAAGGGATAAGCTCAGACTTGCAGATGGAAACAGGACCAAAGAACTCTGAGGGGAGACTGCTGGGTGAGGAAAGTGGACGGTGGAAGCATGTGACTAAGAGAACCAGGCAGAGGAAAAGACGGGCCAGTGAAGGAGAAATAGAGCTCAGGAACAGGTTTGCAGAGTTGGAAAATGAAGAAGGGGCACAGCAGGTGGTCACTGAAGGTGAGAGGGCAAGGAAGAAGAGAAGAGCAGCTAGTCCTATAGGAAGAGGGGAAGAGTCAATGGAGACAACACCAAACATGAGCCCCAGGAGGATACGGGATGGGTTACAGAGGACTGCAAGGGTGAATAGGAATCAAGAGGACTTGCAGCCAGAGAGAACAGGGGATAGACCGGAGAATCACACTGTCACCAGGAAAAGGCAAGTCTACGTGATTGGGGACTCCTTACTGAGAAGAATAGACAGACCTGTAACTAGAGCTGATCCGGAGAACAGAAGAGTGTGCTGTCTACCGGGGGCTAAGATACGGGATGTGGATCTGAGGCTGAAAAGGATCCAATGGGAGTGGAAAAGAATCCGCTGATTGTCCTTCCGTGTGGGAACAAATGATACGGCTAGATTCTCGCTGGAACGTATCAAGGGAGACTATGCCAGACTGGGGAAGACGCTTAAGGAAATCGAGGCTCAGGTGATCTTCAGTGGGATTCTGCCTGTTCCTAGAGAAGGGCAACAAAGGTGTGACAAGGTTATGGCGATCAACAGATGGCTCAGGCAGTGGTGCTATAAGGAGGGCTTTGGGATGTATGGACACTGGGAAGCATTCATGGACAGACGACTGTTCTCTCAGGACAGACTTCACCTGAGTAAGGAGGGAAATAGACTTCTAGGATGGAGGCTGGCACAACTGATTAAGAGAGTTTTAAACTAGGAATTTGGGGGAGATGGTTGGGAGATGTCCAGGTAATCTCCATGCCGGAATTCAACATTGAGAGGGAAGAAAACAAACTAAGAGAGGATGCAGCCGTGGGCAGGAGAATGGACATAAGGAGGAAGGGTAGTATAGAGACCAGTCTAATAGGTGATGCTGGTGGTAGAATGTCTGTGCCTAACCGGGTAAAGAATGTCAGTGAAACCAAATGGCAAAAATTAAGGATACAGTTGTGGGTATGCGAATGGACATAAGGAGGAAGGGTAGTGTGGATACCAGTCTAATAGGTGATACTGGTGGTAGAATGTCTGTGCCTATTCAGGTAAATGTCAGTGAAGCCAAACGGCAAAAATTAAGATGTTTGTACACTAATGTGAGGAGCCTAGGAAACAAAATGGAGGAACTAGAGCTACTGGTGCAGGAAGTGAAACCGGATATTATAGGGATAACAGAAACATGGTGGAATAGTCGTCATGACTGGAGTACAGGTATTGCAGGCTATGTGCTGTTTAGGAAAGACACAAATAAAGGCAAAGGTGGTGGAGTAGCATTGTATATCAATGATGAGGTAGACTGTAAAGAAATAAGAAGGGATGGAATGGATACGAGAGAGTCCGTCTGGGCAAAAATCACATTGGGGAAGAAAACTACTAGAGCCTCCCCTGAGATAGTGCTTGGGGTGTGCTACAGACCACCGGGATCTAATCTGGATATGGATAGAGACCTCTTTAATGTTTTTAATGAAGTAAACACTAATGGGAATTGTGTGATCATGGGAGACTTTAACTTCCCAGATATAGACTGGAGAACAAGTGCTAGTAATAATAATAGGGCTCAGACTTTTCTGAATGCGATAGCTGATGGACTCCTTCACCAAGTAGTTGAAGAACCAACAAGAGGGGATGCCATTTTAGATTTGGTTTTGGTGAGTAGTGAGGACCTCATAGAAGACATGGTTGTAGATCATGAGCTCATTCAGTTCAAACTAGATGGAAGGATAAAGAAAAATAGATCTGGGACTAGGGTTTTTTTATTTCAAAAGGGCTAACTTTAAAGAAGGATATTAGTTAGGGAAGTGGATTGGACTGAAGAACTTGTGGATCTAAAGGCAGAGGAGGCCTGCAATTACTTCAAGTCAAAGTTGCAGAAATTATCAGAAGCCTGCATCCCTGCATCCCAAGAAAGGGGAAAAATTTCAAAGGCAGACCATTGTAGACCAATGATGAGCAAGCATCTCAGAGAGGTGATTAAGAAAAAGCAGAAAGCCTACAAGGAGTGGAAGATGGGAGGGATTAGCAAGGAAAGCTACCTTATTGAGGTCAGAACATGTAGGGATGAAGTGAGAAAGACCAAAAGCCATGTAGAGTTGGACCTTGGAATAGTAAAAGGTTCTATAGCCATATAAATAAGAAGAAAACAAAGAAGAAGTGGGACCGCTAAACACTGAGGATGGAGTGGAGGTTAAGGATAATCTAGGCATGGCCCAATATCTAAACAAATACTTTGCCTCAGTCTTTAATGAGGCTAATGAGGAGGTTAGGGATAATGGAAGGATGACAAATGGAAATGACGATATGGAGGTAGATATTACAACATCCAAGGTAGAAGCCAAACTCGAACAGCTTAATGGGACAAAATCAGAGGGCCCAGATAATCTTCATCCAAGAATATTAAAGGAACTGGCACATGAAATTGCAAGCCCATTAGCAAGAATTTTTAATGAATCAGTAAACTCAGGGGTTGTACTGTATGACTGGAGAATTGCTAACATAGTTCCTATTTTTAAGAAAGGGAAAAAGAGTGATCCGAGTAACTATAGGCCTGTTAGTTTGACATCTGTAGTATGTAAGGTCTTGGAAAAAAATTTGAAGGAGAAAGTAGTTAAGGACATTGAGGTCAATGGTAATTGTGACAAAATACAACATGGTTTTATTTATTTATTTATTACCTTGGCACAAAAAGTGGGAATGTGCTAATAAAGTTTGCGGATGACACGAAGCTGGGAGGTATTGCTAACACAGAGAAGGACTGGGATATCCTACAGGAAGATCTGGATCACCTTGTAAAGTGGAGTAATAGTAATAGGATGAAATTTAATAGTGAAAAGTGCAAGGTCATGCATTTAGGGATTAACAACAAGAATTTTAGTCATAAATTGGGGACACATCAGTTGGAAGTAACAGAGGAGAAGAAGGACCTTGGAGTACTGGTTGATCACAGGATGACTATGAGCCGCCAATGTGATATGGCTGTTAAAAAAGCTAATGCGGTTTTAGGATGCATTAGGTGAGGTATTTCCAGCAAAGATAAGGAGGTGTTAGTACCGTTATACAAGGCAATGGTGAGACCTCATCTGGAATACTGTGTGCAGTTCTGGTCTCCCATGTTTAAGAAGAAAGAATTCAAACTGGAACAGGTTCAGAGACGGGCTACTAGGATGATCCGAGGAATGGAAAACCTGTCTTATGAAAGGAGACTCAAAGAGCTTGGCTTGTTCAGACTAACCAAAAGAAGGCTGAGGGGAGATATGATTGCTCTTTATAAATATATCAGAGGTATAAATATCAGGGAGGGAAAGGAATTATTTAAGCTTAGTATCAATGTGGACACAAGAACAAATGGATATAAACTGGACACTAGGAAGTTTAGACTTGAAATTAGACGAAGGTTTCTAACCATTAGAGGAGTGAAGTTCTGGAACAGCCTTCCAAGGGGAGTAGTGGGAGCAAAAGCCATATCTGGCTTCAAGACTAAGCTTGATAAGTTTATGGAGGGGATGGTATGATGGGATAGCCTAATTTTGGCCATTAATTGTTCTTTGATTATTAGCAGGTAAATAGGCCCAGTGGTCTGTGATGGGATGTTAGATAGCTGAGTTGCTACAGAGAATTCTTTCCTGGGTGCTGGCTGGTGAGTCTTGCCCACATGCTCAGGGTTTAACTGATCGCCATATTTGGGGTCGGGAAGGAATTTTCCTCCAGGACAGATTGGCAGAGGCCCTGGAGGTTTTTCGCCTTCCTCTGCAGCATGGGGCACGGGTCACTTGCTGGAGGATTCACTGCAGCTTGAGGTCTACAAACCACAATTTGGGGACTTCAATAACTCAGACATAGGTTAGGGGTTTGTTACAGGAGTGGGTGGGTGAGATTCTGTGGCCTGCGTTGTGCAGGAGGTCAGACTAGATGATCATAATGGTCCCTTCTGACCTTAAAGTCTATGAGTCTATGTGTGCGTTCCCCAGGTCAGAGGGATGCAGGAGGAGGCATTTTACCAAAGGCTAGATAATAAAGAACAATAATAACTAGTCCAGCCCCAAAATGTTTCCCTCCTCACTGGACAACTGGCTCAAGCCTTTCAGCACTGGCATAAAGAGACTCTACTTGTGTATAATAGACTTTGGTGCCAGGGGATTTCACTGGTTATTTGGCAAAACAGTTGCAAATAAACCATTTTTCAGGCACTTAATCTCCAAAAAAAGCAAAACCCAGACCCCTTCCTTGCTGCACTTTTGGGGGAGAACTTGTCCCTACTGAGCTGTTTGGTTTTAAAAAAAGTTTCTTTCCAAGGCTTTAATGGGGGTAGCTGTGACGGAGCAGGGAGTGGGCGGACTGACCTGGGAATGTCGTCTAGTTTTACTGGCAGCAAAGAGTCCTGTGGCACCTTATAGACTAACAAAAGTATTGGAGCATGAGCTTTCGTGGGTGAATACCCACTTCATCGGATGCACGAAAGCTCGTGCTCCAATATGTCTGTTAGTCTATAAGGTGCCCCAGGACTCTTTGCTGCTTTTACAGATCCACACTAACACGGCTCCCCCTCTGATAGTTTTACTGGGGCTGTCTGCATGGGGGATGGGAGAGCAGGGGGTGACTTTAGGTGATGGACAGTACCTGAGCCTGTAACCTGAGCCAGGAGGAGGGGTGGGGGGGAGTCAACACCTTTGCCCTGGAAGCTGGACAAAGGGAGAGAGCCTGCTGGAGAGGTTTTTTAGTTTCAGTTTGGGGCTGGCTGAAAAGAGGCAGGAAACTCCAAGTCTGGGGTCTAAGATCCTTGCCCCCCCGAGGGACCTGGCTGAGGGGTCCTGGTTGTACCTACAAGCCCTGCTTGGGACTGTGTTCCTGTTGTCTAATAAACCTTCTGTGTTACTGGTTGGCTGAGAGTCACGGTGAATCGCAGGAAGTGGGGGGCCTGACTCCCCCACATGCTGTGACAGCAGCAAACTGGGCTAAAATGGGAGGGCCCCTCTGGCCAGCCCAGCTGGCTTGAGAATTGGTGTATTTCAGAGGAGCTGAGAGTGCTATTGACTGTCCAGAAAACAGACCCCAGAAACTGGGCCAAGAGTCCTGAGCCCCCTGCCCCAGAGATGCTAAGAGACAATGGGATGACCCTGCGCATCCTCAGATAACAGCTGCATTGGGGCTCTAGGACTTCACAGCTGATGCTAAAATGGGCCTTGGAGGGACCTAGTCTCTGCCCAGCATAGCCGGGAAAGGAGGGGCGTTCTGAGTCAGAGCAATGAGGAGAGGCAGAGGCAATCTAGAGACTGTATTATGTTCTTTCAATCAGGTGGGGTAAAGCAGAAATCAATTAAATGGGGACAAATCACAAGGAAATCAGAGTTAGTTGCTTTAGCAGGAACTACTTCTTAAGTTTACACCATAAACTATTACTGTTACCAACTATGTATTAACGATTGTCTTCATTAAACTCACTTCATAGGTAATGTGATAAATGAAGGTGGGGGGGAGCTCCCTTTTATGGACCCCCAGCCAGACAGTAGCTATAAAATCCCTCTTAGTAGCTGTTCTCTAATTGCTCTACCTGTAAAGGGTTAAAAAGTCTCGCTGCTCTGCACAGGTAAAAGGAAGCATGTAGAGGAGAAGAAGGTGATCAGGAACAGTCAGCATGGATTCACCAAGGACAAGTCATGCCTGACTAACCTAATTGCCTTCTATGAGGAGATAACTGGGTCTGTGGATGAGGGGAAAGCAGTGGACGTGTTATTCCTTGACGTTAGCAAAGCTTTTGATACGGTCTTCCACAGTATTCTTGCCAGCAAGTTAAAGAATTATGGGCTGGATGAATGGACTATAAGGTGGATAGAAAGCTGGCTAGATCCTTGGGCTCAGTGGGTAGTGATCAACGGCTCCATGTCTAGTTGGCAGCCAGTTTCAAGCGGAGTGCCCCAAGGGTCAGTCCTGGGGCCGGTTTTGTTCAATATCTTCCTTAACGATCTGGAGTATGGTGTGGACTGCACCCTCAGCAAGTTTGCAGACGACACTAAACTGGGAGGAGTGGTAGATACGCTGGAGGGTAGGGATCGGATACAGAGGGACCTAGACAAATTAGAGGATTGGGCCAAAAGAAACCTGATGAGGTTCAACAAGGACAAGTGCAGAGTCCTGCACTTAGGAGGGAAGAATCCCATTCACTGTTACAGACTAGGGACCGAATGGCTAGGAAGCAGTTCTGCAGAAAAGGACCTAGGGGTTACGGTGGATGAAAAGCTGGATATGAGTCAACAGGGTGCCCTTGTTGCCAAGAAGGCTAATGGCATTTTGGGCTGTATAAGTAGGGGCATTGCCTGCAGATCGAGGGATGTGATCATTCCCCTCTACTCAGCACTGGTGAGGCCTCATTTGGAGTACTGTGTCCAGTTTTGGGCCCCACACTACAAGAAGGATGTGGAAAAATTGGAAAGAGTCCAGTGAAGGGCAACAAAAATGATTAGGGGCCTGGAGCATATGACCTATGAGGAGAGGCTGAGGGATTGTTTAGTCTGCAGAAGAGAAGAATGAGGGGGGATTTAGAATAATAGAATATCAGGGTTGGAAGGGACCTCAAGAGATCATCTAATCCAACCCCCAAAGCAGGGCCAATCCCCAGACAGATTTTTTTCCCAGGTCCCTAAATGGCCCCCTCAAGGATTGAACCCATAACCCTGGGTTTAAGCAGGCTAATGCTTAAACTACTGAGCTAGCTCTTCCCCTCAGAAATATTGAAATCCCAATAGCTATTCCACTCTAGCTCTGCACATTAGGGTACCTTTACACAGCAGTCAGGAGGTGTGACTGCAGCATGCATAGGCATTCCCAAACTAGCTTTGATCTGGCTAGCTATCCAAAAATAGCATCAAAGCCATGGTAGCACAAGCACAGGCTAGCCATTGAGTGCAAGCCCTCTGGGACACTAGATATGCATTCAGGTGACAAGCCCATGCCACTGCAGTTTCACTGCAATTTTTAGTGGACCAGCCAGAGCCAGGCTACAGTCACATCCCCCAACTACTGTAGAGATATACCCTAAAAGAGTGTCTTTCTGCAGGTTAGTTTAATCCACTTCTAAAGTCGATTAAGCTAAATTGGTCAAAGGCATCCCTACTGCAGAATAAGAGTATCCATATGTGCAGCTAATGCAGAATAGGCATTGTACATTAGCTATTCCAGGCTATTTCCCCATGTAGACAAGTCCTTAGATTGTAAACTCCTTGGAGCAGGGACCTGTCATTCTGTCCAAACTATTATGCACATCTATAGTGCTGTATAAAGAAAGGACAGTTACAAGTGGAAACAGGAGTGTATATAATGTACTTAATCTGGTTAGATTTTTGTTCCAACTACTATAATCATTTTTGCCTGGGGTCTAGATGAAAGTAGTGAGTTTCCCAAAAAACCTCTTCCCTAAGGTGTAAAATTCATGCCAAAATAAAAGTGTTTATATTACAGCAAATCACCTTCACTTATATTAAAGTGAAAGTATTTCTATTACAGGATGGGATAAGTCTGTAGCAAAATAAAAAGCCATACCACTACAATGCTTTAGTTTTAATGTAGCTTTCACCTACCTGAAAGGGGGTTCCAAAGAGGAGGGATCTAGGCTGTTCTCAGTGGTAGAAGATGACAGAACACATTACATTCTTGCACTTAATTTGGCAGTTTATGCTCCTTTCTATTTGCCTCACTAGGATTTTATGCTCCTTTCTATTTGCCTCATTAGCAACACAAAAGCATCTGGGGTTAGCACAGAGGAGTCCACAAGACATAAAGAAATAAAAAGAGATAAGCCTAATCGCATCTTCCTAGACATTTCCTGATTTACTTACATATCTGAGGTTTTAAATGAGTAGTTTCTAGGTATGATACTGATGATGTTTTCATTCCTGGCCCAAGCTTCTCATGGCATAGCTCTGTCCTGTTCACCTCTCCCCAGGAGGACAACAGCCAGACAAAAGGGGATTCTTTGTTTCAATTTTAAAAAGTTCTAGCCTTCCCATTGGCTCTTTTGGCCAGATTCCCATTCACTTCATAGAATCATAGAATATCAGGGTTGGAAGGGATCTCAGGAGGTCATCTAGTCCAACCCCCTGCTAAAAGCAGGACCAATTCCCAACTAAATCATCTCAGCCAGGGCTTTGTCAAGCCTAAACCTCCCCTTCTGCAACTTGAGATGGTCTCAAGTTGCAGAAGGGGAGGTTTAGGTTGGACATTAGGAAAAACTTTTTCACTAGTAGGGTGGTGAAGCACTGGAATGGGTTACCTAGGGAGGTGGTGGAATCTCCTTCCTTAAGAGGTTTTTAAGGTCAGGCTTGACAAAGCCCTGGCTGAGATGATTTAGTTGGGAATTGGTCCTGCTTTTAGCAGGGGGCTGGACTAGATGACCTCCTGAGATCCCTTCCAACCCTGATATTCTATGATTCTATGAAGTGAATGGGAATCTGGCCAAAAGAGCCAATGGGAAGGCTAGAACTTTTTAAAATTGAAACAAAGAATCCCCTTTTGTCTGGCTGTTGTCCTCCTGGGGAGAGGTGAACAGGACAGAGCTATGCCATGAGAAGCTTGGGCCAGGAATGAAAACATCATCAGTATCATACCTAGAAACTACTCATTTAAAACCTCAGATATGTAAGTAAATCAGGAAATGTCTAGGAAGATGCGATTAGGCTTATCTCTTTTTATTTCTTTATGTCTTGTGGACTCCTCTGTGCTAACCCCAGATGCTTTTGTGTTGCTAATGAGGCAAATAGAAAGGAGCATAAAATCCTAGTGAGGCAAATAGAAAGGAGCATAAACTGCCAAATTAAGTGCAAGAATGTAATGCCAAAGAGGAGTTTGAAGAACGGCTAGCCAAAAACTCCAAAGGTAATAACAAAATGTTTTTTAAGTACATCAGAAGCAGGAAGCCTGCTAAACAACCAGTGGGGCCCCTTGATGATCGAGATGCAAAAGGAGCGCTTAAAGACGATAAAGTCATTGCGGAGAAACTAAATGGATTCTTTGCTTCAGTCTTCACGGCTGAGGATGTTAGGGAGATTCCCAAACCTGAGCTGGCTTTTGTAGGTGACAAATCTGAGGAACTGTCACAGATTGAAGTGTCACTAGAGGAGGTTTTGGAATTAATTGATAAACTCAACATTAACAAGTCACCGGGACCAGATGGCATTCACCCAAGAGTTCTGAAAGAACTCAAATGTGAAGTTGCAGAACTATTAACTAAGGTTTGTAACCTGTCCTTTAAATCAGCTTTGGTACCCAATGACTGGAAGTTAGCTAATGTAACGCCAATATTTAAAAAGGGCTCTAGAGGTGATCCCGGCAATTAAGTCTAACATCAGTACTGGGCAAATTAGTCAAAACAATAGTTAAGAATAAAATTGTCAGACACATAGAAAAACATAAACTGTTGAGCAACAGTCAACATGGTTTCTGTAAAGAGTTCTTTGAAGGGGTCAACAAACATGTGGACAAAGGAGATCCAGTGGACATAGTGTACTTAGATTTCCAGAAAGCCTTTGACAAGGTCCCTCACCAAAGGCTCTTACGTAAATTAAGCTGTCATGGGATAAAAGGGAAGGTCCTTTCATGGACTGAGAACTGGTTAAAAAACAGGGAACAAAGGGTAGGAATTAATGGTAAATTCTCAGAATGGAGAGGGGTAACTAGTGGTGTTCCCCAAGGGTCAGTCCTAGGACCAATCCTATTCAATTTATTCATAAATTATCTGGAGAAAGGGGTAAACAGTGAGGTGGCAACGTTTGCAGATGATATAAAACTGCTCAAGATAGTTAAGACCAAAGCAGACTGTGAAGAACTTCAAAAAGATCTCACAAAACTAAGTGATTGGGCAACAAAATGGCAAATGAAATTTAATGTGGATATATGTAAAGTAATGCACATTGGAAAAAATAACCCCAACTATACATACAATATGATGGGGGCTAATTTAGCTACAACGAGTCAGGAAAAAGATCTCGGAGTCATCGTGGAGAGTTCTCTGAAGATGTCCACGCAGTGAGCAGCAGCAGCAGTCAAAAAAGCAAACAGGATTTTAGGAATCATTAAAAAGGGGATCGAGAATAAGACTGAGAATATATTATTGCCCTTATATAAATCCATGGTACGCCCACATCTCGAATACTGTGTACAGATGTGGTCTCCTCACCTCAAAAAATATATGCTGGCACTAGAAAAGGTTCAGAAAAGGGCAACTAAAATGATTAGGGGTTTGGAGAGGGTCCCATATGAGGAAAGATTAAAGAGGCTAGGACTCTTCAGCTTGGAAAAGAGGAGACTAAGGGGGGATATGATAGAGGTATATAAAATCATGAGTGATGTGGAGAAAGTGGATAAGGAAAAGTTATTTACTTATTCCCATAATACAAGAACTAGGGGTCACCACATGAAATTAATAGGCAGCAGATTTAAAACAAATAAAAGGAAGTTCTTCTTCACGCAGCGCACAGTCAACCTGTGGAACTCCTTACCTGAGGAGGTTGTGAAGGCTAGGACTATAACAGCTAGAACTGGATAAATTCATGGTGGTTAAGTCCATAAATGGCTATTAGCCAGGCTGGGTAAGGAATGGTGTCCCTCGCCTCTGTTTGTCAGAGGATGGAGATGGATGGCAGAAGAGAGATCACTTGATCATTGCCTGTTAGGTTCACTCCCTCTGGGGCACCTGGCATTGGCCACTGTTGGTAGACAGATACTGGGCTAGATGGACCTTTGGTCTGACCCGGTACGGCCGTTCTTATGCTTGCAACCTTTAAGATGGACCTCAAGAAAGCTATTATTTGTGCTTATTTAGTGTAGTTGCTCTTTTAAAATCTAGCAATAGCCTGAGTTCCCAGATGTATTTTCTTTTCTTTTCTTTTTATGAATAAATACCATTTTTGGATTGGATTTTTGTGTCTTAAGAGGTTTGTGCACATGTTTAATTAGCTGGTGGCGACAGCTGATTTCCTTTTTTTTTTTCTCAGCCAGAGGGGGTTGAAAGGGCTTGAGGGTACCCCACAGGAAGGAATTCCCAAGTGCACCTTCCTGGGCTCTTAAAGGGATTCTGCACTTGGGTGGTGGCAGCATCTACCAATCCAAGGTCAGAGAGAAGCTGTATCTTTGGGAGTTTAATACAAGCCTGGAGTGGCCAGTATTAATTTTCAGAATCCTTGTGGGCCCCACCTTCTGCACTCGAAGTGCCAGAGTGGGGAATCAGCCTTAACAGGTAACAATTTTCATGTATAAAACAACAGCATTTTGAATTAGTGAACACAATGCACTAGGACAGTGGTTTTCAAACTTTTTTTCTGGTGACCCAGTTGAAGAAAATTGTTGATGTCTGCGACCCAACAGAGCTGGGGATGGGAGTTTGGGGTGTGGGAGGGACACATGGCTTGGGCAGAGGGTAGGGCTGCAGGGGTGAGGGCTATGGGGTGGGGCCAGGAATGAGGGGTTCAGGGTCTGGGAGGGGGCTCTGGGCTGGGGCAGGGGGTTGGGGTGTGGGAGGGGGTCAGGGCCCTGGGCTGAGGGTGCAGGCTTTGGGGTGGGGCTGGGAATGAGGGGTTTGGGGTGCAGGAAGGGGCTCTGGGTTTGGGGGGGCTCAGGGCTGGGGCAGGGGATTGGGGCACAGGCTTATATCAGGCGGCTCCCAATTAGCAGCGCAGCAGAAGTGGCCAGCAGCAGGTCTGGCTCCTAGGTGGAGGCATGCAAGCAGCTCTGCGTGGCTCTCACCCATAGGCACCCCCCCCCAGCTCCCATTGGAACCAGCCAGTGGGAGTGCAGAGTTGGTGCTCGAGACAGGGGCAGTGTGCAGTGCCCCATGACACACACACACACACACACACCTTGGTTTACTGGTTTGAGTTGCAGCCTAAATTTGTTGATGTGATTCCTTGGCTGAGCTGTTATCCCTCGGCTCCTTTCTAGCTTACAGCCCCTTTGCTCCCTGGCAGTTTCTCTGGCCTGGTCTACACTACAAGTTTATACCGAATTTAGCAGCATTAAACCGAATTAACCCTGCACCCATCCACACAACGAAGCTCTTTATATCGATATAAAGGGCTCTTAATACCGGTGTCTGTAATCCTCCCCGATGAGGGGAGTAGCGCTGAAATCAGTATTGCCATGTCGGATTAGGGTTAGTGTGGCTGCAATTCGACAGTATTGGCTTCCAGGCGCTATCCCACAGTGCACCATTGTGTCCGCTCTGGACAGCAATCTGGAGTCAGATGCACTGGCCAGGTAGACAGGAAAAGCCCCACGAACTTTTGAATTTCATTTCCTGTTTGCCCAGCATAGAGAGCTGATCAGCACAGGTAACTATGCAGTCTGAGAATTGAAAAAGAGCTCCAGCATGGACCATATAGGAGGAACTGGATCTGATCACTGTATGGGGAGAGGATTCCGTGCTAACAGAACTCCGTTCCAAAAGATGAAATGAAAAAACATTTGAAAAAATCTCCAAGGCCATGGTGGAGAGAGGCCACACCAGGGACTCAGTGCAGTGCCCTGTGAAAGTTAAAGAGCTCAGACGAGCCTACCAGAAAAGCAAAGAAGCAAAGGGAAGGTCCGGGGCAGGGCTGCAAACATGCCGCTTCTACGCTGAGCTGCATTCAATTCTAGGGGGGTCTGCCACCAGTACTCCACCCCTGTCCATGGATTCTGAGGTTGGGGTGGTAATCGCAGCCATGGCTGAGAATTCTGCGGACGGGGAAGATGAGGAGGAGGAAGACGAGGTCGAGCTTGCAGAGAGCACACAGCACTCCGGTCTCCCCAACAGCCAGGAGCTTTTTCTCACCCTGATGGAATTACCCTCCCAGCCCTCCCAAGCCACTATCCCAGACAATGAAGCCATGGAAGGGACCTCTGGTGAGTGTACCTTGTAAATATAAGACATGGTTTAAAAGCGTTTTTTAATGATTAATTTGCCCTGAGGACTTGGGATGCATTCGCAGCCAGTACAGCTACTGGAAAAGTCTGTTAACATGTCTGGGGATGGAGCGGAAATCCTCCAGGGACAGCTCCATGAAGCTCTCCTGGAGGTACTCCAAAAGCCTTTGCAGAAGGTTTCTGGGCAGCGCAGCCTTATTCTGTCCTCCATGGTAGGACACTTGACCACGCCATGCATGTAGCAAGTAATCTGGTATCATTGCATGACAAAGCCTGGCAGCGTATGGTCACGGTGTTTGCTGGCATTCAAGCAACATCCGTTCTTTATCTTGCTGTGTTATCCTCAGGAGAGTGATATCGTTCATGGTACTCTGGTTGAAATACAGGAATTTAATTAAGGGGACAGAGATGGCCATTCCTACTGGGCTGTTTGCCTGTGGCTGAAAAAAAACCTTCCCTGCAGTTAGCCAAGCCGGTGTGGCGGGGGGGTGATTGGCGCTGAGCTTTTTCGCGTTTGGCTAGCAGGGATCTTCCCTGATACCAGCCATGCAGTGGGGGGAGGAGTAAAGTGATCATCCCAGAGAATTGGATGGGTGCGGGAGTTTGGTTTCTGCTGCTGCACGTTAACAGGAAAGACGCAGCACTCAATGGGCCTTGCTTGCTATTTGGGAAAGGAGGGCGCTGGATAGATGAAGGCTGCAGAAGGCGAAAGATAATGGCTTACCATGGCCGCATGCAAGCCGAATTCTGTTGCCCAGACCTGCGTCTGTGATCTCTAACACCAGAGCCACAGGCACTCAATATTAAGATGCAAAATGTGACCTTGTACTGAAATCACATGTGCTATGTAATGTGAATAGTGTTGTTCACCGTGAAAGAGTATAACCATTGTTCTGTAAAATGTATCTTTTTAAATACTTCTCTCCCTTTTTTCCCTCCCTCCTGCAGCTGCAAATTTTTCAAGCCTCCCTCCTCCGTCCTGAAGGCTAGCTCAGATAAGGCGGCAGAAAAAAAAGATGTGAGACTAAATGTTCTCGGAAATCATGGAAGTGACCCGCAATGAAAGAGCTCATCTGAATGAGTGGAAGGACGTGGTATCAAAGTACAGGAAAGATGCCAGTGACCGTGAGGACAGGAGGGACCAACGTGAGGAGGAGAGGAGAGACGAACGTGAGGAGAGGAGAAACGCTCGAGATGAGAGGTGGCGGCAGGAAGATCAGAGGAGGCATGATACAACGCTGAGGCTGCTGCGTGATCAAAGTGACATACTCCGGCATCTGGTGGAGCTTCAGGAACGGCAGCAGGATCAGAGTGCCGCTGCAGCCCCTGTATAATTGCCCTCCCCCCTCCCCAAGTTCCATAGCCTCCTCACCCAGACGTGTAAGAATGCGTGGGGGGAGGCTCCTTGCACCTGCCCACTCCATCCCAGTGACCAGCCCAACCAAAAGGCTGTCATTATTTTGAAAATTTTTAGTGGCCTTTTCCTTCCCTCCTATCCTCCTCCCAAACTGCACCCGGGCTACATTGTCAGTTCTCTCCCTCTTTTTATAATTAATTAATAAAGAATACATGATTTTTAAATGATAGTGACTTTATTTCCTTAGAAAGCAAGCTGTAATCGAAGGGGGAGGGTGGGTTGCTGACAGGGAATGAGTCAATCAAGGAGGTGGGTTTTCATCAAGGAGAAACAAACACAACAGTCACACCGTACTGTGGCCCGTGATTAAACTGGTTTTCAAAGCTTCTCCGATGCGCACCGCTTCCTGGTGTGCTCTTCTAATCGCCCTGGTGTCTGGTGGCACGTAATCAGCGGCCAGGTGATTTGCCTCAGCCTCCCATCCCGCCATAAAGGTCTCCCCCTTACTCTCACAGAGATTATGGAGCACACAGCAAGCAGCAATAACAATGGGGATATTGGTTTGGCTGAGGTCTGAGCAAGTCAGTAATGTGCACCAGCGTCTCTTTGAACGGCCAAATGCCCATTCTACCACCATTCTGCACTTGCTCAGCCTGTAGTTGAACAGCTCCTGACTACTGTCCAGGCTGACCTGTGTATGGCTTCATGAGCCATGGCATCAAGGGGTAGGCTGGGTCCCCCACGATAACTACAGGCATTTCAACATCCCAACTGTTATTTTCTGGTCTGGGAAGTAATTCCCTTGCTGCAGCCGTTTAAGCAGAGTAGTGTTCCTGAAGACGCGAGCGTCATGAACCCTCCCTGGCCATCCCACGTGGATGTTGGTGAAATGTCCCTTGTGATCCACCAGTGCTTGCAGCACCATGGAAAAGTACCCCTTGCGGTTTATGTACTGGGTGCCCTGGTGCTCCGGTGACAAGATAGGGATATGGGTTCCATCTATCACCCCACCACAGTTAGGGAATCCATTGCAGCAAAGCCATCCACTATGGCCTGCACGTTTCCCAGAGTCACAACCTTTCGTAGCAGCAGCTTAATGATTGCTTTGGCTACTTGCATCACAGCAGCCCCCACAGTAGATTTGCCCACTCCAAATTGATTTCCAACTGACTGGTAGCTGTCTGGTGTTGCAAGCTTCCAGAGGGCTATTGCCACTCACTTCTCCACAGTGAGGGCTGCTCTCATCTTGGTATTCTGGCGCTTCAGGGCAGGGGAAACAAGTCACAAAGTTCCATGAAAGTGCCCTTACACATGCAAAAGTTTCGCAGCCACTGGGAATTGTCCCACACCTGCAACACTATGCGGTCCCACCAGTCTGTGCTTGTTTCCCGGGCCCAAAATCAGCGTTCCATGGCTAGAACCTGCCCCATTACCAGCAAGATCTCCAAAGCGCAGGGGCCCGCGGTTTGAGAGAATTCTGTGTCCATGTCCTCATCACTCTTGTCGCCGCTCTGCCGTAGCCGCCTCCTCCTTGCCTGGCTTTGCAGGTCCTGGTTCAGCATAGACTGCACGAGAATGCACGAGGTGTTTACAAAGTCCATGATTGCTGTCTTGAGCTGAGCAGGCTCCATGCTTGCCGTGGTATGGCATCTGCACAGTTCACCCAGGAAAAAAGGCGTGAAACAGTTGTCTGCTGCTGCTTTCATGGACGGAGGGGTGAGGCTGTACCCAGAACCACCAGTGACAATGTTTTTTGCCCCATCAGGCACTCGGGATCTCAACCCTGAATTCCAATGGGCGCGGGAGACTGCGGGAACTATGGGAACCCACAGTGCAACGCTCCCGAAGTCGACGCTAGCCTTGGTACATGGATGCACACCGCTGAATTAATGTGCTTAGTGTGGCCGCGTGCACTCGACTTCATACAATGTTTCCAAAAAACGGTTTATGTAAAATCGGAATAATCCTGCAGTGTAGACATACCCTCTATTCCTAGCGCTTCACCTTGTCAGCCTTAGCATGCTGTTTGCATGGTTTGTTTTACAGTCCTTACTATTTTCTTACTTTCACTACAACACTTTTCTGCCTTATTTCTTAAGTCGGTTTCACTTTAATTACAGTTTATTTCATTCACCTTTCATTGGGCTGTACTTTCCTCACAGGTTTCTAACAATGTTTTTCTAATAGTTTCTTAGAGACTCTGTTTATTTTTCCTCTCGTTTAACAGTACTGTGCTTCCTTTAACTTTCCCTCTGTTCCCCTTACACCAGGGTCTTTCCCCTTTGCGGCCAGCCCTGCTGCGCCTGCTCGCTCTGGCTTTCCTGTTCCTCTTTACCTGGCCTTTCTCCCTGGGAGCTCTGACAACGGGGCCCCAGCCACGGGCTCCCCACGCGCTGCAGCCCTGCTTTGCTGCTTTGCTCTCTCTCCCCCAGCCTCCAGACTCCACCAGCCATTTCCCCCACTGCCTCTTTGGCCCGTTCACAGCAGGGCTCTGGGGGGAAGCGGCCACCTGCCCTTTTTTCTTTTTCCCAAAACCATCCTTGGCTCAAGCTGATCCTGCTTAGACTCCCCTGGAATCCAGCCCCCCTCCCCCACTGAGCAGCTCCCCCTTTAAAAACATTCTAAACAGCCAGAAGCTGCTTCAGATGCACTTTTGACCCCTGGCCTCCAATGCCTCTGTAGGGAGTGGGGGGCATCACATATTCAGTCCCTGCAAAAAAGCCACAGTCAGTGTCTGTCCCCGGTGCCAGGCTCAGAGCAACCCACCCGACACACCAGGACTGTCACAGAAGGAGGGTGTTTGGTGCTCTTGTGCCAAGGCTGGCTGCTGTCCTGCAAATGCAGCCCGGAGGCAGAGCCCCAGCAAGGGGCCATGTGGCATTTGGAACCCCCATGCCCATCAAATACCCCACCCCACATGGGCTGTCCAGGGCTGTGACCCGTGCTGGCAGTGTTCATGGGCTGGCCCTGGGGTGGGCTGTCTGGCACCAGATCCGAAGGGACTGAAGCAGGTGCGCCATGGGCTGCAGGGAGATCTGAAGGGACTGAAGCAGGTGAGCCATGGGCTGCAGGGAGATCTGAAGGGACTGAAGCAGGTGCGCCATGGGCTGCAGGGAGATCTGAAGGGACTGAAGCAGGTGAGCCATGGGCTGCAGGGAGATCTGAAGGGACTGAAGCAGGTGAGCCATGGGCTGCAGGGAGATCTGAAGGGACTGAAGCAGGTGAGCCATGGGCTGCAGGGAGATCTGAAGGGACTGAAGCAGGTGAGCCATGGGCTGCAGGGAGATCTGAAGGGACTGAAGCAGGTGAGCCATGGGCTGCAGGGAGATCTGAAGGGACTGAAGCAGGTGAGCCATGGGCTGCAGGGAGATCTGAAGGGACTGAAGCAGGTGAGCCATGGGCTGCAGGCACCAGCAACCCACTTCAGTGTGTGAAAGTAGAATGAATTATATTACAAAAATAGATAGGATTAAAGAAATGCTGTCTGTACCTTTAAGGAAAATCGCTGGAATGCTGGAGTCCAGGTGTCAGGAATACAGACATTAACATAGAACAATTGCACCGTTTAAGGGCAATTGGTGAAGCATTAGCCTTAGATCGATAGGAGTTAGTAAGGAAGTAGGAGATGCATGCTATGCCCCAGGTGAATTTTGCTGTTTTTCTCTCTTTGTCCCTTTGTTTAATTCCCGCTCTTTTATCTGTATAAATAAGACTGTTTGGGTCTTGCATGGCCACTCACATTATCTGGGTGTTATTGGCGGAGCGCTGCGCTAATAAAAACAGAGTGGTCTGACAAATTGTGAGTCTTGATTCTAACTTTGACAAGTGGTAGGGGAGGCTCAGTCCTGCCGGCTGGGATCTAGTCTGTGGGATGGAATCCCCACTCCTGTCACAGCTGGGGCATGGGGGTCCAGCCTATTGGGTGGGGCCAGAGGCAGGGTCAGAAGCCAGGGACCAGAGCCAGGTGATGGAGCAGGGTCTACCATGGCAGCCAGCTGGGGGTTGCCTAGCTGCACCAGGCCTAAGTAACACCCCTAGCTGTCAGGACCCCTGGCACACTGCCCATCAGACACAGCCTGTGGTGCTTGGCTCCAGCATGCTCATAGCCTGTGGCTGGTGACTGCCAGCACTGCTGTGTGTGGCAGTTCCCCAGGGACCAGCAGCCCCACGTTCTACCCTGCGGATCCTCAAAGCCCCGAGGCCACAGGATGGGGCGTCTCCTGCAGTGAGACCAGAAGATCCTCTGCAGTGGCAACCTCCAGCAGGTCTTGGCTGGTGACCATGTGGGCCCACGGCAGTGCAGGTTGGTGCAGGGCTGTGTGTAAATGAGTGACACCCTTCCCCAGCGATCAGTGAACCCCAGAACGGCTGACATGGCTCAGAGCAGTGACATAGCACATACCAGCCAGTGCATGTCAGAGTGACTGACACGGCTTGTACACACAAGCATGGCCCCAGAGCGGCTGGCACAACGTGTACAGGCCAGAGTGACTGACAGTACATACAGCTGGTGCACTCCCAGAGCGGATGACGCAGTGTGTATCGACCAGCACACCTGAGTGGCTGGCACAGTGTGTAATGGCTGCCACACCCTAGAGCAGCTCACACGGCACGTACAGGCCGGCGCGCCCCCAGAGCGGCTGGCACGGCGCATAAAGGCCGGCGTGCCCCCAGAGCGGCTGGCACGGCGCGTACAGGCCGGCGCGCCCCCAGAGCGGCTGGCACGGCGCGTACAGGCCGGCGCGCCCCCAGAGCGGCTGGCATGGCGCATAAAGGCCGGCGCGCCCCCAAAGTGGCTGGCACGGCGCGTACAGGCCGGCGCGCCCCCAGAGCGGCTGGCACGGCGCGTACAGGCAGCGCGCCCCAGAGCGGCTGGCACAGCGCGTACAGGCAGCGCGCCCCAGAGCGGCTGGCACGGCGCGTACAGGCAGCGCCCCAGAGCGGCTGGCACGGCGCGTACAGGCCGGCGCGCCCCCAGAGCGGCTGGCACGGCGCGTACAGGCCGGCGCGCCCCCAGAGCGGCTGGCACGGCGCCCCCAGTGAGAAGCTGGGGCTGTGCTCAGCAGCATGGTTTGGAGTCCAGTCCAGCCGTGAGTGGGACCAGGTCTGGGCCCGCGGGGGGCTTACTCGCACAATGAATCGAGCTTTGGGGATGGGGCCTGTGGAAAGTGCCACGCTTCTGCCGGAGCAAACCTGGGCCTGGCACTGTCAGCTGCATTGCAAGCCCCTGCTGCTGGCTCAGAGAAGCAGGGGATTGAGGCACCGCAGCTGAAGCTGTGCTTTGCTCCCCAGCTGGGCAATCCCAGAGGGACGGCTTGGCTGCTGAATTCTATTGGGTGGTGTAGCAGTGTGCTGGTGCACAAGCACCTAATTAGCCCCTGTTCAGCCAGCCTCAATCAGGGGAAATAGATTGGGGCTGGGGAGAAGGCTGGTGCCTGGCCTCAGGAACTGGCTGCACCTGTGGGCCTGCTCAGAGAAGAGCTATAAAGGCTGGCCGGCAGCCAGTGGAAAGGGGGGGGGGATTGGCCAGGGAAGGGGTAGTCTCCAGAGAGAAGGGAGAACCCCCTGTAAAGAGGAGACCAAAGCCTTGTAAACTTTGTATATAGTGTTGCTGGTGGTGGGTACTAGATATAAATAAAAACCACGGGTGCTGCAAAAGAGAAGCCTGAAGGTGCTTTATTAAAGGAGCCCAGAGCAGTGGGAAGGCAGGCCAGGAAAGGACCCGGTTACACGTGGGGGCTTGTCCGGGATCCCTTATCCGTGCCATAGACACAGAGTGGCAGCCTGCATGGAAGGCACCCTGCAATGGCTCGCAGAGCAGCAGACCGAACTAGGGAAGACACTACAGTCTTTCAAGGAGTCCCACCAGGTGGAGCGGCAGGCCCTCCTTGCCTGGCAAACTGAGCAATAGAAAGCCTTCCAGGATTTCATCAAGGAGCAGTAGGTGGTACAGCAGCAGCTCCTCCAGCGTTTGGTGAGTCCTGCTGTGGTGGGGGATGGTGCCCGGACTCCAGGCCTTAGCCTGTGTAAGATGGCCCCCGCCGATGACCCCAATGCCTTTTTGGGCACGTTTGAGCGGGTGGCCCTGGGAGCCGGATGGGATCGGACCACCTGGGCCCTACGGCTCGGCCCTTATCTCACCGGGGAGGCACAGGCCACATATATGGCCTTGACAGAGACCCAAGCCAGGGATTATGAGGCGGTAAAAGCGGCCATCTTAGATCTCCTCGGGTTGTCGGCCGAGAAGTACCGGCAGAAGAGAAGGGAGAACCCCTGTAAAGAGGAGACCAAAGCCTTGTAAACTTTGTATATAGTGTTGCTGGTGGTGGGTACTAGATATAAATAAAAACCACGGGTGCTGCAAAAGAGAAGCCTGAAGGTGCTTTATTAAAGGAGCCCAGAGCAGCGGGAAGGCAGGCCAGGAAAGGACCCGGTTACAGGTGGGGACTTTGAACTACTAGGACCTGCCCGGCCTGCTAGCAGCCTGGCTCTGCCAAGCTGTGTCTTCACTGCACAGTTCCCCCAGGTTATCTGCACCCAGCGTAGCCTAGCTCAGCAGTGAGCATCCCCATGGCCAAGCACACCCCTTGTTACTGCGCCCTCCCTGCTTCTGCCCTCATGCGGGTGTGGCTGGGGCATGGCCTGTGGTACGCTGGGCTGAGATGCACAAGGATTTCTTCCCAGTCTCTCCTTCAAAGGGAATGATGGAGAGGCACTGAAGGGTGAGCAGCACCTGCGTGATTTGTGCCAACATCCCCACTGCAAAGTGGGTGAGTTAATGTCAAACTGAAGCCTGTGTCCAACTACAGTCTGGGGATAACTGGCTGGCTGCAGCACTGCTGAAGGGCTGGAGGTTACAGTGCATCACAGACTGAATGGGGTCAGCAATGTGACGTTGCTGCGAAAAAGGCGAATATGGTTCTGGGATGTATTAAGAGGAGTGTGTAAGGCACGGGTAATTGTTCCACTCTGCTCAGCACTGGGGAAGCCCCTGCTGGAGTCCTGTGTTCCGTTCTGGTCACCGCACCTTAGGCCTGGTCTACACTACACGCGAATAGCGTAGCTGAACTCGAACTACCTTAGTTCGAAGTACTCACCCGTCCAGACGCCACGGGATCGAAGTCCGCGGCTCCCCCGTCGCCGCCGACGCCGCCATTCGCGGTGGTGGAGTTCCGGAGTCGACGGGAGCGCGTTCGGAGATTAGACGCGATATATCGAACTCCGAGAAGTCGAACGCTAGCCGCCGACCTGGACGGTAAGTATAGACGTACCCTCAGGGAAGATATGGACAAATTGGAGAGTCCAGAGAAAGAGCAACAAAAGGGATAAAAGATTTAGAAAAGCTGCCCGGTGAGGAAAGGTTAAACCTGGTCAGCCATGGACATCTTGAGTCTGGAGAAAAGACAGCGGAGGAGGTACCTGGTAACAGTCTTCAAACATGTTAAGGGCTGTTAGAAAGACCGATTGTTTGCCGTGTCCGCTGAGGGCAGGACAAGACATAATGGGCTTAATCTGCAGCCAGGGAGATGTAGGTCTGATGTGAGGAAAAACTTTCTAACTCTCAGGGTAGGTAAGTTCTGCAACAGGCTTCCAAGAGAGGCTGTAGAATCTGTCACTGGAGGTTTAAGAACAGGTGGGACAAACCCCTGTCAGGGCTGGTCTAGGTTTCCTTGGGCCTGCCTCCGTGCAGGGGGCTGGACTAGGTGATCTGTCCATCCTATGGGATGACTTGGCTGGTGGTACTATGTCATACCTGGTACATATCCACCAGGGGGCGCAGATAGACTGGAGAAGACCAGTTCAAATCAATAACGTGACACACGCATCCTCCATTCCTCTTCCTCCCACAGCAACCAGCCAGGCCTCACTTCCTGGCCAAAAGGGGCAGCACCCACTGCCACCATCTCCTGGCTTAAGAAAGGATCAAAGGTGGAATTCACAAAGGGAATAAGGCACCTATTCCCTTAGGAGTTGGGCACCTATGAGCCTTCGTGATTCCCTCAACTCTGAGCCTTGCATGGTGTCAAGTATCAGAGGGGTAGCTGTGTTTGTCTGTATCCACAAAAACAACAAGGAGTCCGGGGGCACCTTAAAGACTAACAGATTTACTTAGCCATAAGCTTTTGTGGGTAAAAAACCCACTTCTTCAGATGCAGGGAATGAAAATTACAGAAACAGGCATAATTATATATTGGCACATGAAGAGAAGGGAGTTACCTTACAAAGAGAGAACCAATGTTGAAGGCCAATTTAGTTAGGGTGGATGTGGTACACTCTCAATAACTGACGAGGAGGTGTCAATACCAAGAGAGGGAAAATTGCTTTTGTAGTGAGCTCTCCAACACCACATTCTACAGGCCACTATCCTCCAATCCCACTGAGGGTTACCAAAAGAAACTACACCGTCTACTCAAGAAACTCCCTGCTATAGCACATGGAAGTAGGGAAACAATTAACAAGGATTTGAAGGGGATCTTAATGCATGTCAGTCAGTTAGCAAGAGTCAGGCTAGTAGTTAGCAAGAGTTAGGCCACACTGTAACCCTAATGACGTGAGACTTGTAGAAGCGAGGATGGTGTGAGGTGAGAGGGAAAGAACTGTGTAAGAAGTTATTACGACCTTGCAACTGATAACCAAATATGTAGACTGGCGTCTCCTAGAAGTGAGAAAAATAAGATAGCAGGATGGCTTATGTATAAGCAGTTGTTGCTCATTATTGTCTGTATTATTGCTTGTTATTGTCTGTAACAAAGGTATAAATGCTTGCTGTAATTGTTTACCAATTGAGGGACCTGTCTGGGACTGGGGCGACCCTGTGTCCTAGAGCTCTCTCTCCCTCTATTGTAATTACACGAGAAAGAATAAAGTATTTGATTTTGCTGCACCCAAAGAAAAAGCGAGAACTGAGTTTTTCTCCGACAATTTGGGGGCTCGTCCGGGATGGCAACGCCCACGGACCCACAGATGGCTACTATGGATCATTCCCCTTCGAACCCCATGGCGCCACATGAGAGGTATGAGACCTTTCGAAATCTCTATTGGGGTGTCGGAGGAGGACCGTCCGTGGCGACGTCTGTCTCTGTTGGGCTCACGCCATCTGAACGCATTGACTGTGCAGCAAGATCAGATGCAAGTGGTATTGGGGAAAGGCCCCAACAAGGTTAGTTTATAGCAGTACTGGGGAACTGCTGGGTTGGCCAACAAGGTAATGCATAGGTAAATGCATTAGGTATGCACCGGTGCTGAGGGGTTTTTACTACCTCGAGGGGTTGTCATACCGCCTCATAGTATTGGGTCCGGACGTAAGGTAAAGATGCATTGTGGTAATAGGAAATAAAGGCCTTGGTGTGTGTGTGTGTGTGTACACCAGTGTGAGTGACTGTTACCGGAAGACGCCCAGAGTACCCTGTGAAGCGAAAGCTCGTGACCAGGACTACTTTAACGCAAACCCGGTAACTAGTGGATCTTTAGGAGATCCGACCCACGGTGGGCTGACTCGGCCTGGCATCGTCCGGCGAGGAAGCTACCTGGGTCTAGGAGCGTGTGAACCCATCTTCCCTCCCCTTTCCTTTCTGTTTGGGCTACTGACAGTCTGATCATCTAACTGGACGCAATCAGAGTAAGCGGCGCCGTCTCCCAGAGACTAGCCGACGCTCTTTGCTGAAGGGAGGTGTAGGAGAGTCGTGGCCATCCTCGTTAGTCTCTCCTGTGTGAGTACCCTGTAGTGAGAGATCCTTAGTTTATGAGCCGCTAGCGCGGACAGGGCATCCCCCCTGTGTGTGTAAGTGGAAAATGGGTGAGGGACAGTCTAAGCATTCTACCTCACCCCCTCAGGGTACCCGAGCATATTACATGTACATACATTATGGTCCTAAAACCTGCAGGTATTTAGAGAATTGGAATCTTTATACGTGTGAAAATCTATCTAAACAATGCCCATTAGAAGGTACCTTCAATCTAGATAAGATCATACATCTCAGAGGAGCTTGTAATCACCAAAAAGCCTCTGACACAGTGTGAGCAATTTGTCTAGGAACAGGTTAATTTGAAATTCAGCTTGGCCCAGAGATAAAGAGAAAGTTGCTCTGCATTCAAGATCAAGAATCAATGCAGACTATGCTAAGTACAAAGAAAAACTGCTTTCGGCCCCAGCTGGCTGTGGAAAAAATATAGACAGAGGCAAACCAAAGGCAATACAAGTTACAGAACTGAGATTACATTTGCAAAGCTTAACTGTCCAGTGAGATCCAACAGTCTTTGCAACCCCGGAGCCGGTGTGGCTTGGTGACACTGGAGAAGCCACAGGCAGCTGACCTGGACTAGAATCGCTGAAAGAGGCACTGCAGGAAAGTCCAGGGTGTAAAAGAACAGCCGTCCCAAGAGCGGAAGCATGTTGGAAATTCTGGACAAGCTGTATACAGGATAATCTCCCGTCCACCTATTCCCCTTCTCTGAATGTTATACACAGACATGGCCAGTCTGGACATGTGTGAGTATTAAAGTAGCTTAGGGCTTGGGGCATTCATGTTTTTCCTGAGTGATGTGGGAGCGTTCCCAACGCTCTCCATTGTTGTTTTATTATTTTTAATGAAGCTTTAAAATTCAGTTATATGGTGTGTTTTCTTTATCTTCCCCAACGTCCTGCAGTGTCAGCCTGATCACCTGACATGAGGGATAGATGGGTAACAGAAATTTGTCACAGTTTGGTGAGCAATTGAGAATGGGGGAGCCCTGCAGAATTTACACCATCTATTTGTTTTACCCTTGTTATTTTATGTTTGCTTTGTTTGGTACTGTTGGTGTTATATGTTGAGGATTGCATGATTAAACGTGTGCCCACTCTCAGCCGCAGTAAGTCTGAGACTGGAGAGGGGTTTAGCATTCCTCTCTCCAACCTGGTTGACAGGGAAGGGTGGCAGGTGGATCTACCCCCAGTCGTAGCAGGACTGTGCAATAGAGTAGTTGGAGAAAAGGGACGAGATGTGTACTTGATAACTAGAATTGAGCAATTAAGAGCATAGATCATGAACCAGGCAGCAACTCAAACCTGTGCCCAGGGCAAGTTTCAGGCCTTGAGACAGGACTTCCAGTTAGAAAAGGAAGCCCTGGCTAAGCAAGTACGGGTCCTTCAGGGACTTGTTAAAATTTAACCATTTGTGCTCAGCATATGCCGTAACAGCAGTGTGTTTGCCACAAGAGGAAATTGACTAGTTAAACGCCAATGGGCCATGCGTTTTGCCCAGGTGGCAAGCCTCATGAGGGAGGACTCGGGTAGCCTTGTGAGTAAGAATGTTTAAAAGAAGAGACCAGGAAGGGTGGGGGCTAGTTGAGAAGCCTACCCTCCTAGCTAAACTGGTATTGGAACAAGCCGGTGCCCATGGAAGGGACGGTTCAGCGAGAAAAGCAGGATTGGGCCCAGGTGGGCAGGCAACAGACAGAGAGATTGGAAAACAGGTTGGAAACTTTTGAGGATGTAGTGGAAGGAAGAAGTAAGTAAGTGTAAGCATGGGGATTTCAAATACCCAGGACAATACTTGAAATGGTGATTTGAGTGGATAAAAGTGGCTGTTGGGAGACAAGCAAGTGATTTAAGGAAGAAGTGAGAAGTTAACTCTGTAGTTGCTAGAGGGAACCGCAGTTGAACTTTGTAAAAATGCTAAAGAGGAAAGTTCTTGGTGTCTTTGAAATGTTTGTAAATAAATTCAGGCAAAGAAATTATTAGATTGCAATTATTTGGCTATGAACAATTTAGTCGAATTAGCTAAAGAAATGTATACAGTGCTATGTAATTGAAATCCTATTAGGCTCTAAGGGGCACTATGAGAAGTGCTCTTCTTTCAGTGTTTGAAAGCCGGAGTTAGAAGTAAAAAAAAGCCATCAAAATTCTGATAAAGTTAATGATGTCCCTTTTAAGGTAAGAATCTTTAAGCTGTGAATAGCTTTGGATCCAGAAGCAAGCCAGAAAGCAACTGTATTAATGCAAATTATCTAACTGATAAGGTAGAAGCCACTGAAACCTGGGCTGCCTATGAAACAAATACAAGAAAATATGGGGTAATTCCTCTGTTTTGCCTGAAATCAACAAGGGTATTTGTATATTTTAAGCAATGATTGACTGCTCAGAAGGGGTAGACCTCTGTTTTTTGTCTTTCAGATAATCAGAGAAAACTGAGGCCAGCTGAACAGCATTTAACGTACCATACATGTACTGGCACAATAGGAATTATGTTTTGTGTTCTATGTCCTGTCTTGTGGTGTTTGTCTCGTGGCCAGAATTGTTGTGTTTAATATTTTCATAGGATGGTCTAGTTTAAAAAATCAAACAGAAGAATTAAAATGCAGATACTTGTTTTATTCAACTTGGAATACAAAGTGTTTGGCTAAATCAGGAAAAATGTGATATACTAAAGTCTAATACATTTCCTTAAGTAAGAAAAAGAAACTTCATTGGCCAGATTGTTAATTGAAAATTGTTGTTAAAATTTGCATACCAACAGTCTTTGGAAGCAAGGACATGAAAAGTTAACCCACTCCCCATATTGTACATGGGATCTTCTGGCTACCTCAGATTTCTAGCCAGAGGGCTGGGGATGGTGGGAAGCTATTGGACTAGAGGTTATATTGAGTGAACTCCTCAAAGTGGGTGTGCTTGTCCTGGCTTGTTGCTCCAAAGCTCTGTAATAAAGTTATTTTAGTGGAAGGGTATATGTAGCATACATTGAATAATAAGACTAATGTACTGTATAACGGCAATGTTTATGTGTTCATGGTATGGAAAAAGGTGTATGAGTAAAGAGTGGAAGTTTCCTTTGTAGGTTAAAAGAAGCCAAGAAGGGGAGAAGGAAAAAGAACAGAATGAAAAAAAAAATAGCTAACAAGCTCAGGCTAAAGATAAGACACTGGCCCCAGTCAAGGACACCGCTCACAGCTAAGACTTGGCTGACAACCAAGGAAAAGGGGGGGGGGGGTTGCTGCAGTTAACCGAGATTGGTGTGCACCCAGTTTCCCTTCTGTAGCACATTCCTACTGTCAACACTGTGTGATTTGTCAACAGCACAACATTGGTAAAGCTGTTAAAGCTAAGCAGGCAGCCCACCCTCCTCCTTGGGGACCTTTTGTAAATATTCAGACTGATTTTATTCAAATGTCTAAATGTTGTGGTTATGAATATGTATTGGTTTTAGTTGATGTATTTACCAATTGGGTTGAAGCTTTTCCCTGCAGGAAAGCAGATGCCAGGACTGTTGTGAAACTTCTGCTTAAAGATTTTGTACCACGTTTTGGCATCCCTGTGAGTATCAATAGTGATCGTGGAACTCATTTTACTGGACAAATTGTAAAGGAGTTATGTGCAGCTTTGCAGATCCAGCACAACCTTCACTGCCCTCACCACCCACAGTCTGCTGGGACAGTGGAACACCAGAATGGGATTTTAAAAAATAAACTGGCCAAGATTTGTGCTGAGACAAACTCAAAGTGGCCAGATGCACTTCCTTTGGCACTGATGAGGATGAGAGCCATTCCCAATCGAAAGACTGGACTCAGCCCTCATGAAATTTTGACAGGACGCCCAATGCGACTACCAGCTGCACCCCCACTAACCCTAGCTCAGATGGACATTCATTTGATGGATGACATAATGCTTAAGTATTGTCAGGCACTAATGAAATGTGTTAAGACTTTTTATACACAGGTGAAGGAAGCATTACCGAAGGATCCTGTGCAACCTTGCCACTCCTTGGAACCAGGAGACTGGATCTATGTAAAGGTCCACCAATGAAAGACTGCTTTGGCTCCATGCTGGAAAGGCCCTTATTAAGTCCTGCTGACTACCAACACCGCTGTGAAGTGCCAAAGACTGACTGCCTGGACCCATGATTCTCACTGCAAAAAGACCCCTCCACATCAGGAGGATTCTCCTACTGATGATTAGCCTATTCCTTCTTCTAGCTCTACTGTGCCTTCTGGACAGCAGGGTGGGTGGGTGGGGAAAGGACAAGGTGAAGTGCTAGTTAACCTCTCCCTTGTCCACTGACAGACCTACTATGCCTTTGAACTTTTCTAGAAGAATCAAAAACCATTACAGGGTGATGTACTGGTAACCTCTCCTCTGTAGGATGCTGAACCGCGACTGTTTTGGGAAAGAAGAAGAAACACTCACTCCACTGACATTGCCAAAGTCCAGGAATTCCTGACCAAAAAGGACATTAAGAACTGACCCTGGTGAAGAAACAAAGAATTATACACTGGCAGGAAGAAATTTGTGGGACCCCTGCTTGGGAATGTGGTATTGATTGGATTTTGGGGTTTATTCTACAGACTGCGCCCTGTGTTCTGGATAAATCCTTCAGCATGTATTGCCCTCCCTAATTGGATTTTAAATGACATTGCCCTTATCCAGTTTCCAGATCACTTCTACATACCCAAATTGCTCACAAGGGGCTGCCATTAGATTAGCACAACAGAGGGCCTGGGTTATTTCCCCTGGAAGAAGAGGGACCTGACCAGATCCCTGTGGGCTGGGGCCAATAGTGCAGCAGCCATTTGGAATATTCTTAAAAGCCAAGAACATGATGAGAAATTGGGCCAACTAGAAAAGGCCACTGACCTTATTTCTGGAGCTCAGCTAACCCAAGTATAGGCTGGAGTTGGTGAGTTACATGTAATTTCCACCCTTAGTTCTATGACCCAGAAGTTACTGACAGAGATGGTATTGACCATCACTGAGGCTGGGAAGGCATTGCAGTGGGATCTAGTATGTTTGAATTGATCTTGAGCACCAGACTTGGCCCACTGCCCTTACAGACACATCAGGAACCATCTGATCTGTGGTCAGGGAGACATACTTGGACACTTTCTGGGTGGAAGTGTTGGTCATTCACAGTGCTCCTTCCCAGCATTGGACTGGTTAGGGGGGTGTGGGCTCCCACATACCGAGTCCTGCCGGGTCCATGGGGAGGATAAATGTGGGACTGAATTATTTACCGAGACATCTGGGAAATTAGACCACCTGGTATACCTAACTGATTTATAGTCAGTGCCCCTAGAATAACACCTGACATTTTGGATAGGAATAGGGAGTCAATGGACATTTTGGCTGTTAGAACCCCTACAGCCTCAGTGTATCTATAAACTGAAGCCAGGGGAAGTTGTCACTGTTCATGATAACGTTTGCTGGAAGGGTAGAGAACAAGGAACTATCCTGACAGAACACCTACTTTTTTTTCAAGTTAATGATAGCTGTGTGTATGTTAAAACCACCACTTCATGTACTAAGTGTGATGTATTGTGCTTTGTGACCAAAACTGTATAATAACCCCATCATATTATTGCTATGGAAATGTTATTGCTTGTATTGATATTAGTTAGCTTAGAATTATGTTGTTGTAAAGGATGTACTAAAAAAGATGGTTACTCACCATAGTAACTGTTGTTCTTCGAGATGTGTTGCTCCTATCCATTCCAGTTAGGTGTGCGCCGCGCGTGCACGGCATCTCAGAACTTTTTTACCCTAGCAACACCGGCGGGCCGGCTGGCGCCCCTGGAGTGGCGCCGCTATGGCGCGTTATATACCCCAGCCGGCCCGTCCGCTCCTCAGTTCCTTCTTGCCGGCTACTCCGACAGTGGGGAAGGAGGGCGGGTCTGGAATGGATAGGAGCAACACATCTCGAAGAACAACAGTTACTACGGTGAGTAACCGTCTTTTCTTCTTCGAGTGATTGCTCCTATGCATTCCAGTTAGGTGAATCCCAAGCCTTACCTAGGCGGTGGGGTCGGAGTGAGACGTGGCGGAGTGTAGTACCGCGGAGCCAAAGGCTGCGTCGTCTCGAGACTGTTGCACCAACGCGTAGTGAGAGGCGAAGGTGTGGACCGAAGACCAGGTGGCCGCTCGACAGATGTCCTGGATCGGAACATTGGCCAGGAAGGCGGCAGACGAGGCGTGCGCCCTCGTCGAGTGTGCAGTGAGGCGGCGTGGTGGCTCGCGAGCAAGCTCATAGCAGGTCCGGATACACGCAGTGACCCAGGAGGAAATCCGCTGGGAGGATATCGGCTCTCCTTTCATGCGGTCAGCAACCGCTACGAACAGCTGGGGCGAACGCCGGAAGGGCTTAGTCCGCTCGATGTAGAAAGCGAGCGCTCTGCGGACGTCGAGGGTATGCAGCTGTTGCTCCCGAGGCGAGGCATGCGGCTTCGGGAAGAACACCGGGAGGAAGATCTCCTGGTTGAGATGGAAAGCTGACACTACCTTCGGGAGGAAGGCCGGATGTGGGCGAAGCTGCACCTTGTCCCCATGGAAGACGGTGTATGGCGGACTAACCGTCAGAGCGCGGAGCTCAGAAACTCGTCTCGCTGATGTAATGGCGACGAGGAAGGCCGTCTTCCAGGAGAGGTAGAGCAGGGAGCATGTGGCTAAGGGCTCGAAAGGAGGACCCATCAGCTTGGCCAGCACGAGGTTCAAATCCCAGGTCGGGGCAGGACGCCGCACCGGCGGGTACAAGCGGTCCAGGCCTTTGAGGAAGCGGGAAACCATCTGGTTAGAGAAGATGGACCGACCTTCCATGGATGGACGAAAGGCGGACACTGCTGCCACGTGGACTCTCAAGGAGGAGACCGCAAGACCTTGCTCCTTAAGGTACCAAAGGTAGTCGAGGATGGTAGGGACCGGGACTACGAATGGATTGAGTCCTCGTTGATCACACCAGAGTGTGAATCTCTTCCATTTCGCGAGGTAAGTGGAGCGAGTGGAAGGCTTTCTGCTCTCAAGCAGGACTTGCTGAACTGCCGCGGAACAGTCCCTCTCCGCGTGGGTCAACCACTCAGGTACCAAGCTGTAAGATGGAGGGACTGCAGGTTCGGATGGCGGAGTCTGCCGAAGTCCTGGGTGATGAGGTCCGGCCACAACAGAAGGGGGATGGGATCCCGAACGGAGAGCTCGAGCAGCAGGGTGTACCAGTGCTGCCTCGGCCAGGCCGGCGCTACGAGTATGACATGGGCTCTGTCCCTCCGAAGCTTCAGGAGCACTCGGTGTACGAGCGGGAACGGAGGGAAGGCGTAGAGGAGGCGATCCGTCCAGGGGTAAAGGAAGGCGTCCGACAGGGAGCCTGGCGAGCGACCCTGGTATGAGCAAAACAGGTGGCACTTCCTGTTCTCCCTGGAGGCAAATAGGTCTATTTGGGGAAACCCCCACCTCTGGAAGACTGTGTGCACGACATCGGGACGGAGGGACCACTCGTGGGAGAGGAATGACCTGCTGAGATGGTCGGCCAGCGTGTTCTGCACTCCCGAAAGAAAGAACGCTTCCAGGTGAATGGAGTGGGTCACGCAGAAGTCCCACAGGAGCATCGCCTCCTTGCAGAGGAGGGAGGATCGGGCCCCGCCCTGCTTGTTCACGTAAAACATTGCTGTTGTATTGTCCGTGAACACTGTTACACAGCGGCCTTGCAGGTGGGTGCAGAAGGTGCGACAGGCCAGACGGATCACCCGCAGCTCGCGGACATTGATGTGCAGGGCGAGCTCCTGGGGCGACCACAGGCCTTGGGTATGAAGATCGCCCAGGTGAGCTCCCCAACCGAGCGCTGAGGCATCCGTGGTCAGAGTGGCGGACGGGCAAGGAGGGTGGAACGGGACTCCAGCACACACGACCTCCGGGTCGAGCCACCAGCTGAGGGACTCGAGGGTCGTCCTGGTGACCGTGACCACCATGTCGATGGGGTCTCGATGCGGCCGGTACACCGACGCGAGCCAAGACTGGAACGGGCGGAGGTGGAGCCGCGCGTACGCGGTGACATACGTGCATGAAGCCATGTGGCCCAGGAGGCAGAGGCAGGAGCGCACCGTCGTGGTCGGGAAGGTGACGAGGTCCCGGATGATGGAGACCATCGTCTGGTGTTGAGCGCGAGGGAGACAGGCCCTGGCCACCGTGGAGTCGAGGACCGCTCCGATGAACTCCACTCGCTGTGACGGAATCAAAGTGGACTTCTCGGTGTTGATGAGAAGACCGAGCCGCTGAAAGAGAGACAGGATTTCTGTCATCTGGTCCATCACAAGTTGTCGGGACTGACCTCGAACCAGCCAGTCGTCGAGATACGGGTAGACGTGTATCTGACGACATCGGAGGGCTGCGGCAACCACCGCCATGCATTTGGTAAACACCCTCGGGGTGGTGGAGAGTCCGAACGGCAACACGGCAAACTGGTAGTGGGTGTTGTTGACCACAAACCGGAGGTAACGACGATGGGGAGGATAGATTGCGACATGGGAGTAGGCGTCCTTCATGTCGAGGGCGGCAAACCAATCTCCCGGATCCAGAGAGGGAATGATGGTCCCCAAGGTGACCATGCGAAACTTGGGCTTGAGCAGGTACTTGTTTAGCTCGCGGAGGTCCAGGATAGGACGTAGCCCCCCTTTCGCTTTGGGGATGAGAAAATAACGGGAATAGAATCCCCTGCCCCGCCTGTCTTGAGGCACTGCTTCTATGGCACCCGCGCTCAACAGAGTCTGAACCTCTTGTAAGAGGACTTGCTCGTGAGAGGGGTCCCTGAAGAGGGACAGGGAGGGTGGGTGGGAAGGTGGGGGCGAAACAAATTGCAGGCGGTATCCCGACTGGACCGTTTGAAGCACCCAGTTGTCTGTTGTTAATTGGGACCACGCCGAAAAGAAATGGGAAAGGCGGTTGAAAAATAACGGGGAAGGATCCGGTAGGGAGAGTGATGGGCCGTCCTCGAGCGTCCCATCAAAAGGCCTGCTTGGCCCCCTGAGGGGCCTTGGAAGTGGCCTGGCCCTGGTTACGGCGGTTGCCGGAAGGACGACGGCGATTTTGGGCCGGTCGCCGGCTATTGTATGGCCGATATCGTTGCTGATAGAGGGGCCGGGAGGGCTGCTGCCGGAAGGACCTGCGCTGCGTCGCCGGCGTGTGCATGCCGAGAGTACAGATTGCAATACGGCCGTCCTTCAGGGTCTGGATCCGAGAATCTGTCTTTTCGGAAAAAAGACCCTGTGCATCAAAGGGCAGGTCCTGCAGCGTGTATTGGACCTCCGGCGGCAGGGTGGAGGACTGCAGCCAGGCGATGCGCCGCATCGTCACGCCGGAGGCTAAGGTCCGAGCTCCGGAGTCCGCAGCGTCGAGGGCGGCCGTGATGGAGGACCTAGATGATCTCCTTCCCTCGTCCAACATCGCCGTGAACTCTTGGCGGGAGGCTGTTGGCAGGAGCTCCGTAAATTTCGCCAGGGACGCCATGATGTCGAAGACGTACCTGGCGAGGAGGACCATCTGATTGGCGATACGCATCTGCAGACCGCCAGCGGAATAGACCTTACGGCCTAGCAGGTCCATA
This sequence comes from Mauremys reevesii, assembly GCF_016161935.1. Taxonomy (NCBI): domain Eukaryota; kingdom Metazoa; phylum Chordata; order Testudines; family Geoemydidae; genus Mauremys; species Mauremys reevesii. The sequence continues at coordinate 1,792,198 of NC_052638.1, forward strand.
CGCCGCGCGTCCTTCGATTTGGGCGCAGGGGCAGGTTGGCCGTGCCTCTCCCTATCATTGACCGATTGGACGACCAACGAGTCCGGGGTCGGGTGAGTATATAGGTACTCATAGCCCGTGGGGGGGACAGAGTATTTGCGCTCCACCCCACGGGCCGTAGGAGGGACGGACGCAGGCGTCTGCCAGAGTGTGGTGGCATTCTTTTGAATTGTCCTCACGAATGGCAGTGCAACGCGCACTGGAACCTCTGCCCCAATGACATTCGTGATGGGGTCCTCGTCCTCCTGGACCTCCGCTATCGGCAGAGCCATAGCCGTCGCCACGCGGCGAAGTAGGTCCTGGTGCGCCTTCAAGTCTATGGGTGGAGGCTCCTTGGTCGACGCTCCGGCCACCGCTTCGTCAGGCGAGGACAAGGAGGACAAGCCCTGGATGACCGCCTCCGAAGAGGGATCCGCTGCCTGCTCGTCGGGAGGGTCGGGCTGCGTGTGCCCCTGGGGTTCAGGCGGTATGGAACCCGCGCCTGGTGGCGAAGGGGCTGGTCGGCTGAGTGTCGCCTCCGGTACCCTGCGCTCGGACGCCAGGGGTCTCGGGGGGAAGGGCACCCCCTGAGCCTCATACTGGGCCCAGGGAACCCAGAAGCCCCACGGCTGTGCCCCTTGAGGATGGCCCTGTGGGGTGGGCGGCAGGTGTCCGTAGCCCTCCGTCCCCGAAGCAACCGACGCGGGGCGGGATGGCCATGGAGGTGCCGAGGCGCTGACGGAGTGCGCCGCCGAATGAGGCAGTCCGTCCCCGGATGGCAGCGAAGAGCGATGCTGGTCCGCTCGGTACCGGGATGGCGACCGGGAGCGACATCCGTCACGGTGCCAGGAGCTCGACCGGTGCCGGGAGCTCGACCTGGATTGAGACCTGCGGTGCCGGGAGCGGCCGCGTGAGTCGCGGTGCTGGGAACGGTGCCGGGACGGAGACCTCCGCCGGTGCCGACGTGATGGCGACCTGGACCTCGTGCGACGCCGGGAGTACGACCGGTACCGCGATGACGAGCGGTACCGGGACTGCGACCGACGTCTCGAGGGCGATGGGTACCGCGATGGCGAGCGGTGCCGAGATCGCGAGCGACGGGACGGAGATCTGGCATAGGACCGGGAACGTGACAGGGACCGGGTGTGCCGTCCATGTCGCCTGTCCAAAGACGGTGGCCGGGTCATTCTGGCCGGCTTTCCCGCTGACACGACAGCCCGCACCGGCGGTGCCGGGGGCCGGAGGCTCGGTGCCTCTATGAGCTGAATCAGCTCACGCGCCGAAGAGAATGTCTCCGGCGTCGACGGCAGCCGGGGCTCAACCACGGTCAGTACCGGGGAGCGTGGCGGCGCCGGACTCGACGGGCCTTGCGGCGCCGGAGTCAAAGGTCCGGTGCATGACTTGTGCACGGTCACTGCGGGGGCCGCAGGTGGCGCAACCGCTTTCGCCGAGTCCTCAGCGCGGGCCTGGGCAAGCGCCTTCGCCAGCTTATGTCTCTTTGAAGGTGAAAGCGAGCGGTGCCGAGACTTCATAGCCGCTTTCTGAGGCTGTGGTGCCGCGGAGCCTGAGCGGCTCGGTGCCGCCGGTGCGCTCTGCACCGAGGAAGCTCGCGGTGCCGGCGCGGACGGTGCCGGGGGCTGGAGTGACGCTTCCATCAGGAGCTGCTTTAAGCGGATATCCCGCTCTTTTCGAGTTCGCGGTTTGAAGGTGGAACAAAGCGCACACTTATCTGTTCTATGTCCTTCGCCCAGGCAACGGAGGCAAGCGTCGTGCGGGTCTCCGACAGGCATAGGCCTCTGGCACGCTGCGCAGGGCTTAAAGCCCGATGCCTTGGGCATGAGCCCGCACCGGGGGAGGCAAAGGGGGAAAACCCCCCCTTTTACCTTATCTAAACACTAACTATCTAACTAACAAACTGTAAAAACTAATCACTAAACTAACTACGTACAAACAAGAAGCGAGAGCTAGGGTTGTGGAGGACAAAGAGCACTCCACAGTTCCAACTGGCCGTCACGGGCGGTAAGAAGGAACTGAGGAGCGGATGGGCCAGCTGGGGTATATAACACGCGCCATAGCGGCGCCACTCCAGGGGGCGCCCGCCGGTGTTGCTAGGGTAAAAAAGTTCCGAGATGCCGTGCACGCGCGGCGCGCACACCTAACTGGAATGCATAGGAGCAATCACTCGAAGAAGAAGTAATACCTTTCATGTCCATGCTAATCATGCATTGTCATTACATCCAATGAAAACCCCTAAGGTTGACATATCTGCTGTAGAATCTGAAATCCATGGTTTAATGCAAATAGAGATTTGAAAATATCTGTTGTACTAGAAGTACAAAAGGGGGGAGTGTGGAAGTAGGGAAAGAATTAACAAGAATTTGAAGGGGATCTTAATGCATGTCAGTCAGTTAGCAAGAGTCAGGCTAGTAGTTAGCAAGAGTTAGGCCACACTGTAACCCTAATGACGTGAGACTTGTAGAAGTGAGGATTGTGTGAGGCAAGCAGAAAAGAACTGTGTAAGAAATTATTACGACCTTGCAACTGATAACCAAATATGTAGACTGGCGTCTCCTAGAAGTGAGAAAAATAAGATAGCAGGATGGCTTATGTATAAACAAAATGCAGTTGTTGCTCATTATTGTCTGTATTATTGCTTGTTATTGTCTGTAACAAAGGTATAAATGCTTGCTGTAATTGTTTAACAGTTGAGAGACCTGTCCAGGACTGGGGCGACCCTGTGTCCTACAGCTCTCTCTCCCTCTATTGTAATTACTAGAGAAAGAATAAAGTATTTGATTTTAGTGCACCCAAAGAAAAAGCGAGAACTGAGTTTTTCTCCGACAACTCTCAATAACTGACGAGGAGGTGTCAATACCAAGAGAGGGAAAATTGCTTTTGTAGTGAGCTCTCCAACACCACATTCTACAGGCCACTATCCTCCAATCCCACTGAGGGTTACCAAAAGAAACTACACCGTCTGCTCAAGAAACTCCCTGCTATAGCACATGAACAAATCTGCACAGACACACCCCTAGAACTCCTACCAGGGGTATTCTATCTGCTACCCAAGATCCATAAACCTCGAAACCCTAGATGCCCCATCATCTCAGGCACTGGCACTCTGACAGCAGGATTGTCTGGCTATTTGGACTTTCCTCAGACCCTACGCTACCAGTACTCCTAGCTATCTTTGAGACACCACTGACTTCCTGAGGAAACTACAATGCATTGGAGATCTTCCTGAAAACACCATCCTGGACACCATAGATGTAGAAGCTCTTTACACCAATATTCCACATGAGGATGGACTACAAGCTGTCAGGAACAGTATCCCTGATGAGGCCACGGCACACTTGGTGGCTGAGCTTTGTGACTATGTCCTCACCCACAACCATTTCAGATTTGGGGACAACTTATACCTTCAAGTCAGCGGCCAACAGCATGCCAACATTTTTATGGCTAACTTAGAAAAACACTTCCTCAGCTCTCGTCCCCTAGCGCCCCTCCTCTATTTACGCAACACTGATGATGTCTTCATCATATGGACCCATGGGATGAAGGCCCTTGAAGAATTCCACCTGGATTTCAACAATTTCCACCCCACCATCAACCTCAACCTGGACCAGTCCACACAAGAGATCCACTTCCTGGACATTACAGTGCAAATAAGTGATGGTCACATAAACAGCACCCTATACCAGAAACCTACTGACCGCTATACTTACCTACATGCCTCCAGCTTCCATCCAGGACACATCACACAATCCATTGTCTACAGCCAAGCTCTAAGATACAACCGCATTTGCTCCAATCCCTCAGACAGAGACAAACACCTAGAAGATCTCTTTCAACCACTCTTAAAACTACAGTACCCACCTGGGGAAGAAAGGAAAGAGATTGACAAAGTGAGATGGATACTCAGAAGTCACCTACTACAGGACAGGCCCAACAAGGAAAATAACAGAACACCACTGGCCATCACATACAGCCCCCAGTTAAAACCTCTCCAGCACATCATCAACGATCTACAACCTATCCTGGAAAACAATCCCTCACTCTCACAGGCCTTGGGAGGCAGGCCAATCCTCGCTTACAGACAGCCCCCCAACCTGAAGCAAATACACAACACACCACAGAAACACTAACCCAGGAACCAATCCCTGTAACAAATCCCATTGCCTTCTCTGTCCCCATATCTACTCTAGCGACACCATCATAGAACCCAACCACATCAGCCACACCATCAGAGGCTCATTCACCTGCACATCTACTAATGTGATATATGCCATCATGTGCCAGCAATGCCCCTCTGCCATGTACATTGGCCAAACTGGACAGTCTCTAGGTAAAAGAATAAATGGACACAAATCAGACATCAGGAATGGTAACATACAAAAGCCAGTGGGAGAACACTTTAATCTCCCTGGACATTCAATAACATATTTAAAAGTAGCCATTCTTCAACAAAAACAACTTCAAAAACAGACTTCAAAGAGAAACTGATGAGCTACAATTCATTTGCAAACTTAACACCATCAATTTGGGCTTGAATAGGGACTGGGAGCGGCTGGCTCACTACAAAAGCAATTTCCCCTCTCTTGGTATTGATATCTCCTCATCAATTATTGGGAGTGTACCACAACCACCCTAACTAAATTGGCCTTCAACATTGGTTCTCCATTTGTAAGGTGCCCTTCTCTTCATGTGCCAATATGTATTTATGCCTGTTTCTGTAATTTTCACTCCCTGCATCTGAAGAAGTGGGTTTTTTACCCATGAAAGCTTATGCCCAAATAAATGTTAGTCTTTAAGGTGCTACTGGACTCCTTGTTGTTTTTTGTCAACTCTGAGCCACTCAGCCAAATCCCCTCCAGTTCTTCTCCTCTGGAAGCGACACAGCCTTCCCGGGGCCCTCTCCTCACACGGGGGTGACCTCTCCTCTACCCCTTGGCAATCTCCCATGCTGTGGAAACCAGGGCTGCCTTCGGTGCCCAGTAGGGGAATGAGCCTGTCTCAGCGCTTCCTAGGTTGGCATCTGCCACACCAAGGGCTCAGCCCTACGTGGCCTGGAGAGATCTGATGGACACTAGAAACTCCCAAGGGGTTAAAGCCAAGGCTAGGCTGGTATCAGGCTAACCATACCACCTGCTGATACCAGCTCTGCTTAGCCTAGGGCACAAGCTGATGGCACAGCAGGCAGCCGCTTTCCGGGCAGTGGCAGCCCTGTGACCCCAAAGCCCATCCTCCAGCCCAAAGTGCACATTCCTGCAGGATTAGGCTGGGCAATCCCTCTCCAGGGTCAGCAGCTCAACACAAAAAGCAGTTCTCTGGGGGACCCAGAGCAAAGAAACCCTGAGACGGGCTATCAGATGGAAGCCTTCGGCTGCATCCCAGCCCCTGCCCTGGGACAGCGCAACCAGCCAGTGCAAGGGAGGCGGTCCGGGGGGTGGGGGGTGACAAAGCAAAGGCGCTCTGGAGGAAACCACACCACGCTCAGCACAAGGAGAGAGGGAATAATGGGTATAAATGGAGCTGTTATTGCCACCACATCATGACAATATGCATGGAACTGGGCGGGTCCGACTGCAGGACTGGGGCTCAGCACTCCTGGGTTCTCCATGCAGCTATATCACAGACACACTAGCAGGGCCACCCCAAGCAGCGAATATATATATATAGAAAAACCCCGAGATCGGCAGCACGTCTGCACCGCTTCATTCTTTGGCAGCAATTGAGCGGCAGGTCTTTCCCTCTGAGAGGGACTGGGGGACGCGCCGCTGAAGAGCCAGACGTGCCGCCCCTTTCCATTGGCCACCCCAAGCACCTGCTTGCTGCACTGGTGCCTGGAGCCGGCCCTGCACACTAGACTAGAGGACCCTGGGGCTAGTCCCTGCTCTGCAGTGGCCCACCTGGCTGGGGTGGGGGCTACGGGAGGGTGCTGGGAGGATTAGGCAGTGCCAACTGTAGGACAGAGCAATTTGCTCGTAACTAATACCCCAGAGCGGGGAGGGGCAGAGGGTCACTGACTCCCGTGGGCTCCCAGCTCCAGGCCTCTGCCCAATGGCTCTCTGGCTCCCATGTGGCTCCCCACACTACTCCAGGGAGCAGCTGCTGCGGTCCCAAGCCCTGCCCTCTGGAGTTCTGCCCACGGCCCCTTGGGGCTGCCAGCTTATCTCCCCAAGGACAGCAGGGTGGAAAATTGGCTCCTGTCTCTTTCTCAGCCACCTCCTGGCGGGGGTATATAAAGGGCTGCTGGCCCCGCTCAGTCTCCAGGACCCACGTAAGAAGCAGAATGGCTTTCCTCTGGCTCCTGCCCTGCCTCGCCTTCCTGGGCGCTGCCCGTGGTAAGTACCACTGGCCTCCTTCGACTGGCAGCAGGGGCTGGAGGGCCCAGAGCCAGGGAAGGGTCTCTCTGCCACAGGGAGCTCCCGAGGAGACGCCAGTGACAGCAGCCCTGGCCCTGGCTCTACTCCCCCAGCTGGAGAGACCCTGCTGATAGCACAGACGGATGCAGCCCACACCATGCTGTGCTCAATGGTGCTCGCCACCCACCCAGCCGGTCCTGCCCCCCATGGCGAGTGTACAGCCCTGGCCCTGGCTCTGGGGGATGTCCCCAGGTGAATTGGAGTGGGCAGCTTATGCCCATGGCTGTAGCGAAGGCCCCCAGCCACTGACTGCTCCCCAAGCTGCCGCCCCACTGCTGCGGTGCCCCACAGAGCAGCCTGGGCCCTAGCGCTGTGCTCCCTCCCTGCTGGACCCCAGGAGCTGTGGGTAACTCCTCTCATTCCCTCCCCCAGGCTGTGGCCTCCCTGCCATCCAGCCTGTCATCAGCGGCTACGCTCGAATTGTGAACGGTGAGACGGTGGTTCCTGGATCCTGGCCCTGGCAGGTCTCTCTACAGGTGAGAGCCCAGGAGCCCCTTTGGCCAGGCCGGGGCCCCCGTGGGGAGCAAAGCTGGGGGGAAAGGCAGGAAGGCCTGGCCCTTAGAGAACCTGGGGTGGGGGAGATTTCATGGTGTCCCAGGGCAGCTAGGCAGCATCTCAGTGCTACTGGGGATTCATCTGACAGGTCCTGCACACGCCCATCACCGTGGTATCTGGGCCCCCCAGCTGCTCCCTGCTGCACCCGCCTCCATGTTCTGTGTGCATTTCCCAGCAGCACTGGCTGGGCTGCCCCTGGCTTCTCAGATTGGCTCCAGTGTGTAGGTGGATTCCCAGCCTCCCTGCCCCCGATTGGTGCCTGCTCTGCTGTGGGACAGGGGCCTGTTACCCCAGGGCAGCATCTGCCAACGGGCAGCGCTGCCTGAGACAGTGAGATGAACTGACCTGGCCTCTGTACCACTCCAAAGGCACCTGCCTGGACCCTTCCCCCAGCCCTGCCCCCAGAGCCCTTAGCTCCAGCACATGGCTCTGATGGGAATCCTTCCCCTGCCCGGAGTCCACTTCTCTCCTGCCGCTCTCAGCCCCTGTTGGGCATCACAGGCCCTGGCTCCCCTCCAAGCACATGGGCTCAGCAGAGATCCCTGTGGGATGGGACAGGCCTGCCCCTGCTGTAATCTGTGCCCGGCAGGGCCTGGCAGATGGAGCAGAGGGCACTGGATGCCCAGACGGGGCACCTGCTTCCCAGGGATGGGTCTCAGCCAGCTGCTCCCTTTTAGTTTGATGCTCTGGCCCCAATTCCCCTCCCCTGGTTCCCAGCAGCCCCCGCCAGGCAAAGTGGGGGGATCCCCGGCTCGTGGCTGTCATGGGCCGGCTCGGTCACCACCTGCTCTCCCCCTCCCCACAGGACAACACCGGCTTCCACTTCTGCGGCGGCTCCCTGATCAGCGAGAACTGGGTGGTCACTGCCGCTCACTGCGGCGTCAGGTAGGAACTGGGGCAGGAGCTGTGGGGCCCCAAGGCCCTAGGGTTGCACAAAACTGAACACCCCCCCCCTTCCCCGAGGCCCTGCCCCTTCTCACTCCAGCCGCCCCCGACTCGCTCTCCCCCACCGTAACTCACTTTCCCTGGGCTGGGACAAGCGGTTGGGGTGCGGGAAGGGTGAGGGCTCTGGCTGGAGGCTCTGGGGTGGGGCTGGGTAAGAGGAGCTTGAGGTGCAGGAGGGGGCTCCAGGCTGGGGGAGGGGGTTGTGATGCAGGTGGGGGGGGTGGGCTCCTGGAGGGGGCTCAGGGCAGGTGGCTGGGGTGCAGGTGGGGGTATAGGGTCCTGGAGGGAATTAGGGTGCAGGATGGGGTTCTGACCTGGGGCAGGGGGTTCGGGGTGCAAGAGGAGGTTCAGGGTTTGGGCTCTGGCCCAGTGGCACTTACATTAGGCAGCTCCCAGTTGGTGGTGCAGTGGGGCTAAGGTAGGGTTCCTGCTTGCCCTGGCAGCGGCTCCATGCTGCTCCCGCAAGCGGCTGGACTAGACTGAGGCATGCTGCGCACACCTGCAGGTGCTGCCCCTGCAGCTCCCACTGACCGTGATTCCTGGCCAATGGGAGCTGCAGAGCCAGCACTGGCGGCAGGGGCAGCACGCGGAGCTTCCCTGATCGCTCCTGTGCCAAGGGCCCGAGGGACATATTGCCACTTCCGGGAGCCACACGGTGCCAGGGCAGTCAGGGAGCCTGCCTCACTCCTGCTGCGCCACTGACCAGACTTTTAACCGCTCAGTCAGCAGCGCAGACCGGAGCCACCAGGGTCCCTTTTTGACTGGGTGTTCACCTGGGGACATCCCCCAGAGCCAGACGCCTGGCACCCCTAGAAAGCCCAGGCACTAGAGTGGGACGGGTGGGCAAGGGGACACAGAGGGGATGGATGTGCCATGTGCACTGAGCCCTCCAGGCACATACTGCTGGGGATGGGGCCTGGACATCAGTGTCCTGACGATGGAAGCTCTGCTCAGAGCACACATCCCTGGCCACTTCTTTCAGCCCTGCAATCCCCTGCCTGGCTGGCAGTACCCTGAGCCAGCTCCAGGGGCTCCCACCAGCCCTGCCACAATTCCTGGGCACAGACCCCCCGTGCCAGGCCTGGGCAGTGCCCAGCAGAGGGGACAGAAGGTGCTGCAGGGAGACAGGCCTGCCCCACCTTTCCCTGTACTTGGGGCTTCTTTTTCTTCCCCCCGCAGCACAAGTCACCGTGTGGTTCTGGGGGAATTTGACCAAGGCTCTCCGGCCGAGGATGTGCAAGTCCTGCAGATTGCCAAGGTAGGGGGCTGGCCAGCACGGGGTCCCCTCAGGGGCTGCACATGTCCTCCCTCCATGAGCCTGAAACACTGGTCCCCCAGTGACTCTTCATGCCCACCTCAACCCCCGGTACACACACAGGTCAGCCTGTGTCATGTCTCACGGGCAGAGCTCCTCAGGGTCCTGCAGAGGGTGGACACAGTCTCCGGGGAGTTCTGCTGAAGGGCGGTGGACGTGACCTATGTGGGTCCTGCTATGGGGTGGATGAGATTTCGGTGGGGTCTCGTACAGGGGCTCGACGTGGTCTCATGCTCCTCTATCTCCTGTGGCAGGTTTTCAAGAACCCCAGTTTCAGCATGTTAACCGTGAAGAACGACATCACCCTGCTGAAGCTGGCCTCCCCAGCCAAGCTGACAGCCCGCATATCCCCCGTGTGCCTGCCCGAGGCCACTGACGACTTCCCTGGAGGCCTGACCTGCGTGACCACAGGCTGGGGCCTGACTGATCCCAAGGGTAATCCCAAGGGTCTGCAGGTGTCTGTGCCGCTCTGGCTGCATGGGAGACAGAGCCCTGGAGCGTGGAGGAGAACTCAGCTTAGCCGATTGATTTGACTATGCCCCATCCCCTCACCTCAGCACCAGCCCCTCCCGGGCATATACTGGACTAGGAAAGGGGGCCCCTACTCAGGACCCCCAGCTCTGCCCCCTCCGACTAGAGTCCCAGGCCCTGCCTCTCTCCCTGCCCCAGGCCAAACCCAGAGAATTTGACTGGGAGGCCCCCCGAGAGGTCCCACCTGACTGGACACAGCTGGGAGGGCAGGTGCAGCAGGGGCCCCTTCCTCTGCACAGGGGCCCCAGGGGGAGCTCTCCAGGCCCCTCCCTCCCTGTTGAGGTCCCAGTGCCAGGCGAGGCCCAGGGGCTGCAGTGTCTGGGATCGGGGGGCTGCCCCTTGCTGCCTGGCTGACGCCATCTCCTGCCTGCCTTTGTTTTCCAGCCCAGAACACCCCAGACCAGCTGCAGCAGGCAGCCCTGCCCCTGCTGACCAACACGCAGTGCAAGACCTACTGGGGCTTCAGGATTGCTGATGTCATGATCTGCGCCGGCGCGGCTGGAGCCTCCTCCTGCATGGTACCCAGCTCTGCAGCACCGTGGCCCCCTGTGCCCACCTGTCTGGCCACACATTGCTCCTAGCTGCTGGCACAGATCCCCAGGATCCATGCTATGGCCCCCACTTTAGAACAGTCTCTAGGGGGAACCCTTGCAATGTGCCAGACCCCCAAGGGGTCTCCCTCTGCCTCTCCCTCCGGGATAGAGCACATGGCCTCATCGCCTCCTTAGATTGGCCTTCAGCACCCCTGTGTCACACCGTGAGGCCCACTGAGCCAGCGCCCTGCCCAGCTGCAGGGACCCCCCTGTTCAGACTGCGCCTCGCCTCCAGACGAGAGCCCTGACTCCTTCCAGCAGCCAGCTCGTCTCTCACGCCTCCCAGGCCAGGGTGCGGCAGCCTAACTTCCGTGCCAGAGACGGGCAGCCCCTTATTCACTGGCTGTCAGTTTGCTGCTGTCCTCTCGGACACTCCATTGATGGGGACTCAGCCCCCTCCCAGATCGCTTTTCTTAAGCCCACGTGGGAGGCAGCTGACCAGTCACAGGGGGCTGGGCCTCCTCCCTCTTAAATGACCAGTCTCCCCGCAACACCCCTTGTTTTCTTGCCCGCGATCCCCGCTCCGCATCGCTCTCCCCAGCCCTGGGGCCCGCGGTGGATACGTAGGGCCCCATCCAGACAAGCGCAGACTGGCCATACATCACTCCTAGCCACTGCTCAGCCACCTCCGCTCTCTCGCCATCCCTCCCTCCCTGCCTGCCTGTCACCCCATCCCTGCAGCCGTCCAGGCAGCCCCCCTTGATCTAACCAAGGATCTGTGCATCTCTCCCTCCCTTCCTCTAGGCTCCCATTTCCCTGCCCGCGATCCCCGCTCCGCATCGCTCTCCCCAGCCCTGGGGCCCGCGGTGGATACCTAGGGCCCAGGGGCGGCTCTAGACATTTCGCCGCCCCAAGCACGGCGGCACGCTGTGGGTGGGTGCTCTGCTGGTCGCCGGTCCCGCGGCTCTGGTGGGCCTCCCGCAGACGTGCCTTCGGTGGAGCCGCAGGACCAGCAGACACTCTGCAGGGATACCTGCGGGAGGTCCACTGGAGCCCTGCCTGCCGCCCTCCCGGCGACTGGCAGAGCGCCCCCCGTGGCACGCCACCCCAAGCAGGCGCTTGGCGTGCTGGGGCCTGGAGCCGCCCCTGGTAGGGCCCCATCCAGACAAGCGCAGACTCGTTTGCATTCGGGGAACAGCTGGTAGATGAGCAGGTCCTCCTCGCTTTCCACCCCCCTAGGAGGAGACCCCCCCCCAACCTGCTGCTTGTCCTTGCAGGGTGACTCCGGCGGCCCCCTGGTGTGCCAGAAGGATGGCGCCTGGACCCTGGTGGGGATCGTCTCCTGGGGAAGCAGCACCTGCTCCCCCTCCACGCCCGGCGTTTATGCCCGCGTCACCAAGCTCAGGGCCTGGATCGACCAGATCATCGCGGCCAATTAATTCAGCCCCACGTTCCCAGCGCGAGGCGTCAATAAAGGAACGTCAGAGACCGGCCGTGCCCGTGTCCTCCTGTCCTGGGCTCATGGGAGGGGAGAAAGCTGGGGCAGTGGGGACCCCCTGGCCTCGCCTGCTCTCGTCCCTGGGGGTTCTCCGGGACGCTGCGGGCTGGGTGCCCCGAGGGCACCTGCAGAGGGGTCACGCCGGGCTTGCGCGGGCCAGGGTAGGGCTGTCATGCCAGCGCAGCGCAGCGCAGCTCAGATGGGCAGGCGGCACCAGTGGCCTTCCCCCGAGCCAACCCCACCGCAGTGGCGGTCGCTTCCCTTGTGGGCAGGAGATTGCCCGCCCCGCTGCCCGGCCCCCGCGGCCCCGGTTCTGCCAGTCGGCGCCACCTTAATAGTCGGTTCCACCTTAACATGGGCGGCCTCCCCGGGTGCCCCGAGCCGGGGCTGGGCCAGTGGAGCGGCGGCTCCCCCGCGGACACGGGGAGACTGAGCCGGGAGCCCAACAGCCAGGCCCGGCTCCTGCCCCTGCCCGCCCCCATGGCTCTGCACAGGCTGTGCCGGGGCGCCGCGGCGCTCGGCTGCAGGAGGAGCTCCGGCCTGCAGGTACTGGCAGGAGGCCAACCGGGCCCTGCCCGTCACCCGCGCTTCGGGCCGGCTGTGACTCCGCCCCAGCTCCCCGCAGGGCAGGGCCGAGCCCCGAGCCAGCGGCGGGAGCCAGACAGGCCCCTCTGCGCCCTCCCGAACCAGCTGCCGTTTGATTTCTATATTGGGGGCTGGACCCCGAACTTTCCTCCGCCCCCTTTAAATTGTGCCCCCCATCTACGTACACAATTTGGGGTGGTAATAGCCCCCCCCCCATACCACCCCAGCTCCGCCCATGCCGGGGAACTGGAGTCTCCGCCGGCCATGTTCTGGCCACGGCAGCTGCAGCCAGCACTTTTGTCTGAACCGCCCATTCCACACACTGGCTTGAGAGCAGCTCCCGGAGCCCCCCGTCTCCCCTGGGCCAGGCAGTGGCTGGGCCTGCTCGCCCCACCACCTTCCCAGGGCACCTCCAGCCTGACCCACAAGGGCCACGTCTAGGGGTGGGAGTGTTTCTCCCTGTGGGGCCCACTACCAGGACCCCTGACGTGATTTCACAGAGGCTGTCACCGCCGGCCACCCGCACAGGCTGTTAGCAGCCCTAGAGCTCACCTGGCCTGGGGTGGGGAGGGCATGAGAAGATGGCTCCTGGGCACAGGAACCCTCACTGCAACAGGCTGTGTCCTACCCACCCCCAGACCCTGCCCTCCTGCTGCACCCCCAGCACTGCGGGCACTGGGCAGAAGGGGGGCTTTGGGGATGTTGGTAATGAACCTCTGTTGAGTTTCAGAGGAAAGGGAAGGAATCACACCCCAAGTGAGTGAACCCCCGGCCATGGTCAGTAGGGGAGCAATGTCAAACCACTGACAAATGCAGCCCCCAGGAGGGAGAAACCCAGGGAGCGTTGAGGGGCTAAAAAACCTGCCTCCCTAGGCCAGGAATGTGCGGGCCAAGTGGGGAGAGACCCAGCAAAGTGGGGCTCTGCTTCGAGAAGCGGCAGTGGGTCCTGAACGCTCCCTCCCTCCCCTGAGGCTGGGCTGGCCCCAAAAGTAAAACACAGCAAACCCCTTAGCCGCTAAACTCTGCTAGCTCTGTGGCATCAGGAGGAGCCATTGTCCCATTGCCGCTTTGCCGAGTGGAGACCCCCTGGCCGAACACTGGGCAGCTCTTCCCCTGACTTTAATTCATGCTGGTTTAGAAAGAGCTTGTTTGCACGGAGCAGCACCACAGTACTGCAGAGCGAGAGGTGGCCAGAAATCAAGAAGCAAGCCTGGCTGCTTAGACCAGAGTCTTACGTGTCTTCTGAGAGTCTCTGGTGAAGCTCACAGCCAGCCTGCACCTCAGGCCAGGGGCGTATGAGCCTCTCTCCACCTCAGCCCTGTTCTGCCCTAATGCAGCCTTCCTTCGGGTTTCTAGAGGTCTGGCGTTTCTCCAGCTCCCTTAAGGCCAGGCCTTGGCTCCAGAAGGAGGAGTTATTTCGATCCAGTTGCAACCCACCCAACTATAATCTCCTTGGATCATTTGGAAGTGTTGCACTAACCCTTCGGATTTCCTTTCCACGCCCCTAGATTTGGGTCAGGAAGTGCTGACCAGAGGTGTTGCAGGGCCAATGAGGTGAAACCAGGCATCTGAGATCTCCGGTGCCGATAATGTTGGCTAAACAGCTGAACTGCACCCATTAGCCAACCCATCTCTTGTCAGGGGTCCTTCTCTTTCACACACCCGGACAAATCTGTAGTGGTGGTGAACGCCTCTGGGGGAGGGAGCTCTGGGAAGGTAGGTCTCCACCCAGGCAGCTGTCCAGCGGTGTTTGGCTCCTGTGCTCCAGGTCCCTGTGCATGCCAGAGCCTGGCATCCACGCATAGCGCTGGATCAGCTTGGATGGGGCCATCCTCGCTGAAGGGTGCCTCCGGGAGGGGATTGAAATGAAATCTCCAGCCCTTTTGATACTGAAGACACAGCACATATGTGTGTGTCTGTGACAGACCTCTTAGGGACAGCAATGATAGATGGTGGGAGGGACTTTCCCACCTAGCTCCACCCCTGCTGCCCATCACGGAAAGTATCAGACCTTCCCCTGGAGCAGCCAAGCCACCAGCCCAGCACGGGCATCATGTCCTGTGCCCTTCATCCCTGGGGAGAGACAGGTGTCTGTGGTTGAAAGCCCATCTCTCTGCATAGGCTTGGGGTTTGCCCGCACTCTATGAGCTCGTGCCCGGACGCTCTGCCACCATCCAGAGAAGGGGAGTGTTAAGGCAGGTGCTTGGAACGCGCTGGCCCTTTAACTCTCTCTAGGGCCAGCTGCCGGGAGAACTGGTGGAGGCCCTGCGAGCCGTGGTGGGGAGCCCGAACGTGTCCACAGCCCTGGCTGTCCGGGAGCAGCACGGGAGGGATGAATCCATGCACAGGTACCTGGGGAGCTCCCAGCACACGTCACATACTCCCCAGAGGCCGGCTCATACAGCCAGTGTGGACTGGGGAGCCTCTTAGAGCATCATTGACCCGGGCCACTGGGCTCCCTGGGGAGCTGTGAAGGGCTTCTGCTGGCTTGGCTGCCTCATGCCCTGGGAGGAGCCCATCCCCCCAGCGGGACGGCGATGTGTGTGCAGCACCCAGCACGATCCCAGGTGCAGTGACATGACCACAGCAAGGACGGGGCTCCAGGGACAGGGGCTCTGGACCCCAGTGGCTGTTGGGGTGCATAGGCAGAGCAAGCCCTTCGCTGGGCTCAGGCCGGACGCCCACAGGGAATCCGCCTCCATATGCCACAGTCCCACTGCTGCTGCAGCAGTGCCCCCCGTGCCCAGTGCAGCCACAGCAGGTGCAGCCCTGTTCGGCTGCCCCGCAGCTGTGCCGAACAGTTGCCTCCAAGGCGCTGCTGAAATCCTAGTTTCTACCCCCATGCCCTGCCAGCTGGTGCACACAGGCCCTGGAGCTAAGCCCCTTGGCATCCTCCAGATCAGTGTGTGGGAGCCAGCCCGTGGGGCTAGGGGCCAGTGCCCTGCTCAGCCCTCAAAGCCTCTCTTCCCCCTGGCTCATCCAGGCCTTGTCTGCCCACCCTGTGCCCCGCCCAGCCTGGCATGCGGCTGGCTCCCTGCTGTGTTCTCGGCCCAGGTGGAGCTGCACACGCTGTGCGCAGAGGCAGCCAGGCAGCTGGCATTACACAAGGCTCTCACCCACCTGCAGGTGCAGCCCGCCGGACGCCGTGGTCTGGCCGCAGGACGTGGAACAGGTCAGCAAGCTGGCGGGAATCTGCTACAGTCACGGTGTCCCCATCATCCCCTTCAGCACCGGCACGGGCCTGGAAGGCGGCATCACGGCAGTGAGAGTACGGAGTGTGTGGGGGGGGCAGTGAGGGTTTGGAGCGGGGCGGGGGGAAGTGCAGTGTGGGTACGGAGCGGGGTGGCAGTGCAGTGAGGGTAGGGAGTGGGGGGCAGCGCAGTGAGTGCGCAGCAGGGGGAAGTGCGGTGAGGGTACGGGGGCAGTGCAGTGAGGGTATGCAGCAGGGGGGACGTGCAGTGAGGGTACAGGGGGAGCAGCGCAGTGAGGGTACGGAGTGGGGGGGGTAGCGCGGTGAGGGTCTGGAGAGGGGACAGTGCAGTGAGGATACGAGGGGGCGGCAATGGTATGGGCCTGGGGGCAGCGCAGTGAGGGTATTGAGTGGGGAGGCCGCGCGGTGAGGTACGGAGCGGAGGGGCAGCACGGTGAGGGTACGGAGCGGGGGGGCAGCACGGTGAGGGTACGGAGTGGGGTGGGCAGTGGTGCGGGTCCGGAGCAGGGGGGCTGCGCAGTGTGGGTACTGAGCGGGGGGGCAGCATGTTGAGGGTATGGAGTGGGGTGGGCAGTGGTGCGGGTACAGAGTGTGGGGGCAGCGCACTGAGCATTCCCTGCCCCATAGGGTGGAGCAGATCCCATCCCCAGCTGGCGTAACCCAGTGGGGCTCCAGTGCAGCTGGCGCTCTGCCCACTCATCCAGCTGAGCTGCCAACCCAGACCCTTGCCACCCCTGTGCTGGTCCTTTTGCAGGTGGGGCTGGCACAGTGAGTTTTCCCCTCTCGACTAGAGCCAGTGGGCCCAGCCCCCGGCTGCTGCCCCCTTGTCCCCAGCAGGGCAGTGCGTGGAGAGGCCGGTGGGCACATGGCCCAGCCGGGACTGTTCTGGGGTGGTTCCTCACAGGCAGGCTCTGCTTTCCCTCGTGCCAGGAGGGCAGCCGTGGCACCCTTGAGTCTTGGGGGATCAGTTGTGGGCGGGGCAGGGTGGTTCATCTTCACCTGGAGCTCCAGTGACTCCCCGGCTGGGCAGCGATGCCAGGGAAGCTGTGGTGAGATACCAGTGGGGCACAGAGCAGGGGAACCCCAGCCTGGCGGTGTCCTGGCCCTGCTCCGCCTGCCTATGTGTGTTCAGGGGGTGACCCAGCAGGTCTCAGACCCTTTCCAGGGAGTGCCGTGGGCCTGGCTCTGATGTCTGCTCCCATCTCGCTGGGCCAGGGCGGCGTGTGCTTTAACCTGGCCCGAATGGATCGCATCACAGCGCTCAGCACTGAGGACTTCACTGTGGCTGTGGAGCCGGGGGTGACCCGCAAAGCGCTCAACAGTTACCTGCGGGACACTGGCCTCTGGTTCCCTGTCGGTATGATGCCGTGCATGGGGCGAGGGGCTCCCTCCCGTGGTGGGGGACGAGGGGTCCCAGCTCCATTCCCAGCACACGGCCAATGCCGAGGCCTGCAGCTGGGTTCAGTGGGGTCAGAGCAGGAAGCTGGCACAGGTTGGCGAGTGGCAGCTGTGCTGGGCGACATGCCTGGGCAGTGGGCTGTCAATGGGCTGATGAGCTTCGCCCCCAGGTCCTCTGTCCCAATCCAGCCCAGGGCAGTGGTGCTGACTGCTGGGAACAGAGCAGCTGGGTCCCACTCCAGTGGATGTGCCATGAAAATCAATCCTGCCACAGGTCCCTCATTGGCCCACTCAGCATGCAGGCCACAGCCCGCCTGGGCCACGGGTGGACGGTGCCAGGCAGGGCATTGTGGGCACAGTCTGTGTTGCAGCCATGTGGGGTGAAGGGGCCTGAGCTCTGACCTGGCTGCTCCCTCCATGTCCCCGTGGCCATGACACGCTGGGCTGGGTGCTGGACCAGCTTTGGGAGCGCCCATGGCACAGCAACCCGGGGGTGGGTGGATTTCTGTCTTGGGCCCAGCTCTGCCCTGGGCGCAGGGGGGAAGGTTCCCCGGGGTGCTGGTTCTGCGATGCCCCATGACCATTGGCCACCCCCACCACTGACTGCCGGCCATGCCCTTTCCCTCCGTAGACCCTGGCGCCGATGCCTCCCTGTGCGGCATGGCGGCCACCAGCGCCTCAGGCACCAATGCCGTGCGCTACGGCACCATGCGCCACAACGTGCTCAACCTGCAGGTGGTGCTGGCCGATGGCAGGGTGCTGCACACGGCCGGCCGGGGCCGCCACTTCAGGTACCGGGGGCTGCGGCTCAGGGGTGGGGGGCACCAGGGGACTCCTGCCCTGAGATCTCATCCCAGCCCCTTCTCGCCCTGCTGCAGGAAGAGCGCTGCTGGCTACAACCTGACTGGGCTGTTTGTGGGCTCTGAGGGGACGCTTGGCCTCATCACCCAGGCTACGCTGCGTCTCCATGGCAGCCCTGAGGCCATGGTGGCGGCCGTGTGCGCCTTCCCCAGCGTGCATGCGGCGGTGGGCTGCACGGTGCAAGTGCTGCAGGCCGGTATCCCTGTGGCCCGGATTGGTGAGTTGGCTGCCCCGTGCCCTGCAGAACGTGCCTTGGGGAGCAGGGCGCATTGCTCCCGAGTGGCCTGCGGAGCCCTCCCCGGCTCTGACCCCCAGCCTCTCTGCTCCCCCAGAGTTCCTGGACGATGTTATGATGGCTGCCTGTAATCGGTTCAGCGGCCTGAGCTACACCGTGTCCCCCACACTCTTCCTGGAGTTCCACGGCTCGCCCGGCAGCGTGGAGGAGCAGGTCCGGCAGGCAGGTACGCCCACGACGCCCGTGGGGTGATGCCTGGGGGGGCACAGTCTGGGGGCCTGGCCAGCTCTCCTGGCCTTGCAGGGGGCCCTCCCTCCTGCTGGCCAGTGGGGGAGTGGCAGGCCTGGGGCAGGTGGGCACTGCCAGTGGCACCAGGGGTGTATCTGGATGGCGCCTAGGGGTTGGGTGGAGCTGGGGGGTGGCTGGCTGCCCGGCTCGTGGCTGAGGTGGGAAGTTGCTGCCCTTCCCCTTTTCTGTAGGGGGCAGAGTGGCTCTCTCCTGCCCTGGCCCATGCCAGGGAGTGGATCTCTCAGCTGGTCCCACAGCCCTGCTGGCCTAGGTCTCCAGTGACGAGGGGAAAGCCAGGCCTCTGCCCTGCCCCAGCCTGCCTGGCAGAGACGGCTGGCGGCCAGGCCCCGCTCCGGGGGGCAGGGGGCTGACAGCGAGGGCGTCTCTCCCTCTGCAGGGGAGATCGTGCAGCTGAATGGTGGCTCGGACTTTGCCTGGGCCCGGGAGCCGGAGGCGAGGAACAAGCTGTGGGCTGCTCGGCACAATGCCTGGTATGCGGCCTTGGCCCTGCGCCCTGGGAGCAAGGTGGGCTAGCGCTGGAGCAGGGGGGAATGCCGGGGGGAAGGGGGTCACTTGGAGACGGGGCAGGGGGGAGGCTGAGGGAAGAGGGGGTCACTTAGGGAGGGGCGGGAGTCCCCGGAGGGACAGGGGTGTCTGGGGAGTGGGTAAAGGGTGCCAAGGGAAGGGACTGGTGAGTGATATTGGGGCTCTTGGTGGGCCAGGAACAGCCCCTCACCCCATGAGACTCTGGGCTTTCCCCAGTTTGGGGGGCCAGTGCCCACGCACAGGACTGTCCTGCCCCAGCCTGACTGCTGAGAGCTGCTCTCCAGTGGGTGTCCTGGGGTCAGTGCTCCCCAGGCCTTCGGGGGACCCTGCTGAACAGCATGTCCCGAGCCCCACGCCTGGGAGGGCTTAGCAAGGGTTTTCCCAAGCCAAGCCAGGTCTCACCAGTGGGGTGCAGGGGGAGCTGGGATCCTCCGGGGGCCCAGGCGAGGCCAGTGTGCACCCCCTGAGTGAGGTGGGATCGGGGTGCCCAGATGTGTCCTGTCACTCCTGCGGGGGGATCAGTGAACCCTCTGTCGTGTCCCCCTCAGGGCTACTCCACAGACGTGTGCGTCCCCATCTCCCGGCTGCCCCACATCGTGGGAGAGACCCACAGAGACCTGCAGGAGTCAGGGCTCACAGGTAGGTCTCCACTGAGCCTGGGGTCAGGGCCTGTGCAGCTGGGGGTCACTTCACTGGGGTTGGGCAAGGCAGCAGGAGAAGGGATGACATGACAGGGCTGGCGCTGCTCCCATCCCCCTGCTGTCAGGCCTGCTTGCCATTGTCCTGTCTGGGTGTGGGAGCCACGGGACTGGGGGCTGCAGACAGAGGGGGCACAGGTCCTGCTCCCCATTGCCGCAAGGGTTGATAATAAATCCAAACGCGGCCCCTAAACGCCAACCACCCACAGTGCACCTGTCTGGGGGGACCTGACGATGCCGCCATTGCAGAGAATAGGGCAGGTAGGCGCGCTTCACACACACGTCACACTCATCAGACACTTCACACACACAACACGCTTCACACACATCAGACATGCATCAGACGCTTCAAATGCACTTGACATGCTCCACCCACAGCTCTGGCAGTGCTCCTCGATCCCAGGTAGCCAAGCCCTGGGGCTGTGCTGAGCGGGACCTGCCAGGTGTTTCAGTGGGGCTGCAAGGGGACCAAGCCAGCCTGGCTCCCCAGAGCTGGAACTAATTAGCCTTGGGCCTACCATGACCCCCATCTGTCAGGGAACGCGCTCCGTGGGCCCTGTGGGTTTCTGGGGGACATTACTGTGCCCCCATGCTGTGACCTCATCCAGTCTCACCCCCATGCTGGGGGCAGGATGAACGGGAGGAGCCAACGGCTGAGCCAGCCGGTGCTGGGGCACGGCGCTGCTGGAGGTGCCATCCTTCCGAGGGACCAGGACGTGCGGCCCCTTGTGCCCTGGCCAGATCCTGATGTGTGGGATATCCCTGATGAGCTAACACCCCCCCTGCATTTCAGTGGGGCAGAGGGCTCCCTCCTCAAGCCCCAGGGCACAGCCCCCTTCTGCCAGAGGGGGCTGCGTTTCAGGGGTGGACAATGACTCTGGTGTGGGCTCTGCAGGGCGAGGGGCTTCGCTGGAGGGAGGTGGGAGGGAGCCAGGCAGTAGGTGTCTGGGGCGGGGGGGGGCTGGGAAAGGCTCCCCATACGAGCAGCTGGTCTGTGTCCCCTCAGGCCTGATAGTTGGGCACGTGGGTGACGGGAACTTTCACTGCATCTTGGTGTTCGACCCGGCCGACCTGGACGAGATCCAGCGTGTCAAGGAGTTTGCAACCCGACTGGCCAGGTAGGAAGCCAGCTCTGCCCATCCCTGGTCTGCCTTGTCCTGCCTGGCCCAGCCCAGCCTAGCCCGGCTCTGCCCTGCTCTGCTCAGTACTTCCCACCCTGCATTGCTTCGCCCGGCTCTGCCCGGCCAAGCCCTGCCCAGCCCAGCCCGGCTCTGCCCTGCTCTGCTCAGTACTTCTCACCCTGCATTGCCTCGCCCGGCTCTGCCCGGCCAAGCCCTGCCCAGCCCAGCCCGGCTCTGCCCTGCTCTGCTCAGTACTTCTCACCCTGCATTGCCTCGCCCGGCTCTGCCCGGCCAAGCCCTGCCCAGCCCAGCCCGGCTCTGCCCTGCTCTGCCCTGCTCTGCTCAGTACTTCCCAGCCTGCATTGCCTCGCCCGGCTCTGCCCTGCTCTGCTCAGTACTTCCCACCCTGCATTGCTTCGCCCGGCTCTGCCCGGCCAAGCCCAGCCCGGCTCTGCCCTGCTCTGCCCTGCTCTGCTCAGTACTTCCCACCCTGCATTGCCTCGCCCGGCTCTGCCCGGCCAAGCCCTGCCCAGCCCAACCCTGTCTGGCCCAGCGCTGGTGTTGAAGGGCAGAAGTAACTCATGGGATCCTGCAGGGGGCAAATGGGGCCCACCCTGACTGGCCTTTGGGCCCAGAACTGAGGGTGGGGCTGGGGGAGGGCACAGACCTAAGGGTGGGGGGGGCACACCAGGGAGGGGCTCAGCACTCAGGGCCAGGGTGGCAGGAGAAGCAACCAGAAGAGTTCCCAGGAGCCACCCCCCTGTCCTGGGCCCCTTGCTGAGAGCACAGGCAGCCCCCTCCCAGGACACACGCCTGGCACATAGGGAGCGGTCGGGCACTTGCTCCTCACACGGGGCCCTGCAGCGCTGCCAGGCTGTGCAGGGCCTAGACGGGGGCAGTAGTTGTCCCAGAGGCAAAGGATGGGGGCTGCACATGGGGTGCCCCACCTGCCCCCTCCCCCTGGGCTGTATGTCCCCCTCACCCCTTCCCCTTGGCATGCTCTTGGCGGTGCAGCTACACCTTCAGCCTCCCCTCTGGGCAGCTGGCACGCGGCTGAGCCCTCCCCTGCCCCCTGGGATGAATGCACATGCATGGATCTGATCCTGGGGTCCCTCAGTCACACCCTCCCCTTAACCGTGCTGCCCCCACCTTGCTGTGTGAAAGGGGTCACCAGTAAAAACGTTTGAGCGCCTCAGTGCTAACACATTTCCTGCCTCCTCTCCTCCCAGACAGGCCCTGGCCCTGGACGGAACCTGTACAGGCGAGCATGGCATCGGGCTGGGCAAGCGCCATCTGCTGCGGGAGGAGATTGGGGAGCTGGGACTGACCATCATGAGGCAGATCAAGGCCATGCTGGACCCCAAGAACGTCATGAACCCCGGGAAGGTGCTGTGAGGGGCATCTCCCACCCCTGCCCAGCCAGCCCAGAGCACCCAGCACTGGGAAGGCAGGTTCCCTCCCAGGCCGGCAGCTGTCCCTCCCCCTCCCCATGCAGACAGCGACTCGGCGCAGAGGCGAAGGGGGAGCCCCCAAGTCTCGGCCCTTGAGCCCAGTGGATTGTTTGTGCTACAGGAAGGAGGGACTGGAAGCAGTAGAAGGCAGCAGGCTTAATGTCAGCAAACTCCTCCTTGCCCCCTTGCCTCTCCTGGCCCTGGGCTCCCCCCCCAGATCTGCTACTGCCCCCCTTCACCTCTCCCAGCCCTGGGCTTCCTGTTCACCTCTGCCTCACCCACCCCCCGCCTCTCTCCACACTACGACTCCCCAGCTCCCCCCACCACCTCTCCCAGCCCTGTGACTCCCCCTAGCTTTGCTATTGCCCCCGCTTCATGTCTTCCAGCCCCACGCTTCCCAGCCTCAGCTCTCCCTCAGCCCCCCTGCCTCTCCCAGCCCTAGGACCCCCACCCCAGCTTTGCGAGTGGCCTTATGACAATGTAGGGAATTTTCTTAACAGTTTGTATGAATACTGTGTGGGCCTCAGTTTCCCTTG
This sequence comes from Mauremys reevesii, assembly GCF_016161935.1. NCBI lineage: Eukaryota > Metazoa > Chordata > Testudines > Geoemydidae > Mauremys > Mauremys reevesii. The sequence goes on from NC_052638.1 coordinate 1,814,948, forward strand.
TGTGCAGCTATTTAACCAGGGGATGGGCAAGGGGGGTTGGTGTTGCAGAGGCCCAAGTGTGACCCCGCCTAGCAGCCTGGCCTGTGCTGTGTAACAGGGCCACTGATGCCCAACGTGGACCCCACCGGGTCCGACCAGCGGGAGAGCAAAGGACTGGAGAGGGCTGAGGGGAGGTGTGTGTCTCAAACAAAGACCAAGGACGGAAGAGGGGCCTTTGGGGAGGTGGTAGAGGAGGGTCGGCTGGAAGAACAAAGAGGGAGCTGGGCCTGGGCCCGCTTGGACTCGGCCAGACCCAGTTGGACTGTGCGGTAACTTCCTACTCTGTGATGGGAACTCACGGGGTGAGGCTGTGGGCTGGCGGTGGAGGCAAAGGGCTCACCCCAGGGATGGATGGAGGACTGGGAGAGCACCGGGGCTGTGCTTGTGTGACACCCCTCAGCCCACAGCCCCCTGCTTGGCCCAGCCTTGGGCTAGGCCCCCCCCCCCCATTCTGCCAGCACCTCTCCCATGAGAGGAAAATGCACCCTGCACAGCAGAGCCGTGGCTCTGGCTAACGGAAATCCAGGCCCCACCCAAAGCCAGATGTAAAGCTCTCGCTGTGGGTGGAGTGACCTCCTGCCCTGGGGCAGAGGCAAGAGGCTGGGGTGGGGAAGGGTATTCCCCTCAATCCTCAGTCAATAAACTCACCTTCTGCAAAGCAGGTCCCCAAACCTGGCAGTGCCCAGGGCCCACCGCCACCCTCCCCGCTGCCCAGCAGGGTGGTGGCAAGGGCTGCAGACGGCACCTGGAGCCCAGCATGGCTTTATGCTTCTCTGGCATCCGGCCTGGCCCAGCGTGGCAGCCACTGTGCCAGCTTCACATGGCAGGGGCTGTAGCACCTCAGCCCTGCCCACCGCAGCTCCCCCAGTGCGAAGCTCCAGCCAGGCAAGGGCAGGGAGCAGGGCTTGCTGGGCAGGCACAGGGCTGGGGGGGCACGTGCAACATGCTGTTCATGGGGCCTGCTGGGCATGGAAATTGGCCCCTCTCCAGGCTATGGGGGCCCCTGTAGCCTGGCCACCCCAGGGCTCTGCTCAGAGCACAGCCTCGGGGCAAGCCCCCCGTGCAGCCTGCGGCTTGTAGCAAATGTGGGAATTGTTTGTAATACACCTTTAAAGCCCGTCCCGCCTGCCCCAGCCTCCAGCACTGCCCAGCAGAGAGGACACCACCACCCTTGGCAGCTGTACCTGCTGTCTGGGCCGGGCAGGAGCTGCAGGTGCCACATGGCCTTCACCACCACCTGTGCCTGGCCCACTGGGGCACTAGCATAGCATGGCTCAGCTGGGCCCCCTACCCTGCTCCCCAAGAATCATAGAATCATAGAATCTCAGGGTTGGAAGGGACCTCAGGAGGTCATCTAGTCCAACCCCCTGCTCAAAGCAGGACCAAACCCAACTAAATCATCCCAGCCAGGGCTTTGTCAAGCCTGACCTTAAAAACCTCTAAGGAAGGAGATTCCACCACCTCCCTAGGGAACCCATTCCAGTGCTTCACCACCCTCCTAGTGAAAAAGTTTTTCCTAATGTCCAACCTAAACCTCCCCCTCTGCAACTTGAGACCATTACTCCTTGTTCTGTCATCTTCTACCACTGAGAACAGTCTAGATCCATCCTCTTTGGAACCCCCTTTCAGGTAGTTGAAAGCAGCTATCAAATCCACCCTCATTCTTCTCTTCTGCAGGCTAAACAATCCCAGTTCCCTCAGCCTCTCCTCATAAGTCATGTGCTCCAGCCCCCTAATCATTTTTGTTGCCCTCCGCTGGACTCTCTCCAATTTATCCACATCCTTCTTGTAGTGTGGGGCCCAAAACTGGACACAGTACTCCAGATGAGGCCTCACCAGTGCTGAGTAGAGGGGAATGATCACTTGGGAGGCCTGCAGAGCAAAGCCATGCTGCAAGGTGGGGGGCCCTGCCATGGTTCCCCACAGTGGGAAGCTGGAGCTCCCGATCCTGCACGGTTGGAGCTCCAGCTGTGAGTAGTAGCCTGGCCCAATGAAGGGCCAGTCTGGCCTCAGCCCTAACCTGGGGAGGGAGGGAGGCCCTGGATCAGCCCCGTGGATTCCTCTGTCCTTGTAGCCCCTCCCTGCACCTGCCAGGGAGCCCCTAGGGCTCCAACGCCTCCCCAAGGCCAAACGGCCAGGGCCCTTCACCCCCCCGACCACCCTTCACGTGGTTGGGGGCAAGGAGGCAAAGCAAAGGCCCCCCAGTGCATGTGGGAAAGGACATGGGCTGGGGGGGGCTCATAAGTGCTCCCAGCTGTGGTAAGCAAAGGTGCATGTGTGCAGCCATGTGTGGTGCCCGTGAGCCGTGGGTGTGCACACACATGGCTTTGTACATGTGCACATCCTGCGTCTGCCCGCCTGCGTAACCCTTTGCATGAGAGTGCTCCTGTGGGCACCAACTCACTGCAGCATGCAGTGCCTGGAGCACCCTCTCTCTAGCGGGCACAGCAGCATGGACGCAGGGCCAGCCATGGGGCACCCCAGGGCAAGGCTTGGCTTGCTCCCATCCCATGGGAATTCACATGCAGCCTGGCCTTCCCACAGCCAGGAGGCGTAAACCCCGCTGGCACTCACAGGGCAGCACCAGCCAGGGCTATGGCAGCAGGATCTTCACTCACCTCCACAGCTGGCCTCTGCTCTCCACCAGGCTCCCAGGCTGGAAGCCACACAGGAGCAGGTGCCAGGGATGCAGTGCTGGGGCCCAGGCAGAGCAGCGAATAGCATGGGGACAGCACTCTGCGGCTCAGCCTGCTGCCCCCTCCACAAGGGAGAGGGAGCCCTGGGCTGCCACCACTGCCCTGTGGAAGCAGGGAAAGAATTAATAAGGATTTGAAGGGGATTTTAATGCATGTCAGTCAGTTAGCAAGAGTTAGCCTAGCTGTAACCCTAATGACGTGAGACTTGTAGAAGCAAAGATAGTGTGGGACAGACGAACGAACTGTGTAAAAAGTTATTACGACCTTGCATTGATAACCAAATATGCAGGCTTGCTTTTTCTAGTAGTGAGACAAATAAGATAGCAGAAAGGCTTATGTATAAACAAATGCAATTGTTTCTTTTTACCGTCTGTATTATTGCTAGAAATTGTCTGTAACAAAGGTATAAAGGCTTGCTGTAATTGTTTACCAGTTGAGAGACCTGTCCAGGACTGGGGCGACCCTGTGTCCTATGGCACTCTGTCCCTCCATTGTAATTACTGGAGAAATAATAAAGTATTTGATTTTGCTGCACCCAAACGAAAAAGCGAGAACTGAGTTTTTCTCCGACAATTTGGGGGCTCGTCCAGGATGGCAACGCCCACGGACCCACAGACGGCTACTACGGATCATTCCCCTTCGAACCCCATGGCGCCACATGAGAGGTATGAGACCTTTTGAAATCTCTATTGGGGTATCGGAGGAGGACTGTCCGTGGGGACGTCTGTCTCTGTTGGGCTCATGCCATCTGAACTTATTGACTGTGCAGCAAGATCAGATGCAGAGTGGTATTGGGGAGAGGCCCCAACAAGGTTAGTTTATAGCAGTATTGGGAACTGCTGAGTTGGCCAACAAGGTAATGCATAAGGTAATGCATAAGTAAATGCATTAGAATGCACCAGTGCTGAGGGGTTTTTACCGCCTCAAGAGGGGTTGTCATACCGCCTCATGGTATTGGTCCGGACCAGGTACAGATGCATCGTGGTTAAAAAAAAAAAAAAAAAAGGTAAAGACGAAAAAAGGTTAAAAAGGAAAAAAAAAAAAAAAAGGCCTTGGTGTGTGTGTGTGTGTGTGTACACCAGTGTGAGTGGCTGTTACCGGAAGATGCCCAGAGTACCCTGCGAAGCGAATGCTCATGATCAGGACTGCTCTAACGCAAGCCCGGTAACTAGTGGATCTTTAGGAGATCCGACCCACGGTGGGCTGACTCGGCCTGGCATAGTCCGGCGAGGAAACTGCCTGGGTCTAGGAGCGTGTGAACCCATCTTCCCTCCCCTTTCCCTTCCGTGTGGGCTACTGACAGTCTGATCATCTCACTGGATGCAATCAGAGTAAGCGGCGCCGTCTCCCAGAGACTAGCCGACGCTCTTTGCTGAAGGGAGGTGTAGGAGAGTCGTAGTCTTGTGAGTCTCTCCTGTGTGAGTGCCCTGTAGGGAAAGATCCTTAGTTTCTGAGCCGCTAGCGCGGACAGGGCACCCTCCCTGTGTGTGTAAGTGGAAAATGGGTGAGGGACAGTCTAAACATTCCACCTCATCCCCTAAGGGTACCCCAGCATATTACATGTACGTACATTATGGTCCTAAAACCTGCAGGTATTTAAATGATTGGAATCTGTACACGCGTGAAATTCATTTAAACAATGCCCATTAGAAGGTACCTTCAATCTAGATAAGATCATATATCTCAGAGGAGCTTTTAATCACCAAAGAAAAGCCTCTGACACAGTGTGAGCAATTTGTCTAGGAACAGGTTAATTTGAAATTCAGCTTAGCCCAGAGATAAAGGGAAAGTTGCTCTGCGTTCAAGGTCAAGAACCAGCGCAGACTATGCTAAGTGCAAAGACAAACTGCTTTCAGCCCCAGCTGGTTGTGGAAAAATAGAGACAGGCAAACCAAAGGCAATACAAGTTACAGAATTGAAATTACATTTGCAAAGCTTAACTTTCCAGTGAGATTCAGCAGTGTGCTTCTGCGACCCTGTAGCTGGTGTGGCTCGGTGACACTGGAAAAGCCACAGGCAGTTGACCTGAACTGGAATCTCTGAAAGAGACACCGCAGGAGATTCCTGGGTGTAAAAGAACAGCCATCCCAAGAGTGGAAGCATGTTGGAAATTTTGAACAGGCTGTATACAGGATAATCTCCTGTCCACCTATTCCCCCTTCTCTGACCGTTATACACAGACGTGGCCAGTCTGGACATGTGTGAGTATTAAAGTAGCTTAGGGCTTGGGGCATTCATGTTTTTCCCGAGTGATGTGGGAGCGTTCCCAACACTCTCCATTGCTGTTGTATTCTTTTTAATGAAGATTTAAAATGTGGTTACATGGTGTGTTTTCACACTTGCTGTCTGGTCGCCCTACGCAAAGGTGCAGGACAATGAAAAAATGAACCCCAGAAGTATTACCAAGATGGGCCTGAACGAAGACCCCAGAGACCAACACCACTGAATTCTGGGTAAATCTGGCTCTGAATCCCGACTGGAGCCCTGGCAGCACCACCCAGGGCTATGGCAGCAGGATCTTCACTCACCTCCACAGCTGGCCTCTGCTCTCCACCAGGCTCCCAGGCTGGAAGCCACACAGGAGCAGGTGCCAGGGATGCAGTGCTGGGGCCCAGGCAGAGCAGCGAATAGCATGGGGACAGCACTCTGCGGCTCAGCCTGCTGCCCCCTCCACAGGGGAGAGGGAGCCCTGGGCCGCCACCACTGCCCCCTGGGACTATAGGCGCTTGCAGCATGGTGCTGGTTGGTGACTGCAGGGCCTTTAATTGCATCCAGCCCCCCCTTGGGTAACCACGGCGACCGGCACCCCCAGCAGCTGCACTTGCAGCCCCCCGGCTAGGGGTGTAGGCGAGCCCAGCCCGCTGGTCCTTGGTGTGCTGAGTACTATTATGGGCCGGCACATACACACCCCTGGGCCCTTAGAGTGCAAACGCTGCAGTGCAAGGACCCCTCGGCGTCTTAGCTTGCACAGCCCAGGCTGGGCTGAGCCCTTCGATTCTGAAAGGTGCCTCCCTGGGGCCCACCCCTCCCACTCTGGGGCCCACCCTTGCAATCCCAGAGGTTTCTGACTGCCAAGCCAGAGAGCTGAGAACCTCACCGTGTTCGCGCTGCCTCATGTAGCAGCAACAGGAACAAGCCACCAACTGAACGATACCTGAGACTGGTGATGATGTTAGACTAGCCTGTGGCTCTCGTCCTGGAGCCAGGCCAGCCCCACGGGGACAGGCTCCAGCTCCCTCCCCCATGGCCAGGCCGGCCCCACAGGGACAGGCTCCAGCTCCCTCCCCCATGGCCAGGCCGGCCCCACAGGGACAGGCTCCAGCTCCCTCCCCCATGGCTGGGCTGGCCAAGCTCAGAGCACCACAGCAGTAAATCCCTCCTAGCACCTCAGGGAGCTCTTACTCCACTCCAGGCGGGGCAGATCGATTACAGAGGAGCTGTTTGTAGCACAGTCACTGTTCAGAGCATGCCTGTTTTCTAGGGCTCCTATGGAGGGAGTGGGCTTCAATCTCTCTGGCAGTCCTGGCTGCTGCCATGGGATGGGGGGTGGCCTAGAGATTTGCCAGGGTGCCATTACAAAGAGATAAGATCAACTCGTGTCAGAAATTGATTCCCCTCCTGCCTGCCCGAGAGTGGCACCACTGCCCCAACCTGTGCTATGCCGAGCCCTGTGGGCCCAGGGAAAACTGTCTGGACAACTGTAGCAGCGCTGGCAGTCCTTGCTTTGCTCAAACGCCAGCCCTGGGTCTCACTGCAGGGCCACCGACAGGATCGGGGCCACAGTTGGGGCAAGGTCTGGCTCTGATCCAGTGCGCAGCTCCCAGCACCACAGTGCCCCACGTGTGGTGGCAGCTTCTAGGTGCTACTGTCATCAAAATAATGAGCCCCCCTTTGCACTGCTGCTTGTGGGAGCAGATTGCTGGGCAAGCTGATTTAAGGCAGAGTGGGGGCAGGGAAGGGCCTGTCATCTTCATACCCCCACTCTGATCTGCTCTAGAAGCCAGGAATCCCCCTGCCAATATCACTGCACCAGTGCTGCCAGGGAAAGAGCCTATGGGACCTTGACTGCAGAAGCAGCCATGGGGAAAGGGGGCTGTTAACATCTCATTGTGTTAGTGGGGCACAGGTGGCATAAACCAGGAGGGTGCTCACCGTGCCACCCACCAGCATGCACCCCTTGGGCAGGGGAGGGTCTGCACTGTTGCCATCTAGCTTCTAAGCCAGGCAAACGTTGCAGCCAAGAGGCTGGGAGGGAAGTATCAGCAAGGAAAGCTGCCTCGTGGGCACCAGAAAGTGCAGGGGAAAGTGAGAGCTGCCACAAGCTGAACAGAGCCCGACCGTGCAAAGGGCATTAAAACCAACAGTGACAGGTTCGACAGCCCTCTCAATACAAAAAAACAAGGAAAGAAGAAGTAGGAGGGCTGGACACTGAGGAGGGGCTAGAGATTAAAGATAATCTAGGTACGGCCCAATGCCTACACAAATTTGGCCTCAGTTTTTCCCAGGGTCAAGAGGACTTGGGGGCAGTGGCAGGGTGGCTCGTGGGAATGAGGATTGCTAATATACCCATAGTTAAGGGGAAACAAAAGTGATCTGGGAAACTACAGGCCCATTAGTTTGACCTCAGTTGTATGCAAGGTCTTAGAACACATTCTGAAAGAGCCATTAAGGACAGAGGTGAACAGGAATCAGGATAATCTACAACATGGTTTTACAAAAGGTAGATTGTGTCAGACCAACCTGAGAAGAGAACGGATTGTTAGAGACAAAGGAAATGCAGTAGATCAAATCTACCTGGATTTCCTTAAGGCATTTCATGCAGGTCTGCATGGGAAATTAGTTAAATTGGAGAAAATGGGGATTAACACAAGACTGGAAAACCTGGATAAACAACTGGTTAAAGGGGAACTACTGAAAGGGGAAAGGCTAGTGGAGTTCCTCAGGGATTGGCCTCGGTCTCAGTCTTAGTCAATATTTGCATTAGTGACCTTGGCACAAAAAGTGGGACTGTGCGAATAAAATTTGCAGATGACTCAGATTTGGGAGGCATTGCCAATACAGAGGATGATTGGAATATAATACACGAAGAGCTGGAGGACCTTGAAAACTGGAGTAATAGAAATGGGATGAAATTTAATAGTGCAAAGTCCTGCACTTCGGGCCTAACACCAGGAAGCTGAGGACGTATCAGTTGGAAGCGAGAGGAGAAAGGCCTGGGGGGGCTGATGGCTCAGTCAGCCTGTGATCAATGGGATGCGCTGGAGAAAGGTAAGTCAAGCCGAGGATGCATCAGACGAGGTATTTCCAGTAGGGCCAGGGACATGTTACTGCTCTTACACCAGGCACTGGTGAGACCTCACCGGGAACACTGGGTGCAGTGCTGAGCTCCCAGCTTCAGAAAGATGAATTCAAACTGGAAGAGGAGCAGAGAAGGGCTACTAGGATGATCAGTCAAATGGAAAACCTACCTTGCGAGAGGAGAGTCAAAGAGCCTGGCTGGTTTAGCCTCACCAAATGAAGGCTGAGGGGAGCTATGATGGCTCTCTACAAATGCATCAGAGGGATAAATACCAAGGAGGGAAGGGAGTTATTTCGGTTAAGTGCCAATACTGGCACAAGAACAAATGGATAGAAACTGGCCATCAACAAGTTTAAGCTTGAAATTAGAGGAAGGTTTCTAACCGTCAGAGCAGTGAAGTTCTGGAGCAGCCTCCCAAGGGGAGCAGTGGGGGCAAAACACCCAACTGGCTTCAAGACTGAGCTTGATAAGTTTAGGGAGGGGATGGTGTGATGAGATGGGACGCATGCCATTGTAACCAATCTGTGGTTGCTAGCAGCAAATATCCTCAATGGCTGCAGACATGACACTAGATGGGGCAGGCTTTGAGTTGCTACAGAGAATTCTTTCCCAGGTGTCTGGCTGGTGGGTCTCGCCCACATACTCAGGGTCTAACTGATTACTCTATTTGGGGTTGGGAAGGAATTTTCCCCAGGGGCAGATTGGCCAAGACCCATGGGTCACGGGTCACTTGCTGGTTTGAACTGGAGTAAACGGTGGATTCCCTGTAACTTGACCTCTTTAAACCATCATGTGAGGACTCCAGGGACTCAGCCAGAGGCTAGGGGTCGATCACAGGACATGAGGTTCTGTGGCCTGCAGGTCAGACTAGAGGATCACGATGGCATGTTCTGGCCTTTGGCTGTGTCTCTCTGAGCAGTAGTGGATCTAGTGCCCTTAGCCCCACCCCCTCACCAGCACTGTCCAATCCAATGCCCTGAACAAGGATGCCCTGGTGCCGGGGCCCTGGCAGCATCCGGTTCCCACGCCACACTGCTTCACCAATACCACTGAAATAAAGCAGCGAGGAGGTTATTGAACAGTATTTTAATACCATATCAAAACACCTAGACTAATGAAGAAAGCTCCCCTCCCACCCCAAGCTCTGAACAATTTTTTTTATTTTAATTTTTTTTTTTTTAATATATAAATACAGAAATCTTTCCGGCAGGGCCCAAGCCCACCGCTTGGGAACTTTGCCATGGCTAAAACGCTCCTCCCATGTGCTGCTCTCCTCAACAGCAGGTGGTGGTGTGTGTGTGTGTGTTTGCTTTAATAAAATCCAATCTCTTTCCTTTTTCTGTCTGGAACAAAAAAAATCCACATGGGTCTAATAAAAAGGATCCGGCATCTCTGCAGGATGCTTGTGACTTAGAACCTTTAACTGTAATGAAACCTTCCCCCTCCCCCTTATACACACACACACACAAAAGGAGGGGAAAGTTCAGTGGAGACTCATCAAAAGAAATAAGGAATCCTTTTTTGGCCACTATCATGAAGCTGAGTGGGAGGAGGCCGGTGAGGGGATGAAAGCTTTTTGGATGGCATCTGGCTATTTCAGTCACTGAGCGGTAATAACCCAGTTCAAGAGCAGTCAGTCCGTAAACATCACCAGGCAAACACACCAGTCGACACTGAACTGTTTTGTTTTTTTGTAAACACTTTAAAGACAGACCTACAACGCCTCCGGCAGGTGAACAGAAGCTGCCCCCGTTGCTGGGGACTGTTCGTCTCCTGTCATGTTCGGCTGATTACAGTTTGGTGTCCTCAAAGGGAAAAAAAATCCGTAGTCAGTGCAAAAGTGAGCGGGGCTCGCGGTGCCAGGCCCGGCCCAGCGCGGAGGTGCTCGCTAGGGATACAGGAATTCACCTGGGTTTCAATAGGAATAAATAACGCGGGCTCCAGTCGGCCCATGACAGCTCCATCCCGGGTCAGCTTTCCTTTCACGGCTGGAAGAAAAGGCCCTTAAGCCAAACAGCATGACAGAATTTCATTTCAGGGTCGCAATTCACTGCTCCTGCTTCCTCTCCCTTGCTTAGCAGGTTCTTCTCCCTCCATGTCAGTGGTGGTGGAGGTGAAAGTATGGAGAGAAGGCAGCTCTGCTTGCAGGGACAGGCTCACCTGTATTGATTTTTCCTTTAAATTAAAAAAAAAAAAAATTGGCAGCATCCAAGTGGATTCAAGTTTCTGGTTTTTGAGGAGTTGAAGAGTCAGCCTGAAACTCTGGCTGGGGCGGGTGGGAAGGGGAGAGGATGAATGGCAGGTACAGCAAGGTGCCCTGTAGAGAGAGAGACAACCCAATGTCACCACACCAGGCCAGTTCCGTGGGGGAATGCACTGACAGCACCCCATGGCTGCGAGCCCACAGTGCATGCAGACGGGCCTTCAGACAGACCCGCCGCCCCTAGTGCATTGCAACATCCACACAGCACGTGCACACGCCCCATGCTGCAGAAGGGACACGCTCCCACAAGCAGGGAGCTGTGCAGTGACCAGGAAAGGGTTAAACTCGTACTCGCTGAGCGTTCTGATCCCTGGAGGCCAAGGAGACATTAAGGGACAACGTGGGACTTAGGCTACGTCTACCCGGCCCCGCAGTGCGCATGGCGGCAGCCAGCTGCAGCGTGCCCCGAAGCGTAACTGCCCCGTGTAGACCCTGCCCCAGTGAACGAACGGGGACCCAACTGGCGCTAAGCTAGCCCCGTTTCAAACCGGACTAGCGGACGTGACCGCGGTGCCGTTTAGTTCACCCTAGCGGAGTCACCACGGAGCGGTTCCAGCGCAACACTGCAGCACGTGCTGCAATTCGCCCCCGTAGCCCCTGCTGCTGGGCTGTGTGGACAAGCCCTGAAACACAAGGTGGGATTCTCCAATCAGCCTCGGGAAACCGAGTTCTTAGCTGGCTTGGATCACCTCAGCCAGGAGGGACATTCTCGCACTCGCATTGGAACCTCCCGCTGAACGTGCCCAGCATCATTTGCCCTTCTCCCAGTCCGGCCAGCGTGAAGCCAGGTGGACCCTGCCCTGCCTGCTGGCAGCGCTGCTTGGATCCCAAGTGACCCAGGAGATGGTTCAAGTGCTAGCCCGGGTACAGGGGCGGCCAGCTCCGGCTGGCCTCACTCCACCATCCCCTAGCAAAGTGGCTCACTGGACAAGCCAAAGGAACAACTTCCTCCCTGCCAGCCCTTCCCTCTTGGAAGGCAGGCTCCGCAGGCCACACGCTGCGCCCTGGGACCCAGGGCATGCACCAGGAGCGCGCGCTGCACAGGTGCAGCTGATTAAAACCTAGGGCTCAATTCTGGTGCTGATGCACAGGAAGGAACAGCCCCCATTCCCTCCCCCAGGGCAGGGCTGGCCCCACAGAGCCAGCAGACCTGTGTCTCTTAGCCACAGGAGTTAGCAGCTCTGACAGATGCCCCCGGGGAGATAAAGAAGAGACAGTGATTTTTAGTGTCATTTTGAGCAGCAGAACTGCACTTAAAACGACAACACTTTGCTTTTGAATGTTGATAAAAACAAATGACCCCAATTTGCTTTTCATACTACGTCCGGGTTATTTCAAATCACACTGGCTCAGCGCTCTGACACTGTCGCTACAAAACAAAGCATTTTCTTTTCAGCTCAACCAGAGATCAGCCTTCCACCCAGGGGGAGAGATTTAACGCTGCTTTCATCTGGCCCCAGGGAGGGGAGATCCTGAGACAGGTGAATGCTTGCTTTGGGGTTGGTTTACTATTCAATTCCAATGACTCACACACACTTGGAAGAAAGGTAATTTTAAAAAAATCCTCCACTCCTGCCTCTTCAGTGAAGGTGTATGAGCTTCTACTAACCATCTCCAAGACCTCCTAGAGATCCTCCAACATCCAGACTTGACACCACTAAGGTAAAAGAAACCTATAGGACATACATCACTCCAAAGCCGCCTTTCTCCATCACAGAGCTGCACAACAGAGCAGAAATCCAGAGGCTACGGATCCCTATGGCGCCACACCCAGAGGCAGGGTGGGGTATCCTATGTTAGAAAGAGCCTCACCTTAGAGAGAAGTCAGCAGGCATGCCCAGCAGGTCAATCAGAAGGATGCTCTGGGCAAGATCTGTTCACTTCAAACCACGAATCTATACAGCTGGGGAGAGAGAGACTACCGTCATTTTGTACCCACGGAGCAGGCAGTGAGCTCGCTCAGCCAGGTGCCTCCTTCAGCTCAAACTGCTTCATAAGGCAGCTTCTCTAGAGGAGATGCCCAGAATTCTCACCCCAGCGCTGTCAGCTGAGTGCCAGGAGGGGAGGACTTGCTGAGCAGGTGGGGGGGCACCCTGCATCATTGCGCCCGAGGTAGAAAACTGGGGTAGAGGAGACTCTGCTATAGGTTTGTGAGGTGGCCCAGGGGGGTGGCTTGCTCTGGCCATACCAGGAGTCCTGGTTCAGCACCCAGGATAGCCAGTGTTAGGAGAGGAAGAGTGGGGCTGTGGTCAGGGCACTAGCCAGGCACTCGGTAGAGCAGGTTCAATTCCCTGCTCTTCCACAGACTCCCTGGGTGTCTGGACAAGTCCCTCAGTCACCCTGCATCTCAGTTTCCCTTTCTGCCCAATGGGGGCCTGCCCTGCCCCCCAGGAGGATAGATCCGCTGAAGACTGGGAATTGCTCAGATAACCCAGCGATGGGGCTCGGATAGACAGAAGGCTGCCGAAGAGGCCACGTTCCACAGCCTTTCGCTCACTGCTGGCGGATTCGTTCGCGCTGCTGCTTTGTCTCAGCGTTGTGGGCACAGACGGTGAGCTATGCATACACCACACATGCGGCTTGGCCATCGCCATGAAGGCGGGTCCTTGGAGCAGGCTCAGGACAGGTGCCCCCGGGCCTGGCTCACAGCCTGTCCTCTTCCACTCGGGGGAAATGCCAGACACTGACGGGATCTTCCAGGCACACTGCCCGGCGCTGCAATGCCAGCAGAGCTCACGAGCTGAGCAGCATCAGGGCCTGCCTAGACTGAGGGCTTTGTGAGAAAACCAAGGGTGCTGTCACTTGAGGGCCCCAGGGCTCGGCCAACAGCCCAGCATGGTGCTGGGGGGCGCCATGCCACTGGAGGGATGTCCGGCTGAGGAGCTGAGCTCACGTGGTCTCATCCCCTGGGGATACCTCTAGTGTTAGCTGGCGAACCAGGAAGCCCTTTGAGAGGCTTTGACTGTACTGCTACAGCCAGGAGCAAACAGGGCACCGCTAGGCACCATGCAGATGTGTGTGGGAACATTTGCTTCGTAGCCAGGAGCTTAGCATTGAGCAACGGGGTATGGGAAGGGAAATCGATTCCCGCCGGGAATGCAACGGACCCCACTCGCCTGCCCTATCCATTTCCCCCAGGTCCCTTCCCCAACAGCGCAGGGCAGCAGCCGCCCCCCGCGGCCAGCGTGGGACTCTGCCCAGCTCCCGGGGGTGCAGCCAGGGCTCCTCAGCACTTCGCAGCCGTCAAAGCCTGGCAATGAACATGTGGCGCGGGGATCATCACCACTGGCAGCGAGGGCCACAGTGGCACGGGGGAAGGGAAGGACCTGAGGCCACCCAGTTAGTCAGTGGCAGTGCTGGGAACAGAGCTCTGTTTGAGATGAGGCGGAGGGGAAAAGGGGGCTGCAGGCACATGCCCTGGGCAAGTGGGATGTGGGGGGGTTTGCCCAGGGCTTGCCCAATAGCAGCCGTTCTGCAGAGGAAGCGCTGAGCCAGCCCTACCCCCTCCTTCAGCTCCCCAGGAAGCAACACGTGCCCGGCCAGGTACCTTTTGTGATAAATGCACAGGCAGGGCAGCCTGGCTATCGTGTCCCCCTGCAGAAGTTCCTCCAGGCAGATCACGCACTCGCCCGCGTCTTTAGTCAGCACATCATCTAAAAGGGGCCGAAAGAGGAGAAATGAGGAGGGAGGCAGACAGCGCGCCGGGCAACTGCCATCCCCAGCAAACAGCTCCTGCAGGCTGTGCACCAGCCCCCTGCGCCACCCTGCAACTCTGCCTGCTCACCCCCCATGCTGATCACTACAGGCACGGGGGGTTCCGGGTGCTAGGGCCCCGCAAAGGCTGCTGCATGGGGTGGGTGGGGGACCAGATGCTGGATGCACACAGCTCGCATCGGTCACATCTCCATGCAGCTCTGACCCCAGGATGGATGTGAACAGCCCCACCCCCCAGAAAATTGACAGAGCCCCCCAAACTGGAGCTGGCCCGATGGCCAGGCTGACTGCAGGGCCAGGAGCCTCTCCCTTTCCCCACAACCCATCCTATTCCCCTCTGGACTGGCCATGCAGCACCTGGGCCCCTTGCACAGAACAGGTGGCGATCCATGTCCCCACAGAACACTACATAGCCCTGATCACTGGGGCACCAGGGGAGCCCTGCACCCCTGGGGGTGCATACTGAGTAACTGTCTTTCTACTGCCCTGGGCAGACACAAAGAAAATCTCAACGCACCCTTGCGAGCTAATGGGTCACCAGAGGGCAAAGTGAAGCACAGAGTGCCCTGGCCAAGGCCCCACTGGACAAAGGTAGATAGACAGACTCCCCAGCTCCCAGCCCATCCGTCCTACCTGCACAGAGCATTAGACACGGCCACCCGCAACACGAGGCTCCTCAGCCAGCTTTAGCAGCCATGCCAGAGCCGGGCCCAGCAGGAACCGGAGGTCACCAGCCGCTCCTTCACCCCCAACTGCCAGCCCTGCTGCCCAAGGGCCCTTCTATTTGGCAGGCCAGCAGCTGATCCAGGGAAATAAGGCTGCACCTGGTCTCTGAAGCAAATCTGGCTGCAAGCAGGGGTGCTGCTTGGAGCCGTGCCTTGCGTCACCTGGACACCCACCAGGCAGGGAAGCAGGTCTATTGCCATCGCAGGGCCCTGGCTAGCTCTGAGCCACACCGGCGAAGGAGAAATGAGCACCCCCTGCCCCCAAAGGGCTGCTTTCTCCAGTGCCCGGGCACCGGCCGGGCACCGGGTTCTGGGAGGAGTGTGCTGGGGGGTGAGGAGGCCCCCAGTGTTTGGACAAGAGGGCAAAGCTGTTGGCCCTGAGACTGGGCCGGCAGCTCCCAGGGCCTGGCAGGAAGAACACAGGGTTTCTGCGCTCTGCCCCCAGCACAGACAAAGGTGCCCAGCGATGGCACACCAGCCACTCTGGGCTCAATTCCCCAGCCCATCTGGCCACGAGGCAGGAATCCCACTGCTAGCTAGGCACAGCGCCTGCCCTACAGCCGGGCAAACACCGGCGAATGAGGCAAAACCACCCCCAGAGAGAGCCCAGACACGGCCTGCTTCAGGCCGCTTCCAAACCTGCGCTGCTTTTTCCATGCCCAGAGCACATCAGCTGGGCCCCCGGGCGGGCTCTGCCCATTAGAACTGGGGCTCCGAGTCATTCAGGAGATGAGTGTGGGAATCGCAGGCTAGTTGGCAACTCAGGCCATGGCTCAGTCCCATGCCAAGGGCCAGTTGTTCCCTTGGGGGAAGCATGGTCTGGACTGGAATGGCAGGAGGCTGGCAGAGCTGTGTGGGGAGCCCCAGCATGGCAAAGGCTGCTCAAGCAGTGCTATCAGCTCCACACGCTCACAAGGGCCAAACCCAGCCTCAGAATTCACGTGCTCCCATGAGCCAGCGCAGGCTTCGCCGTGTCCTTGCGAGGAGTGGCCAGGGGTGGCGGAGATGCAGATGGAGTTGTTAGCATGCTGGCAGCAAGCCGGCTGCCCCCTCTCCTGGGACTGCAGTCTCCTTGCTGTCCCCCTGTCCTGCCTCCCAGAGTGTGGACAGGCAGCCTGCCGAGACCTGACGCAAGGAGCCCCGGGGCATGGACTGAGGGCAGCAGCTCTGAGTGCAGGGCACAGACCTGCCGGCCTGGGCTGGGGCTTTGCAGAGACAACCCAGCCCCAGCTTCAGGAAGCCAGAGCCAGCCCTACCCCAGAGCATACCACGCCCCTGCACAGGGGTTTCTGGTGACACAGCGGGGGCTGGGGGGGGGAAGCACAGGAGCCGATCAGGCCAGGGCCTCTGTGGTCTCAGTGCCAGGGTGAACAGCCCCTCTCGGACCGTGGTGGGGGCCAGTAGCTCCGTGCAGCGCCTGAGGAGGGCTTTGGGTGCAGGTATAAACATTTTGCCAGGGTCTGGTCCGCACACCAGCCCTGAGAGCCCTCCCTGCCTGCTGCCACCTTCGGGAGCCATGCACAGCCCTGCATTTCAGCACCGACATCTCTCACCCGCACCCGAAGAGCTGTGTCAGCTCTGTCCCCATTCCGCTCACCATGGGCAGAGCAAATCCCGTCACCCAACGGGGCCCTCTGACAGCACCGTGCCAGCATTAGCCCTAGCAGGAGGGATTCCAGGCCACACCTGCCAAGTAGGCACTGCAGGGAAGGATATAATTTAAGCATCTATCTGCCAGAGCATTCAGGGTGTCTGGCCGTCAGCTCCCAGCCACTGCAGGGACTGCTGCCAGAACAAGGGCTGCAGAGGCTCCCAGTGCCTCCCTTCCCAGCCACCCCAGCAGGAAGCTATCCCCACGCAGGCACAGGGGGTGATGCTGGCTGGGCTGGGGAGGGAGCTCAGAGCTGTGCCACTTCAGCAGGAGGTGCTGCAGAGAGCAGGCCAGACGAACCCCGCTGTTCCAGCCCTGGCTCTCGGAGCAGGAACACTGCCGGGAATAGAGGCAGAAGCGCTGGCTGCTAGAACAGGTCAGGCAAACACAGGCAGGGGACAAGCTTGCTTGGCTGATTCCCAGAGCCACACGAGGGGCGGGGGCCACTCCGGGGGGATGTGCCAGAGCGGGGAGCTGCCCAGCACCAATGAAAGCGCGCTCTCTAATCCATCACCCTGGGAGGAGGGGGACCCAGCTTGTGAGGCAGAAACAGTCTCCTCCCCCTGACCTGATTTCCAGCTCCCAGGGACCCAGCCCCGGCTCACAGCGTGCCAGAGACTCCCACGTGACGGGGAAGGCGTGGTGCCAGCACAGTCCTGGCACGGACAGCTAGACCAGATTGCACGGCACCAGCGGGAGGGTGCAGAGGAGGAGGTGGCACCTGACAACAGCCTCGTGCTCCCCTGGCATTTCACCCCAGTCCTAGCAGGGGGCTAACCGGAGCACAGCCTATCTAGCTATGGCCCACTCCATCGCCGAGAGGGGGCAAGGCTGCCCCATTTCCCATGGCAGAGCTGGGAGGCAGCACCAGCAAGGAGAGCGCAGGGCTGGCACAAAAGCAGTCTCCCTATAGCCAGCCCCATGCTCGTACCTGCCAGCTGCCCTGAGACACGCCTGGCCGCTGCCCCGGAGATCCCTGGCACTGCTACCCCGCTAAGGGCCTGCACAGCGACTGCTCTACTCAGAGCACCGGGCCAAGCTTCCCAATCCTGGCTGATGGGCAAGTGCCACCCCCCAGCAGAGAGAGTGCCAGCCCCATGCCATTCGGCCTTGCAGGGCTCTGACCTGGGCTGTCAGGTGGGCCCTGCCTGAGGGAGCTGAGCCATCACAGAGCTGTGAGGCCTTTGCCAGGGTGGCTCCTGCTGCAGTGCCTATGAATCCTGGGTGAGGTGCCCAAAGCCATACAAATGCCTGAGCCAGGATTAGAACTCAGGACTCCCTGGTTCTCAGCCTGAGGCACAAGCCTCCTGTCACCTCTGCCCCTCATGTCTAACCCCCCCCCCCCGCTCCTCTCGAGCGCACCCTCTCCCTGGCACCCACTGCCCAGCTCCTCTCCTCACACTCTAGGTGCCAGGAGCTCATCTCTATCCACAGGGGTCACCGTGACAGCAGGGTAGCCCCTGGCCTGGGCCCTGCCCATGAATCCCCCCCTAGCCTGACAGCATCAGTCCACAGGCCAGAGCCACTGCCAAGCCAGGCCACTGCTACCATGGGAGTGACCTCTGAGGAGATCACACTGGCCTCTGCGGGCTGCAGCACTGTTTGTTCAGTGACTGATGGCTGGCTGGTTCCCTCCCCCCCGCTCAGCTCCCTCCTGCCCCAGTGACGGCTCACCCCCGAACCTCCCACAGCTCCCAGGCCAGCCCGCCATAGCTAGCCGGCCTAGTAACTTGCTATCGCCTTCCGTGGCTCTGCCAGCATGTCCAGCCTGAACAGCCATGCCAGAACCTGCATTCACCCCTTCCCACTTTCACCGCGATCTAACCCGCACAGCCGCTCCCTTCTCCTCCAAGCAACCCTCCCGGGTGCTGGCTACAGCTGGGCAGGTGCGGAGCCGCGGCTGCCCCCTGGCCATACCCCAAGTACAGACCACAGGCAAGCAGGCCTCCGTAGCTCACCCAGCTGTGCCAACCCCCCATTTCCCTGGGCAGCTCAGGGATGCCCTGGACTCTGTCCAGCCTAAGGGGGCCCTGCTCCTGCTGTACCAGAGCATAGGTGACTGCTGCCAGGGAGGGCAGCGTGGGCTGGCACCACTGCCCCGGGCTCCACCTGGCCTCTGTGCTGAGGACTACAGCCGCAGGGTGGTTGAACTGGCAGGGTTCACCGACCTGAAAATGAAACAGATGCACAGGCCCAATGCCCAGAGCCGGGGCTCCAGGCTGCCCACCTTGGCAGTGCCAGCTTAGCAGGGGGGAGCGAAGCAAAAAAACCTGCCTTTAACTCAGCTTGTGTGCACCAAGTGCCAGTGTAACCACACTTTGCATCACCTCCTGCCCTTACCGGCTGGGCTACTGCCAGTTGGCAAATCCCTGGCGTTCCTGGGGTGGGGCTGTGCGGGGGGCTGGCTCCAGGGGTTTACCTCTTCATTCGCACAGCGGCAGTGCCAGTTGTGGAAGCCAGCAGGGCTGCACTCTAGGCAGTTTACGCAAGAGACTCGGGATGCTGGCAAGTCCCCAGTGGGGTCCCTGCACTGGGCTCTGGGGACCTCTGATTTAAAGGGAATAGTTACAAATCCCATTTCCCTGCTCGGCTGCAGAGCCAGGTCCCAGTCAGGCTCTGAACGGTGGGGTAGGGGGCTGTGCGAGACCAAACGACAGGGAGACAGCTCAGTGGGTGTCTTTATGTAAGCGCCACAGAGAGGGAGGGTTGGCCAAGGGTCATTAAAGGCAGGCCCTGCTCTCCTGGCCATGTCTAGCAGGTATGGGTCCTGGGGGCAGGGCCTGGAGAGCACCAGGCCCACCTGCGCTGCAGCACGGGTGCAAGCCAACAACCACACTTGGCCTCTAGGGCTTTAGGAGCCATGCCGAGTCCAGTCTGGAGGGGCCCTGCTCACCTCTGCTAGGACCCATAGCAGCAAGTTTCGGGTCTCTGGGCAGCAGGAAGTCAGCCCAGCTAGTTTGCTTGCATGGCAGAGCGGGGGCTGGCTAGAAATGGGTGTGTTCTGGCGCAGATGCTTTGCTGCCAGTCGCCCCCCTCCTGCTCAGCCAGCCGAGTGCACTCACAGCTGTTAACAGTCTGGACAAGGCTCCGCCCAGCCCAAGACCCGGGTGCATCCTGCCAGGCACTGCAGGCTTCTGCAAAATTCCTGAATGAGCCTTGGGAAGCGTGGAGTGCAGCTGGGCCCCTCTGCACGCTGGCTGCCCTGTGAGCTATACACAAGGGGCTGCTCGCTCCAGGTCTGGTTGCAGCTGAGGCCAGTTTCTGCTAGGTGTGCCCAGAGGAAGGTTTCCCATACCCAAGCAGGTTGTCTGGTGGCCACTGTGCCCTGTGGGGGCGGGGATACACAGGCACATCCAAGTGGAAGAGGACCTGGCTGAAGAGTTAAAATATTGATGCCCAGGTAAATAGGCAAGTTGATTGCAATGGCTCCTCTGGGAAACAGTGCCCATAGAATGCCCTCCAACTCCTAGCGTGACACACAACCTGACCCAGCATGGCACTGCAGCCGCCTCTGGGGTGGAGCACAGCCTAGCAGTGCACAGATATGGATCAGTTCATTCCTGGACAGAAAGTGAGGACTACCAAATGTCACAAACTGCAGGGGGTTTCCAGCTGGAGTGTGGCCAGGGTAACTGGGCAATGCTGATTGGAAAGGCGGTACCTCCTGCAGCACCGAGCCCCTCAAAACATGCTCTGGCGCTGGGTCACTCAACTCCCGCTCCCTGCTTGTTCACCAGCCGCACTTCACTTGAGGTCTCCTTGTGAGTACAGAACAGGACTGACACTTGTGAGAGCCCCCAAAATCCCAGCCCAGGGCTGCAGCCATTCCTCCAGCACCCACCACACTCTAAACTGCTTCAACACCGTTACAAACTCAACGGCGCTGCAGTGAGAAACTCTCCCAAGGAGAGGAGTTCAAACACACATTAACTGTGTGTGGGCAACACCATGCCAACAAGCTACAGGAGCAGAAAGATCACAGCTGAGAAGCAGGCAAATTACTTGGACACAAGTATGGCCAGATCATTCCCCCAGTCCCCTTACCACCTTTGTTTCCAGGCAGCTCATTCCACACCATTCTGTGCACTCCAGCAATCTCTGCACTACCTTATTTTGCCTTGAGTTCCCCACCATGGCTGGCAGCAGGGTGGAGAGATTTAAAACAAAGCAATTTAAATCACCAATTTTAATCATGATTTAAAGCAGCAAGCAGGAAACCTGGGCTTAAATCATTAATTTTAATTGTGTCTTACATTTTTACTTTTAAGTTATTTTTCTAAGGAAAGGTTGAGTCTCATTCACTGGTGATCACTGAAACATGGATCTGCAGCCAGATATATGCTTTACACTGATTTTGAGGTTCCTTTTTGCTAACCCAGAGGGTAGCACTAGCTCTGTACACATTTAATTACTTGTGGGGGAATTCTGAGTGATTGCATGCATGCATACATACATAATTTATGAGCCTTGAATATTTTTTATTTTTTTGTGCAGGAAAAAAGCTTGTCAAAATGTTGCTGCAGTTCTGCCTCTTGCCCACCAGATGGTGCTGTGGCAATAGACCACAGCAGCAGCTCCCAGCCAGCTAGGAAGAGAAAGAGCCTGCCTTCTTCACAGAGCCTGTCACACCAGGTCAGGAGACATGGGCTATGGGGAGACAGTGTGGGGCTGCTGGGGGATCATAAGGGCTAGTGGGCGAGGACAGACTGGGGCAGGGGCTGAATGGGAGTGGAGGCACAGGGCCACAAAAGGGAGGGAGGTGCAGGGCCATATGGTGATGGGGAGGGGTGCAGAGCCACATAGGCAAAGGGGAGTGGCTAGGTGGGGGCACAGAGACATATGGGGACAGGGGAAAGGGTACAGAGCCACATAGGGGCAGGGAGAGGGGGTGTCTGAGTGGGGGTGGAGAGACACATGTGGACAAGGGCAGATGTACCTGAAAGGGTGAGGCTAGGG
Organism: Mauremys reevesii; assembly: GCF_016161935.1. NCBI lineage: Eukaryota > Metazoa > Chordata > Testudines > Geoemydidae > Mauremys > Mauremys reevesii. The sequence continues at coordinate 1,836,291 of NC_052638.1, forward strand.
GTCAATCAGGTCTACATGAGGGAAGCTCCCTAACAATCCCTCCCTGTCCCCCCTCAAAAAACCTGTTCCATACTTTTCCCACCCATACACAACAATCCTCCAAGTTCACAACCAGGCTCCTTCCCAGCAATTACTTCCCTCTCCCTCAGCTCCTCCATTACCCGACACCCCCAAGCCTTTGCACTGCTTCTGAGGGCTGCAGGAAATATGGTTTGGTGGTGTAGTTTGAATTAATTATTAATCAGAGTTCTGTATTATTATGCCTAGTACGGAATCTATTTGTCAAAAAAACATTTCCCGAATGTTTTTTGTTGTCTGTATTGTTATAGACATACTTGCTGTGTTTCCTTTTCACTAGATTAATTTTTTAATTTGTGATTGGGATAGAAATTCAAAGTTAAAAATGCACAAAACCAGCATTTTAAGGTTCTGGTGGTGTTTTATTAACAAACAACTACGGCCACCTTAAAAATGCTGGCTACATAGTAAAGATTTTTTGGAAAGTTTATCAAAATATGTCTTGCATTTAAAACTGACTGATCTACAAACAAAGACAGGATAATCTGTAGTTAAGGAATTGTACTGATTGTTTCTGGTCACCAGGTCCTTCAAGATTTGAGAACTAGCAGAACTCATCCTCTCATACTTAGGTTTTATTCCTGGATTGGAAGAGGAAAACAAACCTTCCTGCTTTTTCAACTGCCAACTGGTTTTTTCCATTTTGAATGAACTGGCCATTGAACTGACCAGGTCGAATAAAGTGAAATGAGGAACATATTCCTGCTGCACTTGCAGAAGAGGCTATTGCTGTCAAAAGCTGTTTAGCACTTCAGCAAACTCTGGTTCCAGGGCCTTTGCTGATGATTTCCTGCAGGTCAGGGGGTTGACTTGCTTTAAAACTTGGCAGCAACCATGTATCGCTTAATATTAAAAGGCCGTGATGTAGGTTGTCAATTTCAAATTTTAACAGTTTGATTTTGGTAAAACAATGGGATTTTTATCCCCCCCGGGCTGGCAGCAGTGGGAAGGGCCAGTGCAGACAGCTCCAGATGGTGGCTAGAAGTTTACATATCCCTGCCTGGAGCAGCTCTCCACACACCACAGTGGTGATTAAAGCGCCCAGCCCCTTGCTCATACCCAAGCTCTCCACGTGGGAGCTCTGCTCCAGGGCCTCATCACTGGCTCCCCTCTCGGTGCCCATGCTCCAGCTTATAACCATGCCCACTCCACCTGAGCCAGCTGGCACACAGGAGGCAGCCTCCCTCAGAAAACCTGCTGCCATGGAGTCGGCCCGGCTCATCACAGGATATGGCGGGGCTGGAATCCCTACCTGCTGCTGCCACAAGGACCCAGACTGGGGAGAGACTGTGCTGAGCGGGAGCTGCTGTTAACAGACTCCCTGCCTCCGCAGCAGGCCCTGATCTCGCATGGATACATGCCACACTGGCAGGTGAGGGTGCTCTAACACCAGGCTGCACTGCTGGGTCACTATGCACACCTGCCAGGGCCTTGCTTGCCTGCAGAGTCCACCACCCACACTAGACTCAGGGCCCTACTGAGTGCCAGCCATGGGGGAGGGTGTCCCTGGACAGAAGCCCCTTCCTGACACCCTCACCAGCAGCACAGGAGCCCCACATCGCCACTGCACAGTGAGGAGGAGTGCCCAGTGCATGGGCATGCAGAGCAGGGCAGGAACGGACGTACCCACGGTGGTGCGCAGACACCGGAACAGAACCAGGGCTGACTCTCAGCTCACTGGGCCATGGGGGAGCAGCACGAGCCAAGCAGCAGAGTACGTGCGTGGGCACGCACGCACCGGAGAGCCCATTGCTCGGCTGGACAGAACGTGCTGGGCCTCAAGGCACGGTGCAGAAGGGGGATGCTCCAGGGCCTGCGTGGCAGGCAGACCCTGGGCATGCATGGAGGCAGCACACAGGCAGAGCCCAGGATGCCAGCAGTTGAGATAAAGAAAGGAAGTGACTGAGGTCAGCATGAGGGAGAGGACACCCAGCCAGGGCCAGACAGCTGCTCTGGCAGTGTCAAAACCCCAGCACCCTAAGCAGACTGCCAGCAGGGTGAAGGACCAGGAGGGCAGGGACATGCTGAAACCAGAGCGCCTGTCTCAGGTCGGGAGCCATGTGGAATGCAGGAGCTGTGCGGGATCCAGAAGTAGGAGTAGCAAAGGGCAGCATGGCAACCAGGGCACCAGCCGACCTCAGGGGAACACCACCAGATCACAGCCTTGCCCTGTCCCCACCCATGGACTGACACCAGCTCCTAATGCTCAGCGCCGCACCCAGCACCCCCACCCCGGGTGCAGGGGCGGCTCTAGGCATTTTGCCGCCCCAAGCACGGCAGGCAGGCTGCCTTTGACGGCACGCCTGCGGGAGGTCCACCGAAGCCACGGGACCAGCGGACCCTCTGCAGGCAAGCCGCCGAAGGCACCCTGCCTGCCGCCCTCGCGGCGACCGGCAGAGCACCCCCAGCGGCTTGCCGCCCCAAGCACATGCTTGGCGTGCTGGGGCCTGGAGCCGCCCCTGCCCAAGTGAGAGGCCAAAGGGGCAGCTGGAAAGAAACAGAGGGCTGCAGGACTAACAGCAGGAGGCGGCGGAGCACTGACAGAGCTGCTCCCAGCTCCTCATTCGTACAGTGATTTACTGTAGGCCTGTAGTGATTTACAGGTGGGCTGCAGGAAGCGGCACATCAGACTATCAGGGGGACTTGAACATTAAACACATTTCCACTGGTCCCTTGACCCATCTGCCGAGCCCCAAGCTCAGCACCCTGCGGCTCCCTGGCTAGCTGACATCACAAACACCTAGCCCAGTGTGGGGAGCACAGAACAGCCCGGGGACTCCAAAATCACAGGGCAAACACACCCCCATGAACGTGGTCTCGGCAGGGAAGCAAAGGAGGATACGGGGGCTGCAGGATGACAGCAGGAAGCTGTGAAGTCTGTGTGACTGAGCTGGGAGCTGAAACAGTTTTTTGCACTGAAAAAGCATCAGCTTCTCAGCTCGCCTTGAACATGTATTAACATCATTCCCCCACTGCCCAATCTCTGGAGAGAGATGGCTTGGAGGCCGATCGCACCAGAGGCTGCAGCACAAATGCTGCGCTGTGTCCGTCTGCAGCACCCGTCTGCAGGACTCTCCCCTCTGTCACCCGTGCCCAGCCCCTCCACGCTCCAGACTTTGCTCCACCTGCCACAGCTGCTCACTGCTCCTGTTCATCCGCTGCACTGGAGAATCTGCGCAGGCAGCTCTCTGCTGCTAACCCCTCTGCACATTGGGATGGGTGGGACCAGACAATCTGCATTCAGTGCACTCTGCCCACCCCAATCCAGGGGCAGGTCTGTCCGTTGGTCCCAGGCCCACTAGTCTTCTTGTGCCTGCCATTCGCGCAGATGCCAGGAGCACGACTCCCCCCCCTCCCCCCAACACAGCCGGTGCGCTCCCTACGGCTGGGATGACACACGGGGAGATAGGGGCTCCATGTGGACTGAAGGACCAGCAGCACAAAGGAGAAGGGGTCCCCATGCAGAGGTTCTCAGAGCTGCCTGGCCAAGGGCATGTGAATGAGGCACCTGGAGAAGGGGGGTTGGGGTGGGAGAACAAGTCCTTTGAGTACAACCTACAGGACCATGGAACGAGATGGGGGAGCCCCCATCCAGGGGGCAGGCTAGGCTGCATGAGCACTTCCTGTGGCACAGCCGCCCACTCGGGGATTGAGAGGATGGGCCCTTCCCAATACCAGACATGCAGGAATTGCTCTGGCATGTGGGACAGAATCAGGAGCTTGGGGCAAGTGCTTAGCGGTCACAGCCTGGGAGCAGGCCAGGCCCAGACTGCCCTCATGGGCACTGCACAGACCAAACCCACATGCCATCCACATGGCATGGCACCAGGCCCTCCTGCAGGTGGGAAGTGGGTCACCTGGACCACAAGGCATCTTGATTGGCCTAACTTGATTACCCAGCCAGTTCCAATCCCCAGTGTTCAATTCCTCACTGATCAAGTCACTGGGAGAAACAAAGTGACCCCAGAGTGCCCTGTGGGCACCCACACCCCACAAATGCTTTGGGAGAAAAGCACATGGCCTGCCCTCCCCAGACACTACACTTCAGGGTTCTGCTCCCAGCACAGCCTACATCTAGGGCTGCCCCTGGCTTCTTCCCCAACACTCCTCCACCCCACTCCCACCTGGCAAGGCAAAGCTCTGCACAGTGCAAGCCAACAGGGTTGATCCTCAGCCCCAAGCCCCACACGTGTGACCCAGCTGGCTGCCCCTCCCTCCCCCGCACCCCACTGGGGCAGCTTTGAGAAGAGCCAAGTGGGGCTGGATGGGAGCTGTGTGGGGAAGGGGGTGGAAAAAGGCCTGGGCACACAGGACTGACAGCCCGTTCCTCGCCCCCAGCTGAAGAACTCAAGTGCGGCAGGAAGTCCCTGAGCTGGAAGCAAAGTGGGGGGAAGTCAGGCCCATGGGGCCAAGGGCACAGCCAAGACGGGGCAGCTCCTGTATCCAGAGGGTGGAAAGAAGCAAGAGCCCTGGGTAAGCCAGGGGTGGGGCTAACTCAGAGCCCAGGAAAGCGTTCGTCTGGGCATGCTCCCCCCGTAGCAAGGCAACTCAGGCTGACCCCTCCAAGCCCGACAGCCGAGCCCTCTCACCCCACAGCAGCGAGGTGAGCCGTGGTCTCTCCTGGAGAGACGCAGCATGTCTCACTGCAATGAGGCTTTTCTTCGTGGCCTCGGCCAAGCTGCCTAGCGAACCCTCTGGCGTTTACTGGCCCTCCCTCAGGCTCGCGAGCCAGCTCCTGCAGGCAAAGGGAGCCCTTACCGTTGTAGGAGAGGCGGGGCTTGCTCAGACACATGATAAAGTGCATTTCCATCTCGTCGGAAGCCACAGATTTGGAGCAAATGGGGCACTTGAAACCTGGAAAGAAGCAGAGGGAACCGCGATTAGACAACCTGCACCCCAACCCCACACATGGGAGCTGGGCCGCAGGCTTGCTGCTGCCAGACGGCAGGCCCTGGCATGCAGTAACCGGCCTGCTCCGAGCAGACAGCCAACACTGCCCAGGTGTTAGCAAAGGCTCTTGCCAGGGCTGGTGGGGTGTCAGACCTCCTCCCACTGCACCTCACACACGAGATCCCTTAATTCCTCAAACACACTGTAGGGATATTAAAGAAGGTTTATATTAAACATGGTTTATATGAGAAATGATTTATTGATTTATTGTTAATTAATACTTTATAACTTAAGGTTTATGTTAGAAGTAAATTTGTGATTCCCAACATTTAGCTTCTAACCTGCAAGCCACCAGCTGTGTCTGTGTAAAGCCTGCTCAAAGAGATACTTGGTATAAAACTTGTTAAGCTCAAAGAAATACTTTGTATAAAACTTGTTAAACATTAATTATCTCTAAGTAAGCCAAAACAGTAGCTGTTATAGTGTATAAATAGAGATCCCCACCCTCTGTAAGTTTTCATCTCACTTTATCTTTGCTTGTTAAAAGACAGGGGGGTTCACATAAATTGGTAACACCCCTAAAGGTAAAAAGACAGTGAACTAAATGTAATTAAGATAGAGAATGTATGTGAATGCATGCCTAGTTTAAACAATGAATGAATGGTTAGGGAATTACCAGCCTGAAGAATTCAGTGTGGCTGAAGAAGGTGTCAAGTGGGATCAACCAGATGACCCCCGGAGGGCAAACTGGAATCCACCCACCACACCTCAAAGGAAGGAAAAACAAAACATCTAATAACATGGAGCCAGCCACCTGCTGATTGATTTAGCAACAGCAAAATGAAGCAACTCTCATGAACTGACATAGGAATAAATTCCTATAAAACTGAACCCTGGAGAATAAGGACTTTGAGTCTATGGTTCTGCTGCCAGCCTCCAGGAGCATCAGGTGCACCTGACCCAGACTCGGCTCCACTCTTGTGTACAGGATACCTGGCCAGTATTCTGTCACAAGCAACTTTAGGCTGGTAACTATAATATCTACACAGAACTTGTATGAATGATTGTATGAATGATCCTATAAGTAATCATAGGAATAAGTAGTCAAACAACGTTGTTTGCTGTTATCTTCTATTTTATTATAATATTTACAATAAATGTGGCATCTTTGCCTTATCCCACTTAATAAGATCCTGCTGGTTTTTATTATATTGGTATAACAACACTTCCCGGGATCCTATACCCCACATCCCAAGAGCCCTTCCATAACCACAGAACTCAGGTGCTCGGGAGACACCAGTGACATTTCCCTATCTTTCTCATAGCCACAGTCTATTCCTTCCTGGGGGTAAGGAGCAGATCGAGGACCAAGGCTCCTTGCTTTGGATCATAAAGCTGCCCCCTCTCCTTCATTTAGGAACCTCCCTGGATTATGCCAGTTTGGATGCATGCTGTCCAAAGCTCACCCCCAACAAGCAGAGAACGCAACATGGCCTCAAATATCTCCTGGCTTTCCTAGCCATGGCTCAGAAAGAGATCTCAACTTTGGATTCCTCGACACGGACCCAAAGGAAGGGAACTAAGGCGTAATATGTTTACCCAGAGAGTAATTAGCCACTGGAACAATTTAGCAAGGGTCGAGGTGGATTCGCCATCAGTGGCAATCTTTAAAATCAAGACTGGCTGTTTCTGGAAGATCTGCTCTAGGAATGGGGCGGGTCTCTGACCTGTGCTGTGCAGGAGGTCAGACTGCATGATCACCATGGTCCCTCCTGGCCATGGGATTGACGAATTTCACCACTGCCCTCTTTAGTGACAAACTGTAGCACGCTCGCACGGGCCATGCTTCCGACATACCATTCACCCTCCCCTCCCATCCCCCCACCTTCCTGATCTCTCCCCCATGTCCAGACTGAAGTCATCTCTTGTGGGGAGACGGTTGGGAGAGGTCCAGGTGCTCTCCACGCCAAATTTATACATTGGGAGTGAGAACAACAGGAGAACAACAGATATAGCCAGAGGGGGACGGTTAGGTGTAAGGAAGATGGGGGGGACGGATACTACATCAACAGGTCATACTGGTAGTACTGTGTCCCTACCAAGTTGGGTGAAAAGGGTGAGAGGAGCCAAACAGCAACAATTAGGATGTTTGTTCACCAATGCGAGAAGCTTAGGTAACAAAATGGAGGAACTGGAGCTCCTGGTCCGGGAATTGAAACCGGATATCGTAGGAATAACCGAAACATGGTGGAACGGTAGCCATGACTGGAGTACAGGTATGGAAGGGTATGTGCTGTTTAGGAAAGACCGATGCAAAGGTAAAGGTGGGGGAGTAGCATTGTATGTCAATAATGAGGTGAAATGTAACGAAATAACTAGCAATGCAATGGACAATACGGAGTCTGTTTGGGCAATGGTCACATTGGGGAAGAAAACTACTAGAGCCTCCCCTGGGATAGTAATTGGGGTGTGCTATAGACCGCCGGGATCTAGCCTGGATATGGATAGAGAGCTCTTTAATGTTTTTAAGGAGGTAAATACTAATAGGAACTGTTTGATCATGGGGGATTTTAACTTCCCGGATATAGATTGGGAAACAAATGCTAGTAATAATAATAGGGCTCAGCTTTTCCTAGACGTGATAGCTGATGAATTCCTTCATCAAGTAGTCGCTGAACCGACGAGGGGGATGCCATTTTAGATCTGATTTTGGTGAGTAACGAGGACCTTATTGAGGAAATAGTTGTAGGGGACAACCTTGGCTCGAGTGATCATGAGCTAATTAGTTTCAAAATAAATGGGAGGATAATCAAAATTGCATCTGAGACTAAGGTTTACGATTTCAAAAGGGCTAACTTTACTAAATTAAGGCGACTAGTTAGGGAAGTGGATTGGACTAACATATTTAGGGATCTAAAGGTAGATGATGCCTGGGGTTACTTCAGGTTGAAGTTGCAGGAGTTGTCAGAGGCATGTATCCCGAGAAAGGGAAAACGGCTCGTAGGTAGCAGTTTTAGACCGAGTTGGATGAGCAAGCGTCTTAGAGGGGTGATTAAGAAAAAACAGAAAGCGTACAAGGAGTGGAAAATGGGAGGGATCAGCAAAGAAACCTACCTTATTGAGGTCAGAGGGTGTAGGGAAGCAGTGAGAAAGGCAAAGAGCCGGGTGGAGATGGACCTAGCGAAGGGGATTAAAACCAATAGCAAAAGATTTTTTAGCCATATAAATAGGAAGAAAACCAAGAAGGAAGAAGTGGGACCGCTTAAAACTTTAAACGGAGTGGAGATTAGGGATAATCTTGGAATGGCACAATATCTGAACGAATATTTTGCCTCGGTCTTTAATGAGGCTAATGAAGGGCTAAGGAATAGTGATAGAGGGACTGATGGGAATGAAGATATGGGGGTAGACATTACGGTATCTGAGGTAGAAGCCAAACTTGAACAGCTAAACGGAAGTAAATCGGGGGGCCTGGACAATCTTCATCCTAGAATATTAAGGGAATTGGCGAGTGAAATTGCAAGCCTGTTAGCGATGATTTTTAATAAATCTCTAAACTTGGGGGTTGTACCGTTTGACTGGAGATTAGCTAATATAGTTCCTATATTCAAGAAGGGGAAAAAAAGTGACCCGGGTAACTATAGGCCTGTTAGTTTAACATCTGTAGTATGCAAAGTCATGGAAAAAATTTTAAAGGAGAGAGTGGTTACGGACCTTGAGGCCGATGGCAACTGGGACAAATTACAGCATGGATTTACGAAAGGTAGATCGTGCCAAACCAACCTGATCTCCTTCTTTGAGAAAGTAACAGATTTTTTAGACAAGGGAAATGCGGTGGATCTAATATATCTTGATTTCAGTAAGGCGTTTGATACGGTACCGCATGAGGAATTACTGGTTAAATTGGAAAAGATGGGGATCGAAATGAAAATCCAGAGGTGGATAAGGAGCTGGTTAAAGGGGAGACTGCAGAGGGTCTTATTGAAGGGGGAACTGTCGGGTTGGAGGGGGGTTACCAGTGGAGTTCCTCAAGGTTCGGTTTTGGGTCCGATTTTATTCAATCTATTTATCGCTGACCTGGGAACCAAGAGTAGGAGTGGGCTGATAAAGTTTGCGGATGACACCAAGTTGGGAGGTATTGCCAATTCGGAAAAGGATCGGGATATCCTCCAGGGAGATTTGGATGACCTTGTAAACTGGAGTATTAGTAACAGGATGAAATTCAATAGTGAGAAGTGTAAGGTTATGCATTTAGGGATGACTAACAAGAACTTTAGTTATAAGCTGGGGACGCACCAGTTGGAAGTAACGGAGGAGGAGAAGGACCTAGGAGTCCTGGTTGATCGTAGGATGACTATGAGTAGGCAATGTGATGTGGCCGTTAAAAAAGCTAATGCGGTCTTGGGATGCATTAGGCGAGGTATTTCTAGTAGGGATAAGGAGGTGCTAGTCCCGTTATATAAGGCGTTGGTGAGACCTCATTTGGAGTATTGTGTGCAGTTTTGGTCTCCCATGTTTAAGAAGGATGAATTCAAACTGGACCGGGTACAAAGAAGGGCCACTAGAATGATCCGAGGAATGGAAAGCCTGTCGTATGAAAGGAGACTTGAGGAGCTCGGTTTGTTTTCCTTAACCAAAAGAAGGATAAGAGGAGATATGATTGCACTCTTTAAATATATCAGAGGGATAAATACCAGGGAAGGAGAAGAATTATTTCAGCTCAGTGCTAATGTGGACACGAGGACAAATGGATATAAATTGTCAGTCAGGAAATTTAGGCTTGAAATTAGACGAAGGTTTCTAACCATCAGAGGAGTGCAATTCTGGAACAGCCTACCAAAGGAAACAGTGGGGGCGAAGGACCTCCATGACTTTAAGATTAAGCTAGATAAGTTTATGGAGGGGATGGTATGATAGGATAACTGGCTTAGTCAATAGGTCAATAAAGTGCCACACTGGTAATTAGTACAATGGGTCAATGATAAGATATTGTTAGCCTTTTTCCAGAGGGTCTGGCTGGAGAGTCTTGCCCGCATGCTCAGGGTTCAGCTGACCGCCATATTTGGGGTCGGGAAGGAATTTTCCTCCAGGGTAGATTGGCAGTGGCCCTGGAGGTTTTTCGCCTTCCTCCGAAGCATGGGGCAGGGGTCGCTTGCTTAAGGAGTGGGTGGATCGGCTTATGTGGCCTGCATCTTGCAGGAGGTCAGACTAGATGATCATAATGGTCCCTTCTGATCTTGAATTCTATGATTCTATGATCTCCACAGGTATCTCGGCTAGAAGAATTTCTCTCCCACTAAGTGGCATCAACCATTGTTTAATAGCTCAGGCGTTCCCATGCACTGAGAGCTAACCCCAGCAAACGGAAACAGGAAGTCTCTGTGGGAGGGAGAGGAGAGAGAGATCTGTGACCCCACTTTGATGGGAAAGCCTGTCCAATACCAGCCTCTCTGGGCCATTTCTCCTTCAGTGGTAGTGGCTCTGCAGCTGGCCTGAGATGCTGATGTCAGGGTCCCGTTGCTGGGTAGGCCCCAGCACAAATCCAAAGGGCTGAGGAACTAGCTGGCTTAGAGAGTTGATATGATGCTGTACAGCCTTCAACATCTTGGCTGCCCTGCCAGTCCATCCTAGGTCAGCAGCGATGGAGGAGTCTTTGAAGGGTTGTTCGAGGCCTGTGGGTTTCAGTCCATTCCTAGCACAACAGGAGTCCAAAGGCCATTTTTGCTTCAGAGGGGCTAAGCAGGAGGTGTGGGGACAGTAACTCCCTCCCTCCATCAGCCAGTCGGTCCCATCGCCCAAGGCTGTAGCCTTGTCAAGCAGCCCAGCATCAGAGACTCTACCAAGCCCCACACCAAGTGAAACCAGTGGCTTGCAAAGCTTTGCAAGTTCCTAACACCTGTTGCTCAGAACAAGCATGTCCATGCGCCAGGCTGGGAGTTACCACTTCACAGTTTCGGCTCTGAGCTTGTCCTCATGTAACAGGTGAGCAATAGACTCCCTGGGGCAAAGCTTCTAGAGGCTGAGTTCTTGCAGACATCTGCATAACACTTCCCCCTAGAGCAGGGGTCCCCAACCTTTTCAGGACCAGGGACCGGTCATGCCTGTGGAGGGAGCGCTCGTCCCGCGGCTCGGGTAGACCTCCCGCAGGCCACCGGCTCCGGTTGAGCTGCCGCAGGCGTGCCTGCGGGCGGTCCAGCTAAGCCGCGCGACCAGCGAACCGTCCGCAGTAATGCCTGCGGGAGGTCCACCGGAGTCCCGGGAGCAGCGGACCTCCCACAGGCATGACTGCGGAGGGAGCGCTCGTCCCAGGGCCGCCCAGAGGATTCCGGGGGCCCGGGGTCTTCGGCAGCGCGGGGCCCTTCCGTTCCGGGACCAGCCGCCAAAGTGCCCCGAAGACCCGTGGCGGGAGCCCCCCGCCACCGAATTACCGCCGAAGACCGGGCTGCGCTTCGGCGGCGGGTCCCGCCGGCGGCAATTCGGTGGCGGGGGCTCCCGCGCGGGCCTTCGGGCACTTCGGCGGCGGGGCCCCGAACAGCCGGGGCCCCCCGCAGCCGAAGCCCGGGCTGCCCTTCAATGGCGGCGGGGCCCGCTTCTCCCCCGCCCGGGCCCGGGTCCGCTTCTCCCCGCCCGGCCCCGGCCCGGCTCTCCATCCCCGCCTGGCCCCGACCCGGCTTCTCCCCGGCCCCAGCCCGGCTTCTCCCGGCCTCGGCGGCCCGGCTTCTCCCGGCCCGGCCTCTTACCGGCGCGTCGCCCGGCAGGGCCTGAGCTCCGTCCCGCTCAGAGCCGCGTGGTGAGGGGGCGGGGCTGTGAGCTCCACGCCGAGCGGAGGCAGCTGCCCCGCCCCCTCCCCACGGCGCTCGGGGCGGGGCTCAGGGGCTCGGCCGGAGTCTCGGCGCTTGATGCGCCGAGGCTCCCGGAGAGGGGCGGAGGCAGGAGCCTCCGCTCTTCTCTTGGGGGCCCCTGCAGAGCCCGGGGCCCGGGGCAAATTGCCCCCTTTGCCCCCCCCTCTGGGCGGCCCTGGGCTCGGGTAGACCTTCCGCAGGCACGCCTGCGGGAGGTCCACTGGGTCGGTTCGCGGCCCGGTTTGTAAGAAGCCGCGGACCGGTACCGGGCCGCAGACCGGGGGTTGGGGACCCCTGCCCTAGAGCTTTCCTGGGAAACCACAAAACTTTCAAAGTTCACTCTTGTCTGACCCATTGTTTCAAACAGTCTTTTGAGGCTCAGAATACTTCCCAGAGTTTACATTAGTCACGGCTGCCCCCTAGGGACGTTACACAGTCTCACTACAATACATAACCATTTGCATTTTGAACACACTGAACTCCTAAAATACTTAAACTTAATTCTTTTAAGGTTTGCCCAGGAAATTGCCATCTCTGTCACAATCTACCTGCTTGCAGTGTTGCTGCATTGGTCCCAGGATATAAAACAGACAAGGCGGGTGAGGTAAATCCGGGAACTCTACGAGGACTGCAACACCACCATCCGATCGATGGAAGGAGAGACCGCTGAGATTCCAATCCGCAGCAGCGTGAAGCAGGGTGCCCCCTCAGCCCGATTGTCTTCAACCTCGCCATGGAGCCGCTCCTGCGGGCGATCTCTGACGGTGCCGACGGCTTCGACCTGCACGGCGAGAGGGTGAGCATCCTGGCCTATGCGGACGACCTGGTCCTGCTCACGGACAACCCCAAGAGACTCCAGGGCATGCTCGACACCATCGGGAGAGTCGCGGACTGGACGGGACTCCGCTTCAATGCCAAGACGTGCGCGTCCCTCCACGTCAATGGGAGCAAGAGGGACTCGGTGCTGACTACGGAATTCCTCATCCAGGGCGAGTCCGTTGTCCCCCTGGTGGAGGGGCAGGCGTACCAACACCTCGGCACGCCAACGGGCTTCCGTGTCCTGCAGACTCCCGAGGACACCCTCCGGGAGATCCTGCAGGATGTCGCGAAGATCGACGCTTCCCTACTGGCGCCGTGGCAAAAAATCAACTCCCTCAACACATTCCTGATCCCCCGCATCGCCTTCGTCTTGAGAGGATCTGCCGTAGCAAAGGTGCCCCTCAACAAGGCGGACAACAACATCCGGCAGCTGGTGAAGAAGTGGCTGTCCCTACCCCAGAGAGCCAGCAATGAGCTTGTATACATCGCTCACCGGCACGGCGGCACCAACGTCCCCCGCATGGGAGACCTGTGTGACATCGCGGTAATCACGCATGCCTTCCGCCTCCTGACGTGCCCGGACGCCGTGGTAAAGAACATCACGACGGCCGCCGTGCACGCCGCCACCGCAAAGCGAATCGGCAGAGCTCCCTCTGACCAAGATGTGGCCACCTTCCTGAGGGGCTCCCTGGACGGTGAGTTTGCCTGGGACAGGAGCGACATCGCCTCGCTGTGGACCCGCGCCTGCAATGCCACGCGCCGACTGGGAAAGCGACTGGGCTGCCGCTGAGTGTGGAGCGAGGAACGGCGGGAGCTAGGAGTCCTGGTGCCACGTATCGGGACGGAGGGCAACACCATCGTCAGCCCCGGAGCCAGAGGCGTGCTGGAAAGGTTGCTGAAGGCCGCCGTCCGCGCGCTCTACGTGGACACCCTGAAGAAAAAACCGGACCAGGGCAAGGCTTTCGAGGTCACCAGCAAGTGGGACTCCAGCAACCACTTCCTCCCCTCAGGCAGCTTCATCCGTTTCGCCGACTGGCGGTTCATACACCGCGCCCGACTGAACTGCGTCCCGCTCAATGGAACCATCCGCCACGGGAACCGAGACAAGCACCGCAGGAAGTGCGGGTACGCCCTGGAGACCCTGCCCCACGTCCTGTGCAGCTGCAAGCCCCACGCCAGGGCCTGGCAGCTGCGCCACAACGCCGTCCAGCACCGTCTAGTAAAGGCCATCGCTCCGCACCTGGGAGAAATCGCTGTCAATCGCGCCATCCCCGGCACCGACAGCCTGCTGCGCCCGGACATCGTCGTCACGGACGAGGATCGGAAAAAGATCATCCTCGTCGACGTGATGATCCCATTCGAAAACAGGACCCCGGCCTTCCGCCAGGCCCGAGCCCGCAAGCTCGAAAAATACGCCCCCTTGGCGGACACCCTGCGGTCAAAGGGCTACGAGGTCTGCACCGACGCCCTGATTGTTGGGGCCCTGGGTGCCTGGGACCCTTGCAATGAACGCATGCTTCGGACCTGCGGGGTGGGCCGTCGCTATGCGCGGCTCATGAGACACCTAATGGTCTCGGACACTATTCGCTGGTCTAGAGACATCTACACGGAGCACATCACCGGCCACCGCCAATACCAGGAGTGAGCGGGCGTGACTCTGTGCACCCGCAGGGGTGAGGAAACTTGTGAACCCCCCCTGCTGGACTCTATTCCCTGAGCCCTAAACCCACTGAACCGAACTCCACCATGTGAGGGTCGTCCCATCCCCATTACCCAGCCCGCTTATTCATGCCCATGACTGTCTGTAACCTGTTTGTATGAGTGATGTACCCCCACTGCCTCCTGACTGCATCCTGATCCCACCCACCGTACACCCCACATTGGGGACATGACAGACTGTATATGGTATATGCTGTCCAGTACCAAAACGCTAATATCTCCCTACAACCTGTATGTTACCCCCAATGACACAATAACTGATGCTTCAAACACTTTGTACCATTTATTTTCAAATATTCTCTAATAATCTTATACTGGGACAACTTCTGTTGGTAAAGAGACAAACTTGAGTGCCCTGGAGCTCTCCTAGTCTGAGGAAGATACTGGGTCACAGCTAAATACAAGGCAGACCAGATTGTTAAGCATAAGGAGTTAACGTGCCTTGCAAGAGACCATTCCAAATGAAGTGAGCTATTAACACCTCTGCAGGATAAAGGAGTTACTGGGTTACAGGTCATTGTAATGAGAGATAAAACCACCATGATTTTTGGTATCCAGCAGAGTTATGAATTTCAGCTCTCACGTTCAGCTTCTGAAGGTGTTGGGAAGGTTTCCTTTGAGGAGGAGAACTGAAGTCAGATATGGAGCCCTGGCCCCTTACCATGCTGCTTACCCCCTCTCCCAGCGGGGTGTCTCCAGCGGGGCCTGGCTGCAGCTCGCAGCCCCGCCCCCTTACCAGCTGAGACACGGGGGATGGGGGAAGACTGAGGCGGGGGGGAGCCTCCGACATACTCGTGAGGGCCCCTGCAGGGCCCAGGGCCTGGGGAAAATTGCCTGACTTGCGGCCCCCGCAGGCGGCCCTGACTCTGGGAGCCCTTCTCACCGCTGCCGCAGCCCGGGCTCGGGTGAGAGGGGCTCCCGGAATGTGTGAGGAGCTGGGGAGGGAGGGAGACGGGGCCCGGGATGCAGGGAAGGAGGAGGGGTCCTGCTGCCGCTGCCACTCCGAGTCTCCTCAGGGCGGCCCGGCGTTTCCCCGAGTGGGCTGTGCAGGGCGCCGCCAGGCTGGGCAGGGGGCGCGGATCCCGGCTTGCGTGCTGACAGGGCAAGTGGCTGCGCCAGGGCTGGCTCCCGGCAATGCCGCCCCAAGCAAAAAAATAAAAAATAAAAATAAAAAAGGGGGGGCAGAGTGCCGCCCCTAGCACATGCTTGGAGGGCTGGTGCCTAGAGCCAGCCCTGGTTGTGGGGGGTGTTGATCATCATAGCAGTGGAGATGTGGCTGCAGGTTTTGCATCTGTTGTTCCGGCAGGGTCTGGTGCCACTATTAGTTGGTGTGTCGTGATCTGTGGGGAGCTTGGCGAGGTTGTTCGAATGCCAGAAGAGGTGGTTTGGGAAAGGTTTCTTCCAGGACATGGTCACCGTCAAGCGTGGGCTGTAATTGTTTGATGATACCTCGCAGTGATACCGGCTTTATCTCAATAGCACAACTGGTAACCCATAACTCTCCTTTGAGGCGTTTCTTGCAACATGTGTTAATTCCTTATACTTAAGAGTCTGTCCTGCCTTGTATTTAGCTGTGACACAGAGGAGCTGTCCCTTTCCTTGAAAGCTTGTCTCTTTCACATGCAGAAGTTGGTCCAATAAAAGATATTACCTCACAATCTACATGGAAAGTTAGTATGCTGCAAACGAGTGTGAACATACAGTGCCCTAGCCCACCTGCGCACCCCAAAAGCCCTGCGCACACCCTGCTGCCATGCCCCAAAAGCTCCTTCGTGCACTTCGATGTACTCCCATTTCGAAGAGCAGGACATCAAAGCACACTTTCAGCACACAGACGCAGGGTCCATGCAGCCACTTAGCCCGCGGCAGGCCAGTGCACTGGATGTTCACACCCTGGCTCACCACGCACTAACTCTACGGCTCCTGGGAGTGGGGACCAGCGCTGTGTCGGAAGCAGGGGCATTATCTGCTAATGGGCAAAAAGAGAAGTTATCTGTCCCCCCCCCCAGCTTTGCATAGGTCTATATGCTCCACTTTTTGTCCCCCCAACCCCCCGCAGACTTTGCATATAATGTGTCAGCATAGAGAACATTAGATGTTATTTACCACTTCACATCCCCCCACCATTTTTCTGGAACGACCCCCCAGTTGAGAGCACGCTACCATGCCAACATGCCACCCTGGGGCTCTCCAGCTGCATCAGAGACTTGGATTCATTTCTATGAACATAACCATGGGAGAGAGGGCAAGGGACAGAAAAGGAGCGAGGGAGGGTGTTGATGTTCTGCTCTAAGGGCTCATCTACACAAAGTCCTTCCCGATTAGCTCCATGTGTGGATACACTTATTCCAGAGCAAAGTCTCCACACCTGCAGCTAACGAGGAACAAGTCTGTGTGTAGACAAGCCCACAGTGAGCAACAGCACTGTGTGCAGTGTGTACTACCAGGCACCAGGCTGCATCAAAGGGCCAGGCTGATTGAAGGCCAAGGAACAGCAGCTTCCCCTTCCCCTCCAGTGCAGGCCTCCAGGAGGAAAAGCCACATCCCAACAGCTATTCTTGCTCCAAAAGGTTTCCACCCCCACCTGCCCTTGGGGCCCCTCCCCCAGCCTTTTAGTCTCAAACTGTCTCAGTCTCACCCCCCTCCTATCTAGAGGGCAAGGGGGTGGCAGAACTTTTGCTCTCCCAGGGCTGGTGAACTGCTGTTGGGCAGTGCAAGGGACTCATGCCAATGGAGAACTTTGCCTTCACAGCCCCCCCAGACCCCAGCCCTCCTGCACTAAAAGGCCAAGTGCTAACCCTAGGCCGGGCGGGCTGGAACCGTCTCTCCCCCACCCTCAGTACTGCCCAGTCCAACCCTTTCCCAACCAGCCACCTCTTCCAGCACAGAGCTCCAGAAGGCAGCGTGCTGAGCTAGCGCAGGTGTGGCCAAGCTACGCAGTCAGTTACCCGCCCTGGGCTCAGCAGAGCAGAGCGCTCTCTGATGCAGCCGGCGCTCATAAGCTACTGACGCAGATCTGTATCAGAATATTCGTACACTTCAGGAAATTCCCTGCCTGCAGAGAGGGAGAGGATAAATAGCTTTCAGAAGACAGGTCCTTAGATTAGGTCTGACTGCTGTGTTAAGAGCCTTCTGCATAGCCCATAGAGGCAAGAGAAGGAACGTATACAAATTGACTAAGGATGAATCAGATTTTTCTCTGCTACCAAATGGCTTTAGCTGGGTAATTTTCACTCTTGAAAGCTGGTCTCAATATGCAAATAGCCCCTGGTTTAACTAGAGAGAGCGTTCAGACCCTTGCTGTACACAGAGCCAGAATAACGATTGTACACTTAAACTGGCCTCAACCGGAAAACAAAATATATGTTATTTAGCACTTTTCAGCATGAAGAAGGCCAAAAGAATTACAACAAACACACCACTCATCCACCTCTCATCCAGAAATGCGGCCATCTCTGGGGTGCTACACAGCGCTGTTGAACAGCGCACAATGCTGCACTGGTCAGGACAGGAAGCTAAGAATCTTGTCTCTGGGGGACAGTGCAGGAGGCAGAGGGTACTTGCCTGAGCTGGCATTAGGCCTGGAAACCTGCAGTAGCCATAAAATGGATGGGGGCCCGTGTGTTGAGTCTCACACTGGCACCGTGGGGTCTCCATGGCTGCCACCCAAGGGATGTACGTAGGCCACTAGTGCAGCTTTCCATGGGGCCCCATCAGGAAACTGCCAACAACATAAATCAAAGAAATCCCAGGACAGGGCAGTGAGACCTCAGCCAGACGGGCCCACAGAGGAGAGTTTTGTGATTATCAGTATTACCAAGGATGCGATCAACATACCATCCTTCACCTCTGTAACTCATCAAGCCTCCCTGGGAGCTAGGTGTGCATTTACAGACAGGGAGAGATGAACTGGCTTGCTGAGAGGCAGTGAAAAAATCAGGGCTAGCCCTGGATTAGCACCATAGGACTCCTAATTACTAGCCCTGTAGACCAGTACACCAAGCCCCGCAGCAGAAGCCACAACCACTCCCAGTTCTCAGATTCTGCAAGCAAGGCAGCAGGACACTCTGAAATGTGCACTGAAAGTTATTGGGGACCTCTCCACAATGAGGTGACCTGAGGGCTAGGTAGTCTTCAGAGATCAACAGTCACACGGAAGGTCAGTCTGCACAGGGCAGTTCTCCCGGAATGAGCAAGGTGGGAATTTAAACAGAGTCCTACCGGCACAGCCCCTCACACGGACACTTATTTTGGAATAATAGTGGCATTTTCCCATTTACCCAAGTAAGCTGCTTAGGAAGGAGCTTAAACAGAACCCAGAAAAAACGCTCACACCAGAATAACCCCACTCCTGCATGACTGGTTAGGCCTTCCTGTGTAAGCAAGGCCTGCAGTAATCCACTCTTCTTCACAGAGGCCCCCAATACACCCCCCACTTCTGGGGCCAAACGCCCCAGGGCTACCTTTTAAATAGGGCAGGAGCTTGCAGCTTTGTAGGAAAAAAAAATCGAAAGCTGCAACTGACAATGAAAACAGGATGCAGAGCAACACTCGCAAGCCTACCGAAACCACAAAGAGACCGTTTTAAAGAAACAATGGCAAAGGCTAAGGTACATGCAACAACCCACCTACGGGGGCTGGAGGGGGGGAGAAGAACTGGAGCACCCCTAGCCCAGGAAGAGATCCGTAGCAGTCTTTGAGCCACGTTTCCTGTGAGGGTGAGTCTTAGCAACAAAACACCGTCCGAAGGCTGCCTTGCAAATCTTCTGCCTAGGAATGGCTTAGAGGTTGGCTGCAGAAGGTAGCCTCCTCCCCAGGAACCGGGTATATCTACGCTGCAACTAGACCCCTGTGGGTGGTGTGGCTTGGGCAAAGGGGCTGTTTACTGTAGCGGTTCCAGCTGCAGCCTGAGCTCTGGGACCCTGCCATCTCGCAGGGTCCTAGAGCCTGGGCTCTGGCCAAGCCTGGATCCCTACCCTGCAATTAAACAGCCCTGCGGCCCCGAGTCAGCTGACACGAGCCAGCTACAGGTTTTTAACTGCAGTGTCGATATTCCCCCCAACGTGCTTTAGACATGACCTGGAAGTTGCAAGGCTGCTACGGAGCAGTGATAGATACACAGAACAAGTCATGTAGACAGGGCTTCTCCTGGACAAGGAAGGGCTTGCTGAGCTAGGGTGCAGACAGTTCATATCCTAGGTGAGCTTTAAAGGCTATGGACCCCTGCAGGTGGAAGCCAGGGGAGTTGGTGGAGAAGGGCCTTGCCATAATGCCAGCATATGAAGGGAGAAATCCACCAACGTCTTGGGGAAGGTCAGTCTCCCTAGCACACTGTCCACACAAGTGGAGTGCCCCAAGGGTCAGTCCTGGGGCCGGTTTTGTTCAATATCTTCATTAATGATCTGGAGGATGGTGTGAACTGCACTCTCAGCAAGTTTGCAGATGACACTAAACTGGGATGAGTGGTTGTGACCAAGTGGGAATGTTCTTGATGTGTTATTTGAATGCTGAGTGGGGAGTATTAACCTGGGAAGGTTGCAGGGGAGTTTTGCTGGGATTGGCTGCATTGGGGAAGCAATCCTGAGCATGTATCCTGAGAACCCAGGAGTGGGGTTGGAGGCCAGGTTACACTTCTGCCCAGGAAACTGGACAAAGGACACAAAGGCTGGGGGAGGAGCCAGGGGAAGGCCAGAAAGGAGATGGCTGAAGGGAGTTTCAGTTTGGAGCTGGCTGGGAAATAAAGAGGGGCACCCCAACCAACAGGGCTGTGGACTCCCTGGGGCCCCCAGATGGACTTAACTAAAGGGGGTCCTGTTGTCTGTATCGGCAAGACCTGTCTGGGACTGTGTTCCTGTCGTCTAAATAAACCTTCTGTTTTACTGGCTGGCTGAGAGTCCTGGTGACTTGCAGGAAGCCGGGGATGCAGGGCCTTGTCTCTCCCACACTCCGTGACAACGGTAGATACGCTGGAGGGTAGGGATAGGATACAGAGGGACCTAGACAGATTAGAGGATTGGGCCAAAAGAAACCTGATGAGGTTCAACAAGGACAAGTGCAGAGTCCTGCACTTAGGACGGAAGAATCCCATGCACTGCTACAGACTAGGGACCGAATGGCTGGGCAGCAGTTCTGCAGAAAAGGACCTAGGGGTTACGGTGGATGAAAAGCTGAATATGAGTCAACAGTGTGCCCTTGTTGCCAAGAAGGCTAATGGCATTTTGGGTTGTATAAGTAGGGGCATTGCCAGCAGATCGAGGGATGTGATCATTCCCCTCTACTCAGCACTGGTGAGGCCTCATTTGGAGTACTGTGTCCAGTTTTGGGCCCCACACTACAAGAAGGATGTGGAAAAATTGGAAAGAGCCCAGCGGAGGGCAACAAAAATGATTAGGGGGCTGGAGCACATGACTTCTGAGAAAGTGCTGAGGGAACTGGGATTGTTTAGTCTGCAGAAGAGAAGAATGAGGGGGGATTTGATAGCTGCTTTCAACTACCTGAAAGGGGGTTCCAAAGAGGATGGATCTAGACTGTTCTCAGTGGTGGCAGATGACAGAACAAGGAGTAATGGTCTCAAGTTGCAGTGGGGGAGGTTTAGGTTGGATATTAGGAAAAACTTTTTCATTAGGAGAATGGTGAGGCACTGGAATGGGTTAACCTAGGGAGGTGGTGGAATCTCCTTCCTTGGAGGTTTTTAAGGTCAGTCTTGACAAAGCCCTGGCTGGGATGATTTAGTTGGGTTTGGTCCTGCCTTGAGCAGGGGGTTGGACTAGATGACCTCCTGAGGTCCCTTCCAACCCTGATATTCTATGATTCATGCTATGGTCTGATGCTGGCTTGCTGAGCTGCATCACTGCCAGCAGGAAAAGTGACCTGCTGGGTAAGAAATCCCAGCGTGGAGGAGAGAAGCCCCATCACCTTTGTATGGCATCCTAGCACCCCCAACCAGGCCTTTCCAAGGGTTGTGTCTAAAGCAATAAGCTTCTCCACCCCAATGGCTAAGGGTAAGAGAAACGGGTCTGCCTCCTCTATGATCAGGGGATGCTGAAGCAATCACTGCCTATCCTTTGAGAACATTCATAACCAAACTCCACCAGCTTGAGGGGGTACATTGGGCAGTCTGATGTGGGGCACATGCCAGCACCCACCTGGGCCTTCTGCACCAGGCCCCAAAGATTTCCCACTCAGTTAGGCTCCTTACAAGCTGTGAGGAGGGCATGCTGTCCGGGAGGGGGTCCTGAATTGGGACAGAGACACATCCTGGTTCTGATTGCTCCTGCATGGTCTGACTCAGACCAGTAAAGAACATGTATATCACGGGACCAGTGCATTTCCAGAGCTCCTGATACAGGAGGTTGGGGGCCAGACATACTTAGGGAAGGTGTATGTGAACCTCTCCTGCCCACCCCTGCTGGGAGTGTGTGTCCCTGGCTGCAACAGGATGTGCTAACTACCAAGTGCAGAGCACTGTCAAGCTGGGCTTCACAAAAGGTGGCAACAGATCTCTCCAGAGCCCTTTCCTGAGAAGCCTGGCCCAGCACTCCCTGATCCATAGGACGTCAGTGTGGCTCTACCCATTGGCTTGCTCTGCCTGCATTTTCCTCTGTCGAGCTGCCACTGCCCTGGGGGGAATGTCTTGCCAATGCCGGGGGGGGGGGGGGGTTTCCGCCAGGAAATGACAGCAGGAAGACAAGAGGAACGGGGCACTCTGCAGCTCCTTCACACAGCAGCCTCTTTCCTACTTCTGGCAGGGGAGGTGCTAGTGGTCCCACAGCAGGGGAACATACACAGCGCCTCCTGCTGGAACCAACTGCCTTACACCTTACAACTATGGTTATCCCCTGGAAAGTGACCAGAAATAATGGCACCTTCTTACCCAGACACTCAGGACAGAGTCAGAGATGCTTACTTCAGTGACTAAAATAAGTTTTTACTGCTTCCCACTTCTGTTAGCCCTGCCCAGCCAGCCGAGCCCCCGGAGAGAGAACTGGAATCTGCAGGCTCATGCTTTGCCAACAGACTAGTTAGCCAAGCTCTGACTGCAGACTCTTGACTGTTGATGAGCCAGAAAGAACCCAGCTTGATTTTCAGATCCCAAGTGGGGTTGGCAGGAGCTGCCATGTAGAACAAACAGCATGAGTTGTAAACTGGGAAGATTTCAAACTGGAATTCACAGAGAGAGGACAGATACCAAGCCCACAACGGCACTGTTATGGTTACTTCCCATAATGTAAGAGGCTGTAAGCGATGAGTGTTCCTTCCCATTCCTGGGCCAGGAGCACTGATCCAAGAGTGGGGACATATTACACAGCACACTGGGGGCAAGGGAGAGTGACCCAATTCCAAACAGCATTTCCCTGCTGTTCCATTCAGATAGGAACTCGGGGGCGGCCCCAGGCACAAAAGGAGGAAAGGCTGAATGGAAGCGGCAGAGTATGAAGCACCCCCCTTCCCTGGAAGGGCAGTTTAAGCTTCGGTTGGAAGAGGCATTAACAGGAATCAGCAGCCCAGCGTTCAGAGGGGTGAAAATACCAGACCAAACCACAGACACAGCCGTCTGCCAGGCAACCAAGGGGCATGCCTTCCCAGTTACCTAGCAACCAGGCACACATTGCCCTGCCTTCAGTGCCCTCTTTATTGCATGCCAAAGTCTCTTGCTTTCTTGTGGGGACAAACAAGGAAAAGCCACTTGGAGCACAGGACTCCCTGCCGAAGCTGGGCGAGCTCTGCTAGCAGCACAAAGAGCTCCAGCAGGCTACAACCCCACCGCTCCATCTCTATCCCCTACAACCCCCATTCTCCATGTCCCTTGTTTCTGCACACCCCACTCCCCGCGAGGTAAGCACCTGCAGTGACTTCAGCCCATCAGGGGCCCCCCACCTGCCCATGAGGGATTCTGGGAGTGCATGGCCCCCCCCGGCCATCTCAATCCAGATTCCACACAGCCACCGAGACATCTGCAAGAACGGCAGCCCCAGGAGAGGCTGCAGCACCCCTCTGGGTGCAGGCTGGCCCAGCCTCCCTCCCCATGCAAGGTGAGCAGCAGCCTGGGTCAGCATCAGACCCAGCTCTCTGATACAGGAAGGTGGCTCCACCTAGGTCTAACTGCTCCCACTACGGCAGAGCGGAGGTCTCCCACTGACTGATCAGTGCTTTGGAACATCCCAGGCAGAACGAGCTGGATGGGGGCAGCTTGGCTGGGCTGGGGCCCCCCCGAACTCTGTGGCAATCGGCAGAGGCTGACGGCAGCAGCTGGAGCCTGGTTCCAGGAGCAGTCTTGCACACTCTGAGCCTTTTAGCCCTTTCTCCCATTTTAAAGTGAAACAGCCCAGGGACGACTCTTCCATATCCGGTTCAGGGTAAGATTCCCAGCTAACGGCTGGGACTGCAAATCACCCTCCCTGCAACCCATGAGAGTTGCCCCGGGGCCTCTGGATCACAGGGAGGGAGAGGAAGAGAAGATGGTCTGTATCTAGTCTGCCTGTACATCACAGTGCATGCAGCTGGTGCTGTCCAGTCCAGGCCTCCACTGGGAGCCCACACTGGTGTCTGCATGCCAGGCCAACTGGCACCATCAAACTCTGCAAAGATCCTTTGTTTGCTGCATGAGTGCCAGAGCTCAGGAACAATCCCTTGAGCCCATTCCAGTCAGTGCCCTACAAAGTGACCCTGTGCATCGTTAAAAGCAGCATCAGAACAAGGCAGCTCCATGCAGGAGCTAGCGACGACTGGCTGACAGATGGGCATTCTCCGTCCCTGCAATGCGTGTCCACTACTCACAGGCTTTTAGCGTACCAAGCCCAGAACAGGTACGTGTCCCTTTAAAGACCTGATTTCTCGCTGAACTTGGCAGTTGCTAAACAGTGTTTCACAGCCCCAGCCCCGCACCTGATGTGCTATTTTAACAGCTGCTCCAGTTCTGCCCCCCTCTGGGATCACCTGAAGGGATCGTTCAAGAGCAGCAACAGGGGCACAGCAAGAGGAAAAGCTCAGATGAGATCTTCTGCTTCTGATCTGCCAGAGCCACAGCCCTTGCGTCCCTGCCAGGCAGCGAATAGGACGGCAGGAGGTTGGCTCGCTGCCCTCCAGCCTCTGCCTTAAGGGCAGGAAAGAGATGAACCCCCACCCTATAAAGCGATTCCAACTCCTTGGCTCTTGGTGTCCCAACCGCACGCTCACAGGGAGAGTAGCCCCTTCTCTGGGGGATTCGTTACAGCTAAAATAGCAGAGTAAAGAGGACAGCCAGTGCACACGTGCTATGGGGAAGGAATTTAACTAACAGGCACAGACAGACCATTCTAGGAGCTGTTGTGGAGCTAGCGCAATTTTGCTGGTTTGGGTGAAGATGCTGGAGGGGTGTGTGATGTCCTTGGATGGCCCTAGCAGCTGCAGGGCAACCTTCCCCTACACGGACATGCCAACGTGCCTCCTCTCAGACTGGCAGGGACTGCATCTAGGGGACAGCCCAGCCAACCCCAGGCCTCTCCACTCAGCTGTACCCATCATGCTGGAGGGGTGTGTGATGGGATCCCAACAGCTCCTTTCCAACAAGCCGGCCTCCAGCCCCCTGGCTCTTGATGCTCCAGAACAGCAGGCTGGAGTCAAACCAGTGCCTGAGGAGTGGGACTGCACAGCTCCCTTGTCAAAAGAAGCCACTGCTCATGAGAGGCCCGAAAGGCTAGGAGATCCCACCCCGTTCGCCCTGCCGAGGCAGATCCCACAGCCAGGCAGCCCTTTGGGATCGAAGCGCCAGGTCCAGAGCCCTTTGAAGTTCCATGGATTTCCACAGGTTCTGGGTCAGATCCAGTATTCCCTTTGGTTTTCAGCTTGCCTGCTTTCATCCCTTTGCAACAATCCCTTGCATTTCTGTGAGCTCTCTGAAGTCTTACGAGCCCCAGCCTGGTGCCAAGGCTCTCTGACATGGCAATCCCATAGGGTAGTGCTCTTCTCAGACATTGGCTTAGCCCTGCTTGGTACTCTGCCGCTGCTCTGCACCGCCTGATAGTCATAACTTGTCCATGCTGTCAAGTATCAGAGGGGGAGCCGTGTTAGTCTGGATCTGTAAAAGCAGCAAAGAGTCCTGTGGCACCGTATAGACTAACAGACGTATTGGAGCATGAGCTTTCGTGGGTGAATACCCACTGCGTCGGATGCACGAAAGCTCATGCTCCAATACGTCTGTTAGTCTATACGGTGCCACAGGACTCTTTGCTGCTTGTCCATGCTGATATCACAGGGGTGGGGGTGGGAGTGGAACTACATAAGGCATGCTCCCATGGGGCTGATTACGGCAGCAAAGCAATTTCCACACACACACACCCCCACAAGCCAGCCGCCAGCAATCCTGTGCCTTGTCCTCGAAGTGTTATCGATCACAGCCTGGTGACACAGGGACACTGCAGCAGTGCAGCGAGAAGGCAGGGGAGTCCCTGGAGGAGGCTGCAGCCCCGTTAGAATATACAGCTGTTTGTTAATACAACAGGAGCAGATGAGAGCGGTTCAAGTGTTACTCAGAGCGCACTTCCAGACTGCCTCAACCCCTATCTCAAGGCAAAGTCAAGCAACCAGTCGGGAAGGCAAAGAGGCTGGGGGGAATCGCAGCACAACCTCACTCCTTACCCCTCCCATGAGGGCTGGGCGCATGCATTGCAGGTATATTTGGGCCTCAGAAGGAAGAGGGAGGGAAGTGGGGAAATGGGGAACAGGGACACAGGCAAGGCTCTGCGGGCTCAAAGCTGGGAGGGGGGATACAGGGAAACAGACTCTGCCGCATGGAGAGCTCTGGATAGGTTTGCTTGGAACTAACCCCAATAGCCACTGCATTGTCGCACTTTGGACTTCTGATTTGTCTGCGTGACAAGAACCAGGGGAGGTGGTGAAGGGAAAGCCCTCAAGCACCCCGCTAAATATACATGGAGCGCGAGAGGAGGTAGAGGTCAAAGTGCACCTCACAAATCATGTTGCCGACAGTGCCAGGAAGGACACGTCAACTTTGGAAGCTCACTGGGATCGGGACTGCAATTGTCAAACTCCCTTCAGATTCAGGTCACCAAGCAGCCTTCTGATTGCACCAGGAGTGGTTCCTCTCGCAGCCAGCACCAACAGGGAAGCAGAGGGGACACGGCAGCCTTATAGGCAGTTCACATTTTGTTTAGGCCACTTTAAACCTGAAGAGCGCCCCCTGCAGCTGCCCATGCAGCACTGGCCAGATGTGCGAGGGATGCCGGGAAGGGCTTATTGTTGGGAATTTTCAAGTTGTCAGATTGTTGAGAAAGCCTCAAGGGTACTGGGCTACTCAGGTCTGTAGCAAACAACAGGGTTTCTAAGCAAGCAACAGATCCCAGGCGCCTTCTCCTTTGCCCTGCCAGGAGAACCTCTTGCCAACTGTCAGGTCACTAGCCCCTTTCCCTGCACCATGCCACCGTCTGGGACATGCTGAGGGCACCTGGCAGGAGCAGCCATCCACCTGGCCCATTCTGCAACAGCTGTTATTTCCAGGGGCAGGAAAAAAAGATTTCAGAAGGGAGGGGGCAGAATAAAGCAAAGCTGGTGAGAGACAGAGCTAAAGAGAGCAGATGACACAGGTTCAAAGCCAGGGCATAACCCCAGCAGGTTTATTTTAGACTTACTCCAGTAAGTTACATGGGACACATCCCGCTCCACCAACATGCTCCATACACATGTTAAATAGAATCCACGGACTCCAACAGGCGGCTTGCCTGTATTTTATGTACAGTCACTCACACAGCCCTGCACTATCGCAGGACCCCTCGGCAAAGGACTGGCCTCCCAGCAGGCAGCAACTAAGACAACATACCAGGCAACCGAGTAACAGGAGAGGAAATACATCCCTAGACACTAGACAGGCAGAGGCTACTAGCGGCCAGAGAAGCAGGGTTTTTACCCTGGACCCCCACGCACAAGAGGGCTTAGTGAACGACATGTGTGAGACAGCGCTGAGGGGCCATGGGGGGGGGGAAATGAGACATGCCAGCCCCCACAAGGCATGCCTGTCTCAGAGCTCTGTGCAGTAACAGCTCCAGTTCCAGAAAGGGCAGGGTAGGGGGCCTGTTCTGACCTAAGTCCCCAGCTGCTGGCACAGTCTTGGCATGCCCAGGCAATTCTTTAGATTTGTATGAAATCTAGGCCAAGGTATGTCAGCATCCCATGCTTCCTTCAGCTACACTGACCCTTCCAGGGCCTGGAGGGTGATCTATGGTTAGGAACTTAGCCAGATGTAGCTTGCTGGCTGAAATACCCACCATGGTGGCCACATGGGAGAAGAGACTGACATGGTATTTAATCATCAGTGTTTATGTAGGGCTTTCTATCTCAGGAGCTGGGACTTACCAGCCTCCTGCAAGCAGCAGCCCCATTTTGCAGATGGGGAAACTGAGGCAGGGGCTAGACCTGCCCAAGGTTAAGTGGCAGAGCTGGGTCTAGAACCCAATCACCCAACTCAGCCACAAGGCCATGCATGGCATGGGGCTGTAAGGACAGACAGATCAGACTGGGGGAGCCCAGCACAGGATTTCCTGGGTTATCCCAGCTCTGTTGATTTTACCCTGAAGCCAGTTCCCAGATACAGGCTATTTTCACACAGTGGAGCCAGCAAAGAGGAAGATCAAGAAAACTGACGTGCCAACTGCTTGCTGGCTATTTTGGGATCCTGCTGTTCAGCTGGTGCTCAGGTTCTGACTGCTGCTGAGCTCAGCGAGGCCTGCTGGGACTTTCAGGCACTCAGGCATTCTAGACAACCAGCCACGAGCTGCCAGAAACATGTCAGTGCAAGCTGCTGCCTCCTCCAGCTCTGAACAGCTCCATCTGCCTTCGTCTTGCCCCACCCCTCAATTCCAGGCAGGCCAACCGGATCACTGCACATGGGTGGGTCAATTCAAACAACTCACCTGGGGGAACCCAAGGTTCAGTACTTCAGCCTCCAGCTGCTTGCATGGAATCCCCCAGCATTCCCACTGCAATTCCTCCCCAGCAGCAGGAGAGTCACCCCAAGCTAGAAAAAGCCCAGCTGGCCTCTGGGGCTATGTCCATGGAGTCCCAGGCAGCTAGACGGCTGCTGCATGCGCAGCCCCCTCACTGACGATAGTGCCTGACCCGTTCCATATGGCTCTGGTGCAAGCCAGGTTGGCACTTCCTCGGGTAATAAAACCTGGCCCTGGCAGAGCCCCAGGACACCCCAGACCGTTCTCCTTTCTCAGGCTCCCACAAGACCCAGAACCGTGGCCAGTGGCTGCTGGCTGGGACAAGCTGTGAGACGCCCTAACAGAGGTGGGCCAGGGGCTGTTCATTATGGAGGGAGCTCCCCAACCATGCCCCCGCTCAAGGCTTGCTTTCCAGTCCTCCCCATCCCAAAAAGCTGTCCCATGCAGCCCAGTTTTCAATGACCTGGCCCCACTGACCCTTCCGCATGCCTGGGACCGGGATGTGCTGGTGCCATTAAGTAGTTTGAGGTGCAAAGTTGGTCACCCCCAGACAGTGAGAAGCGGGATGGGGCACAGGGCACTCAGCTTGGACACACAACCGGCTGGCCTCCGCTTTGTTTGCAGCAGGGTTCGTTACCTGGCTCAGCTCCTGCTTTATAACAATCAATGAACACTTGGCTCAGGCACCTGCCCTGCACGCTGTTCTGGTGCTGGCCGAGCTCTGCTGGACACCACAAGCTGGCTGGCTCCCTGCCCAGCTGTGAGCAGCTCGCATGCCCAACTGTACCTCCATGCGGGAGGGAAGAGCTCTGACCACTCCTGCAGTCTCTGGGTACCGAAGGCAAGAGGCCATCTCCGAGAGGGGAGAGTCCTGCTGGCCTGGCTGCATGGTGCTTTGCTGGGGTCGAGGTAGGTGGATAAAGCTCCTAGAATCCATGAAGATTTCCTCCCAAACACATCCTGCTTCTGCAGACACATTCCCCACCACCACCACCAGAGCAAACCCCAGCCCTTCTGGCTTGGCTGCCAGATCTCAAACTAGCCTGTGGGGACAGCAATGGAAACACTCCCCACGGTACTAGTGACCCAGCAGGGGACACTCTTCCCTCCCAGTCAGTGGTGAGCCATGTCCTGGAGGGAGCGGAGACAGTGGCAGTGCTGTGCTTAAGGAGACAATCATAGGATGCCCTGGCTAGCGATCCCGGGGCACTAACCTTGGTGTCCAGGGGAAATCCCAACTCCAATCTACCAGCCCCAGAGGCTATAGCTGAGCAGGTTACTTGGCATTTACCGCCCTGAACCGCTGCATGGCTGCTCATGCCAGGGCTAAGCAGTTCCAGACATGCTGAAGAAGACTGGCAGCAGCAGCCAGCACCCAGAACTGAGAGGTCACAAACCCGTCTCTGTCCATCACTTCCCCCAGAGCAGACTCTTTGGAGGGCAGGGGACTGGGTGGGCAGAAGTTCTGCAGGTAGAGACCTGGCCTGGCTGGCAACTGCAGTGGGTCTATTCTAGCATTCCCAACATGGCAAGCTGCTCTGGCTAGCCACACTGCAAACACACACAGACACCAGTGCTCATCCTCTGCCAGGCTGTCCTGACTGGTGAGCTGGCAGGTATCCGCCCTTAGCCCTGTCTTAGACCAACTTGGGGTTTGCCTGCTCCCTCCCTGGGCAGCAGAAAAGGTGGTGCCTCGGGGTGGGGGGGAATCTCCCAGTGTGGGGTGGAGCATTCGGGGGCTGGCTGACTACAGCAGACGGGCTTGCGGGTTGGCTTTATAGGGCCAGACATGAAAGGCTGCTTGATAGCAAAGATTCCACAGCCAACCTATCAGTTCAGCCTCCCGAGGTAGATCAGTGGAGCTCCACACAGTTTGATGGCTCTAGTGTCCTTTGCCAAAGGTTCTCCTGCTCCATCTCCTTATTCTGTTCTACACTGCAATGCTGCAGCCTTCTACCCCAGACACAGCTGCATTTCAGCAGTGCAGCTTGCAAATACTTTGACTCTGTATGTGTATGGACATACATTACAGCCATTCAAGGAACACATAGTGGGGAAGTTATGTCTGACAGAGGAGGCTTCCAAGCTAACAGCAGCTGGCAGAGGTGGGTTTTCCCCCCTCCACTGACATCAATTTGTAATAATTTTGCTAATCTCAGTCAATCAAAAAGGCTTAAGGTTTGTTTGGCAGGGTGGCCGTGGAGGATACCAATCAGGGCAGAAATTTGAGGGCTCTGAACTTTTGGGGCTAGTAGCCCATGGGACAGTTCAGAACAATTTACAATGTTCGATTACCATCAACGTGCTTAGATTACCCACATAAAGCAGAGATTAAGAGGGGAAGTGAACCTTAGCTACAGAGTATTCAACTCTAAATCAGTTCAGAGCTGGCTCTGGAAAGTGGCCAGGCAAAGCATGCCATTTGAGGCTTTCCTGGCTTCCAATTTCACAAGGAGAGAACCTCGTGAAAGTGCAACATCGAAAATTCCCCAGCCTGAGCTGGAGTCAGCGAGCCCAGGGCATGAAGCAGCCAGGCAGCCACCATATAACACAAGCAATGGACAAGCCTTCCAACAACTACAAGAAGCTCTGCACCCCAGCTGTCTCCACAAATACTTGGCATTGCAAGAGCAACTGGGCCGTCTGCCCCAATCAGGAATGGAAGGGAGTTAGCCAGATTACAAGGAGGAGAATGGCCTGTATTCAGGGCTGGAGACAATGGGCTTTAGAACTGGAGGGAAGGAGAAAGGTTTGAGAATAAAGATAAGCTTTCCCTCCCTCTTGCAATACTGCTGAATGTGGAGGAGAGGAGAGGGTTAAACCGCTGCGAACTGTTAAAGCAGGATGTCTGTTCAGAACCCACAGAGGTCACAGCTTCCGCAAGGCCCAGGGTAGGTAGGCTGCAAACGCTGTTCTGCTTGGGGGGCTCCCAAGCTGCCCAGCAGAACACCCTCCCCTGTCTCACAGTCCCTGCAGCAGGCTGGGGTGTGGAAGCAGTTGGGTAACCACCAGCACCCCTCTGCAGTGATTCGAGGGCTTTGGCTGGAAGAACCATTTCCTGAGGTCTGGGCGCCTGGCCGGGTCTGTGCACTTGGACTGGTCAGCGTGCGTGACCTGCACCTCTCACCGGAAGGGTCTGAGAGCAGGGCCTTCGGTCACAGGGAAAACCATCAATAAAGCTCTCTGGGGAATGAACAAGGTAGCCAGAGACCATTTAGGGAGACACCTCTGTCCCTACCCCACCCCACCCCCCACATACCTCCTTTCTACACAGTACCGAGCCCCGGAAAGCCACCCTGAATTCCTGCCGGCCCACTGCACACCCGAGTCTCTGGCAGGCAGCAGGGGAGGGGGTGAGGAACATGCCGTGTATGGCTTAGCACATGGCCCAGGGATAGCAACCACACAGATCGAGGCTCTATTCCCACTGTCATTGCCCATTTGGGGGGAGGGATAGCTCAGTGGTTTGAGCATTGGCCTGCTAAACCCAGGGGTGTGAGTTCAATCCTTGAGGGGGCCATTTAGGGATCTGGGGTAAAAATCTGTCAGGGGATTGGTCCTGCTTTGAGCAGGGGGTTGGACTAGATACCTCCTGAGGTCCCTTCCGACCCTGATATTCTATGAGTCTATGATCTCAGGAGAGTCACATCCGTCAGTGCCTCTGTTTCCCCATCTGTAAAACAGGGCTAGGAACACTGACTTTTCTCTCTGGGGCACTGGGAGGAGAAACTCTGCAGGAGGCAGTCAGCCATGGGAGCCAGAGAGATTTATACTCCAGCTCCAGAGGCAGAGGAGCTGGTCACAGAAGCACCAGGGGCCAAGGGCACAGGGGTGCCCAGACTGCAAATGGCCAGTGAGAAGGGGCCCTGAACATCCAACCAAACCCCTCTCACCAGGTGGGAAGGGCACCAGAGCTAGAGGGGATGGGAAACGCTCCTGGCTCTCTGTTCACCACTACACACCTGGGCACACAAACACAGGCATGCAGGATACACGGCAACATGCAAAGCCACATGATGACATCCTGCCTGAAAGGAAACCAGGGTCAGCCTGAGCTAGAGAGCAACATAACACAGGCCACACCTCCCCCCTCCCCCAGCCGAGCCAGGAACGGGGAAGGCTTGCAGACTCATTTGCATGGTTATTGGGGTGGGGGAGGCAGAGAAAACCAGTCCATTTGGGGATCTGATCCTAGGTGGTGTAGAGCCTTATAGATGTGGGTGCTCAGCAGCTTTCTGCTCAGGAGGGCACAGCCCTCAGCAAATGGTCCATCTCCTGGGCCGGGTGATGCTCTGTGCCAGGGGAGTCTGGGCACCCCCAACAGCAGGAACAGAACACTGCTGTTCTCAGGAGCCAGGGGAGGCAGAAGGGGCATCAAGACAGACAGTTACATCTGGGGGGCGCCAGCTTTGTTAGATTCCAGGGACCCGGCCTGCATCCATTCTATCAGGCTCCTGGCCCCGGCCACAGAGCAAGGTGCAGCATGTTTTGTTACTCCAAGAGCAGGAACATGAACCCACCACGGGCCAGCAGTGGCAGACATCTCCCTGGCCTTTGTGGGGGCCTAGTCATGGCTAAACGCCAGCTCTCTGCTTCCCAGCCCAGCCATGGGTGAGGGCAGGGGTCCCCAATGCAGTGCCCGCGGGCAGGCACCCGCGTCCTGGCCGGCAGTGGAGCACCCGCCGAAATGCTGCCGAATTTCTGCAGCATTTCGGCAGCGACGCCTCTCGATGATGGCGCTTGCCGCCGACAAGAAATGCTGCAGAAATTCGGCAGCATTTCGGCGGGTGCTCCACCACTGCCACGTTCCTTCATCTGGCGCCCGCCAGGCGAAAAGGTTGGGGACCACTGGGTTAGGGATTCCAACCGGCTGAGCCAAACCCCAGGGCTGGCTACTGGAGCAGGAAACAGACTAGCACGCGGGGCTACTGCGGTGGACAAACAGCAGAAGCTTCCCCAGGGCTCAGCTCTCCAGCGACCTATCTTGGATCACAGGCACGGCAAGCAGGCCAGGCCCAGCCTTTGCCAGCAGGACTGACTCTGGCTGGTGCCCGCCTAGAGCTCTTCCTGAAGCCAGAGGAGTTCAGATGCCTATATCCCCTTGAGCCCATTCCAACTGCATGGTGCTCAGGCAGCTCCCCTGCGCTCCCCAAAGGCAGCAAGCACACTCCCAGAGAGCAGCTACCCGCCCTCTGGGCCCTGGTGGGTATTTTCCACACTCCCAGAGAGCAGCTACCCGCCCTCTGGGCCCTGGTGGGTATTTTCCACACTCCCAGAGAGCAGCTACCCGCCCTCTGGGCCCTGGTGGGTATTTTCCACACTCCCAGAGAGCAGCTACCCGCCCTCTGGGCCCTGGTGGGTATTTTCCACACTCCCAGAGAGCAGCTACCCGCCCTCTGGGCCCTGGTGGATATTTTCCACACTCCCAGAGAGCAGCTACCCGCCCTCTGGGCCCTGGTGGGTATTTTCCACACTCCCAGAGATCTCCAGTCAGTTTAAACTGCCAGCCCGAACTACGCTGTAGATTACACTGACAACCGCTTATGGAAAATTCACCTGCCTTGCGCCCTCCTCCCCCATGCTTTAAACAGACTTCCCAGAGAGGAAGGATCCGCCCAGCCGTATGGAATGAGACTCTCCCTCCTCACTCCAGCCCTGGAAACTCAGATACAGGGACCACAGCAGGCTCCCAGCTCCTCCCTACACCCCACCACGAGCACCGAGGCAGCTGGCTATGCCCCAGTCACTCAGCCCTGCCATGTAAGCCCCAAAGTCGCCCCATTCCCATCAGGCCCCCTGGGATACAGGAGAGGCAGTAGAGTGCCTTGCCACCTCTCCGCCCTCCACGCAAACCCCATCCCATCCACAGCTGCTTTCTGACCCAGAGGAGGACATGAGGAGCGCGGCATCCAGGGGCCACCAGCCCCACATGGATTCTCTGCCAGCAGAACAGCAGGCACTGGGCTCAGTGCAGCAGCTCAGACAACATGGGAGAAGCCTGACTGGGGAGCACTGAAAAGGAATGTCCCAGAGGGGCCAGGCTCCCACGGGCTGGGGCAGAGTCCAAACCCCAGGCACCCGCCTTGTGGTGCACAGGACATGACCTAGTGGCTAGAGCACCAGACTGGGACTCTGCCACTGACCTGATGGGTGACGTTAGGCACATCACCACCTCCAGGGGGCCGGGGAAAATAGTGAGATCCAGTGCTGTGCTCAGCCACATCCCCACCTCCCAGGTCCCCCCCACACCGAGAGAGGCACTGTGTGCCAAGCCTCTCCTGCTTGGTCGTCCCACCTCACCCACCATCTCAGCTGACCAATGCGGCTGTCACAGCAACGGGAATGGAATGGACAAGGAGTTCGCGAGAGAACAGGCTTCCCTCAGCGCAGACCCAGAGATGAAGAGACAAGGCCAAAGGTGCAGGGAAGGGACACCAGGCGCACTTCAGTGGGGCTTCAGCCACAGACCCAAAGCGCTTTCCTCAGCTCAACAAGCAGATCAGGACATGGAGGCACAGGTTGGGGAAGCGACTTGCCAAAGGCTTCAGCAGGTCCGCGTTGTGACGTTGGCAGTGGATACCAGCACGCTGAAAGGCCAGGTCTCCCAAACTCCAGGATAGTGTATGAGCCACTAGGTCGCCTTAAGAGTGGGGAAAATATAGTCAGTCAACTTCCCCCACAGCGAGGCAGGAGCCCTGGCCAGAAGCCATGTGCTGGGCAAGCCAAGCTCGTACAGAGGCTGGGAGGAGGCACAGTGCTGGTGCCAGTGCTGATTGGAGTCTCTTGGTAGACAGAGAAGGGAACAAGCCTGGTCCAAGGATGAAACGGCAGCTCACTAGAAGGGGAAATTCCTGCAGAGCTGATTTCCTTCCACCCCTGCTCTGCCTGCTGGGGGTATGTCAGTTACCTGGGGTGACAACGCAGCCTGCTTCTGGAATACAGCTACCCCCCGGATCAACTCCTGAACCCAGTGACACCTTCCCCCTGGAGCTGCTTAGTGTTTAGCTACATCCAAGAGCCCTCTGCCCTACTTTGGTACTTGCAGGGAATCCTCCCAACGTTCGGGGGAGATTCCTAGACAGCCTGGATCAGAGACTGAGTGAGGACGAGGAGGAATAAAGCATGCTCACCCCTTGCACCAGGTGCGGTGACAAAACGGGACATTCCCCAGCTGGCTGTCATGTAACCCAAGGGACCGTCTCCTCGAGACACACGCAGCTGAGTCGCGCTGGAAATAGCCAGCTTCAGATAGATTCATTCCAGTTTCCCTTTGCGCTGCTCGCTTAGCATTTCCAGCCACCCACCGGACCCCTCGGCACACACCTGGAGGAGGCAGGAAGTTGCCGCAGCAGAGGAGAGCGCAGGACGCTGGGTGGAGATGAAGAGCAGATTAGAGCATGCCCAGCTAAGACAGAGGCACAAGACTGAAGAGATGGGGCTAGCACGACACAGCTGTTCCCCAATTATGGGCTGAGATGACAGGCTTTACTGGACATTTCAACCACCCACCAAGTACCTCTCTCGGGACTGGAGGAGGAGCCTATTTCTAGCCCAAGGTCTGGACACCGAAAGAGAGAGTCAGGCTCAGACTCATACAGCGCAGAACGCTGCCTGTCAAATTTGCTTGGTCTGTGATAGGCTGGCCAAAAGAGTCCCGCTGTGACCCACCATATCCCACGATCCTTTGGGGCACTTGGATTATGGGATGACTTTGGGCCAACTGGTGGGAGGCAGATCGCTGTTGCTGTGTGGGTGTCCCTCCCCGCTCAGCCAGCCCAGTGCTCATCTCCAGAGCAGCACTGACCCAGCAGCTCACCCTCCATCCAGAGCAGAGCCCCGCTGCTCTTGGACCAAGGCAGGACAGAAGGGCAGACGGCCAGGCTCACTGCTTCACCCGGCACATAGCGTGCACAGCGCATAGTAAAACTCAGCCAGTTGCACTGGCTGAAGACCATACACTCCTTCCCAACCCAAATGACACAGCCAACAAGCCAGGAACCCCACGGCCACTGCCCAGCTGGCCTGGGCACAGCAGAATGCTATGCCCCAACGGGGCTGCCAGAGGGAAGGAGGTGCCTGAACGCCAGCCTGACTGCACAACTAGCTTAG
The DNA here is from genome assembly GCF_016161935.1 of Mauremys reevesii. Lineage (NCBI taxonomy): Eukaryota > Metazoa > Chordata > Testudines > Geoemydidae > Mauremys > Mauremys reevesii. The sequence goes on from NC_052638.1 coordinate 1,872,685, forward strand.
CCCTGCACGTGTGAGTGGCCTTCCTAGACCACGCACAGAGCTCAGGGAAGGCAGGGGTGCAGCGCCCCCTGCGCCCAGCAGAGCACCCGCCTTGAAGGCTGCTGCTGGGACACGCTCAGCACAGACCATTTCCCTTCCAAGTCGCAGCACATGCCCAGCTGAGGTCTCGCCCTGTGTAAAGCCTGTCTGGCTATGCTTTTGCTGTGCCATGGGAGGTACTTATCTGGTCCCCAGCACCACAGTATTTCAACCTCTATCCTCGCCACTCCCCTGGGGGGCACAGCACTGCTGTCAGCTCCAGCTGGCAGGGTGGGAAAACCAAGGCACAGAGAGGCTAAGTGACTTGCCCAAGTTCACTCAGGCAATCTGTGGCCCAGCAGGGAAACGAACGCAGGTCTCCCAAGTCCCATGCTGGTATCCTAACCACTGGACCATCCTTTGTTGCCTCCCCGCATGTGGCTGCACCAATTTTGTTCCAACTTTTCAGAACAGGTGACCTTTGGGCAGAGACCAAGGCAGGATGTTGTCCTGTCTGAAAGGGAGCGGATGTGAGCAACTGGAGATAGGGACTTAGAATGGAAATGCTCATGTAACCTCAACTGTCACTACCAGCTTCCTCTAGAGAGACGCCAGGAAGAGCCAGCTGGTTCTAAGAACTGCCTGCCATTCTCCCCCTAGCTGCTCCTCCCCTCTCCAGGTGTGTGCTGCTGCTGCTGGGGGCTCTGGCAGGAGAGGGACACTCCTACACTGCCTGAGGGAGCTGGAGCTAGGAGCTCTAAGTGAGGAAAGGTGCCCAGGAGATGGAGGCGCTCTTTATTCAGAGCAGGCACTGAGGGGCAATAGCATGCACACTGCACCCCCACACACAAGGAGCATGCTGTGCCCCCATCCTAACGGGACCAGCTCGGGGGAGTTCGCTTTCCAGGGCACATTCAATCCTCAGACCTCTGCTCAGCCCGTCACCAAGGGACCAGCTGCTGTCAGATGAACGCTGCATGTGCCTGTTGCACTCCCAACTGGCCTGGAAAGCCACCCTCCTTTCCCCCAGACTGGGGAGCCAGGGGTCACAGGCTCCATCACCCTGAGCCACCTGCTGCCCGGTCTCCTCCAGCTGAAACTTGGTAGCAGCAAGGACATGGCTTAGAACGCCCCGGGGCAGCCAGCTCCAGCCCCTACCCTCAGGGAGGGGCCGCTGCTCTTCGCCGCCCCGCCCCGGGCTGATGGAGGAGGCATGTCCAGCCCCCCAGCCTCACTCCCGGCTGCTCTAGCCCCCAGCCTGATTGTGTTGTTCACCAAGGCTGCCTTGCCCTTGGAGCTCAGCACACTACTGCTCAACAGGGATTAGCTGGGGCCTCCCTACACCTTCCACCTTCCAGGTGACCTTCAGCATGCTGGAGACCGCTGCCAGCCTCCTTTGTTGCACAGCCAGTGGCACAAGGCAAGCAGGACCCTCTGCCCACCGGGAGTGGGTCACGCAGACCTGGGATCCCCTGCCTCCTGCTAGGGCCGGACCATGCCTCCGGCCAGCGTGCACTGCTTGCTCTCCCGCAGGCACCCACAACAGGAGGCTTTGCTTCCACACCCAGAATAGAAGCAGCAGCAGAGGTGTCTAATGAGCCTCACAGCTGGATGGCTCCCAATTCCCACTGGCAGCTCCCACAGATCTTGCTGTTCTACTTACAGATCAGCTCAATAATCGGCCACCCACAAGCCTCCTGCTAGGCCTCAAATGTTACCTTGCATGCCCCTCCTTGATTTTATCACAGGACCTACCCCAGCCCAGCCCCTGGGCTGCCTTCACCCAGAGGTGGACAATAGCACACAGGGGAAACTGGCAGCAGCTTACTGCCCCAGGATGGGTGGGGGAGACTGGCCTGTGCACATGTTTAGCCTTGGGGGGGGGGGGGGGCAGAGGGAACCCACAGAGATGTCAGGCAGCTGGGACTCTGTGTTCAGAGAGCAGGCTTTCCATCCCTCCCCTGGGCATTAGTAGCACCTCCCCCCTGCCCACAGGCTGCAGTCATCCTGCAGAGCACAGGCACTAGACAGACCATGCCAGCTACTAAGTAACTGGACCCACAGCAGGTGGGGGTTAACCCCCTTCCCTACAGGGGCCCTCGGCCCTGCTGACTGGTTACCTACTTCTCTAGCTACCACCTGGCAAATCAAATCACTTCCTGCAGGGCCGGCTTTAGGCCTATTCCACCAATTCCCCCGAATCAGGCCCCGCGCCCAGTGAGAATCCCTTCCCTGGCTAGAGGCACCTTTTTAATTTTTACTCACCTGGAGGCGCTTCGGGTCTTCATCGGCACTTCGGCGGTGGGTCCTTCGCTTGCTCTGGGTCTTTGGCGGCATTTCCTTCAGTGCTGCCGAAGACCTGGAGCAAGCGAAGGACCCGCCGCTGAAGTGCCGCCGCAGACTCGGAGCACCGCCCAGTGAGTACAAGCCCCACGTGTTTTTTTACGTGTGGGTTTTTTTTTTTGTTTTGTTTTTTTTAAAGTCATCCCTGCAGGGGCCCCCTCGAAACTGTTCGAATTGGGCCCCGCACTTCCTAAAGCCGGCCCTCCCCCCCTCATGTCTGCCTCCCCTGGAAGAGTTTCCTCCTTTCCCATGCCCCTCCCACACCCAGGTCCTAAGATGGGAGCCAGCTACTGGCCTCCCCACCTCTCACCCCATCAGGCCTCTAGCTCCCCTACAGTCTCACACTCCATTCATCAGCTGCCCAGAAAAGCCCAGGGCATCTGCTCTTCACCCCCAAGTCTCCCACTCTGCATCCTTCTTGCACAACTTAACCCTTCCACGTGCTGCAGCATCCAGAATGCTTTGGGAATTGCAATGGCTTTGGGAAGCAGGACTCCAGCGAGCCATGGATCAGAAAAGAAGTGTCACCTGATGGTTTGAGCACAGGCCCGGGAGTCAGGAGTCCTGGGTTCCAATCCTGGCTCTGCCATCAGTCTGCAGTGTTAGCTCAGGCAAGTCTCTTCGCTTCTTGGTGCTCCAGGTGTAAGAGGGGGTTGACAGCACTGACTGCTCCGTAGGTGCTTCAAGCTCCCTTGCAGAAAGGCACTGTAGACATGCAGAGCGCAGCCAGAGCAGGGAGAGAGAATGAAGCAGAAGGATGACCTATAACCAGGGATGCAGCAGGGAAGCTAACAGAAGCAAAGGCTTCTGTACCAGCTGGCACATGGGTGGCCTGGACTGTCCCCCTCCTACCCCCCACCTCCATACCCATTAACCCTTTCCAAGCAGGCAAAGCCAGTACTGTTAGACCAGGGATATTTACACTGCTTCCATTAGCAGAGACACCAAGCCCCTAAGACAGCAATTACCTGTGTTATAAAAGTTAACCACCCCGCCATGCACATCCCCCAAACAGCAGGGCCTGGATCGAGAGCCGATACAGAAGAACAGGCCCAGAATCTCATAGCCCCCGCTCAATGCTCACACCACTACAAGCCAGCTCAGCCACCTCACTACCCCCATGGAGAAACTCAACAAGCCTAAGCTTGGGCTCACAACGCAGAGGGAGGGATAACCAAGTCAGGCTCCGGGGCATTCTGCATGACACTCTCACACTGGAGCCTGCATACTGGGTTGTTTTGTTTGGGGGGGGGGTCCCTGCTTTGTCGCAGTAACAGCACCGTCCCACTCACTTGCTCTGCCCAGTCTGACTCATGGTAGGTGGTGTTCAGGCAACAGCTCTGATCTGCAGCCAGGACAGACCCACCCCTCTGCATCATACTGTGCACTGATAGGGGACAGTGACAGCCTGTTAGTGCTGGTGAAAGTCACTGGTTTGACTGCCCTGGAGACTGATGCCCTCTGCCCACAGAAGAGGTGCAGCAGAGACGCAGCAGGGTAAGCGCCCCCCAACCCCCCACCCCGTTCCCCAGCCCTGACCGGGCAGGCGCAGTTCTAGAGATGGGAACCAGCTGAGCCTCACTCACCCAGGTGGCTCTGCAGATCCAGCACCCACTCCAATGGCAGAGGCCAGCTTGGGAATTAGACCGAGCTCCCCTTCCCCACAGGAACAGCTGTGAGCACTACTGACAGCCACAGGAGGGGCTCTCCACACAACGCTGGGCCCTCGAGAATCCCCCCCCCCCCCCCGCTACACGTAGTCACAACTGGTTTTATGAGCAGCCTCAGCAAGCAGGGGAAATAAGCCTCTGGCCCCACCCAACACCAGAACTGCCTGGAAAAGGTACAGGGAAACCTCCCCCACCCCGCTAACACCTGCTAGCCTCAGACATTCAGGGCCATGGTGGTGGTAGGTGAGCGGTCAATTCCAAACCAGGGCACCATACAGATTTTGCAGGGACATTCCTGGAGTTACTCCCCCTCCTACTGTTGCTGCACCGCCCCCCCCCCCAAGGATCCCAGGCAGCCCCAGCATGGGGTGCAAGCCAAGACAGAGATGCAAATGGTAAGCAACTGGAACAAAAGGCCAAGAACTGTCATGGTGCCCGGCAGCACCTACACTATGCCCCACACACCTTCACCTCGTCTATGCTTACCTGTGTTTTACCCAACACGCTGCCATCTCATTACCTAGGCTGGAGAGCCAAGCTGGTCAGTGGGCTGGGGGCTATACAGCTATGTTGCAGGCAGGGATCTCTACTGGCTCATGCAGCCTCTCTGTATTGCTCCCTCCAGCAAACACTGCCTGCCCAGGGCCCAGTCTGGTACAGTATTGCTAGCTACTGTAAAAAGCACCAAACCTCTGCCGGAGGTGATCGAGGGTGAGGACAGTGGGTGTGACCTGCCCCTCCACTAACCACCTCCAATAGAAGTCAGGCTTCAAAGGCCAAATCCCTCCCAGACTGGAACTGTCAAACTACAGAGAGATTACTTAGAGCCCACAGATTCCCCAGTTCCGCTAATAGATTTCCCACATCACCCTCTGTTCTGACCTCTCCACCCAGCTAATAATCAGAACGACTGCGAGGTTCTCATGCAGTTCCTCTAGCCAGAGAGCTCTCCTCGTGGTTAAGCAGAATTTGAGGAGGAGGCCTCTTGTGGAAGAGGCTTTGAAAATCCAAGGGCTTGCTGCTCTTGGAAAGGTTTGACTCTGCTGTGATGTCATCTCCCCAGTGGCCTGGTCTAGAAACACCGAGCACGCTGCGCTCTGCCCTCAGAGTATTTTTAGGAAGGTTGGAGGATTAAATAGTATCTCTTCTTGCCACATGTTTCATTGGGATGCTCCAACAGCCCCCCCCCCCCACTCATGGGTGCCCCACCGGTCCATAGAGGTGGGCCAGCCAATGAGACAAAATCCAACTTGCTGGCTCTGGATAGCTTCGTGGTGGCTCTTCAAGGAAGTGCCAGACCCCTTCCCCAGGCAGGGCTGCTGTCTGGAGTGCATTCACTAGGCTTTGAATAGAACAAGTTCTGACATGCATTCACCACCGTGCAAAAGGGAGTTTGGCATCTGACACGCCCACTCTGTGCCTTAAGGTTCTGCAAATACTGCTGGTGTAGTTATTTACTTCATGGTACCCAGCCTAAGAGCTCGCCTCCTAATTCGTACCTCGTTAATAGAGTTCCAGAGCAGCCAATGTAAGCGTAGGGACTTTTTTTTTCCTGGGGGGGGGGGGGGGGTGTTAAACCACCCACAAACCACAGCCAAAAAAAGTTGCTTGCAATCTCAACTCCCTCCACCACCAGCAGTGCAGACACAGCGGCCCAACTGGTTCAGAAACCTGGCCAGCACTCAGCTGAGCAATTGCCCCAACCCACCACCTCTTTTATACTCTCGAAGCTCACCTTCCCCAGCAGCTCTGAGTTACTTTTAGCAACATTTCCAGCCTTATAAAACCCAACAAACCCAAGCCTGCACAACGAAGACATGCAAAATCTCATCTGCTCCTATGGAGAGAAAGGCCCAGAAAAGAACAAACAGGAGAAACCTGACAGCTTGTCACCTACATGACACCGATTCTGTAGTGGAAAGAGGCACCAGACAGCAGTGACAACAAGATCAGAGCCAAAGACAGAAGGCTGACATGTTTGCCAGAAGTGCTTAGAAGTCCCTGTTGTATCTGTATATGTAACCGGGGGAGGCTATATGAACAGAGCACCATTTCCCACCCTCCCTGCTGAGCAGAGAGATGCTCTTTGAATGGCTTCTTTCTCTCAATTGTGGAGGATGGAGCTTATTCTATTCTACTGCCCATCACACCAGAGATGTTACTGCTCCACTAGTGCCTCATGCTGCAAGCAAGGCAGGGAAAGGGACACACAATATGAGGCACCATGTACCTTGGTGAAATGACTCAGAAGAAAAAAGTTAGCTAGAGTCAGCAAGGTCTTCTCCTCAAGACAGAACATGTACTTTAAGAAAGCAGAGAGAGTTAGAGTTACAGGATGGGGGACTCTACCTGGGAAGAAGCTACTCTGATCTGGGGCCGTGGTGGATAATCAGCTAATGCAAAGTTGGGAATAGGAATTTCGAGTAGGAGCAGAGAGGCTATTTCACCTCTGTATTTGATGCGGGTGCAACCCCTGCTGGAAACTTGTGTCCAGTTCTGGTGCCCACATTTCAAGAAGGATGTTGATAAACTGGAGATGGGCCAGAGAAGAGCCACGAGAATGATTAAAAGTTTTGAAAACCTACCGCATAGCGAGAGACTCCAGGAGCTCCATTGATTTAGCTGAATGAATGAAGAAGTTTAAGGGGTGACTTGAGCACTAAAATACCTACATGGGAAACAAATCTATAACAGGCTGATCAATCCAGCAGACAAAGGTCTAACATGATCCAATGGCTGGAAGTTGCAGCTAGACAAATTCAGACTGGACAAAGGTGGGTATTTGCCCATAGGAACAATGTACCAAGGGTCATTGGTGGATTCTCCATCACGGATGGCTTTTAAATTGAGACTGTATGTTTTTCTAAAACATCTGCCGTAAGCATTATGGTGGGCCAGGTCTCTGGCCTGTGCTATACAAGAGGTCAAACTAGATGATCACAATGGTCCCTTCTGGCCTTGGAATCTCTGAATTAATGGCAGCAGAAAGCAGGGGACAATCCTCAGGCATTTCATTTTCAAGCCTCTAAAGAGGCCATTTCATTCAGTGCCTTCCACAGCAACGTGGGTCCAGAGGAACAAGCGCATGTTGAGAAAGGAGAGAGGCAAGGATAGTAATATACATGCTGCCATAACTGTAACAGGCTCTAATTTAGAGCCAACTAATGGCAGCAACAGCAAACCTCAATCCAGAGTGGAACTCGGCACTTCATTCCAATCTAACAGCAGAGCAATAGTGTGAAACAAAGAGGGATACATTGCAGTAATACAAGAGAATGAAGGTTGAAGAGAGATTGCCAGGCACTAGTAGAAATTCCACCAGACCTAAGGTCAGGGATGATAGGCCTGGCCTGACCACCCTTTCAGGCGGACCTGCTGCAGGAATGGATCTCCTCAGCCCTATATAGAGGAAGCAATAGTGGATGGGAACCTGGGAGGCAGTGACCATGAGATGGTCGAGTTCAGGATCCTGACACAAGGAAAAAGGGAAAGCAGTAGAACAGAGACCCTGGACTTCAGAAAAGCAGACTTCGACTCCCTCAGGGAACTGATGGGCAAGGTCCCCTGGGAGAATAACATGACGGGGAAAGGAGTCGAGGAAAGCTGGCTGTATTTCAAAGAAACCTTATTGAGGTTGCAGGAACAAACCATCCCGATGTGTAGGAAGAAAAGTAAATATGGCAGGCGACCAGCTTGGCTTAACAGTGAAATCCTTGCTTGTCTTAAACACAAAAGAACAGCTTACAAGAAGTGGAAGATTGGACAAATAACCAGGGAGGAGTATAAAAGTATTGTTCAGGCATGCAGGTGTGAAATCAGGAAGGCCAAATCACACTTGGAGTTGCAGCTAGGAGATGTTAGGAGTAACAAGAAAGGTTTCTTTAGGTATGTTAGCAACAGGAAGAAAGTCAAGGAAAGTGTGGGCCCCTTGCTGAATGAGGCAGGGAACCTAGTGACAGAGGATGTGGAGAAAGCTAGTGTACTCAATGCTTTTTTTACCTCTGTCTTCACAGACAAGGTCAGCTCCCAGACAGCTGCACTCTGCAGCACGGTATGGGGAGGAGGTGACCAGCTCTCTGTGGAGAAAGAAGTAGTTCGGGACTATTTAGGAAAGCTGGACGAGCACAAGTCCATGGGGCCGGATGCGCTGCATCCGAGGGTGCTAAAGGAGTTGGCCGATGAGATTGCAGAGCCATTGGCCATTATCTTTGAAAAATCATGGCGATCGGGGGAGGTCCCGGATGACTGGAAAAAAGCTAATGTAGTGCCCATCTTTAAAAAAGGGAAGAAGGAAGATCCAGGGAACTACAGGCCAGTCAGTCTCACCTCAGTCCCTGGAAAAAATCATGGAACAGGTCCTCAAGGAATCAATCCTGAACCACTTAAAGGAGGGGAAAGTGATCAGGAACAGTCAGCATGGATTCATCAAGGGCAAGTCATACCTGACTAACCTAATTGCCTTCTATGACGAGATAACCGGCTCTGTGGATGAGGGGAAAGCAGTGGATGTACTATTTCTGGATTTTAGCAAAGCTTTTGATACAGTCTCCCACAGTATTCTTGCCAGCAAGTTAAAGAAGTCTGGGCTGGATGAATGGACGGTGGATAGAAAACTGGCTAGATGGTCGGGCTCAACGGGTAGTGATCAATGGTTCCATGTCTAGTTGGCAGCCAGTATCAAGTGGAGTGCCCCAAGGGTCGGAGCTGGGGCCGGTTTTGTTCAATATCTTCATTAACGATCTGGAGGATGGTGTGGACTGCACCCTTAGCAAGTTTGCAGATGACACTAAACTGGGAGGAGTGGTTGATACGCTGGAGGGTAGGGATAGGATACAGAGGGACCTAGACAAATTAGAGGATTGGGCCAAAAGAAATATGAGGAGTTCAACAAGGACAAGTGCAGAGTCCTGCACTTAGGACGGAAGAATCCCATGCACTGCTACAGACTAGAGACCGAATGGCTGGGTAGCAGTTCTGCAGAAAAGGACCTAGGGGTTACGGTGGACGAAAAGCTGAATATGAGTCAACAGTGTGCCCTTGTTGCCAAGAAGGCTAATGGCATTTTGGGTTGTATAAGTAGGGGCATTTCCAGCAGATCGAGGGATGTGATCATTCCCCTCTACTCAGCACTGGTGAGGCCTCATTTGGAGTACTGTGTCCAGTTTTGGGCCCCACACTACAAGAAGGATGTGGATAAATTGGAGAGAGTCCAGCGGAGGGCAACAAAAATGATTAGGGGGCTGGAGCACATGACTTATGAGGAGAGGCTGAGGGAACTGGGATTGTTTAGTCTGCAGAAGAGAAGAATGAGGGGGTATTTGATAGCTGCTTTCAACTACCTGAAAGGGGGTTCCAAAGAGGATGGATCTAGACTGTTCTCAGTGGTAGAAGATGACAGAACAAGGAGTAATGGTCTCAAGTTGCAGAGGGGGAGGTTTAGGTTGGATATTAGGAAAAACTTTTTCACTAGTAGGGTGGTGAAGCACTGAAATGGGTTACCTAGGGAGGTAGTGGAATCTCCTTCCTTAGAGGTTTTTAAGGTCAGGCTTGACAAAGCCCTGGCTGGGATGATTTAGTTGGGTTTGGTCCTGCTTTGAGCAGGGGGTTGGACTAGATGACCTCCTGAGGTCCCTTCCAACCCTGAGATTCTATGATTCTATGAACAAGTCACTTCAGAAGGCATTTCAGTGGAGCTCAAGAAGAAATGCTGACTGCCAACTGTACTGTAAGCACTAAATACCCCAGCTGGCACATGCATGTCTGAAGGACACTGCTGTTGTTCTCAGGGCACGTTGTTACTGCTCTTATCCAGGAGTTGCCACAAGCCTCCCTGCTGTCCACACCCAAAACCCTCTCTCCTGAGTTAGGTGATTCTTTCAACCCAGGCTGGAATTTGTCCACTTTGCAGCAAGGATGCAAGCTAAATCACTCGAGTGCAGATAGTCCTCCCATGTCTTCCCACCATTATCTCCCTCCCTCCACCGTGTGCCCACAAGAGCAGAGGAGTTTTCCCAGCAAATTGTGGGAGAGAATCCAAACGGTCCAGCTGACTGCTGGGACATGGCCCCTGCAGCGCTAGTGGGAGTGTGGCACCAGAGAGGATGCGGCAATTTGGACAGGGCTTTGCAGTGTGGCGGCTAACTCTCCTGGAGCTAACTCTGCAGTGAAGACATCCCTGCGAGGTGAGCTAAGCACAACAGCCAATGGCAGCCAGATACAGCAGTGGGCAAGGCCAACCCAGGAGATGCAGCAGATGGTTCTAACAGCAGCTGAAGATGGATCTAGTATTAGCCAGAGGTGCTTCACATTCGCTGTGAATCATTTGCTAGTAAAGCATATGCCCTGAAGGGCTAAGTGTAACCCGATGCCGGATACTAACAATTCACCCCTTTCTGATACCATGCTAAGTTACTCCTAAGATTCCAAGCCAGCTCCTTCCCCTCCCCGCAAACTAGACCAGTGCTAAACACACCAGTTACAAGCAATCTGCTTTTGCTGTTTGTAGAGATCATTCCTTTAGAAGAGGCACGTATCCAAAGGAGTCCACAGGGTGCTGTGACAGCTATCGAAAGCATGTGCACCTGCTGGCTGCTCTCCTATCCACAGTGTCCCTACCGCCTCCTGGAGCAGCTGTGCCATCATACGCACGATTAGCAGAGTGAGAGACCTAGCACTGGGTTGAACAAAAGCCTCCCCAGGCACCATACAACCCGTTGCCGCTGAACATTTAACACAACCTGCGCTAACCCTCGCAGCTGTGGAGCTATTCAAGGCTGCACAGAATCTCTTCTGTCAGGTAAAAAAAGAAATGCTCCTGAAGTTTCCAGCTTTTTCCACTGAGCCCAGAACTTTCATGCCGTGGCCTGCTCCTGACAGAGACCTGGTTGCTTTGGGGTATGGTGGGATCAAAGCGCAGCGGAGAGCAGAGCGGACTGGGCAGTGTGGGTTCTACTCCGGAAGGACAGCCCACCTGTGGGGAGTGACGTATCTCCATCTTTGCAAAGCACTTCCGTCTACGGCTGCCAAGTGCTCTGATCTTCCAGAGGCAGCAGCAGATCAATGGAGTCTGGCTGCCTGGGCTCCAGCTTCCCTTAAGGAAGGGGAAGACGGTGAGCGGGGGGCTTGGGGACCAGAGGGGGGTGTACCTTCCTTTAGCCAATTGTGGCCCTGGGAAGGGAGGCTGACCCCATTCAATGAGACTCTCTGGGCATGGCTTGATCACAGGCTCAGGAGAAGGGGACCCCAGCACAGGCCATACCAGGGGTTTGGCCAGCCCACCCAGAGCCAGTCAGTCCACAGCACTGGCTTTTCCACTGCTTGCACCATTCCTCCTCCCCCAGCCCAGGCTCCAGAGACGGTCATGAGAAGGGCCCAGTAAAGAGGTAAATGGCAGCACAGGCTGAGGAAAGGGACAGGGAGAAGATGGGAGTCATGCACCCCTTCCTCTTTCCCATGCCTCTGTCCCTCTCTTGCCCACTCTGACTCCAAAGCGTGAGGGAGGGAGGTGTCAAGGAGAGCAGCTGTCAGACTTTGGGGCACTTCAGCCAGGACAGTTCTACTCCCAAAAGAAACCTGCATTTGATTGTCATTTTGCACTACAGCTCCCTCGAATTACAGAGACAGGACCTTCTCATCCATGAGCATCCCCGGGACACCATGCAGCCTTGTGGGTAGGAAAGGAGAAGCAGATTTGCCCACCTTTGTTCAGCCTCCACTCTCCTGGATACCTTGGGCAATGCAAAGAGCCCTGCCCAGTGCCCTCCCACTGGGAGCCAAGGGCAATCTAAGTGCAAGCCTTTTTGGAAGCCAGGAGTTCGTGCACAGGGTCTCTGCCCTCCTGAGCCTGGCCCTTCTCCAGAATCTGTTGGGAGAAGAGACTCTGCCAGAGCAGTTTAGGGGAGAACTGGACTCAGCTATGCACAGCTTCAGCGGGGTATTTCTTGCTCTTAAAAGAGCTGCTGGAGTCTCTGAATCTACTGCTCCCAGATGTCTCTACCCAGCTCTGCTGTGTTGGCATGTGCAGGATATTACACCTTAGAATCATAGAATCTCAGGGTTGGAAGGGACCTCAGGAGGTATCTAGTCCAACCCCCTGCTCAAAGCAGGATCCCCCCCAAATTTAAGTGGCCCCATCAAGGACTGAACTCACAACCCTGGGTTTAGCAGGCCAATGCTCAAACCACTGAGCTATACCTCCCCCCTCAACAATTCGATGCAGAGGGTAGCATTTACAGAAGGGATTACTGCCAGCATAGAACTCTGCGGCATCCTTCTAGCAAAACCCAGCACTGCCCAAAGCTTGTGCAGGTCAGCAGCAGTTGACAGTGTTCCTATGCTTTACACTATTATGGCGCAACAGGCTTTGAAACAAGCAGGTCCCTCTCTGTGCCCACACTGATCTGGGGTCTGTCACAGAACCCCTCCTTCTCTCCTAACCTATCCCTGAGCCCCTTAGCAGCCCCAAGAGGAATGGGGACTGACAGGTTGGGTCACACAAACCCCCTTGGGACTGCCACCTGATGTGCTGAGACTACCTCTAAGCCCATTTTCCCTGGCAGCTTGGGACTTCAGAACCCTGCCTGGTTGTGCCAGACATGCTAGCCTGCTACAAACACAGACCCAGGTCAGAACCATGTCCCCCTAAAGCTGCAGGCTTAACCGAAAACAGCTGAAGTGCTCCTGTCTCCTACACCCAGATATCCAGTTCCCAATGGGGTCCAAACCCCAAATAAATCTGTTTTACTCTGTATAAAGCTTATACAGGGTAAACTCAGAAATTGTTCGCCCTCTAGAACACTGATAGAGAGAGATCCACAGCTGTTTGCTCCCTCAGGAATTAATTACCTACTCTGGGACAATTAATAAGCAAAAAGTGATTTTATTAAATATAAAAAATAGTATTTAAGTGGTTCCAAGTAATAACAGACAGAACAAAAGTAAGTTACCAAGCAAAATAAAACAAAACACACAAGTGTAAGCCTACTACAGTAGGAAACTAAACGCAGGTGTAAATCACCCTCAGAGATGTTCCAATAAGCTTCTTTTACAGACTAGACTCCTTCTTAGTCTGGGTCCAGCAATCACTCACCCCCCCGTAATTACTGTCCTTCGTTCCAGTTTCTTTCAGGCATCTCTTTAGGGTGGAGAGGCTCTCTCTTGAGGCAGCTGAAGACAAAATGGCGGGATTTCCAGGGACTTATATAACCCCTCTCCTCCTGTGTAAAATCCCCTCAACAAGATAGAGTTTTGCAGTCACCTGGGCAAGTTACACGTCTATGAATGATTCAGCTTTTTGCAGGCCAACGCCATTGTTTACATGTTAGTTTGAATGTTCCCAGGAAAGCTTAGATGTGGATTGGCATCTCCCAAAGTCCATTGTTAGATAAGTATTCCCAATTAATTGAATAACCCCTTCATACTAAGGGTATGGCTACACTTGCAGCTGTACAGCGCTGGGAGTTAAAGCTGTCTTCGTACAGCTGAGTAGGGAAAGCGCTGCAGTCTGTCCACACTGACAGCTACCAGCGCACTGTCGTGGCCACATTTGCGGCACTTGCAGCAGCATTGGGAGCGGTGCATTATGGGCAGCTATCCCAGCATTCAAGTGGCTGCAACATGCTTTTCAAAAGGGGTGGGGGTGGAGTGTGACAGGGAGCATGGGGGAGAGAGTGTGGATTTTTGGAGCTGACACTGTCAGCAGCTGCCTTGCAACTCTGACCCCCTCCCCACCCCTCTCCCACTCACTGAAAGCAAACAGCTGTTTGTTTGTTTTTTCCTCACAGACCAGATAAGCAGCCACTCTGAAACAGACTCCTCAAGCCCGCTTCCTCCCCACTCCTCAAGCAAACATTAGCTGTGGGCGTTCCAAAGGGAGTCCCCCTGCCTGCCTCTGCTCATTCACAGCAAACAGGAGCTGTATTTGGTTTTTTTGATAAGCAGCTCCTGAGCCCCTAGTTCACAACAAAACAAAGAGAGTAATCTTCACTTAAAAGCATTATGGGAAGCTTCCGGAGGTCAGTCACAGAGTGCTAAGATTATTCCCTGTTTACACTGGCACCCCAGCGCTGCAGCAGCAGCGCTATACTCTTTATTCCTCTTGTGGAAGTGGAGTACAAGCAGCGCTGTTGCCATGGAATTACAGCGCTGTATGTGCCTTGCCAGTGTGGACAGGGAGTGAGTTACAGCGCTATAAAGCCACTAACAGCGCTGCAACTCTCAAGTGTAGCCAAGGCCTATGTTGACCAAATCTGTCTTATGTGCTTCCTACAGCAAACACTTTAAATACAAGCAGAGCCAACGCTCATAACTTCAGATATAAAAAATGATATACATGCATACAAATAGGATGAATATATTCAGTAGATCATAACCTTTGCAAAGATACATTACATGGCATCTCTAGCATAAAACATGAGTGTAAATATGACATAACTGGAATATATTTCTATGAAGCGTTATGGGGTGCAAGGTCACAGGGACCAAGAGTCCATTACATGGGTAATGGAGCTGCCCTTCCTGGAGCTGCTGTTTTACACCTGGTCACTAGCTAGTTATTATTACCGACCACTTGGGTGCCAGAAGCACCTGGATGTCCCAGTGAAGACTGGGCCCTACCAGGTCATGCTGCATGCCAAGCCCGAAGAGCTCACAGTCTGAAAACAAAGGCCAATAATCCCCACTGTCCAGATGGGGAAAATTAAGGCACAGAGGGAGTCTTGTGGCAGAGCCAGGCACCAGAGTCCTCCTCTATCCCAGCCTGGAGCTTTAACTGCAAGGCCACCTACTCCAGCCTTGCCCCTGCTAGCAAGCTAACCCATGTTCACCCAAAGCGGCTGTGAGCAGCAAGCCAGATCCTCAGCTGCAGGCTCCCCGACTTCACTTGAACTGACACCAGTGGAGGACGAGGCCAGAGGGTTAGAGCTACCTGAGGAAAGACAGGATTTCAAAGAGAAGCCACACCTGCAGGCATTTCAGCCCCTCCCTGACACAGGATCTCCTGCCCCCTGCAGGAGACGGCCAGCTGCAGATCTGGCAAACCAAACCACACTTCATTGTCAAAATGTAACAATTCCCACCCTCCCACCACGAGACTCATCTTGCTCACTAAGCTCTTATACTGTTGCCACATGAATAGGGGCTGCAGGATGGATGCTGAAAGACAGACTGGCTTTAAAAATCAAAGCCAATAATTGGTATGGGGGAGGGGGGGGATCTTTAATTCAGGCTCCAGTCCATCAGTCTGGGAGGAAGATGTGTTAATTTAATTAAAAGCCTGGCCTGGACTTTGCCACCTTTCAGACATCCTGCTGTTGCTGGAGAGAAGTTGGATGGGCTGGGGGATGGAGCAAGTTCTTCCCCTGCCCCAGGGAATAGATTTAAAACTTTTATTAAAATTAATGTTAAAAACATATATATTACACAGGTACATATGGTACAGGGCCTAGATTATCCACAATACAAAGTTTGCTTTAAAAAAAGTCATAAGATACATATAGTGCATAATCAGCAACAACAAATGTAGGTGAATAAATTTAACAATACAGTTTAGATATTAGAATCCAAATACTCAGGTACATCACTCATGAGAAGTTATACAGAGATTTGTACTACACAGCACATTTACCCCTGCGGGAAGTGACGAGGATCAGCAGACTAGAAAAAGGGAGGGGATTTCCGCAGCCTTATGCACGTTGGTCCTGGCTGGAGGTCCCTCCCAGCCCCACATTTCTAGGATTCTCATAGCCACTTGCAACTGTAAGCCATGCCACACACATCCCTCCCCCCAGCACAAATGCCTCAGGGTCCTACAGCCCTGACCCACAACACTGCTCATGCTCTGCACACAAAGGTGGCTCTCCATATTCCCCAGATACTCCCCATATTCCCCAGACTGGGTGCATTAGAGAGACAAAGCTCCAAGAGTGAAACCCCACCTCCCCACTGCCATCTCTCTAGGCATTTCCAGGGAATGTGCCTCTCCTCCCATTCCCTGCCCCACGTGGACAGCAGTGCGTCCCAGGGTGCACTCAGCCAGAAGAATCTAATCCCAGACCCAGAGTTCCCTGCCTCTAAAGATTTCAGGGAAGGTGGGAAACATGTCCAAAGAGGAAGTGTGCTTCCCTCCTCTGGGGAACCTCCCAGCATGGAGGTTTATTCGGATACTTCTGCAGCTCAGGGTACAGGTGGGAGAAAGGAGGAAGATGGCGGATTTACACCGCACACATGGAACCTGCATTCACAGCAACGGGGAGCTGGCTGACAAGGCCAAAGGCTCAGTGGGTCCATGCGGGGCTAGCAGGGAGAAGCAGGGTAGGGGAAGGATGTCTGCAGAGAAGAGATCTTCTATCCCACCCTGGTAGTGCATGGAAAATGAACAGTCCATTACTGCCTGAAGGCAGCCTCGTTAGGGAAGTGGTCCTCACGTGGGGCACGGGAGAGGGAAGGCGAGCACACTGTGCCTGAGCTGGTCCATTTAGGGGACTGTCTGGCAAGGTAGGATTAAAATACTGAGGAGCTCACAGCTGAGGACCTATGGCAAGATGCCTTTCAGTGTTTAAAGAGAGAGTGACATAGCATAGGCAGAACATAGGAACTGCCTGATAGGATCAAATCAGCACCCCATCCAGGGTGATATTTAGTACTGGCCACTGTCAGACAGCAGATCTCTCACTGGGAGGTTCAAGGAGACCGGCAGGCCGCTCCAGCACTCAGAAGCAGTCTATTGCTAGCCCCTGCCAGTACCAGGTCTGCTGTAATGCTCAGAAGCGGCTGGGTTTCCATCCCTTACAGCAATCCATCCTAGCTAACATAACTGTGGATTTCACACTTGTTCAAAGCCTAAAGTGCAGTTCCACAAGCTAGTTGTATACTGTGTAAAAATAAAAAAAGATATTTCCTTTTATTCGTTTTTAAAATGGTTTCCTTTCAGCATCCCCTTATTCCATATTATGGGAGGGGATTTTCCACCTCTGTATCACTTGCTATTGTGCACACAATCACCTTCCCTCTTACCCATCTCCTCTCTAAACAAGAGAGTCCAAATCTTAGACTCATAGACTTTAAGGTCAGAAGGGACCATTATGATCATCTAGTCTGACCTCCTGCACAATGCAGGCCACAGAATCTCACCCATCCACTCCTGTAACAAACCCCTAACCTATGTCTGAGTTATTTAAGTCCTCAAATTGTGGTTTGAAGACCTCAAGCTGCAGAGAATCCTCCAGCAAGTGACTCGTGCCCCATGCTGCAGAGAAAGGTGAAAAACCTCCAGGGCCTCGGCCAATCTGCCCCAGAGGAAAATTCCTTCCCGACCCCAAATATGGCGATCAGTTAAACCCTGAGCATGTGGGCAAGACTCACCAGCCAGCACCCAGGAAAGAATTCCCTGTTAGTAACTCAGATCCCAACCCATCTAACATCCCATCACAGACCACTGGGCATACTTACCTGCTGATAATCAAAGATCAATTGCTAAAATTAAATTGCCAAAATTAGGCTATCCCATCATACCATCCCCTCCATAAACTTATCAAGCTTAGTCTTGAAGCCAGATATGTCTTTTGCCCCCACTACTCCCCTTGGAAGGCTGTTCCAGAACTTCACTCCTCTAATGGTTAGAAACCTTCGTCTAATTTCAAGTCTAAACTTCCTAGTGTCCAGTTTATATCCATTTGTTCTTGCGTCCACATTGGTACTAAGCTTAAATAATTCCTCTCCCTCCCTAATATTAATCTTGCTTTATGTGGAAAGTCTTTCAATACTTCCAGTCATTTTCATTGCCTGTTTCAGGGCCCCATTCCTACTGTCAGTTGCTGTATAGGCCTCAGCGTGGCCGTTTTGTTCACATATTGGTTTGATGAGGCCCTGCCAACTCTTTGTGTGTGGTATTTCCAGAAGAATTAAATGGTTCACAGTGCTCTAAATAAAACCAAGATATCATATGCACATTCAATAGTCATGTGGCAGCCTTATGATAACAGATACCAGCATATGCTTGCAAACGAAGAGGGGAATTCAGTAAGGGAAGGTGACAGTTTTGAGTCTGGGGAGTGGATAGAAGAAGAAAAGGAAGAGGGGTTTATTAAAAACAATTTTCAAAAATATGTACTCAGCGTCCTTGTAAGCCTCCTTTCTGGGGTTTGTTTCCCAGTAGCTAACATATTGCTAGGTCTGAAAATACCAAACTACACTCGGTAGAAGCCAGCTATTTGGGGAAGTGGCACAGTAGCGCCAAATCAGCGAGGCTCTGTTGGGCAGCGATGGGAACCTCAAGTGCAATGTGTTTGGGACAGGCTCTGTCTTAGCTCGTGCAATAGGCACACTCAGCTGCCGCTTCATCTCGGAATGAGCAAGAGACCTGAAATTCACCTCCACATCCTCACCCTAAGGCGTGCACACACAAACATGCTGCTGGGCTAGTGTTGCACAAGTGCCCAGAGATGATGAATATATGATCTAAGGCCTTGTCTACACTACCAAGTTTTTGGTTGCCAAAAACTGTCTTTATACCCCCAATACCTGCCCTGATTGCTCTGCTCAGTGTTTTGACCTCTGCTACCCTGCAGGCATGCGCCCTCCCCTTTCAAAGCTCCGGGAAGTATCTGTGTGCTGCTCCCTTTGGGAAAGAAAGAGCAAATCATTGGACTGCTCCTGTTCTGCCCGGCACTAGGAACACAGCAGCGGGGGGGGAGACAGACCCTGTGCTGCTTTGCCATTCCTCCACATGGAGAGCTCACAGAGCTACTCGTAATGCTGCTCTCGGCAGCGGAGGGGGCTGTGGGAGAACTCGGAGAGAATCCCCAGATGTGCAGCAATCAGCTCTTCCTTCCCACAACACTGCACTGTGGGATACATACCCACAGTGCATTGCTCACCCTGTCAAGGATGGTGTCCCCATTGTGAACATGATCTGTTGACAGAGAGAGCAAGTGTGAAAACCCTTTGGATTTTTGTTGTGTCAACTTTTGGGTGTCGACATAAGTTTTGTCAACAAAACTTGGTAGCGTAGACAAGCCCTAAGAGTCAGTCCCACCACAGATGGGAAGCTCAGGTGCATTTATACTGACAGAGCCAGACAAACTGGCTTGTTTTCTCAGATGAGCCAAGTGGCTACACGAGATGAGCGAGGCCAGCCAGCCTGAATGCACAGCATCTCAACAGAATTAAGAGATACCAGTGTAGCAGAAACCACACCAGTTCACACTTACAGATACATTCTGGATGCTCAACCCCCTCCTCCAAAGTTGGATTGTTTAGCAGAAAAACTTCTGGTCCATTTCAACTATGAGATTTTTGGGGGGAAAAAGCACCAAGTGTACTGGGGAAGTGAGGGATGGGGTGGGGGGGGGGAGAAAAAGTAATGAAGCCACAAATGAAAGGGAAAAAAGCAGCAGAAAAATTTGTCTGGCACCCTGTCACCTACACAAAAGGGGATGTTAGAGCAGAGCCACACTGCACACATACACCCCACCCAGACCGACCTTCTCAGCACCATGCTGTGTACCCAATGCTCATGTAATGGGGGTGGTGGTGTAGCAGTTTGCCCTCACGCAGCAAGGTACACACTACCGCAGCCAGCCAGGCTGCAGAAAGCAATGTACAGCTGGCTCTAGCTAACAGGGAAGCGGGTCACACTAGAGTCCTAATTCCACAAGGGGGAGGGAGAGAGCTCAGCCAATTAAGTTTAATTATAGTCTAACCTAACTTTGCATCTCCTTCCTCTGCTGTATCACCAGTTGTCCCTGAAAGGCCGGCAGCCATGCACAAAGAGGCAGCAAACAGCACTCGCCATGTGTCAGCCTCCTTGACTGTGCAGGGAATCCATGGACATTCAGCAAGGAAAGGGAGCATTCTGCTGACCGCTCCTCCGTCATTAACTCTTCTGGTAGCTGCTCCAGTAGGTGCCAGTCTCTCCAAGAGCAGGCTCCCAGTGAGAGACAGTGCATTCACACCACCACAACCAAGCTGGAGCCTTTGCATAGGAAGCAGGCCAGGAGGAGGGAGAGTTACCAAGAAAGACACTAGCAGAAACACACAGGTGGCTTCCAGCATTACAGCCCCAGCAACCCGGCTCCAGAGCTGTGCTACCCATGACGGAGGCCACGTGGGGTCTAGTGCCTAGGACACGGCTCCCGCATTCCAGTCCTGACTGCTCTGAGTGGGAGGGTCACTTCCTCTCACCACACCTCTGCTCCCCGCTCCCCTCCTACACTTGGCCTGTCCAGACTGAGCTCTTTGGGACATGGGCTGTACTGCAGTTGGCACAGGGGGCTCCTATCCTGGCTGAAGCCCAAGTGCATAAATACCACCACGTGGGCCCCAGTTCACCTCCCAATGGGAGCCCATGAGCACAAGCAGAGTCAGGTAGTTGGGGGTCTGACTGGGCAAGCAGTAGCACCAAATTAGACTCAAGCCAGTCACTCAGGCACTGGCTGAGGGCGAGTGCTGGAGGAGCAGGGTGAAGCAGCCCTTGAAGGAAGCAAGGGCAAGAGCGGAAAGCAACTTCCTTCCCAACCCTTCGTCTATTTCAGTAGCCCTGCTGATGGTCCCACAGAAGTCGCATCTGGCCTTTCAAAGCAGAGGGACTGTCACTCTAGCAGTGGCCAAAGGGTGGGCAGGATCCTCCAGACAGGTGATGAGAAGTGCTCTACCCTGCAGGCAAATCGTCTGCAAGCCTCAGCACTTGGGAGGAAGAGAGTTTAGCTAGAGGAGAAGTGAGATTCTTTTAGAAACATGCTACTGAGGCCAGATCTGCTTTGCAGTGAGACATCTGGAGCTGCGGCGGTAAGGAGATGCAGGCAGCTGCATGAAGGTTTATCCTGCAAGGTGCCTAATCACCTGGCTGGTTTGGGGCCAGAGGGCTCAGCGCCTTGCAGGATCCAGCCTTGCCCTGCAGCTTATTCCATCTTCACATGGAAGAGCAGAAGGAGCAGTCAGTCTAGAGGCATGAGCACATACCCAGGTCTCCTGTAAGAGATCACCATGAAGGACAGAGAAGCAGTCTAACATTTTGTGACTATTACCTGCTCCATCTGCCTGGTGATTGTTCATGTGTAGCTGGCCACAGGATTGCACAGGGGTAAGTCCAGCACAAACAGGAAAGCAGTCCACACCTCATTTACTCAATACTTAAAGGGTAATGCAGAGCTCATTCCCTCTGACATTTGTCTCTGACCATGCTGAGTTCAGCAACCTGTCCTAGAACCAGAGGGGAAATCCAGGACAGAAACAACAAACCTTGGGGTGGAAAAAAACCACAGCCCCTGAAACACAGGGGAGTGAGAGGCAGACTGCTGGGGAGCAGGCTGAACCCCACGCCCCAGAGTTGAGATGCCTGGGATAAGCTGGGCCTATCTACGCCTTTGGGAAGACTGGGACGCAAAGAGCCCTTTTCTCTGGTTCTGTTATGTTCCTGCTCAGCGAGGCAAACCCCAAGGGGTGGTCACCCACTTGCAGATCAAGTGTATTGTGGACCAGTCTCTCGCTAGGTCCTTATGACAGTCTGGCAGGCTGTTCAGCCTGGCAGTTATTGGCAATATTCCTGCACCAGTGAGGCTTCTGGTGTCCACGTGATCACCGGCCAGGTAGCGACATCCCTTGGTGAATGCACTTCTTCATTTGCTGATCTTCCACCCTAACATGGCTGTACCAAGCAAGCCGCAGACAGAAGCGGTGCTGATAGAATTGTGCTCCCATGGTCACGACCTCTTTGTGCAGCACTCAGATATCAAAGGATGAGAAGGGTTAATATGAGCTGGGTGTTCCTTGTTTGGCGAAGGCTGGTTTGGGTCACTAACTCAGCGCTGCTCAGAGCTCTCATAGGGAAGACATGCAGGTTGTCAAACCCTGCCAGGTCTGCTAAGCCAACAGTTTGTGCCCAGACACTGCATCACGGGACCGGTCTGAGACTGGGAGAATCAAGGAATTCAACTCCAGGCCAGGGAAAGGCAAGGGGCCCCAATACCTGGAAGGGTGGGCTCAAAAGAGATTGAGGGGTCAAAAGTGGAGCTAGCTCTGGACCATGACAGTTGCAACTCCACTGACACCAGTGCCACCTTGGCTCACCGTACACAGAATCATAGACTTTAAGGTCAGAAGGGACCACTATGATCATCTAGTCTGACCTCCTGCACAACGCAGGCCACAGAATCTCACTCACCCACTCCTGTATCAAACCTGTGTCTGAGCCATTGAAGTCCTCAAATCATGGTTTAAAGGTGCAGAGAACCTTCCAGCAAGTGACCACACTGCAGAGGAAAGCGAAAACCCCTGTCATAAACAGTTAGTTAAGGGTTAAGGTTTTTTTTCGACCTGTAAAGGGTTAACAAGCAGTACCTGTGGACACCTGACCAGAGGACCAATCAGGGACAAGATAATTTCAAATCCCTGTGGAGGGAAGTTTTTTTTCCTGTTCTTTGTTTTTAGAGAGTCTCTCTTGGGAATTAAGGGAGTCCAGACATCTTAATCAAGTCCTCCCAGGGTTCTGCAATAAATTCTTCTATTCAAGCTAGTGAGTATTAGCAAGGAACTAGTATTCTTATACTTTTATTTCTGTATTTGCAATTCTGTGTTTTGCTATAGAATTTCTTTAATTCTGTACTGTTATTGCTTTTACTGAGAAAGAAAGGAGGGGGATTCTCTCCAGAGATTGATAAGTTTAGACCCTGGGTATTGTTCCATCTTGGTACTACAGAGACAGTTACTTTCTTTTTATTCTTTAATAAATCTTTTCTGTTAAGGACTTGGTTGATCTTTCCTTGGGTGAATTCTCAGGGAAAGGGGAGGAGGGAGGAGGACGGCATCCCTCTGTAGTTGGATCCCAGTATCTCTCCTAGGAAAAGGGAGGGGGGAGGAAGCAGGGGGGAATGGTTTATTTCTCCTAGGTGTAAGAACTCCATGGATTTGGGGCTCTTGGGATCCCCAAGGATTTTGGGGAAGGACTGTGTCCCAATACACGTACATTATTGGGTGGTGGCAGCTTTTACCAGATCTAAACTAGGATTTTAGTTTAGGGGAGTCAATGCAGGTCCCCATTTTGGAACCCAACAGCTCTAAGTGGGGGTGAGACCTATGACAACCCCCCAGGGCGGGCTTCTGCCAATCTGCCCTGGAGGAAAATTCCTTCTTGACCCCAAATATGGCAATCAGCTAAACCCTGAGCATGTGGGCAGGACTCACCAGCCAGACACCCATGAAAGAAATTTGCACTGTTAGTATCCTACTCAAAGAGCCAGAGTTACCAGGCAAGAGTTAGTCGAGTGCCAAGAACTCCACCAGACGAGCACCGCTCACTGCCCCAGGGACCAGCCCCTGCTACTCTCCCACGCTCATCACCACAGTATCCACTATCCAGCAGTGAATCAAGCAACATGACCAACATCTGTCCCATGTTTGTTCTCTCCTCCTCACCCCAGAGGAAGAGGCATGTGCAGTGCAGAGTCTTGTTTGGTAGGGTTTGGGGGGTTAACAATACATTGCTCTGTATTTACATTCAAGAAGGCCCATGAAGATGAAAGGCGGCTTGCACTTGGAGTACAAGGTGGTGAGGTTTGCACGGATCACCGAGAAGACTCTTTCAGTGGTGTGGGGATACACAAACATGTGGAAAGAGGGGTGGGGAGTCTCAGCTTTACAGTCATTTGCTTTAAATTTAACGCCATGATGCCACCCCACCACCCGCAGGCTGTGGAGAGAAGCCGCCGCCAACCAGGATGCCCTCCTCTCCACCAAGCTTGGCCAGAACAGTTCTGTCCCTGAAACCAATTTCCAGGCCAACCCTTCTCCCCAAAAAGGACCCCACCCTTAAAGCTTTAACCTTCAAACTGAACAAGTGATACGCAAGTGACAGAAGAGGGAACCAGCCCTCCCAGGACATCACATGCGCCACAGGCACAAGGGCCTCTGCTATTTATTGCTTACAGTTTATTTTAGTATTTTTTTTTTGCTTGCTCCTAAGGGGAGAAAAATAGAAACATCAAGAAGGCTGGGGGAGGGGAGACTCACGATATGTACTCGCATGCGCACACATGGGCATGCTAGTTCTGTAGCAGGGCAGAATGGTAAAGCTCTTTGTGCAGCTGCTCCTCTTTAATAACTTCTCTTCAGAGGCTTTCTGATCCCCATGGCATAACAATGGACTCCTCCCACAAGAAAGGGAAGGGCTAGTCATGTGCTACAGAAAAGGAAGTTGAGGCATAGATGGATTAAGTGACTAGCCCAAGGTTACACAGATAGTCTGTAGCAGAGCCAGGAATCAAACCCCTCCTAGTCCTGTGCCTTAACCACAAGGCCACCCTTCCTCTCGTCACAGGAGAGAGATTTCTAGGACAGCTTGGATATACTTTAGATATTTTGTGGCAGCTGCCTTATTGCAGATTGAGCCAAACTATCAGCTCTGCAATACAATATGTGCTGCTTGTAGACTCCCTTCTCACAGGCTCTCTGCTTTGTTCAAAGGTTGGCTAGGTGTCCAACTGCCCTCTCTGCCTTTGAACATCTCCCCCCTCCCCCGTTTATGGGTGCAATCTGCCACCTACAAGTTCCTCCAAAGCCTGGATCCTGAGGAGTTTAATCCACATGCACCAAGGAGGTGACAGTGCAGTCAGGAAGCTAAGCTAGCAGTTCCTAGACAGGAACTCTGGGGAGCAGCTGGCAGGCAAGTGGGTGGGATTTGGCCCTGGAATTCATGTCCCATGCAGCCCCAGCTCAGAACCTCCAAGGCACGTTGCAGCACTTTGAACTGAGGGAACAGGGCATGCTTTCCTGCAGGGAGGGTAGTGTCAGTTTTCCACTCAGTCCCATTTAGGATTTTCCTTTAATAAGCCCCCAGAGGCTCTTGGAAAACAGGCATTTTACAACAAACGGTTACTGGGAGCACACAGCAGCCAACTGCTAATGTGACCATTCCAATGAGCAGCAAGGCTAAGCGGCGGGGCAGCCGGTGACGGGAAAGGGACTGGATTGACACCAGATAGTCTCACCACCTATTCTGAGTCACAGGTGAGTTTCGGGACTTGCTGGAGCCATGAAACCCTGGCATGATGGGCGGTGTGGACATGTCAGTGGGGGAGGCTGAGCAGCACCTAACAACCAAGTCACTGGAACTCACTCTTTTTTTTAGTCACACCTGCTGAGCACATGAGGATTAGAGTGTGCAGGGGCAGAGCCAACGTCTCTTTCCTGGGCCCTCAGCACCCAGAGATGCTGGCCTGACATTCTCCCCGTCTCCCTGCAGAGCTGTCAAAGCCGCCAGCAGGCAGGAGGCCCAGAGCGCTCACAGGGAGAGGTGTGCTGAACGGCAGCAGGGCGACCAGCTGCCTGCCAGGTGGTTACATCTGTATCTATATTGCAGGGCAGTTGTAGGGAGCCTGGCACCTTCTCACCTTGCTGGTCATCTCTGCTTACTTTGCAGTGCCAGCAGGACAGCCTTCCTTACCTACACACCACGCATGGGAGATTTCACACAAAGCAGGTGTGTTTGAATTGGCTTTGTTGTACTTTCTCCTCCCCGCGTCTCAGCCCAGCACCCAATGCATTTGCACGGACACCTGGACTACTACTTTTGATCATTTGCTAGATTCACCATTAGTACCTTAAGTGGACTGCCAGGGAGTAGAGAGTTTGGTTTTTACTACCAGCCCTTAGGGGAGAAGCCGGCCAGGGCTCAGCAGGAGGAGTGATATACTTAATCTTGGCTTGTTCAAAAGCTATGGTAGAGCCCATCATGGCTAAGGGAGAGCAAAATGGGCCCTATTCTAGCTCAGAACTGCCAGCTCAGCTCAGATGGCAGGATTCTTGCTAGACAGTAGAAGAACACACTGGGTTGGCAGGTACTGGAGGGCTGTGCTCTACCAACACAGAGATTTTGGCTTTGAAAACTTGGCAGAAGGGAGATTGAGATGAGACCTCAGCACAGGGAACCATAAGATGAGTCACTTTTCTCACTATGCCATCCTTTAAAGACTACCGTGCGCACTTCCTGTTTTAGAGGCCAAGCCATTTCACAGCCTGTTACAGTAACCCAGTTTGAACAGTTAACCCTCTGACCAGAAGACAGACGGTGCGAATGTTCCAATGGGTAAGATTTGATCAGGGTCAGGAATCCTCCACCACCAGGACACATGGGTAACTCTGCCCGCTAAGACAAAGCCCATTCTGAAGGAAGGTGCCTCCTCAATCCTCAGATGCAGAAGTCCCCTGCCCTGGTCCAGTGGGCACTTTTGCCTCCAAGCTCGGCTAAGTCTCAGGCTGTGCATTTATTAGAACCCTGGACAGTTACACATGGGATATTGCTACTTTGCTGGCACCCACTGCTCATTCAGGGCCCAATGCTACGGTTGATTCAACCACAGAGATCTGCCACTGATATCAACGGGAGCAGGATCAGTTCCTTAATCCCTGACCATTTGGCAGACGTGCCTCAGGACGAAGGCGACAGTTCACCAGACACACGACGCGGAGCTCAGGATTCTAGCCAGCAATTGTTGGATACAGGTGCCCTCTCCCTGCAGCAGTCTGGCGAATCTGCTCCGTAGGCCAGGAGAGAGGAGGTTGTTTGGAAGAATTCAAAGCAGCAGCAGCAACTGTATAGTCTCAAACCAAACGAGAACGATGGCCATCCCACCTGCACCCTAAGACACATGCTAAGCAGCCACTTGCACACTAGGCTCAGGCTCTCGACCATTCGGCCCAGTGCCATTCCAGATTACACCAACCCTCCGCTTTGAGCAGGGAATAAGCCCAGCTTGCAGTTCCAGCATCACTCCACCAGGCATCGACCCTGGGCTATTCCAGGGAACCATGCCCCCAGGTTCCTAGACCCCCATCACTGGCTTCTGCCCACCTGGGTCTGTCTCCTGGATGATGTCTTCCGTCCCAGCACTAGGCAAGCTAGCCAGTCGTGTCACACTTTACCCAACACACGACTAGTGACTAATGCCATACAGACATGAGCCAGCCGTCCTCCCTCCCTGCCCTGGAGGTGTATTGATGGACATTACTGCCCCCAGACAGGGCACGCTGGCTGGGACAGGTGTTTCTGCTGCTCCTTCTACACACGCTGCATGGTGGTGGGCAGTGAAAGGCCTATGGCTAGAGTTGCCATGGCAACTCCTGACAGCTGTGAACCACTCAGCATCAAGCCTGCAATACGCAAAACAAGTGCCCAAGGGAGGAAATGCTGTTCCCAGACCAATCCGATGGCAGGCACAGAGCAGAGAGCTGGACACCCCCTGGGCTGGTTCCCACCCAACCAGTCCCAAACCAGACACTCCTTGTTTCAGCACCAAGTCGTGGTTATCAGAGCGCACATCCTGTGGGCACGGCTACTGCCAGGTATGGGAATAGCGAGGAATCAACAGTTCCCAACTGCAAGGTAATGGCCCACCACCCATTGTCTCAAGGGTCAGCCAACACAAAGCTTCTCCAAAGCAATGAGACAGCACGTGAGCATGCTCAGAGGACTAGGATTTGCTGAACAGTTCCAGAGAGACTGACGGTAGACCAGAGGGGTGCAGCCACATCTGTCAGGCCCAAAATCAGATGCCCCTCCCTAGCAGTACTTCCCCCTCTTAGCAGCCTTGAGCAGTTGTGTTTAACACGCAGATCACTGTTGTAACGTAAATATCTCAAGGGTCCCAGGAGAACTCAAAGACAGCAGACCACACCATCATCCAGCAGCAGCCTGCACCCATGAGTCCTGCAGCACTGCAGGCCTGAGCATTTAAAACGTGCAACCATTTGAGAGAAGCATCTAACTGCCTGGAATGCTCAAGGAGACACCAGCAAGGTGACCGGGCCCACAATTAAACTGGCACAGGCAGACACACCAGGCTGGGTGGGGGAACTTCCACAGACAGAGCAGAGGGAAGGCGTACCATGCGTGCATTTCAGGGGGTGGAGCAAGTGGGGTTGTGTGGGTGTTTCAGGATCAGGAGGAAAGTGGGAAAATTGGGGCACTTTTAGAGTAGATTCGAATTTGAGGCCCTGGCAGTTTTGTGCTCCTTTAAAAACCCAACCCTGGGCAGAGAGAGCAGCAAGGACTCAGAGCAAGCCAATCAGCCAGGCTGCCATTCACAAAAGCAGAGGAAGCACAAAGGAGTGCTCTAGTGCCACAGACCCTCCCCCCCCCCCCCCCAAAGGCACCCTCTGCAGCCAGGTTATTTACGAGTCTCTCTGTAATTGCTGTGCCTTGGCCCAAGCACCAGCCTGTGAACTGCCACCCAATACAATACAGATCCTATAGACTGACAGCATTTGTGGCTATTTAGTACACCTCTACCCCAATATAACACGAATTTGGATATAACGCGGTAAAGCAGCGCTCCGGGGGGGTGGGGCTGCACACTCCGGCGAATCAAAGCAAGTTCGATATAACGCAGTTTCACCTATAACACGGTAAGATTTTTTGGCTCCCAAGGACAGCATTATACCGGGGTAGAGGTGTATAAGCCCTGAAAGCTCTCCCCACATCGGTATTGTCCTTACTGTGTACTGACAGCCGTGGCGCAGGGGAGATTGACTTTTCTTTGCTTTCTGGGCTGAGCTGGTGCAAAGAGCTGCCCCGCTGCCCTACGGAGGCGGTCCCACTTCAGTGGTGGATGAACTAGTTTCTGTATGTTGTAAGCATGCTTTGCACTTGGGATCCTTCAGGATGAGGGGCATAGGTCAGTGACTGCTTCCCCTAAGCACCCCTCATGGCCTGGGGTGGCTCTATGGAGTCCTGCCTCAATCTCCCCTCAGATCACAAGAGACCTACACAAATCCAACAGGCCTTCTTGGGATCTAGTCTATTAACAGTTCAAAACAATTCAAACCACCCTCAAAGTCCTGCAATAACTCAAGCAAACACCCCTAGGCCTCTCCTATCTGGGGTCCTGCCACAAGCCCCAGCCAAGTCAAAGAGATCAGCAAGCAAACCCCCCCCGCTCAGGCCTCCCCCTTACTTATCCCAGAGGGCCTGACTGGGTCACATGACCTGTTTTCCACACCTGAGGCCCAGTCCACCTGTGAGGAGCCCATCTGCCCTGAACGAGCCAGCCACCCCATGACAAGGGGCTTTACAAAAAGCCAGATTTCACAGAGAAGAAGAATATAAACTGTGCTGGGTTTAATCTGGATGGTCTCTAGGGATCATTGGGGTGTTGAAGTCCAAACTGACAGACACTGCAGGTCTCTCCAGAAAGGTATCTTAAAAAAATAGCTTTAGGTGGGAGAAACTGCAGCGGTAGTTTCCAGTCTCATCTTCCCCCAGTCCCACGCCAAGTACATATCCTTCTATCCATCCCTTGCCTTGGGCCAGCCTCCTCCTACATTGCAAGACAAAACTTGTTGCTTGGTTCAGCCCTCCCAGCGAGGTCAAGGACACTACAGAACTGGGGTCACCCTCAGACAGTTTGAGTAAAGTATTGGCCAGCAGCCAGTTGCTTTCAGATTGCATTTCCCCCCATTACATTTACAGCAGGGAGAGCTTCCATGGCACCTTTCACCCCAGAGTGCTGTACCAACCAGCATACAGCGGCGGCTTCATCTACCCCATCCGGGGAGGAATACAGCACAACAATGCTACACAGCTGTTCATGACAAGCAGCAGAGGGCTTCTCCCCCAAGGTGGATACCATTTCAGCTGGTTCCCCCCTACGGGTGCCAGGGCAAGGGAAGCACCCAGGGAAGCTAAGTGTGTACGGCACACGTGTTACACACACCAGCTGCACAGTCCAGACTATCACTGTTGTGCTCACTCTTCCAAGACTACTTTTATAAGTCAGAAAAGCCCCCTCCACCTCCTGCCACACAGGGGATGTCACGGGGTTGAAGTAGCACCATGCTCTTCTGCAGTGACTTTTCATTTCTAGGGAACTGGGTTCAAACAAGAAGTCCATCCACATCATGCAGCTGCAATGATATTTTAGTTAGTTCCGAGCCCCAGCACCAGGCTAGTGGGCAGTGAAGCATGTCAGGGTTGAGTGCACCGGCAGGCCTGTGCACGGAGCCCAGCACTGGGCTAGCAGGGAGTGCTGTGCACAGGACTGGAGGAGCAAAGTGCGCTGCAGATCAGGATTGGGGGCACAGTGCTAAGTGGAGGAAGCATGCGCAGAGCTGGCCTGCATGCTAGGTCTGGCTCCAGCTCCTTCTGCCTCACTTTCAGGAAAGAGGCAGATTTTACATATATGGGAGATGGAGCCTCTGGCCACTCAAAGAGCAGCACAGGTGCTTTGTAGGAAATCTTGTCCCCTGGCCATCAGTGACGAACGTGATGTTGGACATACCAGCGAGGTGCCAATCTACAGCCAGCACTTCCACAGTACCATAGATACAAGCCTGCTTCTTCCGGATGCAGGGAAAGCATATGTTCCACATGCGCCGGGCAACAGCAACGCAATACGATACGATAGCACCCGATGGAGGGGCGGGATGAGGGACATACATACTCCTCACAGACGTGTCACCTTGCTGGTGCCCCATTCAGATGGCTGTTCTCCTGGGTTGTCAATCCCCAGTCTGCCCACTACACTCCACCATTTGTATTGTGGTTGTACCTCTTCAGTCCAATGGAGCCACACTGGCCAGATTCACACTCTGGCTTTGGAGCAGCACTGCCAGCTGATTTCCTGCCAGCTCTCTCAGCATGGGTAAGGCTGCTGGGAGGTGGCTTAGCTAAGCCTGGTTTTCAGGAGACACCCAGTACTGCAACAGAAGCCTCAGAAGTATGAAGCGCTTCTCCTCCTCCCAGGCAGGCGTGGAGGAGCTGTTCAGGGTCCCGCCTGCGACAGATCCACCAGTCTGAAGGTAGGGAGATGCTGCCTTGGTTAAAAAGCAGCAGCTGGCTGGCTACATAGCCAACGCAATACTTACTTGTAGGGTACGGTTACTGTTATTGTTCAAGCAACACTTGCAGCAGCTAAACCAACACTTTGCACATCTGTCACCAGGATCACTTTGCCCTTCTTTGTAATGGAAATCCCTTGCCGTCTCTCCCCCAAAACTCAGTGCACTGCAGTGCTTCTGCCAGAGCACCAGCCTATGCTCAAAATAAACACAGTCACAGATGCTGCTATTCCAGAGGGCAGAGATCTCACCACAAAACAGTACCTGATAGCAAGAAGCCTTGCTTGGGTCAGATGGCTTATTAGCTGCCTGCTGAATCACTATTAGAACCAATCCTCCAGATACAGCCCTGCCCTGCTGTTCCCATCTTGCCCTCTACAGCAGGGTTTCTCAAACAGGGGTCGCCGCTTGTGTAGGGAAAGCCCCTGGTGGGCTGGGCTGGTGTGTTTACCTGCCCCGTCCGCAGGTCCAGCTGGCCGCAGATTGCTGCTTCGGGCCAATGGGAGGTGCTGGAAGCGGAGCGGGCCAAGGGACGTACTGGCCGCCACTTCCAGCAGCCCCCATTGACCCGGAGCAGCAATCCGTGGCCAGGGCAGGTAAACACACCAGCCTGACCCGCCAGGGGCTTTCCCTACACAAGTGGCGACCCCTGTTTGAGAAACCCTGCTCTACAGCAATCACGGCTTCCTCCTAGGCCATCTTCTCTGTGCTACCTGAGCCCAAACCAAAGGGCCAGGAATCACATGCTGAAGCAGCCGGAGCTGAACAGGGATCAGAGATCCCCTTCCAAGCTTGTTTCGTTGGGTTTAGGATACCATTGTACTGTACCATCTATGGGTAATCTGCACCCTCCTTTTTTTGGGTGCCCAGGTTAGCAAATACCATTGTGTACGAAAATATAAAAAAAAAAAACCACACATACACAGAAGGAAGTATACAATTTAGTCGAAAAAGTGACCTACAAAAAAAAATGGTGAACAGTAACTATTCACAACGAGACAGACAAAAGCTGTAACTCATTGCAAATTGACCAAAGGACAATAGCTTAGAGGCAGAGAGATTAGAGTCAGAAAATAAACTGTGCCCAGATAGCACAGCAATATGGATATTACCTGTTTTTCAGGGCAGCAGGTTGGGAGGATGCACCACACATGGCTGAACTGATGCTCATCGAAGGAGCAAGGGGATTATGCCACTGGACAGCCGTCAAATGAAAAACGAAGGTGGGAGGGAGCTCAGTTTTTCCTAGTGGGGACAGTGCCTCCGGCAACTGGCAAGAGCTACAGAGCAGGGTAGAGTGCTCAGCCTGACCTGATCCCACACAAGTGCCAACTATAATATTAAAGAGTGGCCAAAAGCCAGTCCTGATTCGCACCGACTTTGTCTCCCCACCAGCCAGCATTTATTTAAGGGCTCTGCATCCAGAGCACCTGTGTGTGTTTGGTATTCGTGCCTCTTTCCCATCCTTGGCTAAGGGAAGTGCAGGCACTTTGATGAATGGTTTGAAAGGTTGGGCTAGTTCCTCTGCAGCATACTTCTGAGGAAAAGCTCCATCACTTCCCACAGAGAGACTCCAGCATGAATCACAGACACAGCCCCTCCTCCAGCCTTTAACAACTGCCTTTGTTCTCTCCCCAGAGGCATACCCAAGAGATTGTGCTATATCAGGACTGACCCATGGTCTTTGCTGACAGTAACAAATCCTCAATTTGAAGTGCAAAGATTTGAAAGCAGTCTTGCTTTGGGGATGGCAAGTAACACAAGCAAGGAACAGGGAAACATCCAGACATCGCAAAAGCCAAGGGTGAAATTCACTATAGGTCTTTAGTGCTGTTTATGGTGCAGGAGAAGGGCCCAAGATACACACAGGCATGGAAATGTCTTTGATACCAAGAGCCACAAGAATAAAGCAGGAAATAAAATGCTTTGACATTTCAACACTGACACTCCAGACAGCACAGCCTCCCACAAAGCAGAAGTGACCTCCTCATTACCGAGTCCACACGGCTCCAGCAGAGTGCCACTGGAGTGAGAAGGGTAGGTACAGCACTGGGAGCCACTAGCCAAAGACATATCAGCAACACCCCACACATCCAAGTGTCTTGGAATCAAGCTGGAACAATGCTCAGTTGGCAGTGACTGCTAGCCCAGTACACAAGAGGCAGGGGATGTGGCTGATGTTTCTGTCCATTCACACCAGGACCAATTCCCACCCCGCGCTGATGGGAAGTGGGGAGAATTTCACAGGCACAAATGGTCATGAGGTGCCTAATTCCCACTGGCTGTCCATGGGAGTTAGGCATCTACATCTGTCTCTGGAATTCTCCTCCTAAGCTCCTAGTGCAAAGCAAGCCCTCCCTGACCCTGACCACGGCTCTTGCACATATAACGGCAAACTGGAAATTCAGCGATTAGCTCCTTTATTAACAACACATGGGAATCAATGAGACTAGCCAGAAACAGGGGGCCTCAGACAGCAGGTTGCAGAGCAGCCACGCTTAAGGGCACAAGCCTGCAAAACACAGCAGGTGCCAACAAACAGCTGTTCAACCTGGACATTGGGTCACCATCTGGACTGTCCACAAGCCAGAAGAGACCCCACTGGAGTCACTGCCCCGTTCCAATTCAGTGTGGCCAGTGCATTTGTGTTTGAACATTTAGTGTATTTTAGTACTGCAGAAAATGGGACGAAGTAACAGCCTTAGAGCTCTGGGGCAGGAAGAACTTTGCTATCACACCCCAGACTACAGAGTCCTCACAGCTCTACCAACATCCTGCAGTCCTCACCGGACACCACCCTGCAATCCAGCCCTGTCCCTGCTCCCCTTCTGCACCCACCCAAAGAGTTCTGCCAATTCACTCCCATTTTGCCTCCAAGCTTTTTCTGCTCAGAGAATGGGCACCCCATTGGTTAGAGCAGCACTGGGAGAGGGGCCCAGTGTCTTCTAGAGAGCAGGAAAGACTAGTCTCCCCACTGACCAAAGGCACAGCCGTTAATCCACTAGGGCACTTAGCGATGGCCCCCCACTAGCCCACATGCCAAGCAGCCCATCCCTCTCAAGCTGTACCCAACAGAAGTGCTGCTGCCTTTGCCTATAGGTCCCAGACTGCTGAGAAGGGCTCCCCTTGTTTGAGGCCCACGGCATGCCATAAGAATCAAGCCAGTTAGAAACTGAATTGGGGAGAAGAGCCCAAAAGGGCAAAGAAAGAAAGGGTATTTAGAACGGATGGTCCCCAAGGAAGGCCCTCCAGAAACGCTCCTTTGTTAAACTGTTCCACGCTACGAAACCCCAAGTCTAATCTACCCCAGCCAGCCATGCAAGCCAGGGAGCCAACAAGGCCAGCAGGCTCGTTTTCATTCAGGTCAGTGGCCGCTGACGGAATGAGAGACCCAGCAGGCAGCCACAGTGGGGTGCCGGATCCTTAATGCCACTGCAGAGCTCATTAAACACCCTTAGCCCTGAACAACAATTATCCGGTTTCAGACATAGGCTGCTCTCACCTCACCCCACCGTACCCTTCTCCACTCCCCAGCCATCACTGGTGTCAATACCCTTGTTTGGAGACTCTCAACAAAAATTCACAGGCAGCTCAAGCTTCACACCTCTCGAGAGGGCAGAGTTACCAGATACAGGAACAAATGGCAGGGCAGCAAGAGACCCTGGAGGGCTTCCAGAGAGCGATGAAAAAGCTGGAGCGTGAGGCCACTCACTTGTAAGGGCTGAAACAAAGGGACCACATTACCTCTTTGTAACATGCCACGTGTCGCACAGTAGCTTCACTGTACTCCCAGCTTCCGCAGTCTGGAGTGAATGCAAGCCAGAGCTGGGCATGCACATCTGCGGCTATTGCCAGCACAGAGTGGCTACACAAAGCAGGCTGCTACGAAAGCTTTTCCACACTTCTCCCTCTGCCATGCTCCACAGACAAACCGCCTCTAAAAATAGCTGGCCATTCATTCACCACGCTCCTGCCCTTTCTGTCTGAAGCCAGGTAAGACTGGTTAAGTTGCACATGAAGAATATAATTAAATGCATCTACTCGCCTGGTTGTGCCAACACCTGTTCTTTCATTCCCTACTAAATTCAAGAACAAGCATTGAAATAAGTCCAATATTCTTATGAAACTATGATTACACACTCAAAGCAGTCCTGACAAGGAAGAATTATGGGTGTTGAGTGGGGTAGTGGTTCTCAACCAGGGGCAGTACATGGGGTCTTCCAGCTAGGTACATCAACTCATCTAGATATTTGCCTAGTTTTACAACAGGCTTTCATAAAAAGCACTAGCAAAGTCAGTACAAACTAAAATGTCATAAGACAATGACTTGTTCATACTGCTCTACATACACTATATCAGTGTTTCACAACTTGGAGTCTGCAACCCCCAACAGGGTCATGGGATGGGTTTGGAGAGGGTCACAAATGCAGAGCAGGTGTTAGAGGGTGGTGTTTGTGGGGGAGGGATCGCTCAGTGGTTTGAGCACTGGCCTGCTGAACCCAGGGTTGAGAGTTCAATCCTTGAGGGGGCCACTTAGGAATCTGGGGCAAAAATCAGTACTTGGCCCTGCTAGTGAAGGCAGGGGGCTGGATTCCATAACCTTTCAGGGTCCCTTCCAGTTCTAGGAGATAGGTATATCTCCATATATTATAAGCAGAGCAAATGACTGGGGCCCCCAAAAGCTAAATTACATGCTTCAGCCCCACAGGCAGCAGGGCTCAGACTTTGGCCCGGGGCTGAAATCAGACTCCTGAAAGGGGGACAATAGTCTGGAAAGATTGAGAGTCACTGGAGTGGGGGAAATACAGAATCCAGACTTTGGCATTTTCTGCTACTGGTACTAACCTTGCAACAGAGTAAAGATTTCCATCATTATTCTGAGCTTTTAGAGGACATGTCATTGTGGCCTCACCACAAGTCATGATCTCTAGAGGTGGCAGATAAACAGTTTACGAACCAGTCTCCTGGCTTAACGAAATTCATGCTGCGCTGTGGGACTATCTGCCAGAGTAGAGAGACAGAAAAGAAACCCCAATCATCACACTGTGGGGTTTGCTATTTGTTCCCTATCAGCAACTTCCACAGCAAGCCTGTCTCTGTATGCTCAAACCAGTTCCCAACCCGGCTAACTCAGGCTGGTAGCTATAGAACGTCATCATAAGGCAGAGTCTGGAATGCAAACTTGCCTAGCAATTGTGATGATGTATGAAGCAGAGCAGAACATAGCTCATTCTTCTGGGTCACTAGCAGCAAACCAAAGTGAGGTGGCCCAGGAGAAACCTTGGAAGCAGGTAAGTGCAGAAACAAGGGGATACTCAGAGTCTCCAGTTCAGAGCTCCGCATCAGCCTCTGTACCAGGCCTCCATGTTCCATACTGAGCTCAGTGCTCACAAGCCTGGTCTCCTGTCGAAATGTCTCCTCTGAACACAGGATGCAAAAGAGCGTGTTGGGGGTGGGACAATGCAAGTCACTCAGCAATGCCTGCCTGTGCTCGGCTGGAAGGAACCAAGGTAGCGTCTAGGATTGGGCCTGGCAACAGATCACTGCAAGCTCTCTTGCCAGCACACAGGTGAGCATTGGCACCTCTGCAAGCATTTAAAGGGTTGGCTGCTATGTGAGACAAGAGTTTTTAGCAAGCTGCAACAGGCTTTGGGGTCCCTTTTGGATTAATTAACGAACATGGAAATCCCTCCCTTTCACTGCAGCTCCTTTCAGATCCCCTACAAGTCACCGCGCTCTGCTCAGAGTAGCCCCATATGCCAGCGCTCCCTCAGAAGCACATCACACAGGAGTGTCTGCACAATCAAGTCACACAGGGTACTTCGACACTGCAGCTGCAAGCGAGCGAGCTGCTCAGCTTGGGCAGACAGCCTCGCAGTATAGCCAGCCATGTGCACTGGAGCTCAGACTCAGCTGGGCATGTAGATCCATGCTCAGGCAACTAGCCCAAGATGCCACTGGTGCCACAACATCCACACAGCTATTTTTAGTGTGCTAGCTCAAGCCCTGTCAGTAAGAGTCTGTGTACCTGTGAGTTCAATCCTTGAAGGGGCCATTTAGGGATCTGGGGCAAAAAAAATATCTGTCTGGGGATTGCTCTTGCTCTAAGCAGGGGGTTAAACTAGATGACCTCCTGAGGTCCCTTCCAACTCTGATACTCCATGATTTAGTTAACTGTTAGGGGGAGACAGATAGCTTTGTGGTTTCAGCATTGGCCTGCTAAACCCAGGGTTGTGAGCTCAATCCATGAGGGGGCCACTTAGGGATCTGGGGCAAAATCAGTACTTGGCCCTGCTAGTGAAGGCAGGGGGTCCTTCCAGTTCTATGAGATAGGTATATCTCCATATATTTATACCTTGGCTGGGAGGCTTCTGTACCCAGAGAAAGTGAGCAGCACTTTACACAGCCACTAACACAAGCAGATAATCAGTGGCTCCTGACCAGGATCATCTAGAGATCCTGATGGCTGCTACCTGAACTCCTGCATCTTCCAGTCTGTGCCCAGTGGATGCTGGCTACACAGGTGTCACCCGAGCTCTTGGATTATGGTTACTATCTCAAAATAGTGCAGAAGCAGCAAAGGTCCCAGCAGTCTCCTCTTGACAACATCCACTGCCACTGGTGCCTTGGACACAAGCTATGGCTCAGATGATGCCGAGCATCTTGCACTCCCTCTCTCTCGGCTAGGATCTGGGTGCTCAACACCTCACAGGACAAGCCCTCTGCACTGCAGGCACCAGCACTGGGAAGCTGTCCCGTTTCAAGGGAGGGGAGGGGAGGGGAGGGGAGGACTGGTGTTTCCTTTTAGTGTCACTCCCCCACACTCCACCCCGCAGGAAGCCTGCTAGGCCCCCTCCCACCCCACACTTCAGAGCAGCACAGGAAACCTGCAGGCTCTCTTGCTTTGCCCAAAGGAAGTGGTGTGCAACTGTAGTGTGTTTTTACAGCGGCCAGGCGACCATGACCACTGACTTCCTGCAGCTGCTCCCCATACCCCTGCTTGGCCCTCGAGCCCTGAAGACCTTCCTCTTTTCAGAGAGCCAGTTGGTCAGAAGAATTTGGAGGGGGACAGTGTGAGCAGACTAGCTACAGGCAAGGGACGGGATGGGGTTCACAGCACTGCACACTCCAGGCAGCCCAAGCACAGACTCCAGAGGAGGAAGGAGCAGACAGCCCATGAAACTCCTCCAGGCACATTCCAGAGACTGGGCCTGGTCACTCATGCTCTGGAAATTCCCAGGCACAAGGTCTGACAAACACAAACCGTTCTGACTGGCTCCCAGGCACAGCAGCAGCATGCCAGGGAGTGAGCAAGCTTCCAGAGTTACTTTGGCCCTCCAAAACTGGAGTTAGTGCAAGCCCCAGAAGCACCCGGCAGCAACCCATTCTGGGGCTTCTCTTTGATGATGCAGCCACATCAGCCCAAGAAGACAGCAAAGATACAAGAAAGTATTGCTTCCTGTGTTCCCCATTGCACTCCGATCTGACAACAGAGAAGGGACCCACTGCTTCTGTTCCGTGCTGCACTCTTCCAGACCCAGTCTCCCCGCAGCAAAGGGGCAACTTCTACTGCCACCAACACTTACTGGCATTCGTCTCTTTTGAAGTCACTTTCAAAGAAGAGGAGTATATTAGCAGTTAGAGCAGGGAACTTGAGTCAGGGCTCCTGGGTTCTACTCTCAGCTCAGCCATTACCTGTGCTATTGTGGGCAACCTATTTCACCTCTCCCTTTGCAGCTCCCGCATCTGTTAGACAGGGTTAAATCCTGCTAACCTACCTCACAAGGGAGTTGGGGCCTAATTCTGACAACACTTATATCCGGGTAACTCAAGAGTAAACCCATGGACCCCAGTGGAGTGGCAGACATCTTGCCTGCAGTATTTTAAGGAAAGCCAGTCCTTGGGCTGTCTGTTTTACAATGTTCCTCTAGCCTCTCTTTCATGTGGTTTTCAGCAGGTGAGTTAAGATTGAAGTCTCTTGTGCATTACTCATGAGCCTCTGATCAGAGATGTTGGCTCAAATCCAGTGAGAAAAACTGGTGCATATTTGTTCTAGCAAAGGGGAAAAAAGACCTCACATTGTTTATTGGACACATGTGGAGGCTACCACAAGTTAATGGCGGGTTAATTAGCCCTATCTTGTGGTAGCCCACTTGGCTACTATGGTGCCAAGAGATTTGTTCCCCATCTCAGAGGTATTCATTAAGTGAGCTCTCTACAGCCTGTCTGGTTTGGCACAGAGGAAACAAGATCTGTGGGAAAAGGCACTTTCTTCCAGTATTCAGAGTAGCAGCCGTGTTAGTCTGTATCCACAAAAAGTACAGGAGTACTTGTGGCACCTTAGAGACTAACAAATTTATTTGAGCATAAGCTTTCGTGGGCACTGCATGCATCCGATGAAGTGGGCTATAGCCCACGAAAGCTTATGCTCAAATACATTTGTTAATCTCTATGGTGCCCCAAGTACTCCTGTCCTTCAAGTATTGAAATACATGTTCCCCGTGTAACTGTATTTCCTCCTATTATTTAGTCTCATCTCCTCACTGAAGATGCTTGCGTTTGACTGACTCACAGAGCAATGAATGAGACACACAAACCCTAACAGCACATTAATAAATAAGCGATATGTGAAAAGCCTTTACAGCATTTCCAGGCAGTGGAACATAAACAAAACAAGCCTGGAATAAGTCTACTTCATGGACAGGGAAGAGGGTTGGTCAAATCTCTGGTAAGCATGACTGGAGCGTGTGTGGGGTGGGATGAATATGAAAATCTCTGTATGTAGGGAAAACATGGAATTTAGGAGAGAAACATGAACCAACCAAATCAAATCCAGCAACATGTGAAGTTAGCGCCCTCCTCCTCCTCCGTGGGCTCAGCAAAAAGGCCAAGGGACCATCTCCAGGGCAGCAGCAAGACTTACTGGCCAGCAACACAGAGGAAGCTAGCTCTGCCCTGCCACTCCCAGTGCTGTAAGCTAGTCTGGAAAGAGAAGATTCCGGTCTCCAACACAGATAATCCACTGTGAACTTCACACACCATGTCAGCATCAAGTTAGACACCCTAACAACCGTGCCATCCCTGATCCACACACAAGAGAACTATGGGGGAAGGAAGAGAGTGACAAAGCAGTGCAGCCCAGCCAGCAGGGCTGAGCTGAGAGAAAGGATGCACTAGGACGTGGTTTTGTGGTGGGGCAGAGCTGTTGTAGAGGGAGAATCAAAGGTCTTGACCCACCCCCAAGTACAGTCCCCATGGCCAGGTTGGAGATCAGACCTATAAGCCCCAACAGATAGCTAGCAAGAGTAACAGGCACCATGCTAATGTCTGGGGGACTGTATCTGGGCCACTGTACATTTCCACTAATAAAGATGAATTCCTGGTGGTGACTGCCTCCCGACTTGGAGACACTCTTCTCTAACTTTGGCTGTGGAGGCTGAGGGGGCCAGCAGAGGGAGAGGACGAGTGGTTGTATTTATGTACTGGAGATCTGTACAAGACAACCAAAACAGCTGCATTCTGCGCTTGTCAGCAACTTGCTGACCGGCAAGTCAGAAGGAAGCTCTCTTTCTGTGACTGGGCTGGTTTCAGGTCTTGAGTCAGAGGGTTCAAATGCAGACCATGATCTTGGAATAAGGTCACTCAGCAGCTACGAGAAAGCTCTGGGACCTCAGGCCCCACCACATCCAAGTTCTACTACTACAGCTCATCATCCTATGCCTCCTCTCTAGCTGGAGGGAGCAGGACTAGAGGAAGGATATGCTCTTCCAACACAGACACACACAAGCTGGGACTCTCAGCTTGCCTTCTGAAGAGCCAACCAAAAACAGATACATGTTCCTTTGCAAGACGACTAGAATCGGCAGCTTCCTGGATGTTGGGCTTTCTACCAAACCTGCCACCACCCTGATCTTGGTTTGTCGCCTCCAGACGCCCACTCTCAGATGTGCATAGTGCACATCTGTAGCCCCTCTGTGCAGGGGTGGGAGAAGCAGCAGAGAACCCATTGGTTCACTTTGCAAATACAGGATGGAGACTGTCACAGCAAGAATGGGTTTAAATCGCTCAACTGCTTTTAAGACAACATTTAAGACAACAGTTTAACCACACATAATGTGCGTCCCATCAGAGCTGATGCACAGAAAACTTATGATACTCCTACAAGACACAGCAAACCAAAACACAAATGGCTGGGCATTTCCTGAGATCAGCAGAGGACTATCATATAAAGTGATCTGGCTTTTCAAAGAGCTTCAGACCTTCAAGGACTGGGAACTCTGAGGCTGCTGCTGGTGGACTTTCCAGGTACATTTAGGGTATTTACATCTTGTACAATTTTCACAACCTCCTGTGATGAAGCTGTGCGTGGGGTCAGCATGACATGGATTGAGGTACGCATGCCTAAACAAGGCTGGGGATATGTCAGCCAGCCATGCGTTCCTCATTTTACTGTGGCCCTTCATAATTATATATTAGCACTGGCTTCTGTGAAAAGGCCTAGAGGAGTTATTCCCTGCCATTTGTTCTCCCCAACAAAAAAAAAAAAAAAAAACCAAACAAATCATCCCCTACTCTCTATCTTATGAAGAGACAACATCCTAAAAGCAAATCCACATGTTATCAGACACTTTGTGGCCTCCAATCAAATGAAGCATAAGAAAAGCCATGACCACCAAATAAGACCATGACTTTCCAATCACAGCTCCAGTTAAAAGGACAACTACAGTTAACTGGGGAGCTAGACACCCCACCCCCCACCCCCAAGGAAACCCTCTCAGTAAGCAAAATTCATTTAAGTAAACAATGGAGACTCCTTCCCTAAGGAGAGGACACGCAGTCTGACAGGAAACACTAACCAACCAGGGTGGTTTTATAGAATCATTCTGTCTGCAGTCTCTTCACATCTCTCCTTGGAAGATCTAGAGGCTAAGAGGTAGTATTGTTCCTGTGTCACTGTACCCGAGAAATAGCAGTACAAGAGAGGCAGCTGTTCAGTAAACATAGCTTGTCTCTTCTGAGGAGTATGCAGAGTGCCTAGCACAAGGAGACTCTGATCTCATTTGATGCCTCTTGACACTGCTGCAATATAAATAAGATCCTCAGACAATCAGTTGTGTTCTGCAAGCAGGGAACATCCTCTAAAGGTTCCTCCTTGCAGAAGGAGATTAAAATCTATTCTAACAAAGGACCAAGTGCATTTAGGA
The DNA here is from genome assembly GCF_016161935.1 of Mauremys reevesii. Taxonomy (NCBI): domain Eukaryota; kingdom Metazoa; phylum Chordata; order Testudines; family Geoemydidae; genus Mauremys; species Mauremys reevesii. Next base: position 1,914,743 of record NC_052638.1, read on the forward strand.
CCGAAACGTATGGACTCCGAATGCAGTTCGATGTATCCGGGGCAGCTAGGGATTTTGCCGCCCCAAGCACAGCAGGCAGGCTGCCTTCGGCGGCTTGCCTGCAGGAGGTCCACCAAAGCCGCGGGACCAGTGGACCCTCCGCAGGCAAGCCCCCGGAGGCAGCCTGCCTGCCGCCCTCGCGGCGCTGGCAGAGCGCCCCCCACGACTTGCCACCCCAAGCACACGCTTGGCATGCTGGGGCCTGGAGCCGCCCCTGGATGTATCTACAACTCTCGCTGTTCTCATTCTCAAGTTTCCCTAACAAATGAATGGTATAGTCATCCAAGCCAATATCAAGGCTTCTCTTCATTTACCAATGCTTTGTTGTTTCAGCATTTTACTGTGGCTAATAGGGAGTGGTTTAGCTCCCGGCAGCAGTGGGACTACAGAGGAAGAGGGACTGCAGAGGATGATCTATTGTAGTGTATTGAATTCCCCCCACACACACACCATTCTACCCATGGACAACAAAAGGCTACTGTAGACACATAGCTTGCTTCCCCCTCCCTCAAACTGCTCCTCTACAAAATTCCCCACAGACATGCCTGCACACGGAAGACATGGGAGGTGAATACCAAAAAAGAAAAAAAAAAAATCAGACAAGTTTCCAGAATTATTAGTTTTTTGTGCTTCTGTTTTCTCCTCTTATCAGTGGCACGGGGGCACCACCACATGAAGGGTTATTGACTTAGGCCACACAGTGCAATGCACTTCTTAGAGCAAACCCACAACATCCTACAGGACCCTGAAGCAGACACCAGAGAAACCAAGTGCCTAGGGTTTCACACAGACAGCAAAGCATTTTATATGCAATTTTTAGAGGGCAGTAGTAAACACAATAGTAACAACAATGCGACAGTGATACATATGGCCTAAAATGGAACAACTCAAGGCTATTTGATCTAGACTTTGCTGACGACATCGCTCTTATCAGTGAAGATGCCAACGGACTACAAAAAACATACAAGCCAAGTAAAAAGTAATAGAGAAGATACGTTTGAGATACAACGCAAAGAAATGTAAAGGCATGTTAATAGGGATAGGGACTGAAATCAAAACTGAAGAAGAGAAGGTGGACAATTTTACATATCTTGGAAGTTCTATCAGCCAAGATGGTAATATAGACTTTAAGGTCAGAAGGGACTATTACAATCATCTAGTCTGACCTCCTGCACAATGCAGGCCACAGAATCTCACCCAGCCACTACTGTAACAAACCCCTAACCTATGTCTGAGTTATTGAAGTCCTCAAATCATGGTTTAAAGACCTCAAGGTGCAGAGAATCCTCCAGCAAGTGACCCGTGCCCCATGCTGCAGAAGGCGGCAAAAAACTGCCCTGGAGAAAAATTCCTTCCCGACCCCAAAGATGGTGATCAGTAAAACCCTGAGCATGTGGGCAAGACTCACCAACCAGCACCCAGTAAAGAATTCTCTGTAGTAACTCAGATCCCACCCCATCTAACATCCCATCACAGATCACTGGGCATACTTACCTGCTAATAATCGAAGATCAATACTAGTTCCAAGGAAAGAAGAAGAAGTGGGGAGGCAAATGCTGCATTTGGAAGACTGAAAAACATCCCCCTCAAGACAAAACTGAATGTGTACAAAGCAATTGTTATTGCCATAACATACAGCAGTGAGACATGGCAACTTATGAAGAGACACGCAAAAGCTGGATGCATTTCATCACAAATGTCTGATAAGAATATTGGGAACAACATATAGAGATAGGAAGATGAGTGAAGAAGTCAGAAAAATTACTGGAAAAGGTACCCTCTCACAAATAATCTACAAATGACGACATCAGTGGCTGGGACACGTGCTGAGAATGGAAAAAGAATGCTTACCAAATACTGCCCTTGAATGAAAGCCAGAAAACGCAAGAAGAAAGAGAAGACGACCGCAAGTAACATGAAAACTAACAGTTCTGAATGACATCAAGCACCTCAACCTGAAATATGAAGATTTGGAGAGAAGGGCAGTTGACAGGCAAGGATGGCAAATGTGAGTAAGCACAGCGTGCAGCAAAGCACAGGATGGACTAAGGTCTAAGTAAGAGCACAAACTTTCACTAATTCACACTAACAACTGGGAGACCCAGGAGGTTTTTTTAAATCCATTTTTCAAATTAGCTAGTAAGCGAGAAAACATTTCAAAAGCTCAGATTCTGTCTCTCAGAAAGATACTCTGAGAATGGTACTTAGCTCTAACTGAACTAGTGTCGTCACATACAGAGAATGCTATCAAGAATACTGTAGAATATTCTGTATAATGAAGCCTTAGGAATACAAGGCCTACAGTACCATCTCTGCAATAAAAATCTTTGCTGGGAGGTGCAAATCAGTAAGATTCTACTGCAACAATGATACTTCGAACTTCTGTAGCAGCTTTCAGGAGATCACAAAATGCCTTACAGAAGTATCTTCTTTTTAAAAACAGAGATGGAAACTGAGGCAGACACAGATGATGTGTCTTGCACAATGTCACACGGCAAGGCAGCTAGGAACAGACCCCAGGAGTCCTAACTCCCAATCCTGTGCTCCAGCTACTTGACTTAACCCAGATAATCAGGCAGGCAGTAAACAGCAGTAACTGTGCTTGTGGCACTCTGCAATGTAGGATTTAACTCAGGACACCAGACAGCATCTATCTGAGTGGCTGCAGCAACCCCTATGGATTGGGAGGAGTGGGAAGCAAGTCCTATGAGTCTTGCTTTGTACTCAATTCCCCTCTACGTTTTGCTCCCTAGTCTCAAGCCCCTTTTGAAATGAGGCATTTTCCCAAGATGTACAGAGATTTCCAGAACCATGTCACATAACAAGAACATTTACAATATTCAGGAAGGGGGCGGAGGGAGAGAGAAGTCCCAGACTATTCCAGGAAACAAGACAACATCCCTGAAATGACTTCATAGCAGGGAGGACTCCCACCTCTTCCCCGTCCCAGGTCAGAGACAATCCCACTGCGAGAGCCAGGTTCTTTCCACCCAGCCCAGCCAACGGAATGGTTCAAGAGTGGAGGTCAGGAACGGGGAAGGGAGCTTCTTCCCTCCCCTCAGCCTAGCATATTTCCTGTAGCAGCACCCAACTGGCTCCCTAGCCTAGTCAAGTAGGCCAAAGAAGCCATTTTCTCTTTCTCTCCACTTGCTCGAGGGCATCATGACCATACCAGATAGTTGGATGGGAAACCCCCTTTGGCCTCTTCCTGGCCTTTTATCAGAAGAAATGAGAAATTCCTACTTCTCCTTTACTGAGGTCCTTGTGACCCTCTCTTCTCCTTCCTCTTTTCTGAGGACATCTGGACAATAAGGACTGTAACCAACCCCCTTTCACATACAATACCAAAACCCATTTCAATCCTTCCAAGTCAATGGCTGGAACTGTAGTGAGTTTACAGCAGCCTCAGCCCACTTTTGTCAGTTGCTAGACCCCCACTTGACACTTTTAAAAGGCAGATCAATATCCTTTCTCCAGGGAGCCTCCCCCTTTCTCCTTCCATGAGACAGACCACAAGAATTAATGCCAGCCTCAACTCTTACACCAGGCACTCTGGGGAGCTAAAGGGCAGGCATTGCCCTGAGTCAGTTGTGGCCCATGTGCAGTTCTATAACCCAGCAAACCAGTGGGGACAGGTCCCAGCCACCGATCATCTACCTTGGGGAGAGCCCCTGGGGCCCAACCTCTCCAAATTAAAAAGCGTGGCTGCAATCTGCTCCTTTCCAGGTAACTCCCATGTGCCCCTCGGACCCCCAGTGAGTTCCAGCGGGTCCCCCGTTTCCTTACACAAGCCAGAAAGCCAACTGGATAACCCCCCCACTTCCGGTTTCCATTGCCGAGGCAGGAGGAGACTGGGGAGCCTGCCCCTAGGAAGCCCAATCCCCGAACCCAGCCCGGCCGCGCCCCGCGTCTCCCCGCCGGCCACGGGACTCACCGCTGTGCGCGCTGAACCAGCGGGGCGCGATGTGCAGGGGCAGCGCGTCGGCTAGCGAGGCTCGCGGGCCCAGGTACAGCATCCCGTCTCCATGGCGACCGCCTCCCGTCTCCTGGTAACCATTGCCGTGGGCGTAGGTGGAGTCTGCGCCCGAGCCGCCGCCCGGGGCCCGCTCGGGGTCGCCCGCCGCCCGGGCCGCCGCGGCGTAGAGGCCGAAGGGGACCCCGCCGGCCGCGCTCGGGTCCATGCCCATGCCAGCCACCGAGCTGACGGAGCGGCTGCGCAGCCCCATGGCGCCGCCGCCGGCCCGGTAGTGACCGAAGTGGGGCGCCCCCCCGGGCGGGGGCACGGCGCTGTCGTCGGTGGAGACCCCCGGGAAGGGCCCCCGCGAGCGGGCCGCGGTGCTCTGCTTGCCGCCCATGGGCAGGCCCGGCCCGGCCCGCCGCCGCCCGAACGAGAGCGCTCAGCACCGAGCCCCTACAGACACCCCCGCGGCGGGGGGAAGGGAGGCTGACGAAAAGGGAGAAGGCGGGGACGGCAAACTAGGAATTAAAATTCACCCGCGCCTCCGGCATGTTCCCCCGCCAGGTCCCGAGAGGCCCCCAGCCGCTCAGCCACAGCCGGGGGGAGTGAGGGAGGGTCCGCCCACCTGGCTGCGGGCCGGGGGGAACAGCAGGCCAGGGCCGCCCGCCCGCCTGGCTGGCGGCAGGGCCGGGACTCGGCTAGCAGCCCGCAGAGACGATCTGCGCCCGCTGCTCCACGCCGAGGCGGCAGCGCTGCCGGAGCCCGCAGCGAGGCTGGCTCAGCCTCCGGCCGGCTCAGGCCCGCAGGGGACCTTGTCCATGGAGCGGAGCCTCCCGCCGCTCAGCCTAGCAGCCCGCTCGCCTCCGCCCCGGGCCGTTCTCTCCAGCAGCACCTCGCTGCTGGGGCCAGCGGAGACAATAGAGGCTGCCAGGACGCATGCGCCACGGTTGCTCCGCCCCCGCAGTCTGCATTAACCCCTTCACTGCCAGCCCCCGCACCGCCGGCTGGGCTCCCTCGGCGCAGGGGGGCAGGAGAGGTGGGGGTGGGGGGACCGAGGAGTTAGGTGGGGATTAGCGATGCGCTCTCAGGAAGGCGAGGCCCTACTTTCCCCTGCAGCTGGGAAATGCCCCTGCTTCCAGACCCTACCTGAAAGCTCCCCCCAGGGCTCACACTTCGACTCACCACATCAGTGCTACCAACAAAGGGGAGCATAGACTCATCGCTGTGTGTTGAGGGTGGACAGTGTTATGTGCTGGAAAAGCCGCAAGCCTCTGCTGCTAATTATAATGATGTGTGAAGCGCTGACAGTGTGCTAAGTGTGCTATTATGGTGGAACAGTCGTGGGACCATAGTTAAGGTTGCATCATAGACTTCAGTTTATTATTAATTTCACAGTAATGCCTAGAGCCCTTGGCAGACATAGGGATCCATTGTGCTAGGCACTGTACAGACATATAATACAAGACAGTTTCTGTCCCAAAATGCTTACAACATTCAAACGGGACAAAGCAAAGATTAATATCTACATTTGAAAGTTGGGAAGCTGAAGCAAAAAAACAAATTAGTGGCTTTACTTGTGAGTGGCCTGGTTCACTGACTTCATTAGAACTAGCAAAGAATCCTGTGGCACCTTATAGACTAACAGATGTTTTGCAGCATGAGCTTTCGTGGGTGAATACCCACTTCTTCGGATGCGAAGAAGTGGGTATTCACCCACGAAAGCTCATGCTGCAAAACATCTGTTAGTCTATAAGGTGCCACAGGATTCTTTGCTGCTTCTACAGAACCAGACTAACACGGCTACCCCTCTGATACTTCATTAGAACTGTTGATGTGAGTACATTTATGCACATACACATGCATAACTTTGCAGATTTTTGGAGCAGAGACTGTATTTTGTGTCATGCACACACAGAGCTACCTGTGTCAGGTCTTAATTAATAATAATAATGCATCCAGACCATTGTAAAAATATCCTGTCCTTGTGCACTTCCTCCTCTCTGCTGGAGATTCTAATAGATTTTACTGTAAGGAAGTTTTTCTTGATAGCCAGAAAGTTTCCATTTGAATTCATCCCATTATTACTCTTAGGTCTTATGTTCCTTGAAATAATTCCTCTCCCTTCCTGTCACTTACACCATTCAAGTATTTGTTGATTATTGTCATGTCCTCCCTTTGTCCCTGATTGTGCAATTGTCAGTACGATTCCATGTGACACACAACCAGAAAAAACAACAACAGTGACTTGGTGATTTGATATGGTATGACTGAGTTAAATAGTTTTAAGTTTCTCAGATTCCTTAAGTGCAACAGGGCTATATTGAAAAATTCCCAAATTAGCACTAGTAGGATCATTTTAGAATATTAATACCAAATAATTTTTACAACCTTATTTACTTTGAACTATTTATATTTATTGCTTAGTTTTTGCATTTTACTTGGCTTCCACTATGAAAATAAACTACTCAATTTTAATTTATTTCCTAGTTAGTTTAACTTTCAGGTTCTCATATACTAACATAAATCTTCTGCATTGCAGTTGCAAACGTTGGCCCTAGTCCTGCAAACATTTAAACACATGCTTAACTTTACTATTACAGTAGAATCTCTGAGTTACGAAAACCTCAGGAATTGAAGCTGTTTGTAACTCTGAACAAAATGTTATGTTTGTTCTTTCAAAATTTTACAACTGAACATTTAAACAGCTTTGAAACTTTATTTGCAGAAGACAAATGCTGCTTTTAGCCATATTAATTTAAATCAGTGGTTCTCAAAGTTTTGTACTGGTGACCTCTTTCACATAGCAAGCCTCTGAGTGCAATCCCCTCCCCTTATAAATTAAAAACACTTTTAAATATATTTAATACCATTATAAATGCTGGAGGCAAAGCGGGGTTTGGGGTGGAGTCTGGCAGCTTGTGACCCCGCATGTAATAACCTCGCAACCCCCTGAGGAGTCCCGACCCCCATTTTGAGAACCCCTGATTTAAATTAAATAAGCACAGAAACAGTTTCCTTCCCTTGTCACAATTTTTTTTAACTTAAGTTTAACACAGTACTGTACTGTATTTTTTTTTTTTTTTTGGTGTTGATGTCTGTGCTGCTGCCTGATCATGTACTTCCGGTTCCACATGAGGTGTGTGGTTGACTGCTCAGTTCATAACTCTGGTGTTTGTAACTCTTAGGTTCTACAGTATGAGTAATCCCATTAACCTCAATGGACATACTCATAGTAGTAAAGTTAAACATACACACATAGACATTTACAAGATCAGGGCTGTGAGCAGTTTTATTAATTTTAGTGGGACTACTAATTTAAGCAAAATGAAGCATGCGCCCAAGTGTTTGCAGGATTAGGACCATTGTAAGGTAATGTTGAAATCCAAACACAAAACTATTTTTATTTTTAATTCCATTAAAGCAATTTTGTAAATACCAGCTTTTGTAAATATTTTTAAATATTTTTTCCATACCTAAATTGAGGGCCTAACTTACCAGCCAATATCCTCTTAACCAATGGCAAAATAATAACTAAAAAGGAAAATGTTTACATAAATAAAGAAAACTCCCTTGCTGCTCCTTCCATGAGCTTAGCAAGGGAGTACAGGGCCAGGGGAAGATGATTACACAGACAGCTAGAGGGGAGTGACAACTTGGATTCTGAGTGTGTCTCCCCCAATCAGGGCTGGTGCAAGGATGTTTCGCGCCCTAGGCGAAACTTCCACCGTGCGCCTCCCCCCGCGTGCTCCTGCCCTGAGGCACCCCTCCATACCTCCCCCGCGTGCTCCCGCCCTGAGGCACCCCCCCATGGCAGCTCCCCACCCTCCGCCCTGAGGCACCCCCCCGCCCCAGCTCACCCTGCTCCATCTCCACCCCGAGCACGCCATTGCTGCTTCACTTCTCCCGCCTCCCAGGATTGCGGCGCCAATCGCAAGCCTGGGAGGTGGGAAAAGTGAAGCAGCCATGGCGTGCTCAGGGAGGAGGCGGGGCAGAGCTGAGCTGGGGCAGGGAGTTCCCTTGCATGCCGCCCCCGCCCCTTACTTGCTGCAGGCGGCCCTCCCCGTGCTCCCCTGCCCCAGCTCCCTCTGCCTAAATGCTGGCGGCGACCTGGGAGGCCGCTGCGGTCACTGCTGAAGAAAATGGTGCCCCCCCCCCCAATCCTAGTGTCCTAGGCAGGGGCGGCTCTACAAAGTAGGCTGCCCCAAGCAGCGCGGAGCGCTGCGCCGCCCTTCCCCAGTCCCGCGGCGGGTCCCCTCTTCCCGCGGCTGGGGAGGGCGGCATTTGGCTCCGGTGGAGCTCCCGCCGGCATGCCTGCGGCAGGTCCACCGGAGCCCGGGACGAGCGGACCTGCCGCAGTCATGCCTGCGGGAGCTCAACCGGAGCCGCGGGAAGATGGGACCCGCCGCAGGCATGACTGCGGCAGGTCCGCTCGTCCCGGGCTCCGGTGGACCTGCCGCAGGCATGCCGGCGGGAGCTCCACCGGAGCCAAATGACGCCCTCCCCAGGATGCCGCCCCAAGCGGGCGCTTGGCCCGCTGGTGCCTAGAGCCGCCCCTGGTCCTAGGCGACCGCCTAGGTCACCTAAATGGTTGCACCGGCCCTGCCCCCAATAGTCAGTGTTATTTCTTAAAGCCCCAGCTCCTGGAGTCATGGGATCCCGTGAACGCTCCCTCCCATGAGCGCCCAGGCAGCACAGGCTGGGAGGAAGGAGCCCGGTTGCCCGCCCGCTTTTCCCAGCCCCGCCCTGCGGCACCGGGACTACATCTCCCAGCAGTCCTTGCGCTTCCCGCCGGGTGCGTGCGAAGTTGCGTCTCCAATCCTACTCCCCTCAGCTGTGTCGCGCGGGGCGGCCCAAGATGGCGGCGCGCTGGAGCAGCGAGAATGTGGTGGTGGAGTTCCGAGACTCGCAGGTAACGAGCCCCCGCAGCCTGGGAGAGAGCGCAGGGTCCGTGCGGGGAACTCCCTGCTTTTTTCGGGGGGCAGGGGCCCGCTCCTCTCACCTCCCATTGGCCGAGCGGGGGGCGGGCTCGCCCAGCCTGTGTGTCCCCCTCGCCGCGCTGTGCAGCCCTCGCACCGGGAGGGGCGCCTCTCTCAGCCCCTCCGGGTGGGACGGGCTGCTGTTTCTACAGGGGTCCTTCGCCCAGCGCTGAGTCGCGCACCTTACACGCGTATGGCTGTAATATAGCCACTCTTTGTCGCTGGGAGAGAGCTCTCCTGGCGACAAAATAAAACCACCCCCAGCCAGGGGCGGTAGTTTCATCGACGGGAGAGTGTCTCCCACCACTGAAGTGCTGTCTGCGCTGACACTTTTTGTCGTTAAAACTTTTGTTGTTCAGGGGTTAAAACTTTTGTTGTTCAGGGGTGTGTTTTTCACACCCCTGAACAACAAAAGTTTTAACAACAAAAGTGCCAGTGTAGACAAAACCAGAGCTACCCCTTTTTGCAAAGGTGGAGTAATTAAGTGGACAGGAGAGCTCTCTCCCATCAGCTTAGAGCATCTTCACCAGACATGCTACAATGGCACAGCTCCATCAGTGCCATTGTAGCGCTTCTAGTGTAGACTAGGACCTGGTCTACATTGGGGGGAGGGGATCGATCTAAGATACGTCGACTTCAGCTATGCTAGTCTCATAGCTGAAGTTGCGTATCTTAGATTGAATTAAAATTACTTACTTTGCGTCCTCGCAGTGCTGGATCGACGGCAACGGCTCCCCCGTCAACTTTGCTTCTGCCTCTTGCACTGCTGGAGTTCAGCAGTCGAGAGGAGAGCAATTGGGGATCAATTCATCGTGTCTACGCTGCACGCAATAAATCAATCCCTGATAGATCAATTGCTACCCGCCGATCCAGCTGGTGGTGTAGACGTATCCTAGGTCATAGAAATAATAGAAATGCGAGAGTGGAAGGGACCACAGTAGGTCATCAAGCCCAGCCCCCTGCACTGAGGCAGGACCAAATAAATCAAGACCATAGCTGACAGTTTTGTCCAATCTGTTCTTAAAAATGTCCAATGACAGAGATTCCACAGCCTCTTTAGTTAATTTGGTCCAGTGTTTAACTACCCTGACAGTTAAGAACTTTTTCCTAATGTTTAACTAAATCTCCCTTGCTGCAATTCAAGCCCATTACTTCTTGTTCCATCCTCATTGGCTAAAGAGAACAATTTCTCATCCTCCTCTTTATATCAACCTTTTATATAGTTGAAGGCTGTCATCATGTCTCTGCTCAGTCATCTCTATTCCAAACTAACAAACCCAGTATTTTCAATCTTTCCTCGTAAGTCATGTTTCTAGACCTTTAAATGTTTTTCTAGCTCTCCGGACGTTGTCTGATGTGTCCACATGTTTCTCGAAGTGTGGTGTCCACAACTGAACACAATACTCCAGTTGAGCCCTTATCAGGGCTGCCTAGAATGGAGTAATTGCTACTTGTGTCTTGCTTACAACACTTCTGCTAATACATCCCAGAACAATCACTTTGTTTGTAGCAGTGTTACATTGTTGACTCTCATTCAGTTTGTGATCCAGCTCTTTTTCTGCAATATTGCTTCCTAGAGGGAGGAGGTGGGTGAGGTAATTTTTTTTTACTGGACCAACTTCTGTTGGTGAGAGAGGCAAACTTTCAAACTACACAGGGCTTTTCAAGAGCTCTCTCTCTCACCAACAAAAGTTGGTCCAATGAAAGCTATTACCTCATCTAGCTTGTCTCTCTAATATACTGGGACCGACATGGCTACAACATAGCATACTCCTTCCTAGGCAGTCATTTCCCATTTTGTATTTGTGCAATTGATTATTTCTTCCTAAATGAAGTACTTTGACTGTGTCCTTATTGAATTTAATCTTATTTATTTCAGACCATTTTTCCAGTTTGTCATGATCATTTTAAATTCTAATCTTGCCCTCCAAAGTGCTTGCAACCCCTCCCAGCTTGGTATTGTACACAAACTTTATGTGTACTTTTTATGCCATTGTCCAAATTATATTTGAAGATATTGAATAAAACTGGACCCAAGACAGATCCCTGTGGGACCCCACTTGATATATCCTTTCAGCTCGATTATGAACCATTGATAATGTGCACCGAACTTGTAGTAGGTTCATCTAGGCTATATTTCTCTAGTTTGTATATGAGACAGTAACAAAACCCTTACTGAAGTATAAAATCATACTTCTGTCAAGAATTTTTTTTACCCATTGTTACAGTTAACAACTGAGATGCCTGTAATTAAAATATTAGAGAGAGATTTCTCTTTTTTGGTGATACTTGCTATATAGTCATGTTCAGGGTTTCCTTTGAAATAACAGTCATGTCATTTCCCTCTGTTGTTTGTGTGTGGCCTTCAAGCAGCAATAGGGAGCGATAAATATATTTAAAATGTAATTGCTTAGATTGGCAGGGATAACTCAGTAGCAGGTGTGTTATCTGAAACTACTTTTAATTCAGTTGTAGAAACCTTTTAAAGTTGACTATCCCTTTAACTTTTTCAAAACCAGTTCTTATTAAAGTAAAGTTGAATAAAAATGTGAACAGTAAATTGTTTTCCCCAGGTACTTTTAGCTATGTTACTTTGTTTACAACATATATTTTTAAATTTGTTGGTGTCTCTTTAATCCAGGATTTGGGCAAGATCCCAGAGTTAATCCTATTTTTTTTTTTTTTTGAGAAATGCCCTGGAATCATTTATAACCATAAGTGTTCAAGGCCTTGGTTTTATGTTTTCTTCCAAACTACCAGAAAAGACATATTTGTGTCTGTGACAGTGCTGTCTGTGGGAGCCAGCTGAGGTCACTCAATTAGGGTGAACTGCAAACAAAACAGGGGCAGACAAACCCCAGAAGCTGGTGGTTATTCCAATACTTAGATTTACCAAGCCAGCACAAAACAGCTTCTATAGTACCTCACTGGTTACTTAGAAGTTCAAACACCGCAGTTCCCTTAAAGTGCCCAGCCTCAGGCCTCCGCCAAAAGTCCTTTTAGAAATAGTCCATAGGTTATAGTCCAATGTCCATATTCAGGGTGACTCCTGTCAGTGACCGGAGATCTCAGTCCTTATGGCTTAAGGTTTCCCCCTCTTGAAACCCAAAGTAGATCTGAGATGAAGTAGGATCGTGTCCCAGGGTTCTTATACATTTCCAGCAGTCTTTTGGCCTGAGAAAACAATAGGCTTAACTCTTCTTCTCCCAAACATCCTGGCAATTAGCACAGGGAAATTTATCCATTAAACAGATTCAGATACAGGTTACCACAACCTTCAAAGAGACATAGAGACAATAATACTATGTCACTCGTCTTCCTAAATGTTAATATTCCTTTTTTGATCTTTGAATCAAAGCTATAGCAATAGACAAGTCTTGTTTGCTTACATCCCAAGACCTGAGCATACACCTACCCTTCTACCTCTAACAATGCAGACTTATGTAAATGAATAGAACTTTGAAATACATTTTCCTAACAAGTCTCTAAAGTTCGACCCTGGGTCAGGTCAGTCGGTGAGGTAATTAACTCTTTCTGGCCCTGTCACCTTTCAATGAGATCTTATATTACACTCGTAATGTCACAGTGTCATTTTCCCCTTCTTACAACATGCTTACCCTAGGTTTATTTTTTAGCTCTAGATTCGCCTGCCTATCCCCTTTACTTACCTGCCAGGTGAGTGACTGACTCCGTCAAAGTATTTTCTGTTTCTTTCTCCTGAAATGAATTTTGGCAATCTGGACAGTTGCTGCTGGTTTCAGTGTTAGTGACCATCACAGCGACCACCCTTGCAAGGTGATGGGGATTTAAGCATGGCTGCAATCTGTAAAAGCAATTCATGGTGAATGGAAATGAATGACCAAGTTGATATGTAGAAACCTGGCTGCTTTCCTCTCCTGCCCGTCTATTGCATTTAAGGTTCCTTTAATAAAATAGCAGAAAGATCTCTGGCAATAATCATGGTAGGAAATCCTCTTAGCTTCATTTCCTTGAAATCCTTGTGTGACAGTGTAGTGACTATCAAATATCTGAACAGCCAAGGCAGCTCTGGGCCTGCTAAGCAACATATTTTTTAAAAATCATAAACTCTATTGCCAAGAAAATTAGCATTTTAAACTGAAGTTTGGTGCTAAGCATCCCATGTTTTGCTGAATGCATACAGTGCATACACTTAATCAATTGAGAATAACTTTTTTATTGTTTTTGCTCAATTGCTGATCATATATTTATTCCTCTTATTAAAGTGACTATACCAGGAGTTCTATTTTTTTTTTCTCCAGCTTAATCATCTAAAATCTGATGTGCAAATTATATCTTGTTCATATAGCGATGACCCATTTAAAACATTTGGGGAACAGATCCATGTCTAACGTGCCGATTTACTGTTTCTGTTACCGCTTAGGTTGCTGGGGAAAACAACATTTACGTTATTTTCTATGGCGGTTTATTTTTAATCTACATCGTTCAGTTGGGTTTGATTGGAAGAAAATTGGGGGCCCTCTTTTCAAGAAAACAATAAGGCAAGATTATATTTTGGAAGCTGCTGCTTATAGTGAAACCCTCTTACAAGTGCATCCAAATGTAGATGTTTTAAAATATACTAAATAAGGAAACATGCTTAAAAAAAGCATGAGCAATTGCAACAACGGTTGAACGCAGTAGCTCTGTCTGTTACAGTTCAGGGCACTGCACCTGTATTCTCCCTCTGTGGTCCAGCAAGAGTTCCCACTTTTAACTTCTAGCTCCCCAGCAGTCACCTCTTTTGGGTGGAGACTTGTGCCTTTCTCTCTTCTGAGCTGGGTATTTCCAGGCAGCCTACACTGTGAATTCCCCAGTAGAGCCAGGCTGCCTAAGCAGGGCCTGCGTTACTCTTTGTCTCGGAGACAGAAAACAGTGTAATTACCACAGTTAAGTTACCACACAGCTCTTTCTAAGCAAGCACATTTAGTCTTACGGTAAAAGGATTACAGAGAAAACATACTAACACAATAAAAGAGCCTATACTACACATGCCAATAAGCATACCAGAGAGCACCCCAATTCCAACAAGGGGTCTGGCCAGTAAACAGTCCTTTAAATCCCACCAGCAGGGCCGGTGCAACCATTTAGGTGACCTAGGCGGTCGCCTAGGGCACTAGGATTTGGGGAGGCGCCATTTTCTTCGGCAGCGACCGCGGCAGCCGGATCTTCGGCTGCCCCGGTCACCGCCAGCATTAAGGTGGAGGGAGCTGGGGCAGGGGAGCGCGGGGAGGGCCGCCTGCAGCAAGTAAGAGGGGGAGGGCGGCACGCAAGGGAACTCCACGCCCCAGCTCACCCCTGCCCCGCCTCTTCCCCGAGCACGCCGTGGCTGCTTCACTTCTCCCACCTCCCAGGCTTGCGGCGCCTAAGCTGATTGGCGCCACAGGCCTGGGAGGCGGGAGAAGTGAAGCAGCCACGGCGTGCTCGGGGAAGAGGCAGGGCAGGGGTGAGCTGGGGCTGGGGGAGTGCCTCAGGGTGGGGAGCTGCCGCAAGGGGGGCGCCTCAGGGTGGGGGCATGGGAGGGGGGAGGGCGTAAGGTGGAAGTTTTGCCTAGGGCGCGAAACATCCTTGCACCGGCCCTGCCCACCAGGGATTATTTCTGCGGTTACAAATTCATAACCCTTTTTGCTCAGAACAAGGCAACCCTTTCAAGAAAGGACTGCCCCTTCCCCTCTTAGACAGATGGTCCTGTCCATTTGTAGGATCAGAAAGAAGGCCCTGAGTCTGTTTTAACTCAGGCTGTTTAACCAGAGGTCCTTTCTTTGTCTGTTGGTCTATGGAGAATCCAGTTTGCGCCTGTATATGCAAGCCTCCCCATGGATATTGCTCTGGAGGTGTTACAGAGGGAGTGAATTTGCCTAACCAGCCTTCCTGTTCTTAGCTCCTGTTAGAATTGTGTTACCTCTCCCCCATGGAATTACATGCAGTCCCTGGCCGCAATGACAGACCAACTTAATTCAGTCAGGTTTGTGCAGGATATTGCAGGAAATTACCATCTCTGTCACAGTACTTCTTTAGGAACAAATGTGTTGAGTTAATACATTTTCACTGTAATGAATCCAGCCTACAGCCTTCTTTGTTTTATGTCTTGCATTCCTCCATCTCTTCCTCTAATCAAAATATTAAAGAGATCAAGTTTTGAGAAATGAACATGACACTACGGTGAAGAATTGCTTCCAGAGAATTGATAATGAGATGAAGACGTTCACCTCTAGCTCACTTGTTCAGATCTGGTCCAGATCAGGAGAAATCAAATCTTGCCACTTGACAGTTTATGTGAAATGAGTCGGGGGTCTCAGTCCTCTTCCTTGCAGTTAGATTTCAACATGACAGTTGTCAATCTTAATAGAGAAGCTGAGGATTAAAAAGACTATGGAGGCTGAACCTACTTCCTTTCTCCTAGAGCTGTTTCTTGCAGGTCAGCTGCAAAGCCCACTGGTGGATTTAGGAACTGGCACTGCCTGTTCTAGAAGTAGAGGACTTTAGTTCCCAGGGCTGGTAGGCTGGCACCTTTCAGTAACACTGAACACGCTCATATGTTTGGGTTTGGGTCTGTGTGGAGAGGGCTAATTGAGAGCTCTGATTGCAGCATACGGTAAAACACTAATACTCCCTAGCTCTTACAAAGCACTTCTCAGCAGTAGATCTCCAAGTGTTTTCAAAGGCAGTCCTCAGTATCATTATCCCCATTTTACAGCTGGGGAAGCCAAGGTTCACGGAGTGAAGTGATTTTCTGGGTTCACCTACAGACCATTGACAGCCTGCATCTCACCCATGTTCTATCCACACTGCCTCTGTAACATGAACATTACACAGGTGGCTAAAGAACAGCCAGACAAATAACACTCAGCACTTACAGCCCATAGAGCTCCTCAATGCAGCCAACCTAATGTTTAATACTAAAGTTTAATACTTGTGGAAACTCCAGATCCCAGCCTACAATACTGTATCTCTTAGCAGAAGGCCGAATGGCTGATTAAAACCTGGAGTGTCTACAGGTTACATCTCCTCGCTGAAACTGAAGGAGGTTGTAGTACTCTGTGGTCTTTGATCCAAATGGATGTGGCCCATAGGTTCTTGGCAAGCTGTCAGCGCAGCCCAAAGGTGGGTTAAAATAAGCTTATGTCTGATTAGCTGTCAGTGTGCAAGACAATGAGCTATGCTAAACAAGTAACTGGTCTCTGCCCTCCAAGAGCTTACAGTCTAAAGATCAAGTCTGTCTGCTTCCTGCAAAGTGGAAGGCGATAGTTATGGTACACCCAAAAGCAGATAACATTCTGGGGTATGAGAAGGTGCTTTCTGAAAGTAGAAGAGCAGTAAACCAAAATTAATTACCTAATGTAGATGTTTGGGAGGGTGGGGGATGCTGCCTGTGCTAGTGACTCAGCATTCCTTTCAAACATCCAATGGTTTGAACATACCTATCCAAATAAGTGTTAATGCTAATTGCAGCAATTACAGGTAACCTGAGAATTTAGTCTAGAGGAAATCTGTCTTAGTTTTGCTCAGAGTTGCATTCTGAAAGGTTATGTTCTGAAGAAGCACTTCTCGGCATGCAAAACCTCTGCAACGAATTTGATAGTGAAATTTTTACACCCAGATTTGAGGCTGTAATGCTGGAGCAGCCATCTTGCTACCAGGTGATCTCATTTGTGACACTGACAGAACGGTTGCCCAGCATGTGAGACTGTATACTGGTGCTTCATCCTGTTCTCATCAGTAATTAAGTTTTATGGCATTGACATTTGTCCTAACAACACTTACTCACTGTCTACAAATGCAGTATACCGATACATAAAGCATTAATTACAACCATACATGAACGGTTACGAAATTGCAAAGTGCTTTTTGAAACAGGAACAGCTGACTAAACCTATTTTAAAAACCTTTGTATAAGATGACTTGAGTTTTGAATTATTGGCTTTCTCCCATCTCCTGGGAAAGATGGAAAAAATACCAAGAGCATAAGGTTGCTCCACTCTAGCTGTATTAAATACCTGACAGTTGACTAGTTCTTCATCAGACCAAAAGTGCTTGTGTCAGTAATGGCTTCAGCTATTTTCCTCTTCATTTTTCATAAAAGGAGCTATTCTAACTATTGTGATAGAGATGGCAATTTCCTGCTATATCCTAGGGAGACCTTACTAATTAAGTTTAAGTATCTTTGGAGTCCATTGTATTAAATGAATGGTTCATATATTATTGTGGGTTGGGATTGCATGTAACCGCTTGAGGGGGGAGGTGTGACAGATGTGAGACCTAACTTTTCAAAGGGCTATCTTGAACAATGTGTCAGACTAGAATGGGCTTTTGTAACAAAAGTGTCAAGTGGATTTCCTGGGGAATATGTAGGGCAGGAATGGGCAAACTTTTTGGCCTCAGGGGGTTGGGGAAAGGTCCCACACTCACCGGCAGTGGGAAGCGGAGCAGCCCAGCCCCAGCCAGCTCCACTCTGCCAGCTCCCAGCCGCGGCGCTCCGCGTCCTGCCGCAGGTGAGTACGGGGGGCGTCCTTTCCCCAACCTCCCCGCACTCACTGGCGGTGGAAAGTGGAGTGCCCCGGCTGCGACTGACACACTGATCAGCGGAAGCACTGCTTTACCGTGTTGTGTGCAAACCCATGTTATATCGGGTCGCGTTATATCGGGGTAGAGGTGTACTGGAGCTATCTAGCTGTCTGCAGACTTAGGCTGATGGCACTACATTGCTTTACAGTCAGGTCATATTCAGAAGCTTATCTTTGCAACCATGAGAGCTAGAAGTTTTTTTTAATTACATCTAAATTATATGTAAATTGATGGCTTAGGCCCTTGGCTTTCCAGATAAAGCTTCCCACGCACTGTTAGCACATAGATGTCAGTTTTTCAAAACCTGCCTAGTTTTTTCTTCCTGCAGAATCTTATCTGCCAGTCTGTTCTGTCTCAATCTCCTGGAGGGACTTTGGGGTCTTTTAGTTTCCATCAATAGGAAAGTCCAACATAAAGAAGACTCTGACATATCTTAGCCATCTTCCATTTGTGCATGTCCGGCTTACAGAAGTGGTCACACTTTACACATGTACAGGATTGTAAAAGAGGTCCCTGGAATAAAAGCAGGGTTAAGATGTTTTTAAAAGCTACTTCACAACAGGAATAGAACCACATTAATAATAATAATTATAGAACAGTGATTAAAAGGTTTCATCTGTGGTTGCAGAGTTAAGGGAAATGAAGTAAGCTCTCAGTGCTTGCAGCTGTGTCTGTCATATCTGTTCTTCAACCTACACTACATCATCACACTACCTTCAACCTTCAAATCAGCTCCCCATCCCAGATTCTGTGATTTGTGGGGGAAGATAATTCTTCTATCTCTGATGTCAATCAAGCTTTGTTTCCACCCTACCAGCTTGGGCCTTCTTGA
This sequence comes from Mauremys reevesii, assembly GCF_016161935.1. Lineage (NCBI taxonomy): Eukaryota > Metazoa > Chordata > Testudines > Geoemydidae > Mauremys > Mauremys reevesii. Next base: position 1,933,131 of record NC_052638.1, read on the forward strand.
AGATAAGCGGGCAGGCTTTACTTCAGGATTTCAATCTTGCACATAGTTTTGTTTGACTGGAAACTTAAACTGATGGGTGTAATTTAGTTTTTTCTCTTTGACAGGCAACTGCTATGTCAGTGGATTGTCTTGGACAGCATGCAGTGCTCTCTGGGTGAGTGTGACACTCTCCAATAGAAATTTGTGGAAATCTCTTTCAGAAGTCAAATAAGTGGCCTTCAGGGTGATCTTGATTGAAAAGCTGATGTAATGTTGGAGGAGGGTGAAACTGAATTCTATTCAGAGCTTTCTGGGTCACGTTTCCAACGTGATGGAGAGGTAAGAGACAGAAACATTAACTCAAACATTGCTGCTGTTTCTGCAGTGGTGGATGCTTTCCTGATGACACCAGTGGAGTCTTTGGAGTGTCACTTAACTAGTATGGCCATCTGGAATTCTATTTGAAGTACAGATCACTGATGGTTTTCTTTAGAATCATAAATTCATAGAATCATAGAATATCAAGGTTGGAAGGGACCTCAGGAGGTTATCTAGTCCAACCCCCTGCTCAAAGCAGGTCCAATCCCCAGACAGATGTTTACCCCAGTTCTCTAAATGACCCCCTCAAGGATTGAACTCACAACCCTGGGTTTAGCAGGCCAATGCTCAAACCACTGAGCTGTCCCTCCCCCAAATTGATTCATAGGCTCTTAAATTATGCAAGTGGGTAGGAGATCCTGGATTTTGCTATTGATTCCCCTGCCAGGTAAATCCATGCAGTATGGTCAGCTACTAAATTAATGCCCCAGTTTTTCCTACCAAAGCTTTTCAAAGCCCATCTCCCTGACCCCACTCCCTACCCCCCATTTCCTTTTGTATAGGACCCTGGTGTATCACTTCCTTGTGTGGCAAGGTGTGTGTGAGGAACTGGAGGGAGTGGTCTGAGAGCACCTGACCCCTATGTACATTGGCCCTTGCCTTCTCTGTCTCTGGATCCTGAAGGGAAACGTGAGAGAAAAGTAGAAGTGTCTCTCTTATAAATTAGAACCTAGTCTGAGCAGCCCTTGGGCTCTGACATTCCCCTGAGTGTACACCACAGGGTCAGGCCTCCAACAAATGAATTATGTATTTGAAAAGTGCAAACCACTGTGCTTACGCACTGGAGCACCGTCACCAAGATATGGAGGGACTAGTCAGGTTATACCAGGCCCAGAGGAGGTCAGGACAAGGATGGGGAGCAGCTACCATCATGGTCCTCTAGTGATGTGTGAGGGCATAACCCTGCAGAATGCATGCATGGTCCTGCAGTTCCGGTTGTTGAAACCCTCTAGATTGGCATGGCATGTTAGCAGGTGCCATAGATACTAGACTTTCAAGGCACCTGCTCCCTTTAGCACTGTGACTCTGAAGCCTCCTGAGTGGCTGGTGTTTAAACCACTCGGGATGCATGTGCTTTGCTCCCACCTGTCACATTACTGTGAGCTAATAACTAATTGCCATATGCTAATGGAACATTACCAGCCATTAGCATGTTCTTTTCAAAATGAAAGATGTGGCTGCAGCTGTCTGGCTGACTCCATGGTTGTGCTCAATGGTCGTTCCTCCCTCTACTGCTCCTGTCTCTCCCTCTTTAGAGCAAAAGGGCAAAGTCTTCAGATACCCATCTCCCATCCCCCAGCCTGCCTGTCTCCTTGCAGTCACATCCCTCAGTGCCGCTTTGTCCACAGCAGTGTCTGATTTGAACAGGAACAGCAGGCCGGGCAGTCCGTGTAGGTCTAACTGGATACCATTCTCACTTGCACGTTTTGATTTGCACATGTCAGTAACACAGCTAGCTTGCCTGGGTTTATAATGGCTTAGGGGGCAGCCCTGCAATTTTGAAAATCTGCTGTGTGCGCCACACACACAGTTGAGCCCATTCCCAAGCCTCTGTCTGCCAGCATGCTCAGCACCCTTTGAAAATCCTGCACGTCTGTCTCCCACACGTAAGAGAGGCTCAGCAGCCTTACACTTCTGAGAATTTAGCCTGTGATGATTTTAAAAGGCTTGGTTTGCAAAGGAAACCCAGCTGTCTTCCTGTCCTCCTCTTGGCAGTGCTGTCAGAGCACCCAGAACAGCTGCCTGCTTACTATACATCTGACCCTTGTGTGGTCAGTAATAAGTAATTCAGGACATTCCAGCGCCAGCCTTTTGTAGAAGTAACTTTAACAGTCCTGTTATCCTCTTATATTTTCTCTCTCTCCTTGGATCCTCTCTAACTTATCACTGTCCCCTATCTGATCCTTTCTACACTTTTGACTTCACACACTTCACAAAAGGGGATTGAGGGAATTCAGCATTTGCTGGAGTAACTTTTATTTCTGCTTTATCAAATGCTTCTCTCTTTTTTTTGGATCATAGACAGATTGTTAGCTCAGCTTGGTTTCAGGCCAGTCGTGATAATGCAGGCTCTTTGTGTGTATGTGCCTTGTAGCCGTCGTTTCCTCTACATAGTTAACCTGGACGTGCCGACCGAAGGTCACCGCAAGATCTCCCGTCAGAGCAAATGGGACATTGGGGCTGTGCAGTGGAATCCACATGACAGCTATGCACACTACTTTGCAGCTTCGGTGAGCTCACTCTTTAAACACTTACGTCTCCATGAATGCCCTAGTTCTGCGGTTGGATCCACACAAGTGGAACCTTTGCCTCCACAAGGCTAGTGGGGCTCAGGAGCGGCAGAAGTGTGGGGTGGGGGAACACTGGCTCCTGAACGGTGGCCCAGCCCCCTGATGTCCCTTCCCCTGAGGCCCCACCTCCATCACTCACCTTTATGCCAGTAAAAAGTTAAGTGAGGGGGCCATGCCTCCTGACCCACTCTGTTCCAGCACCCCTGGCAGGGCTCTATGCAGGCACAAGAGTAAGGTCTATATGCCTAGCTGTGCAAATCATATTGTAAGATCAGGGCTTATTGCTGGCAAGGTGGTAGTTCTTAGTTACTGGTCAGTGGATGGTGATTCTAGATGTCTCTTACTTGTCTTTTCTAAAGAACCTTCTCAAATAGATCAGGCCCACAAATTATCATTATCCAGTAGGGAATGATGGGCTCTGCATTTTTTAACCCCTCCATTTTGTTACATGACTTACAAGTGTGTTAAATTTCTTGCTCTGTACTAGAGTGCAAGAGGGGAGGACTCCTGTCTCAGACTGAGAAAGCGGGACAATCAGCGAGTTATCTTAAGTGCCTATACACAAATGCAAGAAGCCTGGGAAATAAGCAGGGAGAACTGGAAGTCCTGGCACAGTCAAGGAACTATGATGTGATTGGAATAACAGAGACATGGTGGGATAGCTCACATGACTGGAGTACTGTCATGGATGGATATATACTGTTCAGGAAGGACAGGAAGGGCAGAAAAGGTGGGGGAGTTGCATTGTATGTAAGAGAGGAGTATGACTGCTCAGAGCTCCAGTATGAGACTGCAGAAAAATCTGAGAGTCTCTGGATTAAGTTTAGAAGCGTGAGCAACAACGGTGATGTCGTGGTGGGAGTCTGCTATAGACAATCAGACCAGCGGGATGAGGTGGATGAGGCTTTCTTCCGGCAACTAGCAGAAGTTACTAGATCACAGGCCCTGGTTCTCATGGGAGACTTAAATCACCCTGATATCTGCTGGGCGAGCAATACAGCGGTGCACAGACAATCCAGGAAGTTTTTAGAAAGTGTAAGGAACAATTTCCTAGTGCAAGTGCTGGAGGAACCAGCTGGGGCAGAGCTCTTCTAGATCTGCTGCTCACAAACTGGGAAGAATTACTAGGGGAAGCAAAAATGGATGGGAACCTGGGAGGCAGTGCCCATGAGATGGTCGAGTTCAGGATCCTGACACAAGGAAGAAAGGAGAGCAGCAAAATACGGAGCCTGGACTTCAGAAAAGCAGACTTTGACTCCTGCAGGGAACTGATGGGCAGGATCCCCAGGGAAAATAACATGAGAGGGAAAGGAGTCCAGGAGAGCTGGCTGCATTTTAAAGAATCCTTATTGAGGTTGCAGGAAAAAACATCCTGATGTGTAGCAAGAATAGTAAATACGGCAGGAGACCAGCTTGGCTTAACAGTGAAATCCTTGCTGATCTTAAACGCAAAAAAGAAGCTTACAAGAAGTGGAAGATTGGACAAATAACCAGGGAGGAGTATAAAAATATTGCTCAGGCATGCAGGAGTGAAATCAGGAAGGCCAAATCACACTTGGAGTTGCAGCTAGCAAGAGATGTTAAGAGTAACAAGAAGGGTTTCTTCAGGTATGTTAGCAACAAGAAGAAAGTCAAGGAAAGTGTGGGCCCCTTACTGAATGAGAGAGGCAACCTAGTGACAGAGGATGTGGAAAAAGCTAATGTACTCAATGATTTTTTTTGCCTCTGTCTTCACAAACAAGATCAGCTCCCAGACTGCTGCACCGGGCAGCACAGTATGAGGAGAAGGTGACCAGCCCTCTGTGGAGAAAGAAGTGGTTCAGGACTATTTAGAAAAACTGGACGAGCACAAGTCTTAGAATCATAGAATATCAGAGTTGGAAGGGACCTCAGGAGGTATCTAGTCCAACCCCCTGCTCAAAGCAGGACCAAACCCAACTAAATCATCCCAGCCAGGGCTTTGTCAAGCCTGACCTTAGCACCCTCCTTAGAGGTTTTTAAAGGAGTTGGTGGATGTGATTGCAGAGCCATCTTTGAAAACTCATGGTGATCGGGGGAGGTCCCGGATAACTGGAAAAAGGCTAATGTAGTGCCCATCTTTAAAAAAGGGAAGGAGGAGGATCTGGGGAACTACAGGCCAGTCAGCCTCACCTCAGTCCCTGGAAAAATCATGGAGCAGGTCCTCAAGGAATCAATTCTGGACTGGATGAATGGACTATAAGGTGGTTAGAAAGCTGGATAGATTGTCAGGCTCAATGGGTAGTGATCAGTGGCTCCATGGAGGGCCGGCTCCAGGGTTTTTACCACCCCAAGCAGCAAAAAAAAAAAAAAAAAATTGCAATCTGCAGCTCTACCACTGCCGCTTCAGTCTTCGGCAGCAATTCGGCAGGTGGTGCTTCGCTCCGAGAGGGACTTGCTGCCGAAGACCCGGACATGCCACCTCTCACCGTTGGCCACCTCAAGCAACTGCTTGCTGGGCTGGTGCCTGGAGCCGGCCCTGCTCCATGTCTAGTTGGCAGCTAGTTTCAAGCGTAGTGCCCCAAGCGTCGATTCTGGGGCTGGTTTTGTTCAATATCTTCATTAATGATCTGGAGGATGGCGTGGACTGCACCCTTAGCAAGTTTGCAGATGACACTAAACTGGGAGGAGTGGTAGATACGCTGGAGGGTAGGGATAGGATAAAGAGGGACCTAGACAAATTAGAGGATTGGGCCAAAAGAAACCTGATGAAGTTCAACAAGGACAAGTGCAGAGTCCTGCACTGAGGACGGAAGAATCCCATTCACTGTTACAGACTAGGGACCGAATTGCTAGGAAGCAGTTCTGCAGAAAAGGACCTAGGGGTTACAGTGGACGAGAAGCTGGATATGAGTCAACAGTGTGCCCTTGTTTGGAGCTGGCTGGGAAATAAAGAGGGACGCCCTGACCAACAGGGCTGTGGACTCCCTGGGGCCCCCAGATGGACCTAACTAAAGGGGGTCCTGTTGTCAGTATCTGCAAGACCTGTTTTGGATTGTGTTCCTGTCGTCTAAATAAACCTAAACTCGTCTCTAAACTCGGGGGTTGTACCGTTTGACTGGAGATTAGCTAATATAGTTCCTATATTCAAGAAGGGGGGAAAAAGTGACCCAGGTAACTACAGGCCTGTTAGTTTAACATCTGTATTATGCAAAGTCATGGAAAAAATGTTAAAGAGAGAGTAGTTACGGACCTTGAGGCCGATGGCAACTGGGACAAATTACAGCATGGATTTACGAAAGGTAGATCGTGCCAAACCAACCTGATCTCCTTCTTTGAGAAAGTAACAGATTTTTTAGACAAGGGAAATGCGGTGGATCTAATATATCTTGATTTCAGTAAGGCGTTTGATACGGTACCGCATGAAGAATTACTGGTTAAATTGGAAAAGATGGGGATCAAAATGAAAATCCAGAGGTGGATAAGGAGCTGGTTAAAGGGGAGACTGCAGAGGGTCGTATTGAAGGGTGATCTGTCGGGTTGGAGGGGGGTTACCAGTGGAGTTCCTCAAGGTTCGGTTTTGGGTCCGATTTTATTTAATCTGTTTATCGCTGACCTCGGAACCAAAAGTAGGAGTGGGCTGATAAAGTTTGCGGATGACACCAAGTTGGGAGGTATTGCCAATTCGGAAAAGGATCGGGATATCCTCCAGGGAGATTTGGATGACCTTGTAAACTGGAGTATTAGTAACAGGATGAAATTCAATAATGAGAAGTGTAAGGTTGTGCATTTAGGGATGACTAACAAGAATTTTAGTTATAAGCTGGGGACGCACCAGTTGGAAGTAACGGAGGAGGAGAAGGACCTAGGAGTCCTGGTTGATCGTAGGATGACTATGAGTAGGCAATGTGATGTGGCCGTTAAAAAAGCTAATGCGGTCTTGGGATGCATTAGGCGAGGTATTTCTAGTAGAGATAAGGAGGTGCTAGTCCCGTTATATAAGGCGTTGGTGAGACCTCATTTGGAGTATTGTGTGCAGTTTTGGTCTCCCATGTTTAAGAAGGATGAATTCAAACTGGACCGGGTACAAAGAAGGGCCACTAGAATGATCCGAGGAATGGAAAGCCTGTCGTATGAAAGGAGACTTGAGGAGCTCGGTTTGTTTTCCTTAACCAAAAGAAGGATAAGATGAGATATGATTGCTCTCTTTAAATATATCAGAGGGATAAATACCAGGGAAGGAGAGGAATTATTTCAGCTCAGTGCTAATGTGGACACGAGGACAAACGGATATAAATTGTCAGTCAGGAAATTTAGGCTTGAAATTAGACAAAGGTTTCTAACCATCAGAGGAGTGCAATTCTGGAACAGCCTACCGAGGGAAACAGTGGGGGCGAAGGACCTCCATGACTTTAAGATTAAGCTGGATAAGTTTATGGAGGGGATGGTATGATAGGATAACGGGTTTAGTCAATAGGTCGATAACGTGCCACACTGGTAATTAGTACAAAGGGTCAATGTTGGGATATTGTTAGCCTTTTCCAGAGGGTCTGGCTGGAGAGTCTTGCCCACATGCTCGGGGTTCAGCTGATCGCCATATTTGGGGTCGGGAAGGAATTTTCCTCCAGGGTAGATTGGCAGTGGCCCTGGAGGTTTTTCGCCTTCCTCCGAAGCATGGGGCAGGGGTCGCTTGCTGGTGGATTATCTGCTACTTGAAGTCTTTAAATCATGATTTGGAGCATTCAACAGCAGAGTCAAGGGAGAGAATTAGTTCAGGAGTGGGTGGATCAGCTTATGTGGCCTGCATCTTGCAGGAGGTCAGACTAGATGATCATAATGGTCCCTTCTGATCTTGAATTCTATGATTCTATGAACCTTCTGTTTTACTGGGTGGCTGAGAGTCATGGTGAATCACAGGAAACCAGGGGTGCAGGGCCTTGTCTTACCCACACTCTGTGACAATGGTAGATATGCTGGAGGGTAGGGATAGGATACAGAGGGACCTAGACAAATTAGAGGATTGGGTCAAAAGAAATCTGATGAGGTTCAACAAGGACAAGTGCAGAGTCCTGCACTTAGGATGGAAGAATCCCATGCACTGCTACAGACTAGGCACTGAATGGCTAGGCAGTAGTTCTGCAGAAAAGGACCTAGGGGTTACCGTGGACGAGAAGCTGGATATAAGTCGACAGTGTGCCCTTGTTGCCAAGAAGGCTAACGGCATTTTGAGCTGTATAAGTAAGGGCACTGCCAGCAGATTGAGGGACATAATCATTCCCCTCTATTCGACATTGGTGAGGCCTCATCTGGAGTACTGTGTCCAGTTTTGGGCCCGACACTACAGGAAGGATGCAGAAAAATTGGAAAGAGTCCAGCGGAGGGCAACAAAAATGATTAGGGGGCTGGAGCACATGACTTACAAGGAGAGGCAGAGGGAACTGGGATTGTTTAGTCTGCAGAAGAGAAGAATGAGGGGGGATTTGATAGCTGCTTTCAACTACCTGAAAGGGGGTTCCAAAGAGGATGGATCTAGACTGTTCTCAGTGGTAGCAGATGACAGAACAAGGAGTAATGGTCTCAAGTTGCAGAGGGGGAGGTTTAGGTTGGACATTAGGAAAAACTTTTTCACTAGTAGGGTGGTGAAGCACTGAAATGGGTTACCTAGGGAGGTGGTGGAATCTCCTTCCTTAGAGGTTTTTAAGGTCAGGCTAGACAAAGCCCTGGCTGGGATGATTTAGTTGGGAATTGGTCCTGCTTTGAGCAGGGGGTTGGACTAGATGACCTCCTGAGGCCCCTTCCAACCCTGATATTCTATGATTCTATTTTGTTCTTGGCATTGCTGATGGGATGTGGTTCTTGACCAAGCCTGTAAATAAAGTCGATCAATATTGGCTCACCTCCATAACAAACACAGGAGGGTGAAAAAAGAGTCGGGGTTTGCAAATGGGCAAAGGACCTAGTTAGTAAGGAATGAATGGTTTTGGTATAAAGAAGTTAATAAGGTGGCACATGGACTAAAAAGCAATAATGTAAATCTGTATCTAAAGAGGGCTGACATGGAGATCCACATGCACCCTAGCTTCGATTTCCAGTCCTGATCCTTACTGTCTGCACCAACCAGGTCCTGCAGTGATAGAGGCAGTGTGCTGAGCCCCTGCTAAGCCTGTCTCCTGCCCCTTTGCAGAGACACACCGGTTGGTTGGTCACAGGCTCTGAACAGATGTTTTTCCATTCAGCTCTCAAGATGGTGGCTGTGTTGGCCTCATCCATCTCCTGGCATAGTCTAAATGATCCACCTTGGAGAGCCCAGGGGTTATTTATTTATTTCTCTGAACAAACTCTTAGTTGGAAGGTTTTTCCATGTTTTTCGTGCGGTGACTTTCACATTGAAACTAAAAGTGGTTTTAAAATAAAAGATGGAGACACGGAGGAATCCTTCTGTGTTTGTTGCTCTGACCCATGAGACAAATGACAGGTGTCTTATCAGTTCCTTCAGGCAGCCGGTTCTTCCTAAATGGCTTACAAAAAGGTGCCCTTCACTACTGCTTTTGATACTGACAGCCTTTGGTGATCACAGGCAATAATATCTGGCAGCCCAAAAGCAATGTTAGTTGCAAGCCAAGGAGGAGGCTTCTCTTCAAATGCAGGCTGAAAAAGGAATTCAGTGTCCTCGCAATGCTGGTTCCAGCAGCAAGACAACTTCCTGGGAATGCTGTAGCTAAGCAGCGTGAACTTTGCTAACTCTCAGTGAACCAGGGGGTCCCTCCAGGTAGCCTTGTCTTCAGAAGAGCAGTGCTAAAGTTCTAACCCAGTGTCCTCGAGACTCAGAGAATCCTTTTGTTCCCCTGTAATAAGCTGCAGTTTGCACCAAGCCTGCCTACAAACAAATTCCATTGTGTTTCAGTGTCTTTGTAATAGGGTTATAGGTATCCTCATTGCTAAAGCAGGTCAGGGAAGAAGTTTGCATTAGGGCTCATGTGGCGGCATCCTCATCTCCGGGCCAGAGGACCGTCCTCTTTTTCCCTTGTTGTTGGCTGATGTTCCAGTGGCAGTGTGGAAGAAGGTTCTCCACAGGCTAAAACTTACTCTATCTAATTTGGAGGCAGGAATGCTAGAGTCCTTTGCCTTGAAGTCTGTGCAGTGTTCTCAAGACACTTTGAAGTCTTCAGTGGTTTTCAAGACTCTTTGGAGACAGTGGGTCAGCCCTCTCTAGTGAACTGCACCTTCGGTGGCCCTTTATGGCTGTGCGCAGGGGGTGTGAAACACCACCACTGACTTGGGAGCGATTCACATTTCATTTGTGTGCTGTAACTGACTGCAGATAGGAGAGAGGAAATCCATCCCAGGGTTGCTGGAGGAGGAGTTCTTATTTTTTGGCTTCTTCCCATAGGAATCCACACACACGTTCTCTCCCTGCGCCTGGCTCTGACTAGAGTCTGGCCTGGGAAAGTTCATGCCCTTCTGTTCTTGGGACCCTGTTATTCCCCTGCCTTCAGGATAGTCAAACATTCCTCCAAGGGTGGGTGAACAGACCCCTCTGAAGCCATTGCTCATACTTGCCCTGAGGAGTGGTTGTTGGCAAGCACTCATGGAGTGTGCAGCTGTCGCTCTCTGGAACCAGGGGCTGTACTGCCGGAGATGCCACCTCCCGGCTGACATGTGTCACTGAGGTCCTGAGACACCTGCTGACACATCCTACAAAGAGATGAGGTGGTAACCGTGGTGCCCTGACCAAATTCCACTGGGGTACTGGTACTCCACCTCCCCCAAATCCCCTGACGCTTTCAACTGGCTGTGGGAGTCTCCCTGTTCTAAGCCCACGTATAGCATTGCTGTCGCTGTTAAACAGCTGCCACATTCCATCACAGAGCTGGAGGGTTGCGTTTCAGTGATGGGGAAATGTTATCCATCTGTAAATACAGAGCTTTGGAATGAATAGTGCTGCATAAATGTAAGCTGCCTGTACTCTGCACTATTATTGTTTCCATCAGGTGTATGTACTGTTAAAACAAGCGGATAATGAAGATAATTAAATGGCAAAAACTTTAATACAATTAATGTTCTCCAGAATGTCAGGTTCAGCGAAGCTCAAACTTCTGAAAACCGGGCAGCATAGAGTTGAGCTTGGGTCATGTTCAATGGACTGCTGCTTATCCACTTGCACTATCCAGCTGCTGGGAAACGTTGAAGCTAACAATTCTGTTAACTCCTTTGTCCATGCATGCTCCATGTAATCGGTTAGACGCAAGAACAAGCACAGGAGGCTTGCAATGAGCCCTTTTTGAAATAGCATTTAATTTGATTTCCCTCAAAGAGCTGGGGGTGCTGTGGAGACCCTGGTTTTATCTCTGTCTGTGAGTAAAAGGGAGGTTGCCAGAATCTGTCAGCTTTAAGAAAAGCTGTTTTTTCCAGGAGCTTTATCTTCGGAACCCCTTGGCCAAATGGGGCCAAATTTGGATCGTTAACAAAATCCCACAGCCCCTGAGGCAGACTGAATTACAAGGCAATCCGATTCACTGTTCAGATTTTAGAGTACTTAGAGTCAAGCTTTAAACAGAAAACTGGTCTTAACTCTAGCAGAGCGGCCACTCTGCTGTAACAGGAATGAGTCTTGGAACTGCACTATTATTTATTAGGTGTATTACGGTAGTGCCTTGGAGCCCTAGTCATGGACCAAGACCCCGTTGTGCTAGGCACTCTACAAACACAAAACAAAAAGACACTCCCTTCCCCAAAGAGCTTCCAATCTAAGTAACAGTTCCAGGGAGATACTTACCATAGATACACCTGGGTCGTCCTTTGCTGTTTGGAGACCCACATGTGAGCTAGGGCCTTCGTTCCCAAGCCAGAAGGAGTAGGGACCTCCCTGAAATGCTCCCACTCTAGCAGTCACTCCTTCCTGTTTGGCAGTGGCATTAATTGGTGTTGGGGGACCTGTCATCCACCTGTCATTTAAAACTCCAGGGTAAATCTGAAAAAATGCAAAGGAATTCCTGCAGGCTGACTCGTGGCTGCTGGTAGTTTGAATGCCACCCTCTGGGTACAGAGCCCAGAGAAGGACACTTAGGAAAACATTTGACCTTGGGATTTTGTCTCCGTTCTTATTCACCTCTAATTTTGAGTGAATTGAAGTAAGATTTAGGCCTTGAAGAGAGTTTCAAAAGCTTTATCTGCCAATCAGGAATGGGTTAATCTTCATTCCCCTCCCAGTCTGAGCAAAGCATCTGCCATAAAGGGTTTGACTCATAAGAACATAACATGGCTGTACCGGGTCAGACCAAAGGTCCATCCAGCCCAGTATCCTGTCTATCGACAGTGGCCAATTTGCTTTTTTGACCGCCTCTGCACACTGCATGGACATCTTCAGAGAACTATGCATGATGACTCCAAGATCTTATTCTTGACTCGTTGTAGCTAAATTAGCCCCCCATCATATTGTATGTATAGTTGGGGTTATTTTTTCCAATGTGCATTACTTTACGTTTATCCACATTAAATTTCATTTGCCATTTTGTTGCCCAATCGCTTAGTTTTGTGAGATCTTTTTGAAGTTCTTCACAGTCTGCTTTGGTCTTAACTATCTTGAGCAGTTTAGTATCATCTGCAAACTTTGCCACCTCACTGTTTACCCCTTTCTCCAGATCATTTATGAATAAGTTGAATAGGATTGGTCCGAGGACTGACCCTTGGGGAACACCACTAGTTACCCCTCTCCATTCTGAGAATTTACCATTCATTCCTACCCTTTGTTCCCTGTCTTTTAACCAGTTCTCAATCCATGACAGGACCTTCCCTTTTATCCCATGACAGCTTAATTTACGTAAGAGCCTTTGGTGAGGGACCTTGTCAAAGGCTTTCTGGAAATCTAAGTACACTATGTCCACTGGATCCCCTTTGTCGACATGTTTGTTGACCCCTTCAAAGAACTCTAATAGATTGGTAAGACATGATTTCCCTTTACAGAAACCATGTTGACTTGCTCAACAGTTCGTTTTCCTATGTGTCTGACAATTTTATTCTTAACTATTGTTTCAACTGATTTGCCCGGTACTGACGTTAGACTTACCGGTCTGTAATTGCTGGGATCACCTCTAGAGCCCTTTTTAAATATTGGCGTTACATTAGCTAACTTCCAGTCATTGGCTACAGAAGCTGATTTAAAGGACAGGTTACAAACCTTAGTTAATAGTTCCGCAACTTCACATTTGAGTTCTTTCAGAACTCTTGGGTGAATGCCATCTGGTCCGGGTGACTTGTTAATGTTGAGTTTATCAATTAATTCCAAAACTTCCTCTAGTGACACTTCAATCTGTGACAGTTCCTCAGATTTGTCACCTACAAAAGCCGGCTCAGGTTTGGGAATCTCCCTAACATCCTCAGCCGTGAAGACTGAAGCAAAGAATCCATTTAGTTTCTCCGCAATGACTTTATCGTCTTTAAGTGCTCCTTTTGTATCTCGATCATCAAGGGGCCCCACTGGTTGTTTAGCAGGCTTCCTGCTTCTGATGTACTTAAAAAACATTTTGTTATTACCTTTGGAGTTTTTGGCTAGCCGTTCTTCAAACTCCTCTTTGGTTTTTCTTATAATACTCTTGCACTTAATTTGGCAGTGTTTATGCTCCTTTCTATTTGCCTCACTAGGATTTGACTTCCACATTTTAAAGGAAGTCTTTTTATCTCTCACTGCTTCTTTTACATGCTTATTAAGCCACGGTGGCTCTTTTTTAGTTCTTTTACTGTGTTTCTTAATTGGGGGTATACATTGAATTTGGGCCTCTATTATGGGGTCTTTAAAAAGCGCCCATACAGCTTGCAGGGATTTCACTTTACTCACTGTACCTTTTAATTTCTGTTTAACTAACCCCCTCATTTGTGCATAGTTCCCCCTTTTGAAATTAAATGCCACAGTGTTGGGCTGTTGAGATGTTCGTCCCACCAGAGGGATGTTGAATGCTATTGTATTATGTTCACTATTTCCAGGCGGTCCTGCTATAGTTACCTCTTCAACCAGCTCCTGCGCTCCACTCAGGACTAAATCGAGAGTTGCCTCTCCCTTTGTGGGTTCCCGTACCAGCTACTCCATGAAGCAGTCATTTAAAGTATCGAGAAATTTTATCTCTACCTTTCGTCCTGAAGTGAAATGTTCCCAATAAATATGGGGATAATTGAAATCCCCCACTATTATTGGGTTCTTAATTTTGATAGCCTCTCTAATTTCCCTTAGCATTTTATCATCACTATTACTATCTTGGCCAGGTGGTCGATAATAGATCCCTAATGTTGTATTCTTATTAGAGCATGAAATTTCTATCCATAGAGATTCCATGGAACATGTGGATTCGCTTAAGATTTGTACTTCATTTGATTCTACATTTTCTTTCACATATAGTGCCACTCCCCCTCCTGCATGACCTGTTCTGTCCTTCTGATATATTTTGTACCCTGGAATGATTGTGTCCCATTGATTGCTCTCAGTCCACCAGGTTTCTGTGATGCCTGTTATATCAATGTCCTCCTTTATCACAAGGCACTCTAGTTCACCCAGCTTATTATTTAGACTTCTAGCATTTGTGTACAAGCACTTTAAAAACTTGTCCCTGTTTATTTGTCTGCCCTTTTCTGATGTGTCAGATTCTTTTTTATGTGACTGTTTATCATCTGATCTGGCCCTTACATTATCCTCTGCTCCTGACTATAACTTGGATATTCTCTATCATCAGACTCTCCCCTAAGAGAAGTCTGTGACCGATCCACACGCTCCTCTGCAGCAGTCGGCTTTCCCCCATCTCCTAGTTTAAAAACTGCTCTACAACCTTTTTAATGTTTAGTGCCAGCAGTCTGGTTCCACTTTGGTTTAGGTGGAGCCCATCTCTCCTGTATAGGCTCCCCCCATCCCAAAAGTTTCCCCAGTTCCTAATGAATGTAAACCCCTCCTCTCTACACCATCGTCTCATCCACGCATTGAGACTCTGAAGCTCTGCCTGCCTACCTGGCCCTGCGCGTGGAACTGGGAGCATTTCTGAGAATGCCACCATAGAGGTCCTGGATTTCAGTCTCTTCCCTAGCAGCCTAAATTTGGCCTCCAGGACATCTTTCCTACCCTTCCCTATGTCATTGCTACCTACATGTACCACAACCACCGGCTCCTCGCCAGCACTGCACATAAGTCTGTCTAGATGCCTCAAGAGATCTGCAACCTTCGCACCAGGCAGGCAAGTCACCATACGGTTCCCCCGGTCATCACAAACCCAGCTATCTACGTTTCTAATGATCCAGTCTCCTCTCTTTTCCAGAGGCGGTCAAAAAAGCAAACAGGATGTTAGGAATCATTAAAAAGGGGATAGAGAATAAGACTGAGAATATATTATTGCCCTTATATAAATCCATGGTATGCCTACATCTCGAATACTGTGTACAGATGTGGTCTCCTCACCTCAAAAAAGATATACTGGCACTAGAAAAGGTTCAGAAAAGGGCAACTAAAATGATTAGGGGTTTGGAGAGGGTCCCATATGAGGAAAGATTAAAGAGGCTAGGACTCTTCAGCTTGGAAAAGAGGAGACTAAGGGGGGTTATGATAGAGGTATATAAAATCATGAGTGATGTGGAGAAAGTGGATAAGGAAAAGTTATTTACTTATTCCCATAATACAAGAACTAGGGGGTCACCAAATGAAATTAATAGGCAACAGGTTTAAAACAAATAAAAGGAAGTTCTTCACGCAGCACACAGTCAACTTGTGGAACTCCTTGCTTGAGGAGGTTGTGAAGGCTAGGACTATAACAGTGTTTAAAAGAGAACTGGATAAATTCATGGTGGTTAAGTCCATAAATGGCTATTAGCCAGGCTGGGTAAGGAATGGTGTCCCTAGCCTCTGTTTGTCAGAGGATGGAGATGGATGGCAGAAGAGAGATCACTTGATCATTGCCTGTTAGGTTCACTCCCTCTGGGGCACCTGGCATTGGCCACTGTCGGTAGACAGATACTGGGCTAGATGGACCTTTGGTCTGACCCGGTATGGCCGTTCTTATGTTCTAGCAACTGGAGTTCCCTTGCCCGGAGATGTAACCTCAGTGTGAGAGGCAACCCCAGCACCATCTGGAAGGAGGGTCCCAACTATGGGAAGGTTTCCCTCTGCTCCCATTGACTGCTCTGCTTCCCTGGGCCTTTCATCCTCCTCAACAGCGCAGGGGCTGTATGACCGGAGGTGGGACAATTCTACAGTGTCCCGGAAAGCCTCATGAACATGCCTCTCTTAGCTCCTTCAGTTCCGCCACCCTGGCCTCCAAAGTCCATACATGGTCTCTGAGGGCCAGGAGCTCCTTGCACCGATTGCACACACACGCCACACACCCACAGGGCAGGTAATCATACATGCTACACTCAGTGCAATAAACTGGATAGCCCCCACTCTGCAGCTGGGCTTCTGCCTGCATTGTCTCCTAGTTAATGAAAGGGTTATTTAAAGAAAGAAGTTTTGAATGTAGTTTGGTTTTTAGGTTTTAAGGGGACTAAAGGGAAATATAATAATAATTGGAGATATACCAATCTCCTAGAACTGGAAGGGACCTTGAAAGGTCATTGAGTCCAGCCCCCTGCCTTCACTAGGCAGGACCAATTTTTGCCCCACATCCCTAAGTGGCCCCCTCAAGGATTGAACTCACAACCCTGGGTTTAGCAGGCCGCTGCTCAAACCATTGAGCTATCCCTATAGAACCCATATGGTACCCTGCTCCCTTCCCACTCCCCCTCCCAACTCCCTTGCGAAACTCCCTGTTAGCAGCCCCTGGTCACAAAGCTCCCTAGTCGCTTGTGTGCTGCTTTATAAAGCCCTGGCCTGTGTGAATGCCCCACCCACTGATTAAGGCTCAGCCAGTTACCAGAGGCGTCTAGCTTTCAGACCTCCCTTTGAAGCTCACAGCCTCCAACTGCCAGCCACAGCACACGGTCCTTTAAACAAACAAACAGACGGACAAACACAAGCTCAGCACACAGCAAATAACCCCCCAAACACAAACAAACACACATTACAGACAGTCACTTACCCCACAGATGCTGTATTTGCTCCTCCTTCACCTGGAGAACTCCCTTGCGAAACTCCCTGTTAGCAGCCCCTGGTTGGAAAGTCACCAGTAACGTACCGTTCCAATCGCAGGGACCCCGAACCTGACAGATCCGGAGCCCTGTACTGCTCCATGGGCCTTCCACCACCTCATTTCATCCATTTAATTTCAGAGCAACCAGCGAGTTGACCTGTATAAATGGAAAGATGGTAATGGGGAAGTTGGCACGTCACTGCAAGGGCA
Source organism: Mauremys reevesii (assembly GCF_016161935.1). Classification (NCBI taxonomy): domain Eukaryota; kingdom Metazoa; phylum Chordata; order Testudines; family Geoemydidae; genus Mauremys; species Mauremys reevesii. The sequence continues at coordinate 1,950,043 of NC_052638.1, forward strand.
CACGCGTGTGATCAGGTATGAGAATGAGGAACCCAGCACCGCTCTGAGGTACTGTAAGGAAAATCACAGGGCTGGCTTCAGAGCTGGTGTACATTGAAGTATAGTTATCACAGCCCCTTTGCTTGGAGAAATTCAAACTATTTTTACCCATTTCCTTAGCCCGTGCTGCCACCACCCCACTGGGAGAAGACGTCTGATTTAAAGACAGACCACCCTTCCATGGCTGCAGCATGCACATCTGGTTCAAATTAGCCTCTGGTGGCTTCGGTGTCATTACATTTTCCCATGGCCGTTCTCCTAAAGAACAGCAGCCACCATCAGGGAAACAGACAGCAGTGGGGCTATTAAACTCAATCCCACCTGCGACTTGGACTGACGCCAGATATAGGGCACAGGCTGTCCTTAAGGGCTAAGTTGGTTGCACATTGCACTAGTACATGGGTAAGCTCTGGAGTCTGATGCATGCCAGCGGGTGGGCCTGGGATTGTCACAGGACTAAAGCTTTCATGCTGTGTTGGGGACAGGGTGAAGAAAGCATTTCTCTTTTGCATGTGGATTGTGAAGATTAATTGCAGCCCTTCAGAAAATTGCCAGCCCTCTCTGCATGGCAAAATGGAGGGCTGGGGCTAAGAAATGCCTGGCAATCTGGGGTTTGCTGCTAAAATATCCCCTCTCTTTGTGGGACTGTGGGCAGAAGTAGTAGCTATAAGGCAGAGTGTGGCGAGGATTGTTTACTTAAAGGAATAAGGTAGGTCCTGCTTTTATTCATGAAGTCTTTAGGAAATCTTAATGCAAATGTCGTGGGTTTGTTACGGAAAGGTGTGGAGGGTTGCTTTATGAATTGCCGAGAAGAGAAATGCCAACAGTGTGATATGTGCGTAACTGACAGTTGTATTCTCCTTTGGTTTTGGATTTGCAGTGATTTAGACTGGGCGGTGTTTGAGCCAGATCTGCTGGTCACCAGTTCTGTTGACACGTACATCTACATTTGGGATATCAAGTAAGAACAAGAGCCTCCACTTTTACGATGTGGGAAGATTACAGGGCTTCTCTTTTCGGTGGCTGGCAGCATGGAGGGAAAAGTGCTCTCATACTCTTTCAGCTGTGCTTGCAGAAGCCAGAACCAATTCCCTTAATCTCAATGGCTCCCAGTCCTTCAAGCAGATTCCAGGGCCGCCCAGAGGATTCAGGGAGCCTGGGGCAGGGCTGGGTCTTCGGAGGCAATTCAGCGGCGGGTCCCTCTCGGAGGGAAGGACCTGCTGCTGAATTGCTGCTGCTGAATGAAGCGGCGGTGGTAGAGCAGCCCAAGCGCCACCGATCGCAGCTTTTTTCCCCCCCCTCCCCCGCACTTGCGGCACTTATAGTCACTGGGCGGCGCTCACTTCAGTGGCGGGTCCTTCACTCGCTCCGAGTCTTTGGCTGCACTGAAGGACCCGCCGCCGAAGACCCGGAGCGAGTGAAGGGCCCGCTGCTGAAGTGCCACCGAAAACCCGGAGTGGCTCGTAGGGTCCGGGGGCAAATTGCCCTACTTTCTCTCTCTCTTCCCCCTCCCCCCCCCCCAGGGTGGCCCTGGCAGATTCAGAATCTGCACAGTTGTGCTGTTCTATAAAGTTATGTCATGGTCTCATACTGAACAGGAAGAGGCACTGAATTTTTTTCCCCAAAAATCTTTCCATCAGCACTTATTTAATAGAAAACTGCCTTTTTTTCCCCTTGTGGAGAAAGAAAAAACTCTATTTTTGTCAAAAACCTTCAGTTTTTCAACAGCCTGAAAAATTGCAAAGAAAACTTAAAAAAAAAAATTAATTTATTTTTATTTACAGTATTTCATTAGATTGGAGCATTTGTTGACCAGTTCCATCTAAGAGTGAGTTAAAGTCCTAAGGTGGGAGTGTCCGCTGCTGTGAGTTGTCACAGTGTTGCACTGACTTACACCAGCTCAATAGCTGGCCCCTCGGGACTGCCCAGCTTTATTAATTCCTCCTGATTTTATTATTATAGCCTGGAGACTGATAAGTTGTCTTTACTCTGGGGCTGTGATTTGCTGTGAATTGGGATCACCAAAGGCTTTGATAAACTGTTGGCAAGTTGTCTAATTTTACTGTAGCTTCTTCGTATACTGCTGAATCTTCTTTGGAAATCTTGTGTTATAATGTCCACCGGACATTGTGTAATGCACAAGAATGGCAGTAGATGTCCCTTTACCTCCCACAATAGCCACATGCCAGGGAGCATAGTTTTTCTTCCCCCGACCCTCCCCCCTATCACAAAGACTCTGCTACAAAGCTCCCAGTTCTGCCTATAGTCTTAGAATCATAGGACTGGAAGGGACCTTGAGAGGTCATCTAGTCCAGTCCCCTGCACTCATGGCAGGACTAAGTATTATGTTTAATCTTAATGCTTTACATGTTAAAGCACAGGTTAAAATCATGATCCTTCTCTGGCTGGTGCTCCCTTTCAGTAGACTTGTTTGAGCTCAGACAAGTTTGTATCACATCTGCGTCCTGGTTTAAAAAAAACAACCCCTCAGAGATAAATAAGATCCAGGAGCCAGTAATAAGTTCAATTTTCCATTAGAAAGGACCTCCCAGGGGAGACGGGGTTGTCTCATCTCAGGAGAGATGAGGGACTCATACTGGTAATGTTGTGTTTCAGGGATACCAGGAAACCTACAGTCTCGCTCTCTGCAGTTGGTAAGTACTTGTTCCTGTTATAGGCATAACCTCTGCCTGCATTGTCATATGCCTCTGCTATTCCATCCTCCCTGCTCACTCGGGTTTTCTTCTGCATTCAGACCCCAGGCATGAAAACACTAGCATAGGTGACTGTCCCACACAGCAGCACCCTGGGCAGTGACTGTTCCTTAGAGGTCCAAAGGCTCTTTTCAGAGATGCTGTTTAGAGCAGAATTGAGGTGTATGAAGAGGAGAGGCCTCCTTGGGTTGCACGCTGCCATTTTCCTGTGCCAGAATCACCACTAGGGCCAAGAGTCACAGCGGTTTGGGGCAGAGCAGTATTGAGTGAGTGGGCAGGATGCTGGCTGATTGGCCTGCACGCATTGAGCAGCTGCGAGTCAGCCTGAAGAAGGAGCACCTGGGGTGCAGTGGGGGAGTAGCGTGGCAGCTAGCTGGGGGCAGGGGAGGGCTGTAGAGCTGGCTGGCTGGAACGAAGGAGGAGGACTGGCTTTAGCAGGTAAATGAGCTATGCAGAGTGGTTGAAAGTACAGAGGGGGCGAGGGTGATAAGAGGGAGGGGTCTGGGCCCTCTCTCACCTTGGCTGTGATCATGCCTCAAGCACACACCGGCTCCATATGCAGGAGGCACTATGGTGCTATGCTCATTTGTTCCTGTGCTGAGAGCTCCATACACGTGCATGTCTCATGCTGGCAGGCTTGCTAGGGACTCTGTGTCTTGTAGCAATGGCTGACTATGATAAAAGGGGAGGAGCTAAAGCATGAGAGCTGAGTTCTAGTCCTGCCTCTTCCACTGACTTTATCCCAGTCTCCTCCTCCCCATAATACTTACTCCCATCCAGGTGGGCTTGGGAGACTGAATGAATAGTTGGAAAGCTCTTTGAGATCCTTGGGTACAGGACCCTGTGGTGGTGCTAGGACAGCTGCTCTGAAAGTGGGGTGCTAAGCTGTGTGGCATTTGTGTGATTCAGACATACAGAGCCTTGTTCCTTCCTCATCACCCTGCCGCACATGTCTGGTCTCTCTAAACCATGCCCATCTTTCCTAACACAATTTTTCTGTGTCCTCTTATACTTGACTGAACCAGTTGAGAAACTATAAAGTGTATCCTAGGGATGTCACTGGAATGCTGCTGACTTCCCACCCTCAGTCCAGTTACTGAGAGAGGGGTTCTGGACCGGGTACATTAACATGCAGTATCATGCTTCCCTGCAGCATCTTAAACCAGCTGGGGATCTGAAAGGATGCCCATGGGTGTCCTTCTTTGGGTTACACATCACGCTCTCGTCAAGGCGATCGGCTAACAGTCCCTTTGCTGGACAGGCTCTTGTCAGGGACCCCAACAATGTTAATCTCCACCCATCATCCTTAAGAGGAAGACCTAATAGGTTCTGTGAATGAGTTACTGCACATGGACAACGCTAGAATGGAGACAGAGGAAGATAGAGCACAGATGAGCAAACGTGAAAGTGTCCTTATGGGTTTCTTCTGCCCCACTAATCTGTGTGTGTGTGTGTGTGTGTGTGAGAGAGAGAGAGAGAGAGAGAGAGAGAGCCTTGATAACGGCCCTTTAGGGTGTGTACCAGCAGCAGCCTTACTCCCAGGCCATGAATTCGCAATGCTACAGAAATGCAGAGGACCTCTTGACCCACAGCAGCCTCCTGTTTTATGTCTCTGTTTGGAAGCTGGAGGGTAGAAGTTTGATGGGTTGTTTTCTAATCCTTTTGAAAGGAGTTTCAAACTAAATCAGGGAGAAGAGAACCTCAAGTAGCTTTATGTAACTCCATTAACATCTGACCCTTCCATGTCAACGCTAGCTCATTATTTTTCTATTTAAAAACTGGGAACCAGAAACAGAAGGGAGATTGTGCAAAGTAACACATGTTGGAAAACATAATCCCAACTATACATACAAAATGATGGGGTCTGAATTAGCTGTTACCACTCAAGAAAGAGTTCTTGGAGTCATTGTGGATAGTTCTCTGAAAACATCCACTCAATGTGCAGTGGCAGTCAAAAAAGCTAATGGAATGCTAGGAACCATTAGGAAAGGAATAGATAGTGTCAAAGTTAGACTCAGGACTCACAGTTTGTCAGACCACTCTGTTTTATTAGCACAGCGCTCTGCTAATGACACCCAGATAATGTGAGCACCATGCAAGACACAAACTATCTTATTTATACAGATAAAAGGGTGAGAACTTAACAAGATAACAAAGGAAGCAGAATCAGATAAGTTTACCTGGGCTAGGCATGCATATCTTATTTCCTTACTAACTATTACCCATCTTCTGTTAATGTTTTGCCATTAGCACCATTGTTTATGCCTAATGTTTCTTTTCCTGGCACCTGTATTTCAACATTTCTTATTTCTGCTTAAAGGTACATACAACATTTCTTTAATCCATTCTTATTTTTACAATATAATTCATTCTACTTTCACAATCCCTCCTTTTGGTCAAGCTCACGCCATGACCAAAATTTTACTGGGTTCCACATATTAACCGTTCTTTATCTCTTTGTTCATCAGCAATATTCAAAATTATCATATTAGCACTCTGTTCTGGGGCAGTCACCTGAGTGGCATGCCTTACGCAATTTTGGGTACAACAGGAGACTAACTGAAAACATACGAAAATTATTAGGATTCCAAACAGGATAGTCAGGGCTCCCTGAAACAACCAGTTTCCTATGCCAGAGAAATTGAACAGGTTACTTAGCCACTTCCATAAAGAACTCGGCTCTTCATGGGGAAGATATGCGATTTTGTTCTAGGTGGCTAGCGCGATCTATTACCTCATTGGTATCGTCAGGTATAAACACACAACATTGTTTTCCAATGAGAGCACAGGTTCCTCCTTTGGCCGCCAGCACTATGTACAATGCCTGACGGTTTTGGAGGCCACCTGTCGGATTGCCCCTGTTTCTTTGGCCAGGGCTCTTAAACTTTCTCCAGTTTTATTTGCCATTATTTTAACTACTTCTTTTAACCTCAGGAGCCTTTTTTTGCCTGGTGTATTACTCCCCCAAGTGGGTTAAAGGAACTGCCAATAGTCTCTTCCCAGGTGTCATTACTGTTCCATATTGTGTTAAACGGACAAGGTCCTCCAGTGAGGTCTGGGGAATTGAGCCAGGACAGGAACATCAGTTTGAGAGTGGGCTGGGATGTGGCTGCAGACCCAGCATTTAGAAATATTAAGGGTCTGAGCTATTCACACTTGCTGCTGGATAAAAGAATTGTCATTGTGGACTCCCCAGACCTTCAGACACCAACAGCCGAGGAACAGGCACCACATGTTGGAGGCAGGGCCCTTCTGGTTCTGACAACCTCAACTGAGGGAACTGTAGTCACAGTTTTATGTCCACCAGGCAGCAGGCGCTAGGCTCACTACTGCTTTTTCTTGGGCCTTGCTTTAGGTAGTCGTCTGCTTCTGGCAACCCTTACGAGAACGTAGATTGTAAGGTATTGCAGGCTGTTCCTCTACGTCATCTTCTGGAGTCAAAATTGACTCTGTGTGGTCCTGAGGTGATGATTGGTTCGCTGAGGGTGGTGCATTCTTACACGGCAAAGCATGTATTCATGCTGCGGATGCCAGACAGTTTAACAGCCGTCTGGGTAGTAAGCAGTGCCTGATGATTCTTTGATACTCTTTTAAGTCTTTTTGCTTCTTTCCTTGACTCTGGCTATAACAATGGCCTTCACACCTTATCTTTTCCTGATGCATTCATTCCTCATTCACACAAACAGATTGAGAATACAAACAGTAGTATTTTATATTGAGCTAAAAGGCATTGGAAATTAAACCTTGCTAAGTTTTACAATTAACCAAGACAATTTACATTGAGACCCAGGCCTTCAATGTTTCTCTAATTTACTTAACATAGACACAATAGAGAATCCTGTCTCTTACTACCTAAATCTTAAAACAAAAAGTTAGAGAGGGCCCAATTTGTAATGCATATGGGAAAACAGAATCTTATAGTCCCAGAGGGTCATTTCTTTCTGCTATTCAAAAAGGGTGGCTGGTAGGATGAAATCAAATTATACATTATAAAGTCCAGCTCCTACATATGTCCAGCTCCTACATATCCCCCTTTTGACATTAAGATTATTAATCGCCAGTGTCACTTCTTATGTAGTAAAATACTGGGAGGTGATTTGGGCCTGTGGCTCTAGCTTTGCATACATTTGTTTTATCCACCAGCATATTTTAAACATTTCAATTAAACACATACAATTTAAAACCAAAAACAATTAGGGGTAGTAACATTAGTATGCCAAGTATCAGAGGGGTAGCCGTGTTAGTCTGGTTCTGTAGAAGCAGCAAAGAATCCTGTGGCACCTTATAGACTAACAGAAGTTTTGCAGCATGAGCTTTCGTGGGTGAATACCCACTTCTTCGGATGCAAGCAGTGGAAATTTCCAGGGACAGGTGTGTATATATAAGCAAGCAAGAAGCAAGCTAGAGATAACGAGGTTAGATCAATCAGGGAGGATGGGGCCCTGTTCCAGCAGCTGAGGTGTGAAAGCCAAGGGAGGAGAAACTGGTTCTGTAATTGGCAAGCCATTCACAGTCTTTGTTTAGTCCTAAGCTGATGGTGTTAAATTTGCAGATGAACTGGAGCTCAGCAGTTTCTCTTTGAAGTCTGGTCCTAAAGTTTTTTGTTGTAGGATGGCCACCTTAACATCTGCTATTGTGTGGCCAGGGAGGTTGAAGTGTTCTCCTACAGGTTTTTGTATATTGCCATTCCTAATGTCTGATTTGTGTCCATTTATCCTTTTCCTTAGAGACTGTCCAGTTTGGCCGATGTACATAGCAGAGGGGCATTGCTGGCATATGATGGCATATATTACATTGGTGGACGTGCAGGTGAATGAACCGGTGATGGTGTGGCTGATCTGGTTAGGTCCTGTGATGGTGTTGCTGGTGTAGATATGTGGGCAGAGTTGGCATCGAGGTTTGTTGCATGGGTTGGTTCCTGAGCTAGAGTTACTATGGTGCGGTGTGCAGTTGTTGGTGAGAATATGCTTCAGGTTGGCAGGTTGTCTGTGGGCGAGGACTGGCCTGCCACCCAAGGCCTGTGAAAGTGTGGGATCATTGTCCAGGATGGGTTGTAGATCCCTGATGATGCGTTGGAGGGGTTTGAGCTGGGGACTGTATGTGATGGCCAGTGGAGTCCTGTTGGTTTCTTTCTTGGGTTTGTCTTGCAGAAGGAGGTTTCTGGGTACACATCTGGCTCTGTTGATCTGTTTCCTTATTTCCTCGTGTGGGTACTGTAGTCTTGAGAATGCTTGGTGGAGATTTTCTAGGTGTTGGTCTCTGTCTGCGGGGTTAGAGCAGATACGGTTGTACCTCAGTGCTTGGCTGTAGACAATGGATCTTGTGGTGTGCCCGGGATGGAAGCTGGAGGCATGAAGGTAGGCATAGCGGTCGGTAGGTTTTCGGTATAGGGTGGTGTTAATGTGACCACCACTTATTTGCACCGTGGTGTCTAGGAAGTGGACCTCCCGTGTAGATAGGTCCAGGCTGAGGTTGATGGAGGGTGGAAGCTGTTGAAATCATGGTGGAATTTTTCCAGAGTCTCCTTCCCATGGGTCCAGATGATGAAGATGTCATAATGTAGCATAGGTAGAGAAGGGGCGTGAGTGGACGGAGCTGAGGAAGCGTTGTTCCAGGTCGGCCATAAAAATATTGGCATATTGTGGGGCCATGCGGTGCCCATAGCAGTGCCACTGATCTGGAGATATATATTGTCATTAAATTTGAAATAGTTGTGTGTGAGGATAAAGGCACAGAGCTCAGCAACCAGTTGTGCTGTGGCATCATCAGGGATACTGTTCCTGATAGCTTGTATTCCATCAGTGTGTGGGATGTTTGTGTAGAGAGCCTCTACATCCATGGTGGCTAGGATGGTGTTTTCTGGAAGGTCACCAATGCATTGTAGTTTCCTCAGGAAATCAGTGGTGTCACGGAGATAGCTGGGAGTGCTGGTAACATAGGGTCTGAGTAGAGAGTCCACATATCCAGACAGTCCTTCAGTGAGAGTTCCAATGCCAGAGATGATGGGGCGTCCAGGATTTCCGGGTTTGTGGATCTTGGGTAGTAGATAGAATAACCCTGGTCGGGGTTCTAAGGATACGTTGATTTGTTCCGGTGCTAGTGTAGGGAGTGTCCTGAGTAGATGGTGCAGTTTCTTAGTGTATTCCTCAGTGGGATCTGAGGGAAGTAGCCTGTAAAATTTGGTATTGGAGAGTTGTCTGGCGGCCTCCTTTTGGTAGTCAGACCTGTTCATGATGACAACAGCACCTCCTTTATCAGCCTCTTTGATTATAATGTCAGGATGGTTTCTGAGGCTTTGGATGGCATTGCGTTCTGCACGACTTAGGTTGTGAGGCAAGCGATGTTGTTTTTCCACAATTTCTGCCTGTGCACGTCGGAAGCATTCAATGTATAGGTCCAGACTGTCATTTCGACCCTTAGGAGGAGTCCATGTGGAGTTCTTCTTCTTGTGCTGTTGGTGGGAGGGTAACTGTGTATCAGCGCGCTGTTCAGTGTTGTCCTGGAAGTATTCTTTGAGTCGGAGACGGCAAAGTAGGCTTCAGATCGCCGCAGAACTGTATCATGTTGGTGGGGGTGGCAGGGCAGAAGGAGAGTCCCCGAGATAGGACAGACTGTTCTTCTGGGCTGAGTGTGTGGCTGGATAGATTGACGATATTGCTGGGTGGGTTAGGGGTATCACGGTTGTGGCCCCATGTGGCAGGTAGGAGTTTAGACCGCTTACAGTCCTTTTTCCTTTGTAGAGAGGTGAAGTGAGTGATGTAGATCTCCTGTCTTATTTTAGTGAAGTCCGTTTGTATGGAAGTTTGGTTATTGATGAGAGTCTCCAGGTTGGAGAGCTCTTTTTTGATGTTTTCCTGTTTGCTGTATAGGATGCTGATCAGGTGGTTCCTCAGTTTCTTAGATAGAGTACGGCATAAACTCTCACTGTGGTCTGTGTAGTATGTAGATAGCAGTGGATTTTTTACCTTTAGTCCATTAGGTATGATGTCCATCCGTTTACATTTGGAAAGGAAGATGATATCCGTCTGTATTTGTGCAAGTTTCTTCATGAGGTTGATGGATTTCCACTCCATACGGCTAAATGCAGTGCCTTGCATGGTGTCAAGTATCAGAGGGGTAGCCGTGTTAGTCTGGTTCTGTAGAAGCAGCAAAGAATCCTGTGGCACCTTATAGACTAACAGAAGTTTTGCAGCATGAGCTTTCGTGGGTGAATACCCACTTCTTCGGATGCAAGCAGTGGAAATTTCCAGGGACAGGTGTGTATATATAAGCAAGCAAGAAGCAAGCTAGAGATAACGAGGTTAGATCAATCAGGGAGGATGGGGCCCTGTTCCAGCAGCTGAGGTGTGAAAGCCAAGGGAGGAGAAACTGGTTCTGTAATTGGCAAGCCATTCACAGTCTTTGTTTAGTCCTAAACTGATGGTGTTAAATTTGCAGATGAACTGGAGCTCAGCAGTTTCTCTTTGAAGTATGCCAGTAGTTGTGGGAGACCATCCAGATAATATGAATGGTTCTGTTTCCCACATTGTTTTGTTTGTTTTTAGGAACTATGTTACCTTTTTACCTTTTTAAACAGATAATTGGTAACTGTTTACCATTCAATGCTAAGACTGATAGAGAACTCAGCTAAATCAGTGCTTACAGTAAGCTGAGACTTTTTGGTTGTGGCAAATAGTAAATGTGATTATTGGTAAACACAGTACTTACATTACATGTACATTTGTCTACTGGTGGGTTGCTAACACCTTTATCCTTTTAAAACACTTCTTTCCAAGAATTAACACACACATTGCCCGTTATACAATACTTTGGCCTAATTATTAATTGTATCCCACATACAGGATCCTAGTAAGATGCCTTTACTACGGGGCTTTGGAGCAACAGGCATGGATAAGCATACCCACTTTTGAGGAGTCCACTTGGTACAACCTCTAGTGTCCAATAGTTTCCCTTCCTCCCCAGCCCACTGGCTTGAGGTCTGAGGTAGCCAGAAGGATCCCAGGTGCAATCTGTGGAGTGGGCTAACTTTCCATATCTTTGCTTCCAGAGCCTGTTGGTGTGCAATTTTAACAACAATTTCTTCACTTAACAAATTTTGTCTTACCGTACTGGAGACATACTGCATCCAGTTATATTGATAGGTATTAAACAATTATCTTTTTTTTTTTTTTTTTGCTTTAACAGATGTATCAAAACCTTAATTTTTTTTTATATTACTCAAAACATTTTATGTTCTAAATATCTGCATTTCAGTACATTTCATAGCTATTGAAGTATGTTTTTTTTTTTTTAACTTTCATTTGTTTTTGTAATAGGTTGTTCTGTAGCTGGTATTAGCTTTTTTTGATTTTCTGAAAGACAAAAAAACATTTTTCTACCCCTTTCAGGGTGGCATTGATTGTCGCTTAAAAGATTCCTTTCTTTTACAAATACCCTTGCTGATTGCAGGCAAAACAGAGGAATTACCCCCATATTTTCCTGTGGTGTGTGGTTTTTTGTTTTTGTTTTTGTTTTTGTTTTTATAGGCAGGCCAGGTTTTAATGGCTTCTACTTTTTAAGGGTTATGGGGAAATTATTCCACTGTTGAGGTATACCACCTCATGAATTTAATAACTAAAGTTTTTCTTCTTATATAGCAGACCAAGTTTTTAATGTTTTTCCTGCTGTGTTAAGCTTTAAGTTTATTCACAGGTAATAGCTGAGAAGCATCATTACCATATTACCTTAAAGGATTTTTCCAAAAATCATACATACTATACGTTGTTACAGGGGTACTTACTAACATTACATTTATTTCAATGTTTAATATTAACAATAACATTAACGTCAAATCTATTAAAGATATCTTGTTATACCATGTTTTGTTTTTATTTAGGCAATTTCTTTTGTGCTGGCAGTTTTCACCTTCCTTTATCAGTTAGGTAATTTGCATCAACACAGGCTTGGCTTTTGGATTCAAAGCCATCAGCAGAGCTCAGAGACTCTGTCTTAAAAGGGACACAATCAACTTTCACCAGAGTTTTGATTTCTTTCCACTTTCAACTCCTGCTTACAAAACAAACAGAGATCTGAAAAAGAAAACACAATCTATTGCGGCTCTTTTTGGAACCCTAATAGGATTTTAATTCAGTAGCATATTTCATTTGTATTTCTTTTACCCCTTTCTACAATATACACTGCACATGTCCTAGGGAAGAAGCGCATTCCTTCTATACTACAACTTTTTTTTTTTTTTTAAACATTAGCCATATCAATTTTTACATACGATGTAACTGTTTCTTTTTTTCTTACAGAGTTTTCATGTACCCTTATCAAAAGTGACAGTCTGATTACACAGAGCCATTTTAAGGCTTAATTTTTTAACATTGCTTCTTTTTGTTTTATGCACCTCACCTCTGCTGTTGCTTCAGAGGGGCACTGTTAAGTTTTTTTTTTTTATTATTTCACTACAGCTCTTATCTGCTATTGTTACAAAAAAAACCAACCAAACAAACAAAAAGACTCCAGAATCTCTCCCTATTCTCCTGATTTTGACTGCCCTATTGCAGCCATGACTTGGTTTTTATTTAAAAAAACATTTTAAATTTTATAAACAATCAAGTTACCCCTTAAGGGTTAAATGCTAAATCCCAAAGCCAAACAACACTAATTACCTGTGTCTTGCAAAAAGGTCTGTCAGTTTTGCAACTTTGAATTAAGAGTCAGATGAATTTTTAGTGGCATTAAAAACAAAAACAAAACCAATTTATCTTACACCTACAAAACAGGAGTTTTACAAACCAGATGTGCTGGTTTAGCTTCTTAGAACTTTACATATTTTCACAGACAAATAGATACATACACATTTTCTATTCCTTTACACTGCTTTGTTTTTACATAGCTCTATATATATTTGGATTATTTACAGGCATTCTTTTGGAAAAGGGCCCATTTTCCCTTCAGAATGGCTGCAAAGAAACCAAGAATTCTCTCTCTTTAACATGGTCCTTTTTAACATTTTCACAAAGTTTAACTGCTTAATTCTCTCCAGCCTTTGTAGAGTTAACTTTTCACTCTCTTTCCTTAAATCACTCGTTTATCTCCCAAAATAACACCTTTATCACCTCTAATTTCACCATTTTAAGTATTGTTCCAGGGGTTCATGCCTGCACTTACTGCTTTTCTTACTGCCAACACTATGCCCTTAGGGCTTCCAACCTGTTTTTCAGTTTCTTTATCTGTTGCTTGCCTGCTTTTCTGGGCCCGATCCTGCTTTTTTTCAATGAACTGTTTGTGAGTGATATTGTGGTCACTTCACAATTTTGAAATAAATGTTCAAGGAAAGGGACCAGGAAGGGTGGGGGCTAGTTGAGGAACTCACCTTCTTTGCTGAATTGCTAGTGGAACACTAAAGAATCATTTTTTTTTTTTTGAGGCAGACAACAAAGGGGAACAGAACAAGGGGCTTTTTGTCCTTTTTACAATGAGATGGGAGTATTAAGGGGGTTGGATCGATCCGGGGTGGGTTTTTGAGAACGGGGTAAAGGGGAGCGCTCGGTCTGGTGGTGGGAGAGGAGGCTTTTAATAAAGCTTTCAACTTATTATTTGAATATTTGAGAGAGTAGTTTTTTTATTTTGTCCAGCTACGATTTGCCTCTTCCCACCACTGAATGAAACAATTAACCTCTTCTTTAGCCAATTTAGTTTTAGGTTGGCCGAGTTTGTCCTTTAAGACATCCACTCGGTCTTGTTCCAAGATTTTAACAGTGGCCACTGAGTTTTGGGATCCCTCTGAGTTAGCCTAGACCATTTTTCCAGAAATTTACAGGAGTCCGGACCCTTCTTACAGGAGTCTGGACCCATCCTAAATATATAAAATGAGCCAGCGTTCGTTTAGGGAACTGTCCTGACTTAGACGTCTGGTTACCCATACAGGAGGACTTCACACACCAATCGCACAAGAAGGAAATTCAGGTTAGGAGCCCACAGGCTACTGCCTCAATCGCCCTTGCTTTCACACCAAGGCTTTTACCCAAAGTGCGGTGCGGCTGCGATTGTGCAGATTCCACTCACTCAGACCGCAGGGACGGGAACCCCTTGGTCGGCCGATCCCCGGACGGAGATGGCACCCAGACTCAAACACTCCACAGGAGGACGGATAGACACAGAGACAGGACAGTCCTCAGTCCGGACAAAACACAGAAATAATTACCTGACCAGATTCCTGATGTCAGATCCCGGGATCCCTACCAGAACAGAGTGGGAACCAACAGGTTCAATGGCGTAGACTTCACTGTGGTCATGCACCTTTTCGTTATAGTGGAGGACCGCTCGGGCCAAATGCCCAGGTGCCGGCTGCCACGGTCATCCTACAAAAACAGTCAGGAATCACACAGCCCCAGTGAAGACGGTTGCCATCTCGGTGGAACCTCCAAATTGTCAAAGTTAGACTCAGGACTCACAGTTTGTCAGACCACTCTGTTTTATTAGCACAGCGCTCTGCTAATAACACCCAGATAATGTGAGCACCATGCAAGACACAAACTATCTTATTTATACAGATAAAAGGGTGAGAACTTAACAAGATAACAAAGGAAGCAGAATCAGATAAGTTTACCTGGGCTAGGCATGCATATCTTATTTCCTTACTAACTATTACCCATCTTCTGTTAATGTTTTGCCATTAGCACCATTGTTTATGCCTAATGTTTCTTTTCCTGGCACCTGTATTTCAACATTTCTTATTTCTGCTTAAAGGTACATACAACATTTCTTTAATCCGTTCTTATTTTTACAATATAATTCATTCTACTTTCACAATAGTAAGACAGAAAATATCATAATGCCATTATATAAAGCCATAGTACACCCACACCTTGAATAAGCGTTCAGTTCTGGTTGCCCCATCTGAAAAATAGTATTTTAGACTTGGAAAAGATACAGAAAAGGACAATACACATGATGGGGGTATGGAACAGCTTCCATACGAGGAGAGATTAAAAAGACTGGGACTGTTCAACTTGGAAAAGAGACAACTAAGGGGGGGTATGACAGAGTTCTATAAAATAATGAATGGTGTGGAGAAAGCAAATAAGGAAGTGTTGAGTTACGTGAAAGGGTAAACAAGAACCAGGGGTCACCTAAGGAAATGAATAGGCAGCAGGTTTAAAACAAAGAAAAGGAAGTACTTCTACAGACAACGCACAGTCAATCTGTGGAACTCGTTGCCAGGGGATGTTGTGAAGGTCAAAAGCATAACTAAATTCTAAAAAGAAGTAGGTAAGTTTGTGGAGGATAGGTCCAACAATGGCTGTTAGTCAGGCTCTGGATGTCCCTAAGCCTCTGACTGCCAGGTGCTGGGACTGGACAACAGGGAATGCATAACTTGATAATTGCCCTCTTCTGTTCATCCCCTCTGAAGTATCTGGCACTGGCCAGTGTCAGATGACAAGATACTGGGCTACATGGACCATTGGTCTGACCCAGTATGGCTGTTCTTATGTTCTAAAAAAAATGTCTGTTTAAGTTGTGGTCCCCTATCTTTGGGCAGATCTCAAGAGAGCCATATATTTATATATGGGGACAGGGAGGTGGGCTGCAGAAGGAAAGATCTGCCCCTTAGTCTAGTTACCATCTTGTTGGACCTTTATTTTTTTATGTCTCTTATGATTTGAGGTAAGCAAACCATTTTCATCCATCAAGCATGGGCTTTGTATGCCGGAGCCCTGACACAGCAGAGCTGTGCGTGTCTGCTGCAACAGCTTTCTTCCTAGAGATGACACATCCTCTATGTCTGTGAACATTTGCTGAGCAGCAGGCTTTGCAGCTGACTGAGTTCCTAAGTATTGGCGGAGCTGAGAAACACAGTGGAGCTGTACGCTGCATTCGTTGTCCCTACCCCTTAGCAAAATGCATTGTCTCTGACCTGCCCTTACCTCGGAGAACGTAGATCTCCAAAACTTGTCTTGAGCCTTGGCTTCTCTGAGGATCCCACACACAAATTTTACCTCAGAGTTAAGGCTTCTGAAGTGCATTTCCTGTCAGTCTCTAACAATCCAAGAGTTCTCTAGATAGGCCAACACAAACATCCACCACAACCTTAGCTCATCTCCTGACACCCAGATACCCTTGGATTCCCCACCTCCATGATGAACTCCCCTTCACTTCCAACAATGAGCCACTTGCAGCGCACACATCTAGCACCTCGGTCACACGCGAATGCTCAGCCTTCACTCCAACCTCAGCAAGATTAAAGTCCTGGATGTTAGTGATAGGCGAGTAATGTTAAAATCTCTATAGTGCATTACTGATGCGGGTGAGAGTGGGGGGCCGAGTTAATCACAGGGCACCAGGGAGCAGGCAGAGGGAGTGGGTTGGCGCTAAAGTGGTGAGAGATGCAGAGCTTGTAGCTCACACACAGAGGCAGTTGCTCCCTGTGACAAGCTGATAGTGGCTGGAGGTTCGAAAAAACAAACTTGTAAATGGAGCACATTGGATCTGAGCTCCTTGAGACACATGCATGGAGCCCCCAAAGCCGGGGTTAGCCTCTTTCCAAAGGAGAGCTGCCTTTTAACTTTGCTACTGTGTTCCCATGAAATGTCTCACCACGGTCTTTCATGCTCGCTCCTGGGACGTCTCTTCTCTTGTAACAGTGCGGGACTCGCCCCTGCAGTGCCTCCTGCTGGTCACTGGGAATTAGCTCTCCAGCCTTGGACCACCCTCTGCAGGCCGGTGTCCCACTGCTGCTGGGCCCCCGCATCCCTCCCTGGACTCCGGTGCCCCGTTATCTGGGGTACTGCCCCCTGGCAGTAACCCCTCAGTCTCAGGGTCTCCCCTCCTCGGGGAGCCCCTATCCCCACCTCGCCTCAGTCGTAGGCTACTGCCAGTCACCAACTAGCCCCTACTCCCTGGGGCAGACTGCAGTATAAGTCACTCATCACAGGCAAGGTTGGGTTTGGACCTGCTGCCTCTGCCTAGCCATGGGCTGTCCCTGGCAACCCCACTACCTGTTTGGCCTTCTGCTAAGCCGCAGCCTGGGGCTTTTCCAGGCTGGAGCTCCCCAGCAACTCTGCCTTTCCCCAGCCCTGGTCCACTCAAGTACTCTGCTCAGGTCCCTGCAGCCAGATCCATCTCCCTATACAGCTAGAGAGAGACTGATGAGCTCCTGGCTCCCAGCCTCTTATATAGGGCCAGCTGAGGCCTGATTGGGGCATGGCCAAGCTGCGGCTGCTTCCCCAATCAGCCTAGTAGCTGCTTCCCCCTGCAGCAGCCCTCTCCCAGGGCTGTCTTTAAACCCCTCAGGCAGGAGCCCCACTACACCTCTTAATTGCATGTCCTGTGCAGATCCTGAGTGGTCTGAGATGCTGTGGGTCTGCCCTACGTTTCACATCCACTTCCTGGCTTGTTGGCCCACCTGACTTTTAAGCTATTTGAAGATGCTGTTCACTGACCCTTTTCTGCTCTGCTCTTTCTGCAGCTGGAGCCTCCCAGGTCAAATGGAACAAGAAAAACGCCAACTGTTTAGCAACCAGCCATGATGGGGATGTCCGTATCTGGGACAAGCGGGTGAGTTTCCGTTAGTCTTTGAGTGGCCTCTGCATGTTCCCATATGTGGGATCAAGGCGCCATGCCAGTCCCACATTATTTCTCCTTACTTCTTTGTTTTCCACCCCTCTGAATGATCAGTTTAAGGTGAGCGTGGTGCCAGTGGAGTCTGAGATTTGAAGGAGGACTGTATAATTGGCCTCCCTCTCTCTAAAAACATACTCCTTAGCCCCTTGCTTTTGGCTTCTTGATGGATACTAGTTACATCAAATATAAAGTGCCCCCTTACCCAGTGCACTGATGTATTGACTCCTATGGAACTTTACCACTGCACTTCACAGTAACTTTTCTGTAGCCTACAAGCCATTGTTTATCTTTCTCTCTGGCTGGTGACCTCTACTGAGAGTGTGTGTGGGAGAAAGCGCCTTCTTTACCCGGCAGGATTGGGCCAGATTTCTTGCTCCTAAGAATTAGCATGGTGAGAACTAAAAAGCCTCTGATTGCAGAAACCCAGCACTGCAGTGGAGTACTTGGCAGCGCATCTCTCTAAAATCCATGGCCTGGATTGGCATCCGGACAATGAGTACATCCTGGCCACTTCCAGCCAGGACAATTCCGTCAGGGTAAGTGCCCAGGGCTCTCAGAGGGAATGTACCAGTGCCATCCTACGGGCCTGACCCAGCTGCCACTGAAATCACTGGGCATCCGTCCACTGACTTCAGTGGGAACTAGATCTGGTATTAGCCATCACCCGTTGTGGCAAGTCTTGTGAGGGTCAGTGCACGCGTGTTGCCCCGAGTCACTGTGTCTGAAGCTGATCGCCCCCCCTGTGGGGCCAACTCTGCTCCATTAGTGCAAGGATGTCTGTAATGACACTGTGGAGCACCTGGTTTGTGTCTGGCGCTTTGTCGCAGCTGAGTTACACAGAAAATCCCCCCCCGAGAGAAGCTCACTGGCTTGTTTTCTGTTCTGTTGAAGTTCTGGGATTACCGTCAGCCTCGGAAGTATCTCAATATACTCCCCTGCCAGGTTCCAGTCTGGAAGGCTAGATACACGGTGAGTGTGAACACCTGTCCCTCTGTCCCATAGCCTTGCTTGAGCCTGGGAGGGCCAAGGGAAATTACCTAGCGAGGCATTGCTGAAGGGGCCCTTCCTGGGAATCATTAGCACTGTTTTTTGCCATTGGCTTTTATTAATCTGACTTTAAAACCTCAGTTACAGCACTATCAGTATGAGTGGGAGAAGCATCTTCCATGAGAACCAGGCTCATGCAGGGGGGTGCCTAATAATGTGAAACTTGGCTCTTTCCCAGAGGACTGTAGCGGAGACCCACATACATGGGGCTTGCAGCTGGTGTCTAAAACCTAAAGAAGGCCCTGCAGCTTTGGCTCAGCAGTTCCTTATACCCTCTCTCTGCACTGTCACTAACTTACCTTGCACAGATGGAGACAACGTGCTAAGAGCGGCACTATAGCAGCCTGTCCATGCCTCTTTCACAATTTCTACTAAGAGATTTTATCACTTGCGTCCCGTCTATGAGGGCTTTTTAACAATGCCCGTGTATTTTAATGGGCTGTTGCAGTTTTGTGTAGCTAAGAAGGCACTAACACGCAGTCTTTTTGTGGCGTGAGGTCCAAGGCTTTTAAAGCACAAGTTGTTCCTCAGCTTTGTGTATGTCTACACCCGAAACATGAAAACCCCGGCAGTGAGTCACAGAGCCCAGGTCGACTGACTCGGGCTCACGGTGGGGGGGCTCAAAATAGCTGTGTAGAAGTTCCCGCTTGGGCTGGAGCCCAGGCTCAAACCCAGCAAGGGAGGAGGCCTCGGAGCCTGCACTCCAGCCTGAGCAGGAATGTCGACACTGCTGTTCTTAGCCCAGTAGCGCAAACCTAAGTCAGTTGACCCGGGTTCTGAGACTCGTTGCTGCAGGGGTTTTTTTGCACATAGCCTTTAACACCTAGCCATTCAGCATCAGGTTGTACTCACTGTCTTCTCCAGACACCAGAATGAGCCTTTCATCACCTCTCCCTCCCTTCGGCCCTGTACCATGCCTGGTGTGTGTGCGCAATAGATAGTTGTAATTCAGTGCTCCATTGCAGTGTCAGGACCCCAAATAACTGCTAGTGTACAAGACCCAAAGAGCAACACTCACCCGTCCAGGTTGATTTTACAGGCTGAGCCAAACAGCAAAGAGCAGCAGGAATGGTGGGTGAAGAGAGAGTGCTAAAATCCCTGTCGCTGGTGCTAGGTGGAGTTAGTAAGAAGCAGAAGGAAATGGCTGGTTTTAAATGAGCTATGGTGAATGCCTCTTTCAAGCACAGTGCATCCCTCTCCTTTCAGGGCATGTTGAGTCCTCTTGCATGGTAACCCCCTTTGAAAGCTCCTCATTGTAGGATTGGCTCCTGAGCCCCAACATCCTCCTTGAAGTCAGCCTGTGGCAGTGCCAGGACGTGCCCTAGTGCCAGTGTGAATGGGAAGGTGTTGGAAAGTACAATCAGGGCAATATGGGGGAAATGAGAGCTGTCAGGCTAACCATTGTGCAGCTGAGCAGCCCCTCTCTGGGTGTGCTTCTCTCCCCCAGCCTTTCAGCAATGGGCTGGTGACCGTGATGGTTCCCCAGCTGCGGCGAGAGAACAGCCTTCTCCTTTGGAACACCTTTGACCTGAACACGCCAGTTCACACCTTCGTGGGACACGACGATGTGGTGCTGGAGTTCCAGTGGAGAAAGCAGAAAGAAGGTGGGTGCAGGACTGTGACTGCTGATCTCATGCAGCTGCCATTGGTGCATGGCGGCGGCTGGAGTCTGCCTTGCGGCTGCCGTACTCAAACAATTGCCTTTCTGCTCTTGCCACTACTTGAATTAGCCTCTATCTGCTTTCCAGGCCCCACAGAGCATAGTTTATTGGTACGTGTCCTGTTGCATGAGCCAATCGATATGAGTGCAGAGCAGGTCAACAGTGACTCTCTCATTTCCCACCATCCCGTCAGTTTGTTTTTAAATGGATTTTTCAGAATAAATTGTACAACAATAAGATTGTTGCATAAAGTGAAGGAAAAAAATCAAAACTGTGAGTGAACCCCTCCAAGCTTCACCGTTTATTGCACGGAAAAAGCAAGTCCACAAATATCAGGAGCATCACATGCAATAAAAGCTGCATTTTCAGTAGTACCCACGTACTCAATACACCAGCCAAGGGAGGTGGAGCCGGGGGAAAGGAACCCTCCTGCCAAATTTTCAGACTCTAGTCAGTCATTTTCAAATACAGAAAACCCCACAAAAAGGTCAGAACCAAACAGAGCAATGAGAGAGCACACAGGGCTTTAACCTGCACAGCTCCACTGCTGTAACTCCTCTCTTGCTGTAACCACAGGCTCCTGGTCCTTGATTCACACCCAGGGTCTTATGGTACCACTGCCCTCTTTGGGTGCAGGGCATGGACTTTATATCTGTCACACCATTTTGTTTGCCCTGCTCAGTGATGAAGGTGGCAGCACTGGTGCAAACCACCTATCTACACAGATTTAACCAGGACTAATTTCTTCTCCAGAGCAGGTCCCCAGGCTCCCCTCCCAATCATTTAATGGAATTTTTGTAATGGCACTTAGGAAACTTCTTCCTTTGGTTTTGCTCAGAGGGATGGGTGTTTGGCTGTTCTCTTCCCGTTGAACCTATGTGTTGACCAGTAAGCAGTGTGGCCTAGTGACTAGAATACTGGCCTGGGACTCAGGAAACCTGGGTTCTTATCCCTTGCTCTGCCACTGACCTACTGGGCAAATCACATCCCTCTCCGTGCCTCGGTTTCCCTTTCTGTACAATGTGGATAATGACACTGACCTCCTTGGTAACATACCTGAAGATCTACTGAAAAGAGCTATGCAAGGGGTGGTGTTATATGTTTGATTATTAACTTATTACTGTGTCTGCATGCCCTCGTAACCTCACAGAGGCTGGGGCTGCAGACAAAGGTATCCCGGCTTAACTAAAGGTATTGTTTAAACTGATTTAGTTAAATTGGTGGACCTTAGTGCGTGGACACTCTTATGTAGGTTTAAACCTGGTCTTTCTCAGGGTATGTCTACACTATGGGATTATTCTAATTTTACAGAAATCGATTTTTGGAAACAGATTGTATAAAGTCGAGTGCACGCGGCCACACTAAGCATATTAATTCGGCGGTGTGCGTCCATGTACAGAGGTTAGCGTCGACTTCGGGAGTGTTGCACTGTGGGTAGCTATCCCATAGCTATCACATAGTTCTCTCAGTCTCCCCCACCCATTGGAATTCTGGGTTGAGATCCCAATGCCTGATGGGGGCCCAAAATTTGTTGTGGGTGGTTATGGGTAAATGTTGTCAGTCAATCCTCCCTCCATGAAAGCAACGGCAGACAATCATTTCGCACCCTTTTCCCTGGATTGCCCGGGCAGACGCCATAGCACGGCAACCATGGAGCCCGTTCAGCCTTTTTTCACTGTTACCGTATGTCTACTGGATGCTGCTGACAGATGCGGTACTGCAGCGCTACACAGCAGCATCCCCTTGCCTTTTGCAAGTTAGCAAAGACGGTTACCAGCCCTACTGTACCATCTACTGCTGTCATGGGTGCTCCTGGCCGGCCTCGGTGAGGTCAGTCGGGGGCACCTGGACAAAAATGGGAATGACTCCCCAGATCATTCTCTTCTTTAAGTTTTGTCTAATGGAGAGTCAGTCTTGGCTAGAATATCAGGCAAGCCTACTAAAGAACCAGAGAGGCAAACGGCCGCTCCGGGTCAGAGCCCCAGACATCCCGCAGAAATGATGAGCTGCATGCCATTCTAAAGGGTGCCCCTGCAACAACCCCACCCGTTTTTTCCCTCCTCCCCCACCCCTCCTGGGCTACCATGGCAGTTATCCCCCCATTTTTGTGATGAAGTAATAAAGAATGCATGAGTAAGAAGCAACACTGACTTTATTGCCTCTGCAAGCAGAGATCAAAGCGGGGAGGGGAGGGTGGTTGGCTTACAGTGAAGTAGAGTGAACCACCATTCTGCACTGGTAAAATACAAAATGTCCCAGGATATGTATGTTGACAGACAGTTCTAAACGGCAGCTTAATTTTTTTATTTGCAGCAAAATGTAGAGGTCTAACTATCTGATTGTGAGCCCTGGTAGCAAGGAGGAGGCTGGAGTAGGCGTGACCGCATGGTGCTGCTGACTGGGAGAGCAGCCTGAGGCAGAAGCCTCCAGCTGCCATGATATTCCAGGCAGGACTGAATCTCCATTAGACAACGCTTAAAGAAGAGAATGACCTGGAGTCATTCCCTTTTTTGCCCAGGCGCCCCCGGCCGACCTCACCGAGGCCAGCCAGGAGCACCCACGGGACGACAATGACGGATACCAGTCATACTGTACCATCCGCAAGGCAAGGCAAGGGGATGCTGTTGTGTAGCGCTGCAGCACCGTGTCTACCAGCAGCATCCAGTAGACATACGGTGACATTGAAAAAAGGCGAGAAACAATTTTTTTCCCTTTGCTTTCGTGTGTGTGTGTGTGAGAGAGAGAGAGAGATGACATATACCCTGAACCACCCACGACAATGTTTTCGACCCTTCAGGCTTTGGGAGCTCAGCCAAGAATTCAAATGGTTTTCGGAGAATGCGGGAACTGTGGGATAGCTACAGTCGTCAGTCGCCCCTCCCTCCGTGAGCGTCCATTTGATTCTTTGGCTTTCTGGTACGCTTGTCTCATCTCCTTAAGTTTCACGCAGCACTGTGTTGAGTCCATGTTGTGGCCTCTCTCTATCATAGCCTCGGAGATTTTTTCAAATGTTTTGGCATTTCATTTTTTGGAATGGAGTTCTGATAGAACAGATTCATCTCCCCATACAGAGATCAGATTCAGTATCTCCTGTATGGTCCATGCTGGAGCTCTTTTTTGATTCTGGGACTGCATGGTCACCTGTGCTGATCAGCGCTCCACGCTGGGCAAACAGGAAATGAAATTCAAAAGTTCGCGGGGCTTTTCCTGTCTACCTGGCCAGTGCATCCGAGTTCAGATTGCTGTCCAGAGCGGTCACAATGGTGCACTATGGGATAGCTCCTGGAGGCCAATACCGTCGAATTAACCCTAATTTGAAATGGCAATACCGATTTCAGCGCTTCTCCCCTCGTCGGGGGGAGGAGTACAGATATCGATATTAAGAGCCCTTTATATCGAAGTAAAGGGCTTCGTTGTGTGGACAGGTGCAGGGTTAATTTGGTTTAACGTTGCTAAATTCGAGAGAAATTCATAGTGTAGACCAGGCCTCATCAGTTTAATTACATTGGTAAATTTACAGGCACAAGCTAAACCAGCACAAGCCAGTTTTAAACCTATTGAAGTGCATCTACACACAAAGTTACACCGGTTTAACTAAACTGTTTTAAAACTAGTTTAAGTGAAATCCGTGCTGCGTAGGGCAGTCCCTCGTATGTTTGTGTCAGCCAATTGAGAGCTGGGACCTCTGTAGCATTACAGCCTCAGGGCCTCCAGAGATTCCCAAAATCCTTGGGGGGAGTGGCGGGGAGCCAGGATTTGATATTCCAAATGTAGAAAAACTGTTGTGCTCTCTGCATCATAAAGGAGATGTTACAGGTGAAAACCGCTTTTTTTTTTTCCTGCTTTGCAATTCACTTTTATGTTGTTACTGGCATTTTCAGCTACACAGCAGTGTGACACATTAAAAATAAGTGCCTCCTCGTAGATCTGATTCATTTCCCATGTGAAAACTTTCACTGCAAAATGTATTTTTACCTGCATTGCAGTTTTCTCCTCTGTAACTCCAGCAGCATTCTTATCCCCATTTTACAGATGGGGAAACTGAGGCACAGTGATTTGACTTGCCATGTGATCTTGGACAATATCAAAGGCAGGAACAGAACCCAGGAGTTCTGACTCCCACTCCAGCGTCCTATCTACTGGACCTAGCTACTTGGTTCAGTCCACTTATATCATAAACAGAGTTAAGTCTGTTTTCTGTTACTGCTAGAAATTATTTTATCTTCTTTTAGGCTCCAAGGACTACCAGCTGGTCACGTGGTCTCGTGACCAGACTCTGCGGATGTGGCGGGTTGATTCCCAACTGCAGAGGGTATGCAAAGTGCTTTTGGCATTGGACTGGGGACAGCATTGTGAAGTGCTAAATTTATCATTGTTTACTTATATGAAGTGCAACTGACGGACCAAGCTCAGGCACAAGGGGGAAGGGATAGCTCAGTGGTGTGAGCATTGGCCTGCTTAACCCAGGGTTGTAAGTTCAGTCCTTGAGGAGGCCACTTAGGGATCTCGGGCAAAAAAAATTGGTCCTGCTAGTGAAGGCAGGGGGCTGGACTCAATGACCTTTCAAGGTCCCTTCCAGTTCTAGGAGATTGGCATATCTCCAATTATTACCTTTATTACAAGGTCTCTAGGTGCCATCCAGCCTTCTCACTCACAGCTCAGCTCAGCCCCCACAGGGTGTGTCTACACTGCACCCTTCTTTCAGCAGCATGGCGTGTACACACATAGTCCCCCAGCACAGGTATAGATAGCAGAGTAGACAGTGAGGTACAGCTTAGACCAGTACAGACATACCGGGCTGAGTACATACCGCACATGGTTCTCTACTCATCGTCTGCACTGCTATTTATACCCATGCTAGGAGGCCTACACATGTCTGAATGCTGCATGCCTCCCCCATGGCTCTTCCCCACTGTGGGGAAAGATGCTGGCACAGGAGAAAGGCTCTGATAGCTCCCCTGTGCTGGAGCTCTTTCCCTCCTTCAGGGAAAGACTCTAGCAGCGGGGAAACCTTTCCCCACTGCTGGAGCCTTTCACTCACGTGTGGAGCTGTACACCAGTGTGGATGCGGTGTGCTTTCTCACTGCAGCGTATGGCTATCCGTATGCTACACGCCGCCAGGGTGTGTAGTGTAGATGGAGCCTAACTCTGACCTGTAATGTACAGCAGGCTGCACTGTGCTCCAGACAAATGTTTGCTAGCCAGGAGGTTTCCCACTGGACATACAGAATCACGAAGGCTTCACAGGAACAGCAAGACTCAGTCTTGCTGTAACAGCAGGTGCACTGTGAAGTGGTGGTGTCCAGTATCAGTGGGAAGGGTTACCAACTACCTCAAGCTAACTGCAGAATCTAAAACTCTCCAGCAGGCATTGCCTCTGCAGACCCCCGCACACCTGGGCACAGGTGGCTCAGTGCTGCAGGAACCCAACCCTCCGAGGGAGTCAAGGCTGAGACTATGTGCACCTTCTTCTGGCTTGGATACTAGGTGCAAAGCTCTGACGAGGACGTTGGTCCCAGCTGGCCTCTCTTGCTTTCCGACTTGCGAGGCTAGCGGCTCTTCGACCCATCACCTCCAGCCAGATCACACTGTGTCCCGTCACTCGTTAGCAGGCAGTTTTGCATGATTTCTATTAGTTTTCTCCTATGTCCAAACCTGTTGTTTGTATCCCAGGGAGATGCCCATGAGTAAGTCTGGTAGTTTGCCATGGCAACACTGTGTCCTTCCCCACATCTGTCTGTTCACCCTCTCCTGTGTCTTGTAAATCCAGGCTGAGAGTTCTCTGGGCCTGTTGGCTATTTGTCTGGGCGTTGCCCAGCCCAGTTGGGTTGTGGCCTTTAATTTGGGGCTGCTAGTCCTGACCATAGTGTAAATAACAATGGCAAAAATGCAGAAGTCCTAGTACTGGCTTTAAAAAGCAAAGCAAGTCATGGCACATGATATTCTAGCTCGTACTGATCAGTCTGTCATGGGATGGCATTAGAAAAGTCAAATCTCCTTTATTTTAGAATAAAACTTGGCTAACCACTCGTTAATCTATCCCCCTACTTGCTTCATGGGCATGCACACACAGCCACGTTTGCAAGTGACGGGGGGAGATGTGGTTGAGCAGGCTGGGTGACAAAGGCCAGGCCTCTTCTCTGATGAAAAGCCATGTCTTTCATCACAGGGCGCCGGCAGGAAAACAGTGCCAGGGTCTTTGAGATGTGGCTGTTGTGCACACGCCCACCTGGCTAATTTAAGCTCCCTGGAGAGATGAGCTGCTGTATCGTTCCTCATGTATTTTGGGCTGCCTTTGTTTGATCCCTGTGACGCAGCACGTGGGTGTGCTTGTTCTTTTCAGCTGTGCGCTAATGATATCTTGGACGGGGTTGACGAACTCATTGATGGGATTGCCCTCCTGCCTGAGCCGGATAAGCCCCTCCACACCCAGGACTCTGAACCCCAGCATAGCGCTGGGCATGCAGACGAGGAAGGTGAGAGAAGTTCTTTTGCTATTTGAAACGGAAACCTTTTGGAGGTCATCTCTAAGCCGGTGGTCATGGTCTGACTAAGAGACAGACGCATGCCTGCTTAACCATCCTTGTGGGAGGGTGGCTGCCACAACCCTGGCAAGAAGGGGTCGTCCACCCGTGAAAGGAAAAAATACCCCCAAAAGCAAACTCGTTCCTTGTCTCTATTGTTAGTAGCATTGGTATTGGTGGTATTGCCTCGGGGTCTTGGGCATGAATCATGGCCCCATCATGCCAGGCCCTGGGCAAAGGCAGACCTAGAAAGGTGGTTCCTGCCCCATGGAGCCTACAATTGAAGTGTAAGACCAGAACCAGCAGGTGGATGCAGACAGATGTGGAGTCCAAGGAAGTTGGTCAGCATGATGGGCCGTGGCTCGGCACACAGGCTGGCTAGCCATTGGTATGCTATCCAAGGGGCATTCTAAGAAGGTATCTGAAGGAGGTGAATGAGGTGGCTTGTGGATGTTTGCTGGGAGTGTCTCCCATTCCCACGGGGCAGCCCGAGAGCCCAATGGCATTTTTCTGCATATGGAACAAATGAGCAGCTGAGGCAGGCGTCAATGTCTCAGCAGCACATAAGTGGTGGAGCTAGGATGGGTTTAGACCATGACAAGCCGTGCAAGTGAAGACAAGGAATTGGTGTTTTCAGCAGAGAAGGGGCAGCCAGTGGAAGGACACTAAAGGAGGGGGTGATGTGACCAAAGTGACAGGCTAGGGAAAAGACCTGCGCAGCAGTGTTTTGAAGGATATAAGTGAGGGCAGGATAGGGTTTGCCAAGGCCAGAGTGGAGGAGGTTGCAGCAGTTGAGATTAGGGGCAACACGGGCCTGGGTGAGAGATGTAGCTCCTTTTTGGACTCCCCTCCTCCTAGGCAGGCAGTCTAGAAGCCCCAGCAATGGGTATTAAATAACCGGTTCTGTTTCCTTGCAGGTAGGGAAAATGACAGGGTCCCAAAGCAGCAGGCCTGATTCTCCTTTTTGGCAAAGACCAAAACCCTTCTGGGAAACCTAGCAAAAGGGCAAATACAAATGCCTGTCCCCATGTCTCACCTCAGCCAGCTAACCTATGCAAAATGTATTAGCAGGAGTATTGTAAGTAAGACACGAGAAGTAATTTGTCCGCTCTACTCCACGCTGATTAGGCCTCAGCTGGAGTATTGTGTCCAGTTCTGGGCTCCACATTTCAGGAAAGACATGAACAAATTGGAGAGACTCCAGAGAAGAGCAACAAAAATGATTAAAAGTCTAGAAAACATGACCTATGAGGGAAGATTGAAAAAAATTGGGTTTGTTTAGTCTGGAGAAGAGAAGACTGAAGGGGGACATAACAACAGTTTTCAAGTACATAGAAGATTGTTACAAGGAGGAGGGAGAAAAATTGTTCTTCTTAACCTGTGAGGATAGGACAAGAAGCAATGGGCTTAAATTTAAGCAAGGGCGGTTTAGGCTGGACATTAAGCACTGGAATAAATTGCCTAGGGAGGTTGTGGAATCTCCATCACTGGAGATTTTTAAGAGCAGATTGGATAAACACCTGTCAGGGATGGTCTAGATAATACTTAGTCTTGCCTTGAGTGCAGGGACTGGACTAGATGACCTCTCGAGGTCCCTTCCAGTTCTACGATTCTATGAAATACAGCACCTCTTGTCCTAGTCTAGAGCACCCTTAATGAGCCATGGCCATGGCTCTCTCCTCCTGACCTGGCAGCTCATGTGCTTTTATGTGCTCTCCTGTCTCTCCCACAACTAAGAGTTAACCCAGCTGGGCGTGGGGTATGTTCACCCTGTCAAAATTGCTGCATCAATTTCCATTTGATTTGAGTTTGTAAGCTTTCCTTTGCAGCCATGAGGGCTGGGTTTTTTTTGTTTTAAGCAGAGAGTAGATTCTGCAATAAATGCTGTGGCCACAGGATCAAAAAACATACGAGTCCTCGCTGTTCTGTTTGGCCCTTCCCAGCCTAAAACTGTTGTGAAGCATTGATGTGTGCAGTTAAACACTTGCTGCTGTTCACCCTGACACAGCTGCATTTCAGCAGTAGATGAAGCAATCCATACGTTAACATTTGTACAGTGTTTTGGATGCTTGAGGAGAACAATGCTCTGTAAATAAGACCCAAGCCCTCCTCCCTCAATATAAAACAATGTCCACAGTCTGTTTGACAATTCGAGATCCTTAGGAATCCAGATGACTATGCAGGCTCTTGAGGATTAGACACTAGTCCAATGGGGAGGTGGAAGAGGAGTCATCTCCCCTCCCAAACTTCCCACGCCAGGGAACCGCAGTGGTCATTTGTTAGAGGATTAGAGGCGTGTCTTCTGTTCAGGAAATGATCACCTTCCTTGAGAGCCACTGGCCTTTGCTGAATCCATTTCTCAGGCCTCTATTGCAAGGCATCTAAGCACTATAATAGACTCATAGACTTTAAGGTCAGAAGGGACCATTATGATCATCTAGTCTGTGGCCTGCATTGTGCAGGAGGTCACAATCTCACCCATCCACTTCTCTAACAAACCCCTAGCCTATGTCTGAGTTATTGAAGTCCCCAAATTCCGGTTTGAAGACCTCAAGCTGCAGAGAATCCTCCAGCAAGTGACCCGTGCCCCATGCTGCAGAGGAAGGCGAAAAACCTCCAGGGCCTCTGCCAATCTGCCCTGGAGGAAAATTCCTTCCCGACCCCAAATATGGTGATCAGTTAAACCCTGAGCATGTGGGCAATACTAATTAACAGCTAAGAGACCCACCCAGCCAAATACAACAGCCAAAAATATCTGGTCCAGAGGCTAATGCAAGAATTCTCATGGAAACCTCCCACAAAAGGAGCAGTTCCCAGCATGGGAAATGAAAGGGGGAATAGATTGAAAAAAATACCAGGGACAAGAATAGGCCAGCAGAATTAACTAGGACTTGCCTCATGCCCTAAAAATAGCCTCCGGCGGAGACCTTGTGAAGGTCATTCCACAATCAAGGGCTGGCCATCATGTGGTACCTACCCTTGACGCGGTGCTGACTAAGTGTGCAGTCGACCCAACCCAGACAACCATAATGGTCAGGAAAGGCCATGGGAAGAGGTACACTAATATATGGCCAAAGCCTCTGAAACTCTCACCGAGTTTTGCCTTGCCCATGATTCCTGGTTTCCCATTGTGTCACCTCAGTCATTTAAATGTCTTCTGGCCTTGCAAGGCTATTACTGGCCTTCAGGAAGAGCTACCTAGAGTGCTTACGGGCGTATAGCCCGCCCACCCTGCTGAGAGAACGAGTGAGGTGTAAGAGGCCATCTCCTTTCTAATGGACAGAGCCTGCTCTCTGTGGCTGCCTGCTGTGGGGATTGGCTGTCTCAGAATGGTGGCCAAGCTAGTGCCATCCTTGGAGAGGCAGGAGGCCCCAGCTCAGGAGAAGGGAATCTTCCTCCTATTTGCATGCTTTAGCTGTCAGACAGGCCACGTGAGCAGTAGAGCTGGCTGCTAGAAGTATGTGTTTAGACGTGCACACTTTACAGTGTGTCCTAAAGCCATCAGACTTGGTCTCTCTTGGAGCTGGTGCAGAGGTGAATACCAAAGCGCAAAGCCCTTGCTAGGAGCCAGGAGCTACAGTTCTGCTGCCCTCTGCTCTAGTAATATCGTGTGGGAGGGTCTCTCTTGAGTAGGCAGGGCCCAAGGAAGTTAGGCCTTTGTAGATTAAAAAAAAACAAGCCTTAAACTCCACCTGGAAAGCAGCGGGCAGCTGGCCATGTTTTGCAAAGGATGGGCTCTCCAGGGCCCCATCCAGCCTGCGGTTCTTCCCACTGGCTTCAGAGAGTGTTGTCCATCTGGCTCAGGGGCTGGGCCCAGCTCCCAGACAGCTGAGTGGTACCCATGGTCACATGCTCTTTGATGGGTGTTGTGTGCCTGTTGCCATGGGCACCTTGTGCACCAGGAGATTGGCGGGTCCCCTGAAGCTTCCCTTCTTCTTCGAGTGATTGCTTATATCCATTCCAGTTAGGTGTGTGCGCGCCGCGTGCATGTTCGTCGGAAGACTTTTACCCTAGCAACACTTGGTGGGTCGGCTGGGCGCCCCCTGGAGTGGCGCCACTATGGCACCGGATATATACCCCAGCCGACCCAGCCACCCCTCAGTTCCTTCTTACCACCCGTGTCGGTCGTTGGAACAGTGGAGCACGGCTTAGCTGACCTCCACTTCTCTAGCTTACTCGTAGTTTCTCATTCGTTATTGTGTATATAGTTATAATTCTTTTTTATAGTTATATATATATATATATATATATATATATATATATATATATAAATAGTTATATATATTTGTTTAATAGTATAGTTAGTGTAGTAATAGTTAGAGGGGTTCGGGGATTAGTCCCTTCCCCGCACCCGGTGCCGGAGCCCATGCCCGGCTCACTGGGTTTCAAACCGTGCTCGGCCTGCCACAGGCCGATGCCGACAGGAGATCCGCACGACTCCTGTTTGAAGTGCCTCGGGGAATCGCACTTAACAGCTAAGTGCCCCATTTGCAGAGCTTTCAAGCCACGAACAAAAAAGGAGTGGGACATAAGGCTTAAACAGCTCCTCATGGAGGCAGCTCTCACCCCTCCATCTTCGGCACCAAGCGCTGGTCAGTCGGAGACCAGAAGCACCTCCTCGGCACCAGACCGTACCGGTACGCCCAAGGCCTCTCGGCACCGGACGTCGCCATCACCGAAGTTGGCCCCACGGCGCTCCATCTCCCCGAGGGTGAGGAAAGCTAAGACTCCTGCCGCCTCGGCACCGCCTGCACCGCGGCCAGTGAGTGCGCCTAAGTTGGATCGCCCGGCGCCGACACCCGCTGCGGCACTGACTAAGTCGGCATCATTGATTCCGGTCCCACAAGGGCCGTCGAGTCCGGCGCCTGTTACCTCCCCAGCGTGTGCCGCGGTAGAGCTCACCATGCCGTCCACTCCGGAGGCGTTCTCAGCAGCGAGAGACCTGATCGCCTTGACAGACTCGGCACTGCCTATACCCCTGGCACCGCCGGTGAGGGTCATTCAATCCATAGGCAAACCGACCTCAATTAGATCACCCTCTGTCGGCGCAGCGGACCGGCACCGCTCACGATCATGGTCCCCCCCAGATGCTCCAGGTCCAGACGGCGTTCCCGCTCTCAATGCCGCTCGCAGTCCCAGCACCGTTCCGCTACACGGTACCGGTCAGACTCGCGGCACCGGTCGGTATCCCGCTACTCACGGCACTGCTCCAGATCTTGGCACTGCTCCCGGCACCGTGCCTCCCGAAGCCACTCACGACGCTGGGATTCGAGATCTCGGTCAACCTCCCAGCGCCGTTCCGGTCGCAGGTCCCGATCTCGCTCTCGGTACCGAGATGCTTCATGACACCGGTCCCCGGTACGTAGGGGAGCCAGGTCCATCGGGACTTCTGGCCAAGGCTTCTCTGCTCCTCCATGGCCATTCAGACATACGTCGGTGTCGTCCCACGCGGACAGCTACTATGCCTAAGACCGCGATTCGGATGTGCCCGCCGGAGTTTTCCAAGAAGCCCGGCCTCAAGACCACGGACCTCAACAGTGGTCCTTTTGGACACCTTGGGTGTACGACCAGGCCCAAGGCGCTCCGTTAGCTCCGGCCCGCTCTGCTTCGTCAGAACACTGAGCACCAGAGGCCACAGTTAGCCGCCCCCCTCCAACCGGGATGGAAGATCCGCTGGTCCACCCACCGGGTTCCCCGGTACCGCTGGAGCAGGAACCAGCGCAAGAGCAAGAGGTCATACAGGACCCGCTCGTCCCCGGCGTTTCATCTTCTTCCTCTCCTGATGAGGCAGTGGCAGGGACCTCCTCCTCGGGGACACCACCAATAGACCTAAGGGCCCATCAGGACCTCCTCAGGAGGATTGTGCTCAATATGAACCTCCAGGTAGAGGAGGTCCCGGAGGTCGAAGACCCAGTGGTCAGCATCCTGTCTGCGGATACCCCCACTAGAGTGGTTTTGCCCTTCATCAGGACCATCCAAGCCAATGCCGACACCTTATGGCAGTCCCCAGCCTCCATCCCCCCTACAGCAAAGGGGTCGAGAGTAAATACATGGTACCCTCCTCGGGGGTACGAATATCTGTATGTCCTCCCTCCTCCTTAGTTGTCCAATCAGTCAACGAGAGGGAGCACCATGGCCAACAAGCGCCAGCCCCAAAGTCCAAGGAGGCTAGGCGAATGGACCTACTCGGCCGCAAGGTGTACTCGGCAGGCGCCCTACAGCTCCGGGTAGCAAATCAGCAGGCTCTACTGAGCCGATATAGTTACAACACCTGGGCAGAGGTGGGTAGATTCACAGAACTACTCCCCCCGGACTCCCGCCAGGAATTCGCTGCTTTCCTAGAGGAAGGGAGGAAGGTAGCCAGAACCTCCCTCCAGGCCACTCTAGATGCGGCCGACTCGGCAGCCAGAACTCTGGCCTCCGGGATCACCATGAGACGTATCTCCTGGCTGCAGGTCTCCGACCTCCCGCCAGAGTTACAATATACCATCCAAGACTTACCCTTTGATGGTAAAGGTCTGTTCTCGGAAAAGACTGACCCCAGGCTACAAAGCTTAAAAGACAATTGGGTCATCATGCGTTCCTTGGGCATGCATACACCTGTGACCCAGGGCAGACCTTTCCGTCCCCAAATTTACCGCCCGTACTTTGTGCCCAGACACAGGCAAGACTTTAGCAGACAGCGCAGGTGAGGTGGGTGTAGACGTCAATCAGGGCCCCAAGCGGGCCAAAACCACGGTCCCCCCCAAACCACCAGCGGGACCAAAGTCTGCCTTTTGAAGGTACGCCCGAGGACGGCATACCAGTTTCCGGACAGGATTCTTTTCCTCCCTTCTCCAACCGCCTCTCCTATTTCCTCCCGGCGTGATCCCAATTGACCTCAGACATCTGGGTCCTACGCATGGTGAAACAAGGATACCACCTCCAATTTGTTTCAACCCCGCCTTCCCACCCTCCATCCCAGTCCCTCTTCAGGGACCCCTCTCACGAGCAATTCCTCTTGCAAGAGGTGCAGACACTCCTCACCATCGGAGCGATACAGGAGGTACCAAAAGAAGAAAGGGGCAAAGGTTTTTACTCGCGTTACTTTCTGATCCCCAAGTCGAAGGGAGGCCTCAGGCCTATCCTAGACCTGTGAGGCCTCAACAAGTTCATGATAAAGTTGAAGTTCCGCATGGTCTCCCTGGGGACCATTATCCTGTCCTTGGATCCTGGAGACTGGTATGCTGCCCTCGATATGAAGGACACGTACTTTCACATCATCATTTTTCCTCTGCACAGGAGGTACCTTCGCTTTGTGGCCAACCATCAACATTTCCAATTTACGATCCTTCCCTTTGGCCTCTCCACAGCCCCAAGGGTGTTCACAAAGTGTATGGCTGTAGTCGCCGCACACCTCCGCTGACGGGAGATACACGTCTTCCCGTATCTGGACGACTGGCTCATCAGAGGGACCTCCCAGGCGCAAGTCATGCAGCACATAGGCATCGTCAGGGACCTATTTACATGTTTAAGCCTGATGCTCAATACGGAGAAATCCACACTGGTCCCCACACAACGGCTAGACTTCATAGGAGCTACCCTGGACTCCACTCTAGCCAAGGCCTACCTGCCTCAGCCGCGATTCCAGGCAATGGCAGCAATCATCCGAGGTTTGCAGAACTTCCCCACGACCTCGGCTCGCACTTGTCTCGGTCTCCTAGGACACATGGCTGCCTGCACTTATGTAACCAAATATGCCAGGTTCCGCCTTCGCCCCCTCCAAACGTGGCTCAATTTGGTGTATCGTCCGGGCAGGGACCCAATGGACTCAATAGTCACCATTCCACCGAGCACCCTATGCTCCCTCGACTGGTGGCTAACCCCCTCCCTGGTATGTGCAGGGTTACCGTTCCATCCTCCACAACCCTCACTATCCCTGACAACAGACGCGTCATCTCTCGGATGGGGGGACTCACCTCGGACACCTTCGCACCCCGGGCCTTTGGTCATTGCAGGAACTGGCGCTTCACATAAATGTCCGAGAGCTGAGAGTGATCCGCCTGGCGTGCCAGGCATTCCAGAAGCATTTGCACGGCCGTTGTGTCTCAGTGTTTACAGACAACACAACGGCCATGTATTATATAAACAAGCAGGGAGGGACTCGATCTTCCCCCCCCCTCTGTCAGGAGACCATCCGACTCTGGGACTTCTGCATAGTCCACTCGATGGACCTGGTAGCGTCCTTTCTCCCAGGGGTTCGGAACACTCTGGCAGATCAGCTGAGCAGATCCTTCCTGTGTCACGAATGGTCGATAAGACCAGACATTATTCATTCCATCTTCCAGAAGTGAGGCTTTCCCCACATAGACCTATTCGCATCTCGCGCGAACAGGAAATGCCAGGTGTTCTGCTCCTTCCAGGGTCTTTCACCAGGATCGATCTCGGACGCGTTCCTCATGTCGTGGAAGCACCGACTGCTCTATGCCTTCCCACCGTTCCCGCTGGTTCACAAGGTCCTGTTAAAACTCTGCCAGGACAGAGCGCATCTAATCATGATCACGCCAGCGTGGGCCAGACAGCACTGGTACACCACACTGCTCAACCTCTCCATAGCCAGCCCAATTACCCTGCCACTCCACCCAGACCTTATAACCCAGGATCACAGCAATCTCCACCACTCGGACCTGCAGGCCCTCCACTTCACGGCGTGGCTCCTGCGTGGCTAAACAAATCAGAGCTCCGCTGCTCCGCTCCGGTACAGCATATACTCCTGAGTAGCAGGAAACCTTCCACTCGGTCCACATATCTGGCCAAGTGGAAGCGCTTCTCCTGCTGGTGTGAGACGTGAATGCTACTCCCTCGGAGGTCTCGATCCCTACTATCTTGGACTACCTCTGGTCCCTCAAGCAGCAGGGCCTGGCGATATCTTCTTTGCGGGTGCACTTGGCGGCCATCTCCACATTCCATCCAGGAGAGCGTGGCCACTCCGTGTTTTCCCACCCCTTAGTTACTTGATTTCTCAAGGGCCTGGAGCGCCTCTACCCCCAGGTATGCCGCCCTACCCCTACCTGGGACCTCAACCTAGTCCTAAACGGGCTTATGATTCCGCCATTCGAGCCGTTGACAACTTGCTCACTGCTATACCTGTCCTGGAAGACAGTTTTCCTAGTAGCCATTACATCGGCCAGACGGGTCTCCAAACTTCGAGCGCTTACGGTAGACCCACCGTATACTGTCTTTCACAAGGACAAGGTACAGTTGCGACCACATCCGACGTTCCTCCCTAAGGTGGTGTCGGCCTTTCATACTAATCAGGACATCTTCCTTCCAGTCTTCTTCCCGAAGCATCATTCATCCCCACGGGAGCAGCAGCTACACTCCTTAGATGTCTGTAGGGTGCTCGCTTTTTATATTGATCGGACAAAGCCCTTCCAAAAATCCCCCCAACTCTTCGTTGAAGTGGCCGACCGGATGAAAGGCCTGCCCATCTCCTCACAGAGGATCTCCTCTTGGGTAACGGCATGCATACGCATGTGCTATGCCTTGGCTCATGTTCCCTTGGGCCATCTCACCGCCCATTCTACCAGAGCTCAGGCTTCATCAGCTGCCTTCCTGGCCCATGTACCAATCCAGGAAATATGTCACGCAGCTACCTGGTCATCGGTCCACACCTTTGCTTCGCACTATGCTCTGGTCCAACAATCTAGAGATGATGCAGCCTTTGGCTCGGCGGTTCTGCACTCTGCCACATCTCACTCCGACCCCACCGCCTAGGTAAGGCTTGGGAATCACCTAACTGGAATGGATATGAGCAATCACTCGAAGAAGAAAAGACGGTTACTCACCTTTGTAACTGTTGTTCTTCGAGATGTGTTGCTCATATCCATTCCAAACCCACCCTCCTTCCCCACTGTTAGAGTAGCCGGCAAGAAGGAACTGAGGGGTGGCTGGGTCGGCTGGGGTATATATCCGGTGCCATAGTGGCGCCACTCCAGGGGGCGCCCAGCCGACCCACCGAGTGTTGCTAGGGTAAAAGTCTTCCGACGAACGTGCACGTGGCGTGCGCACACCTAACTGGAATGGATATAAGCAACACATCTCGAAGAACAACAGTTACAAAGGTGAGTAACCGTCTTTTTCACAGCCTGCCTCAGCCTGTTTGTTTTCCGTTTCTCCTGCCAGCTTTAAAGGAAGACTTCCAGAATGACCTCCTGGTGGGAAGAAAATCAGACCAGCTGGGCCTGCCACAGACACTCCAGCAGGAGTTTTCCCTGATCAACGTGCAGATCCGAAACGTCAATGTGGAGGTAGAGGGAAAATATCCTCCTGCTGACAGCAGGGGATGCGGGCAGGACTGGATCGTCCAGTGTCTTGTGCTGTGGACCCTCTCCCAGCACTACGAGGCTGATTGCTTTAAACAACACTTATGTTGGGCTATGGATGCAGGACATTCCCCAGGCCAATGGTAGGATAATCCCAGGTCACGGGTACAGGGGATGGGAGGTGCAGGTATTTCTAGGCCACAGATGCACGGGGTGGGGAGGTATTTCCCAGGCCACAGCTCCAGTCTCGCTGTTGCTGTTAAGTGGCAGACTGGGGAAATCTCTGCCTGGAAGGAAGTCGCTGTAAGAAGTTCCCCAGTGCTGACGTTCTCTGGTAGGGCGGTGGCTGGATCCCAGGTGGGGTGATTCCGAATGGCTTATTCCCCTGGGGATGGGCAGGGGCTGAAGCCCTGGAAGTGCGCTGGGAGCTCATTCTTTTGCTGGGAGGCAGTGTTGCCCCTCATGATGTTTTGTAAGCGTGAGGCACGAGGACTGGCCTGAGCTCAAGTTTAAAACCTATGATTGGAGGCCCCTAATGAGGAGGAAGGCGGGGAGCCCTGCAGTTCCTTCTGCCCCACCTCTCCCATCCCCCAGTTGGTGGTTCTGGAAGCAGCCAGGGAGAGCTTTGGGGTCCCTTTCTCCTACCTCCCAGGCCAGGTGCACTGAACTGGGTGAGTCCCAGAGCCCAGCATCATTATTACTTGCATTATAGTGGAGCCTGGAGGCTCCAACAGAAATCAGGGCCCCATTGTGCAAGGTGCTGTATGTGTGCATCTAATGAAAGACAGCCCTCATCCCAAAGAGTCTATCATCTTAATAGACAAGACAAAGGGCCGGAGGGGAAACCAAGGCACAGAGTGACTTGCTTCAGGTCTCTCATCAGGTCAGTGGCAGAATCAGGAGTAGAGCCCAGGTGTCCCGAGTCCAACTCAGTGCCCTAGGCATTAGGCCACGCTGCCTCTTAGGGATTGGACTCACCCTTACACAGCAAGCTCCTGTTTGTATATGGTGCCTGCCAGGAGGAGAGACAGCTGTGTGGCTTAGGGGAGAGCTCTGGAGCAGCTGACGTGGTAGGTGGTGGTTACAGGGTTTGTCTGGCAGGTGCTGCTGTTGCCCTCTTGGAGCCAAAGGGCCAGGCTCTCCGGAGGGGGTGCATAGGGTTAACCCACTAAACGAGGAGCTGCCCAGTGATATAGGATGGACCGAGATGGCCATATTAAGAATGGATTCTCCCAATTCCTGCCTGCAGCTTCCACTGCAGAGTGGGCTGTCTCCCTGCAGTCTCAGTGCAAAGCTGGGAAGTGCTGAGCCAATCCCCCATTTGTGTCTGGAGTTTCTGCTATCTCTGTGCTCGCAGCCCCTGTGCACGGTGTGCATTGCAGCCTGGTGGGGCCTCTGCAGAGGGACCAGCCCCTTGTGGCAGATTTCAGCCACTGTATGGCTAAAGGCCCTGGGAGGTCTGCATCAGAAGTGGTTGCTTTTCTGTTCGCAGATGGATGCGGTGAATCGCAGCTGCACGGTGTCTGTGCACTGTGGCAACCAGAGAGTCAAGATGCGGGTGATGTTCCCTGTGCAGTATCCTAATAATGCTGCACCCTCCTTCCAGTTTGCCCCCACTACCACTATCAGCTCCACAATGAAGGCAAAGCTGCTGAAGGTAGGGATGTGTGCGTGCGTGGGGGGGGTGCACTCTGCATCTGGTATGTGGAGCCCAGGTTCAGTGACATGTTCGACGGCTCAAGTCCAGGAAGGGGACACAGGGCTGAATGTGACTTGCAGATCATTGCTCAGGAGCCAGTGTATTTTAGGCCTCCTGAGCTGAGTTTTCTTGACCGTTTTTCACCTGCTGTGTAACTTGCACCAACACAATATACGTGCTGTCGGATTTCATTGCGGTGTGTGTATGGCCCGAGGAAACCAATGGGAGGGCTTCCTAGAACACCTTGGGTGCCCCACGCTCTCAAACAGGTACCCCACACCCTGCTGCTACGATAACAGCCCAGAAAAATGCCCTCAAGCCCAGCTACCCAGAGATCACAGGGCTTTGCTGGGATATTGCTACCGATCCCTTTGGCCGCTGCTTCCTCATTAAGCTCTTCTAAAGCTCCGCGGGGCTCGTTTCTTTATCTGCTGCCCTTTTTAAAATGTAGGGTTGAGCTGAGTTTTCTGGATAATTTTTGTAGGGCCCCTACTAATCCCTCATCTTCTCCCTGCTCCAAGGCTGGCTGCTTATGCAGGATCTGCACTTGGCTTCGAGCTGCTGAAATTCTTTCTCCCCCTGGTGCTGCTGTAAGGAGCAGAGGTCTGCCTCCCATGGGTCACTGTCCTGTCTGGAATCTGGGACAGGAGGAGAAGTAGAAGGAGCCCAGTACCAAGAGGAAGCAGATCTTAAACATGCCAACCTTGGCCTAGATCTCCCAGACCTTTGTGACACAGTGAGGAGGGCCAGGTCCTAGATAAAAGTACCACTTTACATAGGACCTAGAAGAAAAACAGTGATCCAGATGCATCCCTGGTGCAAGTGTATTCGTTGACTTCATTGGGTGTACTCCAGGGATGCTGTTGACCCATGGCAGTGTGCTCTGCTGCCTGTGTTTCTTTTTAATCTTTGTCACCACTGGGCGGTGGGTCAATATCCCCCCTTGCTTTATGGACAGGGAAATAAGCACAGAATAGCTGTGACTTAGCCAAGGCTACACAGCACGTCCGTGGCAGAGCCAGTAACAGACTCCAGTGATCAAATAGCCAGTGCTGTGCCTTAACATGACAGTCCTTTTCAAAGCAGAGTGTGGGTCAGTTTACCTGTATTGAGGGCTCCGGGAGGTGTTCCGGGCCTCCAGACTCATGGTATGGACTCTGGAAGCCCAGCTGCTTTGCAGATGAAGAGCTAGTGGGGAGGTGTGGTCATGGGTAAGATGACCCAAGCTGCATCTTGTGCCTGTTCCAGATTTTGAACGACACTTCCCTGCAGAAAGTGAAGCGGAACCAGAGCTGCCTGGAGCCTTGCCTGCGTCAGCTGGTCTCCTACCTGGAGTCCGTTGTGGTAGGAAGGATTGCACACTTTTCCTGCTTTCCTCCTCTCCCTGCACCTTCTGCCTTTGCAGAGCTCCCAGCCTTGTCAGACACAGTGATGAGCTGCCAAAATCATAACAACCGGTTCCCTCCTCACCCCAGGAGGGATCATGCCCCCCCCCCGGACTCCTGCCCCAACCAACCCCCCGCGTTCCTTGATGCCCCCACACCCCAGGGACCCCTGCCCCATCCACCCCCCTTCCCTGTACCCTGACTGCCCCCCGCCACCCCATCCAACCCCAC
Organism: Mauremys reevesii; assembly: GCF_016161935.1. Taxonomy (NCBI): domain Eukaryota; kingdom Metazoa; phylum Chordata; order Testudines; family Geoemydidae; genus Mauremys; species Mauremys reevesii. The sequence continues at coordinate 1,990,257 of NC_052638.1, forward strand.
CGCTCATTACTGATGGCCCCCCAGGACCCCAGTCCCCTCCAACCACCCCATCTCTCTGTCCCCTGACTGCCCCTGGAACCCTTGCCCCTGACTGCCTCCCACCGCCCCATCCAACCCCTGATCCTTTCTGACTGCCCCACCCAGGACCCTTGCCCCTATTCAATCCCCCTGTTCCCTGCCCTCTGACCCCCCACCCCCAAACTCCCCTACCCTCTCTCCAACACCCCCTCCCTGCCCCCTTACCGCGCTGCCTGGACGTGGCTGGCGGCGCTACAGTCTGGCCGCTGCTGGAGTCGGGAGCCCGGGGACGCGGGGCCGGGACAGGAGTCACGCGGCCGGAGCTGGAGGATCTGGCGGGAGCCCGGCGGCCGGAGCCAGGTGGCTGGCCGGGTGGAGCCAGGGAGGGCCGCGGCCAGAGCTGGAGCCGGGCAGCCAGGGCCGCCGCCACGCCCAGACCTGCGCTGCCGGAGCCTGGCCCCGTGGCAAAACAGCAGGGGCGGCTGGAGCCACGGGGCCAGGTGGGGCCGGAGCTGGGGGACCGTGTCCAGAGCCAGGCATCCGGGTAGGTGGGGGCACGGCGGGGCCGGGCGGCCGGGGGGGGCCAGGCGGGGTTGGGGACGCAGGTCCGGGTCCGGGCGGGGCCGCGCAGGGTCGCGGCCCGGAACGCGGGCCGGGCAGGGTCGCAGCTGGGGCCGGGGTGGGGTGCCGGGGCCAGGTGGCCGGGGCCGGGCTTGCGGGACCAGGGCCGGGCTGCGGCCAGGAACGCAGGGCCGGGCAGGGTCACGGCCGGGAACGCAGGGCCGGGCAGGGTCGCGGCCGGGAACGCAGGGTCGGGGCCGGGGTGCCGGGCCGGTGGCCGGGAGGGTCGGGGCTGGGCAGGGACCCGGGACGGGGGTCGCGGCCGGGTGGCCGGGAGAGTCGGGACGCGGGCCGGGCAGGGTCGCGGCCGGAAACGGGACCGAACGGGGTGCCGCGGCCGGGAGGGTCGGGACGCAGGGGCTGGGCAGCCGAGGACGCGAGCTGGGGAGGGTCGCGGCCGGGGAGGCGGGGACGGGCGGCCGGGGACGGGCCGCGGCTGGAGACCGGCCAGGGCACACGCCCCCCCCCCCCCCACTTTCCTACCTCAGCCTCGTCTTCCTGGGCCGGGGAAGCCTGCTTGCTTCTCAGCCCTCCTAGGCTTCCTGCGCAAACAGCTGATTCGCGGGAAGCAGGGGGGAGGAGAAGCAAGGAGGAGCATTCATGGCAGGAGGTGGAGGCAGAGCTGAGGTGAGCTGGGGCCAGGCAGCAGGGAGCGCTTGTTAAATTTAAATGCCCTTTTAGAACCAGTTTGTCCCACGGGGAACAACCGGTTCTAAAAGGGCTTCTAAATTTAACAACCGGTTCACGCGAACTGGTGCGAACCGGCTGCAGCTCACCCCTGGTCAGACACCCTATGCGCCATTGGTGACCTCTGAGACTCGGCCTATGTAGATGTTTGGTAAAGGGGGGTGGGGAGGAGGGCAAATTGAGCATGTGATTGAATGTACGCAGTTCTCAAAATCAGACCCTGAGTATTTGCTCCCTGAGTTCATAAGTTTGAGGTGTCTCCTGGCTTTGTACTCCCAGCCTGTGCCAGCACAGGCCGCTGCAGGGAAGTATGGAGGGGGTCTAGCTGTGGGGGAACTTACAGCTACTCTCCTTCCAATAGGCATCACTGGGGGGCCTGGCAGGGGAGTGTTGGTTGCGGAGGGAGAGCTGGCTCTGGGAAATTGCCATGCAGGAGAAGCTATAGAGAGCTGAAATATTAACTCTTGTTTGGGCTGGTGGCTTCAGGACATGGGGTCAGCGGTACAGGCTGGGCTCTGACTGAAAGATCCTTCCACCCTTCTTCAAGGAACCTACAGGTTTTTTCTTTAAACAAAGCTAGTGAGTTGGGTTTGAGCTAAGCATGCGCTCTGCTGAGCCCATGCCCTCATGTTCTCTAGGGACGTTCACTTGGCTCGGCCAGGGCACGTTTGTCTGAGGCCCCTGGTTTGTCTGCATTGCAATGCTGGGAGCAGGTTTTAGTCCCCAGGGGAGCTTGGGGGTTTCTTCCTGGATTTCAGCAGGTTTGGGTTTTATTTACTTCTTGGTGTCCGATGCGGCTGGGCCAGACACCACCGTCTAGAACAAATTATATCCGTCCTCATCTGCAGCAGCTCTGCTATCCCATCCGGCCTCAGCCTCCACCCCATACACACAGCGCTCTGATCTGCAGCTACCGCGGTTCCATTCCTGCCCTCCCCAACACCCAGCTCTGCCGGTGCCCCTCAGACCTGACCTGCGGCGTGCCTGCTGTTCCAGTGGTGGTGCCCCTTAAAGAGACGTTGGTCATGGCAACATGGTGCGTGGGACACGTAGCTAAGCCAAGCTCCCGCATCTGTTACATGTTGCTATAACAGAGGAGTCCAGAGTCTGAAGGCCAAACCCTCTGTGCCATTTTGCCTCTGAGACCATTGGGTTTTTGAGCTCTTAACCTCCACTTCCTTGCTCAAGGCAGCCATGAAACCAAAGGAAGGTGGGTCAAGTACTCCTCAAAGGCTCTGTGAGCTGAGCAGGGGAAGGAGTCCAAGCAGTGAACACACCCACCGCCGAGCAGAAACCACTCCATGTGCTTGACCTCCTTGGGCTTACAGGACAAGAGGTTGCCATGGAGCCAGACCGAGTCACAGGTCTGTGAGGAGAGCTTTCCTCCGAGACTCACAGCGTGATCTTGGGTAACTTTTGTTTCAGAACCAGGAGGACAGCACCTCCAGCAACCCCTATGCTCTGACGAACACCGTAACACCACCATTGCCCACCTTCGCCCGAGTATCTAATGCCTACGGCTCCTACCAGGATTCCAACATCCCATTTCCACGGACCTCTGGAGCCAGGTTCTGTGGTGCAGGTTGGTCTGACGGCTGGTTTAGAGCCATCCACCAAGGGATCAATGAGCTGATCTGCCTGCTGGAGATCCCCCCTGGACAGTGGGCACTCACCCTGGAGCAAAGGCAGGCTCTTGTCGCTGGCCCCCCGGCCGACAGGGGGCGAGATTAGAGTGCCAGGGCTGTCAGAGTTCTGTAGGAATCGCACTAGCTGCTCTTGGGCCATGTTGTGGGCAGTCTTTGGTGTGTGAAACTTGGAGACAAAGAAGAGCTGAAAATATCTAGAGCCACCTGCTGGAGTGGAGGTGCTGCTACCTATCAGGGATAGGGGGGCTCTGGCCGTGTCTTGGGCATGAACACAACCCCCTCTCCAGCAGCAGGTGGGCATCTGCATGCCTCCCCTGCCCCGTCTGTGGCGTAGCACCCTGGCTCCTCCCCACGGCAAACTGCTGCGCGTTTTGGCTCCCTGAGCCACTTGTCACCTAGCTCCTGTGACTGGGCTGGTGGGAGAGCTGCCCTTCCCCTCCCCCGGGTTGAACCATTGCACACTGGTACCTTCGTTCCCAGCAGTAAGCTCTCAGCATGCCATCTGGGAGCCTGTCTGTTAGTAACTCCTGCTGCCCAGTAACTCCTCGCTCCTCGTCGAGAAGTGAGGGCACGGTCATTAATAACCAGCTTCTCAGGAGGGTGTGTGCCAGGTAATGACCTTCTCAAGGAGCAGATTAGGGCCTGCTTAGGCTCTGGAACTGTGGAAAGTTGCTTCAGATGCAAGAGTGACTCTCCAGGGCCCTGCCTGCATTCCGGTTTGAAAATCTGGTGTGGCAGGGGTAATAAAACCCATGTAACGCAGCCACACTCATTTCACAGGACAAAGTGAAGCAGGTTAGTGCAGACAGGTTGGATCTGCTAAGCCTGCTGTGCCGTGCTGGCAGGCAGGGTGTACTGGGCTGCAGACGGTTGTCGGGGGCACTACCAAGTGGGCGTAGACTTGCACGAACTTCACATGTACCATCTCTCTCTTCATCTTGTGCTGGGCCTACGCTGCAAGTCTGAACAGTGAGAGCAGCTCCTCTCTGTCTAGTTATTTATACCACACTCCTCACTGGGGTATCCTAGCGCTTGACAAATGACAGCACAGAGTTACAGCTCAAGGACAGGGCTTCGCCTTCTTCCTCTCCTCTCCTTGGAGCCAGCTATGAGGAGCTGATGGATTGAAAAGCTCTGACATAGCTGGGCTCTTTATTTTGATGGGTTCAGGGAAGTAGATTTGGCTTGAGAAAAATCAGATTGTCTGGATGGCATTTACAGACCAGGATGAGCTGAGGGGAGAGTGGCTGGGCTGGTTTGTGGGCATCCTGCTGCATGCCTCATTACTGTTGGTGGGATTTGTGTGCCTTAAATCCACAGGCATCACTGTGAAAGCTACCCCTTAGGGCAGGGGAAAGGGCTGTGAATGTTCAGATCCTATCTGCTCTGAATGGGGTTTTATGTCCTGTCTCCACAGGTTACCTGGTATATTTCACAAGACCCATGACAATGCACCGTGCAGTCTCTCCTACAGAACCTACTCCCAGGTGAGCACAAAGTCATGCACTCGAGCAAAGCCTGTAAAATCCCCCTAGATTACACTGGTGAATGGATTTGCCAGTGACTGGAGCTAAGGGCTAGAGACTGGGAGGACAGCAGCTGCTGAGCCACTGGCTTTCAGTAAGTCCTGTTGCTAGTTCCTTGATCTCAGGAAGTATAAGAACTCAGAGATGCTGGTCGCTTGCTTCAGCTGAGCTTTCCCGTGTTAATACATGCCAGAAATAACAGTGGTGCCAGGCTAGTGACATGCTCTAGCTGGAACTCTCGTGGTGGTTTGCCAGGGGTAAGTTACTGAAAGCTTGTTCTCTTCTTTGGCAGATCTCTGTCGGCTTTATCAGCCTATCACAGCGGCCTGATCACGCCGATGAAGATCCGTACGGAGACCCCAGGCAATCTGCGCTTGTACAGTGGGAGTCCCACCCGCAGTGAGAAGGAGCAGGTCTCCATCAGCTCCTTCTACTACAAGGAGAGGGTAAGGGAAAACCTTTCCCAGTGCCTGTAACAACATGCTTTCCTTCTCTCTCGCCCATTAGCATCACTGCCCTTAACCACATACATTAGTGTCCGCGGAGCTTCTTCGTTCTACCAGGGACGCATTCCCTTATGAGCCGCTCCGGTAAAAAGTCACCATGGCTTGGCTCCTTTGTGTTGTTTCTCTGTCCATTGATTGCTCCTCTGTTTTGACTGTTCCATTTATTTCAGCTTCCCTCTGAACCTGCTGTTCGTTGGACTGATTCCCTTGCTGTAGGTAGGCCTAGCTAACTAGGGCGCTCCCTGTGCTGCTGAACGCAGAGCTCCTCCTAGCAATGGCTGTGGAGGCTGCAGAACAAATGGGGACTGCCTCCAGAGCAAGGATCTCCGTAACCAGGTGGCCTGTGTCTGCTTTCCCTGACATACTCCAGGGTAAAGAACCAGGCCTCTGGCACGGGCTCATTGAGAAACTCCAGGAGGAGCTGCCTCCATTTCTAGAGGGGTTGTCGGTGGTCGCACCTGGACGCCCCAGTTGGCAACGGTGGCCCATTTTGCTAGCTGCTGTACACGCAGACTGTGACAAGATGTCCCTAGCCCACCTGGGTAGGTTAAGTGCAGCACCTGTTACCATTGCAGAGTGGGCTAGTCCTGACTCAGCAAACCTTTTGGGGATAGTGACCTGTTTTCTCACCACTGTGTCCTGTTACATTGCGGGAAGAAGGGCTGAATAAGTGAGGCTGCAAGAAGTTCTAAAAGAGCAATTTGGTGGCAGGCCCGGAGATGCCTGTTGTGCAGGTGTTGTGTGAGTAACCAGCCTTGCAGTGTTCCAGGGTGAACTGACATGCTTGAAACAAAGAACTCAAAGAACCGTATAAGCTTATTTACAGAATGCCTTAAAATTCCAGACTTCCAAAGTAAACGGCCCAAGGCCTGTGCTCAGGTATGGCGTTTCTCCTGCAGCAATGGATGGCTTCCCAGATGCCTAAAGCAGGGCAAAGAGATGCCATCCATTGGCTGCCTAAGAGCCTGAGATTTCCTCAGCATTGGCATGGAGAGTTAGAGCCCTGTCCTCTGGTCCTGGCAGGGCAGCAAAAGAGGAACTGATTTTCCAGCACCCTGCTTTGATGTGTGTTTCCTCATGGACAGAATGTCCAGCAATCGCCACTTTGGGTCTGCATTATGCTCAGCTGATAGGCAGCAGAACGGTCAGCCATGGGCGGAGCCCCTAGTGGGACCTCTCCTCATCAAAAGCCCTGCCTCCATATCGCCCCCAGTAAGCTCTCTTAGAGTAGCACGGTTCTGCCCATATTCCACTCAAACTTCCTTTCAATGGGCACTGATCATTAGCATTCCAGCCTGTCCCTGCCTTCACATGAGTCTGTTTGAAGAGATGCCCCTCTCTGTCCTCTTCAGTGTGCTTGTCCCTGACACACACCTTGCTAACATGCCAGGCTAGTCTAGAAATGTGCACTTAATGTGCATCTGGGTGTGATTTTTATGGGACCTGCCCCTCCAGCCCATGGACTGATGGTGACATGACCCTAATATGTCCAGGAAAAACCTACATGACCAAGCATGTGTGTGGTGTTGTGTTGGGTGAAACACAGATAGACTCATATGTCCTCCCCTCCCAGCCTTGCAGGCTTTTCTTTGTCCAGGCTACTCTAAGAGCAGGGCAAGAAAGTAAGAACCGCGCACAATATCACTGCAGGTGAAAAAGTCAGACACTTTTCTGAGTGAGTCAGAGGAGTCATGGAATGAGATTTCCTTACTTCTCAGAGTTTGATCTCACAGCCTTCATGTTACATTAATGGTTTTGGGGTTTTTTATCATTTAATTTCCAAGATTTTTAGGATTAGAAAAAATAAAAATCTGGATCTTGTCAACTCCTTGCTCTGGAGGATTGATTGGTTTTAATACAAATGTAAATAGGCCGTTTAAATCATCAATTTAAATCACCAAGTGGAAAGCCTGAATTTAAATAATTGATTTTAATCCACTTTTCCCTTTGTACTTTGGTTATTTTCTGAAGAAAGGTGCTTTCTCATTGGTAGATATAACCATTAAAACATGTTTCATGTTTATAGCTAAATGATTTATTAAACAGAGGGTTTAACGGTAGTCAGCGAATTAAACTGATTATTTCAGGTCAGCCTGGGAACATTTTTAGATCTGCCTAAGTGAAAGTGACCTAGTCCTAGTCCTACATTCCTAATCCTCCCCTAGTCTCTTGAAAATGAGACAGTCTCCTAAATTACTTAGGCTGATTTGTGCCATAGTTATAAAATTTGACCTCAAAAGTTAAATGTTTTTTTTTTCTCCTGGTTCTTTCTTTTATATAGAAAAGCAGCCTTTTGAGTTTTTTATAGAGGCTCATGGATTCAGCATATTTCTTTTTTATTTAAATATTTTAAGAGATTATGATAAATTTAGGCCTTAACATATTTTGGGTTAAATTCAGATTTCATTTTAAACAGGTTTATTTTTTAAAAGAAAAACATATTTAAACAACAAAATAAAAAAATCCAATTGAAATAAAAACTGCTTTTGTTTTCAGAAAAATCAATTTTATCTACCTTGAATGTAAAACAAAATCCCCTTCTGGCAGAGACCAGCCAAGGTAAATTTCAGCCAAAAAAATGAATACTTCAGAAAGATAACCAGATGTTTAAACTGCAAACGCCTCTGCAGCTGTATCCATAGCAGTCATTACCAAAGGGATGGCTGGAATCAACAAACAAATGAAATCTATACATTGCCAGACAGAAAATATACTCTAATGTTCCTGGAGAGGCAGCTAAGCTACTGAGAGCTCCAAATGAAAATTAAGTGACTCACAATAATTAGCCAGGAAAAGTTGGGTTTCTCGTAGAAGTCCCACCAGCCAACTGGGTTTCAGCAATATGGTTAGTGTCAACGGAGAGTTGTAACTTTCTATTGTTTCGTTTGTATAATGCTAGTACCCAGCACTGTGTAAACATATAGTAAAAGGCAGGGCCTGCCCTGAATTGTTTACAAATCAAGGTCCTGATCCTGCAAAGAACTGCACAGCTCCGTTGATTTGGATGGGCTCCGGCCTCATGATTTTCTCTGTGAGGTTGGAGCTTAAGTAATTTCAAGAAAAGAAAGCAGCGTTTGGGAGTTCTCTCCGGGCTCATGTGCAGAGCACTGCCTTCTTTCCTGGCTCAGGAAATAACACCATCAGTTTCTTGCGCAAATCCGTTCCATGAGAGAAACACAGCATCCCCTCCATGGTAATAAGACAGTGGATGGATTTGCCTGATTTCTCTGATGTCCATGGTCTTGTTACTTTGCACTCACGTGCTGGTATCAAAGCTTCAGAATCCACACTACCTGGCTGGCAGATCTGAACATTACAAGCCCAAAACTGAGATCTCAGTCCAAGGGGAATCATCCCTAATAATGCTGCTGCCCGTACGCTGCCACGAGATCCGTACAGCAAGGGCATGTGCCAGACTCAGTACTACTTTGAGGCACTATAAATGAGACCATCCAATGGTGCCTTCAATAGAACAGTTCTTTGAGTGAGGCAGAGTAAGGGAATCTTAATTCTCTTTCTCTGCTTGTCTCAACTATATTTAATTTCTCACTGCTGGGTCCTTCCTCCTTCTCTTGTGAAGATTGTTGGAGGTGCCCGCAACTGAAGGAAGGGTAGTTCTCCTGGTAAGCCTTTCTCTGAATCCTCCCAGCATGACTCTGTCCTGCTTAGCCATGCAACAAGCTGAATATGAACAACTCTCTCATGGCAATGCAGTTTACTGCAGTGTTGCTATTAAAGTTCTTTGTGTGGGGATGATGGTGATGGAAGAAATGTCCCAGCAATGAGACACAGGGGTAGGTTGTACCAGAGGCTCAGACCATGGTTGACAGCTCTGACTGTCCTTTATCGGCTGAAAATGGCTTGGCATGCTATTGCAGACAGCACAGATGAGCTAGGTCTCCCCTTTTGACTCCAACCCATTTGTACTCAAAGTGGTTTTGAATCCAAATCAAGGTTTTATATTTATTCAGGAAGCATACAGTTCATCCTTAAGGCTTCTGGAAACAGTCTGTGTTGAATATTTTTTTATAAAGGTGTATTTTGACTGCATAGCACGAGTCAGTGAACGTGACCAAGATTATGCTGATCCAACTCAAATGCAAAAAGGAAGCAAAAATTAAGAGTTGGGGAAAAGGAAAATCTTATCGGATCTGATCTGCCCCTATAGTCCCTGGGTCTGGGGCAGGACTGCTCCTTACCATCTGTTCACCTGTCCTTTGGTTCATTTCACTAGTAAATGGGGCGTCCCTTTTCTGGGTTAGTGCACAGCCTATAACATCTCACAGCCAGGGAGCTTTTTCTGATAGACTAAATTTGTCTTTCACCGTTACTCCTAGTTACCTCCTCTTGCCTGCCCCAGCCTTGCTGGCCCAAAGGAGAGAGAACACAGCCACAAAGAAACCAGACCATTTGGCAGCTCCCACAAGGGCATTGTAGTAAATTAGGTGTCAGTGAAATCAAATCAGTTCAGAGCTTCTGGGTCTGCCGTTCTTTTCTCAGCATCTCTAATTGCAGCTCCTGTCATTGGCCCATCCATTTGACTGAAAGTAAAAGGGGATCTTTAGCCCATTGTAAGATTCCCGTGTTGGGGATTTTACCATAAACACTGTGCCAGGTTCCAATGGCTGACGTTCCTGCAGGATCCAAGGGAGGAGCAATGTGAGCAGCTGGGTATCTGAGGAGCCTGTGAGAGAGCTCCTCACCTGGCCTAGTACCTCCAGCCCAAAGGCAAACAGCCTGGCTCTCTGCTCAGCTTGGGCATGGCCCTGCTATGGAGTCAGTTGAACCACAAGTTCATGGGCTCTGTTTGCAATGGCCTCTTCTTTAGTGTCAAGGCCTGTCAGTCCTCTCTTGCTGGAAACCCTTTGTGAGATCTTCATGTGGGCTGCCTTCCCCGCAGCCTTCGTGGTCCTGTGAACACACAGGAAAGCTGCCCTTTCACCACCCATAACTGCTCTCCCTGTAGCACACCAGCGGTCTGCCACAGTGTTGTGGGGTTCTGGGGCCATGGCAGGCACCAGCTAGGTTAAATGTCATGTGATCAGTCTAGTGCTTAGCTCTGTGCTTCCAGCACCCTAGAGAGGAAGCATTGTCTAGTGGTTAGATCGGGGGGCTGGGACTCAAGAGATCTTGATTCTGTCCTCGACTGCGCCACTGCCTTGCTGTGTGACCCTGAGCAAGTCACTTCACTTCTTTGTGCTGGCTACAATAGTATTCCTCCACCTCGGTGGGAGGCTTAGCTCATTAATGCCTGGAGAGTACTGAGGTCCTCCAAAGGAGCCAGTGACAGGCTGAGAGACAGCAGCCCCTTCCCTGCAGAGCCTATGGCTAATGTCAGACTGTGCAGAAGGGAGGGGGGATGCTTCCGTTTAGACCTAGTTTTTAAATGGCCCTTTGGGGAATGCCATGGAGTAACAAACTACAGGCCACAATGCCCCTTGCTCCCTTGGTCTGGGCTTTTTTGGATTTTAGTTATTTATTCTTTTCTTTTTCTTTTAATTTTCTCGGTGCCTTTCTTCCTTTCTCCTCTGGGGTGTAACGTTTTCACGCACAGATGTCTCTTCGCTCTGCCCGGCGGCGCTGGTCCATACAAGCAACTAACGACTTCTCGGTACTGTGCGCTGTGCTAATGCTCTCCTTCCCTTACCCTGTCTTCTGCCCAAGAATAAAGCATTCCCTGCCTGACCTAGGATAACCTGAACAATAGGCTGTTCCGTTATTAGACCCAGTGCCAGGAAGGGGGAGATGGGGTCATGGAGATGGGGAGTTGCACTATACACCTAAAAGAGTCCAGAGAATCAAATGTGGTAACACTTCCAAATGGGCAGTAGCATCTGTAGGGACACAGATCCCAAATTGTAAGAGTATAATAGTGGGCTTGTCTGACCCAGCCTTCGGATCATGAAAAGGCTGCTGAGGGAGATCAGAGAGGCTAATAACATAGTAAAAAAGGATGTACTTTACTTTCAAGAAGTAAAGAGAGCAGTTAAGGAGACTAAGGACATTGCAGAAAAGCTAAATGATTTCTTTGCACCAGTGTGAGGATCCGCGAGTCTTGAACCCAGGCGCTCAGGCCACTGCTGGATCCACACCACCACCTAACAGCTCTACTACTGACTGGAGAATTGGGAGCCCTCCACTAAAGTTACTGTCCAGAGGGACCTGATGGGAGTAGCTCATGAGTATGCTATTTAAGCTAGAAAGAGATACAGGAAGTTCTGTGCAACAGGGTGGATCCTGGCTTGCTGCTACAGACCCTGCCACGTGACTCTAGCCTCGTCCCCAGTTCCTGACTTTGACCCTCCCTATTTCTAGCCCTTTGCTCCAGTTCCTGAATCCTGTCGCCCTGGTGACTGACTGCTCTGGCTCCAATGGCTATGGCTCTTTAGTTTCTGACTGAGCACTGGTGTACCTGTTTCCTGTCTGACCCTGCCTCCAGCTTTCAGCTCCAACACCTGACTCCGACATACCCATTGGCCTCTGGTTCCTAAAAACTGCAGTGATCACCAGGCCAGACCGCCCACATCCCAGTCACTGGTATCAGTCTTCCACAGACCCTGACAATCAGTCAAAACAACCGAGGAGGAGGGGTCACGCCTGTCCCAGGTCTCCTCTTTTTAGTTAAGGACAGGAGGTCACAGATGGAGATTTCAAAGATGTGCCGGAACAAATTGCTAAAGAGCAGCAAGTCTCCTGGACTTCACAGCATCATCCAACCATATTGGAAGAAAAATTCACTTAAAAAGGAAGTGGTTAAGCTGCTGACAAAAACCTGCCATCTCATGAAAATCAGCTGCTGGTTTTTAATTCAGTAGATTTGCTACCCTTCGGTCATAGAATCATAGAATATTAGGGTTGGGAGAGACCTCAGGAGGTCATCTAGTCCAACCTCCTGCTCAAAGCAGGACCAAATCCCCAACTAAATCATCCCAGCCAGGGCTTTGTCAAGCCAGGCCTTAAAAACCTCTAAAGATGGAAAATCCACCACCTCCCTAGGTAACCCATTCCAGTGCTTCATCACCTTCCTAGTGAAATAGTGTTTCCTAATAGCCAACCTAGACCTTCTCCACTGCAACTTGAGACCATTGCTTCTTGTTCTGTCATCTGCCACCACTGAGAACAGCCGATCTCCATCCTCTTTGGAACCCACCTTCAGGTAGTTGAAGGCTGCTATCAAATCCCCCCTCACTCTTCTGCAGACTAAATAAGCCCAGTTCTCTCAGCCTCTCCTCAGAAGTCATGTGCCCCAGCCCCCTAATAATTTTTGTTGCCCTCCGCTGGACTCTCTCCAATTTGTCCACATCCTTTCTGTAGTGTGTGGGGGGGACCAAAACTGGACACAGTACTCCAGGTGTGGCCTCACCAGTGCCGAATAGAGGGGAATAATCGCTTCGCTCAATCTGCTGGTAATCCTACTAATGCAGCCCAATATGCCGTTGGCCTTCTTGGCAACAAGGGCACACTACTGACTCATATCCAGCTTCTCTTCCACTGTAATCCCCAGGTCCTTTTCTGCAGAACTGCTGCTTAGCCAGTCAGTCCCTAGTCTGTAGCAGTGCATGGGATTCTTCCTTCCTAAGTGCAGGACTCTGCATTTGTCCTTGTTGAACCTCATCAGATTTCTTTTGGCCCAATCCTCCAATTTGTCTAGGTCCCTCTGGACCCTATCCCTACTATCCAGTGTATCTACCTCTCCCACCAGTTTAGTGTTATCTGTGAATTTGCTGAGGGTGCAATTCATCCCATCATCCAGATCATTAATCAAGATATTGAACAAAACTGGCCGCAGGACCAACCCGCGACCCGTGGGGAAGTCCGCTTGATACCGGCTGTCAACTAGACAATGAGCCGTTGATTACTACCCGTTGAGCCTGATATCTAGTCAGCTTTCTACCTATCTTTAAAAAAGAAGTAGGGATTATTTTGGGAATGACAGAGCAGTAATCCATATTTCAGTACTGGGTACCTGGTTGAGCTCTAGTTAAAACTATAATTATGGTACAGCTAGGGGAACATGATACGATAACGACAGACCAGCATGGCTTTTGTAAAGGAAAATTGTACCTCCGTAATCTACCACAACTCTATAAATGTATCAACAAAATAGTGGCTGAAAGAGAATAGAAAGACACAATTCATTTGGACTTTCCAAAAGCCTTTGACAGAGTCCTTTGCAAGAGGCTATTAAGGAAGCCAATGTTCTTAAAGGGTGAGAAATAAAGTTTTGCCGTGGATCAGCAGCTAAGACAGAAAACTGAGCTAGGGAAAAATGGCCAGTTTTCAACATGGCAAAAGTTTTAGTGAGATGCTCCAAACTTCTTTCCTCAGGCCAGTTTATTTATCAATTTATTTATCAATGATTTGGAAAAGGGAGTGAGTAGTGAGATGTCAAAATGTGTGGATAACAACTCATCTAAACAATGATGGAGGACAGGGGAAGAGGAACCTAATTTGAGTGAGGAACTACAGAGGGACCTAACCAAGCTCGGTGCCTGTTCAGCACAACAACAGGTGGAAGGAATTTCATGATGAGAGAATCAAAGTAGTGCTCACTGAAAGGAATCATCTGAACTGAGGAGTGCAGAGTGAAATATCGCTCAGGAAGCAGACATGGGCATCACTGAGGACAATGCAATGGAAACTTCTGCTCAATATGCAGCAGTCACAATGGCTGGGTGCGAAAAGAATAATGCTACCCATACTATTAAGGCATTCTAAAAATCAGTCTACCAAAATTATAAACAGAAAAGTAGACACCTTCGAAAATAAGTGTCTCAGAAAAATTCTGAGTGTTGGTTGGAAAGACTTCATCACCAACAGAAATCTGAGAAATTACTCACCAACATCTCATTTCCACTAGAATTAGGAGAAAGCTCTGGTTGTATCTGGGGCATGTACTTTGGATGCCAAGAGACAAACTCCCCTGGGAAGCTGTCAAGTGGAAAGCAGCTGCTGTGAGGAAACGCGGGCACCCCAGGGAGAGGAGAGAGCAGATCAGTCAATTTCACCGAGCGAAATAGCAGGGGTTCAGACCCTCAGGCAGATTCCACTCTGTGCACCAGGATTGGCACAGGAACGATGTCATGTAATGATTGTATAAATCAATAGCTTGCCCTCACCTGGAAACCTGTGTTCTGTGCCAGTCACCCTGCCACAAAAAAGATACAGAAGAAACTGAAGGGGTTTTTGAAGACAGGCAGCTAAAATAGTTAGAGCCGTGAGGGGAATTCCATATATGTTTAGTTTGAGAGAGGAGATGACATGATGGTGGGATACAAAACAATGCCCCATATGGAAAAGGTGAATTACTTTGTGTCGTAACCAAGAGCTGGGGACAGTCGGTGAAACCCCATAAGCAAATGTAAAACTGATAAAAGAAAATACTTTTATGCACCACATAACTATCATGTGGCCTTTCTTGCCACCAGAGATCATTGAGACTGAGAGTCTGAGAGCTTATTAGGATAATGAGACTATCCACCGATTAATGAGAGAGACACCAAAACCTCCTGCTTCAGGGCAGGAACCAGCCACTAATTGATGAGAGTCGGGAAGAAATCGTCCCCAAATGGACAGGTTCTTCCGTAATTGCCCACTTGGGATTTCTTGCCCCTTCCTTGGAAGCTGCTGGGACTGGCTACCAGGGCAGACGTTGCAAATAGAAAATCTTAATGTTGCGGAGAAGCTTGTTCTAAAAACCTGGCAGTGTGGTGGTCAGGCAGGTTTCAGACACCAGTAATTGGAGTTAACTGGGGTTTGTTGTTCAAGGAGTTTTCAGCAAGAAAGCCTTGACAAATACACTGCACCCCACTGGGGATTTCATCAGAAGCAGCTTGAACCTGATCTGGAGCTTGGTGAACTTAATCCTTGGCATCATCTGCATTCTCCCCCCTTTCTATCACTCCACTCCATTAAAACAAATGTAACCCTTGAACCTCTCTCTCTCTCACGTGCTCCTACATTTCACAGGGCTACCTAAAACACTGCCTGTGTCAGCAGGATCCCGAGGTGAGACATGAATGTTCCCCATTCCAAGAGGAGCATGCAGGATTTTGTAACCCACTCTGCTGATTATGCAGGGATAATTGTAGTTGCTACAAGCAGTCAGTGGCTTATTCTTGGGCTGTCTGTTTCTGCATTGAACCCATTTACTGCCATCATCACCTCAGATTGCAGCAAATGGCGCCTTCGGGCTAGCTGTGCAGTCATTTCCTAGGGCTGTTCTCCACAGCCACCCCCTCCCCGTGACTGTCTGAACACACTTGGTTCCTTCCTCCTGATGCTCAGAGGAGCTGAAGAATCTCAATTCACTGTCACTGGCTATTTCCTTTCTCTCCTGCCTCTCCTCTTGGGCTCTCTGAAGCAGCTGAGGAGATGCAGTTCCCACTGGCTTGGATTCTAGATTGCATGAAGGTAGGGCTAGAAAGGTTGGGGACAAATGACCCAAATTTTCCACCTGCAGCTTCAAGTGCAATGGGGGCAGGCTCATTAATTGACAGTTGAGCGCCACCCATTATGTTCCCAGCCTCTTTAAACCTGAGCAACCAATTGCTGGCTGGTGTGTCATGAAGGCGGTGGGGTGCCATCAACCTGTGGCAGAGCCCCAGGGAGAAGCACATTTTCTATGCCTCTGGAATGCTGTGGAAAGAGGGGTGTCTTTAAACCACAGAGGCAAATTCTCCCCAGAAAACAAGTTGAGCAAAAGGGGAGATGGAACCTTGTGTGTCTTTTTCCCAAGCCCCTGTGGAACGACAGACTCAAACACAGTATACTTCTGGCCTCTGGTAACCCTGCCTCAAAAGTGTCCAAACATTGCCCACCTGAGGGCTACTCTTGTGGTTTGCCAGAAATCATTTGGACCAAGGTGAAACATCACCTGGGACCTGCAGTCTCCATGGTCTTCACCTCCCTATTACAGGTGAAGGTTGATATGGCTCATGTTTGGCTGCCCACGCCAAGGCTGACATCTCCTGCTGGTTCCTTGGCTTTCTGTCCTACTGCCACTGATTGATTGAAGCAAACAGGACTTTTAATTGGACCAGTCTCACAAAAATGGGGCTGTGTGGATCTGCACAGGCGCAGCTCCGGGGTGTGGGGTGGCGGTGGCAGAACCTGTAGCGTAGGCAAGGTGTATGGGTTTTTTTGTAACCACCACTAGTGGAGCTAGGCCAGTGACCAATCCTGGGTCCAAATTGTGCGAGTATGTAGACAGCCCTCATCCAAGGGAAGGGGGAAGATTTGATTGCCAGGCCCATTAATCAGTTAATGTCTTCATTGTTTCACCTGGTGCCCTACTGATGCCTAGCAGTGTAAATGATCCATTCGTGGAATATTTCATTCTTCCATCCTCATCTTCCTCCTCTCCCCCAAAGTTACTTGTTTACTTGTGGAAAATGCTGTGTTTTGTCCATGTTCTGAGTCTCCAAAATGCCTCCCTGAGGCAGGCGGGGTTTGAATCGGCTCTCAGTGACAGAAGGACGGTGTGTGTATGTGTTTCAGAGGAACGTACTTCAGTCTGGGAAAATTGTCCATCTGTGAGTGCTGAGGAGCCCACGGAATCCTCTCCCCTGCTGGGGCCAGCTAGTAAACAGGTGGCCACTAGGTGGCACACTGCCCTCCAGAGTACTCTGCTGGCATACCTCCGCCGGAGTCAGTGGCATTACACCTGCAGAGAACGGGCCCTGCACCTGCAAACCTGAGTTCAAATGTCACTCTGCTCCCTTCTGACACAAAGGAAAGGAGTTTCCTGGCCAACGCTGCATGGGGCACAGAGTGGGGAAGCATGCTGGCCCTTCAAAGTGCACCTGCCACTCTCGCTGCGCATAGCATGCTATAGCACAAAGCATGTTCTCCGTTTCTTCCCCTCTCTCATACACACACTAACGGCTACCTGCTGTAAAGCATAGATACTTCTGTGGGTATCCTCCAAACAGATCCAGCCTGCTCTGGGAAGTCTATGGGCATTTCCCATGGACTCCAATGAGAGCAGCGTCTGGCCCACAACATATTATTGATCAGTTTCAGGGAGCAGTTCAAGGAACTAGCAGACTCAAGGCAAGCCCTGCATATCAGAGAGGACACTGGCCCACACCCTACAGTATGATCCCACTCAGAGATTAATTCTGATGCTTTTAGGAACAAATACACAATGCTGTTGAATATCAAAACTTCTGCTCCGATTTTCAGGGGTTTGCACAGCTGGACATAAGGGCAGAGCCCTGGTAGCTGGATTTTCAGAGGTGCTGAGCAGCACCTACAGCCCCCTTTGATGTAAATGCTCAATGCCTCTGAATATCACATCATACCTGTGCAGGCTACAGAAGTATGGATGGGGCTTTGAAAAGCACCCATGTCCGCCTCATTGAAAATTAATGGGATATTTGCTCCTATGTCACCCTGACCTTAAATCCCATCCTAGATTCCCTTTTTAAAACAAGTCTCTCCTTCACTTACCTGCCAGAGCAGGTCCAGACCCTCAGGGCTCTGTCTCACCTGTGCTGTATCACCAGGTAAGGAGCATGTATTCCTTCTTGGTTCTGTGTGGCAGGTTCTAGTGATGGCCTCAGCTGCTGCACGGCAAAATCCAGAGTCAGTAAGGGAGGAATTAATTTTAAATTACCTTTAAAAATCAAGTGCCTGTGTGTGTAATTGTTAAGCCTGCCCAGTATGTTCCTGTGCAGTCAGTGCGCATTCAGCAGACCCTTGCTGTTTCACTGTGTTCACCAAGACAGCTGTTGCCCATCTCGGATTTACCAGGAAGCAAAGGCACAATCTGAGAACATCACAGGATGTACTTTGTTCACCTTAGCCCTGCGTAGCAGCCAGTGCCTCCTGCAAGACATTGCTCCAGTCCCTTCATCTGGTTGGGCCACTGCATGCACTAACTCCCCCCCCCCCCCCCGCCGCCCCCCGAAGTGGTGGGCTAACAAGCTGAGGAGCTGGAAGAGGCCAGGAAACTGGCCATCTAAAATAATTGATGTGGCTGGCCCAAGTAGTTTTATGCATCTTGGCATAAGGGTGAAAACTCTGTGGCCATTTGGGGGAATGCTTGGCCTCCTCGCTGCGTCTCCTCACCAGCCTCCCACAGCAGTTTGGGTACAGCTGGAAATTAGCTGGTTAGAGTGGCAACTGCCTACTGCTGTAGGAAATTCCTGGGCTTCTTTGATTGAGTGTTGCCATCAGGCAGCCAGCTCTTCTTGTTCTCAGACAGAAGTGTTGGCGAATGCTGTAGACAAGGAGGCACTGGAATCCAATTCAGTCCCACCCTGGTCCTAGACAGTGACACACAAAGGACCCATTAGAACTAGGTGGAAGAGACATCATCATGTCAGCTTCTCCCTGTGACTCCGATCTGAAGCTAGCAGCAAATACAGGACCTCCTCCCACACACCTCTGCTCAGAGCTCTTGCTGAAGTCAGTGGTGGTCCTGTGTGCAGTGGGCTCATGGGACCAGACCCAGAACCATGAAATTTACAAATTATGGGGGGGAGGCAGTAAAAAGAAATCAATACCCAGCAAGCCAATAATATGCAGAAAGGCTGGCAGAAGGACCAGTAAAATATCATCCCTCTCAAGCGTGTGTGTTGGCCCTTGAGCTTGCCGACTTGCCTGCCTTTCACTTCCTAGAGATGGAGACCCTTGTTTTCCTGGGCATGTCATTAATGTTCTTCGGGGGTAACACACAGCCTTTGGAAGGCATGGGGAGGTGCTGCTTGCATTACTCCTGATGCTCATGCATTGTTCCTGCCCTGATAACAGCTGCTGGTTTCCTCCCTCAGTAACTTGTTGCCATCTATTCTGCAGAAATCAAGAAGATGGAAAAGCAAGCGTGAGGGGACAGATGCCAACAACCGACCTATTAAAGCTGCTGGCAAAGTCATCATACAGGATATCTCCTGTCTGCTTCCTGTGCACAAATCGCTAGGGGAGCAGTACATGTGAGTACACAGCCCTATCTCCAGGGCCGGCTCTAGGCACCAGTGTCCCATGTGCTTGGGGCGGCTCTTTTCAAGGGGCGGCATTGCGGTTTTTGCTTCGGCGGCGACGCTCTGGCTTTTTGCTTGGGGCGGCAAAAAACCTGGAGCCCGCCCTGCCTATCTCTAGCCCCAAACTAAGGCGGCTCCTAATTCCATTGCTGTACTCTGCAGTGTCGAAATCAGTCAACATCTTGTTCCACTGAGCACCCATTCTTCACCTCTTGCATCACTCCCATGGTGTCCCTGTCTACCTACGAGAGATGGCTTCTTTCCCAAAAACTTCTGGAAGGGATGCGTGGTGAACGAAATACGTGCGAATGTATTTGATTGTAGGTCTACACACCAGCTCCAGCCCTAGCAGCTGAAGATTGTATATATGGCTGTTGGAGGACTTCATTTGAAACAAACATTGTGAGCATGGGCCCTTTTCACAGGGGTGCATGTTAAAGGAGAATTCCAAAGGGCTGGTTTTGGAATGAGCTTTTGCCCCTTGTTTTCTTACAATGGATGATGAGGCCTGGAAGTCTGTCTGTCTGTCTATCTATCTATCTATCCCCATCCACCCCCCATCCATCCATCCATCCATCCATCTATCCCCATCCACCCCCCATCCATCCATCCATCCATCTATCTATCCCCATCCACCCCCCATCCATCCATCCATCCATCCATCTATCTATCCCCATCCATCCATCCATCTATCCCCATCCACCCCCCATCCATCCATCCATCCATCTATCTATCCCCATCCACCCCCCATCCATCCATCCATCCATCTATCTATCCCCATTCACCCCCCATCCATCCATCCATCCACCCCCCCTCTATCTATCTATCTATCTATCTATCTATCTATCTGTCTATCTGTCTATCCATCTATCCATCCCCATCCACCCCCATCTATCTATCTATCTATCTGTCCATCCCCATCCACCCCCCCTCTATCTGTCCATCCCCATCCACCCCCCCCTCTATCTATCTATCTGTCCATCCCCATCCACCCCCCCTCTATCTGTCCATCCCCATCCACCCCCCATCTATCTATCCATCCCCATCCACCCCCATCTATCTATCCATCCCCATCCACCCCTATCTATCTATCTATCCATCCCCATCCACCCCTATCTATCTATCTATCCATCCCCATCTATCTATCTATCTGTCCATCCCCATCCACCCCCATCTATCTATCTATCTATCCATCCCCATCTATCTATCTATCTGTCCATCCCCATCCACCCCCATCTATCTATCTATCTATCCATCCCCATCCACCCCTCTATCTATCTATCTGTCCATCCCCATCCACCCCCTCTATCTATCTATCTGTCCATCCCCATCCACCCCCATCTATCTGTCCATCCCCATCCACCCCTATCTATCTATCTATCTGTCCATCCCCATCCACCCCTATCTATCTATCTATCTGTCCATCCCCATCCACCCCTATCTATCTATCTATCTGTCCATCCCCATCCACCCCCAATCTATCCATCCATCCCCATCCACCCCTCCCAGCTATCTGTCCATCCCCATCCACCCCCTATCTATCTATCTATCTGTCCATCCCCATCCACCCCCTCTATCTATCTATCTGTCCATCCCCATCCACCCCTATCTATCTATCTATCTGTCCATCCCCATCCACCCCCAATCTATCTATCTATCCCCATCCACCCCATCTATCTATCTATCCATCCATCCCCATCCACCCCCATCTATCTGTCCATCCCCATCCACCCCCATCTATCTGTCTATCCCCATCCACCCCCATCTATCTATCTATCCCCATCCACCCCCTATCTATCCATCCATCCCCATCCACCCCTCCCAGCTATCTGTCCATCCCCATCCACCCCCTATCTATCTATCTATCTGTCCATCCCCATCCACCCCCTCTATCTATCTATCTGTCCATCCCCATCCACCCCCAATCTATCTATCTATCCATCCCCATCCACCCCATCTATCTATCTATCCATCCATCCCCATCCACCCCCAGCTATCTGTCCATCCCCATCCACCCCCATCTATCTGTCCATCCCCATCCACCCCCATATCTATCTATCCATCCCCATCCACCCCCCATCTATCTATCTATATATCTATCCGTCCCCATCCACCTCCCTATCGATCTATCTATCTATCCGTCCCCATCCACCCCTATCGATCTATCTATCCATCCCCATCCACCCCTATCGATCTATCTATCCATCCCCATCCACCCCCTCTATCTATCTATCTGTCCATCCCCATCCACCCCCAATCTATCTATCTATCCATCCCCATCCACCCCCATCTATCTATCTATCCATCCATCCCCATCCACCCCCCCAGCTATCTGTCCATCCCCATCCACCCCCATATCTATCTATCCATCCCCATCCACCCCCCATCTATCTATCTATCTATCTATCCGTCCCCATCCACCTCCCTATCGATCTATCTATCTATCCGTCCCCATCCACCCCTATCGATCTATCTATCCATCCCCATCCACCCCCATCTATCTATCTATCCATCCATCCCCATCCACCCCCCATCTATCTATCTATCCGTCCCCATCCAACTCCCTATCGATCACTCTATCCATCCCCATCCACCCCCCCATCTATCTATCCATCCCCATCCACCCCCTCTATCTATCCATCCCCATCCACCCCCCATCTATCTATCTATCTATCTATCCCCATCCACCCCCATCTATCTATCTATCTCTCCCCATCCACCCCCCTCTATCTATCTCTCTATCCCCATCCACCCCCCTCTCTCTGTCCATCCCCATCCACACCCCCACTATCTATCGATCTATCTATCCCCATCCACCCCCTCGATCTATCTATCTATCTATCTATCCATCCCCATCCACCCCCTCGATCTATCTATCGATCTATCTATCGATCTATCCATCCCCATCCACCCTATCGATCTATCCATCCCCATCCACCCCATCTATCTATCCATCCCCATCCATCCCCATCTATCTATCTATCTATCTATCTATCCCCATCCACACCCCATCTATCTATCTATCTATCTATCCCCAACAACACCCCATCTATCTATCTATCTATCTATCCCCATCCACACCCCATCTATCTATCTATCTATCTATCGATCTATCCCCATCCACACCCCGTCTATCTATCTATCTATCTATCCCCATCCACACCCCATCTATCTATCTATCTATCCATCCCCATCCACACCCCATCTATCTATCTATCTATGCATCCCCATCCCCACCCCATCTATCTATCTATCCATCCCCATCCACCCCTATCTATCTATCCATCCATCCCCATCCACCCCTATCTATCTATCTATCTAGCTATCTATCCATCCCCATCCACCCCCCATCTATCTATCTATCTGTCCATCCCCATCCACCCCCCATCTATCTATCGATCTATCCATCCCCATCCACCCTATCGATCTATCCATCCCCATCCACCCCCTCGATCTATCTATCTATCTATCCATCCCCATCCACCCCCTCGATCTATCTATCTATCTATCCATCCCCATCCACCCCCCATCTATCTATCTATCTGTCTATCCCCATCCACCCCATCTATCTATCTATCCCCATCCACCCCCATCTATCTATCTATCCCCATCCACCCCCATCCACCCCAGCTATCTGTCCATCCCCATCCACCCCCACATCTATCTGTCCATCCCCATCCACCCCCATATCTATCTGTCCATCCCCATCCACCCCCATATCTATCTGTCCATCCCCATCCACCCCCATATCTATCTGTCCATCCCCATCCACCCCTATCTATCTATCTATATATCTATCCGTCCCCATCCACCTCCCTATCGATCTATCTATCTATCCGTCCCCATCCACCCCTATCGATCTATCTATCCATCCCCATCCACCCCCATCTATCTATCTATCCGTCCCCATCCACCCCCATCTATCTATCTATCTATCCCCCATCCACCCCCATCTATCTATCTATCCGTCCCCATCCACCCCCTCTATCTATCTATCCGTCCCCATCCACCCCCCCTCTATCTATCTATCCGTCCCCATCCACACCCCCTCTATCTATCTACCCGTCCCCATCCACCCCCCTCTATCTATCTATCCGTCCCCATCCACCCCCCCTCTATCTATCTATCCGTCCCCATCCACCCCCTCTATCTATCTATCTGTCCATCCCCATCCACCCCCATCTATCTATCTATCTATCTGTCTGTCTATCCCCATCCACCCCCATCTATCTGTCTATCCCCATCCACCCCATCTATCTGTCTATCCCCATCCACCCCCATCTATCTATCTATCCCCATCCACCCCATCCACCCCAGCTATCTGTCCATCCCCATCCACCCCCACATCTATCTGTCCATCCCCATCCACCCCCATATCTATCTGTCCATCCCCATCCACCCCCCTATCTATCTATCTATATATCTATCCGTCCCCATCCACCTCCCTATCGATCTATCTATATATCTATCCGTCCCCATCCACCTCCCTATCGATCTATCTATCTATCCGTCCCCATCCACCCCCCTATCGATCTATCTATCCATCCCCATCCACACCCCATCTATCTATCTATCCATCCCCATCCACCCCCATCTATCTATCTATCCATCCATCCCCATCCACCCCCATCTATCTGTCCATCCCCATCCACCCCTATCTATCTATCCATCCATCCCCATCCACCCCCATCTATCTATCTATCTATCCATCCCCATCCACCCCCTCTATCTTTCTATCTATATATCCCCATCCACCCTCTATCTATCCCCATCCACCCCCTCTATCTATCTAGCCATCCCCATCCACCCCCCTCTATCTTTCTATCTGTCTATCCGTCCCCATCTACCCCCCTATCTATCTATCTATCCATCCCCATCCACCCCCCCTCTATCTATCTATCTATCTATCTATCTATCTATCTATCTATCTATCTATCTATCTATCTATCTATCTATCTATCTATCTATCCCCATCCACCCCCCATCTATCTATCTATCCATCCCCATCCATCCCCCTATCTATCTATCTATCTATCTATGTGTGCATATACACTCAAACACACTCTTTCTCTTTCTTGCTCCCAAAAAGGTTTTTTAAACTTTGTGTGTGTGTGCGTGCGTATTAATTTCAGGGCTGTACATCTGTATTGTGAGTGCTTTCCTCTTAATCAAAAGGATGGAGGTGCTGAATCTTTATTAAAGACATCCTTTCTCCTACATGCTAATTAGTCATTGAAGTTCTAAAGCAAACAAACAAACCAAAAAAACAGATGGGAAAGCTCTTCTTTCAATTGCTCAACTTTCATTTCCATTCTAGTGATAGTGTCATTCCGCTGGTGTTCTCGTCAGCAGAGGGCCTTTGAGGCGAGACAGTTCCTGAATGTCATGTGTTTTTAAAAAGGAAAAAAACACAAAATCCCTTTCCTGCCTTTTCTATCCATCATAAAGAAGTAAAAATAACCCAGCCATTGGCCAATTGTTTCACAGACGCAGATGGTCTTAAAGAGTGGGGGCGGGGGAGAGATCCTCTTTCTGGTCTATTTATTTGTAAGGTCTTATGCAGTCTTTTTCCCAACTCTCCCTGATAGGAAT
Organism: Mauremys reevesii; assembly: GCF_016161935.1. Lineage (NCBI taxonomy): Eukaryota > Metazoa > Chordata > Testudines > Geoemydidae > Mauremys > Mauremys reevesii. Next base: position 2,014,838 of record NC_052638.1, read on the forward strand.
GGAAGCAGATGAAGGAGAAAATCATGGGGGTGTTTGGGGAGCTGTGTTGCTGCCAGTGAGTGGGAGATCTGCCAAGTAGTTGTGAGGTCCACATACCGCTCCACCAATCTCTCAATGCTGCTGGAGGCTAGTCAGTGGTGGCATGTCATCCCGCCCAGGATCACACCTGGCTCTCCCTCAAAGTCTAGAGCTGGCTATAAAATGAGCTGGCTGGGAGATGGAATGGTAACGATAATTTGTAAGTATCAGAGGGGCAGCCGTGTTAGTCTGGCTCTGTAAAGCTGCAGAGAGTCCTGTGGCACCTTCTAAACTAACAGACGTATTGGAGCATGAGCATCCGACGCAGTGGGTATTCACCCACGAAAGCTCATGCTCCAAAATGTCTGTTAGTCTAGAAGGTGCCACAGGACTCTTTGCTGCTTTTACAGATAATTTGTAAATGGGGCAGCCCCAGATGGCTATCAGCTTCTGGGTACAAGAACAAATCTCAGCTCCACATTGCACCAGTAGTTGTCACCATGGTAATAACTCTTTGGTGGTGGACCATCTCAGGACGACTGTCTCAGCAGATCCTGCTATTTGCCGTTGGATTGGAATGGGACACTGTGCAGTGGGCAGTCTGTTAGGGCAGCTGGCTGGCATGCAGTCGGATGTCTCTTAATGACTGTGGAGGGAATGCTGATCGGTCTGACCCTGCAATGTGATTAGGGAGTTCTGTCCAGTGGTGTGAACCATAACCAACCCTCCCTTGATAAATAGCATGTCAGTAAGAGATGAGCCCTCTCTTTCTTTTTCAGTCTGAACGTCAGTAACATTCAGGAGACCTGCCAGAAGAATGCCTCCTCAGCCTTGGCAGTTGGACGTAGGGATCTCGTCCAGGTATTGGGCTTGCCCTTTATCTAGAGCACAGCGGCTGAATGGGATGCCTTAGCGAATACGTTACTCTTGCCTTGTCATTCTCATGCCATTATCCTGGATTTCAAGGGCATGGCTGGGTCACTGGGGTGCAGCAGTCACTCCAGAGACCATCTGGAAGGGTTATGACAAGTCCTCCCTGGTAACTGGGGCAGAAGCACTGACACTTTGTAACATCTCATTGAGAAACCCCTGGCCAGGCCAGCAAATGGTTCGTTTCATACCCTTTGCCAAACCAGCTGAGATGACTAAGTGCTCTGAGAATTTCTCATAGGCCAAGATAGACACAGGGCATGCTACTTTGTTAGTGACTGGAATGGACATGCATCAAAATCACTGCAGCCACTGAAAGCATTTTGGCAAGAGGAACTCTCTCTTTCTTCTACCTGTGGGGCTCGTAATAATAGAGATGATTATGGCTGTTCTGTGCTAGAACTGAATACAAAAGGCAGACAGCCTGTGCCCCAAAGACCTTACAATCTAATACTGTTTTGAGTATTGAGACATTTTCCTTTTCTCTATCACGCTGCTTACTTTGCACTGGATTCCACTGGGGCAGTGAAAACAAACTAGTTTCAGTTTCATTTTGTTTGTACTCTGTTATTTTCAGATTCTTCTACTTTAGCAGGATGGTCTGAAGTTTGTGTTGCAAACCCTGCAGCAAAATGTTGTATCTTTAAACAGCTACATTATTTCATTTGATTCTCTTAAGTTCATACAAATGTTTCAATTTTCAGCTTTAAAAAAAAAACTTTTAAAAACCTAAATGGTGTTCCTTAAATATAAACCACAAACATTTTCTGATTCACTTTATGTAAATATTAAAAGGATCAATAGCACGTCATAGGAAAGGCTAATTCCTAGAAGGGTTTACCAGCTGATTGCTGCACCACTTTCTCATTTCATTCCTCCCACCTGCACTGCAACATTACAGAAATGTCCTGCTCCTCAGCTGAGACCTGGAGCCCCGAGCTGCAGCATGATAATTTCTCAATGTCCCCTTATGAGCCTGCTTTGTACGAATTACCCAGCTTTCCCCTGGCCCCTATGGTTTGCTCCTTCGCTCAGGGCCTGCTTTGCTTCTGTACTTCAGTTTCCCTCCTTTCCAATCTCTCCAGGTCCCACAGTGCTGCCACATTCCTGAAATTCCCTGTGTTTCTTTGCACTTTTGTGTTTTTTCCCATGTTCTCAGCTCTCATGTCCTGTATCTTAGCTGCTGCTGCCTTTCTAACACCTCCCTCCCTGCCCTCCTCCTTTTCTGTGACATTCTGTAGTCAGTGGTTCACCCTCAGCTAGAATACTGTGTGCAGTTCTGGTCACCCCACCTCACAAGGATATAGCAGAAAACCTAGCGAGGGGTTAAAGACTGGTGATAAGAGTGATTGAGTCCTAGAGAGGTGTCTATGTGGAGAGAGACTGAAAAAGTCTGGGATTGTTTAGTTTAGAAGGGAGACAAATCAGAGGGGATGTGATAGAGGTATACAAAATAATGAATGGGGTAGGTATAGAGATGGCAAATCAGGTGCTCCTCATGCACAATAAAAAAACAAGAAGCATTTAATAAAACTGAAAGGCAGCAAATTAAAAACTGATCAAAGGTCATGTGTGTTTATATGTTATAGTTCACCTGTGGAACTCATTGACACAGTGTCACAGAGGTCAAGAGTGTCATCAGATTATAAAAATCAGTTTAGACATTTATTGTTAAAGAAAACCTCCCACTTCCTGGCATAAGCCAACCTCGAAATGAGGGGGGGGGGGGTTAAGAAGAAACGCCTTCTATCAGCTATTTTTTCCATAATTGTCCCCTAGGGAGCTTGCACATTGCACTGAAGCATTTGGTGCTGGCCGCTGTCACAGACAGGCCAATACACTAGATGGACCCCAGGTCTGGTCTGTCAGTGGGGATCCCTCCCCAACAGCTAACACTGCTTTTCTGCAGCTAAGAGGTAGCTAGTTGGTTGATATGACTGATTGATTCTCCATTATTATAGAGCCCAACTCCAAAACCATCAGGGCTTGGCTGATTCTGGGGCCTCTAGAAAATCAGCTGTACCTGTTAAGAAAGAATTCTGCCATTATTGAATCTTGCATGCGTGATTGCAGTGCGGGGTCAGAGCCCTCAGTGCAGGTGAATTTCTGTTTCTAGTTGTCGTTCATGCTGTTCCTCTTGTATCTGTCCAGGTCTGGTCACTGGCTACGGTAGCCACGGATCTCTGTCTTGGACCGAAGTCTGACCCGGATTTGGAGACACCCTGGGCCCAACATCCATTTGGACGTCAGCTCCTGGAGTCCCTGTAGGTCTCTGAAAGCTCAACGCAGGGGCAGGGGTAGTCTCTGGAGCAGAGCTGTTCCCAGCTGAAAGTTGTAGGGTCTTGTTTCAGACTTAGATGAGAGGAGCTGCTTGCTAAGCCCAGCGACTTTGAGCTAGATCCTGCCTAAAGGCTGATGCAGGGATAATCAGTGCATAGCCTCTAGTCGTGGAGTTCTCTAGCACTGCCCTCACCTTTAATGTGGGGGGAGACTGTCCATCTCCATCACGAGATGCACATTCATAGGACAAAAGAGGGAAGCCACAAATCTATTTGTTGCAAATAGGAGGCAGCCCTGGCACTCATGAAGTGACCACCTGCCCTTTGGCTGAGCTAAGATTAGCTTCTCCTGCTCTGATGTGATGTTTATGGTACAGTATGAGGTGCTCCAAGACATCTGGCTTGACTAGCACGGAGGAGGCCTGATGTAAGAGGGAACTGCCGCTTTTATCCAGGATTATTTTCCTCACCCCCTTCCAACTGTCTTGATTTGGCTGCCAGTTTAACAATCAAATTCCCTGCTGTTGCTCCAAGTGCAAACTATTTCCTGTCATCCAGAGAGCCTTCTGGTAGCCACCTCCATTAAGGCCTGATTCACACAGATTCAAATAGATAAAATTCCTCTTGCACAACAAATTACCTACTCTTGACATTGATCTGAATCTGTTCGGATAGGAAGAGTTGATAGCCGATACTAATCTGTTCCAAAGCTTAGAACCTGCTTTGAGTTGCTTTGCTGACAGCTCTGCCAAACCTGCTACATGGACTCTGCCCTAGTTCTGCCCTGGTGTGAGGCAGGTATGGGAAAGAGGGACAGTCCATTCCTATAGCCATCCTTTAACCAGTGCCAATCTCCAACCTATGCTGCCCTTCACCAAGACAGTGAAAAGAACGCCCTTTGTTGGTGCTGCTCTTACGTTTGGCTGGGAGGAAGCATCTGTTGTTTGTATTGCAGCAAAACCTGTGGCTGCCAGTCAGAAAGCAGGGCCATGCTGTGCTAGGCACTGTACAGACACACAGTCAGAAGATAGTCCCTGCCCCAAAGAGCCTGCAGTCTATGTTATCACCTGACACAACAGGTGGATGAGGCAAACGGGAGGAGGGAGAAAGGAAGTGGGAGATAACTACATCAGTCAAACTATAATAAGCAGAGATCTTGGTTCACTGTCTGCCTTGCCATGAACAGTTATCCCCACTAATTCACCTCGTTTGGCCTCTTGACAGTGGCCAAATCTGTTATCTCTGTCTTGGGTACCAGTGTATTCATAGGACATGGCACAATCTCTGCATGTCAAAATAGATAAAATTCACCTCAAACCCGCATTCATCACCCATTAATTCTCCTGCTTGTAGAGTGCAGAGTGCACACTTTGGATCTCCCATTTCCAGAAAGACCCATCTCCTGCCAGTGTTGCAGGCTGCTCTATATTAAATCCATCCCCAACCCTCCCTATCAACTAAATCTCTTTAGGAATCAAACTTTGGTCTCATCCCCATTGCTCTGGCCTTTAAGCTGGAGTTGGGATCTGAGCTGGGAATGGCCCCAGGAGCCTGAGAAGTCTGAGTATTTTCACTAAAATGATCAGACAGTGAGTCGCGTGGCTCAGTTTAACCTTGCTTCTGCAGAACTGCTCTTTGGAGCTGTGCAGACCCCAGGATCCTTGGGCATTCCCAGAGTGGATGGGGTCCTTAAGAAGGGATTAGATACCCCCATGCAGAGAGGAACCATCTCTTGGGAATTAGGCCTTGACTGTCTGTCCAACTGGAAGCTCTTATCTATTTACTTGTAAAGTAATGAAAAGGAGAGTTTGTCCCCCCAGACCCCACACAACCTCTGAGCAGCAGGGCGTAGTTAGTTCCATAGGGTCCCCCAACCCCTGGCCTGCTGTGAGTGTTCCCTTTGACTGATGAACTCTGCCTCAGCTCCTGCTCTCTCCCTTTTCCTCCTCTCTCAGGCTGGCTCACTACTGTCAGCTCCATGATGTTCAGACCCTGGCCATGCTCTGCAGTGTGTTTGAGGCCCAGTCCAGGCTGCAGGGGTGCGTGAGTTCCTCAGGACCCTTCCCTCAGCGCTCCTCCAACATGCTCTCCCACAGCCGATACGTATGCACAGCCATTTCTTTCCAACTGCTTTTCTTGAAAGTCTGGAATAGCTTTGGTTTGTGTGTGACACAACTCCCTCTTGTGTCCACCCAACAGCCCAGCTTTACATCTTCAGGCTCCTGTTCCAGCATGTCAGACCCTGGACTCAACGCGGGAGGCTGGAATATAGGTATGGAGAGGCAGGGGAGTTGACAGATAGAGGAAATGACTTTATTCGCATGAGCACCCTTGGCATTAAATGGCTATCTGTGGTGGTGATGGTGGTAAAGAATTGTAAGTGGTTGTGGATCTGAGAAGCAAAGAGCAAATTTCCATGGTTTTATTGGTGGGTCAGGTACCATGGCTGGAAATGAGCATGACCCCAAGTGCCGTCTGCCCTTGTTAATGGTTTAATGTTGATGTTTCTTCCGACTTGTCCATCTTCCCCTAGTGCGTTCTGTCAAACTGTGCACTGGTGGAATGAATCTCACTGCAAACTTCACCCTGATGTGTACAAGGACCCCAGTTCACTGTCAGCCTGCTGGGCGGGAGGTCACACCGGAGCCAAAACCAGCTGTCTCTATGGCAGTCCCTCTCCCCATGGCAGATGGGTGGTGGGACAGACCACTCAGGATGACCCTGTTACTAGACAACATGTCTCTCTGATCTTGGACTACAAGGAACCGAAGCAGCTTGCTTCATCTAATCGAGCAAGCTTTCCCCAAACCCCATTCAGCTTTCAAGGACTTGATTCCAAATGCCCGTCCCATCCCTTCTATTTTCCCAGGTATTTGTGTCCCAAGATAAGTAGGTGGCTGTGGCCGGTGATATTTTGCTCCTCTCCTGGCTTGGCAGATGCTCCAGGTGACACTGTCTTGTTGCTGTCCTGGTCACGTGGGGTGATGTAGGATCATTGCTGCCAGAGCACTTGTCCAGTTTGAGGCCAGTCATTCTGTGCACCACAGCCATTGCCAGTTAGGACACTTCAGATATTTGCTGGAGGAGCTTTGACCAGGGACTTCCTGTTTTCTCTCTACTCCAGAGTTGCGGGAGAGGTGCTCACTCCTTTACTTTGCGATGGCCTAGCTAGAATAGTGGCAGTTGGGAAGGCTGGAGTGTCAGTGGCAGCTCTTACAAGTGACACAAATACTTGGGATCCTACAGGCATTTCCCACCAAGTTAACGCTTTTCAGAAAAGTCGGAATTCAGGGCTGTCTTGTGTCCCCAGAGTCCAGTGTAATGCCATTTGCATGATGTTTGTCTCTCAGTGGCCTACCTGGCTGAGCACAATATTGGGCCCAAGCAACAGCAAACCTGTAATCGCTCAGTGCAGTTTGCAGCTATCTTTGGAACAGGGAAGGGAGCAGAAGGAAGGACAACCCTACTAATGTTGGTGTGCCACTCTTCTCCCTACACCCAGCGGTCATGCGCTTCTCTGAAATATTTCCCCCATGAGGCCCTTTTTCATACCAGCATCCTCACAGAGGAACAAGAATCCTCCCCTCCCCCAGCCCAAGGTGTGGAAGTCCTGACACAAGCGCACTCCCAGCCACTGGGAATGGAACTGTACTGACACTAACTTTCCTACCAGCACCGAGCTGTGCAATTCTCCTGTGGAGCAATCTTCAGGTTTTCATATGGGGTGGAAGGAACACTAGGTGCAGCCTTCTGAATCCAGATTTTCTGCATCCTGGGAGCCTTCTCTCCATGCAGTCATTGCATGGCCCCTCTGCTGGGGAGCTGGAGGGGTGCTCTCAAGAGGCTGATGGGAAAAGAAGGGGTTGGCTCTTGGCTTTCTACGATGTAGGAGCGTTTGTAATGGTGTAGACCAGGGGTTCTCAGACTTTTTTTTTTTCCTGAGGGCCTCCCCCAACATGCTATAAAACTTCACGGCCCACCTGTGCCACAACAACTGGTTTTCTACATATAAAAGCCAGGGCTGGTGTTAAGGGATAGCAAGCAGGGCAATTGCCCGGCGTCCCACATCACAGGGGGCACCGTGAAGCTAAGTTGTTCAGGCTTCTGCTTCAGCCCCAGGTGGCGGGCCCAGGGCCCTGGACTTCAGCCCCATGCAGTAGGGCTTCGGCTTTCTGCTCTGGGCCCCAGCGAGTCTAACACTGGTCCTGCTTGGCGGACCCCTGAAACTTGCTCACAGCCCCCCATGGGTGCCCCAGACCCCTGGTTGAGAACTACTGGTGTAGAAGACAATACTAACACATTCAAGGGTGGAAGGGGGGAGAGAGCGCGTAGCCTCACATGCTTCCATCTAACGTTCACATCTCCTCCCCGAGCCTTTCACACTTCACATTGCCCCATTCATAGCCCACTCACCACTGCATCTTGGGGCACACTAACCATTTTTGACTTTTGCAGCAAGCAAAGAGACAGAGCATGCATTCACCCCCTGGTGCGAGTCTTCGCCTGACGACCTCCGCTACGGAAACCTGACGTACGCTGACCACCGGGAGCGCGAGAGAGATCAACATGACAAGAACAAAAGGTAGCACTCAGCAACTCCTGTTTGTGCAGTTTCTGGGCAGTTCTCACAGTCCACTGGAAGGCTGTCTAGCTAGTTGTTCCGTGGTGGCGTTACAGCTAATCAAGGGAGAGTTGGCAAGCCCGTAGCTCAAACTTTCACTCAGTTAGTGGCCTTGAAAGCTTAATGCTCCAAACCAATTCTGCTCAGTGATTGGCTGACTGCCTGTGAAATCTTTTAATAAATCAGCTGCAGCGAGGGCCCTGAAAGAGAACCTGACCCTCCGACACACACCCTAGTTCTGATGACAGATATGGTCCACTCACTGTGACATTGTCATTCAAAAATTATAACACTGTTTGAGAGACTGCGAAAATAATAAGTTACTCCTGTAGCTACCTGAGAAGTGACTTCATAGCCATTGCTGCTGGCTGGGTTAAGAATTGCAGCCAGAGCTGTGGTGAGTGAACAGATCAAGTGACTGACTGTGTGGGTCCCTCCTCCAGGCTCCTGGACCCTGCCAACACTCAGCAGTTTGATGACTTCAAGAAATGCTACGGGGAAATCCTTTATCGCTGGGGTCTCCGAGAGAAACGGGCTGAGGTTCTGAAGTTCGTTTCCTGTCCTCCCGACCCACACAAGGGAATCGGTGAGTGTGTAATTCTGCCTCTTCCAGCTACCCCTACCTGAAGGGTTTGGGGATAAATATTCAGCAGACATGACGATCTAAGTTGTATCCATTCAGCCAATCGAGAGACTGGCTGTGGCAGCAAATTGCTTGGTAAGTACTCAGCCCCCTGTTGGCAGTTCAGAGTGGAGATGGGATCTTTAGATCTTGGCTAAGTGACTATGTATGTGGGACGGAGGGACATTACCAGCTGGAAGTGTGTTCACCACTGTGTAGTGATGGCCTCTTGACAGTGCTGAAGGCTATTCCTCATCTGGGGTAGTATGGGGAGCCAACCCAATCACTGACCATGGATTGAGAGGTTCTCACAATGTCTAATGGGTAGAATCAGAAAAGCCTGGTTTCTGGCTTTAGGAAACCCAGACAGACAATGGGTAGGCAAGACATTCCCCCAAGCCCTGTGGCTGCCCATTGCAGTTCTCCAGCAGGCCTAGCAAGAGGAAGGCACACTGCACTTATGGGTGGGCGTAATGTCGAACAGGGAAGCAGCATTAACAGCAGCTATGAGGAAGCTTGCATTGCCCTGTCACCTTGTTGTTGGGCTGGAAGAGCAGAGCAGCCTGGATCGTGGCTGCACTTCTCCAGGTAAACGGCAGCCTCACACTAGAGGTCATCTTTGCTCCCGTTGACATGCTGGGCTTGGCTTGTGCCTGTTTGTTTCTCATGGAGGAGATGGATGCTAAAGACAAAACTCAACAGAAATGTAGAGAGAGAGAAAAGGGCAGCTGGAGGAGTTCATCTCCACAGCACCTCAGTCCAGCCCAGGTTAGTCATGGCTAAAAGCTGTTCAGACGGCTTGTGTTAATGGGTCTCAGTCCAGTGCCTCATGCTTTGATGTCTCAGCCTAACTGGATAGCCTCAGCAGAGGAGTGAAGGAATGTAACAGGCCAGTGAGAAGAACTTTGCTCTTATTCAGGGAGGTGGGCTCCCTAGGTCAGGTCTGAGGCAGATCAGCAGGGTTTGGGGGAGACGGGGGAAACTCTGCTGCACCTGCCCTGGGGATGAATAGAGAACTGTGGTCTCCAGGACTATACGAACCTGCAGTAACTGTTTTGCTCTCCATTTCTTTTCCCTCTCCCGCACTGCCAGAGTTTGGGGTGTACTGCAGTCACTGCCGCAGCGAGGTGCGGGGCACCCAGTGCGCCATCTGCAAGGGCTTCACTTTCCAGTGTGCCATCTGCCACGTGGCAGTGCGAGGCTCCTCCAATTTCTGTCTCACCTGCGGACATGGAGGACACACCAGTCACATGATGGAATGGTTTCGCACCCAGGAAGTGTGCCCCACTGGCTGCGGGTGCCACTGCCTGCTCGAGAGCACATTCTGAGCACAGTCAGTGAGAGCAGAGAGCATCCCTAGTATGGGATCTAATACTTATTCCTAAACCATGGCCAGTCAGCTTCTCTCCACGGTATCTAGAGAGGATGCCTACGGGGGCTAAAGCAGGGTTTACTTGCTGTGCATTGCACTGGTATTACCAAATGTTTCCAGTCTTCCAACAGCTTCCCAGGTGGCTCCAGGCAGAAGTGGCCAAACTCTGTGTGCCATTGCTGGTAATGGATGCTGTTCTGGGAAAATCAGGCTCTGCTATCAAGGATACATGACTGGTGGTTCGTCTCCATGAGGCTGAAAGGAATGTGTGAAAGTTCCTTTGGAGTGTCTTTCCGAGGGCCTCCTGGCAGGAAGACAACTGGACAAGAGATCAAGTCACATGACAAAGACAATCCTCTTAGCTAAGTTAAGGTGAAATTAGTTTCCAGACAGGAGTGGAGTTCCAAGCTTAACTCAGTCTTCGAAGAGCAAATAGACAATGGGCCTTTGAGCTGACATTTCAATACCAAGGAGCCAGGGGAGTTTTTTAAATGTTTTTTCTGAACTGCCATTTCTTGGCCTAATAAAATTCTGTTAATCACACTAAAAGGTAGTTTGATCCTTTTGTTTCAAGGATCATTTCTTAGTGGAGTGGGGGTTGTGTGTCTCCTATGAAATTGTGAGATGTGCAGAGATGAGACACGCAAGGCCTGATTTTTTTTTTCTTCTCAACTGCATATGCATTTTCACATATAAACTTATCATCTTCCTGTGCAAATGAAGTCCCTAGCTGATGCCTTCCTGGTGCAGATGCTGTCAATATCTGTGCAGTCATGTAAATCAGGTATGCAACCTGAATCTGATGCTTAGCTTTCTGTGTCAGTCTGACATACCTAGACCCAGCCTTGACAGAGACACAGGATTCCTTCTGCACCCACCGGGCAGGTAGGAATATGTTTCTCCCTCTCTGAAACACCTTGTGTCTGAAATCAGGCCGTGGAAATCTTGGAATGGAGGAAACTGATCATGTATCTTCAGTACAGATTAAATTATTTTTTTTAAAGTTGGGAGCGAGTAAATTCATTTCCCCACTGTTTTGTTTCGGTGTATATATCTGTATCCTCTGGTCCTCGCTGCTGGCCCAGGGGCTGCTCCCTTGTACCGGGTTCAGATCGGCATGGCAGGCTCTTGGCCCTGCTAGCTCACTTTCTACCGAGGCAGCGAAGTGTTGCTTCTTTTGGCCCTAGGCCAGAGGACCACATGCGGCCCATGGGACGGTCCTGCCTGTCCCCTGAGCTCCTGGCCGGGGAGGCTAGCCTCCACTGCTCTTTCCTCTCCCCCGCAGCCTCAGCGCAACGTGCCACCAGTGCTATGGGCGGCATGGCTGGCGCCGCACAGCTGTGAGCTCCTGCCACTCTGAGCGGCATGCTAAGGGGGCAGGAGGGGTTGGATAAGGGGCAGGAGGTTCTGGGGGACAGTCAGGGACAGGAAGGGGTTGGATGGGGGGCAGTCAGGGGACGGGGAGCATGGGGTTGGATAGGTCTGGAATTCGGGGGCTGTCGGGCAGGATGTGGATGGGGTCGGGGCAGTTAGGGGACAAAGAGCAGGATGTGGGGTTGATAGCTGTGGGATTCGGGGCTGTCAGGGGCGGGCTGTGGATAGGGGCGGGGCAGTTAGGGGACAAGGACCTGGGTGGGGGTTGATAGTGTGAGATCTGGGGCTGTCGGGGCAGGGTGTGTATGGGGCGGGCAGTTAGGGGACAAGGAGCGGGCGGGGGTTGATAGGTGTGGGATCTGGAGGAGCTGTCGGGGGCAGGGTGTGGATGGGGTCGGGCAGTTAGGGAGAAGGAGCGGGGTGGGGTTGATAGGTGTGGGATCTGGGGCTGTCGGGCGGGCGGTGTGGATAGGGGCGGCAGTTAGGGGACAAGGAGCGGGGTGGGGGTTGATAGGTGTGGGATCTGGGGCAGCTGTCGGGGCGGGGTGTGGATGGGGCGGGGCAGTTAGGGGACAAGGAGCGGGGTGGGGTTGATAGGTGTGAGATTCGGGGAGCTGTCGGGGGCAGGGTGTGGATGGGGTGGGGCAGTTAGGGGACAAGGAGCGGGGTGGGGTTGATGGGTGTGGGATCTGGGGCTGTCGGGGCGGTGTGGATAGGGGCGGGCAGTTAGGGGACAAGGAGTGGGGTGGGGCTGATGGGTGTGGATCTGGGGCTGTCAGGGGCGGGGTGTGGATAGGGGCGGCAGTTAGGGGACAAGGAGCGGGGCGGGGTTGATAGGTGTGGATTCGGGGGAGCTGTCGGGGCAGGGTGTGGATGGGGGTGGGGCAGTTAGGGGACAAGGAGCGGGGTGGGGGGTTGATGGGTGTGGATCGGGGGCTGTCAGGGGCGGGGTGTATAGGGGCGGGGCAGTTAGGGGACAAGGAGCGGGTGGGGGTTGATAGGTGTGGATTCGGGGGCTGTCGGGTGGGGTGTGGATGGGGCGGGCAGTTAGGGACAAGGAGCGGTGGGAGGTTGATGGGTGTGATCTGGGGGTGCTGTCAGGGGCGGGGTGTGGATGGGCGGGGCAGTTAGGGGACAAGGAGCGGGGTGGGGGTTGATAGGTGTGGGATCTGGGGCTGTCAGGGGCGGTGTGGATGGGGCGGGGCAGTTAGGGGACAAGGAGCGGTGGGGGTTGATAGGTGTGGATCTGGGGGCTGTCAGGGGCGGGGTGTGGATGGGGCGGGAAGTTAGGGGACAAGGAGCGGGGTGGGGTTGATGGGTGTGGGATCTGGGTGCTGTCAGGGGCGGTGTGGATGGGGTCGGGGCAGTTAGGGGACAAGGAGCGGGGTGGGGTTGATGGGTGTGAGATCTGGGGGCTGTCGGGGGCGGGGTGTGGATGGGGCGGCAGTTAGGGGACAAGGAGCGGGGTGGGGGTTGATAGGTGTGGGATCTGGGGGCTGTCGGGGTGGGTGTGGATGGGGCGGGGCATTTAGGGGATAAGGAGCAGGGTGGGGGTTGATGGGTGTGAGATTCTGGGGCTGTCGGGGGGCGGGGTGTGGATGGGGGCGGGGCAGTTAGGGGACAAGGAGCGGGGTGGGGTTGATGGGTGTGAGATCTGGGGCTGTCAGGGGCGGGGTGTGGATAGGGGCGGGGCAGTTAGGGGATAAGGAGCGGGGTGGGGGTTGATAGGTGTGGGATCTGGGGGCTGTCAGGGGCGGGGTGTGATGGGGCGGGGCAGTTAGGGGACAAGGAGCGGGGTGGGGGTTGATAGGTGTGGGATCTGGGGCTGTCAGGGTCGGGGTGTGGATAGGGGCGGGGCAGTTAGGGGACAAGGAGCAGGGTGGGGTTGATAGGTGTGGGATTCAGGGGCGGTGTGGATGGGGCGGGGCAGTTAGGGGACAAGGAGCGGGTGGGGGTTGATAGGTGTGGGATCTGGGGGCGGTGTGGATGGGGCGGGCAGTTAGGGGACAAGGAGCGGGGTGGGGGTTGATGGGTGTGAGATCTGGGGCTGTCAGGGGCGGGGTGGATAGGGGCGGGGCAGTTAGGGGACAAGGAGCGGGGTGGGGGTTGATGGTGTGGGATCTGGGGAGCTGTCGGGGCGGGGTGTGGATGGGGCGGGGCAGTTAGGGGACAAGGAGCGGGGTGGGGTTGATGGGTGTGAGATCTGGGGGTGGCGGGGTGGATGGTGGCGGGCAGTTAGGGGACAAGGAGCGGGGTGGGGGTTGATGGGTGTGAGATCTGGGGCTGTCAGGGGCGGGGTGTGGATGGGGCGGGGCAGTTAGGGGACAAGGAGCGGGGTGGGGTTGATGGGTGTGGGCTCGGAGGGGCTGTCAGGGGCGGGTGTGGATAGGGGCGGGGCAGTTAGGGGACAAGGAGCGGGGTGGGGTTGATGGGTGTGGGATCTGGGGCTGTCAGGGGCGGGGTGTGGATGGGGCGGGGCAGTTAGGGGACAAGGAGCGGGGTGGGGGTTGATAGGTGTGGGATCGGGGGCTGTCAGGGGCGGGGTGTGGATAGGGGGCGGGGCAGTTAGGGGACAAGGAGTGGGGTGGGGGGCTGATGGGTGGGGGATTCGGGGGGGGCTGTCGGGGGGCGGGGTGTGGATAGGGGGCGGGGCAGTTAGGGGACAAGGAGCGGGGTGGGGTTGATAGGTGTGGGATCTGGGGCTGTCAGGGGCGGGGTGTGGATGGGGCGGGGCAGTTAGGGGACAAGGAGCGGTGGGGGTTGATAGGTGTGAGATTCGGGGGCTGTCAGGGGCGGGGTGTGGATGGGGCGGGGCAGTTAGGGGACAAGGAGCGGGGTGGGGTTGATGGGTGTGGGATCTGGGGTGCTGTCAGGGGCGGGTGTGGATGGGGTCGGGGCAGTTAGGGGACAAGGAGCGGGGTGGGGGTTGATGGGTGTGAGATCTGGGGCTGTCGGGGGCGGGGTGTGTATGGGGCGGGGCAGTTAGGGGATAAGGGGCGGGGTGGGGGTTGATAGGTGTGATCTGGGGCTGTCGGGTGGGGTGTGGATGGGGCAGGGCATTTAGGGATAAGGAGCAGGGTGGGGTTGATGGGTGTGAGATCTGGGGCTGTCGGGGGCGGGTGTGGATGGGGCGGGGCAGTTAAGGGACAAGGAGCGGGGTGGGGTTGATGGGTGTGAGATCTGGGGAGCTGTCAGGGGCGGGTGTGGATGGGGCGGGGCAGTTAGGGGATAAGGAGCGGGGTGGGGTTGATAGGTGTGGATCTGGGGCTGTCAGGGGTCGGGGTGTGGATGGGGCGGGGCAGTTAGGGGACAAGGAGCGGGGTGGGGTTGATAGGTGTGGGATCTGGGGGCTGTCAGGGGTCGGGGTGTGGATGGGGCGGGGCAGTTAGGGGACAAGGAGCAGGGTGGGGTTGATAGGTGTGGGATCTGTCGGGGGGGGTGTGGATAGGGGCGGGGCAGTTAGGGGACAAGGAGCGGGTGGGGGTTGATAGGTGTGGGATCTGGGGCGGGGTGTGGATAGGGGCGGGCAGTTAGGGGACAAGGAGCGGGGTGGGGTTGATGGGTGAGATCTGGGGGCTGTCAGGGGGCGGGGTGTGGATGGGGGCGGGGCAGTTAGGGGCCAAGGAGCGGGGTGGGGGGGTTGATAGGTGTGGATCTGGGGAGCTGTCGGGGGCGGGTGTGGATGGGGCGGGGCAGTTAGGGGACAAGGAGCGGGGTGGGGGTTGATGGGTGAGATCGGGGGCTGTCAGGGGCAGGGTGTGGATGGTGGCGGGCAGTTAGGGGACAAGGAGCGGGGTGGGGTTGATGGGTGTGAGATCTGGGGCTGTCAGGGGCGGGGTGTGGATGGGGCGGGGCAGTTAGGGGACAAGGAGCGGGGTGGGGGTTGATGGGTGTGGGCTCGGAGGGGGCTGTCAGGGGCGGGTGTGGATAGGGGCGGGGCAGTTAGGGGACAAGGAGCGGGGGGGGTTGATGGGTGTGGGATCGGGGGCTGTCAGGGGCGGGGTGGATGGGGCGGGGCAGTTAGGGGACAAGGAGCGGGGTGGGGTTGATGGGTGTGGGATCGGGGGCTGTCAGGGGGCGGGATGTGGATGGGGCAGGGCAGTTAGGGGACAAGGAGCGGGGTGGGGGGTTGATAGGTGTGGGATTCGGGGGGGCTGTCAGGGGGCGGGGTGTGGATGGGGGCGGGGCAGTTAGGGGACAAGGAGCGGGGTGGGGGGGTTGATAGGTGTGGGATTCGGGGGGGGCTGTCAGGGGGCGGGGTGTGGATGGGGCGGGGCAGTTAGGGGACAAGGAGCGGGGTGGGGTTGATGGGTGTGAGATCTGGGGCTGTCAGGGGCGGGGTGTGGATGGGGCGGGGCAGTTAGGGGACAAGGAGGGGCGGGGGTTCGGTGGGTCGGGGACTCTGAGGGCGGGAAGCGGGAGGCGCCAGGCTGGTGAGGGACGCACACGGTTCCCTACCGGCTCCTCCCTACAGTTTTGCAATCCCGATGCGGCCCTCGGGCCAAAAAGTTCCCCCGCCCCGAGGGAGGTCTCGTGCTCAAACCCTGGCGCGCGGTGCACAGCGCATGCGCCGGGCGGTCCCTCGGCCCCCGCCCCATTCGAGCGGATACCGGCTCAGACATGACCCGGAAGAAGAGCTATGTGAACCGGAAGTGCTTGCCCCCATGTTGACTACCGTGAAGGTGGTAAAGAGCGCTCGGCCGCCGTAGGCGGGAGGTGGTCGCGGGTTATCCAAGGGGATCGCTTGGGCCCGCCCCGCCCTTATTCTCAATCACCAGCCTGGCTGGAAACGTCCCTTTCGCCTTTCAGCACCGCCTGAGCGGCTCCGTCGGGTGCGGGGCCCTAGGACACCGCCCCGCCTGCCGAGCTGGCGGCGGAGAGTCAGGGCGCGAGGGCCGCGCCGGGGCAGCGAGGCGCGTTATCGCAGAGCAGGGCTGTGTGAGCCCGGGACGGCCCTCGCCGGCGTCCGCCTGTAACCAACCCTCAGCTACTGCCGAGTGGACGGGTCCCCGGGCCTGGGCACTCAGCCTCGGGGCCCAGCCCGGCCTGGGCTGGCTGCACGTGAGGACTCCGGGGGGGCTGTTCTGGGTCACTGTGAGCCCCCCCCCCCGAAGTCTCGCTGACTTGAGTAGGTTGTTCATTGAAGTGCTTTCGTGAAGCTGGGCCACGCTTTGTCGGGATGCGACCAGAACTACCTGGTCTGAAAACCACTTCTACTGGTGCCTCTGGGGCGCGATTTTTCAGCGTGCTGTGCACCCACAGCTCTACTTGAAGTCAGGGCAGCTGCTCAGCACTCCTGAGAATCAGGGCCTGGGGTGTTAATGCTGAAAGAATTTTCCTCTCTGCTGTTTTTAAGGATGCAGGACAGAACAGAGTCATGTGTCTGATTTCTTCCTTATTCTGTCACTGACTTTCTGTGTGGACTTTTTTCTTTTTTTAAGGCAAGAAATGGCACAGAAGTTTTATTACAATAGTTGTTTTTGCTCCTCAGATAAATAGGAGTTGTGGATAAATACTCGGTACTGGATGCAGCATCCCACTGAATCCTCAGTGCCCTCTTGGTGGTCACCCTTAAATACACCCCTCCCACTGCCCCAACCCTCCCAGTATTACAGCCCCTTGTTTCTTTCATTGCTATATAAACAGGGTATTTAGGTACGGCCTACATAAACAGATCTAGGGGATTGGTCCCTGGGTCAAATCATGTGGCAGGTAGTTCCACAGGTTAACCACTCCCCATTCTCATCTGCTAAATTCTCCATGCCCCTGGGTCAAAACGTGTGGTTCAAATGACTACCAGTTCTCAGCTCCTTGCTGGGCTCCTGGGTCAAATCGTGTGGTGGGGTAGTTCTACAGATTAACCCCAGCTCATCCTCCTCCTGTTAAGTTCTCCAGGCCTCTGAGTCAAATCATGTGGTTGGTAGTTCCACAGCTTCTCTTCCCACCCCACCCCCAGCTAAACTATCTGGTCCTCTGTTTGTCTCTCTGTGCCTCAGTTTCCCTGTATAAAAATGGGGCTGTGTATCCATCTCTATCAATTGTTTTGAGCTCTCCAGCTGAAAAGTCAAGTCCCCTTCTTTAATGCAAAGAGGCTGATCCCTAGACCTACAACATAAAAAGAAAGTTTAGGAGAATTGGGTTTTCCAGGTTAGATTCCTAAGCCTAGTACCACAAGATGTCAGCAGAGAATCAGTCCAGGCTGGTGCTCTTGGAAAAGAGGTTTCTGGTAAACAGCTAGTGGGTCTGAAAACTCAGCTTCTCACGTTTCTACACAGCATTTGTCTCATGCCTGGAGGATCTCACCTGGTTGATGGCTGCCTTTTCCCTTGTTGGTTTTGCTCTGAGTGATTTAGGTGGATGCGGTCATAGCTAGGAGCTGACAAAGGTGATCACTTTTCTGAAAATAGATGTGTCCCAGTGGTGGTCAAAAGAGGTTTTTTTCATTCCTGAAAAACTGTGGCCGCGACCCTTCCTTCTGGGTGTAGACCTTGCCGTGGTAACTCTAAAAATGCAGAGGTTGGTGAATCCCACATCCTGCAGTCTGCACTGGCTGCAGATGGGGATATCTACACTAGCAATCTTCAGGGCTTTACTGTTGATAGGTTAGGACAGCAGCCAGTCTGTTAGGAAGTCTGGTCCTATCTCCAGTCAGCACTTGAGATCAGTGTGGGTGGATCTTCTGCCCATCCCAGACTATAATCTCAAAAAGACAAGGCCTTCACTGTCATAAACCCGAGTGCTCTCCCCTAGTTTTCGCAGTCCTCCAGACCAAGTTGAAGCCGCTTTTATTTCTGTTAGTTTGTGTGTGGGCAGGAGAAGAAAGGGGATTATTAGTTAAGGATGTTGGGTTAGGGTGTACTAAAATACCCATCCCCACAATATCTTAGCACTGTACAAAATGAAAGATCCATCAATACATACCTTGCAGCAGTTCCTGGATCCATTGAGTAATGGGTCAGCTTGCCTTTCCAGCAATTTAGTTTGCCTTTTATCAAGGTGCTCTGGGGGCTCTGAGCATGAGCACTGTACAAATCCAAAGTTGTTGCTGTACTGAATCAGACCTTGGGTCCATTCAGTCAGCATCCTGCCTTGGCTGCTGCATGATGTTTCAAAGGAAGGATGAAAGGAACCCATAGTGGCTAGCTGTGCGATTCTGTACGTTGGGTGGAATTGCTTCCCGATGCCCGTGGGCAACAGTCTTCTGACCTGAAGCATGAGCTGTGACTTTCTGTATTGT
This sequence comes from Mauremys reevesii, assembly GCF_016161935.1. Taxonomy (NCBI): domain Eukaryota; kingdom Metazoa; phylum Chordata; order Testudines; family Geoemydidae; genus Mauremys; species Mauremys reevesii. The sequence goes on from NC_052638.1 coordinate 2,033,291, forward strand.
GGTCTTAGTCTTGCTTAATGCAAAGTTGACTTTTTAAAAAGGAAATGTGAACGATTTATTCTCCAGCCTCAAGTGGGGTCCATTTTTTAATAGACTCATAGACTTTAAGGACAGAAGGGACCATTATGATCATCTAGTCTGACCTCCTGCACAATGCAGGCCACAGAATCTCACCCATCCACTTCAATAACAAACCCCTAACCTATGTCTGAGTTATTGAAGTCCTCAAATTGTGGTTTGTAGACCTCAAGCTGCAGTGAATCCTCCAGCAAGTGACCTGTGCCTCACGCTGCAGAGGAAGGTGAAAAACCTCCAGGGCCTCTGCCAATCTGCCCTGGAGGAAAATTCCTTCCCGACCCCAAATATGGCGATCAGTTAAACCCTGAGCATGTGGGCAAGACTCACCAGCCAGCACCCAGGAAAGAATTCTCTGTAGTAACTCAGATCCCACCCCATCTAACATCCCATTACAGACCACTGGGCATACTTACCTGCTGATAATCAATGATTAATTGCCAAAATTAGGCTATCCCATCATACCATCCCCTCCATAAATTTATCAAGCTTAGTCTTAAAGCCAGATAGGTCTTTTGCCCCCACTACTCCCCTTGGAAGGCTGTTCCAGAATTTCACTCTTCTAATGGTTAGAAACCTTCGTCTAATTTCAAGTCTGAACTTCCTAGTGTCCAGTTTATATCCATTTGTTCTTGTGTCCACTTTGGTACTGAGCTTAAATAATTCTTCTCCCTCCCTCATATTTATACCTCTGATATATTTATAAAGAGCAATCATATCTCCCCTCAGCCTTCTTTTGGTTAGGCTAAACAAGCCAAGCTCTGTGAGTCTCCTTTCATAAGACAGCAAAGAATCCTGTGGCACCTTATAGACTAACAGACGGTTTGCAGCATGAGCTTTCGTGGGTGATGCCCACATCCGACGAAGTGGGCATTCACCCACGAAAGCTCATGCTGCAAAACGTCTGTTAGTCTATAAGGTGCCACAGGATTCTTTGCTGCTTTTACAGAACCAGACTAACACGGCTACCTCTCTGATACTTTTCATAAGACAGGTTTTCCATTCCTCGGATCATCCTAGTAGCCCGTCTCTGAACCTGTTCCAGTTTGAATTCATCCTTCTTGAACATGGGAGACCAGAACTGCACATAGTATTCCAGATGGGGTCTCACCAGTGCCTTGTATAACAGTACTAACACCTCCTTATATTTGCTGGAAATACCTCGTCTGATGCATCCTAAAACTCCATTACCTTTTTTAACGGCCATATCACATTGGCGGCTCATAGTCATTCTGTGATCAACCAATACTCCGAGGTCCTTCTCCTCCATTACTTCCAGCTGATGTGTCCCCAATTTATAATTAAAATTCTTGTTATTACTCCCTAAATGCATGACCTTGCACTTTTCACTATTAAATTTCATCCTATTACTATTATTCCAGTTTACAAGGTCATCCAGATCTTCCTGTATGATATCCTGGTCCTTCTCTGTGTTAGCAATACCTCCCAGCTTTGTGTCATCTGCAAACTTTATTAGCACATTCCCACTTTTTGTACCAAGGTCAGTAATAAAAAAATTTAATAAGATTGGTCCCAAAACTGATCCCCGAGGAACTCCACTAGTAACCTCCTTCCAGCCTGACAGTTCACCTTTCAGTACGACCCGTAGTAGTCTCCCTTTAACCAGTTCCTTCTCCACCTTTCAGTTTTCATATTGATCCCCATCTTTTCCAATTTAACAATTCCCCATGTGGAACCGTATCAAACGCCTTACTGAAATCAAGGTAAATTAGATCCACTGCATTTCCTTTGTCTAAAAAATCTGTTACCTTCCCAAAGAAAGAGATCAGGTTGGTTTGGCACGATCTACCTTTTGTAAAACCATGTTGTATTTTGTCCCAATTACCATTGACCTCAATGTCCTTAACTACTTTCTCCTTCAAAATTTTTTCCAAGACCTTACATACTACAGATGTCAAACTAACAGGCCTATAGTTATTCAGATTACTTTTTTTCCCTTTCTTAAAAATAGGAACTATGTTAGCAATTCTCCAGTCGTACGGTACAACCCCTGAGTTTACTGATTCATTAAAAATTCTTGCTAATGGGCTTGCAATTTCACGTGCCAGTTCCTTTAATATTCTTGGATGAAGATTATCTGGGCCCTCCGATTTCGTCCCATTAAGCTGTTCGAGTTTGGCTTCGACCTCGGATGTGGTAATATCTACCTCCATATCCTCATTTCCATTTGTCATCCTACCATTATCCTTAAGCTCCTCATTAAAGACTGAGGCTATGGCTACACTTGCACTTCAAAGCGCTGCCGCGGCAGCGCTTTGAAGCGCTAAGTGTAGTCAAAGCGCCAGCGCTGGGAGAGAGCTCTCCCAGCGCTGTCCGTACTCCACCTCCCTGTGGGGAATAACGTACAGCGCTAGGAGCTGCACTCCCAGTGCTGGGGCTTTGACCACACTGGCGTTTTGCAGCGCCGCAATTTGCAGCGCTGGAGAGGGTGTGTTTTCACACCCTGCTGCAGCGCTGCAAATTTGCAAGTGTAGCCATGGCCTGAGGCAAAGTATTTGTTTAGATATTGGGCCATGCCTAAATTATCCTTAACCTCCATTCTGTGACAGTGTATCCCATAAGGCTTTATGGGGGTGCTTGTAAATGTATATATGATATAACTGGAATAGAGTTTTGCTACATATGCCGTGTAACATATCTATGTAAAGGTTATGATCTACTGGTTATCTACTAGTTGTATGCAGGCACCATTTGTGTGTTCAGAGTTATGAACATTGGCTGTATAATTGCTTGATTTCTAAGTAGCCTTAGTTAGAATATTTGGTCACTTCTTGGGAAAGGAATGTACTCAATGAAGAAGCGTTTAACAGACAAAAGAGCTTGGAAGACTCCAATCCACATAAGAAGTCTACCTGAGGACATTCAAGGTAGCATGTGGGTAATGACTGCTGCCTGCAGGTCCTGAGTCATGCATGGGCATGTGACTTGCCCATGTGATTCCAAATCTCCATTTTGTGACTGGATTCTACACAGGTGAGGAGGGGGGGTCTCCACCCACAAGAGAGAGTCTATTTAAACCCCTGGGAGACCCCTCCATTTTGTCTTCAGCTGACTAAAGAAGGAGCCTCTCCACCACCCCAGGATACTTAAAGGAAACTGAAACAAAGAACAGTAACTACAGGGGGTGTGAGTGATTGCTGGACCCAGGCTAAAAGGAGATTAGTCTGTAAAAGGGAGCATTCTGGAACTGGTGAGGATCTTATCTGTATTCAGTTAGTTCATTAGACATAGATTTGCACATTTTATTTTATTTTGCTTGGTAACTTACTTTGTTCTGTCTGTTACTACTTGGAACCACTTAAATCCTAATTTCTGTATTTAATAAAATCACTTTTTACTTATTAGTTAACTCAGAGTATGTATTAATACTTGGGGGAGCAAACAGCTGTGCATCTCTCTCTATCAGTGTTATAGAGGGTGAACAATTTATGAGTTTACCCTTCATAAGCTTTATACAGGGTAAAACGGATTTATTTGGGTTTAGACCCCATTGGGAGTTGGGCATCTGGGTGTTAAAGACAAGCACACTTCTGTGAGCTGTTTTCAGGTAAACCTGCAGCTTTGGGGCAGGTAATTCAGACTCTGGGTCTTTGTTGAAGTAGACAAGAGTGTCTGGCTCGGCAAGACAGGGTGCTGAAGTCCTAAGCTGGCAGGGATAGAAGTAGTCTTGGCACATCGGTTGGCAGCTCCCAGGGGAGTTTCTGTGATCCAACCCGTCACACCATCCTCAGTGTTTAGCGGTCCCACTTCTTTCTTTGTTTTCTTATTTATATGGCTATAGAACCTTTTATTATTGGTTTTAATTCCCTTTGCAAGGTCCAACTCTACATGGCTTTTGGCCTGTCTCACTTTATCCCTACATGATCTGACTTCAATAAGGTAGCTTTCCTTGCTAATCCTTCCCATCTTCCACTCCTTGTAGGCTTTCTGCTTTTTCTTAATCACTTCTCTGAGATGATTGCTCATCCAGCTTGGTCTACAACTACTGCCTGTGATTTTTCCCCCCCCTTTCTTGGAATGCAGGCTTCTGATAGTTTCTGCAACTTTGACTTGAAGTAATTCCAGGCCTCCTCCGCCTTTAGATCCACAAGTTCTTCAGTCCAATCCACTTCCCTAACTAATTTCCTTAATTATTTAAAGTTAGCCCTTTTGAAATAAAAAATCCTAGTCCCAGATCTATTTTTCTTTATCCTTCCGTCTAGTTTGAACTGAATTAACTCATGATCATTCGAACCAAGGTTGTCCCCTACAACCATTTCTTCTATGAGTCCTCACTACTCACCGAAACCAGATCTAAAATGGCATCCCCTCTTGTTGGTTCTTCAGCTACTTGGTGAAGGAATCCATCAGCTATCACATCCAGAAAAATCTGAGCCTATTATTGTTATTAGCACTTGTCCTCCAGGCTATATCTGGGAAATTAAAGTCTCCCATGATCACACAATTCCCATTAGTGTTTACTTCATTAAAAACATTAAAGAGGTCTCTATCCATATCCAAATCGGATCCTGGCAGTCTGTAGCACACCCCAAGCACTATCTCAGGGGAGGCTCTAGTAGCTTTCTTTCCCAATGTGATTTTTGCCCAGACAGACTCTGTCTTATCCATTCCATCACTTCTTATTTCTTTACAGTTAACCTCATCATTGATATACAGTGCTACTCCACCACCTTTGCCTTTATTTCTGTCTTTTCATAGCCTTCAATACCTGTACTCCAGTCATGACTACTATTCCACCATGTTTCTGTTATCCCTATAATATCCGGTTTCACTTCCTGCACCAGTAGCTCTAATTCCTCCATTTTGTTTCCTAGGCTCCTCGCATTAGTGTACAGACAGCTTGATTTTTGCCGTTTGGCTTCACTGACATTTACCCGATTAGGCACAGACATTCTACCACCAGTATCACCTATTAGACTGGTATCTACACTACCCTTCCTCCCCATGTCCATTCTTCGGCCCTTCTGCTGATGGAGGTTTGCTGTAGATCAGAACTGAGGTGCGCCTATTATAGCTGTGGGTGGAGACCCAGGAATAGAATTGCAGAGGACACTGCAGGTCAGAATTGCAGTGTATTAGTCCAGCTGTGTGGGGGACACATGCACAGTGCCTACCCTGTACTTTGACTGGTGCTGCTGTTTACCTACATGAGTCCTATTTATCAAACTGTCTCCTATGATGATATGTGTCTGTAAAGTTGGGCCTCATTTTGTGCTTTTTACGCTACAAGCTTTGATGAGTAGCAGCACCGGGATTTGCCTGAAGAAGGACAATGGTGTCCAAGCAGGCTCAGCAGAGCAGTAAATTGCGGCACGTCACCAGCTGTTGCAGGAGTGGCATTCCCAATACCCAGCCCACCAGGAGAGGCAAGTGCCAGGCTGAGTTCTGTACACTTAGGGCAGGAGTGGGCAAACTTTTTGGCCCGCCCGAGGGCCACATCTGGGTATGGAAATTATATGGTAGGCCATGAATGCTCACCTAATTGGGGGTTGAGCTCTGGGGTGGGGTCAGAAAAGAGGAGTTCAGGGTATGGGAGGGGGCTCTGGGCTGGGGCAGGGGGTTGGGGTGCAGGTGGGGAGGTGAGGGCTCCAGCTGGAGGTGCAGGCTCTGGGGTGCAGGAGGAGGCTGGGACCAAGGGGTTCGGAGGGCAGGACAGGGATCAGGGCTGGGGTAGGGGGTTGGAGCACGGGAAGGGGTCAGAGGTGCAGGCTCCGGGTGGTGCTTACCTCAAGCAGGTCCCAGAAGCAGTGGCATGTCCCACCTCCAGCTCTTAAGCGGAGGCGCAGCCAGGAGGCGCTGTGCGCTGCCTCGCCCACAGGCGCCACCCCTGCAGCTCCCATTGGCTGTGGTTGCCAGCCAATGGGAGCTGTGTGGAGCCATGGCACGTGTGGAGTGGGGCAAGCCCCGGATCCCACTCCCCAGCCAGAGCTTGAGGGGCTGATTAAAATGTGTGAAGGGCTGGATGCGGCCCCCGGGCTGTAGTTTGCCCACCCCTGACTTAGGGTATGGAATGCCAGTTTTGCAATGAGCCAGCACCCAGAGTAATATTCATCCATGAGGTCCTCTCTTCCATGCACTGACATTCTGTCACCAAAAGAGCACTGTTACTGTAAACAGAATACATTTAATCCCTCCGCCCCCCCCCCCTTAAGAGTTCGTTAAGGTTGCAGAGTCAAGCACTTAGAAATTTGGATATGCCAGAATTCAGGTTGCCTGTGCAAACTTAGTTCAGCCTCCTTGTGTGCATGATGACATGATCCCATGCTAGCTTTTCCCTAGGACCCCTGCCCCATTCAGCTGACAGTAGAAGAATGTTGAGACTCAGGAATCCTGGGTTCTAATCCACATTCAGGGGGATGGCTACAGACCTTTCGGTACTGGTTCCCTCCCTCCCCCTCACATACCTCAGGGCTTGGATCCTGACTCTGTGTTCCAATCAGGTGGCTTCTTCCTTCCCATTGCTGCAGGGAGAGCATTTGAGATCACAGGAGAGACCAAAGGGCCAGTGAAAATCAGTGGTCTGGCTGAGGGGACCCGTAACTAGTATTGGTAACTTTCTGTGTACAAAGAAGTCAGTTGAAGAACAGGGGGGAAAGCCTGGGACTTTTATTTTCCAGCCCTGTTGGCTCTTGGGGCAGTGGAGGGCAGTACTGCTTAGGAATGCATCTAGTGCTTTATAGCTACTAGTGGCTCCTCGCAGCCATGGGGAGGAGGCAGGGGAACCTCTCCCATCCATGTCCGGCAGTCTCTTCCAAGTAACATGGCTATTGCAGGAGCAGGCTCTCTCTAGCAGTTTCCCTGCCCAGAGGTAAGGGTCCTGTTGCTTTGTCTCCTCTCATGTGCAGGCCTGGGCCTTGGTAGGAGCTTGGAGCATGATATCTTGATGCGCGGGACATGTCTGCACCAGTTCTCGGAGATAAAGCCCTTCATTCTGCACAAGACCCACCGTAAGTCAAGCCACGTCTACACTGAAACTGAGTTGACCTAACTTACATCCAGGGGCGGCTCTAGACATTTTGCCACCCCAAGCATGGCGGCACGCCGCGGGGGGTGCTCTGCCGGTCGCTGGTCCTGCGGCTCCGGTGAACCTCCCGCAGGCGTGCCTGTGGAGGGTCCGCTGGTCCTGCTGCTTTGGTGGACCTCCCGGTGACCAGCAGAGCGCCCCCCGCAGCATGCCGCCCCAAGCATGCGCTTGGCATACTGGGGCCTGGATCGGCCCCTGCTTACATCAGTATAGAGCCGCCACAGTTATTACATGGCTTGTGTGTCTCCGCTTTGCTCCTGGTGTCGGCGGTGCATGTCCCCACCAGGCATGCTTGTACTGTCAGTGTGGGATGGCTTCTGAAAGCCAGCAATAGTCGATGTAAGCAACGCAATGTCTGCACTGACCTAACCAAATCAACGTTGACTCTACACCTCTAGTGGAGGTGGAGTTACTAAGTTAGTGTAATGGGTGAGTTATACCGTTGGGAATGAAATTTCAATGTAGATGCTTATGTTGTTAAGTCTTACGTCATCCCACTCTGTAGGGTAGAGCAGGCCTTGTTCACTGAATTCAAAGCACATGCACTGCCAGCCCTGCGTGTTCAGTCCCAGAGCTGAGAGTCACTCTGGGCTTTTTTTCTTCTCATGCTTCACCGCCAGTAGTGAAGACTAGGCTCTGCTGCTGGAGGCGGGGCTGCTGCACAGTCAGGGAGTGTTAGTTCAAACCCCCTGGGTTCCTGAATATGCCTCTCCCCTGGAATCATAGAATATCAGGGTTGGAAGGGACCTTAGGAGGTCATCTAGTCCAGCTCAAAGCAGGACCCAAGCCCCAGACAGATTTTTGCCCCAGATCCCGAAATGGCTCCCTCAAGGATTGAGCTCACAACCCTGGGTTTAGCAGGCCAATGCTCAAACCACTGAGCTATCCCTCCCTGCTAACACTTAAAAACATTTAAGGATGGAGATTTCACCACCTCCCTAGGTAACCCATTCCAGTGCTTCACCACCCTCCTAGTGAAAAAGTTTTTCCTAATATCCAACCAAAACCTCCCCCACTGCAACTTGGGACCATTACTCCTTGTTCTGTTATCTGCCACCACTGAGAACAATCTAGATCCATCCTCTTTGGAACCCTCCTTCAGGTAGTTGAAAGCAGCTATCAAATCCCCCCTCATTCTTCTCTTCTGCAGACTAAACTATCCCAGTTCCCTCAGCCTCTCCTCATAAGTCATGTGCTCCAGTCCCCTAATCATTTTTGTTGCCCTCTGCTGGACTCTTTCCAATTTTTCCACATCCTTCTTGTAGTGTGGGGCCCAAAACTGGACACGGTACTCCAGATGAGGCCTCACCAATGTCGAATAGAGGGGAATGATCACATCCCTCGATCTGCTGGCAATGCCCCTACTTATACAGCCCAAAATGCTGTTAGCCTTCTTGTCAACAAGGGCACACTGTTGACTCACAGAGCTTCTCGTCCACTGTAATCCCTAGGTCCTTTTCTGCAGAACTGCTGCCTAGCCATTCGGTCCCTAGTCTGTAGCAGTGCATGGGATTCTTCTGTCCTAAGTGCAGGACTCTGCACTTGTCCTTGTTGAACCTCATCAGATTTCTTTTGCCCCAATCCTCTAATCTGTCTAGGTCCCTCTGTATCCTATCCCTACCCTCCAGCGTATCTACCACTCCTCCCAGTTTAGTATCATCTGCAAACTTGCTGAGGGTGCAGTTCACGCCATCCTCCAGATCATTAATGGAGACGTTGAACAAAACCGGCCCCAGGACGGACCCTTGGGGCACTCCGCTTGAAACTGGCTGCCAACTAGACATGGAGCCGTTGATCACTAAAGTGGAAAGTGCCTGCCTCTTAAATTGATTCAGAGTGAAATAGTTCATGACCTTGACTGCAAAGGCTAACAAGGGCCGATTAGATGGCAGCACTTGGCTGCCGTGAACAGAGCAGGTGCAGTACCTGCCTCTGAGCAGGGGAAGCACAGAAGGAACATTGCCCATAACTCTCCATTTTCCAACCCTTCCCTGACTCTCCTTGGGCTGTGTGTTCCCATGACACCAGCTGAGTCCTCGCTGGGCTGCCGCCTCTGCTGCATCATCCAAGTAGACACTTCGTAACCAGCCCGGCTTGATTGATCCCCTGGAGTCCGAAAGGCCTTTTCCGCATGCGTAGGTTAGCCATAGGCAGGCAAACCCCTGCTGAAGCCTTGGCTGCCCTGGGGCTGAGAGACCCTCTATTCAGACTCCCCCATGAGCCTTCTTAGTGCTTCCACTTTAGTGTGTCTGACTCTCCTCCAGATGTGCAGGGTGGCAGTGTCTACAGCTGTGAGCGAGAGCCTTCTCCTCCCACACCGTCCTGCTGTACCACTATCGAACCCTTCACCAGCTGCAGGCGTGGGACCTCAGCACATGGGGTGGCACCGCTGCCAGTCCAGCCTTGCCTGCTGGCCCTGAGACGGTGCCGGGCCCTGAGATCCCAGACAACGAGCCAGCTGATCCGGGCATGGACGTTCATTTCATCCTGACCACAGAGACTGTCAAGGGGAGAGCATTTGATTATGGACGGATGGTCTTAAAGTGCCTGCACTGTGCCCAGAAGTATTACTCCAAGGAGGGGCTTGTTGGCCACGTGCATGCCATGCACGTTGGTCCTGAAGGCCTGCCGTTGCCCCAGGTGGCGTTTCAGGGGTTGGAGAGAGTCATGAGTGTGGCTGAATACGAGGTGTATGTGAAATCCGTGGGGCGCAGAAGTGGCTCCCAGAAGCACAAATCTGGGAGGCCTCTGGAAAGACCCCATCGGAAGAAGTTTGTTTGCCCAGTTTGCAAGAAGGGCTTTACTAGAAAGCACATACTCCAGCTTCAGACCAGCACCCACCAAGCTGGCTGTAGCCCCTTCTGTGGCATGCAGTGGGCAGCCTCCCCCCGGCAACTCCACCAGTGCCAGCAGTGCAGCTTCCAGTCAGTGGTCAGCGCAGTGGCATGGCTGCACCGGCAGGAGCACTGCCAGGGGACGGTGACCTGTGGGGTCTGCCGCTGTGCCTACCTGGATCGGTCCACACTCCTCAAACACATGAGGGTGCATGATGCAGAGCGGCCCTATGGCTGCAGCTTCCCACGCTGTGGCTGGAGGTTTAAGGTAAGGGCGTAGATCCCCACCCAGTGCCTGCGAGAGGCGGTGGGGGAGGGAAGTGCTGTTTCTGCGACTGCAGAGGGTCGTATTGAAGGGTGATCTGTCGGGTTGGAGGGGGGTTACCAGTGGAGTTCCTCAAGGTTCGGTTTTGGGTCCGATTTTATTCAATCTATTTATCACTGACCTCGGAACCAAAAGTAGGAGTGGGCTGATAAAGTTTGCAGATGACACCAAGTTGGGAGGTATTGCCAATTCGGAAAAGGATCGGGATATTCTCCAGGGAGATTTGGATGACCTTGTAAACTGGATTATTAGTAACAGGATGAAATTCAATAATGAGAAGTGTAAGGTTATGCATTTAGGGATGACTAACAAGAATTTTACTTATAAGCTGCGGACGCACCAGTTGGAAGTAACGGAGGAGGAGAAGGACCTAGGAGTCCTGGTTGATCGTAGGATGACTATGAGTAGGCAATGTGATGTGGCCGTTAAAAAAGCTAATGCGGTCTTGGGATGCATTAGGCGAGGTATTTCTAGTAGGGATAAGGAGGTGCTAGTCCCGTTATATAAGGCGTTGGTGAGACCTCATTTGGAGTATTGTGTGCAGTTTTGGTCTCCCATGTTTAAGAAGGATGAATTCAAACTGGACCGGGTACAAAGAAGGGCCACTAGAATGATCCGAGGAATGGAAAGCCTGTCGTATGAAAGGAGACTTGAGGAGCTCGGTTTGTTTTCCTTAACCAAAAGAAGGATAAGAGGAGATATGATTGCACTCTTTAAATATATCAGAGGGATAAATACCAGGGAAGGAGAGGAATTATTTCAGCTCAGTGCTAATGTGGACACGAGGACAAACGGATATAAATTGTCAGTCAGGAAATTTAGGCTTGAAATTAGACGAAGGTTTCTAACCATCAGAGGAGTGCAATTCTGGAACAGCCTTCCAAAGGAAACAGTGGGGGCGAAGGACCTCCATGACTTTAAGATTAAGCTGGATAAGTTTATGGAGGGGATGGTATGATAGGATAACGGGTTTAGTCAATAGGTCGATAACGTGCCACACTGGTAATTAGTACAAAGGGTCAATGTTGGGATATTGTTAGCCTTTTCCAGAGGGTCTGGCTGGAGAGTCTTGCCCACATGCTCGGGGTTCAGCTGATCGCCATATTTGGGGTCGGGAAGGAATTTTCCTCCAGGGTAGATTGGCAGTGGCCCTGGAGGTTTTTCGCCTTCCTCCGAAGCATGGGGCAGGGGTCGCTTGCTGGTGGATTATCTGCTACTTGAAGTGTTTAAATCATGATTTGGAGCATTCAACAGCAGAGTCAAGTAGAGAATTAGTTCGGCTTATGTGGCCTGCATCTTGCAGGAGGTCAGACTAGATGATCATAATGGTCCCTTCTGATCTTGAATTCTATGATTCTATGATTCTCCCCTGGAGCCCTTGCAGCCATTTGGGGAACAGCAGGGAAGTTCCAGGCAGCATGTGGAGGCCCAAGGCCATATGGTCTCACTTTTCCATTGCTGATGGCCACTCCAAACTTCCTTTATGTCCATGGGGGTTGGGAGGGGAATCTCCAACCCTCCTGCATCTTGAGGTCTCCCCAGGTCCACAGCTGCCCACTCTGAGGCACTTTCCTGCTAGTTGAGGTGTTCTGGGACCATTGCTGGAAAGGTGGATGGCTTGTGGCTCAGCCAGGCTGCATTTCTCACCTACTTTCACCTGTTTGTGCCCCATGGGGCACTATCACTCTTGCCTGGGAGCTCCCTGATCTCATCCACCTGGTGAAGTGAGCTTCCTCTGTGCTTATCCCCATCCCTCTGTGTTGCAGCAGCAGGCTCCGGACAAAGCAGAGCACTGTTCATACCCCCTGCATCCAGTAGACGGACGGATGGTGTGGGTCACTGCCTCCTTCCTCCCTGCCCTTGCAGAGCTGAGAGTACCCCGCTCTGGGGGCGCAGGAGCAAAGGGCTGAGGGATGGAGCTGCTGTAGAGCATCTTCGCCCTTCAGAACCAGCACTGAGCTGGGAACTCTTGGCCTGGTGCAGGCATCCAGGAGAAGGCTAAAGCTGCACACCCAGGCACTCTGGGGTAGCGGAAGTGGGTGATGCACCCCGGGGTTCTCACAGCCACTGCCAATCCAGGCACTCGCCTGTCCTGCTCCAAAGAACGTGACTTGAGAGAGAGAGAGGCAGGCTGCGGGGAGAGGAGGCTCAAACAGGCAGGGCTTGGAACTCCCCTTCAGTGGCAGCCAGGAGACTCTGGATTGGGGTAGACAAGTCAGGAAGCTCCGTCCTTCTCCCAGCAGCTGATGATGGAGGGAGAGATTCTGGTTTGGCAGATATAGATGTTTGAGGGTCCAACACCCTGCTAGAAATTCTAGCTCCCTCTGCCTTTCCTGCTACGGGTTTGGTGGGGTGGGGGGCCTGGGCTTCTCCTCAGCACGTTACCCAGCCCTCCTCTCTGTGCACCTCCAGCTAGTAGGTGTTGGGTAAACGCTTGCAGCCCTAGTAGGAGCTGTGGTTGAATGAGTTCGAGGGTATTTTGCATTTAGGATAGTTTTCGCTTTAGCTGGGACCGTGCTAATCCTACTCCTTCTCTGGTGAAGACAGAGGGCAGCAGAGGTGAGGGACTCCCCAGCAGGCTGAGTGCTGGCTCCATCCCAGCTGCCTGACATTCAGAGCCTCGGACAACCTAGGCAGTGCAAGCCAAGCTCCCGGGTCTTCGGGGGTGCAGGCTAGTAACCAGATAACTGCAGCCTGACACGGCCCGCAGCTCCTAGTCCAACTAATGGCAAGGAAAGAGCCCCTTTCTCACGGCAATAGGGAATTATCCTGGGATATTTGGGGCCTCACCTCCTAGCATCTCTGGAGACTGAAGCCCTCTGCCTACAGAACAGGGATGGAATGGCCCGTAGCAGTGCCAACCTCCCTAGGGTTGCTCTTCCCTCTGCCACCGTGCTCCAGCTCTGATGTAGAGTTACTGCCTTTAGTGCACAGGTGGAAGTTCAGCTCCGTCTGTCCTAGGCCTCTGTATCTGGGCTGCCCACAAAGTGGCCTGTTGGGTGCTGCTTTGGGTCGTGTGGGCCCAGCACTCAATTCACACAGGCCACCAGCCGCTAGCAGAGGACAGTAGTGGCTTATCTAAGTTGGATTCACACTAGCCACCTAGAGGTGAAAAGCTCCAAATCCATCACCCTGTCCTGCACAAGGAGACCCCTGGGTCTCTTCAGTTTGAAGGCAGTGTCCATCCCCTATTGATCAGCCCAGGTGCTGGCACCCTGCCCCTGCTGTTCGGAGTGAGGACACAGCTCCTCCTTACTCGGGAGCTGAGGAGCAATGGCTGCTGCAGCTGCTTTTGTCCTAACGCATCACATCTGCCTTTTGTCTGCAGAGTGAGGTGCTGCTGAGAGCGCATCTGCAAGCCCACGTCACTCCAGGGCAGTTTGAATGCCCCTCCTGTGGCTACGCCTTCCGCCACAAGCATCACTTGCAGCGCCACCAAGCCAGAATGCATGGCATTCCCTCCAGCAGGGCGAAGAAACGAGATGTTCCACCAGTGGCACAGCTCAGGTGAGATGCTGCCTGCCTTGAAAGGACTGAGCCTTGAGTCTGATCAACTGTCACTAATTCCTAAGCTGCAGAAGCAGCTTCCCTAGAAAACTAAGCATGCTCCTTCTCCCTCCCTGGGGAAGGCTGCGCCGTCCTCGCTCACACAATAATGCAGACCTAGCTGCATTGCATAGACAGTGAACAGCCAATGGCTCTGATCCCATCTTCACCCAGAACAAAAGCTGCAGCTCAGACCTAGAGCCTTCTCCACTTGGGTTTAATGCTCTGCGCATGCTGCTTTGTTCTCTATGCTACTTCCCAGCCATTCTCTGGGCTCCGTGCACCTGCGGAGCCTTGGCATTAGCCTCTCAATAAACAGCATCGTAGTAGCGGCTGGAATTCTGCTTGCTGCCGTGGTGAGATTCCATCTGCAGTGGGACGCCTGGTGCCCACCAGGGCCCAGTCACGTCCAAGGGAGTGTTGAAGCTACTGCTGATGTCAGAAGCAGACCCTTTGCGTGCCATTGACCTTGTAATAGCGGGGCTCATGACTCCTTCAGGTTTAAGTGTGTGTGTAAAAGTGGGGAGAACTCCTGCTTGTGGGGCCCTGGAACAACATCTTAGTCTGGTGGATGATGGTTTAGAAGCCTCCTGCTGTTATCCAGAGGGCAAGCTGCTCCTCAGCGGAGCTTCCTTATAGAGACCATCCACTCTGGGGCCCATCTGGCTATTGGTGAGCACTCAGCCACTCTGCTTCACTTAGAGGTGTCCTCTGAGCAGGCCCAGCTACATTAAGCTGCTGGAGCTGTGTTTGAGACCCCCCCTCCCTCCAAAATGGCGCCCTACTAGATTGGTTGTGACCCCGGTTGGCAGGCTCGGGGAACTGGGGCCATGCCTAAGGCCAGGCTCTCCCTGCCCTCTAGTAAAGGTTGCTTCAAACACGTCACTGTGCATTGGCTGTCCAGTTCAGGCTTGTCTAGAGGGGGCCAAGGCTGGTCTGGTGAGGTTCATCTATGTTTTCAAACATAGCTCTGTCCATGGTGAGCACAGGACCCACCAGCTGGTGGCCATGCGGCAAGTTCTTTCATGTCAGTCCCAGTATGGGTCGCTGACTTGCTGGCTAGGCTTTCCTTGGGCTCATCTGGAGCATGTCCATCCCTGTGGAGGACCAGCTTGTCAGGGAGTCCTGGAGACAGGAGATAATTTCCTGCTTAGCTCTCGCTCAGGAATGTATCGAGGCAGTGAGGGACAAGAGGCCTGCTAAGGAAATGCACGAAGCTTGCTAACAGCAGCTGTGTGGTAGCTGGCGGGGAGACCCCTCTGAGAAGGCAGCACTCTGCACCCAGGGAGCCCAGGGTGGGATTGTGCCCTGGCTCGGGTTTGCTACTTCTGCCTCGTGGCATCACCAGGGCACTCAGATTGCGGTGTTAAGGCTCCCAGAGGAGAACTGGCTGTCTCAGCGCCTGCAGATCCATTCCACTGGCTCCCTGATTTGGCCACTGATGTCTGCAGTCATGGCCATCCGTTGGCCTCATGCTGAGCCACCCAGCTCCTGGTGAGAGGGAATCAATGAGATGCTGCTAACGGCCTCTTGTAGGGCATGCTTGGGATCTCTAGGGAAATGTTCCAGAAATGACAGTGCTGGTTCTTTGGGGCCATTGCTGCCTAGCCAGGCTCAGAGCACAGGGGCTGTACGCCCAGCTAGAAGGGAGAGCCAGCTTAGTTTATCTCCTAGTCCTCTAACGCTGCTGTCATCTGGCTGTGTTGTCACCAACGTGCTGCTGTAACTGAGGATGGCAGCTCAGATAGCCACAGCTCAAAGAGAGGCCGCTGGCTGTGCCTCTCCAATTGTTTCAGAGGGTACAGTGAAATCCTAGAGGAGCCTGGGGACCGAAAGAGATCCCTGCCGTGTCTATGGAGAGGGAAGGGGTGCTGACAGAGCCCTTCCACTCAGGCGCAAAGGCAGACTTAGCCTGTTGCATGTGTCTGTCTCCTGGCTGTGTGCCGAAAAGTAATTCTGGTAGAAACATAGAATATCAGGGTTGGAAGGGACCTCAGGAGGTATCTAGTCCAACCCCCTGCTCAAAGCAGGACCAAACCCAACTAAATCATCCCAGCCAGGGCTTTGTCAAGCCTGACCTTAAAAACCTCCAAGGAAGGAGATTCCACCACCTCCCTAGGTTAACCCATTCCAGTGCCTCACCATTCTCCTAATGAAAAAGTTTTTCCTAATATCCAACCAAAACCTCCCCTACTGCAACTTGAGACCATTACTCCTTGTTCTGTCATCTGCCACCACTGAGAATAGTCTAGATACATCCTCTTTGGAACCCCCTTTCAGGTAGTTGAAAGCAGCTATCAAATCCCCCCTCATTCTTCTCTTCTGCAGACTAAACAATCCCGGTTCCCTCAGCCTCTCCTCATAAGTCATGTGCTCCAGCCCCCTAATCATTTTTGTTGCCCTCCGCTGGACTCTTTCCAATTTTTCCACATCCTTCTTGTAGTGTGGGGCCCAAAACTGGACACAGTACTCCAGATGAGGCCTCACCAATGTTGAATAGAGGGGAGTGATCACTTTCCTTGATCTGCTGGCAATGCCCCTACTTATACAGCCCAAAATGCTATTAGCCTTCTTGGCAACAAGGGCACACTGTTGACTCTTATCCAGCTTCTCATCCACTGTAAAGCCTAGGTCCTTTGCTGCAGAACTGCTGCCCAGCAATTCGGTCCCTAGTCTGTAGCAGTACATGGGATTCTTCCGTCCTAAGTGCAGGACTCTGCACTTGTCCTTGTTGAACCTCATCAGGTTTCTTTTGGCCCAATCCTCTAATCTGTCTAGGTCCCTCTGTATCCTATCCCTACCCCCCAGCGTTTCTACCACTCCTCCCAGTTTAGTGTCATCTGCAAACTTGCTGAGAGTGCAGTCCATGCCATCCTCCAGATCATTAATGAATGCCCCACTTCTCCTGCCCTGCCAATGTCTGTGCCCAGGCTGGCAGTGCTGACTCCGGCTAGCGCATCTCAGCCTGTGGGGGGAGAGGGATTATATTCCTCCCTGCGTATTCCCATAACAGAGGCTCTACACACCTGGCCTGTCTGTTTTAGCACTGCGGAGCCAATGCAGCTGCAGGCAGAACACAGGAACTACCAGACTGGATCAGAGCCAAGGGCCAGACATTTAGTGCAGTGTCCTGCCTCCAGTAGAGGCTGGTGCATCAGAGGAAGGTGTAAGAACCCAGCAGTAGTAGATGTGGGATAATCTGCCCCCACATTAGGTCTCATCCTGATCTCTCTAGGAGGTTGGATTAAGCCCCGGAGCATGAAGCTTAACATCCTTTCCCACGTTTGTTTGCATAAGTATGATCACTCTGACTAGTCTTGTTATCCCTGTAAATGCCACTCCCTTTTGGAATCTTGCTAATTTCATGCCATGATTCAGTTTCATCATCCAACTACGTGTGCTTGTGTGAAATAATATTTCCTGTTCTCCATTCTGAATTTTGCTGCCTTTTAATTTAATCCACTATCCCCTGGGCCTTGTTTTATGAAACGGGGAGAAAAGACCTTCTCCAGACTGTTTGTTATAGGCAGGGCTGGTAGCCTCACCTGTTACGGTGGCCTGACACTTCCCAGGAGAAGACCCCTCCCAGTTGCTTATAACTTTGCCAACTATAATTTGGGCTGGAATTTTCCATGCTGGGTGTCTGCCTCCGGCAGAATTCTTTTGGAAAATGTCAGCCAAAACATTTTGACCATTTTGGAAAGCAAGACTAGGGGGGAATAGGTTGTTTTCCCTGTTTTGGTGACCTTTTCTTTCAGATGCTCTGGTGCCTCCGTGCTCTGGAGCAGGGACTTCACATTCGGCAGGAGGGTGACCTTTGTGTTTGGGATGTGCCTCTTGCCATCCCCATGAAATCCATCCAAATCTGGTCAAGTTATAAAACTGAAACAATTGCAATATGCACAAGTTAGAGATTTGCTAGTTCTTAACAGCTAAAATCTCTGGAGAGGCTGAGCAGGACTTTCCCTCCATTGCAGTTCCTGGCTGCTGTAGGCTGTGTTTGGTCCAGGTCTGGGCACAAGAACTGAGAGCAAGGAGCCTGTCTCCTTTCTGTGCTCCATGCTCCCCTTTGCTTTCAGCGCTCCCCCGGAAGGAACCAGGCAGCATGGAGGAGGAAGCTGCCTGAGCCTAATGCAGAAAGGTCAGGAATTGGATCGAGAAGACAGTGGAGTAAAGTGGGACAAAGAGCCTGAGCGGGGACTGAGAATGGAGGCCTGGGTAGAACAGGGAAACCGGGAGTTGTGCTGGGGAAGACTGAGATTGGCTAAGCAAGGAGATTGGGAGCCTGTGAGGTGGGAGGCAGGGAGGCAGATCTGGGGAGTATGCAGGTGCAGGGAGAGATCTGGCACTGGATAAGAGAGACTGGAAGAAGGAGTTGAGTATATGAGGACACTGAGGTTGGATGAGGATGGGAATCATGGGTGTGGGGGAAACTGGAGGCAAGCGGGGAGGAGACAGATTGGATGAGGAGCTAGGAGTGGGGGGACTGGGACAGGGAGAGATCGGGAGACTGGGACTGGGATGAGAAGCTTGAGGAGTGGGGATTGGGACTGGAACAAGGAGCCGGGGTGGGTAAGATACAGGATGAAGACAGGGACGAGTTGGAGGGGATGGGACAGAAGGGGTCAAGCTTGGAGCAAATGGGCAGAAGTTTGTGCCCACTAGATCGCATTCCCCTTCTCATAGTCCCCGCCCTGGGTGTGGTAGATGGAGAGTACATTTCCTCTTCATTGGAGAGGTGACTGATCATTGCCTAAGCACCAGGCCTCTGTCATCAATTCTGGCAGCTGTCAGCACCTCAGTGATTGGGGCACTTGATGAAGTTTCACCCCACAATGGATGCAACCAAATTTAAGCTCTGTCCCAGCAGCTCAGGTGGAAGAGCAGGGCTGAGCAGTGCAGCCGTGGCTGGGGCTGTTCTGTAGTGCCTTGGTGAAGATCTGTAACCGGAGCCACGCTGATGCTGTCCGGTTACTGGCCTGCCCTGTAACTATCTCACAGGAGCATGCAGCTACATACCCACCTCCTGCATCTTTCATGAACTCCAGTGACTTGAGCCTGAGCCTTGCCTGTGCCACAGAGCCCCCCTCGTACTCTGGAGAAGAGCAGCTGAATTGGCTCTGGGCCCAGAGCACTTGTTGCGGAGTGGATTGATTGGAAATCAAGGCCATTTAAATCACTGATGTTACTCAGCCTTTCTATTTGTTCTTCACTTATTTTCTAAAGAGAGGTGCTTTCTCATTACAATTAAATAGAGCTTTGCACTGGCTTGGGTACATTTTTTGCTACCTAGGAGGGCTCAGTATAACTATACACATTTATTTAAGAAATGATCTAGATTAATATTTTCACATTCTTATTGTACATCTTTAGCATGTTAGAAAATGGTGAATGAGATGTTGCTTATTTACTAGATAATCAGCTGTTTGGTCATAGTTTGTGTCAAGCTGCATTAGGATGGCAACTGGAATTTAATGAAACCCACAAAACAGGATATAGCATTTATTAACCAAAACAACCTTAAATGTGTTGGCTACATAAAGCTCTCTTATCAAAACGTGGTCACGTTTACACCTAAATAATTGACTAAACAGAGGGATTAACTGAAGTCAGTGAATTAAATTGATTTCAGTTGTTTGCAGTGTTATAGCCATGTTGGTCCCCGGATATGAGAGAGAGAGAAGGTAAGTGAGACAGTATCTTCTATTGGTCCGATTTGTGTTGGTGGAAGGTACATGCTTTCGAGCTACACAGAGCTCAGATTGGTCCAATCAGAGATGATCCCTCACCTACGTTGGCTCTTGGATTATTTTAATTCAGCCTGGGGCAATTTTCAAATATGTTTATGTAGAAGTGACTGGAGCCTAAGTTCCTAGTCTGTCAAGTTTCTTGAAAAGGAGACGGTCTCCTGACTTCCTTACCGTTGGGCCATATTTATAAAACGGCCTTAATAGTTATCCCCACCATCACCACCCTGGGGTTGTTCTTTGTTCAGAAAAGCAGACTTTAACTCCTGTGTTTTTGAGAGAGGCTCATGGATTCAGCATATTTATTTTTTATTTAAATGTTTTCCGGGGTTGTAATAAGTTTAGGCTTTAATATGTTTTCTATTAAATTCAGATTTCATTTGAAACAGTTTTATTTTTTAAAAGAAAAAAACTTTTAAAATAACATAAAAAAATCCCCTGTAAATCAGAAAAATCATCGGACGGTATCAACCTAGCTTGTTGTTTCAAAGGACCGTTCCTAGCAGGCCGTGTGTGGGATGCTGGCCGCCCTGCTGGCCTTCAGTAAGATGCTCTTGCGTTGGCTTGGGGAGTTTGAGGAGCTCTTTCCTCCACTGGGAGCTGGGAGGAGCTCAGCCTGGTCAGCACTCCAGGTGCTTGAGGGAGCTGCGAGGGAGGACTACACGCTTGTTCCTAATGTCGTGCCATAAATGGCCTTGCCTGGAGCAGATCCCTGACCCGCACAGCTGTCTGAGATAGGACAGGAGCAGCAGGTGGTGACGATGCGGGGGGGCTGGGAGACTGAAGGTGAAGGCAGTAAGATCATGCGGGCACCAAGGTGACTGGTTCCTATGGGTCTTTGGGGTTCCTATGTCCTGGAGCGGCTGGTCCCAGCTGCTCAGAGTTTTTTCTGTTGGGGGGTCTTTGGGGAAGCGAGACTATTTTTGGTAGCACAAAGAAGAAACTGGGTATGAAGGGGAGGGATAGCTCAGTGGTTTGAGTATTGGCCTGCTAAACCCGGGGTTGTGAGTTCAATCCTTGAGGGGGCCATTTGGGGCAGAAATCTGTCTGGGGATTGGTCCTGCTTTGAGCAGGGGGTTGCACTAGATACCTCCTGAGGTCCCTTCCAACCCTGAGATTCTATGAGGGACCTAGCATGGGAGCCCCTAGATTCAGTGCTTGGAATAGAGCCTTCCAGACTGTAGGGCCCAAGCGTACAGGCTGCACACAGCTCTTACTTTGGGTTTGTCTACACTAGGGCAGTTTGTGGGACCTTTTCTGTACCGGTACAGCTCCACCAGGGGAATTGCTGGGCAACAATGGACGCTGTAGTGTAGACAGGGCCCAGAGTTAGACAACATGCTGGTGAAACTGCCTGAGCCCCATTGCAATTTTCCATTCTCCTTCCTCCCCAGCAACTAGCCCTCTGTTAAGGTCACCTTTTTTACACCTACCTGTGGGGTTTTGTCCCTTGCCCCTTCACCCTGTAATGCCCTCTTCACTTTGGCTTGTTAAGATCCCATGCTTCCTGGGCACGCTTGCCAGCCGCCCATACTCTGAGATTCCTGCAGGGTGCTGTGCAGACAGGCTGTTTCTCATTTGGGCTGTCTCTGTCTGCAGGCGCACACAGCAGGGAGATTTGGGAACAGAGCCCAGCGCGTGCCCTCTCAGGAGAGCAGAGAGCAGGATGCGAGCCTCCAAAATACAGGATCCTCCTGCAATGTTAGCTGCAGTGTTGGCTTGAGAGGGCAGTTCCCTCTGGCCTGGGTGCGAGGCACCAGCTCACTGGGGCTGGGTGCAGAAGCAGGGTTGACAAATGGACTCTTTCCAGGTATGCGGGGTCTGTACTGAAGGGAAGCTGACTCATTGGAATTACTGTCCCATTAAAAGGCATCTGGGACTGTGGCCAGCAGCATCCAGTAATGCTAATAAACCTCGTTAGTTTCTGTTGGAGATGACTCTTGTATTCCTTCTGAAGGGCACAGAGTGGCCTGCGGGTTAATACGTGAGCTGCAGACTCTGATCCCAGTTTATCTTGGACCATGAGTGCAGGTGAGATTCGGGCCCAGTCCGTCCCTAGCAGTCACTCACCCATCTCTCTGAGCCACCTTGCCTGGTTGGCCCTGGGGCTTTACAGCAGCGGACACTAGCCAGCACAGGGCATTCCCTGTGTGTGTGGGGGGGGCTCGGTGTATGTCCTGGGGGCTTGGCACAAGGGCAGGGAATTTCTAGACAGTGTTAGTGCATCCATGGTACATGCCAATACTCTGAGCTCTTCCGTGCAGACTGGGTACCAGCATAACCCTCATGAGCCCCGGCTCAAGTTACTGCCTTAGAAAGCAGCCTCTCCCGGGAAGGGAGCCCAGGGCTCAGCCTTGCCTCCGCCCAGAGTGAAAGCTTTCCGGCTCTGTCAGGCGCAGAGTGCGTACTAGCCAAAGTCCGACCCGAGGCCACTTAGCCCAGTGGCCAGCACCAGCTGCTTCAGAGGGAGGTCCGAGAACCCCACAGGACCAGTTCCAGGATGACCTGCCCCCCAAGGGCCGGAGTTTGGCTTGTGCGCTGCAGCAGGGCGCTGCAGAGCCCTTGTGTAATCTTTGGGTTTTTTTCAGTCTTCCCTGGAACTAAGTGGGAATCCACTGTAATATTTTTATGATGCTGGTGTGTGCCTCAGTTTCCCTCTGCACTTTGCATGGCTGCCTCGTGGAATCTGCTCTTGGGGCAGTACAGGACATGAGGGGTGGGTGTCCCCTTGCTGTCTGGGCCGCAGCCAATAGGACCAGTAAGGAACTGTCAGAAACCCACTGTATCGATGCAGACCCCTGAAGAGACAATAGAAAGCCCCAATGCCCCAAACCATTGACACTTTGGAAACAATACCTGAGGGGAAGGAGGTTCCCGCCCCCGCCCCCAGCAGGGAGGTTGAGCAGAGAGCAGCTCAAGACCGAAGGCCTTCTGGAGGAAGCTGTCTCTCTCTCCTGAGCCTCCTTCCAGCTCAGAGCAACAGAGCCAAAGCTGCAATCCCGCTGTGCTGGCTTGGCCCTAACGGACTGTGCTTTAACCTTCACTTCTCTGTGCTAGCCCAAGGCCTTGCCGGCCTGTGTCCCAGCTGACTAATAAACCCTGCTGTGTTTGGGGTACTTCCCTGAAGAGCAAACGCGTCTCTGCTCAGGGCCTGACTTGCAGGGCAGAGCTTGGGATATGAAGCAGGAGGGCCGGAGCCCAGAGGCTCAGGCTAGGAGGTGAAGGAAGAGTGGGGCTGCTTGGGGGGGGGGGCACTGGCACACTGCAGGGGACCCTCCAAGGGACCCTGGAGCATAGCTCTGATGGAGGGGATCCAGGGCGGTTTGAATCCTGCTGTGCTTTTTGATTCAAAGTGTTGGGCTCCCAGTCTGTTCGGCTGGGCCTGCAGCAACTTGTAATGTACCGAGCCCTGCCCCCAAAAGGCGATGCGGCAGTGACCCCTCTACCTGGCCAAGGAACAGCATGGCCAGCATCCAGCTGGAGCCCTGGCCAGAGGGCTGGGTTGGAGTCCTTGGGGCACCCAGAACTGTGATCTCTCAATATAGCACCGTTGTAGGGCCCCGCCAGCAGCAGCTGTACTTGTCTGGGTAGGATCCCACACCTGCCTGATCCTGGGGGTTGGTCCTGAAACCCCACAAAGGAAGGTGGCAGGGAGTTGGGGGGTGTAGGAATTCCCTTCCTGATCCTACATCTAGCAGTCACCTCGGCCCTGAGCACACGAATTTCCAGGGTGCTGTTGTCATAAATAAACAGATCAGGGTTACGGTCTCTTTTACCTGTAAAGGGTTAACCTGCAGTACCTGGTGACCACCTGACCAGAGGACCAATCAGAGACAAGATTTTTTCAAATCTCTGTGGAGGGAAGCCTTTGTCTGTGTTCTTTGTTAGAGAGTTCTCTTTTTGGATCTAAGAGAGGCCAGTCATGTCTCCAAGTTCTCCTGGAGTAGTTTCTACTATTAAATAGTATTAATTAGAAAGGCGAATTAGTCTTATAATTTGATTTCTACATTTGCAATTGTGTGTTTTGCTAAAGGAAATTCTTTATTCCTGTTTGCTGATATTGCTTTTACTGAGAAAGAAGGGAGGGGGCATTCTCTCCAGAGATTGATAAGTTTAGACCCTGCATGGTTCTATCTTGGATTACAGAGACAAGTTACTTTCTTTTTATTCTTTAATAAATTCTTTTCTTTTCTATTAAGGACTTGTTTGGTCTTTCCTTGGGTGGATTCTCAGGGAAAGAGAAGGGGGAGGTATCCCTCTGTAGTTAGATCCCGGTATCTCTCCTAGGAAAAGGGAGGGGGGGGGAGGAAGCAGGGGGAATGGTTTATTTCTCCTGGGTGTAAGAACTCCATGGATTTGGGGCTCTTGGAATCCCCTAGGATTGTGGGGAAGGACTGTGTCTCAATCCACATATCTGATTGGTGGCAGCTTTACTAGATCTAAACTAGGATTTTAGTTTAGAGGGAAACCAAGTCAGGTCCCCACATTGGAGCCCAACAGTTCCAAGTGGGGGTGAGACCTATGACATGGTGGCAGCAAAGGGGAGACCTACCCTAGGATTTTGGGGTGGGGGAAGACATGCGGGTCCTCACTTTGAAACCCCCCAGTTTCAAGTGAGGGTAGACTCTGACAGCTGTGTCCACTTCCCTTTGGCTGTCGAGCCTTTGGCCTTGTCCTTTTCTCCTGCCATCCCATAGCATGGCTTATGCTGGCACCTCCTCCTGGGGGGGGGGGGGGATCCCAATGCAGACACGCCTGCCTGCCTGCCACATGTGGGAGGTCAGTGTTTAATTAAGGCACCTGTTCAAATAGCTCCAGCACCACATCCACCCTGCAGGACCTGCCCCCTGGGAGCTTTACTCCAGGCTCTGCCAGAGCTTGGCTTAGTTAGCAGCTCTTCTCTGTGAGGTCAGGGCCGCAACGCCAGAGGCAGGCCCTGGGGGAAGGGAACGCCAGAGGCAGACAGCTGGCAGGGGAAAGGGAAACTGGGTTGGTACCACCGGGCTCTCATCGTGACCACGTTATTTACAAGACTCTTCATGCAGCCTATTGGCCTTTCCACTTCTGCCCCCACATGTTCGCTGGGTCCCAGGGAATTCCCCACCCAGCCTCCTCAGTCGCTTGTTCACATACGACTGCCAGCTGTTCCTAGGTCACTGCCCATGGCCTGGCTCTGCCCCATCCAGCTGCTGAGCTCAGAGCTGTTGATGACCTTAACGAATTTGCCTTTGCACCCCCTCACAAGTCTTTCAGTTTTGTTCAATATTTACATATGGGGAAACTGAGGCACAGTATGAGTAAGGCTGAGATTTTCAAAGGAGTCCAAGGGAGTTGGGCACCTAATTCCCTTAGGCTTTTTTGAAAATCTCTGCCTCGGTGGCTTGCCCAAGATTGCAGTCAGTGACAGAGCCAGGGCTCTGGGCCAGAGTTTGTTGGTCAGTGTGTGTGCATGGGTCCTGGGACCGGGCATCTGCCAGTGGGCGGAAATCAAACTGGGCACATGCACTTTCCTTTGCAGTAACCAAGAGGGCAGCCGAGTTTGGTCGCTGTGAGAGTAGCGGAGTGAGCAAAAAGCTGGGGCAAGCAGTGAGTTACCTGCTGCAGTCTCTGCCAGCCCTCCCTAGGCCACTGTGCGGTGTCATCCTGCTGCTCGGGAGCCAGGGCGGGACTGGCTGGGCTGGGCTAACCAAGGAGCCTGCAGGGCAGGAGCAGCGGTGTAGGGGGAGAACAGGAATGGAATAGCTGGAATGGCTGCAGGGCAGGAGCAGGGGGCAGAGCTGTGGGTGGGGAACAGCATAGGGGGCTGCAGGGCAGGAGCAGGGGGGAGATCAGGGCTGGGGATTGCAGAGGCGTATGGGGGGTGAATTAGGGGAGCACTTGCGGAGCTGTGAGCATTGGCAGAAACTGGCCCCTCTCCCTGCACTAGCTCAGTGTAATTCGGCCGCTGGTTAGGCAGGGTCACCAGCTAACGAGTGTTGAGCACTCCTCTGCCTCCCGCCTGTCCCGTCCATGCAGCTTAGCTGCTGCCCCCTGCCCGCACCAGGTGAACGTCGCTCTGCGGTAAGCACAGGCCACGCCCACAGTGTAGCAGTGTCCCCTTTATTTGCCGGGGTGATCAGTGGGAGGGAGCAGCAGCTCAGTTTGCCCTTTGAGCCCTAGGCCTGGAGCCCTGCGCTGCTCCTGCACTGGCCACCCTTGGGCTCGGAGAAGAGACCCTGCCTCACGGCAGGAATTCAAAGCCTTGTTTTATGAATCACTAGTGGAGCCCAGCCCTTGAGTGGCGCAGCCACAGGCAGGGCAGGGCCATGGGTCAGCGCAGGGAGGCTGAGATGGCTCCGGCGGGAGGACTCCTGCTAACCCAAGGCTGGAGTCCAGCCATGCTAGGGGAGTTGTGCTCTGGTGACAAAGCTACGAGCATGGGGCTCCCAGGCTGCAGGTGATGGGTGTGACCCAGCAATGCCTGCCCAGCACCAGCCAGTGATGCCAAATCAAGGACATTCCCCAGGGTGGGGGAGGTTTGCAGCTTGGGGATTGTGGGGGGATTCCATCCCTGTGCCAGCATGGCAGTGGGGACGGGTGATGCCTGTGAGCACTGCCAGAGAGTGGCCAGGGAGCAGGGTGACTGGCCCAAGGAAGGACACACCCTGCGGCTGGGCCAGCTGGAGCACCCCATATCCATAGCTAAGTGGGGCCCTTGCTGGGCATGTCATTGCTCTGCTGCTGCCAGGCTCCCGAGGGGGACATGGCTACGCCAACCCCTGTGTCTGGGGGGCTGGGTCACCCCCCTCTGAAACTGGCCCAGCCCCCGGGGAGGGTCATTGCAGCCAGCTAGAGGCCAACGCTGTGAGGAATGGGACGATTGGAGTGCCGGGGGTTCTGTGGGGCAGGGGTTCCTCTCCTCCAGGCCAGTGCAGAGACATTCAGGCGCTCCTGTCGACTGGCTCCTTCCCCTCAGCCCACGCAGGGTGGGCTGCAGCTGCGCCGTCTCTGGAAGCAGCGCAGGCAAGGGTTAGCCCAGCCTTGAGACTGCTGGGACGCTGTGGAGACGCTGGCAGAGCGGCTTCTGCTGAGAGGGAGAGAGGATAGTAGGGTCAGATGTACGCCAGCCCCTCTGGCCAGACCCCTGTGCGCCAGCCTGCTGCTACTGGGCCTGCAGTCACCGAGCCTCTCCACACTTGCCCCCTTGTGGGCTCTCTCCTGCACTCTCACAATCCCCTTTGCCCGCCTGCTGGGCTAGAAGAGGTGCCCAAAAATGCACCGGCCAGCTCACTAAGGATCCTGCCAGGCGGGGCTGGCTCCAGCTCACTACGGATCCTGCCAGGCGGGGCTGGCTCCAGCTCACTAAGGATCCTGCCAGGCGGGGCTGGCTCCAGCTCACTAAGGATCCTGCCAGGCGGGGCTGGCTC
Organism: Mauremys reevesii; assembly: GCF_016161935.1. Lineage (NCBI taxonomy): Eukaryota > Metazoa > Chordata > Testudines > Geoemydidae > Mauremys > Mauremys reevesii. Next base: position 2,060,269 of record NC_052638.1, read on the forward strand.
CAGCTCACTAAGGATCCTGCCGGGCGGGGCTGGCTCCAGCTCACTACGGATCCTGCCGGGCGGGGCTGGCTCCAGCTCACTACGGATCCTGCCGGGCGGGGCTGGCTCCAGCTCACTAAGGATCCTGCCGGGCGGGGCTGGCTCCAGCTCACTACGGATCCTGTCGGGCGGGGCTGGCTCCAGCTCACTAAGGATCCTGTCGGGCGGGGCTGGCTCCAGCTCACTACGGATCCTGTCGGGCGGGGCTGGCTCCAGCTCACTAAGGATCCTGCCAGGCGGGGCTGGCTCCAGCTCACTACGGATCTGCCAGGCGGGGCTGGCTCCAGGGCAAGGTCAGTGTCTGGAGCAGCTGGAGAGCCCCAGAGGGGTGCTCTCGTGGGCACCCATCTGTCCCACTCCAGGTACCCTGCCTGGGTGGGGTTTAGCTCCAGCCAGGAGAAAGGCCTGGGCTGCAGCCTGCTCACAGCTGTTCTGGTGTCAACCCCCCAGAGTCCATGCAGTGACTGCTGCTGCGCACTGTGGGTCAGAGCAGAATCCAGCCCGAATGCACAATCCATGGCACCCCAGAGGTATTTGCACCACATCAGTCCCTGCTGTCCTTGCTCGGCTAGTGCAGAGCGAGGGCTGTTAACTCGTCCCTTCACCTGCCATGCAGGGGTGGAGAACTCGCTGCTGCCAGGATCCACAGTCCCCCACACTCACCCTCCCTGCTTACCTCGGAGTTGGGGGGGGCTCGGCCTCTTTAGCGTCCCGCAGTCTCAGCTGCCTCAAGACCCGGATGAGCTGGCTGATCTGGCGCAGGGTCATCTCCGGGGCCGGGCATGCCAGCCGCTGGCGCTGGCTGATCAAACACGGGGGGTTGGCAAAGAGAGAGAAGTAGCTGTTCCTTCCCAGCAGCTGCACTGCTTGCTTGTTCCCAGAGCAGGAGGCATACTGCAGGCAAGAGGAGGAGAGACCTGGGCTCAGCGCCAGCCTGCTGCCAGCTATGCTAGTGGGGCTGCATCTGCCAGTGCTGGGGCAAGCAGCAGCACTGTGCCATGGTGCAGCGTGGCCAGGCCAAGACACTCCCAGCTTCATCCCCCCAGCAGTCTGAGCACTGGGGTCGGGCTCCTGGGGTTGTATCTCCCCCTGGGGACCTCAGGGTATGTCCCTGCTCTGTGCTTTGGTTCCCCCAGCCGTGAAGTGGGGCTGATGCCGTGGCGGGGAGGTTGATTTAGCTCATGGGTGTCTGGGCTGTGGTTTGCCATCCTGTGGTGCAAGGCACAGGGGCCAGGAAACATGCTGCTGTTTGGGAAATCCAGGGAAATCGCCCATTGCAGGTGCAAGCAGCTCGACTCCTCAGTTTTCAAGGGGGTCGTGGGCCCCAGGGAATGCTCCTTCAGAGGCCAAGCTTGCGCCAGCTTGGCTTAACAGTGAAATCCTTGCTCGTCTTAAACACAAAAGAACAGCTTACAAGAAGTGGAAGATTGGACAAATAACCAGGGAGGAGTATAAAAGTATTGCTCAGGCATGCAGGAGTGAAATTAGGAAGGCCAAATCACACTTGGAGTTGCAGCTAGCCGGAGATGTTAGGAGTAGCAAGAAGGGTTTCTTCAGGTATGTTAGCAACAAGAAGAAAGTCAAGGAAAGTGTGGGCCCCTTGCTGAATGAGGGAGGGAACCTAGTGACAGAGGATGTGGAGAAAGCTAGTGTACTCAATGCTTTTTTTGCCTCTGTCTTCACAGACAAGGTCAGCTCCCAGACAGCTGCACTCTGCAGCACGGTATGGGGAGGAGGTGACCAGCTCTCTGTGGGGAAAGAAGTAGATCGGGACTATTTAGAAAAGCTGGATGAGCACAAGTCCATGGGGCCGGATGCGCTGCATCCGAGGGTGCTAAAGGAGTTGGCCGATGTGATTGCAGAGCCATTGGCCATTATCTTTGAAAAATCATGGAGAGCGGGGGAGGTCCCGGACGACTGGAAAAAAGCTAATGTAGTGCCCATCTTTAAAAAAGGGAAGAAGGAAAATCCAGGGAACTACAGGCCAGTCAGTCTCACCTCAGTCCCTGGAAAAATCATGGAACAGGTCCTCAAGGAATCAATTCTGAACCACTTAAAGGAGGGGAAAGTGATCAGGAACAGTCAGCATGGATTCACCAAGGACAAGTCATGCCTGACTAACCTAATTGCCTTCTATGATGAGATAACCGGCTCTGTGGATGAGGGGAAAGCAGTGGATGTACTATTTCTGGACTTTAGCAAAGCTTTTGATACAGTCTCCCACAGTATTCTTGCCAGCAAGTTAAAGAAGTCTGGGCTGGATGAATGGATGGTAAGGTGAATAGAAAGCTGGCTAGATGGTCGGGCTCAACGGATAGTGATCAATGGTTCCATGTCTAGTTGGCAGCTCGTATCAAGTGGAGTGCCCCAAGGGTCGATGCTGGGGCTGGTTTTGTTCAACATACAATCTCCTAGAACTGGAAGGGACCTTCAAAGGTCATTGAGTCCAGCCCCCTGCCTTCACTAGCAGGACCAATTTTTGCCCCAGATCCTTAAGTGGCCCCTTCAAGGATTGAACTCACAACTCTGGGTTTAGCAGGCCAATGCTCAACAGACTGAGCTATCCCTTCCCCCAATAACATCTTTATTAATGATCTGGATGATGGGATTAATTGCACCCTCAGCAAGTTTGCAGACAACACTAAACTGGGAGGAGTGGTTGATACGCTGGAGGGTAGGGATAGGATACAGAGGGACCTAGACAAATTAGAGGATTGGGCCAAAAGAAACCTGATGAGGTTCAACAAGGACAAGTGCAGAGTCCTGCACTTAGGACGGAAGAATCCCATGCACCGCTACAGACTAGGGACCGAATGGCTGGGCAGCAGTTCTGCAGAAAAGGACCTAGGGGTTACGGTGGACGAAAAGCTGAATATGAGTCAACAGTGTGCCCTTGTTGCCAAGAAGGTTAATGGCATTTTGGGTTGTATAAGTAGGGGCATTTCCAGCAGATCGAGGGACGTGATCATTCCCCTCTATTCAGCACTGGTGAGGCCTCATTTGGAGTACTGTGTCCAGTTTTGGGCCCCACACTACAAGCAGGATGTGGATAAATTGGAGAGAGTCCAGCAGAGGGCAACAAAAATGATTAGAAGCAGCAAAGAATCCTGTGGCACCTTATAGACTACCGTATTTTCTGGCGTATAAGACGACTTTCTATACTAAAAAACAACCCCCAAAAATCGGGGGTCATCTTATACGCCGGGTATAAACAGCGGGCAGCCCAGAGCCCTCTGACTCCCCGCCGCGGCTGGGATTTAAAAGGCTCTGGGCTCCCCGCCGCAGCGGGCAGCCCAGAGCCCTCTGACTCCCTGCCGCGGCTGGGATTTAAAAGGCTCTGGGCTCCCCGCCGCAGCGGGCAGCCCAGAGCCCTCTGACTCCCCGCTGCGGCTGGGATTTAAAAGGCTCTGGGCTCCCCGCCGCAGCAGGCAGCCCAGAGCCCTCTGACTCCCCGCCGCGGCTGGGATTTAAAAGGCTCTGGGCTCCCCCCCTCAGAAGGGGGGTCGTCTTATACGGCGAGTATAGGCCAAAACCTATGTTTTAATTGTAAAATTAGAGGGTTGTCTTATACGCCCAGTCGCCTTATACGCCGGAAAATATGGTAACAGACGTTTTGCAGCATGAGCTTTCGTGGGTGAATACCCACTTCTTCGGATGCAAGCAGTGGAAATTTCCAGGGGGCTGATTAGGGGGCTGGAGCACATGACTTCTGAGGAGAGGCTGAGGGAACTGAGATTGTTTAGCCTGCAGAAGAGAAGAATGAGGGGGGATTTGATAGCTGCTTTCAACTACCTGAAAGGGGGTTCCAAAGAGGATGGATCTAGACTGTTCTCAGTGGTAGAAGATGACAGAACAAGGAGTAATGGTCTCAAGTTGCAGAGGGGGAGGTTAAGGTTGGACATTAGGAAAAACTTTTTCACTAGGAGGGTGGTGAAGCGCTGGAATGGGTTACCTAGGGAGGTGGTGGAATCTCCTTCCTTAGAGGTTTTTAAGGTCCGGCTTGACAAAGCCCTGGCTGGGATGATTTAGTTGGGTTTGGTCCTGCTTTGAGCAGGGGGCTGGACTAGATACCTCCTGAGGTCCCTTCCAACCCTGAGATTCTATGATTCAGTGCAGGTGGAGCTGAGCTAGTGGGAGCGCCAGGTGGGATATAGCCCAGCATTCATACCTCGGGTTATAGCTAGGCCAGTTGGCCAGGGCATGGCTTGCCAGGCGAGGAGCTGTAGGAACAGCCCCTTCCGGCTGCTGAAACATCGGTTCAGGCTTACGCAAGTTGAATGAAAAGCATTAACACCAAATACATGGCCAGTGCAAACAGGGCATCCAAGAGCTCCAAGGCCTGGTGGCTGGAATGAAACAACATTCTGAACAATGCTCCTCTGAAGGCAATGGCGTCACAGATGGTGATGTGGGCATGTCTGAATAATCTGGCTCAGCTGGTTAGTAATCTTATTTTGGCACTATTCTTACAGAAGGCCCACCATGGCTTTCCATGCAAGTAAACGAGCACTTCACTGATTGGCCTCAGTTTGTGGTTTGGGAGGATTGCTCATGAATTTTGAACTGTTTGTGTTCAAAATATAATTGGCAGGCTAGTTTGCTGTGGGAGTACAGGAACTCCTCACTTAAAGTCATCCCGGTTAACATTGCTTCAGTGTTAAATTGCTGATCAATTAGGGAACATGCTCGTTTAAAGTTGTGCAATGCTCCCTTCTAACGTCGTTTGGCAGCCGCCTGCTTTGCCCACTGCTTGCAGGAAGAGCAGCCCGTTGCAGCTAGCCTGTGGGTGGCTGGAACCAGGGTGAACCAGCAGCCCCCCTATCAGCTCCCCACTCCCCTAAGTTCCCTGTGCAGCAGCTGTCCCTCCCCGCACTGCCATGTGCTGCTCCTGCCCTCTGCCTTGGAGCTGCTCCCAGAGACTCCTGCTTGCTGTATGGGGGGAGGGGGAAAAGGGGGTCTAATGTCAGGGTGTCTCCCCCCTGCTCCTGCACCCCGCTTACCCCTATCTTCCATAGATCGGGGGGGGGGACACACGACGGAGGGAGGGAGCTTCTAGGCAGTAGCTTTGGTCTCAGGTCTTAGCAAGCTGATTTACCGTAATTAGCAAGGCAGTGTACTTAAGCCTGGGGTCAGCTACTTAAAGGGGAAATGCGCATTTTTTCTCTCATGCACAGGGTGTGTGTCTCTGTCTGCCCTCCCTCCTTTCCTGCTGCCTTGTACAGTGTTGTGAGAGTTAACCCTTGAGGGCTCAGTCAATTGCTAGTTCATTTAGCAGTGAGGCATTCCCTGGGAAATATCCCACCCTCTGACTCCTCCACCTCAACGAAGCTTCACAATCATCATCACTGTGTACCAGTATTAAATCATTTGTTAAAACTTATATTGCATGTGTGTGTATATATGTTGTGGCAAAGTTCCTCCTCTCCTCTAGTAGGTCCTGCGCTTAGTGGCGGATTTCTTCCCCTCAGTGGTTTTCCCCTTGGATGAAACCCATAGATTGGATCAACTACTCCTATGTCTGATTAGGAGTAGCGGACTAGGGGGAACCCGGGCCCGCCCTCTACTCCGGGTTCCAGCCCAGGGCCCTGTGAATTGCAGCAGTCTCTACAGTGCTACTTGTAACCGCTGCTTGACCGCTACAGCTCCCTGGGCTACTTCCCCATAGCCTCCTTCAAACACCTTCTTTATCCTCACCATAGGATCCTCCGGGTGTCTGATACTGCTTGATTGTATGGTGTTTCCTCAATCCTCCAGTAGTACCACCTCTCAGTTCTTAGTTCCTTGTGTCTCTTGCTCCCAGCTCCTCATGCGCACTTCTTTCCTCTGGCTCCTCCTCCCTAGACTGGAGTGAGCTCCCCTTTTTATACCAGGTGCCTTGATTAGCCTGTCCTGATTGGCTGCAGGTGCTCCAATCAATGTAGCTCTCTCCGGTGCCTTCTAGAAAGTTCTTAATTGGCCCCAGGTGCCTTGATTAGCCTGGAGCAACTGCCATTTTGGTTCCCATGGTACTAGGGATTTGCTTAGCCTGGAGCTAACATACCTGCTCCTCAATACTTTCCTGTAGCCATCCGGCCTTGCACCATCACAATATATATAGTCTTCTGCCTGGTGAAAAAAATTTCCCTGGAACCTAACGCCCTTATTTACATTAATTCTTATGGGGAAATTGGATTAGCTTAACATTGTTTTGCTTAAAGTCACATTTTTCAGGAACATAACTACAATGTTAAGTTAGGAGTTCCTGTATTTATCCATTAAATTTTTACTCTTCCTGCTGGGACTTCTGAAATGATTTTTTATTGCTCAATATAATCAAATCTCCTACGTATAGATTTCCAATTTAAAAGTAAAGCTTTATTAGGCATTTATTAATTTTAACATTTTTTAAGAAGTCAAGCTGTTTGGTATATTGCTAGTGACAAGGTTTTAAATAGTTGTAGATAACCCTTATGGTGTATTAATTATTTTCGTCTAAAACTGGGTTTAGAATAAATATCATTTAAACAGTGGCACAATAGAAGGGATCTTTCATCAGTCTTGTAATCTCATTATTTTCAAGCAGCGCACTGAGTAATACTCAGTGAAAGAATGACTTTTTTTACTATTTTGTTTCAGTGGCCAGCTTAGACATAAGGATCTATGAACATCCATTGTCTGCAATTCCTACAACTTCAGAGTGATCGGCTGGTCCCACCCTCAGTGCTGCAACTAAACATACATCAGACGATAAATTACCTGGATAATAAAAAGTCTTTCTTCATCATCCAGTAAAACCAGGGATGAGTTCGTAATCTGAACCAACCAATTCCAGCTAGACTCACAGATGAAAATATTGTGTAGTTCATTTAAACAACTAATTCTCCCTTTTGTCTTGTTCAGAGCAAACATTTCATGGACAGTTCTCCACCCAGCAGAGCAGACATTGCTGGGAGGTTGCTGGTACAATGTATGAGAAGGAAATCAAACAGTGTGCAAACAACATTGACCGAAAATTCATTAATCTGAAACTTGATGGGTGGAGCAGTGTACACAGTGATCCAGTAATATGTGCTGGTGTGACAGCAGAAGATGGGGTTGTATCTTACAAAAACAATTGATATATCAGGAAATGCTCATATATCAGAATACTTAAAAGAAGCAGCAGTAAAAACTCTGATAGGGTATGAACAAAAATTCAAGTGTCAGCTGTGTAACTTTGTCACAGTACTGCAAATGGAGCAAAGATGAGATGAAATCTAGAAGAAGATAATGAAGGGCATCTGAAACTTATAACATACAGGTGCTGGGCTCATTTGACATATGTTTTAGCCCAAGACTTAAGTACAACTCCAAGAATAAAGGAAAATATTGTTGAAATTGCAAAATCCATCTAACAACCACTTTGCTTCAGCTTCCCTGAAGAGAGCTGGAGGATCCAAACCAATTCTCCCCCATGATGAACGATAGCATCCAGTGGTTGACTCTTCGGAGCTGTTTATTAAGAATTGGCAATTTTTGAAGAAAATTGTGACAAAACAGATGAAACAATCGCAGCCAAAATAGACATCGGACTAAAGAAAAATGTAGATGACACACTAAATATCCTGAGCCCTAGTTCCATAGCCTCGGACAAACTGCAAATCACTGCTGCTTGGCTTATGCCCTTGAAATTTGGAAGGTGCTTCAAGAGAACTTGAAGAAAGAAAGACCCACCAACAAAGTCAAATTGCAGGCAGTAAAGAAGCAGATGGATCCATCACTTTCTCCACCTCATTTTCTTGCCAATATTCTAGATGCCTAACTGCTGAAGAAGATGCTGCTATGAAATGGACATCTAATAATCACCCATCAATCAGGCCATCAGTAAATTTCACGGTGGGGAAGGATCAGTCAAGTAGTACATGTTTGCTGATAAGAACATAGGCAGGGCCATACTGAGTCAGACCAATGGTCCATCTAGCCCAGTGTCCTGTCCTGTGACAGTGGCCAGCACCAGATGCTGCAGAGGGAATATACAGAACAGGGCAATTATTGAGTGAGCCATCTGCTGTCATCCACTCCCAGCTTCTGGCAGGCTGGTGATGTTCTAAAGAAGGTCAGTGGTGGAAGGCACTAGCTAGAGCCAGAGCTTGCAGAAGGGCTAAACCAGCTTTTGACAGCAGTAGCCTCTTCTGCAGGCACAGAAAGAATATTTTCTTCATTTGGACTAATTCAGTTAAAGCTGAGAAATTGGTTGGCAGTTGAAAAAGTTGGGGATCTCGTCTTTCTCTTCCAGTCATGGAATAAAAACAAGGAGGGAAGGGATGAAATCTACTAGTTTTAAAAGTTTGAAGGGCAGCCTGAGTAATGTAGGAGACTGTTGTCTCATTTTCAAGCGGCTTAGGCAGGTAGGATCTTAAGCTCCAGTCACTTTCACTTAGGCAGATCTAAAAATGTTCCCAGGCTGACCTGAAATAATCAGTTTAAATCTCTGACTACAGTTAAACCCTCTGTTTAATAGATCATTTAGTTGTAAATGTGAAACGTATTTTGGTCAGAGAAACTTATGTATCACAAACATTTTAGGTATTTTTGTTTGATAAATACATATTGTATATGCTATTTTCGGTGTTTAATTAAATCCCAGTTACCATTCTAATGCAGCTTCACACAAATCATGAGCAAAACGTTCTTTAGTGAATAAATAAGGAATATCTCATTTGTCATTTCCTAGCATACCAAGAATGTTCAGTTAATGAAAATCGGAAAATATTAAGCTAAATAATTGCTTACAGAAATGTGCACAGTTATAGTGCACCCTCCTAGCTAGCCAAAAGATGTACCAAATCTTAGTTGTAAATCAAGTTGTTTTAATGTCTATATCAACCAATGAGAATTCACCTTTCTGTAGAAAATAAGTGAAGTGCAAATGGAAAAGTTGATTCAAATGGATGATTGAAACTGAGGCTTTCCGCGTGGTGCTGTAAATCAGCTCGCCCTAGCTTGCACCTGGGCACAGTGGGATCTGCTGCCCCATTCAGCCAGTGCCTGGTTTTTCTCTTTGCAGGAAGAAGGGGTGAAAAGGGAGATCCGAAGGCTCTCCAGGTTGCCCATGGATCTTTTCCCCCAGGCCAAGGAGCAAACTGTAATTGACAGACAGGCCCAGCAGTGGGCCAGGCCTCAGCCCCAAGCCCATGGCAGCCATGTCTCTGTCACAGAACACTAAGGTGTCTGAACAGGATTGTGCGGGCTTGAGGGAGCTGACATGTGCTGAGTGGGCGGCATAGCCCAGGGCAAGCTGTATTCAGCGTGCTGCCAGCCAAACCGTGCTTGGAGCAGGGTTTAATCACCACTGCAGGGCCGCCCAGAGGGGGGGGCAAAGGGGGCAATTTGCCCCGGGCCCCGGGCTCCGCAGGGGCCCCCAAGAGAAGAGCGGAGGCTCCCGCCTCCGCCCCTCTCCTGGAGCCTCAGCGCATCAAGCGCCGAGTCTCCGGCCGAGCCCCTGAGCCCCGCCCCGAGCCGAGCCGCGTGGTCAGGGGGCGGGGCTGGGAGCTCCAACGGGGCCTGAGCCCCGCCCCGCTCAGAGCGGCGTGGAGAGGGGGCGGGGCAGCTGCCTTCGCTCGGCGTGGAGCTCACAGTCCCGCCCCCTCACCGCGCGGCTCTGAGCGGGACGAAGCTCAGGCCCCGCCGGAGACGCGCTCGGGTAAGAGGCTGAGGCTGAGGCTGGGGCCGGGGCGGGGAAAGCGGGACCCGCCACCGCCGCCGCGCAGGCCGGTCTTCGGTGGCGGGGGCCCCTTCTGTTCCGGGACCCGCCGCCGAAGTGCCCCGAAGGCCCGCGGCGGGACCCCCCGCCACCGAATTACCGCCGAAGACCAGGCTGCGCTTCGGCGGCGGGTCCGCTTCGGCGGTAATTCGGCGGCGGGGGGCTCCCAACACGGGTCTTCGGGGCACTTTGGCGGCGGGTCCCGGAACGGAAGGGCCCCCCGCCGCCGAAGACCCCGGGCCCCCGGAATCCTCTGGGCGGCCCTGCTGCCTGATACGATGCTGAGCTTGACGTGCCTACAATAGCTGAGTACCAGGGACACGGTCCAAGATCATGTGACTCATCCATGCAGTGTAGACATACCCTGAACCACCCAGTGGTTTCAGAATCCATTAGTGTGATGATCTAGCTCTGGTGGGGGAGGCTCATCATCTGGGAGAAGGGTCGGAATGTGGGGGGAGCATGGGCTGTTATAGCAGGGATAACGGAGAGACAAGACAGAACTGTGGGGGCAGGAAATCAAATCAGTATCTTAAATGTCTGTATAGGGAATAAGCAGGAAGAACTCAAAATGCTAGTAAATAACACAACCATGACATAGTTGGCATCACAGAGAGTTGGTGGCATAATACGCATGACTGGAATATTGGTATAGAAGGGTACAGCTTTCTCAGGAAGGACAGGCCGGGGAAAAGGGGAGGAGGTGTTGCCTTATATATTAAAAATGTATACACTTGGACTGAGGTTGAGATGGAAATAGGAGACAGATTTGTTGAAAGTCTCTGGGTAAGGATAAAAGGGGTAAAAACAAGGGTGATGTCATGGTAGAGGTCTACTACAGACCACCTAACCCAGAAGAATAGGTGGATGAGGCTTTTTTTTAAAACACCTAACAAAATCATCCAAAGCACAGGACTTGGTGGTGATGGGGGAATTCAACACCCCAGACATCTGTTGGGAAAATAACACTGCAGGGCACAGATTATCCAACAAGTCCTGGGAATGTATTGGAAACAATATTCCATTTCAGAAGGTGGAGAAAGCTACTGGGGAAGGCTGTTCTAGATTTGATTTTGACAAATAGGGAGGAACTGATTGAGAATTTGAAAGTGGAAGGCAACTTGAGTGAAAGTGGTCATAAAATGATAGAGTTCATGATTCTAAGAAATGGTAGGAGGGAGAACAGCACAATAAAGACAATGGATTTCAAGAAGGCAGACTTTAGCAAACTCAGGGAGTTGGTAGGTAAGAACCCATAAGAAGCAAGTCTAAGGGGAAAAACAATTGAAGACAATTGGCGTTTTTTCAAAGAGACACTATTAAGGGCACAAGAGCAAACTATCCCACTGCGTAGGAAAGATAGGAAGTGTGGCAAGAGACAACCCTGGCTTAATCAGGAGATCTTCAATGATCTAAAAATCAAAATAGAGTCCTACAAAAAGTGGAAACTAGGTCAAATTAGAAAGGATGAATATAAACAAATAACGCAAGTATGTTGGGACAAAATTAGAAAGGCCAAGGCACAAAACAAGATCAAACTAGCTAGGGACATGAAGGGTAACAATAAAACATTCTACAAATACATTGACTAAAGAAGCAAGAGGAAGACTAAGGACAGATTAGGCCCATTACTCAATGAGGGGGGAAAAAACAATAACAGAAAATGTGGAAATGGCAGAAGTGCTTAATGACTTCAGTGTTTTGATTTTCACCAAGAAGGTTGGTGGTAATTGGACATCTAACATGGTGAAAATGAAGTAGGATCAGAGGCTAAAATAGGGAAAGAAGAAGTTAAAAATGACTTAAACAAGTTAGATGTCTTCAAGTCACCAGGGCCTGATGAAATACATCCTAGAATACTCAGGAGCTGACTGAGGAGATATCTGAGCCATTAGTGATTATCTTTGAAAAATTATGGAAGATGGGAGACATTCCAGAAGACTGGAAAAGGGCAATTATAGTGCCAGCTATAAAAAGGGAAATAAGGACAACCTGGGGAATTAGAGACCAGTCAGCTTAACTTCTGTACCCGGAAAGATAATGGAGCAAATAACTAAGCAATCAATTTGCAAACATTTAGAAGATAATAAGGTGATAAGTAACAGTCAACATGGATTTGTCAAGAACAAATCTTGTCAAACCAACCTTGTGGATAGGGGGGAAGTGGTAGACGTGATTGACTAAAGTAAAGCTTTTGATATTGTCTCACATGACTTTCTCATAAACAAACTGGGAAATGCAACCTAGATGGAGCTATTAGAAGGTGGGTTCATAACTGGCTAGAAAACCGTTCCCAGAGAGCAGTTATCAGTGGTTCACAGTCATGCTGGAAGGGCATAACGAGTGGGGTTCCGCAGGGATCAGTTCTGGGTCCAGTTTGGTCAATATCTTCATTAATGATTTAGATAATGGCATAGAGTACATTTATGAAGTTTGCAGAGGATACCAAGCAAGTGCTTTGGAGGATAGGATTAAAATTCAAAATGATCTGGACAAACTGGAAAAATGGCCTGAAGTAAAGAGGATGAAATTCAATACAGACAAATGCAAAGTACTCCACTTAGGAAGGAACAATCAGTTGCACACATACAAAATGGGAAGTGACTGCCTAGGAAGGAGCACTGCGGAAAGGGATTTTGGGGTTGTAGTGGACCACAGGCTAAATATGAGTCAACAGTGTAATGCAGTTGCAAAAAAAGCAAATGTCATTCTGGGATGTATTAGCAGCAGGAGTGTTGTAAACAAGACACGAGAAGTAATTCTTCTGCTGTACTCCACGCTGATTAGGCCTCAGCTGAAGTATTGTGTCCAGTTCTCAGCACCACATTTCAGAAAAGATGTGGACAAATTGGGGGAAAGTCCAGAGAAGAGCAACAAAAATGATTAAGCATGACCTGTGAGGGAAGATTGAAAAAAGTAGGTTTGTTTAGTCTGGAGAAGAGAAGACTGAGAGGGGACATAACCGTTTTCAACTACATAAGAGGTGTTACAAGGAGGAGGGAGAAAAATTGTTCTTCTTAACCTCTGATGATAGGACAAGAAGCAATGGGCTTAAATTGCAGCAAGGGAGGTTTAAGGTTGGACATTAGGAAAAACTTCCTAACTGTCAGGGTGGTTCAGCACTGGAATAAATTGCCTAGGGAGGTTGTGGAATCTCCATCAGTGGAGATTTTTAAGAGCAGGTTGGACAAACACCTGCCAGGGATGGTCTAGATAATACTTAGTCCTGCTCTGAGTGCAGGGGACTGGACTAGATGACCTCTTGAGGTTCCTTCTAGTCCTGTGATTCTATGATTCTTAAAGCAAGAGGTCCAAGGTTCAATCCCCCCTCCCAGGGGGCGTTACTAGTCTCAAACTGACCACTCGAGCCCCAGGTAAGGATGCAGAAAGCCCTCTTCCTGAACAGGGTGGGAAAATGAGACAGGGCTAGTGACAGTTCCCTCTTCTGCAGCCTGCCCCTTTCTCCTCTGGCCTGATATGCTCCTTGCACCTGAATCTTATTGAAGGCATGGAAGGAAAAGCACAGGCTGATAAAGGAAAGGGAACCTGTAGGGACTTTGCCAGCACCGATCTACTCAGCTGCCCCCCCACCCTCCTTTTTCTGGTCACAAAACCCTTCAGCCAGTCCCACGCTCCTGCTCCAGTTGTGCAGAAGCTGCCCAGCCCAGGGGCTAGTCCTTTACCTCTACAGGCCTGACTTATGCTCGGAAATATATTCAGCACTGGGCAGTGGAGTCTGGAAGGCGGGTGGGGCTGGGCATGACCATCTCAGCACTGAGACGCAGAAAGGCGGGTTACTTCAGTAGCAGCACTCATAGATGAATCAGGTGTTCAAAGGGTGTGGCCTCCAGCCAAGGGAGGGGAGGAAGAAAGGCTGCGATTCCCAACCCACCGAGGGGCTTTGGCCATCCGGTTCTTGTTAACGTCAATTGGAATGGGGTGCCCCATTCCCCCGAGGTGGCTGTATGCTCACAGCCGGCATCACTGACCCATGGGTCTGGCTATAACCAGCGACTCCTTTTGGTCTGGAAGAACCCAGTCCCCTCCTCTGGCACCTTCTGGTCAAGGGCTTCTCAGCCATTCACAAGTGACAGCTGGGGCTTCCAAAGCGGCTGGAGTGAGGGAGGTGCCCAAAGCCCAGTGGAATTCAATGGAAGTTGGTGCCTATCTCCCTTTGGAGCCCCCATTCAATGCCACACCTCTCTCCATTGCATTAGCTCCATTTTCCAACCAGGCCTGAGGCCGAGAGAAGTGCAGGTTACATCATAAGCTGAGCCGAGATGGGAGTGGGACCCAGGCATCCTGGCTCCTACTTGCCTGCTTTACCCACGCTATATTGTGTAATACATAGTCACCCTGCAGCTTGTGTTGCATTGACACAAAGGCAAAATGCTGCCGTTTTCTGGAAAGAGCCTTCCCATCAGGGTGTGGTGGAGGTACGTCCTAGTCACTCCCTTTTAAGTCTACTGGTGTAACACATGCCAGCTAGGAAACAGCAAGCAGAACCACCCCCATCCCTGTTCTCAGGTGCCCTCTGGAGACAGCAGAGAGCCAGGAGAAGAGAGACTAGCCCTATACCCGCAGTGCCATAGCCACCCTCCCAAGCACTCATGTGGCTGGCAGCTGGGACCCATCCCACTGTGGGCGCTGAGCCATGGAGCTGATCCTCCCTAGGCTGCAGCTGGGTTTCTTACCGGAACAAAGGTGGCCATTCTTCTGCAAAGCCTCTATGCCTACAGGGCCCTGTGCAGTCTCTGTGGGCAGCTCTCCCCTGGCCAAGATGCCACGCTCGGCCCTTGACGTTTCTTTATATGCGGTCTGCGGGATTACACTGGCAAGCAACACATCTTCCTTTGATCAGACCCCCACCCAGTCCAGCTCCCCCCGTCCCAGTGACTTCACCCCAGCTCAGGTGTCCCAGCGCGGGGGCTGCGACAGCCAACGCCGGCTCACGTTACAGCTGGGGCGGAAACTGACAGAATCAGGCTATCAATTATTGACGGCCAGTGGGTTGGTGGGAGGGAGGGGGAGATTTAGAGCCGATGGGACAGGGGGACACCAGGGCGCTAGGTAAGAGCAGAATCAAGTAACCCCGGTGCGGCAGCCGCATCTCCAGCCCCAGCTGCATGCTCCAGGCTCCCCAACACTAACAAGTAGATGGGATCTTGCTGAACCCGCTGGAGGGAGATCACAGCAATGACTAGGCTGTGTCAGCGAAGCTTTCTACCACCGCTGACAGCCCCCTTCCTAGCCTATAACCCCCAATCCTCTCACTAGGCCAGCCCCCCATCCCCACTCCACAAAGCTGAGCTATGCAGTGTGGCCGGTTGGTGAATGGACCAAGTGGAGCCGCCCCTTCCAAGGTCAAGGGGCCTTCATGTTTTTATGAGCAAGTTGAGCAACCTTGTTCTAGGTGGAGCTAAAAGCTCATTTAAATTGGGAGCTGTGACTGCACCTTTCAATTAACACAAGTGTAAGTACAGGCTCCTACCTAAAACAGGGTATATATGAGCCTGACCTGGAGATTTACTGAGTGTTGTTTTGGGAAGGGTGTGTGTGTGTGTATAGAATGCAGAGACCCAGACAATCAACAGAGAACCTGAATCAGCAGCTGCAAGGACCAGTGTTCAACCCCAGAAGAAATCTGGGGAGCAGCAGGGGGCTCAGGGCAGGGAGTCGGGTGCAGGAGGGGCGTGGGATGCAGCAGGGGGCTCAGGGCAGGGAGTTGGGTTGCAGGAGGGGTGTGGGGTGCGGCAGGGGGCTCAGGGCAGGGAGTTGGGTGCGGGAGGGGTGTGGGGTGCGGCAGGGGGCTCAGGGCCGGGAGTTTGGTGCAGGATGTGGCAGGGGGCTCAGGGCAGGGAGTTGGGTGCAGAAGTGGTGTGGGATGCGGCAGGGGGCTTTGGGCAGGGAGTTGGGCGCCGGAGGGGTGTGGGGTGCGGCAGGGTCTCAGGGCAGGGAGTTGGGTGCAGGAGGGGCGTGGGATGCGGCAGGGTCTCAGGGCAGGGAGTTGGGTGCGGGAGGGGTGTGGGATGCGGCAGGGGGCTCAGGGCAGGGAGTTGGGTGCAGGAGGGGTGCAGGATGCGGCAGGGGGCTCAGGGCAGGGAGTTGGGTGCGGGAGGGGTGTGGGGTGCAGCAGGAGGCTCAGACCAGGCAGTTGGGTGCAGGAGGGGAGTGGGATGCGGCAGGGGCCACAGTGCAGGGAGTTGGGTGCAGGAGGGGTGTGGGGTGCGGCAGGGGGCTCAGGGCAGGGAGTTGGGTGCAGGAGGGGTGTGGGATGCGGCAGGGGGCTCAGGGCAGGGAGTTGGGTGCAGGAGGGGTGTGGGATGCGGCAGGGGGCTCAGGGCAGGGAGTTGGGTGCAGGAGGGGTGTGGGATGCGGCAGGGGGCTCAGGGCAGGGAGTTGGGTGCAGGAGGGGTGTGGGATGCGGCAGGGGGCTCAGGGCAGGGAGTTGGGTGCAGGAGGGGTGTGGGATGCGGCAGGGGCTCAGGGCAGGAGTTGGGTGCAGGAGGGGTGTGGGATGCGGCAGGGGCTCAGGGCAGGAGTTGGGTGCAGGAGGGTGTGGGATGCGGCAGGGGCTCAGGGCAGGGAGTTGGGTGCAGGAGGGTGTGGGATGCGGCAGGGGCTCAGGGCAGGGAGTTGGGTGCAGGAGGGGTGTGGGATGCGGCAGGGGGCTCAGGGCAGGGAGTTGGGTGCGGGAGGGGTGTGGGATGCGGCAGGGGGCTCAGGGCAGGGAGTTGGGTGCGGGAGGGGTGTGGGATGCGGCAGGGGGCTCAGGGCAGGGAGTTGGGTGCAGGAGGGGTGCCGGGGTGGGAGCTCCAGCCTGGCGCCGCTTACCTAGAGCAGCTCCGGGGTGGCAGCGGTGCTCATTGGGGCCAGGGCAGGCTCCTGGCCCGCTCCGCTCCAGGAAGCAGCGGGAACCACGGCCCTTGGGGGAGCGGGGGTGGACACAGGGCTCCCCTGCTGCTCCTCCAGGTACCTCCCACCAAGCTCCCATTGGCTGCAGTTCCCTGTTCCCGGCCAATGGGAGCTGTGGGGGATGGTACCTTGAAGCGAGGCAACGCAAGAGCCCTTCGCCTTCACTCCCTCCCCTCCGGCCCGAAGGGACGTGCCCCCAGCCGCTTACGGGAGCGGTGCGGGGTCGCGGTGCCACGGGGGGCAATACGGCCCGCGGGCTGTAGTTTGCCCACCCCTGGCCTGGAGGCAGGCATAGGGGCGGGGGGTGGGGCGCTGACACCGAGTCTCCACTGCCCTGTTGCGTGGGGTAGAGATGGCTCTGGGGCAGCAAGCTGGGCTGGCTCTACCATTTTTGCCGCCCTAAGCAAAAAAAAAAAAAAAAAAAGCTGCCCAAAGCAAAAAAATAAGCTGCTCTGACTGTGCCGCCCCAAGACTGGCCGGATGTGCCACCCTTAGCATGTGCTGCCCCATGACTGGCCAGATGTGCCACCCTTAGCATGTGCTGCCCCATGACTGGCCGGATATGCCACCCTTAGCATGTGCCGCGCCACAACTGGCCGGATGTGCCACCCTTAGCATGTGCTGCCCCACGAACGGCCGGATGTGCCACCCTTAGCATGTGCCGCCCCACGACTGGCCGGATGTGCCACCCTTAGCATGTGCCGCCCCATGACTGGCCGGATGTGCCACCCTTAGCATGTGCCGCCCCATGACCGGCCGGATGTGCCACCCTTAGCGTGTGCTGCCCCACGACCGGCCGGATGTGCCACCCTTAGCGTGTACGCCCGCGGCTGGCCAGATGTGCCACCCTTAGCCTGTGCCGCCCCACGACCGGCCGGATGTGCCACCCTTAGCGTGTGCTGCCCCACGACCGGCCGGATGTGCCACCCTTAGCGTGTGCCGCCCCATGACTGGCCGGATGTGCCACCCTTAGCGTGTGCCGCCCCACGACTGGCCGGACGTGCCACCCTTAGCGTGTGCCGCCCCACGACCGGCCGGACGTGCCACCCTTAGCGTGTGCTGCCCCACGACCGGCCGGACGTGCCACCCTTAGCATGTGCTGCCCCACGACTGGCCGGACGTGCCACCCTTAGCATGTGCCGCCCCACGACTGGCCGGATGTGCCACCCTTAGCGTGTACCGCCCCACGACTGGCCGGAGGTGCCACCCTTAGCGTGTGCCGCCCCACGACTGGCCGGACGTGCCACCCTTAGCGTGTGCCGCCCCACGACCGGCCGGACGTGCCACCCTTAGCTTGTGCTGCCCCACGACCGGCCGGACGTGCCACCCTTAGCATGTGCTGCCCCACGACTGGCTGGACGTGCCACCCTTAGCATGTGCTGCCCCACGACTGGCCGGACATGCCACCCTTAGCATGTGCCGCGCCACAACTGGCCGGACGTGCCACCCTTAGCATGTGCTGCCCCACGACTGGCCGGACGTGCCACCCTTAGCATGTGCCGCCCCATGACTGGCCAGATGTGCCACCCTTAGCATGTGCCGCCCCATGACTGGCCGGATGTGCAGCCCAAGGGAGTAAAACACTGCCTGAGAGTAAATGCATACTTCTCATGGGCACCTAGCCTGCAAAAAATCAGACTCTGCCAACTATCTGCATAGCGTTTCGTACTGGAAATGGCTGGTTACCCAACAAGCAACCTTTAGTATCTGAAGTATTTCACTCATAGGATAGCTAATGTGAGGCCAATTTTTAAAAAGGGTTCCAGAGGTGACCTGGCAATTACAGGCCTGTAAGCCTGACTTCCGTACTGGGCAAACTGGTCGAAACTATAATAAAGAACAACATTGTCAGACATATAGATGAACATAATTTGTTGAGGAAGAGTAAGCATGGTTTTGGTAAAGGGAAATCATGTAAAGGGAGGAGGGAGAAACAGTAACAGGAAACTTGGAAATGGCATTGATGCTTAATGACTTTGTTTCGGTCTTCACCGAGAAGTCTGAAGGAATGCCTAACATAGTGAATGCTATTGGGAAGGGGTAGGTTTAGAAGATAAAAAAAAAACAAGTTAAAAATCACTTAGAAAAGTTAGATGCCTGCAAGTCACCAGGACCTGATGAAACGCATCCTAGAATACTCAAGGAGCTAATAGAGGAGGTATCTGAGCCTCTAGCTATTATCTTTGGAAAATCATGGGAGACGGGAGAGATTCCAGAAGACTGGAAAAGGGCAAACATAGTGCCCATCTATAAAAAGGGAAATAAAAACAACCCAGGAAACTACAGACCAGTTAGTTTAACTTCTGTGCCAGGGAAGATAATGGAGCAAGTAATTAAGGAAATCATCTGCAAACACTTGGAAGGCAGTAAGGTGATAGGGAATAGCCAGCATGGATTTGTAAAGAACAAATCGTGTCAGACCAATCTGATAGCTTTCTTTGATAGGATAACGAGTCTTGTGGATAAGGGAGAAGCGGTGGATGTGGTATACCTAGACTTTAGTAAGGCATTTGATACGGTCTCGCATGATATTCTTATCGATAAACTAGGCAAATACAATTTAGATGGGGCTACTATAAGGTGGGTGCATAACTGGCTGGATAACTGTACTCAGAGAGTAGTTATTAATGGTTCCCAATCCTGCTGGAAAGGTATAACAAGTGGGGTTCCACAGGGGTCTGTTTTGGGACCGGCTCCATTCAATATCTTCATCAACGACTTAGATATTGGCATAGAAAGTATGCTTATTAAGTTTGCAGATGATACCAAACTGGAAGGGATTGCAACTGCTTTGGAGGACAGGGTCAAAATTCAAAATGATCTGGACAAATTGGAGAAATGGTCTGAGGTAAACAGGATGAAGTTTAACAAAGACAAATGCAAAGTGTTCCACTTAGGAAGGAAAAACCAGTTTCACACATACAAAATGGGACGAGACTGTCTAGGAAGGAGTATGGCAGAAAGGGATCTAGGGGCTATAGTGGACCACAAGCTAAATATGAGTCAACAGTGTGATGCTGTTGCAAAAAAAGCAAATGTGATTCTGGGCTGCATTAACAGGTGTGTTGTGAGCAAGACACGAGAAGTCATTCTTCTGCTCTACTCTGCGCTGGTTAGGCCTCAACTGGAGTATTGTGTCCAGTTCTGGGCACCGCATTTCAAGAAAGATGTGGAGAAATTGGAGAGGGTCCAGAGAAGAGCAACAAGAATGATTAAAGGTCTTGAGAACATGACCTATGAAGGAAGGCTGAAAGAATTGGGTTTGTTTAGTTTGGAAAAGAGAAGACTGAGAGGGGACATGATAGCAGTTTTCAGGTATCTAAAAGGGTGTCATCAGGAGAAGAGAGAAAACTTGTTCACCTTAGGTTCTAAGGATCCAACAAGAAGCAATGGGCTTAAACTGCAGCAAGGGAGGTTTAGGTTGGACATTAGGAAAAAGTTCCTAACTGTCAGGGTGGTTAAACACTGGAATAAATTGCCTAGGGAGGTTGTGGAATCTCCATCTCTGGAGATATTTAAGAGTAGGTTAGATAAATGTCTATCAGGGATGGTCTAGACAGTATTTGGTCCTGCCATGAGTGCAGGGACTGGACTCGATGACCTCTCGAGGTCCCTTCCAGTCCTAGAATCTATGAATCTATGAATCTATGTCTCACCAATCTACTAGAATTCTTTGAGAGGGTCAACAAGCATGTGGCCCAAGGGGATCCTGTGGATATAGTGTACTTAGATTTTCAGAAAGCCTTTGACAAGGTCCCTCACCAGAGGCTCTTATGCAAAGTAAGCTGCCATGGGATAAGAGGGAAGTGCTCTCATGGATTGGTAATTGGTTAAAAAATAGGAAACAAAGGGTAGGTGTAAATCAGGGGTGAGCAAACTACGGCCCGCAGGCCGTACCCGGCCTGTCAGGGCTTTGGAACTGGCTTGCGGGATTGCCCCCTGTGGCGCCGTTGGCCCTGCACCACTCTCAGAATCAGCTGGCTCCACGTCCCTGTGGCCCCTGGGTGCAGGGGCAGAGGGCTCTATGTGTTGCCATTGCCTCCAGGCACCGCCCTCTGCAGCTCCCATTGGCTGGGAATGGGAAACTGTGGCCAATGGGAGCTTCGGGGGAGGTAGCTGGAGGCACAGCAAGGGCAGCGCACGTGGAGCCCTCTGCCACCCCCCTCCAGAGACCACGGCGCTTCCTGGAGCGGTGTGGTGCCAGGGACAGGGCAGACATGCATGGAGCCTGTCCTGGCCCCGGTGCGCGCTGCTGCCACCCCGGAGCCACTTTAGGTAAGCGGCACCAGGCCAGAGCCCGAACCCCTCCTGCACTCTGCCCCCCCAACTCCCTGCCTTAAGCCCCCTGCCTGCACCTCGCACCCCTCCTGCACCCCTGCTCTGAGCCCTCTTGTACACCCCACACCCCTCCTGCACCCCAACCCCCTGCCCTGAGCCCCCTCGTACACCCCGCACCCCTCCTGCACCCCACCCCCTTCCCTGAGCCCCCTCATACAGCCCTCTGCCCCAATCCCGTGCCCTGAGCCCCTTCCTGCACACCGCACCCCCTCCCACACCCCGCACCCCAACCCCCTGCCCCGGCCCTGCATACAATTTCCCCACCCAGATGTGGCCCTCGGCCCAAAAAGTTTGCCCACCCCGACTTAATCTCGTGCATAGTTTCAGAAAAATTAAAGGTTCTGGTGCCCTCTAGTGCTCAAGATAGGGCTTGGTTTGATATTCACTATCAACTCCTCGTGCAGCACAGCTGCTTTCATTGATCATTATTATTTATTACAGATGCATCTAGGAGCCCCACACGAGGATTAGGGCCTCCATTGCATTAGGTATTGTACAGTCACGTAGCATAGGAGCCAGTCCCTCGGCTAGAGTGTTTACTTCACTAGCCTGACTACACCCTTCAGCGACTGTACTGGTTACGCTGCTACCTAACCTTGCTACCTGCCCCTGCTGGGCTGACTGCACCCATCAGTGACTGTACTGGTTACACTGCTACCTAACCCTGCTATCTGCCACTGCTGGGCTGACTACACCTGTGACGAGTTGGGTCACAGAGACCCCCTTGGGACTGCCACCCAATGTGCTGAGACTACCTCTGAGCCCATTTTCCCTGGCAGCTTGGGACTTCAGTAGCCTGTCTTGTTAAGCCAGACACGCTAGCCTGCTGCAAACACAGAACTATGTCACCCAAAAGCTGCAGACTTAACTGAAAACAGCTTAAGAAGTGCTCCTGTTTCCTACACCCAGATACCCAGCTCCAGTGGGGTCCAAACCCCAAATAAATCTGTTTTACTCTGTATAAAGCTTATACAGGATAAACTCAGAAATTGTTCGCCCTCTAGAACACTGATAGAGAGAGATCCACAGCTGTTTGCTCCCCCAGCTCAGGTGGTAACTAGGGGATTTGTCCTGTTCCACCCCCTTATATATCTTTTCCACAAGACGGGACTCCTTTGTCCCTCTCTGGGTTCCCACCCCTCCTTCTAAATGGAAAAGCACCAGGTTAAAGATGGATTCCAGTTCAGGTGACATGATCACATGTCACTGTAAGCTTTCATTGCCCACTTGCCAGCACACACGGATACAGGAAGACTTACAAGTAAACAGAGCCATTTACAACCAATTATCCTGGTTAATGGGAGCCATCAAGATTCCAAACCACCATTAATGGCCCACACTTTGCGAACAGGGGCTGCTAACAGGGAGTTTCGCAAGGGAGTTCTCCAGGTGAAGGAGGAGCAAATACAGCATCTGTGAGGTAAGTGACTGTCTGTAGTGTGTGTTTGTTTGTGTTTGGGGGTTACTTGCTGTGTGCTGAGCTTGTGTTTGTCAGTCTGTTTGTTTGTTTGGTTGTTTGAAGGGCCGTGTGCTGTGGCTGGCAGTTGGAGGCCATGGCTTAACAACCATGTAAAAGAAGCAGTGAGAGATAAAAAGACTTCCTTTAAAAAGTGGAAGTCAAATCTTAGTGAGGCAAATAGAAAGGAGCACAAACACTGCCAACTTAAGTGCAAGAGTGTAATAAGAAAAGCCAAAGAGGAGTTTGAAGAACGGCTAGCCAAAAAATCCAAAGGTAATAACAAAATGTTTTTTAAGTACATCAGAAGAGGAAGCCTGCTAAACAACCAGTGGGGCCCCTTGACGATCAAAATACAAAAGGAGCGCTTAAAGATGATAAAGTCATTGTGGAGAAACTAAATGGATTCTTTGCTTCAGTCTTCACGGCTGAGGATGTTAGGGAGATTCCCAAACCTGAGCTGGCTTTTGTAGGTGACAAATCTGAGGAACTGTCACAGATTGAAGTGTCACTAGAGGAGGTTTTGGAATTAATTGATAAACTCAACATTAACAAGTCACCGGGACCAGATGGCATTCACCCAAGAGTTCTGAAAGAACTCAAATGTGAAGTTGCGGAACTATTAACCAAGGTTTGTAACCTGTCCTTTAAATCGGCTTCGGTACCCAATGACTGGAAGTTAGCTAATGTAACGCCAATATTTAAAAAGGGCTCTAGGGGTGATCCTGGCAATTACAGACCGGTAAGTCTAACGTCGGTACCGGGCAAATTAGTTGAAACAATAGTGAAGAATAAAATTGTCAGACACATAGAAAAACATAAACTGTTGAGCAGTAGTCAACATGGTTTCTGTAAAGGGAAATCATGTCTTACTAATCTATTAGAGTTCTTTGAAGGGGTCAGCAAACATGTGGACAAGGGGGATCCGGTAGACATAGTGTACTTAGATTTCCAGAAAGCCTTTGACAAGGTCCCTCACCAAAGGCTCTTACATAAATTAAGCTGTCATGGGATAAAAGGGAAGGTCCTGTCACGGACTGAGAACTGGTTAAAAGACAGGGAACAAAGGGTAGGAATGAATGGTAAATTCTCAGAATGGAGAGGGGTAACTAGTGGTGTTCCCCAAGGGTCAGTCCTAGGACCAATCCTATTCAATTTATTCATAAATGATCTAGAGAAAGGGGTAAACAGTGAGGTGGCAAAGTTTGCAGATGATACTAAACTGCTCAAGATAGTTAAGACCAAAGCAGATTGTGAAGAACTTCAAAAAGATCTCACAAAACTAAGTGATTGGGCAACAAAATGGCAAATGAAATTTAATGTGGATAAATGTAAAGTAATGCATATTGGAAAAAATAACCCCAACTATACATACAATATGATGGGGGCTAATTTAGCTACAACGAGTCAGGAAAAAGATCTTGGAGTCATCGTGGATAGTTCTCTGAAGATGTCCACGCAGTGTGCAGAGGTGGTCAAAAAAGCAAACAGAATGTTAGGAATCATTAAAAAGGGGATAGAGACTAAGACTGAGAATATAGTATTGCCCTTATATAAATCCATGGTATGCCCACATCTCCAATACTGCATACAGATGTGGTCTCCTCACCTCAAAAAAGATATTCTAGCACTAGAAAAGGTTCAGAAAAGGGCAACTAAAATGATTAGGGGTTTGGAGAGGGTCCCATACGAGGAAAGATTAAAGAGGCTAGGACTCTTCAGCTTGGAAAAGAGAAGACTAAGGGGGGATATGATCGAGGTATATAAAATCATGAGTGATGTGGAGAAAGTGGATAAGGAAAAGTTATTTACTTATTCCCATAATACAAGAACTAGGGGTCACCAAATGAAATTAATAGGCAGCAGGTTTAAAACAAATAAAAGGAAGTTCTTCTTCACGCAGCGCACAGTCAACTTGTGGAACTCCTTACCTGAGGAGGTTGTGAAGGCTAGGACTATAACAGTGTTTAAAAGAGAACTGGATAAATTCATGGTGGCTAAGTCCATTAATGGCTATTAGCCAGGATGGGTAAGGAATGGTGTCCCTAGCCTCTGTTCATCAGAGGATGGAAATGGATGGCAGGAGAGAGATCACTTGATCATCGCCTGTTAGGTTCACTCCCTCTGGGGCACCTGTCATTGGCCACTGTTGGTAGACAGATACTGGGCTAGATGGACCTTTGGTCTGACCCGGTACGGCCGTTCTTATGTTCTTACGTTCACTTTGCATAATTACAATAGGCCTTCAGAGTTATATTTCATATTTCTAGTTTCAGATACAAGAGTGATACTTTTATACAAATAAGATGACGACACTCAGTAGATTATAAGCTTTGTAATGATACCTTACAAGAGACCTTTTGCATGAAGCTCATTCCAGTTACATTATATTCCCACTCATTAGCATATTTTCATAAAATGATAGAGTGCAACATCACAACACTCATAGGCGATTGTATTGGTTATGCTGCTATCTGTCCCTGCTATCTGCTGCCACTTGGCTGACTACACCCATCACTGACTGTACCGGTTACACTGCTAGCTAGCCCCACTTTCTGCCACCACTGGACTGACTGACTATATCCATCAGTGACTGTACCAGTTACTCTGATACCTGTCCCCATCATCTGCCACTTCTGGGCTGACTGCACCCATCAGCGACTGTGCCGGTTATGCTGCTGCCTGTTTTCATAGACACTGTCCACTCTCTGCTCGGTGGGCAGGCTCCCTTGACGCAGCTGAAGGAAGCTCATGTTGTGGCAGCACTTGACCTAACCCGGCCTGGGGAGCAGGGGCGGCTCTAGGCACCAGAAAAGCAAGCAGCTGCTTGGGGCAGCCTATCTGCAGGGGCGGCAGCTGGCAGGGATCCAGCCTGGGAGCTGAGAACCAACAGGGGGCCCTGGGAGCTGTAGTTCCTTGGTTAGCTCCCTGCCTATAGAGCCAGCCCTGGAGCAGGGAAAGAACTACATTTCCCAG
The DNA here is from genome assembly GCF_016161935.1 of Mauremys reevesii. NCBI lineage: Eukaryota > Metazoa > Chordata > Testudines > Geoemydidae > Mauremys > Mauremys reevesii. The sequence continues at coordinate 2,085,714 of NC_052638.1, forward strand.
CATTCCCTTGGCCATTATCAACAGGAAAGGGAGGGGGAGGAAGTATGGTAGCTGAAACCTCATGCTGCAGCTTGCTGTGAATGGAGAGCTCACTGGTAGAGCGGGGTGGCACTGTGAATGGGGAACAAGTGTGCCCAAGGAGTAGACGGCTTTGGCCCAGATATCACCTTCAGAAGACATCCCCAGACTGGCTTAGGGATACTGGTGTGACCTCACCTTGCAGCCCCCACAGAAGGAATTGGGTGGACTAAATGGACAGTGCCCCTCTCTATCTGAAGCCTAGCAAGGGAGGTATGTGGATCCCACTAGAATTTAAAATGAAAAGTAAGGGAAGGGAGGCTCTGGACCTGGGCAGCTTTAGATACAGTACCAGGCACATAGGAGGATTTTCACTTCTGAGCCATGGAAGCAGAAATTGACTTTTCCTTTCCAGATTTAGCTAATATTCAGAAAGGGAATCTAGCACCTGCCTTCCAGGGAGGAGGTGGAGGCAGAGCTGAGGTGAGCTGGGGCCGCAGCAGGGAGAGCTTGTTAAATTTAAATGCCCTTTTAGAACAAGTTGTCCCACGCGGGACAACCGGTTCTAAAAGGGCTTCTAAATTTAACAACCGGTTCCCGTGAACTGGTGCGAACCGGCTGCAGCTCACCACTGGCTCTGGAGGGCGGGGAGGGGTAGAAGGGGCAGGGGAGGGGTGGGACCTCAGGTGGAAGGGGCGGGACCAGGGGCTAGCCTCTCCGACGGGGACGTTCACATGCCACCTATGCCAGTGTCACTGTCCTGTGCTGGCTCTGAGCTACCTTGCATGGCCAGCCAGGAGTGAAGTGGGGGTCCTTGGCCCCATTACACTAACCCACTCCAGGACAGCCTATTGCCTGGGGAAATGGTGGCTGAGGCTGAAGCTGTCATGGGGGTGGGGAGGAACAGAGAGCTAGATCAGGAGTAGCTGGGAGGGGCTGTGAGTCCCCCAGAGCACAGAGGAGCCTTGGCTAAGATGCAGCAGCAGAAGGGCTGCCAACATGGCAATCTGACGTCCATTTCTTTTCACTCCCTAGCAGAGCCGGCTCTAGGATTTTTGCCACCCCAAGCAAAAAAAAATTTGGCTGCCCCCACCCCAGCCCTGGGCTCCCCCCCGCACCTCCCTGCTGCCCCAGCCCTGGGCTCTCCCCCCGCACACCTGCACCCCCTGCCACCCAAGCTCTGGGCCTCCCCCCACCCGCACCCCCCTGCCACCCCAGCCCTGGGTCACTGGTAACTTGCTCCCAGGGCAGGTCATTCAGCAGGAATTTTGGATGTGCACAGAACACAGACAGGATTGGTTCCCATATGGTTACAGAACTGCAGTAAAGTGGAACAATTTTCAGCGTGTGTGATTGGAGGATATCTGGATGCATATTATAAGACTGTCCTCCATAAATGAGGAAAAGTTGAGGTGCCTTTATTATTCTTTTGTTCCACTCTTTGTTTCTATGGGGAATTTGCCAATGTAATATCAGTGTCTTCCTTTTAAACAAATAAAACTGAAAAAAGGCAATGGCTGTTGAAAATAGCAATTCCAGTTCTAAAAATCACTGGGAAGCATTTCTTGCTCAATTTTATCCTACGTTTTCTAGAGCAAATTACAGGGGATCAGTATATTTGATTTGGGAGAAATCATAGAATCATAAAACCAGCAAAGAATCCTGTGGCACCTTATAGATGCCGGGGAAGCCTGCTTGCTTCTCCCCCCCCCCCCCCGCTTCCCGCGAATCAGCTGTTCGCGCGGGAAGCCTGGGAGGGCTGAGAAGCAAGCAGGCTTCCCCGGCCCAGGAAGACGACGCTGAGGTAGGGGTAGAGGGAACGAGGAGGGCCGTGCGCCCCGGCCGGTCTCCTGCCGTGGCCCTGCCTGGCTCCTGCCATGGCCCTGCCCGGCCCCGCGGCCCTCCCCGGCCCCGAGTTCCTCCCCGTCCACCCGGCTCCTGCCGCGGTCCTGCCCGGCCCCGTGGCCCTCCCTGGCTGCCCGGCTCCGGCCGCGTCCCTCCCCGGCCCCGCGTCCCTGGCCGCCCGGCTCTGGCTCCGGCTGCGTCCCTCCCCGGCCCCGCGATCCCGGCCGCCCGGCTCCAGCCGCAGCCCGGCTCCGGTAGTGCGGGTCCGGGCATGGCGGCAGCCGCGACCCCACCTACCCAGATGCCTAGCTCCGGACACGGCCCCGTGGCTCCAGCCGCCCGGCTCCTGCTGTTTTGCCACGCGGCTGGACTCCGGCAGCGCGGGTCCAGGCGTGGCGGCGGCCCCGGCTGCCCGGCTCCAGCTCCGGCTGCGTGGCTCTGGCCGCGGCCCTCTGGCTCTGGCCGCAGCCCTCCCTGGCTCCATCCGGCCAGCTGCCTGGCTCCGGCCGCCCGGCTCCCGCCACATCCTCCGGCTCCGGGCTCTGGCCGCGCGACTCCTGCCCCGGCCCCGCATCCCCGGGCTCCCAGCTCCAGCCACGGCCGAACTGTAGCGCCGCCAGCCACGTCCAGGCAGCGCGGTAAGGGGGCAGGGAGGGGGTGTTGGAGAGAGGGCAGGGGAGTTCGGTGGTGGATAGGGGTTGGGGGGGGTCAGAGGGCAGGGAACAGGGGGATTGAATAGGGGCATGGGTCCTGGGTGGGGCAGTCAGAAAGGATCAGGGGTTGGATGGGGCGGTGGGAGGCAGTCAGGGGCAAGGGTTTCAGGGGCTGTCAGGGGACAGAGAGAAGGGGTGGTTGGATGGAGCAGGGGTCCTGGGGGGCCATCAGGAATGAGACGAGGGGTTGGATGGGGTGGCGGGGGGCAGTCAGGGTACAGGGAAGGGGGGTGGATGGGGCAGGGGTCCCTGGGGTGGGGGGGCGTCAAGGAACGCGGGGGGTTGGATGGGGCAGGAGTCCCGGGGGGCCATGATCTCTCCTGTGGTGAGGAGGGAACCGGTTGTTATGATTTTTGCAGCTCATCACTGGGCAGAGCCCTGAGCCCTTTCCCCACCCACTGCAGCCGGAGAAGCCCCAGCCAAACCTCCCTGATCCCCGGGCTGCCCAGCCAGCCTTGAGCTGCCCCGTGGCCCAAGTCAACCCGGGCCGGCTGGCCGAGCCCCAGCTCCAGGCTGCCAGCTCGAGCTGAGCCCCCCTCTGGCTTTGAGGGAGAGGGGAAGCCAGGGTGGGGCTTTGGGCCAGGCCATGGGCAGGGCTACAGCCTGGCTTAAGAGGGACTTAGCCTCCCCTGGCCTATGATACCCGCCGCCCAGGGGCACTGGGCCGTCAGGTGGCATGTCATCTTCTGCCACTGGCAATGCCCCAGGCACAGCAGAGCACAGTGATCCATTCTGCTCTGTGAGCCAGCTCCCTAGGGACAGCTCCAGGCCCCGGCTGAAGTGACTCTCCAGAGTAGCTCTTCAGTGTTACGAGGGGAGAGCTGAAAATCACTGTGGCTGTGGGCGGGTGGCTCATCTGCTCCCATCAGGTGGAGAGCCGCACCTGCTGTGGGGCTGCTTGTTCTGGGACTGGTCACTGGCTGGTGAAAGGGCTTCGGTCCCTCCCTTCCCTGGAAGGAGCAGCTCCCGGCTTCCAGTCTCTGTCCTGGGAACTCAGCTGCCGAGGAAGTGGGAATGGACAGGCAGGAGGGTCCCATCTGTGGCCCCTCGCCCCCAGCTCAGGGAGCTGTTGGGCCTTTAGCACCCCATTCAAGAAAGGTCTCTGAATGGCTCTGAAGCCAGCTGTTATTCCCGACTCCCCAGGCACAGCTGTGCTGGGCAGGGTGGGTCCCATTGTGCTCTAGCAACAATGGGGCCTCTTTCTCCCTGCTTGTTTGTACACAGTGCACCCCTCTGTGCCTCTCTCCAGCAGCACGTTGCCAAGGGAATGCTGCGTGGCTAGCCAGGGACCAGCAGAGGCAAGTAACTGGAAGCCAGGAAGAGCCCATAGATCTCCACTGCTGGGAGCTGTAGAGTAGCCCGGGGGCTTACCCCGCTCAGAGCAAGGTCAAGTGAATGCCCAAGTAGCTTCCACCCAGCTGTGAATAAAGGGGTCCCAGGGTTAACAAGGCCCCTTTCTGTGACCCTGGGCAAGTCAGGTGGTCTCACGTTGGGGCCTCCGTGAGCCCAGATCAAGACGCAAGAGCCTCATTAGCAAACAGGAGGCTGCTGCTGGGCAGGGATGTCAGTCTGGGGGGACACATGCAATCACTAGTAAAACATCCTTGGGGGGGTTGAAAAATAACAGCCACTTTCTAACACACCAAGTCTTGCAACTAGCTCAGAGCAATTATTTTTCAGACCTAATACTGAAGGATAAAGGCAAGCCAATTGCAGAACACAAAAATAACGCTTGCCAATGTGCAAGTGATCAAGACCTTATTTTACTGGTTATGGGGAACCAGAATATGGTCCTGACCAGTTAGACATACATCTGTGTGTGTGTGTGTGTGTGTGTGTGTGTGTATATATATATATATACTTGGTGCTTTAAAAAGGCCAATCTCCTGAAGCTGAAAACAATTATGAGTGGGAGGAAAACTTTAGCACAGGAATGTGGTTGATAATTGGAACTTTTTAAAGAATGTTTTAGTAGATGTCCCCAAGCCCCCACTATGTTGCAGTCCCCAAAGAAGCCTTCTGTGGGTAAAAACTAGGGCTGTCAAGCGATTACAAAAATTAACCATGATTAATCACGCAATTAAAAAAATTAATTGTGATTTATTGCGTGATTAATCACACCGTTAAACAATAACAGATTATCATTTATTTAACTATTGTTGGATGTTTTCTACATTTTCAAACATATTGATTTCAATTACAACACAGAATACAAAGTGTACAGTGCTTACTTTATATTTATTTTTGATTATATGTATTTTCACTATAAAAAAACAAAAGAAATAGTATATTTCAATTACTACACCTCATACAAGTACAGTAGTTCAATCTCTTTATCATGAAAGTTGAACTTACAAATGTAGAATTATGTACACAAAAAACCTGCATTCAAAAATAAAACAATGTAAAATTTTAAAGCTTACAAGTCCACTCAGTCCTACTTCTTGTTCAGTCAATCGCTCAGACAAGTTTGTTTACATTTGCAGGAGATAATTCTGCCCACTTCTTGTTTACAATGTCACCTGAAAGTGAGAACAGGCGTTTGCATGGCATTATTATTGATCATAATGGTCCCTTCTGATCTTAAGTTCTATGATTCTATGATTCTATTATAGCCGGTGTAGCAAGATATTTATGTGGCAGATGTGCTAAAGATTCATATGTCTCGGCCGAGTGGATGTGACGAAACAAAGGGAAGCAGGTTATCAGTGACTTTTACATCAGACTCAGTTATTAAAATCCCCTGGTTCTGTGCCTCGTATTCCACCAGGAGTTCTGTTCTGCTCAGGATGCATGTAGAGATGGTTACAGGGGAGATGCGCTTCCCTTCCCCACCCTTTGTTTCCATTGCTAGTTTCTTTCGAGAATACTTTTCTCCCATGGACATTTGGTGGTTGCTGATTCAAAATGATCCCAGCTTGAGCCGCCCGATTCTTTTGTTGTGGATTCTCTTCATGCTTCAACCATCATTCCAGGGAACATGTGTCCATGCTGATGATGGGTTCTGCTTGATAACAATCCAAAGCAGTGTGAACCAACGCATGTTCATTTTCATCATCTGAGTCAAATGCCACCAGCAGAAGGTTGAGTTTCTTTTTTGGTGGTTCGGGTTCTGTAGTTTCCACATCAGAGTGTTGCTCTTTTAAGACATCTGAAAGCAAGCTCCACACCTTGTCCCTCTCAGATTTTGAAGGCACTTCAGATTCTTAAACTTTGGGTCGAGTGCTGTAGCTATCTTTAGTAATCTCACATTGGTACCTTCTTTGTGTTTTGTCAAATCTGCAGTGAAAGTGTTCTTAAAATGAACAACATGTGCTGGGTCAACATTTGAGACTGCTATAGCATAAAATATATGGCAGAATGTGGGTAAAACAGAGCAGGGGACATACAATTCTCCCCCGAGGAGTTCAATCAAAAATGTAATGAATACATTTTTTTTAACGAGCGTCATAGAATCATAGAATATCAGGGTTGGAAGGGACCTCAGGAGGTCATCTAGTCTAAACCCCTGCTCAAAGCAGGACCAATCCCCATGCGTCATCAGCATGGATACATGTCCTTTGGAATGATGGCCGAAGCACGAAGGGACATATGAATGTTTAACATATCTGGCACACAAATACCTTGAAATGCTGGCTACAAAAATGCCATGTGAATATCTGTTCTCACTTTCTGGTGACACTGTAAATAAGAAGAGAGCAGCATTATCTCCTGCTAATGTAAACAAACTTGTTTGTCTTAGCAATTGGCTGAACAAGAAGTAGGACTGAGTGGACTTGTAGGCTCTGAAGTTTTATTTTTGAGTGCAGTTATGTAACCAACAAAAAAATCTACATTTGTAAGTTGAAGTTTCATGATAAAGTGATTGCACTACAGTACTTGTATGAGGTGAATTGAAAAATACTGTTTCTTTGTTTATCATTTTTACAGTGCAAATATTTGTATTCAAAATAATATACACTTTGATTTCAATTACAACACAGAATACAATATATATGAAAATGTAGAAAAACATCAAAAATATTTAATAAATTTCAATTGGTATTCTATTGTTTAACAATATGATTAAACTTGTGATTAATCGCAATTAATTTTTTAATCACGATTCTTTTTTTTTAGTTAATTGCGTGAGTTAACGGCGATTAATCGACAGCTCTAGGAATAACCATCCTGGTTAAGGGGAGGGAGGTGAAGGCAGCTATAAAAAATAAAAAAACCACTATTGGAGAAATGGAGACACTGCTAGCTGATAGCTGAGTACAAACGAGCAGTTAGGAAAAGCAGACAATTCAAAGGGAAGCTAAAGGTATCAGTGAAAAATCTGTAGCCAGTAGGGTTAAGGACAATAAAAAGAACTTCAAATATACCAGGGACAAATGAAATCCTAGCTATGGTATAGGTTCACTACTGGGAAAGGATAGTAAAGTTCAGTCATGATATAGAAAAGACAGCAGTATTTAATACATATTTCTGTATTTGGAAAGCAGCAGGATGATGTATTCATATCTAACAGTGATAAGGAGAAACTTCCTATTCCTTTGCTAACTTGGGGGGTGGCTGTAAAAAAGCAACCATTAAAGTAAAAAATTGTAAATGAGGGGGCTGGATAACTTAGAGCCAAGACTATTAAAAGAATTGGCTGAGGCGCTCTCTAAACCATTAATGTTGATTTTTAACGAATCTTGGTATACGAGTAACGTTCCAGAGGACTGTAACTATAGATCAGTCAGCCTGACATTGGTCCTTGATAAAATTATGGGAAGGTTGATATGAGATGCAATCAACATAGGAAAAGATGGTAGCATAATTAACGCCAATCAACATGGTTTACGGAAAATGGGTCTTTTCAAGCAAACTTGATATTTTTTTTAAAGAAGATTACACATTTGATTGATAACGGTAACTGTGCTGATATCATAGGTGCCAACTCCGTGGGTGCTCCGGGGCTGGAGCACCCATGGGGAAAAAATGGTGGGTGCTGAGCACCCACCGGTAGCTCCCCATTAGCTCCCCCCCACTCCTCCAGCACCTCCCACCCTCTGCAATCAGCTGTTTTATGGCGTGCACGCAGGAGGCTGGGAGGGTGTGGGGAGGCGGGAGGACACGGCATGCTCAGGGGAGGGGTGGAACTGGACAGGAAGGGGTGGGGGTGGAGCGAAGGTGGGAAGAGGCGGGGCAGGGTGAGGCCTTGGGGAAGGGGTGGAGTGGGGGTGGGGTCTGGGGCACAGCCAGGAGTTGAGCACCCCTGGCAGTTTGGAAAGTTGGTGCCTGTGGTTGATATAACATACTTGGACTTCTGTAAGGCATTTACATGGATTAAAAATGAGTTAGCAGATGGATTGTAAAACAATAATTGTAAATGGGGAATTGTCATTTGATGGGCTGTTTGCAATTGTGATGGTTCATAAAATGTCACAATAACCAGTGAACAACGAATGGTGTCCAAAGGGGTACGAACAAGAGACAGCCTGAATTAGTCCACACAAAAAGGTCTCCTGATACCACCCATGGACTGCGTTAAGGTTGTGACTGGTGAGCAAGAGGAGAGGGGAACTGGAAATTAATGGAGCAAAATTTGTATATCAGAAATTAGGGCTAACTGGTAGACCAGGGGTAGACAACCTATGGCACGCGTGCCGAAGGCAGCACGGGAGCTGATTTTCAGTGGCACTCACACTGCCCGGGTCCTGGCCATCGGTCCGGTAGGCTCTGCATTTTAATTTAATTTTAAATGAAGTTTCTTAAGAATTTTAAAAACCTTATTTACTTTACATACAACAATAGTTTAGTTATATATTATAGACATATAGAAAGAGATCTTCTAAAAACGTTAAAATGTATTGCCGGCACGCGAAACCTTAAATTAAAGTAAATAAATGAAGACTCGGCACACCACTTCTGAACGGTTGCCGACCCCTGTGGCAGACAGTGTAATGAGGCAATGGGCTATTGTGCCCATCATCCCTTCATGGGGTCCTTAAGCAGAGATCTTGGGGGATCACCATTCCAGGCTGGAGGGCAGGTGGGCTGGAAGAAGTGAGATTTACCATCATAGCTGTCACCCCCAACATTTGCTGGGATCCTGGGATCCACAGTCGCACTATATCCAGGCATCTGACCCACCTGCGCCAGGGAAGGGCTCCTGCTGCCCTTTCTCTGAGCAGTGGCGCCCCCTCTTGTGTTGCCCTCTTTGTTTGGGACCTGTTGAGCCCTCCCCATCACCTGGTTTTGGACCAAGCCGCCCTGGGCTATCAGCAGCTGTCTAGCCACAGAAGTGCCATGCTGCCAATAGACCCACTATACTGACCAGTTCATCCATTGCCCACCATCCCGGCCTGTGGAATTTTCTCTCCCCAGTTGCTAACTTGTAAAAGTTTGGGTGGCTACACAGTAAAATTAAGCAACATACAGGTGTCATTCAGCATCTTCCCATTTACCCAGCTGTTTGATCTATCTACCGGAGCGTCCGCACGCTCTCATTATGCGCTACTCAAGCTAGGGGTGAGCAGTTTCTCCCCTTGAGGCACATTTTACTTCCGTTTAGTCATACTCCCAACATTACTACATTCCCTTAATAATCACAGTGTGTAGCTGGGGAAAGGGAAGGGCCTCACGCAAGCTGGAACACAGGATCACTGGGGTTGCCAGATGGGATCAGCCCAATAAGCTGTCTCTGACAGTGGCAGGAGCCAGATGCTTCATAGGAAGGTTCAAAACAAACAGAAACCTTGCAGTAGCAGATGTGGGATAATTTGTCTTCCCCCCCCCCCCCAAGGAAATATATAAATTACAAAATGAATTATTCTAAGAGATTGGCTTGAGCCCTGAAGTCTGAGGTTTTAACTTCTCAGACTCTGTAGCATTATTTATGATAACTCTGGATAGTCCTATCATCCATATAAACATCAAATCCCTCTTTTAATTTTGCTAAATTCTTGGCCTCAATGAACATCATGTGGCCATGAGTTCCACAGTGAAATTGTGCATAGTATGAAGAATTAATCCCTTTGATCAGTTTTGAATTGTCAGGAAAGGTGTTATTTCCAATTTAGGGGATCCTCTCCACTCATTGCTTAATGTGTCATTAGAGACCATCAGAGGAATAATAGCCCTGAAATCACCTCTGGCTAATGGATTATACCAAATATACAATGAACATGGCTGCTGGGACAGACTGACAACATCCTGAATGAAGTTTTATTGAATTAAGTTAAACTTCATTGAATTAGTTTTAATACCTTTGGGGTCCTGTGACAGAGCACGTGGAACCAACAGCTGAGCCAGCCTCTAATAATTTAAAACACCAATGAATTCCCCCCCTACCCCCCACCCCAGTTGGACCTGACTATGCCTAGTTAGTGAATTAGAATGGGCTGGGGAGAAGTAAAGCACTAATTAGCCCACTAATGCAGAGGGTAGAAGGCAGCAGAGGAAGGATGTGCTGGGTGAAGAGACAGGCTAACAGAGCCAGAAGGATCTCTGGGTGGAGAGATCTTGTCCCTATCTCCTTGGCAGAGGGCTGAGGAGGAACTGGGACTGTGAACGCTCTAGTGCTTGGATCAGGAAGGTGGTGGTGGGGAGCCATGTAAATGAACTACATGGTGGTGTTTAACAACTGAGGGCTCCGAACAGTCTGTGTGGACTGAGCAGAAGGCAGGTGCCAGATCCTGCCCTGTCACACATGGGGCTTGTCAGGAAGAAGCCAGCAAAGGTTACATGGCCTGGACCATGGAGGAGACGCTGCAATGGCTGGTCGAGCAGCAAAAAGAAACACAAAGCTCCCCCCACAGGCCTTTCAGCAGGCCCAGCACCTGGACGGTTCGCTCACCCGGCAGGCTTTTATAAGGGTGTCGTTGCACAGGCAGCAGCAGCTACTTCAAAGGAAGGTGAGTCCCACGCTCGGGAATGGTCATCGGGTGCAGTGAACGGGTCTGTGCAGGGCCGTCTCCAGACCCCAGCGCGCCAAGCGCGCGCTTGGGGTGGCATCCCGCGGGAGGGCGGCAGGCGGCTCCGGTGGACCTCCCGCAGACGTGCCTGCGGGAGGTTCACCGCAGCCGCGGGACCGGCGACCGCCAGAGCGCCCCCCGCAGCGTGCCGCCGTGCTTGGGGCAGCGGAAATCCTAGAGCCGCCCCTGGGTCTGTGGATGACCCCGTTGCACCTTTGAGAGGGTAGCTGCACCTGGGACAAGGAGACCTGGGCCCTGAGTCTAGCGCCCTCTGTGACTGGCGTGGGTGGCTGCTATGACTCTAATGAACAAACAAGTGAGAGACTCTGAGGGTACGTCTACACTACGGGATTATTCCGAATTTACATAAACCGGTTTTGTAAAACAGATTGTATAAAGTCGATTGCACACGGCCACACAACGCACAGTAATTCGGCGGTGTGCGTCCATGGTCCGAGGCTAGCGTCGATTTCCGGAATGTTGCACTGTGGGTAGGTATCCCGAAGCTATCCCATAGTTCCTGCAGTCTCCCCCGCCCCTTGGAATTCTGGATTGAGATCCCAGTGCCTGATGGGGCAAAAATCATTGACGCAGGTGGTTCTGGGTACAGCCTCACCCCTCCCTCCATGAAAGCAGCAGACAACCGTTTTGCGCCTTTTTTCCTGGGTGAACTGTGCAGACGCCATAGCACAGCAAGCATAGACCCTGCTCAGCTCAATACCGCAATCGTGGATGTTTTAAACACCTCGTGCATTCTTGTGCAGTCTATGCTGAACCAGGACCTGCAAAGCCAGGCGAGGAGGAGGCGGCTACGGCAGAGCGGCGACAAGAGTGATGAGGACATGGACACAGAATTCTCTCAAACCACAGGCCCCTGCACTTTGGAGATCCTGATGGTAATGGGGCAGGTTCTAGCCATTGAACGCCGATTTTGGGCCCGTGAAACAAGCACAGACTGGTGGGACCGCATTGTGTTGCAGGTGTGGGATGATTCGCAGTGGCTGCGAAACTTTCGCATGCGTAAGGGCACTTTCATGGAACTTTGTGACTTGCTTGCCCCTGCCCTGAAACGCCATAATACCAAGATGAGAGCAGCCCTCACAGTAGAGAAGCGAGTGGCGATAGCCCTGTGGAAGCTTGCAACGCCAGACAGCTACCGGTCAGTCGGGAATCAATTTGGAGTTGGAAAATCTACTGTGGGGGCTGCTGTGATGCAAGTAGCCAAAGTTCTGCTGCATTTGTATTCCCTTAGGGTACGTCTACACTACGGGATTATTCCGAATTTACATAAACCGGTTTAGTAAAACAGATTGTATAAAATCGATTGTGCGCGGCCACACTAAACACATTAAATCGGTGGTGTGCGTCCACGGTCCGAGGCTAGCGTCGATTTCAGAAGCGTTGCACTGTGGGTAGCTATCCCATAGCTATCCCATAGTTCCCGCAACCTCCCCCGCCCCTTGGCATTTCCGGGTTGAGATCCCAGTGCCTGATGGGGCAAAAATCATTTTCGCAGGTGGTTCTGGGTACAGCCTCACCCCTCCCTCCCTCCCTGAAAGCGGCAGACAACCGTTTCGCGCCTTTTTTGCTTGGTGAACTGTGCAGACGCCATAGCACAGCAAGCATGGACCCTGCTCAGCTCAATACCGCAATCGTGGATGTTTTAAACACCTCGCGCACTCTCGTGCAGTATATGCTGAACCAGGACCTTCGAACCGAGGCTAGGAGGAGGCGGATACGGCAGCGCGATGATGACAGTGATGAGGACATAGACACAGAATTCTCTCAAACCGCGGGCCCCGGCGCTTTGGAGATCCTGATGGTAATGGGGCAGATTCTATCCATTGAACGCCGATTTTGGGAAACAAGCACTGACTGGTGGGACCGCATTGTGTTGCAGGTGTGGGACGATTCCCAGTGGCTGCGAAACTTTCGCATGCGTAAGGGCACTTTCATGGAACTTTGTGACTTGCTTGCCCCTGCCCTGAAACGCCATAATACCAAGATGAGAGCAGCCCTCACAGTAGAGAAGCGAGTGGCGATAGCCCTGTGGAAGCTTGCAACGCCAGACAGCTACCGGTCAGTCGGGAATCAATTTGGAGTTGGAAAATCTACTGTGGGGGCTGCTGTGATGCAAGTAGCCAAAGCAATCACTAAGCTGCTGCTACGAAAGGTTGTGACTCTGGGAAACGTGCAGGCCATAGTGGATGGCTTTGCTGCACTGGGATTCCCTAACTGTGGGGGGGCGATAGATGGAACCCATATCCCTATCTTGGCACCGCAGCACCAGGGCACCCAGTACGTAAACCGGAAGGGGTACTTTTCAATGGTGCTGCAAGCACTGGTGGATCACAAGGGACGTTTCACAAACATCCACGTGGGATGGCCAGGGAGGGTTCATGACGCTCACGTATTCAGAAGCACTACTCTGTTTAAACGGCTGCAGCAAGGGAATTACTTCCCAGACCAGAAAATAACAGTTGGGGATGTTGAAATGCCTGTCGTTATCCTGGGGGACCCAGCCTACCCCTTGATGCCATGGCTCATGAAGCCATACACAGGCAGCCTGGACAGTGGTCAGGATCTGTTCAATTACAGGATGAGCAAGTGCAGAATGGTGGTGGAATGTGCATTTGGCCGTTTAAAGGCGCGCTGGCGCACATTACTGACTCGCTCAGACCTCAGCCAAACCAATGTCCCCTATGTTATTGCTGCTTGCTGTGTTCTCCACAATCTCTGTGAGAGTAAGGGGGAGCCGCCACCTCTCATCTCGGGTGTCCCTCCTGTCCTCACATTCACTGGCATCTTTCCTGTAATTTGATACCACCTCCTTCCACTCATTCAGATGAGCTCTTTCCTTGCGGGTTACTTCCATTATATCCGAGAACATCTCAGCTTGCGTCTTCTTTTTCCTCCGCCTTATCTGTGCTAGCCTTTGGGATGGAGTAGGGAGGCTTGAAAAATTTGCAGCTGCATAAGGGAGGGAAAAAAGGGAGAGAAGTATTTAAAAAGATACATTTTACAGAACAATGGTTATACTCTTTCATAGTGAACAGCACGATTCACCTTACATAGCACATGTGATTTCACTACAAGGTCGCATTTTTCATCTTAATACTGAGTGCCTGCAGCTCTGGGGTTACAGATCTCACAGACACAGGTCCGGGCATCAGAATTCAGCTTGCATGCGGCCATGGTAAGCCACTGTCTTTTGGGTTCTGCAGTGCTTTACCCCTCCCCTCACCGCATGGCTGGTACCATGAAAGCTCACTGCTAATCACCCCCCTTTACCCCCCACCACTGCGTGGCTGTTAGCTGGGAAGATCCCTGCTGACCAAATGCGAAAAAGCTCATCGGTATTTCACTCTTCCCCTCCCCCCGCTTGGCTACGTGCAGGAAAGGATTTTTTTTTTAAGCTGCAGTCCACGAACCCAGTAGGAAAATGGCCATCTCTGTCCCCTTAATTAAATTCCTGATTTTCAACCAGTTTACCCTGAACGATATCACTTTGCTGAGGATAACACAGTGAGATAAAGAACGGATGTTTCTTGAATGCCAGCAATCACCGGGACCATACGCAGCTATGCTTTGCCATGCAATGATACCCAATTACTTGCTACATGCATGGCATGGTAAAGTGTCCTACCATGGTGGACGGAACAAGGCTGCCTTGCCCAGAAACCTTCTGCAAAGGCTTTTGGAGTACCTCTAGGAGCGCTTCATGGAGATGTCCCTGGAGGATTTCCGCTCAATCCCCAGACATGTTAACAAACTTTTCTAAGTAACTTTACTAGCTGTGAATGCATCCCAAGTCCTCAGGGCAAATCAATCATTAAAAAACGCTTGCTTAAAAAACAATGTTTGATATTTACAAAGGTACACTCACCAGAACTCCCTTCCATGGCTTCATTGTCTGCGATAGTGGCTTGGGAGTGCTGGGAGGCTAATTCCGTGTGGGTCAGAAAAAGCTCCTGGCTGTTGGGGCTAACGGAGTGCTGTGTGCTCTCTGCAAGGTCATCTTCATCAGCTTCATCATCATATTCTTCCCCATCCGCATAATCCTCAGCCATGGCTGAGATTACAACCCCCATCTCGGAATCCACGGACAGGGGTGGGGTAGTTGTGGCGCAGCCCCCTAGAATTGCATGCAGCTCAGCGTAGAAGCGGCATGTTTTTGGCCCTGCACCGGACCTTCCGTTTGCTGCTTTGGTTTTCTGGTAGGCTTGTCTGAGCTCCTTAACTTTCACTCTGCACTGCACTGAGTCCCTGATATGGCCTTTATCCATCATAGCCTTGGAAATTCTTTCAAATACTTTTTCATTTCGTCTTTTGGAACGCAGTTCTGTTAGCACTGAATCCTCTCCCCATATAGCGATCAGATCCAGTACCTCCCGAGCGGTCCATGCTGGGGCTCTTTTTCGATTCTCAGGAGACTGCATTGTTACCTGTGCAGATGAGCTGTGCGTGGTCACCTGTGCTGATGAGCTCTCCACGCTGGGGAAGCAGGAAATGAATTTCAAAAGTTCGCGGGGCTTTTCCTGTATACCTGGCCAGTGCATCCGAGTTCAGAATGCTGTCCAGAGCGGTCACAGTGGTGCACTGTGGGATACCGCCCGGAGGCCAATACCGTCGATTTGCGGCCACACTAACCCTATTCCGATATGGTAATCCCGATATTAGCACTACTCCTCTCGTGGGGGAGGAGTACAGAAACCGGTTTAAAGAGCCCTCTATATTGATATAACGGGCCTCGTAGTGTGGACGGGTGCGGCGTTAAGTCGGTTTAACGCTGCTAAAATCAGTTTAAACGCGTAGTGTAGACCAGGCCTGAGGCACTGGGGCTACCTGGAAAAAAGAGCAGATGCAAATGTCAATCTATGAGGTGGACTTGGGGAGGCCAGCCCTGGGCTTTTGCCCAGAACGTGGGGGAGACTATGGGCACTCTGATCAGGGCCGGATTAAGGCAGGGGCTTTAGGGGCTGCAGCCCGGGGCCCCGGCTCAAGGGGGGCCCTGCAAAAATAAATCACAAGCAGGGATCTCCAACTCCAGGCTGCTAAAAGTCCCATGGCGCAGCAGGGCTCAGGCAGCCTGCCTGATTGCCGTAGCCCCACGCTACTCCTGGAAGCGGCTGGCTGCTAGCACGTCTCTGTGGCCCTGAATGTGGGGGAGATTATACAGGGCCCCCCAAAATCTAATAGACCCGGGCCCACAGGAGAGTTAATCCGGCCCTGGCTTCATCCCTGAACAGTGTCTACAGGACATCGGCCTGCCAGCCCTGGCAGTTATGATGACAGAAGAGGCAGACATCCCCTGAATGATCTTTCCTGGGGCGGGTGGATGGACCGGGAGAGAAGGCCGGGGAACTCACCGCTAGAAAAGGTCCATAGGGAGAACAACAAGGAAAGCTGTGGGGAGCTCTGAGAGGGGCTCAGGCTGTTTCCGACTCCCAAGGGTGGGGGTCAGGGATACAAAGGGATTGCCTGCACGTGGAATGCACTTTGGCTGAATTCTGTGGCTGGGCTGGGACTTTTGGCCAGGGAAAGAGAGCGAAACCGTTGACCCTGCTTGTAATGGTGGGGAAGAGGAGGCTAAGAGATCTAGTGGACACGCCCTCGGTGGAGCTGATGGAAACCCCCCAGATGATTCCAGGAGCACGGTTAAAGGTGGAATGTATCATGGGGATGAGGAGTGCTGCCCTATGGCCGCGGTACCCTGGAGCCCCAAGGGACGTTTGGTTGGAACGGTTTGGATAGTAGCCAGATTCCCTTCCTCCCTCCCTGCCCTCCCCACCCCCTCCAGCTGTGCTGGGCACAGATTGGAGCATATTCTCATTTGGGAAGTGATATGGTGCCAGGGGGAAATTTAACCTATGTGGGAGGAAACAGTGCAGTCAGAGGCAGAAGGCTGGGTAAACACCAGACCTAGGAAAACCAGCCCTGAGGAAGAGGAAGGAAAGGGAGTGCCCGAGAGACAGAGGAGGAGGAGAAGGAATATGAGAAAATAGAGGCAGGGGACACACTACCCCAAGCCCAGTAGCTGGAATTGAGGGGTCATTGGACTCTTGTTTCCGCCCCCCGCACTGGAAAGCCAAGAAGACAGAGATCAGGCACATTTGAGAGCGTGGGGGAGACGGGGACCCTAAGTGAACAGGCAGAGGAGGGGAGACCACAGGCCACGCAACAAAGTAAAGGGATTGAGGGGGCCTGGTGCAGGGTCTTGTTGGCAGAAACAGAATCATGGAGATGATCTCCGCCCACCAACTGCAATTTCTGGGAGTGGAGAATGGGTGGAACCTGGATGACTGTCCTGGGGGCAAGGAGAGACTTGGGTAGACTGATATCTCCAGCACTGGAGGAAGAACTCCTGGAAAGAAAAATATGAGGGTCAGGCATGGGGCGAGGGAGGTTTGTGAGGGAGTGCTGGGAACAAACACTCTGGTCACTTAAACACCAATTAATTCTCACTCACCCCAGTGGACTTGAGTGAGCCTAATTAGCTGATTAGAATGGACTTAGGAGGACTAAAGAGCAAATTAGTCCATTGACATAGAGGCTAGAAAGCGGCACAGAAAGGAAGTGGTTGGGAGGTTAGCAGAGCCAGACTCAGAAAGGATCTCTGGATGGGGAGACTTCTTCCCTCTCCTCAGCAGAGGCCTGAGGAAGAACTGGGTCTGTGAATGCTGTGGTGTTTGGAGCAGTGAGGTGAGGGAAAGAGCCATGTAAATGAACTACATGGTGGTGTTTCACAACTGGAGGCCTGTGACCAGAAGACAGGAGCAGGGCTTTGTCCTGTCCCAGGCCCATTGTATTAAATATGTGGTTGTGTATGTGCTTTTGTGGTTCTCTGTGAAAGTACCTTCCCTGGGAGACTGGTGAATATTATCTCTGGCACTGGGAATGCCAAAGGGTTTGGGGAGCAACGCTTGAAATGAGTTACCTGGGAAGTACCTGCTTTGATCTGCTTTGAATCCACCCTATTGAAGCTACGCCCTGGGGAGGAAAACTCAGTGTCTACTAACCACCTGCTCTTAGCCCAGACCACTGAACTGTATACAGCACAAACTATGCATGTTACTGTGATTAATGTGCATAAGTCTTGTCAACCTTCCAGAAGTTGTAAGGCCTCAACCTTCCAGAAGTTGTAAGAAGCGAGTACAGTTGAATCCTGCAAGCATAAGCATAATCTAGCTAGGAAGCTTTATAGACTAAAAAGGAAACTCTGTAAAGGTAGATACAGACTTGTGGTTACTATGTTCTGCAGCCAAATACCTCTTTAAGCTGATTCGAGCATTTTTAAATCTAGCAAATTGACCACAATTAACCACATAGAGAAGAGATGAGATGAGCACAGGTGCACAGTTCATAAGACCAAGACAACCACAAATACCACACTGAAACATTTGGCCACATTCATTGATTGACCTGTTTTGAAACACGGACAGCAAATACCGTATAAATAAGATGCAGAGGCGTGTATGTGTGTTGACCTAAAAGAGATCACTCTTTGTCAGGCTCATATACACACCCCTGAACCAAAGGGATTTGCGCTTCACCGACTATCTGTGCCTGGCTAGTGCAGGAAACGGTCGACTGAAGGTTATGTATCTTTGGAAGAATGCAGGGTATGTTTTGGAGTGAAGAGGTCTGGTTATGCTCGAGCTAGTTAATCTTAAGTCTGTATTAACATTATAACTTATTTATTTTAGTAAAGTGTTTTAAAATTGTTTAAGTTGATTAAAAATAGTTGTAGTCAATAGTTGATCAATATATAATAACTGTATATGTTTTTGCGCCTTGCTGGGAATGGGTACAGCGCTGGTGAAGCGAGTAGTTTGTAAACAATAATAGCTTTGCATGTCACTGTGCCTGTCTTCAGTATGAGTTGTCATTCAGTTTATCATAAAAGCCAGTAGAAGTTTATAAATTGTTAAATAAGTTGATACGTAGGTTAAAATTAGTAAACTATAGTTAATTAATGTATCAGTATTGCATATAAATTTGTGTTGGTTGGGGATGGTTACAGTACACGTAAAGTCGCTAGGCACATTCTGTCTGTGTTGCCTTTATAGTCGTAAGTCATTAAAAACCTTTCTTGAGAAATAATTAGTTGTTTAGTTTCTCTTTTGTGAAGAGTACTCAACCTCATCACATCTGTGGTGGGAAGTAGCGATCGCCCAGAGCCCCACTAGAACCCTGACATGAGCCCCCCTAGGGCTCTAACATGTGCCTCCTCCTTCCGTTAATCTCCACAGTTACGAATGTGCTAGTTCTGAGCTGAGGCTGTGATGGACTTGGGACCACAAATGGAAATCCTTTGGGGACGGGGGATGAAGTATTGCTCTTGCCGCAGTTGGCAGATTCCCTGGTGAGCTTATTAGCTTGTGTGTAGGGTCTCTTATTGGTTTTAATGTGTTTCCTCTGTGGTGGAATCCAATAGGCTTGCATGAAGAGAGCTGTGTAGTAACTGAAAACTTTTGACAATCACTCTGCTATCAGTCTGTCAGCAGGAAGGAATCAGGTTCTGCTTGGGCAATAACACAGTGAAGGCTGGGAGCTGTACAGCCCAGGAATAACCCAGTCAGAAAGGACTGAGATGCAGGTCTCCAGCAGAGGAAAGGAGCTGGACTCCTGTAGCTGCATGCCCTTGTTGGACCTCTGAGGGCAAATACGGGTGCAGTTGCCGTGAACTTTGGCAGCTGCCACCTCCTGTTCAGAATAAATGCAGAGAAGCCATTCTAATCAGGTGACAGAAACAAGAGCAGTAGCCCCCACAAGCACACGGAGAAGCTGAATTATGTGGCAGTGGTGTTTCACATGCAGGGTCTGGACGTTGGATTGGTGGAACTGTGTATGCGCCAGAGAGTGACAGAGCACAAGCTGTAACCAGGGATCATCCAACGAAATTAACAGACAGAAGGTTTTACACAAACACAAGGAAGTATTTCTTCACACAGCGCACAGTCAACCGGTGGAACGCATTGCCAGGGGATGCTGTGAAGGCCAAAAGTATGATTGGGTTAAAAAATGAATTAGCTAAGTTCCTGAAGGATAGGTCCCTCAGTGGCTATTAGCCAAGATGCCCCCACATGCTCTGGATGTCCCTAAACCTCTGGCTGCCAGAAGCTGGGACTGGACGGCAGGGGCTTGATCATTCAATAATTGCCCTGTTCTGTTCATTCCCTCTGAAGCATCTGACACAGGCCGCTGTCAGAAGACAGGATCCTGGGTTAGATGGACCATTGCTCTGACCCAGAATGGCTGTTCAAGCAGCACAGGGAAGGAGAAGGAAAGCCAAACACAAGCTGACTGACTAAGCCTCGTGCCGTGAGCAAGAAAGCTGCCTCCTGTGTTCAGAGAAGCAAGACTTTTTATAAGTTCCTTGAAAATAAACAAGATTGCATGAAAGGAAATATCAGAGTCCATTGTCAAGTTCTACTCACAACTGGAATATCCCATAGGGCCTCTAAGTTTAACTAGCCACTGGGGTCAAAATGGGGAATATTGGTGTTGAGAAGCGGGATCCAGTTTCCAAATAGAGACATGATTAAACGGGAACATCAGCTCACAAAGGCGGAACAGATAACGGAGGTGCTTGCAGAAATCAAAGATGGTCACAAGGAATTGAAACAAGACCTAAAGGCATTAGCTAGAGGCTTCACACAAGGAACTAAAGCAGCATCTGGCAGTTTCCCAGAATGGGGTGAGGGCTGACTTGCAGGCTGAGGTGAAATCTCTGTTGGAGCAACAACTACCAAGTCTGCAGACAGGGTGGGCAGCCCTGCTGCAGCACTCCCAGCAGGCATGGCAAGACAGAAAGAGGTGATCGGACACCTGACTGCTGTAAGCTAGAAGATATTCACTGAAATGGGGGAGACTGAACAAGCTCTGGCCAGTCTGAAACTGGCCAACAGAGATGAGCTGCAGCAAAGGCTTACAGAGCTAAAAATTCAACTCCAGAAGGAAATCAAAGGGTCACTGACCACAATGGAAGGCAGAAGCCTGGATGAGGAATTGAGCCATACAGAGGACTTGAGGGAAAAACCCATGAAAAGCTTAATTGGCTCAATGTAACATTATGGTTCAAATGAATGGCAGGGAACATGGACAGATAGAGTTACTAGCACCCAGCATGGGTGGCCCAGCTGTGATGGTGCTGCAGAACCTTCCTCTGAGAAAAGAGTTATCCATAGAATCATAGAATAACAGGGTTGGAAGGGACCTCAGGAGGTCATCTAGTCCAACCCCTGCTCAAAGCAGGACCTATCCCCAACTAAATCATCCCAGCCAGGGCTTTGTCAAGCCAGGCCTTAAAAACCATTAAGGAAGGAGATTCCACCACCTCCCTAGATAACCCATTCCAGTGCTTCACCACCCTCCTAGTGAAACAGTGTTTCCTAATATCCGACCTACTGCAACTTGAGACCGTTTCTTCTTGTTCTGTCATCTGCCACCACTGAGAAGAGCCGATCTCCATCCTCTTTGGAACCCCCCCTTCAGGTAGCTGAAGGCTGCTATCAAATCCCCCCTCATTCTTCTCTTCTGCAGACTAAACAAGCCCAGTTCCCTCAGCCTCTCCTTCTAAGGCATGTGTCCCAGCCCCCTGATCATTATTGTTGCCCTCCGCTGGACTCTCTCCAATTTGCCTGCATCCTTTCTGTAGTGCTGGGCCCAAAACTGGATGCAATACTCCAGATGTGGCCTCACCAGTGCTGAATAGAGGGAAATAATCACTTCCCTCAATTGGCTGGCAATGCTCCTACTAATTCAGCCCAATATGCCATTAGCCTTCTTGGAAACAAGGGCACACTGCTGACTCATATCCAGCTTCTCATCCGCTGTAATCCCCAGGTATATCTAGATCTGGTATATCTGGTTTGGAATTAGCCCTCAGTCTGAGCTGGCCTGGGCACGACCAAGAGCTAAAAGGAGAGGAAAAGAAGAAACCTTGTGACGGGTTCGACCCCTTGGGGAGCCACCTAATGTGCTGAGATACCATGGAGTCTACCTGTTCTGCCATCATGGGCCCCCTTTAACCTGTCTTGCTGAGCCAGGCTCTTAAAACCTCCTCTAAACACACACACAGACAGGGCCACACCCAGCTGCAGATCAGATCTGGGAAGATTTATCTTAAGGGACTTGCTCCAGCACTCAGCTGTACACCTCACTTGGAGTGCAGCCCCAAAGATATACTATGAAATTCACCCCCTCCCTCAATGTGGAGAAAGCTGTGCACACTTCTTATCCTCCCCCACCCCCAGTTATAAAATACAGAAACTGGATTTAATAATAAACAAAACAAATTTTATTAACTATAAAAGGCAGATTTTAAGTGGTAAAAGGGGTAACAAACAGAACAAAGCAGATTACTAAGCAAATGAAATCAAACACGCAAACTAAGCTGTTTTTACTAAATAAATTGGTTACAAAAAGTATTTCTCACCCTAGCTATTGTTGCAGGCAGCTAGCAAAATGTCTGGGGTTCAGAGTTCCAGCTCTACCCCTTTTCAGACTAGACCCCTGTCTCAGGCTGGACTCCCCCCTTGCCTTCAGTTTTTCTTCTTGGGCAGACAGGCCATGGAGAGGAGGAGGAGACCTGTTTGCCTTCCTCCCCATCCTTAAATAGGATTTACATAAGGCAGGAATCCTTTGTTTCCCAAACTTGACCCCCCCCCGCCCCTTTCTCTTACAGTGGAAAGTTACAAGAAGTCCCAGGTAATGTTTTAGTATCAGGTGACAAGACCACCTGACTGTAGGATCACAGCTTCTGTGGGATTAGAATGTGAGATACTGAGCTGATTATGCTGGGAGTTGTGTGTGAAGGACTGGCTTTGGGCTTGTTCTCATTAGCCAGTTAATTGTAAATAGGATACAGGTGTGTAGGATAATTACCCTATGGGTTATAGCTGCAGCTGTGTTGATTTGATTAATCAATTAGTAATTGATTGTCTACCATATTGTATATAAGAGCATGCTGGGAAAGGAATAAATGGATATGCATACACACACACGCTGTCTCTCTCTGCTTGGGCTCTGTTCCTGCTCGAGTGCGATGCAACAAGCTTCCATGAGTCAGTGGCTGTATGGAGCATCCCCAGGAAGGCCAAGCTTTTCAGAGCCCTCGCTGATGGGCCATCCGCCCCGTCTGACTTTTCCATTGTTATACCTGAAGAGTTAGCAGTGGTCATCACCCAAAGTAGCATAGTTGAAATACAGACACATAGTCAATATTCCTAATTGCAGATACAGACATGATACGTGCAAATAAATTGGATAATCATATCCAGTAAAACATAAGCTTTACAATGATACCTCATGTGAGCCGTCTGGCATGAAGTACATCTCAGTTATATCATATTCATATCATAAGCATATTTTCATAAGAAATATGGAATGGAATGTCACAAATCCCACCAGAACTGGCTGCAGAAGACCAGTGAAGACTTGAGTTCCTGGCATATCCAGACTTTCCAGGATAAACTGGGGATGAAACAGTTTGTAGATGATCAGCTGGGACTTGGACTTGCAGGTCAAGATCAATGAAAGGATGCCAGAGACACTCAAAGGCTGTGGAATTTGCCCCAGAACTTGAATCTTTTCCTGCAGCAGTGCACCAGAAGAGAAAGCAACTGCTAGTGAGGAAGATGGAAGCCAATTGTCACAAGTCAGTAACTCCAACTCTGTCCAATCTGCATGATGGAAGAGGGGATTCTAATCTAGTTTGTGACCTGGAACTATGAGAATCAATGCTGTATGTGGCTTGTAAAATCAGGCAAACTGACAATGTAAAAATGAAAGGAAACAGTTCACTTCAATGTAACAAAACTGGCCACACCAAGAAAGATTATCAATTTACGGCAGGCCAAGAGAGATTGTTGGACATGCCTTATGAAAGTCTCTCTCTTCCAATTAAGGAAATGGGGGTACACCAAGGTAAAGAGGCAGTTTGGAGGTACAAGGATCAGCTCCACTGTTTTGTTTAAATCTGGGCTGTTCAACAACAATAATGGGAATTTGACTATTGAGTGCATAATAGGATCTATAATATAAATAGGAATAATTGACATAAGCTATTAGACCAGACATGCTAAAAAGGCTAGGGAACAGGGGATCCAAAATGGAACCACGTCATTGGTCTCAAAAAGAGACAGTCACTTGGGCAAGTGCATTTGTCTGAAAATTGGCCTCAAAAATTGGGCCTCTGGAATTTGAGCAAGAAGTCTGAGTGGATGAGCTATTTAGCTTGGATTTCACTATGGCAATGGGAGGTAGCTGTGTTAATCTGTGTCCACAAAAACAACAACTGTGCAATCAGTGCTAGGAAAGATGTCTTCCAAATACAGGCTGGAACTTCCCTTTAAAGGTATAGCCCAAAATGGTTTGTAGGCAATTTCTTTGCAGTAAACAAATGGTCCTGCCAAGAGAGGCAGAAGCCATTATAACAGCTGCATGCTATGGTGGCTTTCCAGCAAGGGAACAATGAGTAATGGTTGAAACCTTTTCTGTTGGACCTTGTCCAGAGTAATGCGGTACACTTAAATGAGGAACAGCAGGGGCGGGGATAGGGACACTGATCAGATCTCAGTCCTACAGGACTGTCTAAGACTTTCTGGTTAGGAATCAGGAGTTGTTCTCCTGATCCTACAGAGATGTAGATTTTATTGCACTAGTCCAGCACTGACCGTTTAAACCACCACCTCACCATTTCTAGCAGCGAAGAGGGAAGGCATTACTGAGCCTGCAGCCATTCCTTGGGCCTCACCCACAGTCCTGGCTAAAAGAAAAAGAATGGCAGCACCAGACAGTATGGACAATAGATCATTAAATGAAGTCACTGTCAAGGATTCTTATCCATTACCATAAATAGCTGATACCCTGCCTGTGTGGCAGGTTCAGTCTAGTTTTTCACTGAATCTTAAGAATGGGTTTTGGCAAGAGGCAGTGGGTCCAAAGGATGGCAGGCGGGGGGGACTGCTTCTGCAGCAGGACAAGGCCTGTGGCAATGTAAAATGATGGCTTTCAGCTTGTGCAATGCACCAGCCACATCTGAAAGACTAATGGAGAGGGTATTACATGGCATGCTCCTTTCAGCCTCTGTTTATACTTGGGTGATATCCTGGTGCATGCTAAAACCTTTGATAGGGAACTAAAACCTTTACAAATGGTCTGGCCACTGTCAGCTAACCACAGCCTGAAACTGACCTCAAAGAAATGTGAGCTGTGTCAAAAAGAATTAATTTACCCCTGTCCATGAGGAGGGAATTTCCACTGACAAAAAGGAAAACTGGAGGCTGTCCAGAGCTGGCCAGATCCCCAGACACTCAAAGATGCGCAGAGTTGTGTAGGGCTTTGTCCCTAGTACAGAAGGTGAGACATTGCTCCCCATAATGCTTTATGAAAATGTAAATATGACATAACGGAAATATGTTTTATGCTTCATATGCCATGTAACATAGCTCTGTAAAGGTTATGATCTACTAAATATATTCATCCTATTTGTATGCATGTGTCATTTTTGTACTTGAAGTTATGAATATTGGCTATGTACTTGTTTAATTTTAAGTAGCCTCAGTGAAGCAGTTGGTCGGGTTCCTGAGAAAAGACTATTCTCTGTAAGTGCCCAGTGAAGAAACACTTAAGCCAACAAGGAACTTGGAGACGCCAATCCACATCTGAGCTTTCCCAGTAATGTGGCCTGGGTGGTAAGGAGCTCAGTCATGCATGGACATGTGACTTGCCCATGTGACTCCAAAACTCCATCTTGGAACTGAATTCTGGATAGGAGAAAGGAGGGGGACCACCCACAAGAGAGAGTCTATTTAAGCCCCTGGAAACCCCTCCATTTTGTCTTCAGCTGGCTCAAGAGATAGCCTCTCCACCCCCAAAGGATAGGAACCATGGGGGTGTGGGTGCATGCTGGACCCAGACTAGAAGGAGGCTAGTTTGTAAAAGATGCTTATTGGAACATCTCAGAGGGTGAGATTTTATCTGTATTGAGTTTCTTACAGTATTAGGCATAGGCCTGCATGTTTTATTTTATTTTGCTTGGTAACTTACTTTGTTCTGTCTGTTATTACTTGGAACCACTTAGACAAATTAGAGGATTGGGCCAAAAGAAATATGATGAGGTTCAACAAGGACAAGTGCAGAGTCCTGCACTTAGGACGGAAGAATCCCATGCACTGCTACAGACTAGGGACCGGATGGCTGGGCAGCAGTTCTGCAGAAAAGGACCTAGGGGTTACGGTGGACGAAAAGCTGAATATGAGTCAACAGTGTGCCCTTGTTGCCAAGAAGGCTAATGGCATTTTGGGTTGTATAAGTAGGGGTATTTCCAGCAGATTGAGGGACGTGATCATTCCCCTCTATTCAGCACTGGTGAGGCCTCATTTGGAGTACTGTGTCCAGTTTTGGGCCCCACACTATAAGAAGGATGTGGATAAATTGGAGAGAGTCCAGCGGAGGGCAACAAAAATGATTAGGGGGCTGGAGCACATGACTTATGAGGAGAGGCTGAGGGAACTGGGATTGTTTAGCCTGCAGAAGAGAAGAATGAGGGGGGATTTGATAGCTGCTTTCAACTACCTGAAAGGGGGTTCCAAAGAGGATGGATCTAGACTGTTCTCAGTGATGACAGAACAAGGAGTAATGGTCTCAAGTTGCAGAGGGGAAGGTTTAGGTTGGACATTAGGAAAAACTTTTTCACTAGGCAGGTGGTGAAGCACTGGAATGGGTTACCTAGGGAGGTAGTGGAATCTCCTTTCTTAGAGGTTTTTAAGGTCAGGCTTGACAAAGCCCTGGCTGGGATGATTTAGTTGGGTTTGGTCCTGCTTTGAGCAGGGGGGTTGAACTAGATGACCTCCTGAGGTCCCTTCCAACCCTGAGATTCTATGAAATCCTACTTTTTGTATTTAATAAAATCACCGTGTACTTATTAATTAACCTAGAGTATGTATTAATACCTAGGGAGGCAAACAGCTGTGCATATCTCTCTATCAGTGTTAGAGAACTGTAACAAGGCGCTGGATAGGAGATCCAAGCCAGGCCCCTGTTAGCCCAGCTCCGCTTAAAAGGGGGATTAGTTAGGACTGGCCGGGGAGGCCACGCCCTAATCACCTGAGGGGATGCACCTGTGGGCCTGAGTGGCCAGCCTGCTATATAAAGCTGGCTGGGAGGAAGCAGAATGGGGAGACAGAAAAGGGAGGAGCAAGGAGTGCTAGATCCCTGCTGGCAGGAGACGCTAGTGGTCTCCCAGGGTGTTGGTCTGTAAGATATGTAAATAGTAGGTGGTGGGGATAGGCACGAACAATAAAAGAGCACTGGTGCCTGTACACGTCTACCCTGATATAACGTGACCTGGTATAACATGAATTTGGATATAACGTGGTAAAGCAGTGCTCCTGGGGGGCGGGGCTGTGCACTCCGGTGGATCAAAGCAAGTTCGATATAATGTGGTTTCACCTATAACGTGGTAAGATTTTTTTATTATTTTTTTTTGGCTCCTGAGGGCAGCGTTATATGGAGGTAGAGGTGTACTTTGGAGTGGCTTCCCACTGAGTTTGTGGTGGGGCCGGGAGAAGGCACTGCTACATGTGGGGGCTTGTCTGGGATTCGGAGCCAGTGACTGTGGTTGTATCAGAGGGGTAGCCGTG
This sequence comes from Mauremys reevesii, assembly GCF_016161935.1. NCBI lineage: Eukaryota > Metazoa > Chordata > Testudines > Geoemydidae > Mauremys > Mauremys reevesii. The sequence continues at coordinate 2,112,885 of NC_052638.1, forward strand.
TTAGTGTGGCTCTGTAAAAGCAGCAAAGAGTCCTGTGGCACCTTATAGACTAACAGACGTATTGGAGCATGAGCTTTCGTGGGTGAATACCCACTTTGTCGGATGCATGTCATTACTGTGGTTGGTGACCCTGGACATGGAGGAGACCCTCAAATGGCTGGTGAAGCAGGAGGAGGAAATTCAGCAGGCTCTGCGGAACGTCCAGACGGAGAAGCAGACCTTCCTGACCTGGCAGGCGGAACAGCAATGGAGCCTGCAGGACTTTACCAGGGAGCAGACCAACACACAAGCACAGTTCCTACAGCAGGTGGTGAGTCCTGCAACGTGTGAGGGCACCAGACCCCTGGGCTGGGGACTGTATAAAAGGAGCCTGGCAGATGACCCGGACATGTTCCTGGGGACATTTGAGCGGGTAGCTATGGGCACTGGGTGGGAGAATCATAGAATCATAGAATTCAAGATCAGAAGGGACCATTATGATCATCTAGTCTGACCTCCTGCAAGATGCAGGCCACATAAGCCGATCCACCCACTCCTGAACTAATTCTCTCCCTTGACTCTGCTGTTGAATGCTCCAAATCATGATTTAAAGACTTCAAGTAGCAGATAATCCACCAGCAAGCGACCCCTGCCCCATGCTTCGGAGGAAGGCGAAAAACCTCCAGGGCCACTGCCAATCTACCCTGGAGGAAAATTCCTTCCCGACCCCAAATATGGCGGTCAGCTGAACCCCGAGCATGTGGGCAAGACTCTCCAGCCAGACCCTCTGGAAAAGGCTAACAATATCCCAACATTGACCCTTTGTACTAATTACCAGTGTGGCACGTTATTGACCTATTGACTAAACCCGTTATCCTATCATACCATCCCCTCCATAAACTTATCCAGCTTAATCTTAAAGTCATGGAAGTCCTTCGCCCCCACTGTTTCCCTCGGTAGGCTGTTCCAGAATTGCACTCCTCTGATGGTTAGAAACCTTCGTCTAATTTCAAGCCTAAATTTCCTGACTGACAATTTATATCCGTTTGTCCTCGTGTCCACATTAGCACTGAGCTGAAATAATTCCTCTCCTTCCCTGGTATTTATCCCTCTGATATATTTAAAGAGTGCAATCATATCTCCTCTTATCCTTCTTTTGGTTAAGGAAAACAAACCGAGCTCCTCAAGTCTCCTTTCATACGACAGGCTTTCCATTCCTCGGATCATTCTAGTGGCCCTTCTTTGTACCCGTTCCAGTTTGAATTCATCCTTCTTAAACATGGGAGACCAAAACTGCACACAATACTCCAAATGAGGTCTCACCAACGCCTTATATAACGGGACTAGCACCTCCTTATCTCTACTAGAAATACCTCGCCTAATGCATCCCAAGACCGCATTAGCTTTTTTAACGGCCACATCACATTGCCTACTCATAGTCATCCTACGATCAACTAGGACTCCTAGGTCCTTCTCCTCCTCCGTTACTTCCAACTGGTGCGTCCCTAGCTTATAACTAAAATTCCTGTTAGTCATCCCTAAATGCATAACCTTACACTTCTCATTATTGAATTTCATCCTGTTACTAATACTCCAGTTTACAAGGTCATCCAAATCTCCCTGGAGGATATCCCGATCCTTTTCCGAATTGGCAATACCTCCCAACTTGGTGTCATCCGCAAACTTTATCAGCCCACTCCTACTTTTGGTTCCGAGGTCAGCGATAAATAGATTAAATAAAATCGGACCCAAAACCGAACCTTGAGGAACTCCACTGGTAACCCCCCTCCAACCCGACAGATCACCCTTCAATACGACCCTCTGCAGTCTCCCCTTTAACCAGTTCCTTATCCACCTCTGGATTTTCATTTCGATCCCCATCTTTTCCAATTTAACCAGTAATTCCTCATGTGGTACCGTATCAAACGCCTTACTGAAATCAAGATATATTAGTTCCACCGCATTTCCCTTGTCTAAAAAATCTGTTACTTTCTCAAAGAAGGAGATCAGGTTGGTTTGGCACGATCTACCTTTCGTAAAACTATGCTGTAATTTGTCCCAGTTGCCATCGGCCTCAAGGTCTGTAACCACTCTCTCCTTTAAAATTTTTTCCATGACTTTGCATACTACAGATGTTAAACTAACAGGCCTGTAGTTACCTGGGTCACTTTTCCCCCCCTTCTTGAATATAGGAACTATATTAGCTAATCTCCAGTCAAACGGTACAACCCCCGAGTTTAGAGATTTATTAAAAATCATCGCTAACGGGCTTGCAATTTCACTCGCCAATTCCCTTAATATTCTAGGATGAAGATTATCCGGGCCCCCTGATTTACTTCCGTTAAGCTGTTCAAGTTTGGCTTCTACCTCAGATACCGTAATGTCTACCCCCATATCTTCATTCCCGTCAGTCCCTGGGCTCTCCGGCTCATGCTGTACTTGGTGGGAGAGGCTCAAGCAGCCTACAAGGCGCTGAGTGAAGAGCATGCCTGGGATTATGAGACCTTACGCGCCGCCATTTTGGACTGCGTGGGCCTGTCAGCCGAGCACTATCAGCAGAAATCCGGGCTGCGCACTGGATGGCAGCCGTGCGGCCTTGAGCCTTTGCTCAGAGGCTAGTGGACTGGGCGACCCAGTGGTTAAGGCCAGAGACATGTGCCACAGCGGAGATAATAGACAGTTTAGTCCTGGAACAATTGTTACAAAGCCTCACTGAAGCCATACAGGTCTGGGTGAGGCGACACCAGCCGGGTATTCTGGAGGTAGCAGTCAGATTGAGGCTGAGGGACCGGTCCCGGAAGGAGAGGGGGCCTGGGAACAGACAGTCTGAACCAGTTTCCGGGGCGGCCCAGGGGAGGAAGGGCGAGCCCCGAGGGCAACCCGAACGAGTGGCCAGGCTAAGCTGCTGGCAGTGTGGAAAGCCAGGACATATAAAACGGGACTGCCCGGAGATGGAGTGCAGGTGGGCTGAATTCTGTGGGTGGACCCAGGTAGAGGGACAGATAGGGAGACATAACCTGACCACCATCCCCGTAAGGGTGGGGAGAAAACCCCAAACCAGCCTGCTGGATACAGCTTGTGCAACAGGCATTGGTAAAACCTCATTGGCTGGTCGGGGGGTGAGAATGGCCCTTGGCTGCATACATGGGGATAAAAGTTTTGCCAGGAGGCTCAGGTACCCCAGGAAGTGAGGGGCTGCTTCAGGTGGAAGCGGGTGGGGGGGTCTTGGAGGGGCTACCCTATTTGGTGGTGGTGGGCAGGGACTGGGCCTGTCACTAAGAAGGGAGTGGGGGGGTACCCTGGTTAGGTGGGCGTACTGCCCGTGCCAGAAGGCTGAGAGGTGTGAGGCCGGGCAAGGGTTTGTCAAGACCAACAAGACTCCTAGACAACAGAGCACAGAGTGGGCGGACCTGCAGGAGGTCTGCCTGGGAGAGCTGGTGGGCCCAGGCCCCTCAAAGGGAGGGCTGGCCCCTGAGGAGGGCCCCATGAATGTGGTACCCACGGATGAGACCCCAAACCCACAGGAGAGTGTGGGGGAAACTGAGGCAAGGAAGAGCCGGCCAGAAGAGGGGATAGGTTTCGACCCCATACCTGAAGTACGGGACGAGCAGGGGTTGGGGGCCCTGCCGTCACGCGTGTGGTGTGATGACCTGCGCACAGGTCGAGTTATGGGGACAGCCACTACCGCTGCAGTGTACCTTCTGTGGGCGGAGGATGGAGCGACCACCGGCGGAGGTAGTTGGGGTCCACCCGGCCACAGGTGGAGGCCTCCCACCGGAAGGCCCCACCCCGGGTTGACAGCGAAAAGGCCGAAGGGCAGGTGGGCCGAGGGCGGCTGGGCCTTGTGGCTCTTAAGGGGGGCGAGGGTGCAATAGGGTGCTGGCTAGGAGATCCAAGCCAGGCCCCTGTTAGCCCAGCTCCACTTAAAAGGGGGATTAGTTAGGACTGGCCGGGGAGGCCACGCCCTAATCACCTGAGGGGATGCACCTGTGGGCCTGAGTGGCCAGCCTGATATATAAAGCTGGCTGGGAGGCAGCAGATGAGGGGGAGACAGGAAAGGGAGGAGCAAGGAGTAAGGAGTGCTAGATCCCTGCTGGCAGGAGATGCTAGCGGTCTCCCAGGGTGTTGGTCTGTAAGATATGTAAATAGTAGGTGGTGGGCATAGTCGCGAACAATAAAAGAGCACTGGTGCCTGTACTTTGGAGTGGTTTCCCACTGAGTTTGTGGTGAGGCTGGGAGAAGGCACTGCTACAAGGATGAACAATTTATGAATTTATCCGGAATAAGCTTTATACAGGGTAAAATGGATTTATTTGGGGTTTGGACCCCATTGGGAGCTGGGGACAGGAACTTCTTAAGCTGTTTTCAGTTAAGCCTGCAGCATTCAGGGTACATGATTCAGACCTGGGTCTGGGTTTGCAGCAGGCTAGCGTTTCTGGCTCAAATCAGGCAGTGTTCTGAAGTCCCAAGCTGCCAGGGGAAATGGGCTTACAGTTAGTCTCAGCACATCAGGTGGCAGTTCCCAAGGGGTTTCTGTGATCCAACCCATCACAGAAGGTTCATTTGCAGAGTTTTTGTTGCCAAACCACTGCATAGGCTGGGTGAGGAAGGGAAGCTATTTCAGTGCTCATCAGAGGGTGATGGAGCATTTTCAGAGTTGTAAAGGCTCTTGTATCTGCTCCTGTCTTGGCCTCTCCAGGGTTCAAAACCCTGCTCGTATTGGACACACATGCTTGTGCTTGTGGTCTGGGGGCAGTATTGACCCAAGAACACAAGGGACTTGGGAGGCTGGTGGCTTATAATAGCAAAAGCATAAGCTCTCCTGAGAGAAACTATTGCACCACCCGAAAGGCAGTGGTGCAATCAATAGAACACTTTCATCACTATTTGTATGGGAGGAAGTTTATGGTCAGGACAGATGAGACCAGGTTTCCCTGTAATGGCCCTTTAGATTTAGGAATCCCAAGAGACCACTCGCCCGGTATTTGGAGAAACAACAGTGCTATGATTTCAGTCACACACTGGCCCAGCCATACACATGGCAATGCTGATGTCAGACAGCCTTGTTGGGGAGCTAATTGCAAACAATGCCGTAAGCAGGAGAGCAAGGAATTAATTACTCGAGGAAAAAGGTGTGCGTCTCTCCCTCTAATTCACAGCCTGGTCCTGTTTCATCCAGTGGATGAAGACGCCCCAAACCAGATCCAGTGGGAAAGCTTGGACTTTCAAGTTGAAATCATGTAAAGGAGCTGTGGGAAACCAGTGGGTGATGGGCACCACCTTCCTGTACTGGATACTGTGGAAAAGGAGTGTCTGAGGTGGTGCTGTGATCTTAAAACCGCTGGATATTTTGCGGTTGCAAAAACCTTAGCCAAGCAAAGGGAGAATTTCAGCTGGATTACAATGCAGGCAGGATGTAAAAAGCTGCTGCAGGAAATGGGACGCTTGTGTTGCAAAGAGGGATTGCCCTAAAACTGGGAGAGCTCCTCTGCAGCAGCAGCAGCGTGTGGGTGCACCAAGGGAGTGCATTGCTATTGGTGTTCTTGGGCCCTTACCTGAGACAGAGACTGGCAGCCCATCCTTGCTGGGAGCTATGGACTACTTCACAAAATAGCCTCAAGCTTATCAAGAAGGTGAGACAGTAGCAGGGGTCTCAGTGAATGAATTTGTCGCCAGATCTGGGGTCCCGGAGGAGTTATACCCAGATCAAGGGAGAAATTTTTGATTTCAAAGTGTTTCAACAGGTTTGTGAGATGTTAGGGATCCATAAAACTCCCAGTACACTCCCAGTCTGATGGGACTGTGGCAAGGTTCCATGGGACTTGGGTTTGGCAGGCTAGCTTTGCAGAACAGCACCAAAGGGACTGGGACCAGGATCTCCTATTCCTCTTGACGGCTATTAGGACAGCAGTAGTCCATGAAAGTACAAAGCGTACCCTAGCACTCTTCATGTCTGGGCATGAGCTGATGACTCCAGCAAACCTCTTGTATGGAGTTCCTGGAAAGAGAAAGATCTGGACTATGTGGAAACCCAACAGTTCAAAACTGGAAAAGTTTCCACATTTGTTTGGGAAAATTTTAAGGATAGCCTCTGATGAAATGAAAAGACTCTGTGGCCTAAGGTTATGTGGAGAAACTTTTAAAAGAGGGGGAGCTTGCTCTGGTTTCACAATCCTAGGAGAAAGGTTAGAAGCCCTAAACTAGATAAACCTTTACAGTACTGACCTGAATAAATGAAGTTGTGTACAGGATACAGCTGGGCTGCAGGAGTAAACCCAGTTATCCATAAGGACCATCTGAGGAGGCACTGGGGACAGGATTCCAGCTTTGCGGTCCCCGGAGGTAGACTGCTGCTGTGGAAGCTGAGGCTGGAAAAGTTGTGACAGAAGTGAACTGCAAACCCAGAGTGCCCACATGGCTAGGAGAGGTTGTGCTTAAATGACTGGGGAGAATGGGGGAGGAGGGGAGGGAGTCAGCAGTGGTCCTGGAGGCCTAGGGCAGATGGGAAGAGATAATAGACTGGCAGCCCGGGCCCTGAAAATGTGCCAGAGAGACCAGGCAGACAGTGCTACAGCCTACCTCAAACAAGGGAAGCTGAAAGTGCACACGTCCAGTGGATTGGGACCCCATACTGCAGCCTGAGGAGTGTCCAGCAGAGGGAGTTTCACCAGGGCTGTGTGTGACACACCTCATTTAACAGGTAGGGAAACTGAGGCACGGTTTAAGCTGAGGATGCACTTGATTGGGGTGAGAAGTCCTGTGCCATCACAGGAGGGACAGAACCCCTTAGCCCTGAGCAGTTCAGCCTCCCCAAAGGGCTTATGAATGTGACCTGCTGATTTTGATTCCTGGAACCAGAACTACCAACATAGCACCTTTCTCCGTAGAGCTGGGCAGGCTCCTTAGTGTAACACAAGGCTTGGGTAGTCAGGGCTAGCTCAGTCCCTGGGCAAGCAGGATTCTGGGAGTGCAGAGGCAGTGAAGTGCTCAGCCTGTGGGACCAGGAATGCCTGGCGTTGCTTTCCAGGGACTCTCGGGGGGGATGCAAAGAGCAGCATTGGCACGGTGTGGGTGCAGTGATGTCCTTGCTGCTCTGCAGAGGACTGGAGCATGGGTGGCGGGAGGTGTTTGGCTGATCCAAAGTGTCTCTTGTTCAGCATGTCCATGTAAAGGTTTGAGCCGTTCTGCACGTGACTGTTTTACTATTGACATTAACTGAGTAAAGTCTAAGCATGCCACGGCTCTGCCCGTGGCTGTGGCTGAGCTCTGCTTTCCCCCCATTTTGATTGGATCCAAAATCTGATGGGCTGGGTTCTTTCTCCACTGTTTCTCCCCCCCACTTTATTATTTCCCCTCTCCTTTTACGCTTCACCCATCCCTCTCATTCAATCCTCCTGACACCCAACACACCCCCAACACTCCAACTTCCCACCACCATCCATACTCTCTGGTCCCTCCCATGTCCCTGCCTTCCCCCCATTTCTCTCTCTATATATGGAGATATACCTATCTCCTAGAACTGGAAGGGACCCTGAAAGGTTATGGAATCCAGCCCCCTGCCTTCACTAGCAGGACCAAGTACTGATTTTGCCCCAGATCCCTAAGTGGCTCCCTCAAGGGTTGAACTCTCAACCCTGGGTTTAGCAGGCCAATGCTCAAACCACTGAGCTATCCCTCCCCACTACTTCCCCCATTGAGTTGTCCCTCCCACAGTGGGGTTCATCTCAGCCCCTTCCTTCAGGTTCCCCTCTACAGTGTGGGGGAGATGGTAAGACAGAGCTCGTTCTTTATAAACAGTCCGGGCCTGCAGGACAGGGACGATAGAGATTGCTGGGCACTGTACACAAGCAGGAAAATGCCTCCCCAGATCTCTTGCTCGAACTACACATTGAGTCAAGATTTCGCAGCCCTCACATTGATCCCAGAGACTCTCCCTTTCCTGTGGTTTGCACACTGCAGATATCCCTACACTGCACTTTGGAGGTCTGACTGCAGCTTGTGTTGATGTGCCCGAGCCAGCTAGGATCCCCAGGAACAACAGCTGTCAAGCTGCAGCAGCATGGGTGGCACATGGGCTAGCTCCACCCAGGACCGTGGCCCGTGGGTGTATATCTATATGAGTGGACCCTCACTGCCAGGATTTCCCATCTATGGTTACTGAGCTAGCTGCGCAAGCTGCAGTCACTCCTCTGGACTGCTAGGTAGACGGACCCATGGGAGCTTGCACTGTCTGACAAATGGCAGGCAGGTGGGAAACTCCTCAAACCTTTAAACTGATTTTCTCCTTCTCCTTTTAGTGGTGCTACAGTCAACAAACTTCTGTCCATGGCTGAAAGCCCCAGAAGCGATTGGAGAAAGCATCCAGCATGTCTGAATTTGGATCTGATCAGCCAAAGTGTGTGTGAGGGAAAAAGCAGAGCTCAGCCACAGCCAGGGTATGCATCAATGAGAGGTAACTGCTGTGGGGCAGAGAGTAATAGACTTTATTCATCGGCCTTGCCCTGGGGGAGGGAGCTGGAGCATGGCTCTGTGGGCATCCTTCTTGAATTGTGCACACCGCAACTGGACACAGGATTCCAGCAGTAGTTGCATCAGTCTCAAATACAGAGGTAAAATAACCTCTCCTCCTCCTTGAGATTCCCCTGTTTCATAGAATCATAGAATCTCAGGGTTGGAAGGGACCTCAGGAGGTATCTAGTCCAGCCCCCTGCTCAAAGCAGGACCAATCCTGTTTAGCCATCCCAGGATCATATTAGGTCTGTTTAGCCACAGCATTGCACTGGAGCTCATGTTCACCTGATTACCCACCATGACCCCCAAATCTTTTCAGAGTCACTGCTTCCCAGGGTAGAGTTGTAAGTATGGCCTTCCTTATGGTCTCTCAAGTCCCAGAGTACCACCCCGCAACCACTGGATTGTTCCCTCTCTAGCAAACAGCAGTCGAGAGCAAATTCTGGGCTTAAGGGCAGCATGAAGGAAGGCCCAAAGTCACAAGAGGGCAAAGGAGACAAAGGAAGCCATCAGCAGAGAAGCTTGTGGGAAAGAGCAGGCAGGGATGAGGCAAGAGAGACACCAAGGCAGAGTCCTATCCAGACTTGATGGATGGACTAGCTTGAACTTGACATGGCAGCTAGGTGGAACGGGGAAGCAGGAGAGAAAGATTAGCTGACAAGATGTGTTTGAAGTTTAAAAGTTCAGCCATTTTTGATTGCACAAAAATGTTCCAAGATTTTTTCCCCCTTCCCTGTCCACAGAGTCTCTCATCTCACAAACCACTGTAGGAATTTTCCTCACACCCCCGTCCATGTGCCCCTTTGGGCCGAGACCAGGCTTGGAGACTGCAGCCCAAAAGAAGGCTGTTTGGGAAAGCTATGAGGCAATGCAAAGTAGGGGCTTAGAATAGAAACTGTTTTGCAACCTGTTTGAAAGCAGGAGACTGCTATAATTTAGACCTCTACAAATTCTACACCAGTTGAGCCACCTGCCTGATTGAAGAGTCTTGACCATGTTCTCTAAAGGCCCAGTGGGGTCATGGGTCACTCCATTTGGGGCTAGGAGAACTCATGTGGCCTGATTTTGAACTCATGGGCTCTAGATTCCATCGGCACTCAGACCATTCTAGAGGTTTGAGTTCCCTTTGGTTCTGTCCATGTCTGGAGAGGCCAAGGGGCAGGCTGGGCCCTGTGGAGGGGTGTGAGACTCAGGCTGCAGTTCCTGTTGATGGGAAGGAATGGGCACCTCAGCTAGGAGAGCTGTGTTGGAATCCAACTGTTCTACCTCTCTAGACACAATTGTTGGCAGTTCCAAGCCTCTTCCCTACACCTCAGTGCATGGAACGGTGAGATGGGCCTATGAGAGCACTTCATCCTCAGTTAGTCCCTCAGGGGTGCATGAAAGATAAGTGCGAAGAACTTCTCTCAGGAAGGAAAAATCAAATGCACAATTATAAAATGGGGAATAACTGGCTAGGTGGGAATGCTGCTGGAAATGACCTGGCTGGTATAGTGGATTACAAACTGAAGGAGTCAGCAGTGTGATGCAGTTGTGAAATAATGCTAATATCGTTCTGGGGTGTATTAACAGGTGTTAATACACAAGACACAGGAGGTAACTGTCCTGCTCTACTTGGTGCTGGTGTGTCCAGTTCTGGGCACCGCACTTCAGGAACAATGTGGACAAATTGGAGAGTCCAGAATAGAGCAACAAAAATGAGAAAAGGTTTAGAAAACCTGACCTGTGAGGAAAGGGTGAAAACCTGGGTGTGTCTAGTCTGGAGAAAAGAAGACTGAGGGGGGGATCTGCCAACAGTCTTCAAACACCTTGAGGGCTGTTATAAAAAGGACAAGGATCAATTTTTCTCCATGTCCACTGAAGTTAGGACAAAAAGTAATAGGCTTATTCTGCAGCCAGGGAGATGTAGGTAAGATATTAGAAAAACTTTCAAAATCTCAGGGCAGTTCAGCTCTGGACCAGGCTTCCAATGGAGGCTGTGGAATGCCTGTCACTGGAGGTTTAAGAACAGGTTTGACCAACCCCTGTCAAGGCTGGTCTAGGTTTAACAGTCCTGCCTTAGCACAGGGAGTGGGCTGGATGACTTCTCAAGGTCCCTTCCAACCTGACATTTCCATGATTCTAGGATGACACTCCTTGTCTTGTCTCACCGAGCCTTTATCAGCTTGCCTATATATGTTACACCCGTTAGGGAAGAACTCAGATCTCAGACAGTGAGTCACTGGACCTGGTCTTCAGAGTACATGGGAAAGGTGTGGGCTTTGCCTTGGGACAGGGCTTCAAAACATATTTAATGCTCAGAGGTTGGGTGTAGTCTTGAGCCCTGAAGCATTCGCTAGACAAATTTTTAGAGCAAGAGTCCAGAAATTCAGGGCCATTGAACCACCCCTGTTGGCCCATAGGCAAACTCCAATCCAAGTGTATGGACAGGGACAATGAGAGAGGTCCTCATATTAGATAACAGAGACTCTTACAACAGTGGAAGAGGGAAGGGAAGCCAGGCTGTAGACAAGGCATGAAAGTGCCATCTTTCACCAGAGAGTTGAGAGCTGGGTGATTGTGTTGACAATGGACATTCAAACTCTGTACACACCCTAACCCAACATTCCTCCCAAGGACTTGCTTACAGGTGTGTTCTGTCCTCACTGAGGAATGAGGAGGGGTCATTCCTGCCTCGGCCTTATTTGATAAAGCTAAGGAGCCCCCAGCTAACGGTATCTTGGGGAGCAGTGAGAGCGAGGAAAGGGAGAGGCCTCTGTGGCAGGTGTTGCAGAGCAGCTCTCCATGTGCTGATGTCTTTGTTTTCTGTTTCACATGCTGAATCCTCACTGGAGGCTATTTGAATAGAAGGACTGGTTCACCCTTGCCTGAAGTACTACAGCTGGGAAATGCGCTGACACTCCCGTGTGATGCAACAGAGATAGGATTGGATATGGCTCTTTCGCAGAAGCAGTCACTGATGCCAGCAGAAACTGAATAGGGATGGGCCCAAACAGAAGAAGAGTTTTTGGTGGTGGTATTAGGAGTGAGGTGATCCCATCAATACATCTATGGCCATCCAGTGATAGTGCAGTCAGGCAATCATGGCCAAGCCCCTTCTTAGCCAGCAACGCATGTTGCTGTACCTTCGGTGCTACCAGGTAGATATCAGACATTGTCCAGGACAATCACTGGTGTTGGCTGACCCCTCAAGAAACCTATAGATCCAGCATCAGTGAGCTGGGGGAAAGGGGTCAGGACATTGAATCCATTGACAGGCTGCACTATCTCCTAGTTTCAGCAGTGAAGCTGATGGAAATCAAAGAGGCGCTGGAAAAGGCCATCCAGCTACAGGCAGGCCAGAGAGCAATCCTGGCAGTGTGGCCAGAAGACGCTAGCCAAGGAGGAGCAGAACCATATTTTCAAATTTTAAGATGAGCTGTGTGTGCAGGATGGAATCTCATTTCCAGGACGGGGAGGAGTTGTCCCCACATTACATAAGGATGTCATGTGAAAAATAAGTCTCATGCCTCAGCATGGCCCCTGTCAAGAGCGTGTTTACTGGCCAGGAAGGAATTAGCAACTCTGCTCCTTGATAGCAGGGTGTGACGCCTGCCGCTCATGTGATAACTGCCACAGAAAGAGCGAGACCAGCTGTGTGAGGCAATATCTTTTATTGGCCCTTCTGTTGGTGAAAGAGACCAGCTTTGGAGCTCCACAGAGCTCCTTAGACCTAGGGCTTGGCTACACTTGAGAGTTGCAGCGCTGGGAGTTACAGCGCTGGTCTTACAGCTGTGTAGGGAAAGTGCTGGTGTGTGGCCACACTCACAGCTACCTGCGCTGGTGTGTGGCCACATTTGCAGCATTTGCAGCGCTGTTGGGAGTGATGCATTATGGGCAGCTATCCCAGTGTTCAAGTGGCAGCAACGTGCTTTTCAAAAGAGGGGGGTGGGGTGCAGTGTGACAGGGACCGGGGGGGGGGGGGAGAGTGGATTTTTGGAGCCGACACTGTGTATCAGCTCCCTGCCTTGCAAAATCAGAAAATTTTCCCGACCCCTTACTCTTAACTGCAAACAGCCTGCAGACCAGATAAGCAGCTGTTTCTCTCATCAAGCAAACACTCATCCCCCTGCCTGCCTCATTCACAGGGGTTATCTCATTTGATTGTTCACAGTCAGTTACAGATTGATCACAGCAAACAGGAGCTGTTTGTTTTTTAGATAAGCAGCTCCTGGAGCCCCGAGTTCACAACAAAACAAAGAGAGGCTGCATAACAAAACAGAGTCATTTAGTTAAAAGCATTCTGGGATATTGCCTGATACCCTGGAGGCCAATAACAGCACTGGTGTGTGGCCACACCTGACGAGCAGTGCTGCATCACCAGCGCTGCATTCGTTACACCCCAAGCAGACCAGGTGTACAGCCAGCGCTGCAGCCAGGGAGTTGCAGCGCTGGATGTGCCTTGCAGGTGTGGACAGTTACTAAGTTGCAGCACTGGAAAGCCTCCACCAGCGCTGCAACTTTCAAGTGTAGCCAAGCCCCTAGGAAAGGTAATCAAAGTGTCCCTGCTAAATACAAGGTGGACCAGATTGCTAAGCATAAAGAGGTAACACATGTTGCAAGAGGCCATTCAAGATGAATTGGGCAATTAACACCTCTGCATTCATGGAACTAAGGAGGGTTAGTAGGTTACAGAGGGCTTGTGTTACAGCACTGTACTGTGCAGCTGTGCCCCGTAGCACTCACTGAAGACCCTGCCTACACTGACAGGGGATCATCTCCTGCCGGCGTAGGTACTCCACTCCCTGAGAGGTGGTAGCTATGTCGACAGAGGCTACACTTACAAGTTGCAGCGCTGGTGGAGGCTTTCCAGCGCTGCAATTACACCCCGTCCACACTTGCAGGGCACAACCAGCGCTGTAACTCCCTGGTTGCAGCGCTGGCTGAAAACCCGTTTGGGTTGGGGTATAAGGAATGCAGCGCTGGTGATCCAGCGCTGCTCAGCAGGTGTGGACACTCACCAGAGCTTTAATTCACCTCCAGGGAATAAGGAGTTATCCCAGAATTCCTGTTCAGCCACTCTGCTCATCAGTTTGCACTCTACTGCTCTTGCCTCAGGTGACCTGCCCTTTAAATGCCCCGGGAATTTTAAAAATCTCCTTCCTGTTTGCTGCAGCCAGGTGTGGAGTGCAATCAGTTAATCAGTTACAGGTGACCATGCCTCCACATGGCAAACGAGCCCCAGCATGGAGCACTGGTGAATTGCAGAACCTCATTAGTGTTTGGGGGGAGGAAGCTGTGCAGTCCCAGCTGTGCTCCAGCTGTAGGAATTACGATATCTTTGAGCAGGTATCAAGGTCCATGCTGGATAGGGGCCATGATCGGGACGCACTACAATGCAGGGTGAAAGTTAAAGAGCTGCGGTGTGCCTATTACAAAGCCCGTGAGGGGAATCGCCGATCCGGAGCTGCCCCCACGACCTGCCGTTTTTACAGGGAGATGGACGCGATACTTGGGGGTGACCCCACTGCCAATCCCAGGACAACGATGGACACTTCTGAGCAGGCTGGGGGACAGGAGGAGGAGGAGGAGGCGGATGCGGAGGCGGCTGGGGGGGAGGAAAACACGAGTGAAGCTACTGGGATGGGGGAAGACACCCCAGAGTGGGCATGCCGCCAGGAGCTCTTCTCAAGCCAGGAGGAAAGTACCCAATCGCAGCAGCCAGCAGTTGCAGAAGGACAAGCAGAGCAGCGGGTTACCGGTAAGCGGCTTTTATTTTCTGGGTGGAAATGTTTCTGGAGAGGAAGGGGGTTTAGGGCTGCATGCATGCATGCCTAGATGTGGACTAGCCCATTGATGTGGTCTATCACGTCGCGGTAATCGGCTGCAGTGATCTCAGCAAAAGTTTCAGCCAGAGCGTGGGCAATATGCCTGCGCAGGTTTATAGGGAGAGCCACTGTGTTCCTTGTCCCAGTCACGCTGACGCGTCCGCGCCACTGTGCCGCGAGGGGTGGGGGGACCATTGCTGAACACAGGGAAGCCGCATAGGGTCCAGGGCGGAATCCACATTGCTGTAAAAGAGCCTCCCGCTGTTCCCTAGTGACTCGCAGCAGGGAGATATCTTCCAGGATTAACTCCTGTGAAAAATGTTGGGAGACTCTTTAGTGAAGAGATAGGGAGATAGTGAAGATCACCCCTGCAGCTGCATCTTCACTCAACCCCTCTATCACTCCAGATTACCCGAAGCAAGCACCCGAAGCCCCACTTCTCCCTCTATAAGCACCCCTCACTCACCATTTCGTGGCTTCTGTTGTGTTATGTGTGTGGTAAAAGAATGCTAAACTGAGGACTAAGAACTCCCTCAGTGTAGCAATTAATGTCTGGAGATAGTGAATACAATGCTGCCCTGTTAAATGTATACATTTCTGGCTTTCTACAGTGACCTTGACTGCTGGACTGAGCAGATGTACCACAGCACAGAGGCTGCACAATTTGAGGAAAAATCCCCGAAAGAGCAAGGAGGACATGTTGAAAACTGTTCTTCATCACTCTGCTAGAGAGAGTAAAGAATTGAAGGAGTGGAGAGAGAAGGAAAGCAGGATCCGCAAGAGAAATGCAGTGGCCAAGAGGAAAAGCACAGAGCGGCTGCTAAGCATCCTGTCGCGCCAAGCGGACTCTATAGAGTCACTCGTTGCCATGCAAGCAGAGCACTACCGTGCTACTCCACCACCACCCCCATCCCAAAGCTTTTTGCCTTGTGCCCCAATGTCAGCTCAAACCACCTTTCCCCAGCATCCAGGTTCTTACCACCACCAGCTGCCTCCAACACCTGTACGTTCACCAACCAGCCCTGATACCTACCACCCTTACCCTCTGCACTCAACCCCCATCACCATGCAGTATATGCACCCTGAAGTGCAGGATTCATTAAACAGCACTCCAGACAGGACATATGCAAACTTGTGACTGTACAGTTCACCAACCCACACCCCTGCCCTCTTGTGTTCATGAAATGTTGTGTGTCTGTCTGTCTGTCAAGGAAGTTTTTTTCTTTTCAATAAAACAATTCTTGGCTTTGAAAACAGTCTTTATTATAGCAGATAGTGAAAGATACCTTAGCCCAGTAAAGAAAGAGGCACTGCAAATCATATTATTATTATGGATAATAGAATAACAGTGTAAACAGTGCAATTCACTCCCATGCAAGGCAGCAAACATTACTGTTGGCTTTCAGCCTCAAATTCTTCCCTCAAGGCATCCCTAATCCTTGAAGCCCTGTGCTGGGCCTCTCTATTAGCCCTGCTCTCTGGCTGTGCATATTCAGCCTCCAGGACTTGAACCTCGGTGGTCCATGCCTGACTGAATGTTTCACCCTTCCCTTCACAAATATTATGGAGGGTACAGCAAGCGCATATAACCGCGGGGATGCTGCTTTCCCCCAAGTCTAGCTTCCCATACAAGGAACGCCAGCGTACCTTTAAACGGCCAAAAGCACACTCCACAGTCATTCAGCACCGGCTCAGCCTGTAGTTGAACCAGTCCTTGCTCCTGTCAAGCTTCCCTGTATAGGGTTTCATGAGCCAAGGCAGTAACGGGTAAGCGGGGTCTCCAAGGATCACAATGGGCATTTCGACGTCCCCTACTGTGATCTTCCTGTCTGGGGAAAAAAGTCCCTGCCTGCATCTTCCTGAACAGGCCACTGTTCCGAAAGATGCGTGCATCATGCACCTTTCCAGGCCAGCCTGTGTAAATGTCAATGAAACGCCCGCGGTGATCCACAAGCGCCTGGAGAACCATAGAGAAATACCCCTTACGATTAACGTACTCTGATGCCAGGTGGGGGGGGGCAGAATAGGAATATGCGTCCCATCTATCGCCCCTCCACAGTTAGGGAAACCCATTTGTGCAAAGCCATCCACAATGTCCTGCACGCTCCCCAGAGTCTCGGTCTTTCTTAGCAGGATGCGATTAATTGCCTTGCAAACTTGCATCAAAACGATTCCAACGGTCGACTTTCCCACTCCAAACTGGTTCCCGACCGACCGGTAACTGTCTGGAGTTGCCAGCTTCCAGATTGCAATAGCCACCCGCTTTTCCACCGTCAGGGCAGCTCTCAATCTTGTGTCCTTGTGCCGCAGAGTCGGGGCGAGCTCAGCACACAGTCCCATGAAAGTATCAGAGGGGTAGCCGTGTTAGTCCGGATCTGTAAAAGCAGCAAAGAATCCTGTGGCACCTTATAGACTAACAGACGTTTTGCAGCATGAGCTTTCGTGGGTGAATACCCACTTCTTCGGATGCAAGTCCCATGAAAGTGGCTTTTCTCATACGAAAGTTCTGCAGCCACTGCTCGTCATCCCAGATTTCCATGACGATGTGATCCCACCAGTCAGTGCTTGTTTCCCGAGCCCAAAAGCGGCGTTCAACGGTGCTGAGCATTTCCGTGAATGCCAAAGCACTTTAGTGTCACACGCGGCAGGAGAATCGATATCGATATCATCGTCAGACTCCTCACTGTCACTTTGGAGCTGAAGGAATAGCTCGACTGCCAAACGTGTTGTGCTGGCGACACTCATCAGCACAGTCCTCAGCAGCTCGGGCTCCATTTGCCACAGAAATCGCGATTCACACACAGAGAGTAAAACAGAAAGACACTCACAATGGCGCCAAACGTTGCCGGAAAGAGTGAATGCTGGGATGTGAAGCGATGCACCACGGGGCGTTGGCACAGGAAACGGAATGACCCGCACACTTCCTTCCCCTTCCCACAATACTCAGCGCCAAAATGGGACGAGGTGCTCTGTGGGATAGCTGCCCACAATGCACCTCTCAATACAGCGCTGGAAAGTGCTGCAAGTGTGGCCACACTGCAGCGCTGGTAGCTGTCAGTGTGGCCACACTCCAGCGCTGGCCCTACACAGCTGCATGACCAGCGCTGTAACTCCCAGCGCTGCAACTTGTAAGTGTAGCCAAGCCCAGAGAAGCCCTCCCTTTGACATAGCACTGGCTACACCACAGCTGAGGAGTATAATGAGGTCCCTCAGGGGGGTGGATTTCCACCCCTCTGAGCAATGTAGTTATACCCCCGTATGTTTAAGTGTAGCCCAAACCAGCTTGTTGTAATGAGACATCAAACCAGTATCTCTACTGAGTCCATGATTTTTGGTGTCTAGGAAGTTATGAATTAAAGCTCCCAGGCTCGTCTCTCGAAGGTGTAATGCAGGTTCCCTTTGAGGTCAAACAGAGTGATTGTTCAGTGAAAGTTGGTCAGCCACAGGCGAGAGGGTGTTTTGTTTGTTCTTGTCGACAGCTCTGCTCCTTGGCCCAGTCGAACTCTCTGCACTGAGAATAAAGCTTGTCTGGGCTGAGAGAGAACTTACCCAGACTGTGGAATGAACTCCCTGGAGAGCTAAGGGCCATCCCCGACCTCCCCACCATCCACTCCAAGTGCAAGGCCCATCTGTTTGACCTGGCCTTTGCTAGTATAAATAACGACCACAACAAGACACTCCACTGCACGTGTTTCTTCCCTGGGGAGAGGATGGGGAAAAAAACGACATGTGGCAGACCTGTTGGTGAATGGGTTACTGGCAGGCTCTCAGATATTGCAGTGATGAGCGTGATATAGTTGGGAGCAAGGGAGAGATTGTGGCGATATTGCCCTACCAAGTCTCATAACACACTGGGATACAACTTTGGCACGCAGCTGTGGGGATGGGAATAGAAGGGGCGCGGGGGATGGAATGCAAGAACAAAGTAGCTGGCATAGCCCACTTGCTTCCTTGGTCCTTTATACAATTGGCAAGAAAATACCTTTTTGATTAGACCAATGGACTTTTCAGAGCCGTTCCCTCCACCCAGCAGCAAGTGGTATGTTCTGCCAGGGGACAGCAGAACTACATATGCTGATGGTATCTTAAAGGAAGGAGCGTTATAAGCATCTCACTTGTGGGAACTGAATAAACACATCAAAACACAGGCCAGCGGTGATTGGCGAGTGGCGATGGGAGCAGAGCAGTGATGACCGGAAGCACCTCGTCGTGGGCTGGCACTCAGACGGCTGCTGTTGGATGGTCGGTTTGCATTTGGACAGAGGCAGGATTGCAACTTGGCAGCTGCAACTGTGATTGAGCAGCCCTTTTCAGGATCCACTCTGCTCACCCCTGCATGCGGAGATGCTGGGGTGCTGGAACCGGGAGCCTGGGGGGCTGTGGCCCCATCACTTTTGAAAGTGGGAAGAGGTGGCATGGGGGCGGGATCTTGGTGAATGGGCAACATGAGGGCAGGAACTCGGCGCGGGAAGGAGCGGCACGGGGAGTGGGGGGAGCCACTAATGGCCCCCACGGATTTTTAGGTAGCTTCCACTGCTCCTGGGGAGAGGGCTAGAAAAGGTACTCTAAACATAAGAATGGCCAGACTGGGTCAGACCAAAGGTCCATCCAGCGGTGGTGTGGCTGGCGCCAGCCAGGCGGCACAGCTGTAGTGCCACCAGTGCTCCAGGGAGCAGGGAGCGGGGAGGTTGGATAGAGGGCAGGGGAGTTTGGGGTGGTGGTCAGGGGGCAGGGGTGTGGATAGGGGTCAGGTTGGGGAATGGGGTTGGATGGGGCAGTGGGAGGCAGTTAGGGGCAGGGGTTCCGGGGGCAGTCAGGGAGAAGGGGTGGTTGGATGGGGCAGGAGTCCTAGGGTGGGGGGCAGTCAGGAATGAGAGGAGGGGTTGGATGAGGTGGCAGAGGCAGTCAGGGGTGGAGGTTCTGGGGGCGATCAGGGGACAGGGAGCAGAGGCGGTGGATGGGGGAGGGGCCATTAGGGAAGGAGGGGGTTGGATGGGGCAGGAGTCCTGGGGGGGTCATCAGGGGGTGAGAAGTAGGTGGGGATAGGAGGCAGGAGCCAGGCCACGCCTGGCTGTTTGGGGAGGCACAGCCTCCCCTAACCGGCCCTCCATACAATTTCCGAAACCCGATGCAGCCCTCAGGCCAAAAAGTTTGCCCGCCCCCGGTCTAGATAATACTTAGTCCTGCCATGAGTGCAGGGGACTAGACTAAATGACCTCTCAAGGTCCCTTCCAGTCCTATGATTCCCACATGGTGTGAAGGAGTGTACTGTCCCTTTAAGGAACGGGCTGGAGCCTTTTTTGTCTTGCAGAAACTTTTGATTTTCATCTCATTGAGAAGTTTTGTTTAGAATCTGATGAAATTGAAAAATAAAGTCGTGGGGAGTTTTCCCACTTCTCACCCATGTTTCCCCCTGAAAAAGGGGATGAATTAACCCCCAAAATGAAAACTAAATTTATTTATTTGTTTATTTATTTTGCTCTGAATCCAGATGAATGGAAATTGGGAACCAGATTTTATTTAGATGGTACCTAATCCCAGAGCAATGACACAGTTTAGAGCAGAGTGTCTGAAATCTCCTTTACACACACTGGTGTGCTGGAGCCTGCCCATAATACACTTCTGGGGAAAGCTATAGGAAATACTATGGGACAATATTCTCGGTGGTGCTATCTCTCGCAATTTTATCACTTGTTTCGAGATATTTGGTGGGTTTTTTTCTCAAAGCCTCAGATCCTGGAGTCATGTTATTTTCTGAAATTATCGACTTTCCTTTTTAAAGAGTGAATTTCTACCTGTCTGGTTGCAGAGAAAAGACTGAAAACAAGAAGCTAGGGCAGAGGTCTGCAAACTGTGGAGTGCATTCCCCTGGAGGAGGGAGTGGAGGACTCTTAGGATGGCACAGCAGGGCCCAGGCCAGCCCCCATGTGGGGTGGGGAAGGAGCACCACCCAGCCCCTTCCTACAAACCGCTCTGCTCCGATCCCACCTACAGCTGAGGCTGGGGGCAGGAGCAGAGCTGCACCTGGCTGTGGGCCTAGCTGCTGGCCCCCACTGCAGCCCAGCTGCAGCTCTGCTCCTGCCCCCAGCCTTGGCCTCTGGTTGCAGCTCCGGCCCTGCTCCTGGCCCCAGACCCACCCCCAGCTGCGGCCCCCTTACCCCTGTCAATGCCCCCTCACCCCCAAGCCCCCGGCCCTGGGAGGGTCTAGGGGAAGGCATGGACAAGAGTAAGAGGGGACATGACCCTCAAAAGTTTGGGGACTGCTGAGCTAATGCAACCCCAAGGTTCAGAAACTAAAAGGCAAAGAAAAAGAACCAACATTTTAAAAAAAAGTCATGAATTTTATGATTTGAAGGGAGGAGAGGCCTAAGCCTTGAGCTGTGATGCTTGGGGTGGACAGTACCGGGGTGATACAGGAAATAGACTCAGGCAGTACTCAGACATTTTGTGATGTGGACACTGGCACTGCCACCCTGGGTTCCCAGCAGCAAGTTGGCTCCAGCTTCCAATATGAAATTGCATCCTGAGCCTCCTCTGGTGTCATGTGACCAGGGGCGAGAATTCATTTCCTTTCTTTCGTTTTAGTCCAGAAGCCACAACTGCCTTCAGCTCGTGTTCTGTGTGACCTGCCTTTGGCCCAGCTCAGCTCTGCCCTGCGCGATGTGCTCATTTGGGTGGGTACAACATGGTCCTGCTCCGAAGCAGTAGCTCTGTGCAGTCACAGGGCAGTAGGGCAGATGACTGCATGAGCCAACAGAACTGGCCCCGCTATTCTCTTCTTTGGGCTCTCCCTGACCGCTGTGCTCAGCTCTGTTGGGGATTGGCTGTGGCGAAGGGCTCCTTCCATGCAAGCTGTTCTGTAGGATCACCAGACTGAAAGGTTGGGCCAGGCTGACCTCCCTCCTGCAGGTTCTTTGCTGCTTTGTGTCTTGCTGGAGTCCACTTCCAACCCCACGTCATGTGACCATGGTGCAGAAACCAGGAGTGAGCCACTTTCTTCTAACACTGAACGAGAAACTTTAATGGGACCAGGAAAGCAGAATCATCGCTAAAGCTACTCCACCCATTTCTCTCTGCTTCCCTACAGTGTCTTCCCCAGATCCCTCCTGTTGCAGATTTAAAGCAAAAGTCCACACAACCTCACAGTTCATCCTTTCTCACTGCTGCATCCCTCAGCCATAATCTCTGACAGCAAATGTGCCATAACGCTGAGTGATTATGGAAAGTAGGACTTTGTCTTCAAAGGGCATTACAAAGATCAATGAGCTAATCCTGCTCATCTGAGTAAATGAACATGGTTGCCATGGAACCGGTGGTGAAACTGATCTTCTCAACACTCATATGAGTAAACAAACAGTGTCTCCAGTTAGCGGATGGTGAAACTGAGGTGGGGTGAAATGCCTTGGCTAAGGCCATACAGTAAGCCAGTGTTGGAGTCAGGGATTGCTGCTGGTAGTTAGTCCCAGTCCGTACCCTTTACACAACACCACTTCTCCGCTGTGACACAGTCTACCCAATTCCATGTCGTGTGCAATTCAACACAGAGCTGTAGCCAAGTGCTACCGTGAGGCTTGCTGCAGAACCAAACAAAGTATAGAATCCGACCCTGCAACCTAAAAGGTGTGTGTGTCGTGTGCTTGTGCGACCACGTCATTGCATGGTGAAGGCAGCTGGGGAATAGCTGTTTGTTTGTGCATACTGGTATTACCAGCTGCATTCCTTGGTCATGCAGAGACAGATCCTCAGGTGACAGAGCATGTTCCTGGCACCTGGGGACAATAGGGCACTGGTGGTTTCATGCCACCTCTCCACCTCCTCGGTTCTGGAGGTTGCCAAGGGACCAGTGGGGCTCAGGGCTACTCTGACTTGTGCTGGTGGATAACACCCCCTAAGGGGCTGCTCAGTTACCCGGGATCTCTGGCTTGTATTGCTGTCTTCCCCTGCCCCCTCTCACCTCTGAATGCCCCCTGCAAGCACAGCTGGCATGCAGCTGCCTGCACCAGTAGTGAAAGTGATACACTGTCCCTCAGCCTCCATTAATTCTGGCTGAAATTTAGAACCATGTCTGGAAGTTTAAAAGAAATAACAGAAGATGCATTCAAATGCAGTGTCCTTCTTAAGAACATAATATAAGAATCGCCATGCTGGGTCAGACCAAAGGTCCATCTAGCCCAGTATCCTGTCTTCTGGCCAAGGCCAGATGCTTCAAAGGGAATGAACAGAACAGGGAATCATCAAGTGATCCATCCTCTGTCTTCCACTCCCAGCTTCTGGCAAACAGAGGTTAGGGACACCATCCCTGCCCATCCTGGCTAATAGCCATTGATGGACCTACCCTCCATGAACTTATCTAGTTCTTTTTTGAACCGTTATAGTCTTGGCCTTCACAACATCCTGTGGCAAAGAGTTTTACAGGTTGACTGTGTGAAGAAAAACTTCCTTTTGTTTGCTTTAAACTTGCTGACTGTTAATTTTCATTTGGTGAGCTCTAGTTCTTGTGTTATGAGAATGAGTAAATAACACTTTCTTATTTACTTTCTCCACACCAGTCATGATTTTATAGACCTCTAGCATATCCTCCTTAGTCATAGAATCATAAAATATCAGGGTTGGAAAGGACCTCGGAAGGTCATCTAGTCCAGTGCTTCTCAAAGACTGTCCGCTGCTTGTTCAGGGAAAGCCCCTGGTGGTCCGGCCCGGTTTGTTTACCTGCCGCATCTGCAGGTTCGGCCGATCGCGGCTCCCACTGGCCGTGGTTCGCCGCTCCAGGCCAATGGGGGCTGCAGGAAGAGCGGCCAGCACATCCCTTGGCCTGCGCTGCTTCCCGCAGCCCCCATTGGCCTGGGATGGTGAACCGTGGCCAGTGGGAGCCGCGATCGGCCGAACCTGCGGATGCAGCAGGTAAACAAACCGGCCTGGACCGCCAGGGGCTTTCACTGAACAAGTGGTGGCCCGCCTTTGAGAAGCACTGATCTAGTCAAACCCCCTGCTCAAAGCAGGACCAATTCCCAACTAAATCATCCCAGCCAGGGCTTTGTCAAGCCTGACCTTAAAAATCTCTAAGGAAGGAGATTCCACCACCTCCCTAGGTAACCCGTTCCAGTGCTTCACCCACCCTCCTAGTGAAAAAGTTTTTCCTAATATCCAACCTAAACCTCCCCCACTGCAACTCCTTGTTCTGTCATCTGCTACCACTGAGAACAGTCTAGGTCCATCCTCTTTGGAATCCCCTTTCAGGTAGTTGAAAGCAGCTATCAAATCCCCCCTCATTCTTCTCTTCTGCTGACTAAACAATCCCAGTTCCCTTAGCCTCTCCTCATAAGTCATGTGCTCCAGCCCCCTAATCATTTTTGTTGCCCTCTGCTGGACTCATTTCAATTTTTTCACATCCTTCTTGTAGTGTGGGGCCCAAAACTGGACACAGTACTCCAGATGAGGCCTCACCAATGTGTACATTTAAGTTGAGCCTCTATTATGGTGTCTTTAAAAAGTTTCCATGCAGCTTGCAGAGATTTCACTTTTGGCACTGTACCTTTGAATTTCTGGGTCTTTGTCCCAGGGCTTAAGATGTTCTTTTAGCTATCCTGGGCCCAGGCCCAGGCCATGGAGCACTTTGAAGATAAGGACCAAGACCTTGAGCTTGATTAGACGTTCTTTGGGATGCCAGTGCAGAGAGTGGAGGAGAGGTGCAATGGGCTTACAAAGCCTGTGTTGTTGAGGAGATGCACTGTAGTGTTTTGTACTCCTTGGAGTTTCCTAAGCACTGAAAGTTTAATGCCCAGGTAGATTGCATCGCAGTCATCCAGCTCATAGGTGACAAAGGCATGAATAACTGAGGCCAGGTCATTGTCCGCCAGGATGGGATTGGTATTTCCTAGCCAACTGGAGATGGTGGAAGGGCTTACTTGCAGACACTGGTGTGTGAGAGCTCACTGTTAGCAAGGAAACCAAGAAGGCTCCTCAAGTACAGACTGAACTGGCCAAGTGTGAGAGTGAACCTTCACTGTGGCTGCGAGCTCATGCCCCTGGCATACACCAGAACCGACCAGTGGGTTGCTCTAACTTACAGCCACTTTACCCAGACTACATATGGGCCTGGTCATCACCCGGAATCTGTTATGCCATGTGCTATGGAGATGTCCCCTCCCATTCCTGCATGCCTCTTCCTGCCCTTTCTGCTGGGGCTTGCATATCAGCCCTACATTGCTTCCGCATTGGAGGAACTCTCCCCCAGCCCCTTTCAGACCCTATCTAGAGTGGAGAGAATCCCTTTCCTGCAACCCCTCTCTGGGCCACATTTGGGCTCTCTGCCCTGCCCTGCTGAGGCTCAGAGCTATTTTAAAATCATATTTCTGCTCTCACAGCCCTAACCAGCTGCACTATTTTTGCTCAGAACTTGCAGAAGACATTTCCCCTGGGGCAGGAACCAGCCCTTGGAGAGGCGAGGCGGGTGTGGTAACCCACAAGCTGGAAATACGAGTCCAATTGCTGTGACTGTAACCTCCCTGAGAAGGGAAACTGGCTTTAACCAGCCAACTGCCCTATTGAAAAAGAGAGAAGAAAAATGCAATTGAGCTGCGCCAGGAACTGGCCCAGTGACAATCCTCAGGCTTGGCTGGAAGACACCAGGCCCCATCCCTAGAATACTCGCAGGGGAAGAAACGTGGGTGAAAGAGGGAGGGGATATTAAAGCCAGCTCATGCCTCAGGGGCCCACAGGAACAGGAGTGTCTGGCCTGGGCTACACTTAAAACTTAGGTTAACGCACCTACAGGGCTCAAGGCTGTGAAAACCCCACACCCCTGAGCCCAGTAGCTCTGTCGTCCTAACACCCCATGTAGACACGGCTGGGTCGATGGGTGAATGCTTCCATTGCCCTAGCTGCCATTGCTTGGGGGAGGTGGTCTTCCTACAGTGATGACAAGAACCTTTCCAATGCTGCAGGGTTACAGTGGCATAGCTGTGCTGCTGTAGTGTCGTCATGGCTGGAGTCATTCTGGCTTGAAGCCTGGGTACAAGACCCTGTTTCACAATGAGTGCAGTATCAGCACATTTCACCCTCCCACAGCTTCACTCTTTTATATGGCTAGACAACAATTTATTTCTTAGCATCCTGGATCCATTTGATTTCCAGCAGTCTGTACAGAAGAGGCAGCTCCCAATCCTTTGTTCCAGGAGTCCTTGACACAACCATAGACACAATGAATCAAGAGACAGCCCAGCTGCCCATGGAACACCACAAAACTCCCTCCTCCATCAAAACTCTTCTGACTCACAGACAGCAGCCCCCTCCCCAAGCCAGAGCAAACAGAGAGGCCTTGCAGCACTCTCTGAAACCCAACAGACCTGGGCTACTTAGGACCAAGGCAGGGAGCTGGGACACCAAAAGGGGCAGGCTCTGAGTCGCTACAGGGAATTCTTTTCCAGCTGTCTGGCTGGTGAGTCTTGCTCACATGCTCATGGTCTAACTGATGACCATATTTGGAGTCAGGAAGGAATTTTCCCCTGGGTCAGATTGGCGGAGATACTGGGGGAGGGGGTTACCCTCCTGTAGTGGGGCAGACTACCCCACTCCCAGAGAGTGTGGGCTGCAACAGGCCAGGACACCTGCGCAGACAGGGAGCCCATTAGAGAAGGGCTTATTGTGAGCCAATCAGGGCCCAGACTGGAGGCATCCAATCAGGGCCAGGCTCAGCCCTATAAGAAGGCTGCCCAGGAAGAGAGCCTTTGAGAGGGGAAGGTCAGTCTCCAAAGGTGGGAGACTAGCACTGTGGACAGTGCAGTGCTGGTCAGGCTCGGGGAGAAAAAGGGAGCTCTAGCCCGTAGGCTGCAGGTCCTGAAGGGAAGGGCCTAGCGGGTGCAAGGGGCTGTAGGGGAAGTGGCCCAGGGAAGCAGGCAGACAAGGGGAGAGAAGGAGGACAGCAAGGCTGCTGCCAGAGGGACCCAGAGTAGAGGGTGGGGCCTTCCTCCCTTGCAGTACACCCAGCCATTGGCTGTAGGAAGCGGTCATCATAGACTATGCCAGATCCCTGGCAAGAGGGATTAGACTTTGGGGTGTGTGGTTGGACATGGTGGCTGGCGTGTAGAGAGACTGCTGGTCACCCCGCCTCCCTGCCCCCAGAAGGGGGTGTGGCTGGACTAAGGGGCACTGCCGGAGGGCAGTGGTCCGGAAGAAGACGCCGTGAGTTGGGAGCTATGCGGGTCCACATGCCAAGTGAGGGTGAGATGATGGACAGGACACCACCAGGAAGGGGGGGCTCCAGAGCTGGAATGAGCTAATTCCCTGAGAGACCAGCAGGAGGTGCCAGGTGGTGAGTCCCCACCCATTACACCTCCTCTTCAGCATGGGACACGGGTCACTTGTGCACTATTGTATTAAGTGAGTTGGGTTACAGACCCTTCTGCCTCTATCCCCCAGAAGCCTGATCCATTTTGTCCCTGCCTCCTCCAACCTGTTCTTGGCCCAGTCTTCTCCCCCCACCCCATATCTCCACATAGCTCTTTGTCCCAGTCTCCCCACACACCCTGGGACTCTTGTCCCAGTCTCCCTACTTACCATTCCCACAGGCCTGGCTCCTCATTCCTCTGCACTCCAGTCAGAGTGCTGCTTCTTTCTCCTCCTCACGGCCTTGGCACCAGCAGGGGACAAGGGGGAGTGTGAGCACAGAAGAGACAGTGTCAGCTCTCAGTTCCTGTGCCCAACAGCAGGGAGAAGCAATTGCAGAAAAAGTCCTGCTCAGCCCCTGCATCCCAGGGCTGGAGCATGCTCAGAGGAGATGGAATCTTCAGAGAATTTAGGTGCCAAATTCTGACAAGTATCTACGGAGCATGTGCAAAGTGAGTTTTTCAGAGGCTCATAACTTGGCCAAATTTCATTGAATGTCCTCTTGTTCTTGTGTCATGAGACACTGGGACAAAGTTCAGAGGCCTAGTACTCTGATCATTGTAGCCTCATTTGGTTTCCCCAGAGATAGATGGTTGAGGAACTAGGGAGGAATTAGCTAATCAGATGGGGAAGCTGGGTGAGGTCAGGAACAAACAGGCCCATCAGCTGACTAGCTTGAAAAAAGGCAGGAAGGAAGTGATAGAGGGGAGGGGGAAGAGGACAGGCAAGGAAGGGCTAGGCTAGGCTAGCTGTGCTCAGACAGAAGGAGAGCCCAAGGAAGGGAGATTTCCTCCCAGGGCTTTGATGAACAGGGGCTGAAGAAAATAAAAAGGATCACTTGACGATTACCTGTTCTATTCATTCCCTCTGGGGCACCTGGCATTGGCCACTGTTGGAATACAGGATACTGGGCTAGAGGGACCTTTGGTGTGACCTGGTATAACCGTTCTTATGTTCTAAATAGGGTCATAGATAGTAGAATTGTTGTGTTACACTATGCAGGTGTTGGTGGAGGGGACATGACTAAATTCTGTGTAGTGGACACTAAAAAAAAGTCTGAGCAGTTTCTGTCAACTAGTTCTCCTTTATCCACTAATTTACTGCACATTCAAAGAAATCTAAGAGAATAATGCGATGCATTTTACTTGGTAGAAACTACGCCGGTTAGACGATGTCGGATGATGATCTTCCAGGTGGTTTGTTACTCTGTTTTTAATTGTCTCATCTCAACCAATTTGCCAGTTGTAGATGGAAGGTCTTACTGATTTATAATTCCCCAGATCACATTTTAAAACATAGGGACACTTGCTAGGTGGCTCTTTGTAATAAGAGGGGGTATATTTTTGATAGCAGCTCAGCTACTTCATTCTTGAGCTCCTTCACAGCTCTTGGCTTGACCATCTGGCCTGGCAACTTATTGGAATTTAAATGGTCAGTTTGCTCCAGCACCTCTTCTTCTGTCCCTGAAAACTCAGAGTGCATCACCTTTGTTGGCAGAAAAGAGCTGGTCAGAGCGGTGAAGACTGATGTAAAAAATGATGTAGCTTCTCAGAAGAAAGTGAAATGTGTAGGTACACACACACACACACACACACACACACACACACACACACACACACACACACACACACACACACACACACACACACACACACACACACACACCTCCTCTGCCTCCCTCTCCTCTCACCATCCATAACACTCCCTTCTAGCTTTGTTCCACCTGTGATGGGTTTCGGCCCTTTGGGGGTATCATTTGATGTGCTGAGATACCACTGAGCCTGCCTGTTATGCCAGGTTGGTCACCCCTTTTACCTGTCTTGCTCAACTAGGCTATTAAGCCTCTTCCAGCCAAGCACACAGGCAGGGACACACCCAGCTGCACAGAGAGCGAGAACAATCCGCTCTGGAAAGATTCAGCCTTAGGGGCTCGCCCCAACGCTCTGGTGCCCACTCCCTTTAAGGGGTACAAACCCAAAGGTTTTATGAAACTTGCCCCCAACCTCAATGTGGCAGGAAATATGCACAACTTCTTGGCCGCCCCAGTTAGAAACTGCATAAATTGGGTTTCATTATAAACAAGTTTATTAACTACAAAAGGTGACTTTTAAGTGAATATCAGCGATAACACACAGAACAAAGCAGATTACTGAGCCAATAAAACCAAGTACACAAGCTAAGCTCAATATACTTAAGAAACAGGTTACACAATGTAATTTCTTACCCTAAATGTTATTTTGGGCAGCTTGCAAAGTGTCTGTGGTTCAGAGTTCCGGTTCTATTTCTTTTCAGACTGGACCCTGTCTCAGTCTGGACTCCCCCTCCCTGCCCCCCTGCCCCCCTGCAGGTGACTTTAGCAGTCGTTATTCTTGGGCAGACAGGCCATGAAGAGGAGGAGGAGACCTGTTTGCCTTCCTCCCCACCCTTAAATAGGATTTACATAAGGTGGGAATAAATTTGTTTCCCAAACTTGGCCGCCCCCCCTTCCCTTCCAGTGGAAAGTTACAAGTCGTCTCAGGTAATGTTTAATATCAGGTGACAAGACCCCCTGACTCTGTAGGATCTCAGCGTCCATGAGTCAGTGGCAGTATGGAGCATCCGCAGGAAGACCAAGCCTTTTCACAGTCCATGGTCCTCGGTGATGGGCCATCCGCCCTGTCTGGCTTTTCCGTTGTTGTACCTGAAATGTTAGGAGTGAGCATCACCCAAAGTAGCATAGCTGAAATACAGATACATAGTCAATATTCCTGACTTCAGATACAGAAATGATACAGGCATACACATTGGATAATCACATTCAGTAAATTACAACCTTTCTAATGATACCTTACAAGACCCATCATGCATAAAGTACATCTCAATTATACCATATTCATATCATAAGCATATTTTCATAAAGAATATGGAGTGAAACGTCATACCACCCCCTCCACTCAACTAAATGTGCTCTTGCTAAGATCCCCCTTCTCCTAGCCACAGTCTTTCTCCTTGTCTCATCCCCCTTGCCTCTCCATTGGCTTGCTGCCCCAAGTACAATCCCATCTAAAACCCTAGGTATGTCCTTGGGCAGCCAGTGCCTCCCACCACTCGCACCACCACGGCGACGCTTCTATTTGTAGCGCACTAGCTCGATCAATGCTAGCACACATACATCAAGAGAAGCTGGAAATGACACTCCCAGCCGCAGTGTAGATGCATGCAGAGGTCACATCCTGGATGGCTCACCAGCTGCTCAGTCTCAGCATACTGAAAGCTAAGCTCCCTTTCCTGCCAAGGCTATTTCTCCTTCTTATTGCTACCAATGGCACCCCTTTCCCTCTTGCCACCCAAGCACACCACCCTGGTGTTTTCTCTCTTCTCCCCACATATTCCTGGTATCACCAAATCCTGTTGCTTCTTCCTCCAATCTCTGCTTTTGTCTCCATTGCTAGAGCAATGGCCCTTGCCCATGTCCCACCTTTGCTCTTTGGCTTCCCTGATTCTGACCTCTTCCTCCTCCAGCCCATCCAGGGTGCAACTGTTGAGCTCAGTTTCCTTTCCCACTGCTTCCGCCTCATCACTCCCCTATTTGAATCACTTTGCTGACTACTCATTGCCTTCTGCATGCAGTTCAAACTGCTGGTCCTCAAGGCCAAGACTCTACAAAACTCAATTCATGACTCTCTGGCCTTGTCTCCACAGGTGGAGGTGTGTAGGGTATGTGTAGCTTCATGCATTGCTGCAGTAAAAACTGACTGCAGCCGTACTTTGGTGTGTAGCCACATGCTGCAGTGAAAGGCTCTAGCAGCAGGGAGGCAATGGGACACTACACTGATACGGGAGGCACCCCTTGGGTATGTAAAGAGCTGTGTAGGGTATATACCCTAAGGTTCTGGAGTGTCTTTATTCACCTAAGCCATGCCTCTCCATATACACTGGTATTTAGAGCCATGCTCGGAGGGGGGCGTGCAGTGTGTGTTCTCGGCACGTGGCCATAAAGCTCTGTCTATACTTGCACGTGTCCCCGGGTACTTGTCCTGTACTGATAGCACAGGCATCCCACACCCGAAGTGTCCACGTGTGCTGTGCTGGGTATATACCCACGTTTACTCTGCCCTTTTTTGGTACATGATGCTAGTGCTACCATTTCCGGGACAGTATCCCAGAATTCTGTGCAGCACAAGAGACACTCTAGGTACTGCCTTGCTGTGTGTTACTGGTATGATAAGCCGCCCTCACACATACAGTGATGACAGCTCCTGCTCATCTCTTTCCTGTGCCAAACTGGGCAGTCAGAGAGTGTCCCTTTACCCCCTCCCCAGGTTCTTGTCATGCAGACAGAAAGCAGAAGACCAGAAGTCCGAAGTGCGGACAATGAGGTGTTTATTGGGATTAGTTCCAAGCAAACCTATCCAGAACTCTACACGCAGCAGAGTCTGTTTCCCAGTGTTCCATTCCCAGCTCTGACACCGCAGAGCCTTGCCTCTGTCTCCATTCAACATTCCCCCGTGTCTATTCCCCCCTCCTCCTCCTCCTTGGCAGGCTGTAGCGGGGTGGTTACCTGCTCCAGCCCTGACAGGGTTAAAGCCACCCCTGGGAGAGGGAGGCAGCCTCAGCTGGAGGACATGCCCCAAACAGACCCAGTTGGCCCTATAAAGGTCAGGGCAGCCAGGAGTTCAGAGGGCTCTCTCTGGTCTGAGAGGGAGCAGGGTCTGGCTGCCAGCAGAAAGGGTACTAGGAGTGAGGCAGGGCTGGGGAAAGCCAGGGGGTCCTGGCCCCAGGCTGGCCTGGTTTAAGCCTAAAAAAAAGGTACTGGGGGTAGAGGGAAGGCAGCAGCTCAAACCCTTGCCTGTGATGAGTGTGGGACACTGCAGTCTGCCCCCCAGGGGGGGGGGATAGATGGTGACTAGTAGTAGCCCACAGGGTGGGTGCTGTCTGGTAAGTCTTGCATCTTGCCCATTCTCTGCTCAGAGTTTATATTTGGGCCAGGGTCGGAAGGAATCCATTCCAGGGCAGATTGGCAGAGGCCCTTTTTTTTTTTCCCTCTGCAGCGTGGGCATGGGGGCTGGGCTGGGGGATTCTCTCTCTCTGGTCTTTAAACCACCACAATTTAAGGACTTCAATAAGACACAATAACAGGGGTTTTGTAGGGGGGTGGGTGGGGTGGGTTCTGGTGGCCTCGTTGCAGGAGGCAGCAGGTCATGATCATGAGATATTGGTCCCTTCTGACCTTAAAGTTAAAGTTGGGGGGGGGTGGGGGGGGGTGGGTGGGGGGGGACCAGAGACTGAGAGAGTGTGGGGGGTACTGCCAGAGGCAGCACCCCCAGAAAAAAGAGGCAGGGGGTCCTGGAGGGGACGGGGGGGCGATCACTGGCCTGCAGAGGGTGCTCTGGCCTGGAAATCGAGCTAATTCCCTGAGAGACCAGCAGGAGGTGCCGCAGGGGTGAGTCCAATCGTTTACACAGGTCCAAATATACCTGCAGTGAATGCCACTAGTCACACCCCTTACAACTTATAGTCATGTTCCATTTTGGAGGGTCGTGAGTCTAGGGTCTTCATCCCACCTCATCCAATGGGAGGGGTAAGGAGTGAGATTGTGTTCTGGCCAAGGACAGGCTTTTCTTTGGCTTTTAGTGTTTTTATGCCTCCCCCCATTCCCCCTTGCCCCTCCTAACTGGTTGCTTGACCTTGGCTTAAGAAAGGAGCCAGGCAACCTTTCAGTGTGTGCTCATATATTACACTCCCACCATGCCCTGTAACACTTTAACTGCTCTATCGCTTATCTCTTCCCATTTTACTAAAAGTCTCATCTGGTTGTGGGAAATGCAACACACAGTGTCTTTGTTCATTGTTCTTCACACATATTAGTATAAGATACACAATTTTGGGTTTGACTTTTTAATACTCTTGTATCAGGTAGACAAACAAGCCTATATACTAACAGGTGGAAGTTCCTGACAACGTGGGTCTGCACAAGACAAATGTTTGTGGTGCAGTACCGGATACTGGATGGAATATTTGAGACACTGAAGATGGCTGACCGAGAGGGTGAATGAAGATCCAGTGGGCTCCCATGGAACAGATGTATTGAATGCCGCTGGGATTGCAATGGTATGTCCCTGGTATTACCCACACACTCTAGGGCACTCCACCTTTCTCTTCTGTGGGCTCAGGGTGTATCCTGGTTAATTTATGCTCTTCCACCCTTACCCAGTTCCTAGAGCTCAGCGTGGAACCTGTTGGTCATTGTAGCAGTGGAGATATGTCTGTAGGTTTTGCACCTGTTGTTCTGGTAGGGTCTGGTGCAGCTTTGAGTTGGTGTGTCCTGGTCTGTGGGCAGCTTGCTTCTGATGAGGAGCTTGGAGAGGTTGGGGGGTTGTCTGAAGGCCAGAAGAGGGGGTTCAGGAAAGATTTCTTTCCAGATGGAGTTCTGATTGAGTATGTGTTGTAGTCTGATAGGTTGTATGGGTTCCATTATGGTGTGCTAGAGGTGTGGAAATGTTTTTGTTATACGTTAACAGCTCTGTCTAAGGGTGCTTTTTGGTGAGCAACAATCATTGGTAAATACATGAAAACAGGTCAGTTTTCCCACTCTTTTCTGCCACCAGTGCTCACAGCACTTCCAAGGTTTCAAACAATGAATGTTTGTTGAGGATGGAGGAAGAGAGGCAAGGATGACAGATCTTCATGGCTTTTATCCTGACCTGGCTCTGGCCTGGCATGAGGGCAGGGTCTTGGGGCCAAAGAGCTGCAATCAGGCCATGGTAAGAGACCTTCCACGTGCCCTGGGCTGCATCCCGGGGGACAGGGATTGGCAGGGAGCTGCTCTTGGTCCTCCCACCCCAGGCAGGAGGAGGGTCCATGGCTCCCCACAGCTGCCCGGGCTCCCTGGGCTGGGCTCCAGCGTCTGGCCTGGCTGGGGGGAGGGGCAGGGGGCCAGGCCCATGGTGATAAGTGGAGGTACCAGGCCCATCCTTGGCCCCCCTGTTCCAGTGCCCTGATGAGGGGTTGCTAAAGCACAGCTTAGGGTCAGATAGCTACATTCTGCACTGTTAATTTTTTAGTTTTGTTTCCTTTCTCCATGTTGTCACTTGCATTCTTTACAATGGCATGAAGATGTACACGTACACATCACTTGTGCTCTGCATTCTGGTGCTGTGGACAGCAATCGTCATTTCCGAGCTTAGCTCATTGGCATGAGCCATGGTTTTGTTGTTGGATTTTTTTTTTTTTAAGATGGGCATGGCTGGAGGGGATGCGAAAAGGAAAAGAGGATGTGGGGGAGAGAGAATTCATTGCATTTGTATGGCACTGGACAGTTACAGAAATCACTGTCATGAGCTGTAAATCTTGCCGACCCATTCAAACCATATGGGGAAACATCCCGTTGGTCGCACTCACAATTTAAATGTCAGCTGTATGGAGTTTGGGGACCACACAGTCTGGGTTGCACAGGGACTGGCTTGGGTTCATTCTTCCCCTCCTGCATGCTCTGGGGGTCCCCATGAGGATTTTCAGATGCTGGCTGAGGATGCTGCACTGGGCATCTGTCAGGCTCCTTCCTGTGATGGGGAGCTGGGTTGGATCCGCTGCCTTAACAGCAGCATGGGCAGCAGCTGGTGGTGGAGGAGGAGCAGAAGGAGAAGGTGTGTGTTCCCAGAGAGGAGCCCTGGCTATGGTGGCAGGCTGGACCTGAAAGCACTCAGCCACCAGCTGCACTAGTGCCTGCCTAAATGCATGACTTATTCCATTCAGTATGCAGCACTGCACCACATGAACATTCTTCTCACAAGCAGAAGAGCCACAGCATCATGGACTTCGCCACATCTTCCACCCAGGTTGGCGGATCGGAGAGATGAACAGAAGCTGCCTTTGTCAAATGTGTGAAGGCAGCACGCAGCACCGGCAGCACGCAGCACCGGCAGCACGCAGCACCGGCAGCACCGGCAGCACCGGCAGCACGCAGTAAGGCAGTTCCTAGGGCAAGGGTCAACTCAAATGACCACGAGGGCCACATGAGGACTAGTACATTAGCCCAAGGGCTGCATTACTGACACCCCTGTCTCGCTCCCACTCCACCCCTTCCATGAGACCCCCTACCTCTTCCCACCCCTTCCCTGCCCCCATTCCAACCCCTTCCCCAAAAGGGTGACAGTAGGGTGACCGGACAGCAAGTGTGGAAAAATTGGGATCGGGGTAATAGGTTCCTATGTAAAAAAAAGACCCCAAAATCGAGACTGTCTCTATAAAATCGGGACATCTGGTCACCCTATGTGACAGGGAGTGTGTTGTGTGTATGTGGGGGGAGAGAGTGGGGTTTGGGGGTCTGAGAGCATGTCAGCATGCTGTCTTGCAAGTTCAGACAGTAGCAGACCTCCCCCAGCATTCCACAGTAATGGTTCCTTTGTCTCGGAGCAGATAAGCAGCCAGCTGTCAAATGGAGCTTTCAAAGGGCATATCCCAAACAATGACAAGAGTGGCCACTTGATTTAAGTGGATTATAGCACTTTAATGGTTTGCAGACTCACCCAGTGGCACCTCCTGCTGGTCTCTCAGGGAATTAGCTCTCCAGCCTCCAGAGCGCCCTCTGTCAGCCAGTGTCTCGCCTTGTTCTGGCCCTGTGTCTCTCCCAGACCCTGGTGCCCCTTTCGCTGGGTGCTGCCCCAGGCAGTACCCCCACAGTGTCTCTGGGTCTCCCCACCCAAGGGAACCTGCACCCACTATCCCTGCCTCACCTCCGTCATAGGTTACTGCCAGTCACCAACTAGCCCCTGCTCCCTGGGGCAGACTGCAGTGCCAGCCTCTCATCACAGGCAAGGTTGGGGTTGGACCTGCTGCCTCTACCTATAGCGGGGCTGCCCCTCTGCAGCCCTAGTACTCCTTAGTGGGCCCTTACTTCAGCCTGCAGCTCTGCTAGGCTGGAGCTCCCTGGCCCTTCCCCAGCACTGCTCTGCCCTCAGTACCTTCCTCAGCTCCCCAGGCAGCCTGGTCCCTCCCTCTCCAAAGGCTAGAGAGAGAGTGAGAGTCTCCTGGCCCATGGCCTACTTACAAGGGCCAGCTGGGCCCTGATTGGGGCGTGGCCACAGCTTAGCTTGCCTCTCCAATCAGTCTGGGAGCTACTTGCTCCAGCTACAGCCCTTTCCTGGGCCGTTTTTAAGCCCCTCAGGGCCGGAGCGGGTAACCACCTCACTACAGACATGTTTCTGCCCGGAACCCAACAGGTACAGACCTGTTTCTGGAGGCCAATCAGAGTTCAGTAATGCAACACCTCGTTCACACTGATGCCCGGGTGTTGTAGCCAAGGCGCAGCAAACATCATTCCTCTAGCCAAGGTGGAGAACCTGCAGCTGTGGAGTCAGAGCGCCATGCCAGGGTGGACGGGGAGTGAGCTAGTGCGCCCAGGGCTCCTTTTTGCGCTGTAACTTGCAAGTGTAGTCAAGCCCTTTGTAACTCTTTGCCACTGCACTGTTGGGTTGTTGTTGTTGTTGGCTTTTTTTGAGTGCCACTTCACCTTTTTCCAGATCATTTATGAATATGTTGAACATCATTGGTCCCAATACTGATCCCTGGGGGACCTCGCTATTTACCTTTCTCCCCTGTGAAAACTGACCATTTATTCCTACCATTTGTTTCCTGTCTTTTAACCATGAGAGGACTTCCCCTCTTATCCCATGATGGCTTACTTTGCTTAAGAGCCTTTGATGGAGGACAAGTACATGAGAACATGTGCAACTAGCCATAGCCCCCATCCCCCTCTCTTCCCCACAACCTTCCTTCCTAACCATTCCTCTGGTCTTCTCCCATGCTGTCCTGTAGGCCTGGGTCTGTCCCCCTCTCCTTGTTCACCAAACAGCCTCTGTTTCTTTATTCTGCACATGCTAATTTTCCAGTGAAAGGTACTTCCGTCGTAAAGATATTTATCAGCACAGTAAAGTAACAAATAGGAAATCTGTGTCACACAGAGTTTCATGTTCTTCTCTTTGGGGGAAAGTACAACCCCACCTCACCCATGCCCCAAGAGGAGTATCCCCTTCCCTCTTTTGGTGTGCCCTTGTGCTCCACACCCTTCCTTGCACCATTATCAGCTGTTATCCACGCTATGGCTCTTCCCGGTTTGTTCCCCTGGATTATCTCTCGTACACTAGGGCAGTGCTCCCCAACCTTTTCGTCTGGCGGGTGCCAGACGAAGGACTGTGGTGGCGGTCGAGCATCCGCTGAAATGCCGCCGAATTTTGGCGGTGATGCCTCTGGATGACGTCACCTCAGGGCTGCTCTAATTTATAGCTGTCTGCAACATCCCCCATTATGGAGGCTGAGGATTGTCTGAGGGCAACCTGTTCTGGCCATGGTCCATCCACAAAGCACCCCCTGTGCTGGGGTCCCCTGAGCATCCCCAGCCAGATTCTCTGGCCAGGTTTCATGCTGCTTTGGGCCTGCAAAGTAGTGCGAAGGGGCCAAGGATGCAACTCCTTGTATTCTCAGCCCAGCTGTAGCTGACCTGCACTTGGGGGAGGGCTGTGGGTCCCTTGCCTGTGTGGTTTCCTGGAAGGTGACACGCAGTTATAAACCTAGCAGCTTTTGGGGGATTGTACAGTGAATAGGGCTAATTATTAACCAGCTGGGTAATTATTATTACTAATAAGTCACCTGCTCCCTTTCTAGGTATCCAAAACCTCCGTGAAGTGGCTTCACACCCTCCTCTGGGTGGCTCCCCTCTATCCCCTGTGGGTGGGGTGAGGTATCTTGTCTGTAACCCAGCGGAGGGAGGCAGTGTGTATCTCGGGACTGGAGCGCTAGGCTCTGGGCCCCGTTCCCTGCCAGGTGACCTAGGGCAAGCCACGCTGTGACTCAGTTTCCCTTCTGTAAAATGGGGCTGCCGCTCCTGCCCACCTAGCCGACGTGCTTTG
This sequence comes from Mauremys reevesii, assembly GCF_016161935.1. Taxonomy (NCBI): domain Eukaryota; kingdom Metazoa; phylum Chordata; order Testudines; family Geoemydidae; genus Mauremys; species Mauremys reevesii. The sequence goes on from NC_052638.1 coordinate 2,150,452, forward strand.
CCGCTAGAGGGGGCTGGGCGCTGTTAATAACACTCAGCTGCGCCCAGCACCGACGCAGGGCCCCGCCCGGGGCCAGCCTGCCCGAGGCGGGCGGGATCCCTCCCTTGCTCCGGCTGCCCCCGGGGGAGGCGGGTCTGGCTCAGGGCTCCGCCCTCACCTGGGCGCTCTCGCCCTGCCCGCCGCCCCAGCCACCAATCAGAGCCATGCGCGCCTCGTGAATATTCATGAGCCCCGGGGCGGGGGCGTGGCATGCCATGTAAACGAGCAGGTGCCGGGCTGGTGGCGGAGTGTTCCCTGGCTAGCGGAGCTCGCGCGTCCTGCGCCCGGCCATGGCCCCGCCGCCCCGCGCCTACAGCCCGGCCGAGGTGCGGCAGCGCTGCGCCCAGGGCGCCTGCCTGGTGCTGCGGGGCCGCCGCCTCTACGACCTGAGCGGCTTCGTGCGGCTGCACCCGGGCAGCGAGCAGCTGCTCCGGGAGCGGGCGGGCAGCGACGTGAGCGCCGCGCTGGAGGGGCCGCCGCACCGGCACTCGCGCAACGCGCGCCTCTGGCTGGAGCAGTACTACCTGGGCGAGATGGGCCCGGCCCCCGCGCCGGAGCCGCAGGTACCGTCCCGCCGGCCCCGGCCCCGCATTGCGCACACCTCCAGCCGGTACCCCCTGCGCCTAATCCTGTGCCCCGTCCCCGCCCTCTGCGCCCCGTCCCCGCATTGCGCACACCTCCAGCCGGTACCCCCTGCGCCTAATCCTGTGCCCCGTCCCCGCCCTCTGCGCCCCGTCCCTGCATTGCGCACACCTCCAGCCGGTACCCCCTGCGCCTAATCCTGTGCCCCGTCCCCGCCCTCTGCGCCCCGTCCCTGCATTGCGCACACCTCCAGCCGGTACCCCCTGCGCCTAATCCTGAGCCCCGTCCCCGCCCTCTGCGCCCCGTCCCCGCATTGCGCACACCTCCAGCCAGTACCCCCTGCGCCTAATCCTGCGCCCCGTCCCCGCATTGCGCACACCTCCAGCCGGTACCCCCTGCGCCTAATCCTGCGCCCCGTCCCTGCATTGCACACACCTCCAGCCAGTACCCCCTGCGCCTAATCCTGAGCCCCGTCCCCGCCCTCTGCGCCCCGTCCCCGCATTGCGCACACCTCCAGCCGGTACCCCCTGCGCCTAATCCTGTGCCCCGTCCCCGCCCTCTGCGCCCCGGCCCCGCATTGCACACACCTCCAGCCGGTACCCCCTGCGCCTAATCCTGGGCCCCGTCCCCGCCTCTGCGCCTGCCCCGCATTGCACACACCTCCAGCCGGTACCCCTGCGCCTAATCCTGCGCCCGTCCCCGCCTCTGCGCCCGGCCCCGCATTGCACACACCTCCAGCCGGTACCCCTGCGCCTAATCCTGTGCCCCTGCCCTCTGCGCCCTGTCCCTGCATTGCACACACCTCCAGCCGGTACCCCCTGCGCCTAATCCTGTGCCCCGTCCCCGCCCTCTGCGCCCTGTCCCCGCATTGCACACACCTCCAGCCGGTACCCCCTGCGCCTAATCCTGTGCCCCGTCCCCGCCCTCTGCGCCCCGGCCCCGCATTGCACACACCTCCAGCCGGTACCCCCTGCGCCTAATCCTGTGCCCCGTCCCCGCCCTCTGCGCCCCGGCCCCGCATTGCGCACACCTCCAGCCGGTACCCCCTGCGCCTAATCCTGTGCCCCGTCCCCGCCCTCTGCGCCCCGGCCCCGCATTGCGCACACCTCCAGCCGGTACCCCCTGCGCCTAATCCTGTGCCCCATCCCCGCCCTCTGCGCCCCGGCCCCGCATTGCACACACCTCCAGCCACTGCAGCCAGTACCCCCTGCACCTATCCCTGCACCCCGTCCCCACGTTGCACACACCTCCAGCCAGTACCCCCTGTCCCCACCCTCTGTGCCCCGTCCCTGCATTGCACACACCTCCAGCCGGTACCCCCTGCACCTATCCCTGCACCCCGTCCCTGCCCTCTGCGCCCCGTCCCTGCATTGCACACACCCGCAGCCTGCACCCCGGGTCCCCTGTCTCTGTCCATCTGTGCCCTATCCCTGTAGTGCACACCCCTAGCCCCTGCATCCATCCCTATACCCTGTCTGTGCCCTCTGCACATCAGACCCCCAGGTCCTGTCCCTGCCCTCTGCAGCCTGGTCCCTCCCTGGGTCCCTTCTCTGCTCCTCTGTGCCCTGTCCCTGCAGTGCGCATCCCCTGTGTCCTGCGTCTATCCCTGTACCCTGTCTCTGGGCTCTGTGTTCACCTGCCCTGTGCATGGTGTGCCCTTGTGCCCCCCGCATCACTCCTTTCTTCATCCCTCCCTTCTGCTCCCCCTTCCCTTGTGCTGGGCTCTTCACCCACCTGCAGTGCCACTGCTCTGCTCCACCTGGGCCCACTGCACTGCCACCCCCCTCTCATGCCCTCCCCCCATTGCCTTACCCCAAACCTACCCCGTGACACCCCAGCCTCTGCATTCCACCTGCCCCCACCCTGTGTCCTTCCCGCTGCCCAGATTCTTCTTCCTCCTCCTCCTCCTCCTCATACTGTCCCCTGAGTCCCCTTTTCCCTCCTCCCCGGCCCTGGAACTTCATGTTTCCTTGGTCCTGCAACAACCTGCTGCCCCCCCTCCCCCCCAGTAGTACAGCTGGGAGGGGTGCTTAGGGACAGCTGAGCCTGGTCTGGCAGATCTCACCACCTATAACTGTAAGTGTATCCAGGCACTTGTATTTTGCACCCACTCAACTTCATCCAGCCCCTTGAACCATGTCCCACACCTGTCTCCTTTCCTGTCCCCACCCTTCACCTGCGTGGCCCCCCCTTCATGTCCATGCTGGCTTATTGCTCATTTTCTGAATTCAGCACTAACCCTCTACCCCCATCCTCTTCACCTCTGTTCTCTTTAGGATGTGGAAATATAATGGGGGGGGGAACCCAAGGTTTGTGGTTCACTAGCCCCGCCTTAGCTCAGAGCAAATCCCTTTTGCAATCTCTGCTTAGTTCTAAAATGTTGTGTTGATGGGGAAACTCCCAGAGTTAGAGCAGTTGTTTCTGGATGGCAGGGAGGGGAAGATCATGCTGGGATTTGTGCCCCCTCCCCACCCCACCCCGAAGTGCATACATCCCCCTCAAGACTCCCCAACCCCCCCCCGCCCTGTCCATTTATACTGCAGAGAATTTCACCACTAAGAATAAAATAATTGTCTCCTTTAGGCTAAAATGAGGGTTTAATATTTCAAAATTGTTACCAGAAATGGTGGAAAAATGCTTCATTTCTTCATGCAGAGATCCTGGTGCTCAATTAGTTAATTCTCCTCTCAAATAGCTTGTATGCTGCTTTTGAAAGGCTTCATTTCTGTGCATGGGCGAAAGGGGTGGGAGGGGTAGTTAACAACGGATGCCAGAGCAAACGCTGCACTCCCATCACTGCATGGCACTGCCCAACTGCTCAATCAATATTACACTGGTAATGATTATACAGAAACAGTGAACTAGTCTTTTGAGCTTGTACCCAGCTTCTGTCATAAAGCTCTGTACTGACACACCAGTAACTTTAGCAGTAAAAATTGGTCGGGTCTGAAAAATTACCAGATTTTCTCTGAAGGCGAAGAGGAATGCTTGTGTAAAGTTTGAAGAAAATCCATCCAACTGGTTTTGAGTAACTGGTCTCTTAAATAATTACCTTGATTTTTAAATCTTGATTCCTGTTTAACGTTTCCTGGTCTCTCATAACCTCAGGAAAAAAATGCCTTGTTACTAGCGCTAAATGCTGTTTTTCTTACAAGTACTTTATTTGCTAAAAAATACAGTTTCAGTTGATCATAAAGGTCAGTGATAGGGCGCTCACCTGAGGTGTGAGACATCAGCTTCAAACCTTTGCTTTGGAACAGAGCCAAAACAAAATCTTCTGATTTAATTGAAAACTCTGAATTTTTATTTGGTTTGACCTGGATTGAATTTTTTTTTTTTTTTTTTAAATTCCGTACTGGCACCGGACCATAAGAACATAAGAACGGCCGTACCGGGTCAGACCAAAGGTCCATCTAGCCCAGTATCTGTCTACCGACAGTGGCCAATGCCAGGTGCCCCTGAGGGAGTGAACCTAACAGGCAATGATCAAGTGATCTTTCTCCTGCCATCCATCTCCATCCTCTGACGAACAGAGGCTAGGGACACCATTCTTACCCATCCTGGCTAATAGCCATTTATGGACTAACCACCATGAATTTATCCAGTCCCCTTTTAAACATTGTTATAGTCCTAGCCTTCACAACCTCCTCAGGGAAGGAGTTCCACTAGTTGACTGTGCGCTGCGTGAAGAAGAACTTCCTTTGATTTGTTTTAAACCTGCTGCCTATTAATTTCATTTGGTGACCCCAGAACATCAGTTGTTCACCAAGCTCTGTTTGTTGTTGTCCCTGCAAACTTTCCCTAAAGTTAAATCACCTTCAGCTCATGTGCCAGCTGGATTTAAAGAAAAGTTTTGCTTAATCCTCACTATTAGCAATAGTAGAGATAGATTTGAGCCCAACCCAGCTGCTGTCAATACCAACTCTGTACTATGTGTTGCTCACTTCCATTAACAGGCATGTGATGTGCAGGGTGTCTTCCCAACATGAAAGTCACTGCCCAGAAGCTTTACACTTCAAAAAGACGACAGGCAGAGATGGAGGGTAGGGGAGAGCAGGGGACAAGACAGGGAAGTTGGCCCAGTGATGACAGGCTACGTGTTGATGATGCACAGCTTGAATGTGTAATCGTGTTAAACTACATATTGGAATGTCTAGCAAATGCCAGATTATTTTAGAGCCTTGCTGTTATCCCTGTAGGGGTCCTGGTGGAAATGCATGTTCAGGAGTGGATAGTAGCTGTGCCACCTGACTCAGGAATCATGCTTGGGAGGTGGCGTGGTGACCTGGGCTGGATAAGCAGAACAGAGGGTCACACTGAGCCTGGCACTATTGGGATCACAGTGGGGATGGAGGTGCTAAATAGGGAAGATCTTGTCCTGTGACCAAGGAAGGTAACTTTAGCAGTGTTTTGGAGGCAACATACAGTAGGGAGGCCAGAGAAGAGTCTGCAGTAATCACAGCTGGATACTTGGGTCCTTGCTCAGAGTTCCTGCTGTCGGAATAGAGAGAAGGATGGATCTTAGCTGTGTGGCAGAAGTGGCAGCAGGGTTCAGATATGTAGGGCAAAGGAGAGAGACGAGTCAAAGCTCACTTGTGGCGTATGCACCAGGTTGTTGGGAAGGCCTGTGTGCTGCCCTCAGTTACAGTGCAGGGGGTACTCCAGGCAGAGGGGGGGATTAGGAGTTCTGTTGTAGCCAGGGGATGGTTGCATTGGGAGGGAAAGCAGCCACAGGGCATTGAGGTTACAGTGTCTGAAGGTTTGCAAAGACTGCAGATGTGGTGCCGTTAGAAGGCTTACTTTGATTTCCCCCTAGTAACTGTGGGGCAGTGTCCTTGTGCTTCCATTAGGGTGACCAGTTGTCCCCATTTTTATAGGGAGAGTCCCAATTTTGGGGCCTTTTTGTTATATAGGCACCTATTGCCCCCCACCCCCTGTCCTGATTTTTTACACTTGCTATCTGGTCACCCTAGCTTCCATATCTGTAGGTTTGAGTTTCATCAGCAGCTAGACTGTGCTTGAAATGAGGATTAAATGGAGGAAGTACTTGGCTTGAGATGAAAAGATCCAAAAATGGCTCCTTGAAATTTCAAATGTTTAATATTACTTGTGTCCCACTGTCTACCCAGTGAAACCTTATTGTGCCACAACATTTGTGTGGTAGGTAGCTTTGGAGGCAGACTCGGACGCAGGCCAGCTTTCTAGGGTAGGGATAGAAAAATGGTTAAGGAACTTTCATTATTTGAAAACTAGGCTTGGTTCACTCCCTCTGAAGCTGCTGGAGAGAGAGCTTGTGGCAACAGATTATTTTAATCATCAACCTCAGAACCAGCTAAAGAAACTTCTCAAATGTACAGTAAATGCCAGCATCTTGTAGCAGTGCTAGTTGTAAATCAGGCTGATCAGAGAAATGTAGGGTTGGAAGGGACCTTGAGAGTTCATCTAGTCCGACACACCTCTACACCCCTAGCTGAGGCAGGATCAAGAATACTTAGTAACCCTAATAATGCTTATTCTCTGTTGTAAATTTGCTTGACTGTTAGAGCTGGAGAAGCAGGACGTCGCAGCGCGGCTTTGTCAGCCACCCCTTTCAGACAGGCACAAAGAGGGTCTGTTTGGAATGGAGACTCAAATCAAGAGCCCAGGCTTTTCATCCTAGCTTACTTTGACTCTTATTTTTATTCTCTCCTCCCTCTTCTCGCACTCCTTTGCCAATGTTGGAATGAAGGCGGCTGTTCTGTGCCTGCGTGGTAGCTATAGGCTGCAATGGCACATCTTGTCAGGTGGCCATTGAATCAGGCAGTGCTCTCAAGGAGTCGTCATTAAGCTTGGCCAGCAGTGCTCACATCTTAAATTTAAAGAGCCAGTGACCCATCCAGTGTTTGTTTAGAACTTAAACCCCAAGCAATATGACCTCAAAAGCTAGTTGTGGGTGAGACGTGAGGGTAGTTACCCAGGGCATCTCTCACCAAACTCAAGCACTTGGAAGCAAGGCAGTGGCTACCTAAGGAGGCTGTAAATAGTGTGTTCATGTAACAGACGGGTACAGTATTCTTATCCAGTACAAAGAGCTCCTACGTCATCACAAGACCCAGGTAGAGAGGGGGGCCTTGAACCTTTAACCTCTGCAATTCCTGAGACTGGGGAGCTGGCTTCTTCCCCTAATGCCCTCACCTCCCCAGTGGGGAAAGCAGCAGCTCGCCACTGCTGGTCACCTCCGTCCAGCTCCCTCCCTGGCTCCTTAACTACTCCCCCACAGAGAGGGTGCTTGCTGCTGCCATCCAGGGATGTGGAGGTGTAGAAAAGAGCCATCACACCAGGCCAAGGGAGTGGAAGATGAGGGCTCTCTCTTCTGCTCCTCCAGCAGGTCTCCCAGTAGTGGTTCCACTCACTGCTGGCCTGGGGCGCTGTCTGCTTGCTGGCTGATTTCTGATCTCCTGCCCCCTGCTCTCAGATAAGCAGAGGCCGGGGTTATAATCCAAATAGGTCATTCCAAGGGCCTGCTCTCTGGAATGTGGAGGTGCTCCCTTGTTGAAAGCTGCCCTGTTCAGGGACACTTGCCCGAGACCCCCTTAGAACTCTGCATCCCCTTCACAGCAGTGAATATCAGCTGGACTCTTGCTGCCTACCCCGGAAGTGATCTAGCCTGAACTGGTGGCAGGTCTTTCATAACTAAGGCCTCCTCCCTTCCCTTTGGACTGCTTTCCCTTGGGGAGGGTGTCAGAGCCAGCCCTGAGTGACCTTCAGGGCATGGTGTGCAAGGTTCCTGTTTGGTTACGTTTTGTTTTGTTTTCTTGGCTTAGTTTAGCCCCTGTGTTTCAGCATGGAGTAGCAAGGGCCGCGCACCAGCTATCTCTCAGGGATGGCTTTGTAAATTGTCTGTATTTTGGTATCATAGGGCTCCTATTAGCACTTTTTAAAATAAAATTCTTCTGTCTTCCAAATCCTTGAAATGGCAAACGTTCCCCAGCTCAGAGACTCTTCTCCTTTCTCCCATGCCACTCCCCTTCCAGCCCCCTCCCCCGTGCTCCCAGAACAAGTCCAACGAGTTGATGTGAATGAAGCTAGCTGGACAAGCAAGTTCCTACTCTGCAGCCTGTTCTGGAAGGGAATGCCATTCATTGTACAAATGCATCAAGAGCCGAGAAACCAAACAGTGGAGGGAGATCAGACACAACCTGGGACTAGGCAAACTGTCTGGCATCTGCTGATTTAAGTGACAAGTGACTTGCTGCACGTGCTGCCCTCTGACTCAGGTTTGCTTTGCCTGGACCAGGAAGGATTTAAATCCCATTCTAGTGGCACTGCAAACACTTGTCACCCACAGTTCCTGTTAAGAGGGTGAAAGTACACATTTCCCACTTGCCCTCAATGGCTGCTCGTGTGTGTAGTGGTGGTGCAGTAATGTCAGTCCCAGGATATTAGCAAAACAAGCTGGCTGAGGTAATATCTTTCTTTTATTCTCTCTCACTGACAGAAGTTGGTCCAATAAAAGATATTACCTCAGCCACCTTGTCTCTCTTCTTTTCCATATGTAAATTACTCTGTCCTTTGTTCAGACACCACAGTTGTTCGGGCTTTAGGAGAGGCTTATCTCTGCATTTGATGTGCCATGAGGGTTGCACTCAGAGCATTTTGGGTATGTCTACACTACCCACGTTACAGCGCGGTTGCGGCAGCACTGTGATGGGGGCAGTGTAGACACCCTTTATTGCCAGGGGAGAGCTCTCCCCGCGATTTAAAAAACCCACCCTGAACGAGTGGTGGTAGCGTGGCGATAAAGCGCTGTTTACACTGGTGCTTTTCAGCGCTAAAACTTTTGTCGCTTGGGGGGGTGTTTTTTCACAGCTCTGAACAACAAAAGTTTTAGCACTGAAAGTGGCAGTGTAGACACAGCCTAAGTCTGCCTTTTTAAGGCCCCCATGACATCATGACATGTCTTCAATTTTTCTCCAAACAGAGGCAAATCCTTCTCACATAAGTCTGGATTCTACTGTAGACTTAGGCACTGATTCTGATCTCCGTTGATGCTGGTGAGGTTACTACTCTGCTCCGTTCTGTTCTGTGGGAGCTTTGCTCTTGTTTCCCAACGGTGGGGAATGCCTGGTGTACTCAAAGGATGCTCAAGCAGCCCACGAGCTCTGTGAAATGAGACGAGCATGATTTCCAGTAAGCACCTTCCAAACGGTCCCACTGGAAGAACAAGCCTGCAGCCTATGGTTATTTCCTATTGCCACGGTCCTGTGCTAAGGACACCCTGTGCAGCTAAAAGAAATTCTCCATGTCTCTGGGTGATTGGAATGCAGGCTTTAGGCCAGCTCACTTGCCATCTAGGTGTGTGTGGCTGAAGACTAGACAGGCATCCTGGAGAGGGAGGATTTTGAGGAATGCCGCATAGAACTTGGATGGGTCTAATGCTGGTTTCTTCAGTCTCTGTTAATAGCTTGAACCTGTTGGACCACATTCTGGCCCTATGTCTTGTATAAAGATACGGTCTTTGACAGCAAAGAGGCTGGAGGACTGGGTGTGCACTTTGAACCGGGGTTTGCTGCCTCTATCAGCTCTTGCAGGCAGAATTAGTTAACAGTAGGTCCGGGGTGAAAGTAATTTCAAGGATTTACCAGTATGCAGGAGTCCTGAGCGGGACGTGGCCTCGATGGGAAGAGGTGGAGCCTTTCAAGATTTAAAGGCCGTGGGGCTTGGAGCCCCAGGGCCTTTATATCACCCCAGAGCTACCAGCTGCAGAGGCGTCTGGGAGCCCCAGAGCTCAGGGGTGAATTAAAGGGCCTGGGGCTCCAGCTGCCACGGAGCTCTGGGCCCTTTAAATCACCGCTGGAGCCCTACTGCCACTACCCCAAGGTGGCAGGGCTCGGGCTCAGGCTGGGGTAGCGGCGGCAGGGCTCCGGCGGTGATTTAAAGGGCCTGGGTCTCCAGCCACTGCAGGGAGCCCGGGCCCTTTAAATCCCCACTGGGGCCCTGCCGTGAGGCTGCCAGAGCTCTGGCGGTGATTTAAAGGGCCCGGGGCTCCCTGCAGCAACTGGAGCCCTGGGCCCTTTAAATCACTTCTGGAGAAGCCGGTTCGGAGCCAGTATGCCGGACCGGACCGGCTTACTTTCACTTCTGAGTAGGTCTGAAATACAGGCAGAAGCCCCCTAGAATGTATGTTGATTTGTTCACTTGAACTTGCGGAGTGGCTTGTTCTGTGACTGACTCTAATGATCCAGATAGACATGTTATCCAGTTCTGCAATTGCCAATATATCACATTGCCTCTTAAACTTCAGTCATTCACCTTTTTTTCCACTAGCAAGTCCGTAGAGAGTGTCTTTGAGTTCTGATTGCCAGCTGCACTGCAGGCACTTATTAGTTAAGTGGTAGATTCTGAACTAATAGCCTGAACTGTATAGAAGATTCTCTAAAATCCACAGCCTGGCTGATGCAGGAACTGGAGTCCAAAGCTATAAAATAGAGCATTATAAACAAGGTATAAAGTTGGGCCCCCATACAAGAAGTCCAAAATTTGCACAGAAATTGTTAAATAGTGCTATATTTAATCTTCATTGTTTTTGGGAATGAATGATGTTGGAAACAGCTTACATCAGTTGATTCAAATGGGATTTTCCAAATGGAGGTGAGTGCTCATACAATCGAAATGCATTGGGAGTTGGGTGTCTTTGAATCTCCCTGTCTAAAGTGACTAATTTTGCAGTTAAGTGGTCTAGTTCTCTCTGCCTTGTATGAGACTCAAGGGTCTCTGAGCAGTGGCCTGAGTGAATGTTGTTTGGCTACTGCATGTTCTAATCAGGGTTCCTGATTCCCTAATTTTTAATTGCCATTTTTCAGAGTTGGTGTCCCATGCGTACCACCCTTTTGGGGTTCAAGTGTTTCCCATGTCCTGGCTTCCAGGGAGCACTTCTGAGTATGGAAGTGTTCTTCGAGTGCTTGCTCATATTGATTCCAATTAGGTGTGTGCACACCGCGTGCACGATCGTCGGAAGATTTTTACCCTACCAATGCTTGGTGGGTTGGCTGAGGCGCCCCTGGAGTGGTGCCCTTATGGTGCTGGATATATGCCCCTGCCAACCCAGTGCCCCCTCAGTTCCTTCTTACCGCCCATGACAGTCGTTGGCTGATCTCCACCTCCCTAGCTTTACTCGTTGTACTGTAGATAGTTGTTCAGTGTAGTAGTTAATAGTTTTTAGCAGTTATAGTTTAGTTAATAGTGTAGATAGTGCTTGGAGGAAATAGGGTTTATCCCCTTCCCTCCTCCCCGGTACCAGGGCCCATGCCCAGATCTCCGGGTTTCAAGCCGTGCTCAGCCTGTCTCAAGCCGATGCCTACAGGACTCCTGCCTGAAGTGCCTGGGGGAATCCCATCAACCAGATAGGTGTCGCATTTGTAAGGCTTTCAAGCCTTGAACAAAAAAGGAGTGGGACTTTCATTTAAAACAGCTCCTCATGGAAGCAGCATTTAGCCTGGTGCCTTTGGTACCGCGCGCAGACCAGGCGCCGTCGGTCCGAAGCATGCCTCTGGCACTGGAATGACCCAGCACCAGCAAAGACTCTCTGCTCCGGACGTCTCCAGCACCAGTACAGACGCGACATCGTTCACTGTTTCCGCGGCCCAAGAAGCAGCACAAACCACCTGCTGCTTCTGTACAGTTGCAGATACTGCCTGTGCCTCCATTGGAGCAGCAGCCCGGGCCAGACTGTCCCGTGAAGGCTCCAACTTCGGCACCATCAATTCCGGCACCACAAGGGCCGTTAAGTCTGGTGCACACAAGCTCCCCGGTACGCACCGTGGTTGAGCTCGGCCTGCCGTCCACTCTGGAGACCTTCTCCACCGCTTGTGACCTGATCGTGCTGACGGAGCCTGGAGCGTCTCATCCCCCGGCACCACCGGTGCGAACTGCCCCATCCATGGGGAAACTCCCGATCCCGGTACCGCCCCAGATCCTGGCACTGGTCTCCAGCTCCCAGGCGTGGAGCGACAGAGCGGAACGGTGCCATGCTGCATGGGCATTCGGCCCCGCCTTGGCCTTTGCGACCGAATTCGACATCGTCCCAAGCGGGGAGTGGCTACCACATCCAGGGCCATGACACTGATGGCGCTAGCCAGGGGCAAGATGAAGGACAGGATCCTGATCAGGGATCCCCATAATGGTCCTTCTGGACTTCTTGGGCATACCACCAAGCCCAAGGTGTCCCCTCAGGCGCTTCTCGATCGGCCCATTCGGAGCCTCAGATGCCTGAGGCCACTGTGAGCTGTCCTCCCCCGGTAGCCTCGGAGGCGACTGCCCTGCCACCAGATCAGACCCATGCCACTAGCGTGGGGGACCTAGGGCAACCAGATCCTCCCCAAACAGACCTTCCCCAGGATCTGCTAGTCCCGGGGGTGTCCTCTTCCTCCTCGCCTGATGAGGCAGTGGCAGGCACATCCTCCTCTGGCCCACCACCTATAGATCTTCGTGCACACCAGGATCTGTTACATAGGGTGGCACAGAACATGAACTCCCAGGTGGAAGAGGTGGTGGATGTTTTATTGGCCGATGCCCCCACACGTGTCGCTCTACCTTTCATTAGGACCATCCAGGCTAATGCCAATACAATCAGGCAGTCCCCAGCATCTATTCCTCTCCACGCCCAGAGGGGTGGAGAGGAAATACATGGTGCCCTCTAAGGACTATGAATATTTGTATGTTCTTCCCCCCCCCCCACCCATCCTTGCTCCCTTGTGGTACAGTCTGTGAACAAGAGGGAGAGACACGGCCAGCAAGCGCCCACCACTAAGTCCAAGGATGCTAGGCGCTTGGATTTATTCGGGTGCAAGATTTATTCAGCTGGTGGCCTGCAGCTCAGGATAGCTAACCAGCAGGCCCTCCTGAGTCATTATAACACCTGGACCTCGATGGAGAAGTTCAAGGAGAGGAGTTTGTGGCCTTGCTAGAAGAGGGCAAGAAAGTGGCAAGGACATCCCTGTAGGAGTCTTTAGATGCGGCAGACTCGGCGGCTAGGACTCTAGCCTCGGGCGTGGCTATGCTCCGCATCTCATGGCTACAAGTGTCCGGTCTTCCACTGGAGCTGCAACAGACCATTCAAGACCTGCCCTTTGATGGCCAGGGGCTATTCTCTGATAAAACTGACCCCAGGCTTCAGAGTTTGAAAGACAACCAGGCTATCATGTGCTCACTGGGCATGCATACCCCAGTGATGCAACGTAGGCCCTTCCGGCCCCAGCTGCAGTGCACCTACCCTAACCCTCGACGGTGACAAGACTTCACTAGAAGGCGTGGCCGTGGTACTAGGAGGAGACAATCTGGTCCTCAATCAAGCCAGAATCCAGGCCCCCCCAAAACCATCGGCGGGGCCCAAGCAAAACTTTTGAAGGTGCGCCCGAGGATGGCGCACCAGTCTCCTTGCAGGATCCTTCCCTGCCTTTCTTCAACCACCTCTCCTCCCTGCATGGTCCCGCATGACATTAGATTGCTGGGTCCTATGCACGGTGGAAACTGGATACTATCTTCAGTTTGTTTCGCCCCCTTCCCACCCTCCCTCCTCGTCCCTCTTCAGGGACCCCTCTCACGACCAACTCCTCAGCCAGGAGCGCCTGTACCTCCTGTAAATCGGAGCGGTGGAAGAGGTCCCAAAGGATGTGAGGGGCAGGGGTTTTTACTCCCATTACTTCCTAATCCCCAAGGCAAGGGGGGGCTACGGCCCATCCTGGACCTGTGCAGACTCAACAAATTCATGGTGAAGTTGAAGTTCTGCATGGTTTCGCTGGGGACCATTATCCCTTCCCTGGAGACTGGTACGCCGCCCTCGACATGAAGGACGCGTACTTCCACATAACAATTTACCTGCCACACAGGCAATTCCTTTGCTTTGTGGTCAACCAGCAGCATTTCCAATTTACCATCCTTCCCTTTGGCCTGTCCACAGCACCAAGAGTCTTCACAAAGTGTATGGCTGTCGTAGTGGCCTCGCTCTGCCGACGTCAGATACAAGTGTTTCCGTGCCTCGACGACTGGCTCATTCGAGGTCGTTCCGAGCTGCAGGTGCGGTCTCATGTTCATCTCGTCATGAGCTTGTTCAAGCAACTGGGCCTGCTGCTCAACACCGAAAAGTCAGCTCTGGAGAATACACAGAGAATAGACTTCATTGGGGCGATCCTGAACTCGAATCTCACCAGGGCGTGCTTACTGCAGGCCCGCTTCCAGTCCATGATGACCATTATTCATGGCCTCCAAAGCTTCCCGACCTCGACAGCACGCACGTGCCTCGCTCTTCTGGGCCACATGGTCACGAAAGTGCATGAGACCGACATGCCAGACTATGCCTCCGTCCACTTCAGACCTGGCTCTCGTCAGTGTACCGTCCAGGCTGAGATAGTTTGGACACAATTCTCACTGTGCCGATGGAGATCTTATCCTTTCTGGGTTGGTGGCTAAAAGCCAGCTTGGTTTGCGGGGGGGATGCCATTCCATGCCCCACAGCTCTCTAGCCCTGACCACGGATGCATCATCTCTGGGCTGGGGTGCCCACCTCGCAGGCCTTCGCGCACAGGGTCTTTGGTCCGCGCAAGAAATAACCCTACACATCAACATAAGGGAACTGAGAGCAGCATGCCTGGTGTGTCAGGTATTCCGTGAACACCTTCAAGGCCGTTGTGTCACAGTCTTCACAGACAACACAACAGCCATGTTTTACATCAACAAGCAAGGTGGAGCGCGGTCGTCCCTCCTCTGTCAGGAAGCCATGCATCTCTGGGGAGTTTTGCATAGCCCATTCAATCGACCTGGTGGCGTCGTTTCTCCCAGGAGTACAGAACGCCTTGGCAGATCGCCTTCCTTTAACCATTATAGTATTTCCCCAGGACTTTGCTTTCAAGGCGCAGGGGGTTGCATCTGCGTGCTCTTTGGTGATGCTGTGGACATAAACTGAATGTGATTGGTGGCAGAAGCCAGACATCTTTGATTTTGGCCTGCAGTCTCTAAAACACATGCTCTGAGGAATTCACCATCAACAGATGCCAGCAGTGAATTTACAACTCTCAGCAAGTAGCTGGCTTGGTCTGGAAAACGTGTCCTGAATACATGCTCCCCACGGTGAATGCATGACCAGGTAACACAGCTGGTGAAGTAAGTGTGTGTGTGAGGGAGAGAGGATGTGGCAGCAATTACTGGTGAGGGTGTCTTTCATGAGCTCTGTTGCCATGAGTTTGCTAGATTTCCATCACAGGTGGCTCCGGCACTGTCGAGCTCATGGTGAGCAACAACCAAATGAACTCTGCTTTGCAAAGCTAGGCTGGATCTGGTGGAAAATCCAAATTGTACAGGCTACGACTGCCCCAAGAGATGCTGTAGTGGCTGGACGAGCAATCTACTTCAGCAGTTCCTGGGCTTGATTCACCACTGTTACTGCAGTAACGCTATGGAAATTGATGGAGTTACACTAGCGCAGAACTGCATTAATGTACTGGAGCCTCAGGCCCATTGTTTGTAACTAGATTTCTAGCTTGTTGATATCTGGACAATGGACCAACTGAAGGCTGCCTCCTACTTTATTGCTCGTTCCAGCTGAAGGCGTGGGGTTGGCTTCTGGAAATGCAATCTAATCACTATTGCGACTGGAGCTGCCTTTGTGTTTTTAAGATGGCATGTTTGTGGCTGGGAGGAATTGGTGTGGCCACACCCGCTAAATCTGAGCGTCGGATCTGAAGCAGCATTTGGCAGCTTTGTGTGGGTGTTCATGTGGGCTTACAAATCTCAGCTATGCAAGTGTGTCAGAGGAGGGAGGAACTGAGACTGCATCCACAGGGAGGATGCCAAAGGAGATACTAAATGACTTTCCAGCTTCTTTGTCGGTGTTACATATGAGTTTGGTTGGGTGCAAACAAACTGCAGGATTGAGCGGGGGCAGCATGGAATTCTTGCCAGGCTGGGGGTCAGAACTCCAGTGCTCCCCTCTGGTGTGAGAAGCAGGAGTCTCTAACTCTTCTCAGCCACTTCATTTCTGTCCAGTCCGCAGCAGGCTGTCTACTCTCGAGTGTGCGTCAGCACAACTCGACCTCCTTACCTGGTGGGCCATTCTCTCTGTGCACAGGTTGCTGGCCTTTGGGGAGGCAGGGGAGCATGAAGGCTAACCTGGGGTGCCTGGGGTCTATTGAGGATGTGATTGTGTCTTAACACTTGCTACTAGCAGCAGCCTTTCCAGACGCCCTCTGCACATGTTAAATGGAGAAATCCTCAGGACACATGGCCTCTGGGAAGCCCATCCACGTTACAAGCATTTCAGCGTGTGCTGGGCTCCTGCCCTGCTGTGTGCTGGGCTCCTGCCCTGCTGTGTGCTGCATCTGCCTGCTGGCCCCACAGAATCATAGAATCTCAGGGTTGGAAGGGACCTCAGGAGGTCATCTAGTCCAACCCCCTGCTCAAAGCAGGACCAACCCCAACTAAATCATCCCAGCCAGGGCTTTGTCAAGCCTGACCTTAAAAACCTCTAAGGATGGAGATTCTACCACCTCCCTAGGGAACCCATTCCAGTGCTTCACCACCCTACTAGTGAAATAGTGTTTCCTAATATCCAACCTAAACCTCCCCCTCTGCAACTTGAGACCATTACTCCTTGTTCTGTCATCTTCTACCACTGAGAACAGTCTAGATCCATCCTCTTTGGAACCCCCTTTCAGGTAGTTGAAAGCAGCTATCAAATCCCCCCTCACTCTTCTCTTCTGCAGACTAAACAATCCCAGTTCCCTCAGCCTCTCCTCATAAGTCATGTGCCTCTGTAGTGTCTTGTGTCTGAATTATTGTCTAGTCATCTCTGCTCTCTCGGGGCAGGGGACGAAATGTGGTTCTGCTCCATGGTGTTCACAAAGTGGCGTGTGCCCTGTCAGTGCACCACAAATACACCTACCTTCCCTTGATGGCTGCATGGGCCTGCAGTTAATGTGCATTTCCTGAGCCCAGTAAAATATTAGGGAGGATTTTAATCTGAATTCCAAAGGGAAGGGTGCTCTGGGAAGTCTGGGTCCTCTTGTGGTACAGGGGAATACACTCACCCCATCCTTCCATTACCAAAGCACCCAGTAACTTCAGAATGCTCGACACCCCACATGGTACCAGGCTAGAACAACCTTGGAGGCTGAAGGCTGTTAGCCCTAGAATAGGTACAGTGTGGACAGTGGCCGGGCAAGCATCTTGTGCACTCTGCCCCTGCTAATGCACCATAAATCTGACCTGGAAAGGGCATATCTAGGCGTCACAAGGGAATTCAGTTGTTTTGACCGAGTCACTCTACTGACAGATGGTCAGCAAGGCTAGTGGTGAAGATGGCTTTTGTGCTGTGGATTATAGCTGTTTTCTCAATGGAATCTCTTTAATGCAGACCGGCGTATGCCCTAGTCATGGTGCAGGACCCCATTGGGCGAGACACACAAACACTGAACACGAAGATGGTCCATCCCACTTTCAGTCAATACTGGTGGCAGGCCAGGGCTGACCTAGCAAAGGAAAGCTCTTGATCCCATTGTCAGCACCTCACCACTTCTCTTAGGTTTGGGTGCCGGAGAAGCCCAAGGGAGTAAAACACTGCCTGAGAGTAAATGCATACTTCTCATGGGCACCTACCCTGCAAAAATCAGACTCTGCCAACTATCTGCATAGCATTTCGTTCTGGAAATGGCTGGTTACCCAACAAGCAACCTTTAGTATCTGAAGTATTTCACTCATAGGATAGCTAATGTGAGGCCAGTTTTTAAAAAGGGTTCCAGAGGTGATCCTGGCAATTACACACCTGTAAGCCTGTCTTCTGTAGTGGGCAAACTGGTTGAAACTATAATAAAGAACAACATTGTCAGACATATAGATGAACATAATTTGTTGAGGAGGAGTCAATGTGGTTTTATTAAAGGGAAATCATGCCTCACCAATCTCCTAGAATTCTTTGAGAGGGTCAACAAGCATGTGGCCCAAGGGGATCCAGTGGACATAGTGTACTCTAGATTTTTCAGAAAGCCTTTGACAAGGTCCCTCACCAAAGGCTCTTATGCAAAGTAAACTGCCACAGGATAAGAGGGAAGGTTCTCTCATGGATCGGTAACTGGTTAAAAGATAAGAAACAAAGGGTAGGTATAAATGGTCAATTTTCAGAATGGAAAGAGGTAAATAGTGGTGTCCCCCAGGGGTCTGTTCTGGGACCAGCACTATTCAACATATTCATAAATGATCTGGGAAAAGGGGTAAACAGTGATGTGGCAAAATTTGCAGATGATAAAAAATTACTAAAGAGAGTTAAGACCCAGGCAGACTGTGAAGAGCTACAAAAGGTTCTCTCAAAACTGGGTGACTGGGCAACAAAATGGCAGATGAAATTTAATGTTAAATTTTAAAGTGATGCACATTGGAAACCATAATCCCAACTATACATATAAAATGATGGGGTCTGAATTAGCTGTTACTACTCAAGAAAGAGATCTTGGAGTCATTGTGGATAGTTCTCTGAAAACATCCACTCAATCCTCACAAAACGAAGAAAGGAGAGTAGCAAAAGACAGACCCTGGACTTCAGAAAAGCAGACGTTGACTCTCTTAGGGAGCCGATGGGAAGCTAATATGAGGGAGAAAGGAGTCCAGGAGAGCTGGCTGTATTTTAAAGAAGCCTTATTGAGGGCGCAGGAACAAACCATCCTGCTGTGCAGAAAGAATAGCAAATATGGCAGGCAACCGGCTTGGCTTAACAGTGAAATCTTTGAGCTTAAACACAAAAAGGAAGCTTATAAGAAGTGGAAATTTGGACAGATGACGAGGGAGGAGAATAAAAATATTGCTCGAGCATGCAGGGGTGTAATCAGGAAGGCCAAAACACAACTGGATTTGCAGTTAGCAAGGGATGTGAAGGGTAACAAGAAGGGTTTCTACAGGTATGTTAGCAATAAGAAGGTGGTCAGGGAAAGCATAGGCCCTTTACTGAATGGGGGAGGCAACCTAGTGACAGATGATGTGGAAAAAGCTGAAGTACTCAATGCTTTTTTGGCCTTGGTCTTCACAGACAAGGTCAGCTCCCAGACTGCTGCACTGGGCAACACAGTATAGGGAGGAGGTGAGTACCTCTCAGTGGTGAAAGAACAGGTTAAGGACTGTTAGGAAAAGCTGGACATGCACAAGTCCATGGGTCCAGATCTAATGCATCCAAGGGTGTTGAGGGAGTTGGCTGATGTGATTGCAGAGCCATTATCTTTGAAAATTTGTGGCAATCGGGAGGTCCTGGACGATTGGCAAATATAGTGCCCATATTTTAAAAAGGGAAGAAAAAGAACCCGGGGAACTACAGCCTCACTTCAGTCCTCGGCAAAATCATGGAGCAGGTCCTCAAGAAATCCATTCTGAAGCACTTGGAGGAGAGGAAGGTGATCAGGAACAGTCAACATGGATTCCCCAAGGGCAAGTCATGCCTGAACAACCTGATTGCCTTCTGTGATGAGATAACTAGCTCCATGGATATGGGGAAAGCAGTGGATGTGATGTATCTTGACTTTAGCAAAGCTTTTGATACGGTCTCCCACAGTATTCTTGCCAGCAAGTTAAAGAAGTACGGGCTGGATGAATGGACTATAAGGTGGATAGAAAGCTGGCTAGATTGTTGGGCTCAATGGGTAGCGATCAACAGCTCGATGTCTAGTTGGCAGCCGGTATCAAGCAGAGTGCCACAAGGGTCGGTCCTGTGGCCGGTTTTGTTCATCTTTATTAATGATCTGGATGATGGGATGAATTGCACCCTCAGAAATTTCACAGATGACACTAAGCTGGCGGGGGGAGGTAGATACACTAGAGGGTAGGGATAGGGTCCAGAGTGACCTCCTAGACAAATTGGAGAATTGGGCCAAAAGAAATCTGAGGTTCAACAACAAGTGCAGAGTCCTGTACTTAGGAGGAAAGAATCCCATGCACCGTTACAGGCTGGGGACCGACTGGCTAAGCAGCATTTCTGCAGAAAAGGACCTGGGGATTATAGTGGACGAGAAGCTGGCTATGAGTCAGCAGTGTGACCTTGTTGCCAAGAAAGCCAACGGCATATTGGGCTGTATTAGTAGGAGCATTGCCAGCAGATCGAGGGACGTGATCATTCCCCTCTATTCAGCACTGGTGAGGCCACGCCCGGAGTATTCTGTCCAGTTTACCTGTTTTGTTCATTCCCTCTGGCCTGACTGAATGAACCTGGCACTGGCCACTGTCGGAAGACAGGATACTGGGCTAGATGAACCTTTGGTCTGACCAAGCAGGGCCATTCTTATGTTCTTATAGAAGATGAAGCTTTATTTTAAGTTTAGAGGAACCTTCCTATTTCAGCTGGGTTGTGAACTCCCATCTTGAGACTCTGCGTGAAGTCTGGTTTCTGATTAGCAGCTAAGATTAGTGTCTCCCACTACTGCGGCAATTTATCAGGCTAGTTTAAGCCAAAGGAATTGGGGCACTTGTGAAAGGTGTTGGCTGGGAAGTTAGTTAGTTTTGGCACCACAACTTAAAAACATCTGTGTCTTTCTAATGTATCTATCACCTTAATTTCTAGGAGAACACATGACATTTTGGCATGCGTACCTGCAGATCTGAAATTCCTGAGAGAGCAGTGTAGATGCAGTGATCTTGGGTAGGCTGTTTGTAATTATCTTTGCACTAATTGTTCAAGCCCTGTTTGGAACCAGTTCGCTTGCTGGGCCTGCATTTCACATCCTACTCCAACTCCTCTGGAAAGGTTCCAGAAAGCCATCTCTTCAGAGTCTTTGCTGGCAATCCTCTCTTGGACAAGAGCAGATTTCCAGTTCTCCTAGTCTTCAGAGAACACTCTCCTTTGTGTCAGTCCTTCTTCCACTCCAGCGACCACCTCGGCACACTGCCTCCTTTCTCTGCATTCCATCAGAATGGCCTTGCTTTGTTTGGGTTGTAGCCAGGGCCGGCTCCAGGGGTTTGGCCGCCCCAAGCAGAGAGAGGGGAAGGAAAAAAAAAAGCCGCGATCGCAATCTGCGGCAATTCAGCGGGAGGTCCTTCGCTCCGAGCGGGAGTGAGGGACCCGCCGCCGAATTGCCGCCAAATATGTGAAAGTGCCGCCCCTCTCCGGAGTTGCCGCCCCAAGCACCTGCTTGATAAGCTGGTGCCTGGAGCAAGCCCTGGTTGTAGCATTGGAACTACGCACCTGACTTAGTTCAAAAGCTCCCCCCCATAACTAGCTTTAGAAGAACAGCTGTTGCCATGCTGGTGTCCCACATGCTGCTAGCCTGGCTGCAGGAGGGAGGACATGGAGTGTAAAAGAGAGCAGGTAATGGAGCTCTCCAGAAGCTTTTAGCTAAACTCGAGTGGGGGGTGTGGTGTCAGAGTGAGGCTGTCGAACTGATGTCAAGCAGCTCAGTGTTTGCCGTTGACTAGGGGTAAATCTCCACTGCAATTGGCAGTGTGACTGCAGCCCGTGTAGACACATGCACTAGCGGGATCACAGCTAGCTTGGGTGAGTACAAACAGCAGCATGGGCTTCAGTGCAGGCTGTACAAGCCTGCCTGGGCCCCTGGGGGTTTACTCAAGTGGCTAGCCTGTGCTAGTATGGCTCCGCTGCTGTTGGTACTCCCCCAAGCATGTCTACCTGCACTGCAGTCACACCTCCGATTGCAGTGTAGACCCCCAGGTTGGTTCCAGCGGTGCTGGAAATCCCTGCTTTGCTGCTTATGCAGATGCACCTTGGTATCTGTTCTGGGACAAGGTGATGGTAGGTTACGTACTAGTCTTTCCCATCTGAGACATGGGTAAGAATCCTACCCTGGTCCTCAAATAGGAAATGCCTTGTCCCTAGGCAAATTGTATGCTGACTCCAGCTGAAGTCACTGCTCAGCACTTAGGTGTGCGTCAGTGCCATCACAGTGCTTGTTGCCTAGTACCTGTCTCTCATGCCTGGTCTGTCTCATTTTTCCCCCCACTAGTCTAAAGTCCATGGTGTCTTGGAAACCCCTTGCGCATGGGAATGTTTTCCCCATTGGCTGCCTGTGGTGTTTCTCAGCAGCGACTTAAGGCTACATAGCTACTTACCATCTGCCTTTCACAGTGAGGTCACAGATTGGAGTCCAGCCCATCAGCCATTGTTTGGCTAGTCCATGGCTAAAGTGAAACAAATTAGCTCTTGGTCCCGTTCTTAGTAGGACTTTCGGCCCCTAAGTGCTAAATCCCTTCTGAAGATGACAGAGGCCGCCTGGAAATGCCCATGTCAACACCTCCATTCCTGTGAAAATCTGGGCCTGGAGCCTGGGTTGTGCCTGCCCCCAAGAGGGAGCCTCCCTGTGTGTCTGACTCTGAGGGCATGGCTCCCCTTGCGAGTTAGAGTGCACGGGGCTGCTGTAATGTGCTCTAACTCATGATGTGTCCACACTGGCAAGGCACGTAGAGCGCTCTTACTCCACGACTAGAGCGGTCCTGGTACTCCACCTTGGCGAGTGGAATCACGTCTGATGCACCCCTGCTGGAGCACTGCGGCGCCAGTGTGAATGCCCTGGTCTGTTAATGTGCTCTGATCGGCCTCCAGAAGTGTCCCACAAGGCCTGTTCTAGCCACTCTGGTCATCACTTTGAACTCTACTGCCCTGCCCTCAGGTGATCAACCACCAGACCAGCCCTTTAAATTCTCTGTTTGCTCAGCCAGGCGTGGAGTGCTCTCAGCGAACCTTTCCAGGTGACCATGTCTCCACGTGCCAGGCGATCCCCAGTATAGAGCAATGGTGAGGTGCTGGACCTCATCAGTGTTCGGAGTGGGGGTGGGGAGGAAGCTGTCCAGTCCCAGCTGCGCTCCAGCCGTAGGAATTACGATACCTTGGGCAGATATCAAGGGACATGATGGAAAGGGGCCATGACTGGGATGCTCTGCCATGCAAGGTTAAAGTGAAGGAGCTGCCGATGCTACTGCAAAGCCCGTGAGGCAAACAGCCGCTCCGGTGCTGCCCCTGCAACCTGCCATTTTTACAAAGAGCTGGATGTGATACTTGGGGGCGACCCCACCTTCACTCCGAGTCATAGGTGCCGACTCTGTGGGTGCTTCGGGGAAAAATTGGTGGGTGCAGAGCACTCACTGGCAGCTCCCTGACCAACCCCCCTGCCTGGAGCAGGGGGGCACAAGCACCCACTGGCGCCTACAAAAGTTGGCGCCTGTGCTCCAAGTACTACCATAGACCCTTCAGAGCCCAATCCAACAAGGCAGGAGGAGGAGTAGAGCGAGGGTGCTGAGGAGGAGGAGGAAGACACCCTGGCATCCCTAGATACATGCAACCAGGAGCTGTTCTCAAGCTAGGAGGAAGGTAGCCAGGCACGGTGGCCGGTGCTTGGGGAAGGACAAACACCAGAGGAGGTTCCTGGATATAACCAGGGGGATGCTGTTATTGGCCAGGTCCAGCTTCCCATACAGAGAGTACCAGCCGCCCTGTAAACGGCCAAAAGCACACTCCACCGTCATTCTGCACCGGCTCAGCCTCTTGTTGAACCACTCCTTGCTGCTGTCAAGTCTCTCTGTGTAGGGTTTCATGAGCCATGGCATTAAAGGGTAAGCAGGGTCTCCAAGGATCACAGGCCAGTGTTCCAAAAGATGCGTGTGTCATTCACCTTTCCGGGCCACCCTGCGTTAATGTCAATGAAACGCCCACGGTGATCCACAAGCGCCTGGAGAACCATAGCGAAATAGCCCTTCCAATTAATGTACTTGGAGGCTAGGTGGGCTGGTGCCAGAATTGGAATATGCATCCCATCTATCGCCCCTTCGCAGTTAGGGAAACTCATTTGTGCAAAGCCATCCACAATGTCCTGCACGTTCCCCAGAGTCATGGTTCTTCATGACGGGGAAAGGAGTCGAGGAAAGCTGGCTGTATTTTAAAGAATCCTTATTGAGGTTGCAGGAACAAACCATCCTGATGTGTAGGAAGAAAAGTAAATATGGCAGGCGACCAGCTTGGCTCAACAGTGAAATCCTTGCTCGTCTTAAACACAAAAAAACAGCTTACAAGAAGTGGAAGATTGGACAAATGACCAGGGAGGAGTATAAAAGTATTGCTCAGGCATGCAGGAGTGAAATTAGGAAGGCCAAATCACACTTGGAGTTGCAGCTAGCCGGAGATGTTAGGAGTAGCAAGAAGGGTTTCTTCAGATATGTTAGCAACAGGAAGAAAGTCAAGGAAAGTGTGGGCCCCTTGCTGAATGAGGGAGGGAACCTAGTGACAGAGGATGTGGAGAAAGCTAGTGTACTCAATGCTTTTTTTGCCTCTGTCTTCACAGACCAGGTCAGCTCCCAGACAGCTGCACTCTGCAGCACGATATGGGGAGGAGGTGACCAGCTCTCTGTGGAGAAAGAAGTAGTTCGGGACTATTTAGAAAAGCTGGACGAGCACAAGTCTATGGGGCCGGATGTGCTGCATCCGAGGGTGCTAAAGGAGTTGGCCGATGAGATTGCAGAGCCATTGGCCATTATCTTTGAAAAATCATGGCGATTGGGGGAGGTCCCGGATGACTGGAAAAAAGCTAATGTAGTGCCCATCTTTAAAAAAGGGAAGAAGGAAGATCCAGGCAACTACAGGCCAGTCTCACCTCAGTCCCTGGAAAAATCATGGAACAGGTCCTCAAGGAATCAATTCTGAACCACTTAAAGGAGGGGAAGTGATCAGGAACAGTCAGCATGGATTCACCAAGGGCAAGTCTAATTGCCTTCTATGATGAGATAACCGGCTCTGTGGATGAGGGGAAAGCAGTGGATGTGCTATTTCTGGACTTTAGCAAAGCTTTTGATACAGTCTCCCACAGTATTCTTGCCAGCAAGTTAAAGAAGTCTGGGCTGGATGAATGGATGGTAAGGTGGATAGAAAACTGGCTAGATGGTCGGGCTCAACGGGTAGTGATCAATGGTTTCATGTCTAGTTGGCAGCTGGTATCAAGTGGAGTGCCCCAAGGGTCGGTGCTGGGGCCGGTTTTGTTCAATATCTTCATTAACGATCTGGAGGATGGTGTGGACTGCACCCTTAGCAAGTTTGCAGATGACACTCAACTGGGAGGAGTGGTTGATACGCTGGAGGGTAGGGATAGGATACAGAGGGACCTAGACAAATTAGAGGATTGGGCCAAAAGAAATATGATGAGTTCAACAAGGACAAGTGCAGAGTCCTGCATTTAGGACGGAAGAATCCCATGCACTGCTACAGACTAGGGACCGAATGGCTGGGCAGCAGTTCTGCAAAAAAGGACCTAGGGGTTACAGTGGACAAAAAGCTGAATATGAGTCAACAGTGTGCCCTTGTTGCCAAGAAGGCTAATGGCATATTGGGTTGTATAAGTAGGGGCATTTCCAGCAGATCGAGGGATGTGATCATTCCCCTCTATTCAGCACTGGTGAGGCCTCATTTGGAGTACTGTGTCCAGTTTTGGGCCCCACACTACAAGAAGGATGTGGATAAATTGGAGAGAGTCCAGCGGAGGGCAACAAAAATGATTAGGGGGCTGGAGCACATGACTTATGAGGAGAGGCTGAGGGAACTGGGATTGTTTAGTCTGCAGAAGAGAAGAATGAGGGGGGATTTGATAGCTGCTTTCAACTACCTGAAAGGGGGTTCCAAAGAGGATGGATCTAGACTGTTCTCAGTGGTAGAAGATGACAGAACAAGGAGTAATGGTCTCAAGTTGCAGTGGGGGAGGTTTAGGTTGGATATTAGGAAAAACTTTTTCACTAGTAGGGTGGTGAAGAACTGGAATGGGTTACCTAGGGAGGTGGTGGAATCTCCTTCCTTAGAGGTTTTTAAGGTCAGGCTTGACAAAGCCCTGGCTGGGATGATTTAGTTGGGTTTGGTCCTGCTTTGAGCAGGGGGTTGGACTAGATGACTTCCTGAGGTCCCTTCCAACCCTGAGATTCTATGATTCTGAGCAGGATGTGATTAATGGCCCTGCAAACTTGCATCAACACAATTCCAACTGTCGACTTCCCCACTCCAAACTGGTTAGCAACCAGTCTGGAGTTGCCAGCTTCCAGATTGCAATAGTCACCCGCTTCTCCACCATCAGGGCAGATCTCAGTCTCCATGTCCTCGCGCTGCAGGGTGGGGGCAAGCTCATCACACAGTCCCATGAAAGTGGCTTTTCTCATCCGAAAGTTCTGCAAGTCTGGGATGACAAGCAGCGGCTGCAGGACGATGTGATCCCATCACTCAGTGCTTGTTTCCCGAGCCCAAAAGCGCCGTTCCACAGTGATGAGCATGTCTGTGAATGCCACAAGCAATCTCATGCTGTATGCATTACTCGAGTCAATATCATCTTTGGAGTCCTTACTGCCACTTTGGATCTTAAGGAATAACTCGACTGCCAAATGTGACGTGCTGGTGAGATTTGTCAGCATATTCCTCAGCAGTTCCGGCTCCATTCCCGCAAACCAAAAGGAAAGACAGAGCGCGCAGTATAAAAAAGTTGAAAGATGGCCCGAATTATGGACGGAAGCAGAGGGGTTGCTGGGATGTGAACCGATGCATCATGGGGTGTTTGGACAGGACCAGAATGCCCCGCACATCCTGCCCCCTTTCCACAAGCCACAGCATCAGAATGGGAAGAG
Source organism: Mauremys reevesii (assembly GCF_016161935.1). NCBI lineage: Eukaryota > Metazoa > Chordata > Testudines > Geoemydidae > Mauremys > Mauremys reevesii. The sequence continues at coordinate 2,176,672 of NC_052638.1, forward strand.
GGGTTCTGTGAGAGAGCTGCCCACAATGCACCGCACCCAATGCTGCTGCAAGTGCTGCAAATGTGGACCCGCCAGTCCGCTTGCAGCTGTCAGTGTGGACAGACTGCAGTGCTTTCCCTACTGCGCTCTCCGAAGGCTGGTTTAACTCAAAGCGCTCTGTATCCATGCCCTGAGGCAGCAAGGAGACGCACTGCCCATGGCTCAAGGTCACCTGAATAATGAGACCCTCAGTCTGCAAGGCTGCCAACCAGAGCTCTTCCACCACCAAAGTAGCTGTGTTTTTCAATAGTACATAGATCCCCGTGTGATTGTGATGCTTTTCCTAGCACCCAACAGGACTGCAGCCCCTCGAGTACTCTAAAGAGCTCAGATGCGGGAATAGAGCTGCAGGGAAGCGCTAGAAGTGATGCACTGATGTGTGTCCAGAGCATTCTAGCCCAGGGTCACTTAATCAGGGGAGCTAGACAACTTCCTGGGAAGAGTCATAGTCTCTTTCCACTCTCACTGTCAGACTTGCATATCTTCTAGAATATAGCTAGAAACGCTGCATCATAGTTCCTCTGTAATGCGCTGCTGGCTATGGGCCCCCATAGGGCTATGAACACCAGCAGTTTCTAAACCGGCTCTTATTGTAGAGATCGTATTGTGTACACCTCCCCTCCCAGGCTCCAGGCCCTCTCTGCACCAGAGTGGGTGACACCAGAATGGATTTTTTTAAGGGGGCTGAATGAAAACAAATGACCTTTTTAATTTTTGGTCCTGTCTGCCCAGCATGTCTCAGCTGTTCCTACATCCAGCAGGGAGATGTCTTCTGTGTGGATAAGGGCTGGATCTCCACTAGTCTCCTTGCACTGCTCTCCTCTCTTCAAATCTTTCTTCTCTTTGATTCTAACCTCTTGTTTGCTACTCCGGCTGACTTCTAGGTTGTCTGAAGCTTGCTCGTGGCTCAATTTTACACCAGTGAAACTCCCGGCAGAGGTGAGTTGGCCATGGACCGTACACACAGGAGCTTTCTGTCTTTGGTCTAGATGGTTGAGGTTTATAGGAGTCCTAGGAGTATTGGAGTGGGGCGCAGCCATTAGCTCTCCCTTTGGGGACTGATGCCTGCATTGTCCCTGACAGCTGTGCATGGCTGGCTGAGACCTGCTGCTCTCCAGAAGTCACGCACCTGGAAAACTAAATAGCTGTTACCCAGTCAGCACTGTTGATCAAGTGAAATGTGCTTGGATGTGCAGTTCCCTGCTGTCTAGTTAATGGGTAACTCAATGTGAAATACCTGGAGGAAGGGCATGCTTAGTATGCTGCTGTTCAGAGAGCTAGCCTCCAGCTCTGTGCTTCCTTGCTGGGGAGGCTAGCTGTGGGCGTGCGCATGCAGGTTAGATACGATAGATCAGGATCCTTCACTACTCTGAATATGGAGGCAGATCTCCTGGCTTTGGAACTCAGTTGGAGGCAAGAGCCAGAGAGCCCAGACCACCTATGGCACTTGGTACCTAGGTGTGGCCATTGCCTAGTATCTGTCAGGACCCTGGTCACTGGATATTGTCTGGAGATCCTGCCCATCCTGAAAGCACTTGGCAACTGGTCTGTTGCTCCCATATCTGTCAAGGGGCTCAGACTTGTAGGGCTTGTCTCTGCTGTCTTGTTAATGCCTCTGGAGTTGGCCTAGCTCCAGTGAGAGCTCCAAAACACCACTGGAGCTGCATAGTGGTTGGAAGTATCAGAGGGGCAGCCGGGTTAGTCTGTATCCACAAAAACAATGAGGAGTCCGGTGGCACCTTAAAGACTAACAGATTTATTCAGGCATAAGATTTTGTGGGTAAAAATCCCACTGCCTGCATCTGAAGAAGTGGGTTTTTACCCACAAAAGCTTATGCCCAAATAAATCTGTTAGTCTTTAAGGTGCCACCGGACTCCTCATTGTTACAGTGGTTGGATTACTGCAGAGTCTATTAGCATCACAGAACAGCTAAGTCCCCACTGCGTTACTAGCTCCAGTGTTGTCAGCACATGAGTGTCACCCTATGCGCTCTGGCAAGCCAGCCAGCTCCAGGTTAATGCACCATTTAACTCGTGCTAAAGGATTCCCTGTGTGGACGGGAGTCAGGGTAGGGGGCCACGCTTGTTATAGCTGAAGATAACATTGCAGCGGCAGCAGCGTAAGCCACAGAGGTGGTGATTGGTCTTGATGCTTCTGGTGGGGGACAGCAAGCGCACTGGGGACTTTTAAGCAGACACAAATCTGCTGGGAAGTGACCCTCCACCATCCGATGGCAATGCCTTTGGACTGAGGTGCACAAGTGGCCTAGAGGTGATGGCCTCTAAATCCCATTGCCTACCCCACGCCATCCTGTTCCCAGAGGCATGTGCAGGTAGTGATTGAGGGGTGCCTACAGAGGAGGTGGTGATTATTGTTTACCAAGGTCCTAAACATGCAGCTGGGTTTGGATCCTTATATGAAAAAGTGTAGCTTCAACAGTCATCTGCAGATCTGAGGGAGGCTCTCAGCTAGCTCTGTAGTACCTGCAGATGCTCACGTAGGAGGTGTCTGCCTCCACGTGTGGTATAATGCAGATCACCACTGTTCTCCGTACTCTCCCCATGCTTGATGCTGGAAACTCCTTCAGCCCTGATGAAAACCTATTGTGGGGGCTCAGGCTGTGTCAGAACAGTGACCGTGACCTTGTTTCTCATAGCCACGATGGTGCAGGCAGGGCCATTCCTTGGTCTACCCTTGCTCAGGGAAGCACTAGTATGTTCCTCCATACTTGGGAGTGCGTTGGATCCTGGACATTTAGCTGCAGAGGGTTTTCTGAACCCTCTGAACAAAAGAGACCTTTGCTACTTGCTATGATGCAGAGATGAGCTGATGTGGCTGGTCACCTATCAGAGCTGGGAACCTCGCGTGGGAAGACACCTGTGACCGAGAAGGGTGTTGGCTAGCAAAGAAGGATGTCCAATCTGCTGAAGTGTCCCATGTTAGTGATCGCTCTGGTGAGATCTTCTGTCGGATGGATCCTTTGCAGTAGCCCAATAACTATAGGGCTTGTGATCCATGTATGGGGTAATCCAGAGTCCACTGAGTTACTGTCTCGCACTGAGAAGAACACAGGAATAAAGGATGATGCATTATTACAATCAGAGCTGGATGAATAATGCAACAAAATTACTTGAGCCCTCATTCACATTTTCAAGCACAGTTGCTTTGGCTGTTGTCTTTCTACAGACAATGGAATGAATAAGTTCACTGGGAATGCTGCTTGACATGCCAAATTTTCACCAGTTAGTGTAATTCAGTCAACAAACAAACACGTACCACAAACCAATCAAAACAACCCGCAAGTTAAAGGCACAGAGCAAAGACTTCACAAGCAGCCCATGGGCAGAGATTGGCATAAAACAACTGGAATACCTCAAAAAACCAAACCTCTGGAACTTCGGATCTGTTCACAACCTGGAGGGAAGCTGTGGATGGAGTCTCAGTTGCTGCAAAGTGTGTGCGTACACTTGTAAAACTTGTGTGTCTGAGAGCAGGGGTAGAGGACATGACAGCAGTCCCACTGCGCCAGGGTGCACGGTGGTTTGCGCCATTGAGTCTGGTGCAGCTGTAGCACTGGAGGAAAAACATTTAGACTTTTCCTAGTGTGAGTGAAGCCAAGGAAACTGACTGTGAAGTCTGAGTTGGGGATCTTCCCAGGGCATAACATCCACCTTAGCCTGAGACTGGAAACTTGCAGTGTGGGGTCATGGAATCATGGGATGGACAGAAGGGTGAGAACCTTGGACCTTACATTATTCATATTCAGATAGCACACACAGTGCCTTGCAGAAGAGAGAGGGAGGAGGAGGCATTGAGCAGGGATTGCTGGTAGAGGAGCATCTGTAGGGTTTCGGTAGATGGGTAGACACCTGCGTGGGAAGACACACTGCAGCCTCTCTCTCGTGGGGCTGAGGAATCTGAATTCATGAAGTGGGTTAGGTGTTTCTCCTTTGATGTCTTGATAACTCGTGCTGTGATAGCGCTGCCAGACGGTACCATAGTGCAAACATGCCCTCCATGCAGTACATGCGATAAAAGAGGCTGCTAATGCGTCTCTCTAACCTTGGCACACATGTGCCCTTCTAGCACTCTTTAACTTGCTTGCTTTCTAATGGTACCTCTTGTGTTTAAAGTTTCTGCTAATAAAAGGGATGTTTTACTGAATGTTTCTAAACCAGGGCTGATGCGGCATTAAATTCCCACCTTTCCCACCACCCCAATGAAATCCAGCATGCATATGCAGCTGCAGTTGGGGGGCTCTGGGTTATGGCGGGAAAGTGGAGGGATAGCTCAGTGGTTTGAGCATTGGCCTGCTCAACCCAGGGTTGTGAGTTCAATCCTTGAGGGGGCCACTTAGGGATCTGGGGCAAAAATCAGTACTTGGTCTTGCTAGTGAAGGCAGGGGGCTGGACTACAATGACCTTTCAAGGTCCCTTCCAGTTCTAGGAGATTGGTATATCTCCAATTATTTATTATTATGCCACCCCTCCACAATGCCCTCTTTTTCTGAGCAGGCAGGTGACCATCAAACATCCTGTTTTCTGAGCATTGCTGAGAGCAGCAGCCTGTATGTTCCATCTCCAGCTAGCAGGAACAACACTGATGAGCATCTGAATCATGGGCAGTGGGTATCACAGGCCAGGGGAGGCTGAGCCTCCCCAAACAGCCCTGCATGACCCCACGCATCCTCCACCTCCAGAGCCTCTCCTGCTTCCTGCTAGTGCTCTTCCCTCATGGCCGGCTTGTGGCCCAGGATTCCCGGGGCTGGGAGATGCTAGGGGCTGCACTGCCTGCCTGGCGCTCCAGGGCCGTGCCACCTGCCCGGTGCTCTGGGGCTGGAGACACTGGCAGCGGCACGGCCTGCCTGGCCAACATTCCGGGCCTGGAGGTGCTGGGGTGGCGGGGCCGGCAGCTGCAGTTGGGGGGCTCTGGGTTACGGCGGGAAAGAGGCAGGGCAGGGGCTAGCCTCCCCAAGCCGGCAGTTCATGCACTGCCCATGATCTGCATTTATAAATACTTGGCCTTGTGTGGGGGTTGTAATGTTGTCACAGGAGTTCAGGAGTGGTGGGCCCTCTAACTTAGGGTGGGGTAGTGTGCAATGTTTGACAGGTGTCTTTTTCTCTTTAAATAGTGGCAGCGGAGCTAGTTCAGACTGGTGCCTGCCTGGTTTCCAGCCTGAGGGAAGGTGATTTACTGCAGCTGGGAGCAGAAGGGGAGTGGGGAGGGGATTGGGAGTGTCCAGCATCCTACTCCATGAATTGCCAAGTAGAACAAAAGCACAATTCGCACACTCTTCCCCTCCAACCCTTTCTGAAATGCTGAGCAAGAGTTTAGTTGAAGGCTTTCTTCCAAGTGGAAGCATTGGCTTCTGCAGTTAAATGTTTCTGCATTTTGCTCCTAGCTATACTTGGCTACAAAGAGGCCTTTCCGGCATTAATGCTTAATGGGTGGGGTGGGAACACTAGCAGGTAGATTTTTGTCAGTGTTTACTTTAACCACCATGTCATCTAACTGAGCCGGTTGGGTTTAGATAACAGGGCAACTCTCTGACACCCTCTGTCAGTTTCTCTGGACTAGTGCTCCCACCATTGGGCCAGTAGCAATGGTGGGAAACTTTAGGAGAAAGGACAGTGAATGCAGGAGGAATTAAATCCTTTAGGTTTAATCAGGTGCAAGGCCTCTCTGCCTTCTCCCTTGTGGAGAACCTTGTAATGGATCTATTCTAGAGCAGTGGTCTCCAAACTTCTTTGATCGTGCACCCTATCAGTAAAAAATTTTTGAGCACGCACCCCCAATATATGTATGTATATTTGTATATAAATTATATACATGTACTACTGTACTAATATATTGTGTACACTATAAAACATACACAAAAAATAGAAATTAAAAAAGATGCGATAAAGATGAAAACCAATATTTTAAAAAATTAATTTTATTTACTAACAGTACAAAACCCCATTTTGCGCTCTCAAAAAAAATTAATATTTTTTTTAGTGAGAGCAATGTGATTGAATATGCTTCATTATTTCTGAATATCTTGGTTTAACACTTTGTGATATAGCGATTTGAAGGTCTGGAGTAGGGTTAGGGTGCAGGAGGCACTCAGGGTGGGGTGTGGGGTCTGGGAGGGAGTTAGGGTGCAGGAGGGCACTCGGGGTGGGGGTGCTGGAGGAGGCTCAAGGCTGGGGCAGGCAGGAGGTGCAGAGCACTTACCTGGGGCAGCTCCTGTTTGGTGCAAGGGGTGTGCAGGTGGCTCTGCGGCACTGTTCTCGCGGCTCCCAGAATTGCGGCTATAATTCTGGGAGCTGCCCCCCAACCCCGGGCAGGGCCACCCAGAACGCAGGGGCTTGAGGGGCTGCAGGGCCCTGAGCTAAGGGGGCCCCGGGGCCCTGGCCTGCAGCTCTAAAGCCCCTTTCGGAATGCGGCCCTGCGAGCACGGGCCGGAGGACTCAGGAGGAGCAGGGGCAGCCGCGCAGCCAGAGACCGGAGAGAAGCAGCGTTTTCCCCTTCAAAGCTCCGCTTTCCCCTTCAAAGCGCCACTTCTCTCCAGCCGGCTTTGAAGGGGAAAGCGCCGCTTCTTTCCTGCCGCTGGCTGCGCGGCTGCCCTGCTCCTCCAGGGCCGGAGGACTCGGCCACATTCCGAAAGGGGCTTTAGAGCTGCAGGCCGGGGCCCCCTTAGCCCAGGGCCCTGCAGCCCCTAAAGCCCCTGTGTTCCGGGTGGCCCTGCCTGCGGAGGGGGTGGGGCAGCTTCCCCGCTCACTCGTTCCCTCCCTCCTCTGGCCGCCCCTTTCTTTCTTCTTTTTTTTTTTTTTTTTCCTCCAGCGATGCTCCTCCTGCAGCGCCGTCCTTTTGCTCCGGCGGTGCTCCTCCCGCCGTGCCCCCAATGAATCGTCTTGCGCACCCCCTGGGGTGCGCGCACCCCACTTTGGAGGTCACTGTTCTAGAACATGACAAAGGTAATGTTTGTTAAACTAATTGTGCCTCCACTAGGTCTGTACTAGGAGCTGGACTTTCTCCTTTGATCAAATGATATATTTAAAAAATCATAAATTTATTATATAAAGCAGTGGAAGAAAGGGGAAGTTGATAGTAATGAATATAAATTAGGCGCTAGGAATTGTAGACCACTGATAAGGGAAGCAAAGGGACATAAGGAGAAATCTGTTGCCTGCAGAGTTAAGGATAATGAGGTGTTTTTTTCAAGTATATTAAGAACAAAAATAATCCTAACAATGGTATTGGTACATTACTAGATGGAAATGGTAGAATTATCAATAATACAGAGAAGGTAGCAATGTTCAATATATGTTTCTATTTTGTATTTGGGAAATAAACAGATGTCATACCATATGCTAATTCTCTTTCCATTCCACTAGTATCTCAGGAGGATGTTAAACAGCAGCTACTAAGGCTAGACACTTTTTTAAATCAGCAGACACAGATAACTTGCATCCAAGAGTTTTGAAAGAGCTAGCTGAGGAGCTCACTAGACCATTGATATTTATTCCGCCCCCCCTCCCCAATAACTCTTGAAAACTGGGAATTTCCAAAAGAGTGAGAGAAAGCTATTGTTGTGCCAATATTTAAAAAGGATAAACAGGATTACCAAAGTAATTATAGGCCTGTCACTCTGACACCAATCCCAGACAACATAATGGAGCAACTGATATGGGACTTGAATAATCAAGCCTTAAAGGAGGGTAATATAATTAATGCCAATCAACATAAACAGATTAAAAGCTGGCGAACTGAGAGGTCTCAAAATGTAATTTTAAACAGGGAGTAATCATCAACCAGATGTGTTTCTAGTGGGACCCTGCAGGGATCAGTTCTCTGCCCTATGCTGTTAAAGCTAATTAATAAAAGTTGTTAATCTTCACTGATAAAATTTGCAGCTGATCCAAAAAATGGGGGAGTGGTAAATAATGAAAAGGACAAATCAGTGAGAGAGCGTGATCTAGATTGCTTGATAAACTGGGTACAAGCAAACAATATGCATGTTAAGGCTAAATGTAAATGTATATGTATACATCTAGGAAGGAAGAATGTAGGCCATACATACAGGATGTGGGGGACTCTACCCTGGGAAGCAGTGACTCTGAAAAAGATTTGGGGGGTCATGGTGGATGATCAGCTGAACATGAGTTCCCAGTGCGATGCTGTGGCCAAAAGCGCTAATGCCATCCTGGGATACATACATAATGTTGAGTAGGAGTAAAGAGGTTATTTTTATCTCTGTATTTGGCATAGGTGCAACCACTGCTGAATACTGCATCCAGTTGTGGTGTCTACCATTGAGGAAGGATGTTGATAAATTGGAGAGGGTCCAGAGAAGAGCCACCAAAATATTGAAGGGTTAGAAAACCTGCACTATAGCAGTAAACTCAAATAACTCAATCTATTTAGCTTAACAAAGAGATGGTTATAAGGGGTGACTTAATTATAGTCTATTAATACCTACCCAGGGAACAAATATTTAATAATGGGGTCTTCAGTCTATCAGAGAAAGGTATAATGTGTCCAATGTCTGAAAGCTGAAGCAAATTCAGACTGAAAATAAGGATGTAATTTGTAATAGTGAGCGTAATTAACCATTGGCACAATCTACCAAGGGTCATGGTGGATTGTCCACTGTTGACCATTTTTAAATCAAGACGGGATGTTTTCTAAAAGCTCTGCTCTAGGAATTACTTGGGGGCATTTCTCTGGCCTGTGCTCTACAGGAGGTCAGATGAGATTATCATGGTTGTCCCTTCTGGCCTTGGAATCTATGAATCCATGAAAGTGCTATACACCAAGAAGGCAAGAAAGCTGTTAGAATACAGTTGCCAGACTGTCCTGCTGAGTGGGACAGGTTATACCCTCTGTATACTGACAACCTACAGCAAGTCAACAGCTCTGCTGCTTTCTGTTAATCAATCTGTTGGCCATGAGCTTTGGATGCTGTCAAACAGATGAGGTATGTACCCAAGCAGGAGGAGGATCAAACTAACCGAGGGTAGGGAGTGAAATGCAACTGACAATTAAGGGACATGGAGGCACTATAGGGCAATCCTTTTGCTGGCCTTCACTGCTGAATGCGAGGTCATGCCATGTGCAGTGCTGGTATTGATCGGTTTTCTTGCATGTGGTAACATTGCATTGGAATTAGATTCCTCAAAAGACAGCATCTCTGGAGTGCAAGGGCAGCGTTAGAGGTGTCTTGGCCTCATGTGCCTGGTCTGTGAGGCAGCTGCCTGCCATTGCGTTATCAGAATTCTAACAGCAGGCAGGGGTGCCTTAAGTTGACCAGGATCTTCAAGTTCATCACAACAACCTCTACCCTTCTCCTAATGTGTTAAGTAATTCTGGCAAAGTTAATTACACTTAACTGTTCTACCCAGCATAAATAAATATGGTCAGCAAGCTGTGGAAACCGTGCATTGGATAACCTCTTGCCTTGCGCATTCTTGCAGGAAATGTTGACTCTTTGGTTCCAGGTACCATTGTGCCTTTGTTGCCTTGTTTTGTCACAATGGTGCTAGGTGGAGATCTGGTCCCCGTACCTCCCGCACTCCAATAGGGTTGCAGGCATGTTGTATGAGGCGAGATTGGGAGAATTGCAGACATGTCCGCTCGGGTGTTATTTTTGACACACGTAGGTTGGCACAGTAAATACCTGCACACGTTCTGTTGAACAGATGTCATGCCCATCTGTTTAGTTTTGTGGCAGAAGCTCATGCTCATGAAAGCACTGGCTCTACGCAAGCACTAAGAAAAGCTTTTGATGTCGATAGCTGTTACGGGCTTCTCAAGGATTCTGACAACTATGTCCAGTGGCCTGATTTATTTTTGGAACCGACTTGTTTCCCAAGTTGGGACTCAACTCATGTCTCTGTGGGGTGAAAGCTACTCTGCTGCCCTATATCTACATAATTTAACTCCCGCATCTGCTTTCCTTCCCCCCAGGGCTTTGGAGCTGTGCTCCAGCTCCGCTCTAGCTCCAGGCAAAAACCCGCAGCTGCTCTGCGCTCCAGCTCTGGGCTCTGCTCCAAAGCCCTGCTTCCCCCTCCACCTCCAGGCCCGTATGCATGAGGAGGACTCTTCCTTGGAGACATCTGGGTGGGTTTGTTGACTGTAAAACTTGCTCCAAGGCTCTTGCTAAAGCTCTTCTGCTAAGATGTACTTAGCTGCAAACAAATGGTGTGTGCTGGGGGATTGTGTGTGTGTGTGTGTAATAATGTAAAATAACTCTGAATTTCCTGTGTGGGTATAATATAAATAGAAAATTTAAGATTATGCTTCAAATACTTTGGAATGCATGGAGTGGGGAGGAGTTCTACCTCAAATGTCTCTGCCTGTGCACCTTTTGTAATGGGTAAAGCCAAATCCTGCATTTTGGCAGGGGGTTAGACTAGATGACCCTTGCGACCCTTTCTAACGCTATGATTTTAAGTCTTTGACAAGTGTCGCAGTTAGTTGGTACTCATACACCATTCTCCAGGTAGGCGGCTTGGCCATGAATCTTGTACACTTTGCAAAGTAGACAGTTCTTAAGGGCCTTAGTCTGTGGCCATTACACCAGTGATTTATGTAACAGGGTCTGTGTGGGGGTATACAGCGCATCCTTGGTCCCTCTGGAAGTCTGGCCAGCAGGGTCTGTGAGTGATTATGGATGGCCTTCCTATTTGTATTGGAAGATGCCTAGCTCGCTCTTGGAGGATGATAAAATCCCAATTGGTGCATTGCTTCCACTCTTGGGTGTGAGGGGTGCTAAAGGGTTTCCCTTCACTCCCTCCCCTGGTTCTTGTCATGCAGATGGAAGGCAGAAGACCAGAAGTCCGAAGTGCAGGCAATGTGATGTTTGTTGGGGTAAGCTTCCAGCGAGCATATTCATAGCTTTACATGCCACAGAGTCTGTTTCCTAGTGTTTCTTTCCCAGCTCTGATGCCACAGAGCGTTTCCCCTGTGTCCCCCTTCCCAGCTATGACACCACAGGGCCTTGCCTGTGTCCCACCTCCTCCTTCTTAGCAGATCCAAATATACCTGCAGGGCACACCCCTAGTTACTCCCCTTAGAACTTATGGTCTTGTTTTGTTCTGGAGGGTTGTGAGTCTGGGGTCTTCATTCCACCTTTTTTGTATTTTATGGGAGGAGTGAGGTGGTGTTCTGGCCAAGGCCAGGCTTCTCTTTGGCTTTTCGTGTTTCTGATGCCTTGCCCCTCCTAACTGGTTGCTTGACCTTGGCTTGAGAAAGGAGCCAGGCAACCTTTCAGTGTGTGCTCATATATTACACTCCCACCATGCCCTGTAACACTTTAACTGCTCTATCGCTTCTCTCTTCCCATTGTACTACAAGCCCCATCTGGTTGTGAAGAATGCAACACAGTGTCTGTTTTATACACATACTTTCATATTTGTATTAATATCAAAAGTCAAACCCAAAATTCTATTTCAGGCTAACAAAGAAGCCTATATACTAACAAGGGGTCAAAACGGGGAATGGGGCAGAGGCTGGCGTTGCTCTTGCCAAGGGGAAGTGAACTGGCCGTGGTCTCTGGCCATGCTGATGGTACTTAGATGAGTAAATCAGCCATGGTGCAGTGGTAGATGTATGAGGCTAACTGTGTTGAAAGTGTCTGGATTTGATTGCTGATTGCTGTCTGTTTGGAGCTATTCATTTCCATACAGTCCACTTCTTGCCCCCAGTGTTAACCTTAATGCTGGATTTCCCATTTTTCCAATGCTTGTGTGTAAACCCCTTTGAAGCACACGTGGCTTGAAAGAATCAATAAACAAGAGAATTCACTTTCCTGACTGTAACCCCCTAGTCTGATTCTTCATTAGCTATAAGTAGGTGACCTGATCTTACTTCCAGTTTACTTGGCTATTTGGAGCCATGGGTTTCCAGCTGCTTTTCATAGTGGTTCTCCTTATTTGCTCATCGTCTCTGCTTTTATGTGACCCCCTGTTGTCCATAGCAGCTTCTCAACCTTCCACTTCTGCTGTTGTGACGCCTGTCGGGAAAGTTGTGCATCTGAAACCAAAGTTGTAGAAATGTCTGTCTGCAGATGTGGTGGGAGTGCTGCAACTTGAAAGGTGTCCTCAGGGTAGCCACCTTGGTCACATGGTATCTAGCTTGCAGTGCTGAGAGTGAACTGATGGCCTAGTTAGTAGAAATTAAAGCTGGCTGGGAACTCTTTGATTAAATGCTGTTTCATCAGAAAATACTGATTTAGTTGAAACCAAAAATGTGGGAATGGGTTGGTTTCAACAAGCTTCCTATTTCAAAAGCTCATTGCAGGGAGAGTTCTGAAATTGTTGAAACATCCCATTTTGATGTTTTCTAAATGGAAAATTCAGTTAGGTTTCAATGTTAAGTGGCTTTGGACTGAACTGATAGTAAAGACAAAAGTCAAAATTGAAACACAATTTGATTGACCTGATCCAAAAAGTTGTTTGGATTTTGGGGGTGTGAAAATTGAGGGTGTTTTTTTTTTCTTTAACTCTTTATCCCAATCTTGGGCTGGAATTTTTTTTCCCGAATCTGATGTATGCAGGACAAGGAAACAGTTTCCCAAGCTGGTTTAGTAGAAATGTTTTTTCTATGGACAATACAATTGCACATGTCAAGATTTAAAAAAAATGGAAAATGATGCTTATTGGTGCTCTGATAATGGTGTGCTTGGGACACTGCATGCTGCCAAGCATCAGGTCTTGTTCTACACATGGCTATTCCACACACAAAGGTCATGGCTAAGATTTTTCAAAAGTGACACCAACTTTTGAGAAGTCTTATTTTCAGAAAATACAGAGCACCCACTCTCTGAAGATTGGGAAAGGCTCTTCAAGGTTTCTCAAGTTAGACACCCAATATATGGAGATGCCCAAAATCTCTGTCCATGTGAATGTGGCTGCAGGAAAAAGTGCCATCAGAACTCAATGACTTCTGTGTAAAGCCTTTATGTATGTGTGTATGTATGTAACTTACATGATTGTGAGGGGTTGGGGGTGTTTTGCCATTTGTCATGTACCAAAGAACAAAGATTCTAGACTTCTTTGACAGCATAAAACTAGTGCTTCCCTGATACATACGAAATCTGCTGTGGGAACTTAGTAAAAATCTTGACTAGCCACTTAATATGTGGGTGTTAGCCATACACCTCAGGTTTTATTGCTGAGACTAAATTCATGTGATCTCTTGTGGATTTAATCCTTTCTTGTTCTTGTCTCTAGAGCCTTCTTAAGACCGAGAAACCAGTAAATTCCACAGCTCAGACAACAAACCATAGGATGGATCCCAGATGTAAAACAGTAGATCCAGATAAGGTAAGGAGCTGGTTGTATAGTATTTGCAGAAGCATGCTGTCTTCTCAAACACGGTTACCTAGCTTCTGGAGATCATTTGAGCAAAGTGTTTAATCACTGTTCTCTGTGTCTGAAAATGGAAATCTCCCTTCTAACCTGTAACGAAGGAACACAGTCCAAATCCAGATCAGGAGCAGAGATGTTCCAAATAAACACAAAGTAGGACAAGAATGGAGTTTTGCAAAGTTCATCTAGAGCCTGCAGGAAAGAGGCTGGATTAGTCACAGCCTCTCCATTAGAAAGACTAGCATAAGAACCATGGGCATTGGTGACGGATACCACACGGTACCTTTGCTGGTTCTGACCTTAGGTGAACGTAGTTGGCGTGCTTATCAAAAGTGTTAGACTGACATATTTTTCCTCCAGACCAGCCACTGTAGCTTCCACTGCGCTGCCCTACCAACGTGCCATGCCACCATCTCTCAGAGCGAGGAGGGCATGCATTTTCCAAGCCCCTTCAAACCGGGGCGCCTCTGAGAAGTGTGCACCAGCAAAGGGGCACGTTGTGATAACTCCTCCACCATGCGTTGGCGATCCACACGCTAGCGTTGTGTAGGTCACCAAACAGCCAATGAATGATAATCACTAGCTGCCTGAGCTGGATTTGAGCTGCTGGCCTAGGGTAAAAGGCTCTGTCCCCCCTTCTGCCTCTTTTTCCTCCTCCCCAACATCCAAATATGCTTCTTTTGTCGCCATAAATCCAGAGTAATTGGAAGTGTGCTCCAGTATCCCAAGTGCAGTCCTAGAGGTCATATTGTGCCCTTGCATGTTCTACGCTCTCAGGAATTGTCCATATATGACTATGTGAAGGAGAGCTTTCTTCGCTGTTGTACAGCTCCATGCAGTTGTGCCATAACAGAGCAGCAGGCTGGGCAGCAAACACCCCTCTGGGATATATAAACAGTGGCAGTAAATGGCAGAAAATTATTGTAGGACTAGAGGAGAATATAGTGATGGCCAAAATGGAATCCAAGATGCTGTTCTAGTCCTCGTATTAGAAGGGCAGCTGGAGTGCAACAGAGACTGACTTCCATAAGAAGGTTATGGAAAAACTGCATCTGGTGGGAGAAGAGGAGGCTGAGGGTCCCTTGTAGAAACCCAGCTGTGAAGAGCAGGATGGATTGATAATACAAGGCGATATTTTAGTGTCTGGACAGCAAAAGTTGTGGCTTGGTGCTTCATTTCGTTCAACCCTCAATACCCAACTGATGCATTTTCATGTGTTTTGTTGTACATGTTAACTAGCCATTGTCTCCTGATCCACCACCCCTTAGAAGGAAATTTCTAAGTTGTTACATTTCAGAAATGGCCTTCTCATTTTAAAAGAACCTTGGAACACAGAAAATGGTTTGGCCTCCGTAGGCTCAGTGTTGCCAACCCCAGACATTCAAAAATTATGATTCAGGTCCCCCAAATTCATGCGATCCAGATAACTATGCAAGTTGTGTATAGAGGAGCTGGGGAGGCTTAGCCCAAGTTTCATCCTGAGCTCCTGCAGTAGCGAGCTCAGAGCTGAGTATGCTTGGCCCAGGTGCTGCTGGCTGCTGCGGCATTCTAGAGAGTCTGGAAGGAGCGGTGCTCCATTTGGGTAGCCGGCAGACTGGCCCATTGAGGGCTTTGAAGCTGACCTGGAATTGGATCAATAGGAATGAAGGTCTAGTGTAGCATGAGGCAGCTCTGGTGTGACTTGTTCTCATTTACCTCTCCTACATGGATGCACTGCCGTGTTTTGAAATTGCCTGCAATGTCCCTGCTTTCCTCTACCCTACTGAGGCCACGTCTTTGCCCATGAGGAACAGGCACACATTTGGCCAGTTGGAGGTGGAAAGAGGCCTTCCTGGCCACTTTTGCAGCTTGTGCTACCAGACACAGCGCAGAGCCAAGAATGACTCTGCACCTTGCTGATGTTCTACAGACAAACTCATGTCCTAGTGTTTGCGAGATCTCCTGCTTGTCCTCTGCCCACCAGTATCGCCCTTTCCTGTCTGAGTTGAGTTTTGAGTCTACTGCTTATGTGCCACATTCCCCATTGCCAGCCCTCATCTCAGGCACTGACACTTAACTTGCTAAGAATAAGCCTTTCACCACAATGGACGTTGTGGGTTGCTCCTGACGCTGGGTAAGAGAACTGCTAGTGCTCAAGTGACTGAGTGGATACAATGACCTTGCTACAACAGGAGCTCTTTGATTAGTAGATGCACGTGTAGATCCACAGATTCACGTGGGACAAGATTTGCTTTCCTTTGCAGTAGTGAGTGTACAAAGTGCTATGGACATTAGACACTAGGCTTGCCCTGGCTGCGTAGTGCTCTCCATTAGTTCTGTCAGTCTGGACGCCGGAGCCTGGGTAGAAATGCAGGGGAATGCTGGGCAGGATGCTACTCCCCTTTAATGTGTACCTTTTTATGATCTTCAGCTTTTACCCTTCAAGCATAGGAAATGCCTCTTAAAATGCAGCTTGCCCCTCCTTCTGTACCATGCTCCAGCATCACCACTGGATATGAGCTTAAGTCATTGTGCAAGGCGTGAACCCATGACTGACTGCCTTGACTCAGGCAAGCAAGTTATACACTGATATGGTGGTTCTCTTGGAGACATATGTAGTTAGTGTGCAAGAGGCTTTTCCCTCCTCCACACCCATCCACTCCAGAGAGTCAGCATGCTACAATTCTGATAAGGAGGCTGCAACCTGCCCACCTTTGATCCGCTCTCAAGTACTTACTTCCCTGGTTTAACTGGAGGTGGCTTTCTGGCGGCAGAAGCAGGATTGCAGTTCACGGCTGCTTCCAGACTGCTTGAGATTTGCCAGGCAGCAGCTGCTGTGTCTCTTGAAATATACATGACTGAGTCAATTTGCCTGCCACACCCCACTAGCTGATGGGGCTGCTTATGCTTTGTCACCCAGGTGTGGCTAAATAACGTAGCAGGAGTGATTAGCAGGAGGTGGTTTCTTTGGCAGCAGCCTTGCATCTCACTGTGAGCAGTTCCTCTGCACGCTAACCCTGAGCATCAGCAAGGAGACCCGTGTTGCAGAGCCAGGCTGTGTCACTTCTAACTAAGAACATTGGCTCAGCCTCAAGCCCTCTGGCACCTTTGAACCCCAGCCTAAGCAACACCTCCACCGAAACACTATCAAACCAATCCCCCCTCCCTCCCTCCCTCCCTCTTGCTCTGGAGCAGAGCTCAGACTCCGATCTGCCCTTGTGGAGGGGCAGCCACATGGGAACAGACTTCGCATTTGGAGTGAGGTATGTCCAGAGTCGGTCTGACGCATGGAACTGTCCACTGCCTAGGTCAGTGGCTCCCAAGCTCTCCAGACTACTGGACCCCTTTCAGGAGTCTGATTTGTCCTGCACACCCCCAAGTTACACCTCACTTAAAAACTCCTTGCTTACAAAATCAGACCTAAACCTACAAAAGTGTCCTAACACACCAGTACTGACAAATCGCTTATTCCCATTTTTTACCATATAATTATAAAATAACTATTGTATTTACACTGAAATGGATAGTCTATAGAACAGTATAAACAAGTCGTTGTCTGTATGACATTTTAGTTTGTACTGACGTTGCTAGTGCTTTTTATGTAGCTTGTAAAACCAGGCAAATATTTAGCTGAGTTGATGTTCCCAGCTGGATGACATGTACCCCTGGTTGAGAACCATTGCCTGAGGTCATACAGTGTGTTAGGCAACACAGGCTCATTTGCATCAAGTTGAACGCCCACCATAGTCATTGCAGAACTTACCAGATCCGTTCCACCCTCAGGCATTAAGCCCACACCCTGGCAAACCCCTGCTCCCTGTGAAGGCCACTCCTTGCAGCACTATCAGGTAAGGCAACAACAAAAAAGAAGGGCTGAAGAATGGGGAAGTGAATGATGTTTCCAGTCCCCTCCTCCGTGGTCTTGCACAGTCACTCCCAGCCTTATCGGCCTTTCATAGCTGTTCCAACTCGGTCATCCTTCAGCACGTACATAAAGGGAGTCAAAGTGCAATCTGACTTCTCTCCGCTGAAAAGTGATTAAAAACAACTCCTTTGCTCCAAGATGAAGGTGCTGAATTTATTCATAAGTGCTGCACTCTGCAAAGTTGAGGCTGTTTGAAAATGAGGGTCACTAGTGTAAGGGTGTGGAATAGAACAGTGCTTTTCTAGAGAACGTGCCCGTGCCCGGGAGATCAAAGGTAGGTAGGGCTTTGCCCTCCCTGCCCCAAACGGTGTGGAAACGAAAAGCGAAGGTTCCCCTAATACTCAAAGCTGTGTCCACACCCAGTGAGAGTGACCTGGTGAGGAGGGCAGCAGCTAGAGATGTTACATTCTGGGTAATCTACCTTGGCACTTTGGCCACAAATCCAGCTGGGGAGACAGGTACCCTTTTGTACTGCACAGCTGTGATTTGGGCAGGGGCACACTTCTAACCAGAGAAATCAATACGACTGTCCAGCATTTAAGACCCTTGCAGATGCAGGGACTCTCGCCAGAGTGTGGTTAAACTGGCTGCCTAATAACTTGTCAAACATACTTAGGTGTTTGGGCAAGGTGCCCGCAGTAGGTGGAGTGGGAGGACAGGGCGTGCAAAGGGTGTAGTCCTTTTGGCGGTTGGCTAAAGTGTGTGTGTGTACTCATACAAACTGCTCAGTGTTTGAAGCTCAGCCTCTAGCTCTTTTGGAGAGAGAAAGGACACGCGTTCTCTCTCTGTGTCCAAGAGAACTAAAAATAGACCACAAAGAAATGGCAGAACTGGCTTGAAAAAGTGTGCCTAGTCTTACCAAGCTGTGCTATATCAATGCAGAGTTGCTGTCCTGTGGTGTGGAGCCATGCAGTCCTGCAGTTGGTGCCAGGACCGCCCAGAGGATTCAGGGGCCCTGGGGTCGTTGGTGGCGGGGGGGCCCCCGCTTCGGCAGTAATTTGGTGGTGGGGGGACCTTCCGCTCCGGGACCTGCCGCCGAAGTGCTCTGAAGACTGGGGGTGGGGGGGGGGTTGCCGCTGAATTACCACCGAAGCGGGACCCGCCGCCGAAGTGCCGGGTCTTCGGCGGAAGGGGGTCATTCTGCCCCGGGGCAGAAGGACCCCCCGCCACTGAATTACCACCAAAGACCCAGAGCAGAAGAAGCTCTGGAGGCCCGGGGCCCGCGAGAGTTTTCCGGGAGCAAGTGAAGGACCCCACTTCAGGGCCCCTGAAACTCTTGTGGGGGCCCCTGTGGGGCCCAGGGCCTGGGGCACATTGCCCCACTTCCTCGCCCCCGGTCAGCCCTGGTCGGTGCAGGTGCTCTCTGGGAGCAGGCAGTAGGCACTTCATAACAAGTGGTGCCACAGCGCAATGCATTGTTAGCTCGGTTACTGGACCATAGCCCTTCCTGAGCTGTAAGCCCTGGAAATGGATTTCTTCAGTGGCTCGGGAAGTCTGAGTGCTCTAACTTTACAGAAGGGTTGACAGTAAACAAGAAGCTTGGAAAAGAGGAGACTAAGGGGGGATATGATAGAGGTATATAAAATCATGAGTGATGTTGAGAAAGTGGATAAGGAAAAGTTATTTACTTATTCCCATAATACAAGGGGAATATAAGTAAGTTATTTACTTATTCCCCTAGGGGTCACCAAATGAAATTAATAGGCAGTAGGTTTAAAACAAATAAAAGGAAGTTCTTCTTCACACAGCGCATAGTCAACCTGTGGAACTCCTTACCTGAGGAGGTTGTGAAGGCTAGGACTATAACAGTGTATAAAAGAGCTGGATAAATTCATGGTGGTTAGTCCATTAATGGCTATTAGCCAGGATGGGTAAGGAATGGTGTCCCTAGCCTCTGTTCGTCAGAGGATGGAGATGGATGGCAGGAGAGAGATCACTTAATCATTGCCTGTTAGGTTCACTCCCACCTGGCATTGGCCACTGTCGGTAGACAGATACTGGGCTAGATGGACCTTTGGTCTGACCCGGTACGGCCGTTCTTATGTTCTTAGCTGATACTGCTCTTGTTTGTAAGAGAACTGGCTGGATGACCCAAAAGCTCCTTTCCCGCACTCCCAGCTAAGAAACTCTTGGCTGCATCCTCCACCATAGGACGCAAGGATTGTTGTAGCAGGATCCTGATACACGACGTCTCTCCAAAGCAGGCTCCCTCAGTGTGTCTGGAGCCAAAAGGGGTGAAAGGCTGAATATGAGCCCCAAGCCTGACACCCCCAGATGGTTCATTGTTGGAGTGAGATGCTGCTGCCCCAGATAGCTAGTGAGAGGCTCCTTAATGGGTAAAGCCCCATTGTCCACGCTCCCTTGTCGGCTGGTAGCTGTGTTTTTACTGTGTCTGCGGGTATCCAGAATTGCACATATCCCCGTGAGGCCTCTCTAAACCAATATCTCTTTGCGCCCCCTGCAGAGAGCCGGGAGGCACCTGAGGCCTGGAAAATTTAGTCTGGAACATACTCGCATATTAACTGTTAGCGCAGCTCCAGAATCCTGCCTGACCTGCCTCGTTTGTCTCCCCCTTTACAAGGAGATGCTTCCTCCCCTGCTTTTGAGCCTTCCTCACCATTCCAGGCCCCAGTTCCCTGCCATGTGGCCAGCCTCTCTCTCCTGCTCAGCCTGCCAACACGCAACGCTCTGTTTCCAGGTAGACGCACGCCCTCACCATAACCTGGGCTGGGCAAGTAGATTTTGCTCAATATGCAGGTTACATCCATCAGCGTCCCCTCATAACATATGGTTGTCAAGCGTCCTTATTAACAGAGCTAGGGGAGGGCAGGGTTGCATCTCCACCCCCCACACAAACAGTTTGACCTCACTAGCTGTTAGGCTCTGAACTGAGAGGGTAACGCAGCTTCCTGGAATGGCTCCTTTGCAGCGATGAAGCAGATACGCTATGAGGCAGGGTTATATACCTGACCATGGCGGGAGACTCTAGAGGCCTGCAAGTGCTTTGGATAGGAAGTGTTGGAAGTGCAAAGTCCAATCACTGTGTCTGGCTGCATTTAAAGCCAGCTGGGAGTGAATGGCTGTGGAGAGGGAATTCCCCTCGCCAGGGAAGGAAGGTGGTAAATGAGGAACGTTCCCTTCTGCCACTTACGCTCAGGCCACAAGCATAGCTGGGAGTGACACTGCGAACATGGAGCTGGTTCTGGTTTGCCCGAAGCAGCTGATGCGAATTGGCCCTAGTCTGTGGCTACTCCTGGGGCCCATCCTGCGGGTGGAGCTAGCAGCCTTCCCTCTACCCACCCTGGGCCCATTCTCTACCTGGGATGCAATTCGTCCTCTCCTCTTTTGTGCCATTCCCGGCATAGCTTCTGACAACGCCTCCCCACCTTTCCCTAGGGAAGCTGAGTCTGGAACACACTGCTGGCTGAGCCAGCTCTCTCCTTCCCTGGGCCCTTCGGGGGAGAGGAGGGAATGGCCGGGGAAGCACTTAACCCACCCACACTGCCTGGAGCAAAGCAGCCTGGACACTGAGAAATGTGGCTGAACCAGACTGCGGTTGCAAAGCGATTCTTTGGGAGGAGCGGATGAGACAGTTAGACACTTCCTGCTGAAGTCACTGCGTTAAGCCCCAAGGAAATGTTGTTGGTCTGGAAGACACAATGCCTGGGCATCTTAGCACTGCCTGTTGCTCTGGAGAGTCCCCCTCCCCAGCCCCCGGGAGCGGGGGGCCTGCAGGGAGCAGCCAGGGTGGGACAGAAAGGAGTGGGCCCAGCTCTTGTATTTCATGAATGAACTCATCTACGGTATGGGGAAGGGTTTGATGATTTTGTTCTTAATAGTTTTAAGTGTGAAAGATTATAAATGACGAAACCTCCCTCTACCTAAATAAGGGCAGTATCGGCCAGGTGTGATTGCTTCATGTATTAGCCGAGTTCTAATGTTCTGCCCAGTCTGGGCCATTCTCCCCCGGGTCGGAGTGCCAGGGCCCTGACTGTGTAGACTGGTGTGCTGGTCGCTTTCCTGGTGATTAGATTTCAAGGCCAGAAGGGACCATTGTGATGATCTACCCTGATCTCCTGTACAGCACAGGCCAGAGGCCCACCCCAAAGCCATTCCTAGTGCAGAGCTGGTAGAAAAACCTCCCATCTTGATTTAACAATTGTCAGTGATGGAGAATCTACCATGACCCCTGGTCAATTGTTCCAGTGGCTAATTGCCTTAGAAATGTACACTTTGTTTCCAGACTGAATTTGTCTAGCTTCCACTCCAGCCATTGGATCCTGGGACGGGGCGGGGGGGGGGGGGGGGGGAAACAGAGCTCCAAGGGTTGAGCCACACACCCCCCCACCACAGCTTGTACACAGAGAGCAACCCACAGCTGGCCCAAAAGCGCCACTCACCACGTCCCACTGGCTCCAAACACGGAGTCTGCAGCTTCTCCCTCTGAAACTCCACCGTTAGCTGCCTCTGGTCATGGCCCCAGAAGGGAATGGTTCCATGGAAACCGCTCTCTGGGGTGTGAACTTCCACAGCCTGATGGGAACAGAAACCACTTAACTATTGGGCTCGAGTGACTGGCCGGCCTCTGTCTCACTGCAGGCAAGGGAATGAGTGCGTGATTGGAACTGCCTGCTGCAGTTGCATGACAGATGGCCTAGAGCAGAGACTGCTCCCCCGCGAGCTTCCCTTGCTCCCTGCAGGAGCATGAGGACTGCACGCATTTCCATGCTGTGCTTGCACTGCGGAGACCTGCTGGGATCTTGTTGGCAGGCTGCTCTGCCGGGTCTGCAGGTGCCTAGGTCCAGCTCTGATCCTCAGAACCGAGTGCTTTTTTTAAGCAAATTGCATGTTCTCTCCTTTATTTGCTGGGCTGATGCTTACTCCTAAACAATTGTCCCGGGTGGCAGGAACTCTAGAGCAAGAACGGTGTCAGGAACATCAAACTTTTCCACTAGTGTCTGATCTACTACCCAGGCATGCAGCTGTGGAGGAGGGGACCACGAGGCAGAGGCTGTCGAGAGAATTATAGGGCTGTCCCACGGCTCTGTCCTCACTTTGCAGCTCCTTTCTCCTTCCTGTTTCATTGCACTCTGGCCCATAGAATCCCCATGGCCCAGCCAGGGTCGGCTTGACCTTTTTTGCCACCCAAGCCGCGAAGCAAAAGGAAGAAGGGGAAAAAAAAAAAAAAAGCTGCCGCCGAAGAAGAAATGGAAAAAGCTGACGCTGAACGGCCACTGAAGAAGAAAAGAAAAAGCTGTTGCCAAACAGCCACTGAAGAAGGGTGGGGGGGAGTTGGAGTGCTGCCCCAAGAATGGATGGATTGCCGCCCCTTCAGATTTGCCGCCCCAGGCACCTGCTTCCTTAGCTGGTGCTTAGAGCGGACTCTGGTCCCAGCAGCCGGCACCTTTCTCCACCCGCAGTCACGCTGCTCCACCATCTGCGCTGAGCTCCTGTGTGGGCCTTGGCCTTCCCACAGCCATGTCGAGAGAATTACATGGGAGAATTGCCCACACCATCCCACTGGCTGCTTCCCAAGCACTGCTGTCAGAGGCAGGGGCTGGAAGAAATCAAATTAGTGCTCAAATTTGACTTGAGCATCAATGGGAGTTATGCTGAGGCTGTGTGACCCTCCCTGTGGGAGGGAAATTGTCCCTGTTTGAAAAACAAGCGTCCCTGACTTGCTTCTGAGATCTGACAGCTAACACATGTTGCACCGCTCTGCCAAGTGACTATGTACAAATTAGTCTGGGGACCAGGAAGAACAGTTCTGGACATGAACTCGGTGGACTGATCTTGTGCGGACGGGCCTTTTCCATCCTCCTGGTCTTGTAGGTTTCACCAACTGGGACTGAGAGGGATGGGAGAGGCAGAGAGTGATTTCCTCTGTGACCAGGCCCTTTGGCAACTACAATACAAGAAGGTGGTGTCACTGTAGCATGAGCAAAGCCTCCTGTGTTGGCAAGTTGTCGCACAGGTCTAGACAATTCCTGTCTTTCACTCGGGTGTACAGAGAGACTTTGTTTTTCCTACAGGATTCTCTTTCCCCCATGTGCTCTGTTTTGGATCCCAGTTCAGATCCAGGATCCAAATACCTGCTGACTTCGTGAGAGGGAATCTTAAATCCCTGGGTCTGAACTCTGTGGGCACAGCCCATCTCTATGCTTCAGAAAGAAACCAGGCAGAATCCACATAGAACCCGTTTAGAAGTGTTACTTCGGCCTGGAAGTGCCAGTCGTGGAGACACTGGCAGTGAAACTCGGTGGGGAGCCGCTACTGTGGCATTGAGCATTAAGGGGAGGCTTGGGGAGGAGGTCACAGCTTGGTAGTTCTGAAGTGCACTCATTTGTGCAGCAAAGCGACCCTACAGCAGATATCTCTGAAGCCCACATGTGTGATGATGGTGGGAAAGAGAGAACGGTCCTGCTGGTGGTGAGGCCAAGGAATAGTGATTTATTTTTTTCCAATTCACCTGCCTATCTCTTCATTGATTTTTGCGCTGTGATTCAGGGACCTCTTGATGCCACCAGGCAGAGGGCAAAAGGGGGTGCATAAGGGTTACAGGAATCCCCTGGGTCTGGTACATGCATTCTGGTTCACCAAAGAATGTAATGTGAGATCTCTGATAAAAGCCCGTGTCACACTGGTCTTCAATACAGCTGTGAAATGCACGGACAGCTGTCATGTAAGGAGCTGTGTATATACACTGACAATTACGCTCTTACAGCCTGTGTCTAGGGTCTAGTCACTGGCAAAGGTGAAAAGTGAATTTTCTTTCAGACAAGAGCTGTTTATCCATCTATCTGTTTACATGTAACCTGACAGGAGGAGAACTTGTGAGCTAAGTTTAATCTTTATAAAGCATGTTACTGATTTTTTGTTTTTACATGAAACCATTTGTTGCTAATATTCGTACTTGCTGTCACTTGAATCCAGGGCTTTGGAGCTGTGCTCCAGCTCTGGAGCAAGCTCCAGGCAAAAACCTGCAGCTCCACTGCTCCAGAGCTGCCTTACCCTTCAGCTCTGGGCCCCGCTCCAAAGCCCTGCTTGAATCTCTGTTCTTTGATTATAAACTCCATCGTCGTTGTCACTATAAATTAGACCTAAGCACACTGCAAGGTATAACTAGTTAGCTGTGGTGCACTGCTCCTTTGGGAATATCAGGCCTGGTAATTCTGTGAGTATTCTGTAGATAAGGGACTGGACTTTACCGAGAACTCTGAGGACTCTTAAATCAGTGTGTACCTATCGCTACCTGTATAGACTCATAGACTTTTTAAGGCCAGAAGGGACCATCATGATCATCTAGTCTGACCTCCTGTACATTGCAGGGCACAAAACCTCACCCATCCGTTCCTATAATAGACTGAGGGCTTATGTCAACACCCAAAAGTCGACAAAACAAAAATTGTCGAAGGGTGTTCACACTTGCTCCCTTTGTCGGCAGATCATGTCCACATTGAGGACACCATCAGCGACAGGGTGAGCAATGCACTGTGGGTATGTATCCTACAGTGCAGTGTTGTGGGAAGAGAGCCGGATTAAACTTCTGTGGGCCCAGCACCAAACATATTTGTGGGCCCCCATGGGGGCGAAGGAGGATAGCGTGGGGAGGTCGGTCCCCAGAGCGAGGGGCCAGCCAGGGGCAATAGGGCAGAGCATGGTGGGACCGGCCCCGCTCCACCCAGCCCAGGGCAAGGGCACTGTACTCAAACTGGCAGTTGCCAGACTCTCACTGGCCCGCCCAGCCCTGTGCTGCCAGCGTGCCCCTTCCCCTTGGGGGTGGGCCCATGCCCTGCCCCCAGCCCCCGCCTCCCTATGCCCAGCATCCCCCGGAAGTGCTATGCCCAGCAACCCCACACACAGACTCTCCACCACAAATGCACAGCGGCCTGCACACCACCACCCCTGCCCAGCATCCCCCCCCCCAGCCACACCACTACTGCCCAAGGCACTTCCCCGCAGCCCATCACCACCACTACCTAGCACTTCACTCAGACCCCACTGCCCAGCATCCCAACACGCAGCCCTTCCCACCGCCCCCAAGAGACCCCTGGCCAGCAGCTCCCCACATACCTCCAGAGATTCACTCCCTCACACCCTGGCCCCTGGCCATACTCCCTGGCCCTGCTGGAAGGTAATGGCATTTGCCAGGCTGAGCTGGCAGCGTGGCCGGGGCCAGTCCAATGCCAGGGCGTGGAATCACTCCGGCCTCTCTCTGGGCCCCTTTGGCGCTGGGCCCAGACTCCATGGGAAGGAAGAGCTGATTGCTGCACATCTGGGGATTCTCTCCGAGTTCTCCCACAGCCCCCTCCGCTGCCGAGAGCAGCATTACGAGTAGCTCTGTGAGCTCTCCATGTGGAGGAATGGCAAAGCAGCACAGGGTCTGTCCCCCTCCCCCTGCTGCTGTGTTCCTAGTGCCGGGCAGAACAGGAGCAGTCCAATGATTTGCTCTTTCTTTCCCAAAGGGAGCAGCACACAGATACTTCCCGGAGCTTTGAAAGGGGAGGGCGCATGCCTGCAGGGTAGCAGAGGTCAAAACACTGAGCAGAGCAATCAGGGCAGCTATTGGGGGATACTGGTGGAAGCCAGTTCTGTCAAGGAAACAATCAGCAGTGTCTACACTGGCTCTTTGTCGACAATAAAGGGAGGGGAAAAGACAAAAGTCTCTCGTAGGGGTGGAGGTTTTTTGTTGCCAAAAGTGCTATCGTAGTGTGTGCACTCTTGCTGTTTTGTCGCCAAAAGGAAGTTTTTGGCAACAAAACTTGGTAGTGTAGACAAGCCTTGAGTTACTGAAATCTTCAAATCTTTAGTCAAGACTTCAAGTTATAGAGAATCCACCATTTGCACTAGTTTAAACCTGCAGGTGACATGTGCCCCATGCTGCAGAGGAAGGCGAAAAACCTCCAGGGTCTCTGCCAATCTGACCAGGTGGAAAATTCCTTCTCAACCCCAAATATGGCGATCAGTTAAACCCTGAGCATGTGGGCAAGACTCACCAGCCAGACACCTGGGAAAGAATTCCCTGTTAGTAACTCAGAGCCTGCCCCATGGAGTGCCCAGTCCCTGGCTGTTGGGGATTTTTGCTCCAGGCAGTCACCGGTGGGCCACGTTCCATTGTAGGCATCTCATCATTCCATCCCCACCATAAACTTATCAAGCTCAGTCTTGAAGCCAGTTGGGTGTTTTGCCCCTACTGCTCCCCTTGGGAGGCTGCTCCAGAACTTCACTCCTCTGACGGTTAGAAACCTTCCTCTAATTTCAAGCTTAAACTTGTTGATGGCCAGTTTCTATCCATTTGTTCTTGTGCCAATATTGGCGCTTAACTGAAATAACTCCCTTCCCTCCTTGGTATTTATATATGTGATGTATTTATAGAGAACGATCATAGCTCCCCATAGCCATCATTTGATGAGGCCAAATAAGCCAAGCTTATTGAGTGTCCTCTCACAAGGTAGGTTTATCATTCCTTGGATCATCCTCCTCTGCACCTGTTCCAGTTTGAATTCATCTTTCTTAAACATGGGAGACCAGAACAGCACCCACTGTTCCGGATGCTTGTATAATGGCAATAACACTTCCCTGTCTCTACTGGAAAGAGAGGAAGTGAGGCCTGCAGAGTTCTGGAAGGCAGGGCTTGTGCTGCCAGAGGCTGGGGACAAAGCTGTCACATGCTGAGGGCAGGTGCTGGCGAGGTGCCTCACAACCATGGGCGGCAGGTGAACGCGTCCTTGGAGGAGGCTAGTCTCTGGCCTCTGCCCAAGGCCCCTGCCCCTTCTGTCCCCCTCCCCTGCTGGAGGCCAGAGCGAACAGCAAGCAGCAGGTGGCCTGGGGATGGAGTGTGAGCGGGGCCACACTAGGCTGTTTGAGGAGGCACAGAGTTCCCCAACCTACAATACCTGCCACCTATACTCACAACCCAGGGTGCCCCTGGGGAGTGGCACAGGCAGGCACTGTTATGAGCTGGTACGTGACACTACAGTCCTTCAGATAAGCCAAATGACTCATAACATGGCGACATTCTGACTTCCTTGGGCAATGCAGAGCCAAGTAGCTGTGTTGGAGCGTTATCTGCCCTGAGCATGGGAGGGATAAAGGAGGAAGCGATTTCAATCTCCCTAGATTGACTCACCTTTCACACAGTCAGAACCGTAGGGCATGGTCAGCAGCCAGGCGGCCTCATTAACCAGTTGCTTCAGCAGGCAGAAACGGATGCTGCCAGCTCAACTCTCCCTCTCCTGAGAGTCCCACAGTTACCTCTACTCCACGCATGCTTGGTGGGCCCTCTTTTACTGACAACCAGCGTGTCTCAGAAATGGAGCCTGTCACCCACCCTGAGAGGAACGAATCCCAGGGCACTTGCTTCTGGCATGTGTAACTTTTTTTTGGTGCCCTTCAGTTTGGGCCACACAGTTATAGCTACAGTTGGGGGAACAAACCCTGTCCCTTCAGCAAACTCTTCGCAATTGTTAGTCAAGTAACTACAAACTCTAGCGAATGCTGTAAGCTCCTTCCTCTTGGGTAGGGTGACCAGATGTCCCGATTTTATAGGGACAGTCCCGATTTTTGGGTCTTTTTCTTATATAGGCTCCTATTCCCCCCCTCCCCCGTCCCGATTTTTCACACTTGCTGTCTGGTCACCCTAGTTTGTTTCCTTGCCTTGTCAGGATTTGGATGCCTGGAAACGTGCTCCGGCACATAATGATCCAGCAGCCTTCACCTTGAGCCTGTGGAAAGCGCCTGAGGCCTTGCTGTGTTTGCACATGAGCACCGCAGGTTATCTGGCTCACCCTGCTGTTTGTGGGAGATAGGGTTAGCGTCTTGGTCGGCTTCGTTGACGTGCAGTGGGCCTCCATCACCTGGCACCATAAAGCCACCTGTGCTTCCTTGCCCTGGCAGCATGAACCCCTCAGCCCCAACCCTCATCCCCCTGCACCCCCTCATATCCCCAAACTCCATCCCAGAGCCTGCACTCCTCCTGCACCCTAATCCCCAGCCCAGGACCTACACCCCAGACCTCCTCCCCCGACCCAACCCCTCTCCCAGAGCCTTAGGCAGGTGGTGGGGTGGAGTGGAGTTGGGGGGCCGGGTTCTGGGCACCACCAAAATTTCTACAAACCTGCCACCCATGCCAGTGATCTAGCCACAATACCTTGGTCTCTTCTACTCGCTGCCTGTGATAAAGCAAGGGTGGGGATGTTTGTAAGTGCTCTGGCTCCATTGACTTTAGGGAGAGCAACATCAGGCCAGCACTGAGCATTTTTGAATCATCCCCACTCTAAATTGTCTTCCCTGTCCCACACCCAGCTGCCAGGCCTCCTGCTCCTTCTGCCCCACCAGCGACTCCTGCAGTGAAGCTCTTAATTGTCTGTAACCCAGGGGTCACAGCACTGATTGAGGGGGGGTCACTTTCATATTCAATTTTAAAAGCTGCCACAGAACTTTCATCCTGCTGCACAAACCCCCAGGGGCTACAGGGGGCTTTGAGCATAACTTAGCAGGCCAGCTTGCCACAGGGATCTGTCTGTCTGATCACAGAGATCACTGTGTCTCTCACAGTGCAGATAAACAGTGTCTTACAAAAAACCCTCTGGATGCTTCCATACTTTAAATGCTAGAAAAAAAAAAATCTGGCCCATAGAGCAGCTCAATAAATAACGAGTGTTAAACTGAGCAGCACTTAGCATTTCCGATACGGAGAGTTGATTCTAATTCTGTTCTGCCATCATTTAGCCAGCAGTACGATATCTCTCCTGCACCCTCCGGGCTTATGAAACCCCTAGCCTTTTCTCTAAGGGAGAGCCCTTTCTTACCCACCTGACTCTAATAGATTCAGCTCCTTGAAGCGAACAGCTCACTCTATGATGGACATACGATGTTACCATTTTTAGTTTTTGCATAACCTGCCAGCTCCCCAGCTTGGGGAAGTGTCCTAGCTCATATTAATGTAGCAATCTTAACCTTTAGCCCGGCTAAAGCCCCTTAGGTGTTGCTTTGTACAGAGGAGAAGTTCTTGGATGCTGGTTGCACAAGCTATCTGGCTCACCCTGATGGTCCATGGGAGATATGCTCATCAACCAGTAATACACAGTAAGGCATTGTGCTAGGTGAGGAATGTAAAATGGCTTAGTGACTTGATTGTAAAAGATCTCGCCCCCTGTTCTCTGCTCCTCTAGGATCTCGTGGACTGGCACAAACCATTGCTCTGGCAGGTGGGCCATTTGGGGGAGAAATATGACGAGTGGGTGCATCAGCCTGTGGACCGGCCAATTCGCTTGTTCCACTCAGATTTCATAGAGTCCCTCTCTAAGACAGCATGGTAAGTGTCAGCTGAGGGGGGCTTGCCGCAGGTCTGGCCTTGTCTGATCTCTCCCCCAGGGCTTGTGCTTCTTGTCATGCCCAAAACTAGAATCTCAAAATAGAGATTCATTGTGAGACCATGTCCCCAGGGGAAGGGGAAGGAAGCTGGTCCTGTTGGATGGACAGGGAGCTCCTGGGGTCCAGCAGGGAAAGCCAGCTCAGTGCGGTGGCTCCGCCATGGGCCGAGCTCAGATAACAAGAAGCTCCCAGATGGGATGTGTCTTGGGGCATCAGGTGTTTCTGGAGCCCTCAGGCTCTCTGCCTCGTCATCTACCACCCTCCAGTCAATATTGTATCCACAGTGACCGTGGTGAGACTTGCTTCTGCGTCCCTCAGTGCCCCTCAGGTGATGAGGCGAAGGGGAGCAGCTGCAGAGCAATGTGAGGTGCTTCCTCCACAGCATTCCTAGGATGGGAAGAAAGAGACCTGGAAACTGAGCCTGAGTCTCTGCCGTGGTCATGCACAGCCCAAGCCACTGGGCTGACTCCTCTGCAAAGCAGCCTCTGGTACTGGGGCCTGCTCCTTTAGGATGTAGGATTGCGGGTGCTTAAAGCTCTTCTCCCAGTAGTTTGTATTGGGTCCCCTCCTCCTTCTCTCTGAGCTTGAGCAGGAAGCAAGGGCCTGTGAAGTGTAGGACAGCCGAACGCTGGCTTTGGGGCCACTCGGTATCCCCTGAAGCATGGGCCCTATTTGGAATAACTAAGGGCTAGTCTGCACTAGATGCACCACAGCAGCCCAGCTGCACTGATGCAGCGTATCCGGGAAGAACGCTCTATGCCAGTGGGAGAGAGCTCTCCTGCAGGCACAAGAACTCCACCTCCAGGAGAGGCGGTAGCTACGTCTGCGGGAGAAGCTCTCCTGCCGACGTAGTGCTCTCCACACTGGCACTTAGCTCCGTGTAAATTACATCACTCGGGCGTGGCTTAGTCACACTCCTGAGTGATGTACATTATACCAACACAAGTGGTAGTGTGCACAAGCCCTAAGTTTGCCATAGAGCCTGGAGAAAGCTTGTGAATTTGCTCAAATGAATTCCTCTCTTCCATCCTCTAGGTACATCGTTATCATGGTGTGGATCCCTGTGGTGCTGTATCTCAGCTGGTTCTGTTACGCGGCTCTTGCGCAGGGAACTACCAGACTCTTCTCGTCATTCACAACAGGTACTGAACTCCAGCACAGCTCCACCTGTCCCTGTCTAATCCGGGTCCCTGAAGCAGGGCCGGCTTTACAGTTTTCACCGCCCCAGGCAGTGCACCGAATTGCCGCCGCGGCGGGGACAGTCCGTGTGCCCTCAGGGCAGCAGGTGTGTTTCTGCGGCGGCAATTTGGCAGCAGCTTCTATGTTTAGCTGAAGCCGCCGCAGACAGCTAAACATAGAAGCTGCTGCGAATTGCCGCCACCGCAGAAATGCGTGTGCCGCCCTAAAGGCACAGGGACTGCCCCCGCTGTCCGCAGCGGCAATTTGGCGCGCTGCTTGGGGGCAAAACAGGGACTGCCACCCCTTGCAGATTGCCACCCCAAGCACCAGCTTGGAATGCTGGTGCCTGGAGCCAGCCCTGCCCTTAAGCAATTGCACTCACCTGCATCCCCGCTTTCCTGATGGGAGTCATTAGCATGTACATTGGCACAAGCTATCCCACTAGCATGAAGGGGTCAAATCCGTGTGTGTGCGTGTGTACACATGTGTTGTACGTAGAGGGACGAGGGGATGGCTGGTTTGCTTTCCAACACCCCACCCCACCCCACTGATGCATGTTTGAAGCTACAATTAGTTGCATGGAACAGCGGCAAATTAACCCTTTTTGTCAAGTACAGCTTTTGAAATAACATCCAGTCTCCTTTAAACCCAGTCACAGCCACAGTTGTCCGCATCCAGCCCCATTCTGGGCTTGTGGGCGGCACCAGATCACTGGCTTGCTGCAGAAGTCTGGTTGCTGGGGGCTGTGGTCTGGGACAGCTGTAATCCATCCTTCACAGTGGTGGTTTTGGGCAAGGTGTATCAGAGGAAGAAAATATTGTACCAATCCAGTGACTTGTGCCAAGTTTGCAACACTTCTCTGTTGTCAGTCCAGCCCCCAAAGCTTTTTACTGAGCACATGAACTGCAGCGCTGGAACCAGATTCAGCTTCACTCCAGACACACCTGCGCAGGCCTGCTTTATCCAGCTCCCTATGGCCGGATCCTGAGCAAAGACAGAAGCCATTTCTTCTTTGTCCCACTTCACTAGAACACCTTATTTGGCCCTTTTGGGTGTCTCTACACAGCGGCCAGGAGATGTAATTCCAGTTTGGGGAGATGTACACGTGCTAGCTCTGCTGGAACTACCATGCTAAAAATAGTAGCAGGCACCCAAGTACAATCCCGTCTGACCCTGTAAATGATGGAGTCTCTGTAACTTGAATTCTTTAAACCATGATTTGAGGATGACGGTGACTCAGCCAGAGGTTAGGGGGTCTATCGCAGGAGTGGGCGGGTGAGGTTCTGTGGCCTGCGATGTGCAGGAGGTCAGACTAAATGATCATAGAATCAAAGAATATCAGAGTTGGAAGGGACCTCAGGAGGTATCTAGTCCAACCCCCTGCTCAAAGCAGGGCCAATTCCCAACTAAATCATCCCAGCCAGGGCTCTGTCAAGCCAGGCCTTAAAAACCTCTAAGGAAGGGGATTCCACCACCTCCCTTGGTAAGCCATTCCAGTGCTTCACCACCCTCCTAGTGAAAAAGTTTCTTAACATCCAACCTAGACCTCCCACACTGCAACTTGAGACCATTGCTCCTTATTCTGTCATCTGGCACCACTGAGAACAGTCTCTAGATCCATCCTCTTTGGAACCCCCTTTCAAGTAGTTGAAAGCAGCTATCAAATCCCCCCTCATTCTTCCCTTCTGCAGACTAAGCAATCCCAGTTCCCTCGGCCTCTCCTCGTAAGTCATGTGCTCCAGCCCCCTAGTTGTGATGGTCCCTGCTAGCTTTGGAGTCTGAGTTTGGGTATATATTTGTGTGGCTAGTGGTCCCACTGCCCATGAACTAGCTCCAGCAGCCAGCATGCGTACAGCAACCCGAGCTGTGGATTACCCCTCCCAGCTTCAGTATGGAGGTACTGTTAGTGTAACAGAGGTATGCTCGCCATCTTTAGCTGTGTTTCTAACTAAATGGGGGGGTCCTCATGACTGTTTCTGCCAGTGGCTTGCTGCTCCCCCATCTCAGATGGTGGGGTCCCCAGAGCAGACCTTGACTCTTTGCCAGGGTGGGGCAGATCACTGTGCCGCTGATGCTTGCTCCCAGTCCAAAGATTAAAAAAAAAAAAAAAAAATCACTGACTCCAGTCTCGAAAACCCTGGCTCTCATGCCCTGTGTTTTTCTGGCCCTCTCTGCATTCATGTGTCTGAAATGGAACCATCCTGGTGTCGGATAGATATTGAGTCTCTCCAGATTTGAAGAGCTATAGGTGTCCAGACATCAAAACCCGGCCCCCCAGAGGGGTCTGTGAATTGCTTGTAATTCCTATTTAAGGCTAAGGTTTTATCATGGTTTTTAGTAAAAAGTCAGGGACAGATCACAGGCAATACCTAGAAATTCACAGAATTCGTGACCTGTGGCTAGGTAGGGGGAGGAATGGAGCCCCGTAGTGGGGGACTGCCAGCCAAGCCCCCCGCCATGGCAAGGAGAACAGCCCCAGTTCCAGCAGGGGTCGCACCCACGGGGAGCACACAGCAACCACTCTGGAGCTGAATGGAAGCAAAAGAAATGACCAGCACTGTCAGTCTGTAGCTCTGTAAGGTTGTTCGAGGAGCCCATCCTTCAGTGCTGCTGGCGCTGGGCAGACCTCGCACGGTGTGTGGCTTGTTTGTGTGAAATCCCCCACTGGCCACCCTCCTGCCAGCAACAATTGCAGCCAGAGCATGTTGCTGCCTTTGTTTCTAATGTGCTGTTTTCCTCCCCTGAGCTGCATTCCTTTGGAGATGCCATTTGGTGTCAGTGTTGGCTGTGTCCAGGGGTGGGTGAACAGCGGGAGAGGGAGGATCTCCTCCTCTCGTGGCCGTGTCCCACCAGAGCCTGCCATGGTGGCGCGGGTGCAGCTCAATGGGCTGGAGGGGGCGTTGCATTTGGAGCAGATCACTGTCCAATGCTGTTAGCTGGGGTCTTAAAGGGACATCTTCAACTTGGAATCTAGGTGTGTTTTTTTGTTTGTTTTGGTTTTTTTTTTAAACTAGTCTCAAGTAACTTGAAGTGCTGCCTCTGTGCCCCACCCCCAGCCAGCCTCTGTGCCTTTTTTATGAATAATCACGTTTCTGACAGCAGTGCCTAAGGGCCAGCTAAGAACAGGCCCCCACTGTGCCAGGTGCTGTACAAACGCAGTAGCTGACGGTCTCTGCCCTGCAGCACTTACAGCCGACATAGACCAGGCAGACGCGGGTGGGGAAAGGGTAGAACAGCGAGCAGGGTGAACAGTGCGATGGCAGCAGAGAGCAGGGTAATGCTGTGATTTTTATTATGTTAGGGGCTGGGGTTGAGTGAGGTGGGGATCAGCTAAATGGAAAGAGCAGGGATGGGTGGGGGCAGAGCATGAGAAGGGCAGGTGTGAAATTAAGCTGTGGTGAAAAGACCATGAGGCCGGGAAAAGGTTGGTGCAAACAGCCAGTGATGCAGAACTCGGGAAGTCCAGTCAAACCTGTAGCTAGATCTTCAACTGTCGAGAGGATCCAAACTCCCTGCATTAGGAGCCAGCCAGGAGGGGCAGAAGCAGCCCTTGTCAAGGCTTTGTGACACTAGGCAGACTTCCTAACATGTATCTATTGGTGCCCCCCTGCCCACTGCAGCGTTTGCTCTACTGTGCTCTCAGATGGGTTAGGGAGAGCGCTTCCCCCTTGCACCGCTACACGCTTGCAGAGAGTCACCCGTGCAACTGATTGTTCTAGGGTGAGGCTTTCTCCCCTTCTTCCCCCCACCCCTCAAAAGCTAATTGTGAATCTTCTGTGCTGTTGTCTGAGGCCTGATCCATGACACTGTCAGTCACAAGAGAGGGGGCTTGTCATGCCCATTTTAAAGATCTAAAGTGTCAAACCAGTAGTAGATTCCTGGCCTCAGCTGGTAGCAAGTTGAACAGTCTGTAGCCGGGGGGGCGTATTATCTTGTTCCTTTTTCAGTAAGCACTACTGTCTGCAGGAAGCATCCCCTAGGGAGTGGGCTTGGGGGCAGGGCGGCACCGTAGGGGCGTACCCAGGCTGAGACTGAAGGCTGCATGTATCGTGTATCACTAGAAGTACGAACTACAGCAGCGTTTAGTGGGGAAGCGGGTAGGCACCACATGGCCCAAGTGCTAGGGACTCTCACGCTAGCTGGCTTCCCTCTCCAGTGAACATTCCCCCCCACACACCCCAAGAATCTGGCTTTGCTCCTGCAGCGTAAATGACTGGGGATCATACAAAGAAGCATGTTTGAGCCATGCCATGGGAAAACAGCCCTCCCATTGATGTTCTCTGCCTAGCGCACAGTGTCCTGACAGAGGCAGATCTGTCTGTGGAACAATGGGAACGCACTCCAGCCTGGCAGCAGCCTCCACGCAACCTTCCCTTTAAATACACAGAAGACGATGGCAGAAGCATCAGCTGCTCAATTAAAAATCTGGTTGGAGGGTGGGAGGTTTAGTCCTTGCTGGGAGACTCCATGGTACACATGGTGGTTCTGCTGCTGCAAGCAGATTCAGAGGGGCTCTGGCCCTTTCCAGTGCGAGGGGTATCAGGATGTCAGGAGGGGGTGAAGGAGCCAAAGGGTGCAACGGGCAGGGCACAGGAAGCAGGGGTGCAAGGGAAGAGATGGGGTGAGTTAGGCAGAGTCTGGAGAGAGGAGGAGATGTGGAAGGAATGGAGATCACTGAAAGCATCTGAGGGGGACGAGGTGGGTGGACATGGTCAGTGTTGCTCCAGGGGAGGAGGAGAATCTTGACTGTGGCATTTGGAGGGTGAAGAACTGAGGAACTGGAGGTGTTTGCAGTGGCCAAGTCAAGGATTGACAGGCTTTAGCAGTAAGGCTAGCTTGTTGCCAGAACAGAGCCTGGATGGCAGGGGAGAGGAGAGGAGACTCCGGGCCCTCCTAGAGGGTCTGGGTGGATATGTCTGAAGCTGCTAAAGAGGAAATATAATAAATCTGGGAAGCACAAAGTAAACGTGAAAGAAGCAGTGACATGTGATGTGGTCCCGTCTTGCTCGCTATCCGTGGTAGTGCTGCATGGTTGCTGATAGCTGCATGTCTCCTTGTTGTGTAGAGTACTCCATCCCTGTGCACAAGTACTTCTTCCCATTCATCTTCGTGCTGGGAATGTTCCTGTGGTCCTTAGTAGAGTATCTCATCCATCGCTTTCTCTTCCACATGAAGCCACCTGCTAGTAACTATTATCTCATCACACTGCATTTCTTGTTGCATGGCCAGCATCACAAGGTGAGTAGTGCTCACCCCTGCTTGCAATGTAGGGAGTGGCACAACAGATCTCTGGAGATAACAGCCTCAGACATGGGAATTGTGGAGCTTAGTCATGCATGTCAGCGTGACTCGTGGCATCTCTGATTAGGAAAGGAGCACCACCCAGTGCTATTAGACTTGCCCAGAGCAACAGCCTTGCCATGAAAGCTAAAATTCAAGGTCTGACGGAAGTTGCGGAGCCGTGCTTAGACACGCACAGGACCAGCTCCAGTGGCAGCCTGCCAGTCTCTTGGCACATGGCATGGCAAGCCATATGCAGCAAGACTCCAGATGTAGGGGCATTTGCCTAGAATTTCTCAATGGTGACTGGAAATGCTTTAGCACCTGCGAAGGCTGCCGACGCAGGGTTGTATTTCTCAATGACTCAAAGCAGGGTGAGGTGCTTCTACAACAGTAGATGCTTTAGCACTAGTGATGGGAACTGTGGAAGCCCTGAGTCTTGTTGGGTAACTAGAAATTGGGTGAGTTGATTTGTGAATGTAATATCCCAAATCCATGAATGCAGTGCCAGCTTCTTGGCTGGCAGAAATCAACATCACTCGACTGAACTCAAAGAAGCTGGGCCAGTCTGCACCGGGTAGGGGTCTGACCAGGTTGAAACTTAGATGGTTAAAAGTAGCTTTTAACAAACTTACCCTTCTGTGGGCACCTGAGCTGCCTTGGCAACCTCTAGCTCTGTTAGGGTTGGGAACAGTGGCAAAGTAGCTTTAGAAGTGGCCACTGCTGCAACTAGAAGAACTCTAACCCCCTGAAAGGTGGAGCTGGCCATCGTAGCCAACCTAACACCTCAACAGGCTCTTGTAGACGCTTCTGACGTTGCTTGGAAGCTCACTCATGATGCCTTAAACACAGCTCCTTGACTGGTCAGAGGTTCCACAATAGCTGTTTGTAGACCCTGAGAGCAGAGGCAGACGTATTTGTAGCTTCTGATCTGATGGTAATTGTTCACGTTGCCCCCTCTCTCTCTCTGGGTCACGTGAACCAGAAGAGTATCGCACCTGGGTTCCTTAAACACGCTAGGAACTCATCTTGTCCATTGTCCTTCTCTGCCTCCAGTCTCCATTTGACAGCTCCCGTCTGGTCTTCCCTCCCGTGCCTGCATCGCTGGTGATTGGGTTTTTCTACACCCTCTTGCGCTTGCTCCTGCCTGAAGCACTTGGCATGTCCATATTTGTCGGCGGACTGTTTGGTTATGTTGTCTATGACATGACTCATTACTACCTGCACTACGGCTCGCCAAAGAAAGGCACCTACCTATATGGGCTGAAGGCTTATCACGTGAAGCACCACTTCGAACACCAAAAATCAGGTACCTGCCCCTTTCTCCTCCTTCCTGCTGCCCCCTCGGAACAGACATGTGACCGGCGAACACTGCTGACCCCTGGAGAGCTGAGACAGCAGGTCAGACTGTGCTCGTTAGGGCTGCATCATCCATGCCTTGGGGTGACATGTCTCTGAACCATCATTTGTCTCATAACCCCCCCAGGCTTTGCTCTTCTCTGGTAATTAGTACCGAGGGTCAATGTTGGGATATTGAAAGTCTTTTTCCCGAGTGTCTGGCTGGAGAGTCTTGCCCGCATGCTCGGGGTTCAGCTGATCGCCATATTTGGGGTCGGGAAGGAATTTTCCTCCAGGGTAGATTGGCAGTGGCCCTGGAGGTTTTTGGCCTTCCTCCGCAGCATGGGGCAGGGGTCGCTTGCTGGACGATTACCTGCTACTTGAAGTCTTTAAACCAGGATTTGGGGACTACAACAGCTGAGTCAAGGGAGAGAATTATTTCAAGAGTGGATGGGTCAGCTTTTGTGGCCTGCATTTTGCGGGAGGTCAGACTAGATGATCATAATGGTCCCATTCTGATCTTAAGTTCTATGATTCTATGATTCTCCTCTGAGTCAGCTGGAGCTCCGCTCCTGTGCGCGTAAATCTCCTGGAGACTTAAAACTGGGCCCATGCTTTTAATCACAAGGGCCTGACTTTCGGTGCCCAAGGCCACATTTAGGCAAAGAAAACAGTGGCCTGATCCTCATACATGTTGAGCCCTGGCAGCCTCTCCCAAGGTCAAGAAAAGCTGCAAGTTCTCAGCAACCACTTATTGTGGTGCCTAAACATGGCCTTGGGTATCTAAAGTTAGGCACATCTGATTAAAAGCCTGGTCCCAGTTTTGAGTTTCCAGGAGGTTTATGCATGCAGCGGAGAAGTTCCAGCCTGGCGGTAATGGCACAGACGCATACACCACCCCAACGTGGCTTTGTAAATAGGGGTGGTATGTTCTCTTGTCAGTCTCTGTTTT
Organism: Mauremys reevesii; assembly: GCF_016161935.1. NCBI lineage: Eukaryota > Metazoa > Chordata > Testudines > Geoemydidae > Mauremys > Mauremys reevesii. The sequence goes on from NC_052638.1 coordinate 2,215,095, forward strand.
CCTCCAGTTACTGTCTGACATTGGAAGAAAGTGTGGGATGCTTTTCCCCCTCTTGATTCACTTTCTTCAAACTTGCTGTTAATCAGGGGGGCTGAAAGCAAGCTCAGGAAATTCCAGTGCATATGGCTGACTACTGAGCCTTAACTCTGCCCCTGTTTGTATGTGCCTTGATTTAAGGCAAGTTGTGTACTTGGGTCAGGAAACTTACTCTGATTTATTAAATGTGCAGATTTAATACTCTACAATTACATACAAACATATACAAAAAATTAATTTGAATCAGTTGCAAACAGATGCTTCCTAGTCTACCAAGAATCCTATTTCAGAGCTTTTTACATTTGAAGCAAACCTTAACTACTTCCTTGTGTGTGCAGACATAGGTAACGGGGACTGTGCACAGTCCCCATGTGTACCTGAAACAGCGGTGGCTCCAGGCACCAGTGCTCCAAGTGCGTGCCTAGGGTGGCAAGCTGCGGAGGGCAGCCTGCTGGTCACCGTGAGGGCAGCAGTCAGGCTGCGGATTTGGCGACAATTCAGCGGTGGGTACGCCAAAGCCGTGGGACCGGCGGACCTCCCACAGGCAAGCCACCGAAGGCTGCCTGACTGCTGTGCTTGGGGCAGCAAAAAAGCTAGAGCTGCCCCTGACCTGAAATTGTAGAAAGTTTTTTCCTTGTGACCAGAACACTAGTATGTGAGATGAAGTTGAGCTTGTGTGATTCTATTGGTGCAAGAGGGCAGAGTTAAAGTGATGCGTTCAGCCGTGACTTCTGAACTTGGGAGGATTTTAAGGCTGTAAATAAAGCTATGGTAATGTAAGGCTGGTGGATTTAAATAATCATAGAATACTAGAATATCAGGGTTGGAAAGGACCTCAGGAGGTATCTAGTCCAACCCCCTGCTCAAAGCAGGACCAATCCTCAACTAAATCATCCCAGCCAGGGCTTTGACAAGCGGGGCCTTAAAAACCTCTAAGGATGGAGATTCCACCACCTCCCTAGGTAACCCATTCCAGTGCTTCACCACCCTCCTAGTGAAACAGTGTTTCCTAATATCCGACATACACCACCCCCACTGCAACTTGAGACCATTTCTTCTTGTTCTGTCATCTGCCACCACTGAGAACAGGCAAGCTCCCTCCTCATTGGAACCCCCCTTCCTTCAGATAGTTGAAGGCTGCTATCAAATCCCCCCTCACTCTTCTCTTCTGCAGACTAAATAACCCCAGTTCCCTCAGCCTCTCCTCATAAGTCATGTGCCCCAGCCCCCTGATCATTTTCATTGCCCTCCACTGGACTCTCTGCAATTTGTCCACATCCCTTCTGTAGTGAGGGGACCAAAACTGGACAGAATACTCCAGATGTGGCTTCACCAGTGTTGAATAGAGGAGAATAATCACTTCTCTCGATCTTCTGGCAATGGTCCTACTAATGCAGCCCAATATGCTGTTGGCCTTCTTGGCAACAAGGGCACACTGCTGACTCGTATCCAGCTTCTCGTCCACTGTAATCCCCAGGTCCTTTTCTGCAGAACCGCTGCTTAGCCAGTCGATCCCCAGCCTGTAACGGTGCATGGGATTCTCTCTTCCTAAGTGCAGGACTCTGCACTTGTCCTTGTTGTTGAACCTCATCAGATTTCTTTTGGCCCAATCCTCTAATTTGTCTAGGTTCCTCTGTGTCCTATCCTTATCCTCTAGTGTATCTACCACTCCTCCCAGTTTAGTGTCATCTGCAAACTTGCTGAGGGTGCAATTAATCCCATCATCCAGATCATTAATAAAGATGTTGAACAAAACTGGCCCCAGGACCGACCCCTGGGGCACTCTGCTTGATACCGGCTGCCGACTAGACATCGAGCTGTTGATCGCTACCCATTGAGCCTGACAATCTAGCCAGCTTTCTATCCACCTTTATAGTCCATTCATCCAGCCTATACTTCTTTAACTTGCTGGCAAGAATACTGTGGGAGACTGAATCAAAAACTTTGCTAAAGTCAAGATACATCACATCCACCGCTTTTCCCCGTATTCACAGAGCCACTTATCTCATCACAGAAGGCAATCAGGTAAGTTAGGCATGACTTGCCTTTGGTGAATCCATGTTGACTGTTCCTGATCACCTTCCTCTCCTCCAAATGCTTCACAATGGATTCCTTAAGGACCTGTTCTATGATTTTGCCAGGGATTGAAGTGTGGCTGCCAGTCTGTAGTTAGGGGCGGCTCTAGACATTTCGCTGCCCCAAGCAGGGTGGCATGCCACAGGAGGCGCTCTGCCAGTCGCCGGTCTCGTGGACCTCCCTCAGGCGTGCCTGTGGAGGGTCCGCTGGTCCTGCGGCTCCACCGGACCCTCCGCCGGCACGCCTGCGGGAGGTCCACCGGAGCTGCCTGCCGCCCTCCCGGTGGCGTGCTGGGGTCTGGAGCCGCCCCTGTCTGTAGTTCCCCGGGTTCTCTTTCTTCCCTTTTTTAAAGATGGGCACCGTATTTGCCTTTTTCCAATCGTCTGGGGCCTCCTCTGATCACCACGAGTTTTCAAAGATAATGGCCAATGGCTCTGCAATCACATCAGCCAACTCCCTCAGCACCCTTGGATGCATTAGATCTGTACCCATGGAGTTGTGCACATCCAGCTTTTCCTAATAGTCCTTAACCTGTTCTTTCACCACTAAGGGCTGCTCACCTCCTCCCCACACTGTGTTGCCCAGTGCAGCAGTCTGAGAGCTGACTTTGTCTGTGAAGACCAAGGCAAAAAAAGCATTGAGTACTTCAGCTTTTTCCATATCATCTGTCACTAGGTTGCCTCCCCCATTCAGTAAAGGGCCCACACTTTCCCTGACCACCTTCTTGTTGCTAATATACCTGTAGAAACCCTTCTTGTTTCCCTTCACATCCCTTGCTAGCTGCAACTCCAGTTGTGTTTTGGCCTTCCTGATTACACCCCTGCATGCTCGAGCAATATTTTTATACTCCTCTCTAGTCATCTGTCCAAATTTCCACTTCTTGTAAGCTTCCTTTTTGAGTTTAAGCTCACCGAACATTTCACTGTTAAGCCAAGCTGGTTGCCTGCCATATTTGCTATTCTTACTGCACTTTGGGATGGTTTGTCCTGGCACCCCTGATCAGGCTTTTTTAAAATACAGCCAGCTCTCCTGGACTCCTTTCCCCCTCATATTAGTTTCCCAGGGGATCCTGCCCTTCAGCTCCCTAAGGGAGTCAGTCTGCTTTTCTGAAGTCCAGGGTCCATATTTTGCTACTCTCCTTTCTTCCTTTTGTCAGGATCCTGAACACAACCATCTCATGGTCACTGCTGCCCAGGTTGCCACCCACTTCTACTTCCCCTGCCAATTCTTCCCTGTTTGTGAGCAGCAAGTCAAAAGGAGCACGGCCCCTAGTTGGTTCCTCCAGCACTTGCACCAGGAAGTTGTCCCCAACACTCTCCAAAAACTTCCTGGATTGTCTGTGCACTGCTGTATTGCTCTCCCAGCATGTCATGGTGATTGAAGTCCCCCATTAGAACCAGGGCCTGTGACCTGGAAACTTCAATTAGTTGTCTGAAGAAAGCCTCATCTGCCTCATCCTCCTGGTCTGGTGGTCTATAGCACACGCCCACCACGACATCACTCTTGTTGCTCTCGCCTCTAAACTTAACCCAAAGACTCTCAACAGGCTTTTAGGGTTATGGGGAAATTATTCCACTGTTTAGTTATTAAATTCATGAGGTGGTGTACCTTAAGTTTTTTTCTTTTTATATAGCAGACCAAGTTTGTAATGTTTTTCCTGCTGTATTAAGCTTTAAGTTTATTCACAGGTAATAGCTGAGAAGCATCATTACCATATTACCTTAAAGGATTTTTCCAAAAATCATACACACTATATGTTGTTACAGGGGTACTTACTAACATTACATTTATGTCAATGTTTAATATTAACAGTAACATTAGCATCAAATCTATTAAAGATATCTTGTTATACCATGTCTTTTATTTAGGCAATTTCTTTTGTGCTGGCAGTTCTCACCTTCCTTTATCAGTTAGGTAATTTGCATCAACACAGGCTTGGCTTTTGGATTCAAAGCCATCAGCAGAGCTCAGAGACTCTGTCTTAAAAGGGACACAAGAGTTTTGATTTCTTTCCACTTTCAACTCCTGCTTGCAAAACACACAGAGATCTGAAAAAGAAAACAGTCTATTGCGGCTCTTTTTGGAGCCCTAATAGGATTTTAATTCAGTAGCACGTTTTATTTGCATTTCTTTTACCCCTTTCTACAATATACACTGCATATGTCCTAGGGAAAAAGCGCATTCCTTCTATACTACAACTTTTTTTTTTTTTTAAAACATTAGCCATATCAATTTTTACATAAGGTGTAACTGTTTCTTTTGTTCTTACAGAGTTTTCATGTACCCTTATCAAAGTGACAGTCTGATTACACGGAGCCATTTTAAGGCTCAGTGTTTTTAACGTTGCTTCTTTTTTGTTTTGTGCACCTCACCTCTGCTGTTGCTTCAGAGGGTCACTGTTAATTTCTTATTCTTTCACTACAGCTCTTAACTGCTATTGTTACCAAAAAAAAAAAAAAACCCAAACAGACTCCAGAATCTCTCCCTATTCTCCTGATTTTGACTGCCCTATTGCAGCCATGACTTGGTCTTTATTTAAAAACATTTTAAATTTTATAAAGAATCAAGTTACCCCTTAAGGGTTAAATGCTAAATCCCAAAGCCAAACAACACTAATTTACCTGTGTTTTGCAAAAAGGTTTATCAGTTTTGAAACTTTAAATTAAAGAGTCAAATGAATTTTTAGTGGCATTAAAAACAAAAACAAAACCAATTTATCTTACACCTACAAAACAGGAGTTTTACAAACCAGATGTGCTGGTTTAGATTCTTAGAACTTTACATATTTTCACAGACAAATAGATACATACACATTTTCTATTCCTTTACACTGCTTTGTTTTTACATAGCTCTATATATATTTGGATTATTTACAGGCATTCTTCTGGAAAAGGGCCCATTTTCCCTTCAGAATGGCTGCAAAGAAACCAAGAATTCTCTCTCTTTAACATGGTCCTTTTTAACATTTTCACAAAGTTTAACTGCTTAATTCTCTCCAGCCTCTGTAGAGTTAACTTTTCACTTTCTTTCCTTAAATCAATTGTTTATTTCCCAAAATGACACCTGTATCACCTCAGATTTCACCATTTTCCGCATTGTTCCAGGGATTCATGCCTGCACCTACTGCTTTTTTTACTCCTTACACTAGGCCCTTAGGGCTTCCAACCTGTTTTTCAGTTTCTTTGGCTTTGGCTACACTTGCATTTCAAAGCGCTGCCGCGGCAGCGCTTTGAAGTGCTAAGTGTAATCAAAGCGCCAGTGCTGGGAGAGAGCTCTCCCAGCGCTGTCCGTACTCCACCTCCCTGTGGGGAATAACGGACAGCGCTGGGAGCCGCGCTCCCAGCGCTGGGGCTTTGACCACACTGGTGCTTTGCAGCGCCGCAATTTGCAGCGCTGGAGAGGGTGTGTTTTCACACCCTGCTGCAGAGCTGCAAATTTGCAAGTGTAGCCAAGGCCTTTATGTTGCTTGCCTGCTTTTCTGGGCCCGATCCTGCTTTTTTCCAGTGAACCGTTTGAGTGATATTGTGGTCACTTCACAATTTTGAAAGAAATGTTTAAGGAAAGGGACCAAGAAAGGTGGGGGCTAGTTGAGGAGCCCACCCTCTTTGCTGAATTGGTAGTGGAACACTAAAGAATCAGTTTTTGAGGCAGACAACAAAGGGGAACAGAACAAGGGGCTTTTTGTCCTTTTTACAATGAGATGGGAGTATTAAGGGGGTTGGATGGATCCGGGGTGGAGGTTTTTTGAGAACAGGGTAAAGGGGAGCGCTCGGTCTGGTGGTGGGAGAGGAGGCTTTTAATAAAGCTTTTAACTTATTATTTGAATATTTGAGAGAGGCGAGTTTTGATTTTGTCCAGCTACGATTTGCCTCTTCCCACCACTGAATGAAACAATTAACCTCTCCCTTTAACCAATTTAGTTTTAGGTTGGCCGAGTTTGTCCTTTAAGATGTCCACTCGGTCTTTGTTCCAAGATTTTAACAGTGGCCACTGAGTTTTGGGATCCCCCTGAGTTAGCCTAGACCATTTTCCCAGAAATTTACAGGAGTCCGGACCCTTCTTACAGGAGTCTGGACCCATCCTAAATACATAAAAGGAGCTGGCGTTCGTTTAGGGAACTTTCCCGACTTAGATGTCTGGTTACCCATACAGGAGGACTTCACACACCAGTCGCACAAGAAGGAAATTTGGGTTCATCAAAGCAATGCCCAGTGCAACACACAAAAGGAGCCCACAGGCTACTGCCTCAATCGCCCTTGCTTTCACACCAGGGGTTTTACCCAAAGTGTGGTGCGGCTGCGATTGTACAGATTCCATCACTCAGACCGCAGGGACAGGAACTCCTTGGTTGGCCGATCCCCGCACGGAGATGGCACCCAGACTCAAACACTCCACAGGAGGACGGATAGACACAGAGACAGGACAGTCCTCAGTCCGGACAAAACACAGAAATAATTACCTGACCAGATTCCTGATGTCAGATCCCGGGATCCCTACCAGAACAGAGTGGGAACCAACAGGTTCGATGGCATAGACTTCACTGTGGTCGTGCACCTTTCCGTTCTGGTGGAGGACCGCTCGGGCCAAATGCCCAGGTGCCGGTTGCCACGGTCGTCCTACAAAAACAGTCAGGAATCACACAGCCCCAGTGAAGACGGTTGCCATCTCGGTGGAACCTCCAAATTGTCAAAGTTAGACTCAGGACTCACAGTTTGTCAGACCACTCTGTTTTATTAGCACAGCGCTGTGCTAATAACACCCAGATAATGTGAGCACCATGCAAGACACAAACTATCTTATTTATACAGATAAAAGGGTGAGAACTTAACAAGATAAGAAAGGAAGCAGAATCAGATAATTTTACCTGGGCTAGGCATGCATATCTTATTTCCTTACTAACTATTACTGATCTTCTGTTTAATGTTTTGCCATTAGCACCATTGTTTATGCCTAATGTTTCTTTTCCTGGCACCTGTATTTCAACATTTATTTCTGCTTAAAGGTACATACAACATTTCTTTAATCCATTCTTATTTTTACAATATAATTCATTCTACTTTCACAACCAGGGCCTGTGACCTGGAAACTTCAATTAGTTGTCCGAAGAAAGCCTCATCTACCTCATCCTCCTGGTCTGGTGGTCTATAGCACACGCCCACCACGACATCACTCTTGTTGCTCTCGCCTCTAAACTTAACCCAAAGACTCTCAACGGGCTTTTCTCCAGTTTCAAACTGGAGCTCTGAGCAATCACACCGCTCTCTTACATACAATGCAACTCCTCCACCTCTCCTCCTGTACCTGACCTTCCTGAACAGTTTATACCCATCCATGACAGTGCTCCAGTCATGTGAACTGCCCCACCAAGTCTCTGTTGTTCCAATCACATCATAGTTCCTTGAATATGCCAGGACTTCCAGTTCTCCCTGCTTGTTTCCCAGGCTTCTTGCATTCGTGTACCTACACCTAAGATAACTAGCTGATTGCCCTACTTTCTCAGTATGAATCAGGAGGCTTCCCATCTTGTACCCTCCTCCTTGTGTTTCCTCCTGGTATCCCACTCCCCCACTTACCTCTCGGTTTAGTTCACCATCCCTGGCGAACCTAATTTACAGCCCTCCTCACTAGGGTAGCAGCCTGCCTGCGAAGATGCTCTTCCCTCTCTTTGTTAGGTGGAGCCCGTCTCTGCCTAGCAATCCTTCTTCCCGGAACAGCATCCCAGAATCCAAAGCCCTCTCGCCGACACCGCCTGCGTAACCACACATTCACCTCCACAATTCCCAGGTCCCTACCTGGGTCTTTTCCTTCAACAGGAAGGATGGACGGGAACATGACTTGCACCTCAAACTCCTTTATCCTTCTTCCCAGAGCCACGTAGTCTGCAGTGACCTGCTCAAGCTCATTCTGGGCAGTATCATTGGTGCCCATGTGGAGAAGTAGGAAGGGGTAGTGGTCTGAGGGCTTGATCAATCTCCGCAGACACTCCGTCACATCCTGGATTCTAGCTCCAGCAAGCAGCACACGTCTCTTTGTTCCTCTTTATTAGAAACTTAAGCCATCTAGTCAGCTGCAGCTCTGCAATGGCTTGACAGGTATGTGGGTGGGAAAATCTAGGTGCTGAGAAGTGGGTCCAAAGGTTTTAAGAAGTGGCTGCTGCTTTCTGAATTGGCACTAAAATGCAGCAGTGCTAAGGGCACTGTCCCCCTGGGCTTGTAGCCTTTCTGATGGGGTGTAATGCAAGTCCTGACTATTTCTGGTAATTAAAGTGCCTGTTTAAATGTTAGGCAGGGGTCAGGGTGTTGGCCTCAATGACCTGTTAAAACTCCCCTGTCATGCTAAATTTCCACCTGTACCTTTTGCTTGGGTTTTTGTAGAGTTCGCTTCCTGCTAAACTGCTGTGCTCTTCCTCAGAGGTGGCTGCATTTCAGTGGTGGGAGAAGTAATTGTGGCTTCTGCAATTCTCAACACATTTTTGTTAAAGCTCTGAGGATATGTCTATTCTGAGCACTCCTTAGAGTGACGTGTCGAGTACATGCACTGCATGCCCAGCTAGCCCAAGTACGAAGAGCAGTGGAGATGCTTCCAGTGCCGGAGCGTTTCCTCGCTGCCTCCCCCGTGCCAGAGCCTTTCACTGACACATCACAGTGTGGATGCATCTTGTTTTTCTCTGCGGTGTGTAACTACACTACCCTACATGCTGCTGCCAGTGGGGTGCACTGTAGATGTACCCTGCCACTGTTTCATTAGGGTGAAAAGTTCTTATAGAAATTAAAGCTCAGATTTAGCCTGCAGCATAGAGTATGAGGCTTATATCTGTGGGCGTTGCCTAGCCAGCATTATCTGACCAGCCCTGAGCTCTCGGCATCTTCCTCTTCCATTAGCCACTGAGGACATGCTACCTGAGCTGCCTCCAGGCTATGCAGATGGAGAGGCACATCCCAAATGCCTCAGGCTGGTGGAAACGTCAGGATCCAGGATACCCCTTTCCGCTTCTCAAGTGATCATTGGCCCAGGAGCGCAATGGTTATCTCCATTTTCCAGACAGGGAAACTGAGGCACACTGGGATTAAGTGACTTTCCCAAGGCTACACTGTCACCAAAGAACAGGCACCCTAAAACCATGCTGATAAGTCTACATCCATACTCTGAGGAGAGGGTGAGGTCTCCAAACAGGCATATCTCTCTGCCTGGTTTCCTAGGAGAAAAGTGCTGTGCGTAGGTAGCTTTTGTCGTCATGAATGCAGGATAGCTTGGCTGTCAAACACTTTCTCCTCCCACAGGCAGGCAGCCTTCGTTCTCTTCTCTTCTCTCTTCTCCGAAGGGAATGGATTTCTCTGTGCCATGCAACGCTCGCAGTCTGGGACTGGTTCTAGAGGAGCCCTGGGTTGCTCAGGCTGGCGAGGATTGGCTGTGTTAGTGGTGACCCATTTGGGGCCCAGAGGGAGGGAGCTGGTCCCGCCTCTGCTTCTCATTCCATGGTTGCTTTTAGTCTCTGAAGTGCATGAAAACCCTCCGGCTTTCCCCAGGAACGCATGCAATTCCCTGGAAATGCTCTGCCCCTCCCGCCTTCCTGGAAGAGCCTCTAAAGGCCAGTGCTGGGTTTTTAAAAACTCCCTCACTTCTTACCAGTGTCTTTTTCAAATGGAATGATTCCATAGATCAAAGGTATTCCTCCCTGTCTGCAAGGCCTTAGTCCCCTTATATGCCCTGCTCCCCTGGGTGTGGTGGGGAGCATGCAGGCCTAGCACTGTGCAGGAGCCCAGTGCAGACTATTCATTGGGTATTGTGGGTAACCATGCCACAGAAGGGTTGCTAGCCGGTGTCCGGGTCCGTGCTGCTGCATCAAGCACATACCCAGGGTCCCCAGCGGGCTCATTGGCCTGGAGCATGGGAGGGGCTGTGCTAAATTTAATATCTTCAAATGCAAAATGAGCAAACACTCTCTGGAGGGTGCCCAAGAGCTCTGCTGTGTTCAGCAAAGGAGCAATGACCCTTGGAGCAGCACTTAACGGCGCTCAGACATGCCTGCTTTGGGGGGCGTGCAGCTTTCTGAGCCATGGCACCTTCTCCCACCACTGAGAGTGCAGCAGCTGATGCACACAGCAGTTTAGGCAGGAAGTGAACATTACAAAGCCCAGTTGAATGTACGGATGGAAATTTAGCATGACAGACTGGTGCAGAGCGCTTGTTGCCACAGCTTCCCTCACTGTCCATGCTGAATGTCTAGCTCGGGGGGAGATGCAGCCAATTCCGTAATGTTCTCCCTCCCTCCGCCTGAGCCAGGAAAACCTCTTCCAAACAGGAGCCACCGCATACAGAGCCTGTGCCAGGTGACCATTCTCTGGGAATGCCCAGGGACCTGGCGCCAGCTCTCCCCTTGCTCTTGGGACTTGGCAGTGTGACGGAATCTCCCGAATCTCGCGCTGTGTCAGAGAAGTCTCAGGCTGCCAGCTGCTCCTAGGTGGCTCACATTCGGGGGCTGAGGCGTGTAGGCCCGAATCTCCTCCCATCGCCTTGGTGGCCCAGCACTTCGGTTGTTACTTGCCTCAGAATCGGCTGGTGGCTGCAGTTAGTCTAAATTCACCTCTGGGGAGCAGCAGCGTTCCAGCCAGAATGCAGCTGGCGTGGAGTCACCGTACACTGACCTGGCTGGCTGTGCTCCCTGGGTGTCTCCGCTCTCACTGACTGAGGCAGGAGGAAAGGGGTGGGGGTCTAATGGGCAGGACGCCGGACAGGGCCAATTCCCAGTTCAGCCCCAGCGGGACCTTGGGCGAGTTCCTAACTTTATCCTGTGCCTCCCCGGCTGTAGAATGGGGACCCTTCCCCACCACTCAGGCTCCATTAATGATGGTGAGGTGCTCAGACAGGAAATGATAAAGGCCATATAAGACAGATCAAGGGACCATTTTCTGAATGCCAATTCACACAGCCCCTCTCTTTCTTCTCTCCCCCTCCCCTCCGCAGGCTTTGGCATCACCAGCCGATTTTGGGACCGTCCATTTAAAACACTAATCCCAGAAGAAACCTTTGAGAAAGAGGATTAACATCTGTGGCTCCCCTGCTTGGCATCTGGCTCCTGTGTCCCTGGTGTGTCACGCTGCCACCTCCCTTTCCACCAGCACAGGACATTGTGGGAGGGCGTCCACCTTTGCAGAACTGAATGACTGGGGGTAAAAGCCCCTTGACCACGGAGGGAGAACTCTGCTCTGTGTTGCTGGCTTCTGTCACTCTGACCTCACGGCCTCTGCCCAGCTCCTGGGAGGCTGCGGCGCCTGTGAGTTAAAGGCAGGTATTTCTCCCGAGAGGGATCTACACAGTGTTCTCTAATGATGCCTCAAAGGTCGTCATGCCACTCAGCGTGGAGCAGTAACTTTGTGTGTTTGCAGCGAGTCCGCCAGGAGAAGAGGTGGCTGCTATGTAAGTGCTCTGGGTTTCTTTGCTCTGAGCTCATCAGCAAGGAGGGAGGAAGGAGTGGGGACAAGAACTAACTGCCAAGCCATGAGCTGCATCTAAACCATCCTTGCAACCTGCGTTGTAAGCACCAGAGCAGGCTGCAGCCAGCTCCGGGGGGGAGCTGCGGCTCAGGGAGACTTCAGATCCCATGATGCACTAAATTCTGCATCCGACTGTCCTGGCCCAGTGCTGAACTGGCCGCTCTGGTCAAGGGGAAGCATTGCATGCTGGGACCTGTATTCTCTATGGGTGGCATCTTCCCATTCAAGAGGGGAAAGGGGAGTCTGGGCCTTAGGGGAAGACTCGGCAGGCAGCCACATGCAGCCCCGCTGTTGGCGCTGGAGTGAAGGGATGGATGCTTCAGTTCTCCAAATGCCAGGGGCTGGCCCCACTCCCAAGGGCTTGTTAATTCCAAGTAAAGCATGGCAGTACACAGAGGAGGAGGGGCTGCCGCTCTGTTGGACACTGGCTTCACATCCTGCTCGGCAGTCGGGGCCCAGTGGGAGGTGAGGACCCTGTGCTGCCATTTGTCCCCCAGTGCGTTAGCCGTGCAGTCAGAATCCCGCCCACCCAGCGCGCACACGCATTAGGTACAAAGCTTTTGGCTTTGGTGCCACATGGCAAAATCGTGCCTGCGACACCATCCCCCCTTGGAACCAGCCTGTCCATCATGGCCCCTGCTCTGTGTGCCGGAGAAGGTGCATGGGCTGCAGCACCAAAACCCTGCAAATTGCAACCCCTTCCTGAGGGGTTGCCTGCCCTCCAGAGGGCAGAGTATCCCGGCTCACTGCACTGCCAGTCTGACGCATCTCCTGCTTTGGCGTCTGAGTGGAGAGGAGCCTGTGGCTGAAGGGAGCTCTCTGGGCTCAGTGGGCAGAGGGAGAGGAATTAGAGCAATGATGCTCCGGCTTCTGCCCCTGCTCAGGCCCCTTCCCTCTGTCTAGTGGGTTTGTTAGGGGTGGGGGTAGGATATCTGTTCTCCCTGCCCCAACTTCAATCCTTGCAACAGCCAAAGTGAAGGACACTGCCTGTCCAGGCCAGTCCCACTGGAAGCTAGGAGTCCCTGAGCCCCGGGGAGGAGGAGGGTGCTGCAGTGAATGGCCGCCCTAGGGCCTGCTGGGAGCAGAACTCCCTCCTTTCCCATCTGATCTTCCCAGTTGTGGGGCCATGGACTTTCCTCTGGGGCTCCAGAATGGCTAGGTGGGGTGTTTTGAATATGGATGCCGGTGACTCCAGGAGCCACTGAGGGCCCCTCTGAGCCAGGCTGAGCTCTTGGGCCACGGCACGGCCTGCAGAGCCGGAACTGCCCTTCCAGCTCTGTCGGGGATGGGCAACACCCACTGTCTCCTGCCTCCGTTGGCCCTGCCCATTCTGCCCAGCGTCTGGCACTGGGTGCAGACACGGGTGGGGCACTGGGACTCCCTGATGGGTGCTCTGTGCTGTGGCACACCTCTGGGCCTGTTGGCTCCCTTGTAGAAGAGGAAAACGGTGCTGCTGTCTTTCCCCTTGGCTCTCAGTTCCATGCCTTTACCTGCCCCCTCCCATAAAGGGGGAGGAGAGGGATGAGAGAAATGAGAAGGAGCTTGTTTGGCTCGGTCATCTGGCCACAAAGCAAGTGATGGAGCCAGCAGCCTTTGCCAGGGCTCTTCTGAGTCCTATCCCAAGACTCTTCTTCTGCGTCTGCTGCCGGCAGATTCGGAAGCATCTGGCTCACACCCTGCCCCTCATGGGATTCAGGTCTTACAGTAGCAGAGGTGCCATCTGCTTTCTGTGTGAGTGCCACCCGTGCCCAGTCCCATGCTGGAGAGACACACCAGCTGGGCGAGTGCTCAGAGTTCCAGGAGAAGTCTCGCTCCCCTTAGAACTAGCTTAACATCTGGCGCTGCTACATCCTAGGTTTGGGGCCAGGGGGCTCTGAGAACTCTGCCCTTCTCAGGGTGGGCCAGACTGTCCACAGCTGACTTGCCAAGGTAGGGGATTCTTGGATCCCCAGACTTTCCTTCCCCTGCCCCATGGTGGGCCACTGATACACGGGTGGAATCTGCTGCACAGCAGGCCCTCATAGATGAAGTGGCAAATGTGCCCCCACCCCACACTTCCTGCCCTCCCCTTCTTGGGGCTGCTGCAGGCATTCCCACTCTTTCTGCTTCTCCTCGGCTGGCAGTGTTCCCTAGCTCTCTCTCTGCCTTGCCAGCCCAGCACTCTCCTGCTGCTCTCCGAGTCCCCTTGCCATGCGTCTCCTTCCCAAATTCAGCACCTTGCTCCACAGCCCAGCCGCCGGAGCATCCAAAGTGTAGCTAGCTGCCTCCACAAGACGGCACTGACTGCTCCCTTGAGGAGACCGTGTTCATATGGGGTCCAGTACCCCCACCCCACCCCCCCGACGTCGGAATCCGGGCCGTTGTTAAGCATCGTGCAGTGTTCATGACTTTTGATGTTAAATAAGCTGCTAGAGTCTGGAAGCTGCTGCTAACATGCTTGCCACAAACCTTCAGCTGACTAACCCCTGGACATATGACAGCTCCTGTATTGCAAACTAGGCCGTGCCCTGGCACTACCTTCCCCACCCCAAGATCTGAGCACATGTGACATTGACCAGATCACTTCAGAGGGGGCTTTTTTCAAGTCAACCCCCTAAGCTGGGATCTGGGGCGGATCCCAGCTGTGGGGGGAGTTGCTTGGGGAGCCCAGCTGAGCCAGGGGTAAGGCTCTTGCAGTTTTGTGTCTTGCTGCCTTCTAACCCAGTGTACAATATCTTTTTTGCCAGATTTATCCTGTTAATGTTTTTTGTGACATTGGCTACTTGAAACTTAAACTCCATAATTGCTAAGAGGCCTCTTATTTTTGATGATCCTATGATTTGTTTTTCCCTAATGTCTACTGCTGTCATTGAAAGGCTTGAAATAAAATTATCCATAAAACTGTAGACGTGACATAATTGTAAATAAACTGTATATTTTGAGAAAAAATTGTTTAGAAGTGTGTGGATGTTTTCATACTTCTTGGGATGCTCTCACCCCGGAGGGGGGCACCTAGACTGGTTTACCTTCACAAGAGACCACACCCAAGCCTGCAGCCCCATGATGTCCCATCTACCTGTGGTTCCTAGCTACCAGGCTGGCGCATGGTTTCAGATGCCTCCAGTCAGGCAGTTCTAGAAGGAATTTCCCTGGACTTTCTCCCTACTTCACCATCTTCCATCTCTGTCCCTCGAGACAAGGCAGAGCGCTCAGCCATGGCACCTGCAGGGGAGCAGCTCTTAGCAAAGCTGGGGGAACTGAATGTCCTGCAGACTTCTGGGCATCCCCATTGGCCATGAATTGGTTGGGAGTATGTAGATTTTCCCTGGACTTGTGCCAATCACTGGGGGAGGGGTCCAGCAGCCATGAGTCAGCCTGTGAGTACACCTGCCCCGGAGCTGAACTTTCAGATTGCAGACACATACCCACGCTAGCTCTGAGAGTGAAGTGTAGTGGTACAGCGTGAGCACCAGGAGGGTGAACCGCCCCGAGTACGATCCTGTCTGCAACCCTGGCTACGTCTGTGGGGAATCTCACCCGTGTAATTGCTGACCACAGGCCAGCAAACTGGCTGGCAGGTGCTACCTGCACTGCAGCATGGTGGTGGGGTTGGGGTTGGAGTGGGAGCTTGAAGGGGGAATTACTGGTTCAGTCTCTAGCGTTCAGTGCAGCTGGTGGTGGCTATAATGTCTCATAATAGCCACCAGAGGCAGCCCACGCTGGTTAACAGGATGGCCCTAGGGCAAGGGAGTGCTGCTGTCTAACTAGGGCAGAGGGATGAAATGGAAGCAAACCCACCCCCATGGTGAAGCGTGCGGGGCAACAGCCCATGGCCCCTCGCCCATGCAATGAGTTCAGCAGCTGACCTGCTCGCAGCTCAGCCCTCTCCTTCCTGCCCATCCCATGCAGTGTGCCTGTGCCCTTGTGATGGCTGAGCCGAGGCAGCTGGCATGGCAGAATGTCTTCTTGAATCAGGAACAGGCGGCCGGGTGCACCTCCTGCTGTTGCCTCCTCGTAACTAAAGCAGCTGGCTGCAGCTTCTTTCTCACCTTGGACACAGGGCTCTTGTGTGCTGGAGTTGGGGGTAGCTGTGGATTCTCCTTCCCGTGGGGCTTTCGCAGCAAGGCCTTTCTCACCTCCCATGCTCCACCCCTGCATTAGACCCTGTGACTCCTGCCTGCCTCACGCTGCCCTCAGGCCCAGGCACCTCTCTCCTGGTCTGCCTTGGTCCCAGCACCCACATTCTGCCCTTCCCTTGAGCTCTGGGCCCTCTCGTCACAAGCCCACATCCCCAGCCTGCCCCACCCCATTTCTTTCAACACGTTTAATGCTGTTTGGTTCTTGGGGAGGGTTCCTTTCACTTCCTGCCCAAGGGGGAACCTCAGCCCCAGCGCTGGCTGATGGGTGGGTGACCCCGATCCCCACAGTGCCCCCAGCAGCAGGTGCCTCAGCTAGGGTAACCAAGTGTCCGGTTTTGGACCAGAACACGCAGTTGAAAAGGGATGCTGGTGGCTCCAGTGAGCACTGCTGGCCGGGCTGACTGTGCGGGCTGGTGGACTCCCTGCTGCCAGCCTCCACGCCGCACGGCTGGGTCCCGAGGCCAACGGGACCCGTGGGGGTGGCTCCTGCGGACGGGGCAATGCGCAGAACACCTGGCTGTGCCTCCATGTAGGAGCCGGTGGGGAGGACAAGCCACTGCTGCCTGAGATAAGCGCAACCTGGAGCCTGCACCCCTGACCCCTTCCCAGACCCCAACCTCTGCCCTAGCCCTGATCCCCCTCCCACCCTCTGAACCCCTCTATGCCAGTCCAAAGCACCCTCCTGTACCCCCAACCCCTCATCCCCTGCCCCACCCCAGAGCCCACAGCCCCAGATGGAACCTTCACATCCCCTCCTGCCCACTGACCCCTCGATCTCAGCCCAGAGCAGCCTCCTGCACCTCAAACTCCTCATCCCCTGCCCCAGACCTGATCCTGAGCCCTCAGCCCCAGCTCCTGCACCCCAAATCATCCCTTACCCCACATCAGAGCCCATGCCACCAGCCAGCCCCCTCACACACACACTCTTGCCCCAGCCCTGATCCTGATCCCTCAGCTCCTGTACCCCAAATCATCCCTTACCCCACATCAGAGCCCATGCCACCAGCCAGCCCCCTCACACACACACCCCTGCCCCAGCCCTGATCCTGATCCCTCAGCTCCTGTACCCCAAATCATCCCTTACCCCACATCAGAGCCCATGCCCCCAGCCAGCCCCCTCACACACACACACCCTGCCCCAGCCCTGATCCTGATCCCTCAGCCCCAGCTCCTGCACCCCAAATCATCCCTTACCCCACATCAGAGCCCATGCCCCAGCCAGCCCCCTCACACACACACCCTGCCCCAGCCCTGATCCTGATCTCTCAGCCCCAGCTCCTCCACCCCAAATCATCCCTTACCACACATCAGAGCCCATGCCCCAGCCAGCCCCTCACACACACACCCTGCCCCAGCCCTGATCCTGATCCCTCAGCCCCAGCTCCTGCACCCCAAATCATCCCTTACCCCACATCAGAGCCCATGCCCCCAGCCAGCCCCCTCACACACACACACAACCCTGCCCCAGCCCTGATCCTGATCCCTCAGCCCCAGCTCCTGCACCCCAAAACATCCCTTACCCCACAACAGAGCCCAGGCCCCCCGCCCGCCCCCGCACCCACACACACACACCCTGCCCCAGCCCTGATCCTGATCCTCAGCCCCAGCTCCTGCACCCCAAATCATTCCTTACCCCACCTCAGTGCCCATGCACCCATCCAGCCCCCTCACACACACACACACACCCTGCCCCAGCCCTGATCCTGATCTCTCAGCCCCAGCTCCTCCACCCCAAATCATCCCTTACCCCACATCAGAGCCCATGCCCCCAGCCAGCCCCCTCACACACACACCCCTGCCCCAGCCCTGATCCTGATCCCTCAGCCCCAACTCATGCACCCCAAATCATCCCTTACCCCACATCAGAGCCCATGCCCCCAGCCAGCCCCCTCACACACACACACCTCCTGTCCCAGCCCTGATCCTGATCCCTCAGCCCCAGCTCCTGCACCCCAAATCATCCCTTACCCCACATCAGAGCCCATGCCCCCAGCCAGCTCCCCCCACACCTCTGCCCCAGCCCTGATCCTGATCCCTCAGCCCCAGCTCCTGCACCCCAAATCATCCCTTACCCCACATCAGAGCCCATGCCCCAGCCACCCCCCCACACACACACCCCTGCCCCTGCCCTGATCCTGATCTCTCAGCCCCAGCTCCTGCACCCCAAATCATCCCTTACCCCACATCAGAGCCCATGCCCCCAGCCAGCCCCCTCACACACACACACACACCCTGCCCCAGCCCTGATCCTGATCCCTCAGCCCCAGCTCCTGCACCCCAAATCATCCCTTACCCCACATCAGAGCCCATGCCCCCAGCCAGCTCCCTCACACACACACAAACACACCCCTGCCCCAGCCCTGATCCTGATCCCTCAGCCCCAGCTCCTGCACCCCAAATCATCCCTTACCCCACATCAGAGCCCATGCCCCCAGCCAGCCCCCTCACACACACACCCCTGCCCCAGCCCTGATCCTGATCCCTCAGCCCCAGCTCCTGCACCCCAAATCATCCCTTACCCCACATCAGAGCCCATGCCCCCAGCCAGCCCCCTCACACACACACACACACACACACACACCCTGCCCCAGCCCTGATCCTGATCTCTCAGCCCCAGCTCCTCCACCCCAAATCATCCCTTACCCCACATCAGAGCCCATGCCCCCAGCCAGCTCCCTCACACACACACAAACACACCCCTGCCCCAGCCCTGATCCTGATCCCTCAGCCCCAGCTCCTGCACCCCAAATCATCCCTTACCCCACATCAGAGCCCATGCCCCGAGCCAGCCCCCTCACACACACACACACCCTGCCCCAGCCCTGATCCTGATCCCTCAGCCCCAGCTCCTGCACCCCAAATCATCCCTTACCCCACATCAGAGCCCATGCCCCCAGCCAGCCCCCTCACACACACCCACACCCAGCCCCAGCCCTGATCCTGATCCCTCAGCCCCACCTCCAGCACACCAAATCATCCCTTACCCCACATCAGAGCCCATGCCCCAGCCAGCCCCTCACACACACACTTCTGCCCCAGCCTGATCCTGATCCTCAGCCCCTGCTGCACCCCAAATCCCTCATCCCCAACCTCATCCCAGAGCCTGCACCCCAGCCAGCTCCTCACCTCTGCCCCAGACCTGATCCTGATCCCTCAGCCCAAGCTCCTGCACCCCAAATCATCCCTTACCCCACATCAGAGCCCATGCCCCCAGCCAGCCCCCTCACACACCCACACCTGCCCCAGCCCTGATCCTGATCCTCAGCCCCAGCTCCTGCACTCCAAATCATCCCTTACCACATCAGAGCCCATGCCCCAGCCCCCTCACACACACACCCCTGCCCCAGCCCTGATCCTGATCCCTCAGCCCCAACTCCTGCACCCCAAATCATCCCTTACCCGACATCAGAGCCCATGCCCCCAGCCAGCCCCCTCCCATATTCCAAACTTCTCAGCCCCAGCCTGGAGACCCCTGCTGCACCCCAAATCACTAATCCCCAACCTCATCCCAGAGCCTGCACCTCCTGGGGACCCCACTCTCCCTGCACCCCAACACTCCCACCCCCCTCCCCCCCCCCCTCACCCCCTCTGACACCGCAGCCCCCTGAGCCAGCGGGTGAAAAGGAGCGAGTGGGGTGGGGGGTATGGAGTGAGCGGGGGCAGGGCCATGGCATGGCAGTCTCGGAGGAGGGCCGGGCAAGGGTGTTCGGTTTTTTGCAAGTAGAAAGTTGGCAACCCTGTGCGCAGTCAGCCTCCCCCCGCAGGGGCTTCCACTGGCCTGTTTGGAGCCTCAGCTACTCCTGGGGGGACCCCACTCTCATAGCCCCACCAGTGCTCACCCCCACGCGGCTGAGATCATGTTCTCCATGGGTAGCCCATGCCCGGGGACACTCACCAGCAGAGTAACGACTCCAGTGATTAGACCAAGTGAAGATGCCCCAGGCCTGGTGCCTCAGGGAGCCAGAGCCCAGGGTAGGCGGCACCATCTGGGCAGGGCAGAGAGGATGGCAGGGGGGATCAGGGTTGGGGACTGGTAGTGGAGCAGGCCCCTGCAGCATATCCCCGCCAGGCAGCAAACCAGAGGCTTATGGGAGGCGAGCAGCAGCTGGCAGGCTGGTGTGGTTGGAGACGTGTGCTCAGCCCCCCTGGCCCCACTCATGCTGGGGAGCTCCCTCTGTGAAGTACGCTGCTCTCTCGGGGCTGGCCCTGGCTCTTTGCGCCAGTCTCGACGTGGGTATCTTGGTCACCAGCTAACAGCCGGCCTTGCTGTGGGGATGCAGAGTCACCCTGCTACACGCGCGCCCCTCAGCCTACCCCTCCAGCCCTGTGGGGCTGTGGGCAAGGATGGGGGAGCTGTAGGGACAGTAAAAACCATCTGCCTCCCGCTGGCAAAGGCTGGATGAGCTGAGACGGGGGCCCCAGCCCCAGCTATGCCATCAGGTTTGGGCAGCACAGCTGGGAGCTCTGGACTAGCCACGTGGTGCTGGGGCCTGCGCTGTATCCTGCCTGGTGCAGCTGTGCACCTTGGCTCCTCCGCTCAGAGCCGCCTGAATGGCTCTAGGGACGAACACAGCTGACAATCGCCCAGCAGCTGCTGACCAGCAACTGCAAGACGGGCCAATACCACTACTCTGCCATGGCCCCAGGAGCCCGTGGCCCGCCAGCATGTGGCCAAGGATGCCCCAGAGCCAGGCCATGGCCACATTAGCCTGCAGCAGTGGGAGGATCTTTTGAGTGACCGGGCAATTTGCAGCTCCTCCATTCCTGTCAACCAGGCTCTCTGCCCCGCAATGCCCAGCCTCCCACTGACACAGCCCCAGCCCTAGCCCCAGCCCTGTTGGTGCCTCATAGCCTCCCTCCCGTCACGGCTCCCTGGGCACCATGTGGTGAGCTCCAGGGGCAGGATGCCACCTCCCACGGACAAGAGCCACCATAGCCGTGCGCGTCGGGCGGAGCTGCTCTCGGTAAACGCTGGGACAGGGTGGGGTGAGACCAGAGGCCGCTCTGGCTGGCTGGTTTGGTGCCTGGGTGCGCACAGGACCCCAGCCTGGGGCTGTGACTGCCCTGAGCTGTTTGTCCTGACTTGATGCCTCAGTTGGGTCCCACCAGGACTGGCATCATGACACCCTGCCAGGGCTGTTGTGAGATGAGCGGGTGGCACTTTGGGAGGGGCTCTGATACCCTGGGGGGTGAACACCCTTGTAACACCCATCAGTAAATATGGTGACGCCGGCCCAAGAGCCAGGCAGCACCTAGGGGTGACACAGCCTTCACCCCTCCTGCACCCCGATCCCCTGCCCTGACCCCCTGCCGCACCCCTCACCCCTCCTGCACCCCAAACCCCAACTCTCTGCCCTGAGCCCCCTGCCGCACCCCTCCTGCACCCCAACCCCCTGCCCTGAGCCCCTTGCCGCACCCTGCACCCAGACCCCCCTGCTGCACCCTTCCTGCACCCCAACCCCCTGCCCTGAGCCCCCTGCTGCATCCCTCACCCCTCCTGCACCCCAGACCCCAACTCTCTGCCCTGAACCCCCTGCTGCACTCCTCTTGCACCCCAATCCCCTGCCCTGAGCCCCTGCCACACCCCACTCCCCTCCTGCACCCCCTGGGGGCAAGGAGGGGGCAGAGTTGGAGTGGGGATTTTGGGGAAGGGGTGGGAAGAGGTGGGGCAGGGACGGGGCCTCATGGAAGGGGTGGAGTGGGGGTGGGGCCGAGGGCAGCAGGAGGGAGGTGTCAGTGATGCGGCCCTCGGGCCAATGTACTAGTCCTCATGTGGCCCTTGTGGTCATTTGAGTTTGAGACCCCTGGGCTAGCCACAAGTCACACAAGCAATTCCCTTAGACACTCCAGTCTCCCAGTATCACCACCAGTGCCACTAGTTATGGGGACAAATGGTTATGAAAACCAACACCCCAGTAAAAGAAAAAAAGGTTCTCTCGAGCCCAAAGGACCAAGCCCCAGACCCAGGTCAATATACAAATCAGATCTTGCCCACAAATCATGCCGTTGCCAATTCTTTAGCATTTAAATTCTAAAGGTTTATTCATTCATAAAAGGAAAAAGATAGAGAAGAGCTAGAATTGGTTAAATGGACTCAATGACATACAGTAATGACAAAGTTCTAAGCTGCAGGTTCAAATCAAGTCTCTGGAATACATCCACAGCTGGGATGGGTCATTAGGCCTTTGTGCAGAGCTTCCATTTGTAGCACAGTCCCTCCAGAGGTAAGAAGCAGGATTGAAGACAAGATGGAGGAGCTGCAGCAGCTTTTTATAGTCTCTTGCCATGCAGCCTGTGCTTTCTTTGTCCCAAAGACAAGCTGTCCATCACATGGCCTGGAAAAACCTGAGAGCTCTGTCCAGAGGCATGTCCCTGCATGCCTTGCTGAGTCACAAGGTGTGTCTGCCTTCTCTCAATGGGTCGATCCTATAGCTGATGGTCCTTAATGGGCCATCAAGCAGGCTAGGCAGAGCTGACACCAACTTGTCTAGGATGTCACCCAGAAGCATAGCATAAGTTTGAAATACAAACAGTATAAAGCCAATATTCCTAACTTCAACTACAAAAAGCATAATTATAACCAGCCAATCATAATCTGGCCACAGATACCTCACACGACAACCTTTGTACAATATTTGCTGCAAATATATAACAGTGGTTGCAACAATGATCTATACGGTTACAGATTCTGTCAATAACGTCACACAGGGTTAAATATTAGCCCTGTTTTGCAGATGGGGAAACTGAGGCATGGAGTGGCTAAGAGTTTGCAGCTGTGCTGAGCACACAGAACTGCACCTGAAGTCAGCAGGGAGTGGAGCTGCTCAGTGTAATGAGACCCCTGCAGGGACTAAACCTGGCTCTAAAAGCACACGTCAATAATGCCAGATCTATCAACTTTGCTTCAGTAACAGACTTGCAAATGTCATTACATGGGTCAACCGGAAGGGGACAAAGAGCCACAGTGGGGGCTGATGTAGGTTAGACCATACTCAGCACCTCTTGTTATTTATAGGTAAGTGGGCTCAGGTCTGTGGTGGGCAGAATCAGGCCTCTAGCTCCACCCCACTACTTCCTGGTATAAATTGGATTTGCAACATGTCCCTACCCGCAGCCACCACCAGGTGCAGACTGAGCTGCCTCCAGGTCTTGCTGGACCAAGGGGTTTGCCCCATCTGAGGAGAGCAAGTGACTTTGTCCCAGTCCAGCCATTTGATATGCTAGGATGGTGGGGGGTAAATGAGGCAGGGGATTTCAGGAAGAGAAAGGAGCATCTCATGGTTAAAGCAGGTGAATGCTGACCTGGAGAACTAGATTCTAGTCCTCCCTCTGCCACAGAGTTCCTAGGGGATACTGGGTAGGTCACTTAAACCCAACTTTTCACAGGTGGCCATGGATTTAATCATGTGTTCCTCATTTTCTGGGTGCCTGACTTGAGACTGTGACAGAGTGCATGAACTGTCACATGGGTGGGGGAGAAAGGAGGAAAAAAACAGCAGCTGTAGGCAGTGGAACCCCAACAGATGAGAACTAGGGTGTGGTCCAGCTGGTGCTCATCAACCGCCACAGCCCACAGAGGCTATTGGGAGTGGGAGGAGTCTCTATAAATCAGATCCAGTTTATTGAAGGTGGTTGTAATAGTGTGCCATGCCCCAAGGTCTAAGGAGATGCAACATATTGGAAAAGAAGGAACTAAATTAGGGAGAGTTTGGGAATAGGGCATGGAGAACTTATGAGGAAATGGGTCTAAAAGGAAATGGGTGTAGATGACCAGTAAAATAAATACTAATGCACCCCTTCTTGGAGCTCCAATCTTCCCTGGCTTCCTTTCCTTCCCCCCAACCCCTGTTTCTGTGGTACTTGTATCAGGCTGGTCAATAACCTGAGGACAGACCCTGGGGTGTGATCTGCAGTTGTGCTCAGCACTGTCAATGTGAGTTGTGGTTTGTCTATCTAATGCTGAGCACTCTGGAAAACTAACTCCTGGTTGTCTTTCACTGCACACCCAAAATCAGTGGATGCTTTTGACCTTGAGCACTTTGTCTCTCAGTTCTCTCTCTGTAGAATGAGACTGTGATCAGGGCCGGCTCCAGACCCCAGCGCACCAAGCGCGCGCTTGGGACGGCATTTTGCCGGGAGGGCGGCAGGCGGCTCCAGCGGCCCTTCCGCAGTCATGCCTGCGGGAGGTCCACCGGAGCCGTGGGACCAGCGGACCTCCCGCAGGCATGTCTGCAAGAGGTCCCCCGGAGCCGCGGGACCGGCGACCGGCAGCGCGCCCCCTGTGGCATGCCGCCGTGCTTGGGGCGGCCAAATTCCTAGAGCCGCCCCTGGCTGTGATTCCCTCTTGCCTAAGGGAGGTGTTGTGAAAATAACTTCCTTAATGTGTGGAAAGCCCACCCATGCTGCAGCTGGCAGCACCTTGAGGAAACTGATAATTCTGCCCTCAAAGCGGGGTTTGAATAGTGACCTGTCAATAAGGCCCGAGACCACCCGCTGAACAGTAAGGAGAAAAGAAAACATTGCCCAGCTGCTCATTCAGGGAGCCCTGTCCCGCCTGTGCACTGAATGAGACAGGGGTCCAGTGGAAAAAGCACACAGGATCATAGAACTGTAAGAGACCTTGAGAGGTCATCTAGTCCCGTCTCCTTCACTCATGGCAGGACTAAGTATTAACTAGACCATCCCTGACCGGTGTTTGTCCAACTTGCTCTTAAAAATCCCCAATGATGGAGATTCCACAACCTCCCCAGGCAATTTATTCCAGTGCTTGACCACTCTAACAGTTGGGAAGTTTTTCCTAATGTCCAACCTAAACCACCTTTGCTGCAATTTAAGCCCATTGCTTCTTGTCCTGTCCTCAGAGGTTAAGAAGAACAATGTTTCTCCCTCCTCCTTGCAACAACCTTTTATGTACTTGAAAACTGTTGTTATGTCCCCTCTCAGTCTTCTCTTCTCCAAACTAAACAAATCCAGTTTTTTCAATCTTCCCTCATAGGTCATGTTTTCTAGACCATTAATCATTTTTCTTGCTCTTCTCTGGACTTTCTCCAATTTGTCTACATCTTACCTGAAATGTGGCGCCCAGAACTGGACACAATACTCCAGCTGAGGCCTAATCAGCGTGGAGTAGAGCAGCGGAATGACTTCTTGTGTCTTGCTTACAATAATCCTGCTAACAGCGTTTTTTGTTTTGTTTTGTTTTGTTTTGTTTTTTGCAATAGCGTTACACTGTTAACTCATATTTAGCTTGTGATCCACTATGACCCCCAGATCCCTTTCCGCAGTGCCCTTCCTAGGCAGTCATTTCCCATTTTTCACATGTGCAACTGATTGTTCCTTCCTAACTGGAGTAATTTGGATTTGTCCTTATTGAATTTCATCCTATTTACTTTAGACCATTTCTCCAGTTTGTCCAGATCATTTTGAATGTTAATCCTATCCTCCAAAGCACTTGAAATCCCGCCCAGCTTGGTATCATCCACAAACTTTATAAGTGTACTCTTTATGCAGGGCCGGCTCCAAGCACCAGCACAACAAGCAGGTGCCTGGGGCGGGCAATGAAAAGGGGCGGCACGTCCGGCTCTTCGGCGGCAATTCAACGGCGGGTCCCTCAGTCCCTCTCGGAGGGTAAGACCTGCCGCTGAATTGATGCCGAAGAATGAAGCGGCGGCGGTAGAGTGCCAATCACTTTTTTTTATTTATTTTTTTTTTTATTATTATTTTTGCCACTTGGGGCAGCAAAAACGCTGGAGCCAGCCCTGTCGCTATGCCATTATCTAAATCATTGATGAAGATATTGAACAGAACTGGACCCAGAACCAAGACCCCACTTGTTATGCCCTTCCAGCATGACTGTGAACCACTGATAACTACTCTCTGGGAACGATTTTCCAACCAGGTTTGCACCCACCTTATAGTAGCTCCATCTAGGTTTTATTTCCCTAGTTTATGAGAAGGTCATGCAAGACAGTATCAAAAATCATAGAATCATAGAATCTCAGGGTTGGAAGGGACCTCAGGAGGTATCTAGTCCAACCCCCTGCTAAAAGCAGGACCAAACCCAACTAAATCATCCCAGCCAGGGCTTTGTCAAGCCTGACCTTAAAAACCTCTAAGGAAGGAGATTCCACTACCTCCCTAGGTAACCCATTTCAGTGCTTCACCACCCTACTAGTGAAAAAGTTTTTCCTAATGTCCAACCTAAACCTCCCCCTCTGCAATTTGAGACCATTACTCCTTGTTCTGTCATCTTCTACCACTGAGAACAGTCTAGATCCATCCTCTTTGGAATCCCCTTTCAGGTAGTTGAAAGCAGCTATCAAATCCCCCCTCATTCTTCTCTCCTGCAGGCTAAACAAACCCAGTTCCCTCAGCCTCTCCTCATAAGTCATGTGCTCCAGCCCCCTAATCATTTTTGTTGCCCTCTGCTGGACTCTCTCCAATTTATCCACATCCTTCTTGTAGTGTGGGGCCCAAAACTGGACACAGTACTCCAAATGAGGCCTCACCAGTGCTGAGTAGAGGGGAATGATCACATCCCTCGATCTGCTGGAAATGCCCCTACTTATACAACCCAAAATGCCATTAGCCTTCTTGGCAACAAGGGCACACTGTTGACTCATATTCAGCTTTTCGTCCACCGTAACCCCTAGGTCTTTTCTGCAGAACTGCTGCCCAGCCATTCGGTCCCTAGTCTGTAGCAGTGCATGGGATTCTTCCGTCCTAAGTGCAGGACTCTGCACTTGTCCTTGTTGAACCTCATCAGATTTCTTTTTGGCCTGTAGTGACGCGGCCTGGCTCCCAGCCGCTCCTGAGCGGGAGGAGCCAGAACAGCCGCCACCGTGGGCCGAGCCATTGCCGCCTGTCCCCGCCCCCCGGAAGTCAAGGGGCGGGACAGGAAGTATAAAAGCCCCGGCCCAGCGCTCAGTTGCAGCCCGGCGGCCGGAGAGGACAGACGCTCCTGACCGAGCTTCTGCTGGACCGAGCCTGCCCCGAGCCCGGTACCCTGAGGAGGACTGGCCAAGCCTTCCCCGGGCCCGGTATCCCGAGGAGCGACCCGAGCGTAACCCCGACCCGCGTCCTGAGGAGCAGCCCGAGCTAGCCGGCACTCAGCACGACGAGGAGCCCATGGTGTGGGACCCAGCGCTGGACCCCAGTACTGAGCAGGTACCCATGGAGGGGGAAATGGAAAGTAGCCCGGGGGTAGCTGACCCCAGTCTGGCTACAGCAGACGTTGAGCCGATGTCAGTGTGTTGCGGTCAGGGACCCAGCAGCAGACTAACTGCTGCTGTTAGGGCCCCGGGCTGGGACACAGTGGAGTGGGTGGGCCTGTGTCCCCCCTGCCACCCCAGTCATGGGTGGCAGTCTCCCCCTCACCCCGGCGCTCAGACAGAGAAGTCTGGACTTACCACCTGGTTGCTCAGCTCCTGCCAAGGATCTGAGCCTAGAACTGCTGTTTGCTGCCCCGCCCGGACTGTGGGCTTGGGCGTAAATTACTGACTCTGTGTGCTCAGCCCCTGCCTGAGGGTCTGAGCTAGAACTGCTGTTTTGCTGCCCCGCCCTGACTGAGGGCCTGGGCTTAAACTACTGACGCTGTTCGCTCAGCCCCTGCCTGAGGGTCTGAGCCTATAACTGCTGTTTGCTGCCCGCCCTGACTGAGGGGTTGGGCTTCATTGACTGTTGTTTTGCTCAGCCCCTGCCTGAGGGTCTGAGCTCGTGGTCCTTCGGAGACTGACTTGCGGATTTAGGCCGTGTAGTGACGCAGCCTGGCTCTCGGCCGCACCTGAGACGGCCGAGCCCCCACACCGGACGCTTACATGGCCCAATCCTCTAATTTGTCTAGGGCCCTCTGTATCCTATCCCTACCCTCCAGCGTATCAACACTCCTCCCAGTTTAGTGTCATCTGCAAACTTGCTAAGGGTGCAGTCCACACCATCCTCCAGATCGTTAATGAAGATAGTGAACAAAACCGGCCCCGGCCCCGACCCTTGGGGCACTCCGCTTGATACCGGCTGCCAACTAGACATAGAACCATTGATCACTACCCGTTGAGCCCGACCATCTAGCCAGTTTTCTATCCACCTTACCGTCCATTCATCCAGCCCAGACTTCTTTAACTTGCTGGCAAGAATACTGTGGGAGACTGTATCAAAAGCTTTGCTAAAGTCCAGAAATAGCACATCCACTGCTTTCCCCTCATCCACAGAGCCGGTTATCTCATCATAGAAGGCAATTAGGTTAGTCAGGCATGACTTGCCCTTGGTGAATCCATGCTGACTGTTCCTGATCACTTTCCCCTCCTTTAAGTGGTTCAGGATTGATTCCTTGAGGACCTGTTCCATGATTTTTCCAGGGACTGAGGTGAGACTGACTGGCCTGTAGTTCCCTGGATCTTCCTTCTTCCCTTTTTTAAAGATGGGCACTACATTAGCTTTTTTCCAGTCATAGAATCATAGAATCATAGAATCTCAGGGTTGGAAGGGACCTCAGGAGGTCATCTAGACCAGGGGTCTCAAACATGCGGCCCGCGGAGCTCTTCCCTGCGGCCCGCGGAGCTCCCCAGGGCCGCCCAGAGGGGGGGGCAAAGGGGGCAATTTGCCCCGGGCCCCGCAGGGGCCCCCAAGAGAAAAGCGGAGGCTCCCGCCTCCGCCCCTCTCCTGGAGCCTCGGCGCATAGAGCACTGAGTCTCCGTCCGAGTGCCTGAGCCCCGCCCCGATCCGAGCCGCGTGGGGAGGGGGCGGGTCTGGGAGCTCTGGGCTGAGCGCTGCGCTCGGCGTGGAGCTCACAGCCCCGCCTCACCACGCGGCTCTGAGCGGACGAGCTCAGGCCTCGCCGAGACGTGCTCGGGTAAGGGGGAAAGGGAGCCGCGGGGCTGGCCGGGCCGCCTGGGTGGGAAGCGGACCCGCCGGGCCGGGCCGGGCCGGGCCGTGGGAAGGGAAGCGAGACCGCCGGGCCGGGCTGGGGGTGGGGAGGGAAGCGGACGCCGGGCCGGGCCGGGGAAGGGAAGCGGGACCTGCTGGGGCTGGGCCGGGGGAAGAGAAGCGGGACCCGCCCGGGCCGGGCCGGGGTGGGGAGGGAAGAGACCGCTGGGGCCGGGCCGGGGAAGGGGCCGGGCCGGGCCGGGGAGGGAAGGGACCCGCCGGGCCGGGCCGGGAAGGAAGCGGACCCGCCGGGCCGGGCCGGGGAAGGGAAGCGGACCCGCCGGGCCGGGCCGGGCCGGGAAGGGAAGCGGACCCGCCGGGCCGGGCCGGGGTGGGGAGGGAAGCGAGACCCGCCGGGCCGGGTGGGAAGCGGACCGGCCGGGTGGGGAAAAGAGGGACCCGCCGCTGCCGAAGCGCAGCCCGGTCTTCGGCGGCGGGGGGCCCCTTCCGTTCCGGGACCCGCCGCCTAACTGCCCCAAAGACCCACGGCGGGGACCCCCCCGCGCCACAGGTCTTCGCCGCCGAAGACCCCGGGCCCCCGGAATCCTCTGGGCGGCCCTGGAGCTCCCCCAGTTACTTCCTGTCACTGCCAAACTCCACTCACTCCCGCCCCCCTCCCCGAGTTATTTTCTGTGCCTAAGCTCCCCGCGCGCTGCTCCCCAATGTTTGGGGCCGGGTCTCTCCCCTGGCCCCACCAGCCCCCCCCCCGCCCCGCCCCCCCGGGGCGCCCGGCCCCCACGTGCTGCCCCCGCACCGCCCGGGAGCCTGCCCGGGAGCTCACGCTGACTCCACTCCTCTGCTATGCCAGCTTCCGGCATCACCTGCTGCCGCAGGGTCCTAGAGCCCCCCTTCACTAGGGCCAGGGCAGGCTGCCCTTCCCCTGCCCTTCTGCCCTAGTCCTGAGACAGAGACAGGGCAGGGGCGGGGCCTCATGGAAGGGGTGGATTGGGGGTGGGGCCAGGGGCAGCAAGGGGGCGTGTCAGTGATGCGGCCCTCGGGCCAATGCACTAGTCCTCATGCGGCCCTCGGGGTCATTTGAGTTTGAGACCCCTGATCTAGACCTCCCCCGATCGCCATGATTTTTCAAAGATGATGGCCAATGGCTCTGCAATCTCATCGGCCAACTCCTTTAGCACCCTCGGATGCAGCGCATCCGGCCCCATAGACTTGTGCTCGTCCAGCTTTTCTAAATAGTCCCAAACTACTTCTTTCTCCACAGAGAGCTGGTCACCTCCTCCCCATACCGTGCTGCAGAGTGCAGCTGTCTGGGAGCTGACCTTGTCTGTGAAGACAGAGGCAAAAAAAGCATTGAGTACACTAGCTTTCTCCACATCCTCTGTCACTAGGTTCCCTCCCTCATTCAGCAAGGGGCCCACACTTGCCTTGACTTTCTTCCTGTTGCTAACATACCTAAAGAAACCCTTCTTGTTACTCCTAACATCTCTGGCTAGCTGCAACTCCAAGTGTGATTTGGCCTTCCTAATTTCACTCCTGCATGCCTGAGCAATACTTTTATACTCCTCCCTGGTTATTTGTCCAATCTTCCACTTCTTGTAAGCTGTTTTTTTGTGTTTAAGACGAGCAGGGATTTCACTGTTAAGCCAAGCTGGTCGCCTGCCACATTTACTTTTCTTCCTACACATTGGGATGGTTTGTTCCTGCAACCTCAATAAGGTTTCTTTAAAATACAGCCAGCTTTCCTCAACTCCTTTCCCCGTCATGTTATTCTCCCAGGGGACCTTGCCCATCAGTTCCCTGAGGGAGTCAAAGTCTGCTTTTCTGAAGTCCAGGGTCTCTGTTCTACTGCTTTCCTTTTTTCCTTGTGTCAGGATCCTGAACTCGACCATCTCATGGTCACTGCCTCCCAGGTTCCCATCCACTATTGCTTCCTCTACTATTTCTTCCCTGTTTGTTCAAGAAGAGCTTTTCCCCTAGTTGGTTCCTCCAGCACTTGCACCAGGAAATTGTCCCCTACACTTTCCAGAAACTTCCTGGATTGCCTGTGCACTGCTGTATTGCTCTCCCAGCAGATATCGGGGTGGTTGAAGTCCCCAATGAGAACCAGGGCCTGTGATCTAGCAACTTCTGTTGGTTGCTGGAAGAAAGCCTCGTCCACCTCATCCCCCTGGTCTGGTGGTCTATAGCAGACTCCCACCACGACATTACCCTTGTTGTTCATACTTCTAAATTTAATCCAGAGACTCTCAGGTTTTTCTGCAGTTTCATACCGGAGCTCTGAACAGTCATACTGCTCTCTTACATACAACGCAACTCCCCCACCTTTTCTGCCCTGCCTGTCCTTCCTGAACAGTTTATATCCATCCATGACAGTGCTCCAGTCATGTGAGTTATCCCACCAAGTCTCTGTTATTCCAATTACATCATAATTCTCTGACTGTGCCAGGACTTCTAGTTCTCCCTGCTTGTTCCCCAGGCTTCTTGCATTTGTGTATAGGCACTTAAGATAACCCGCTGATTGTCCCGCTTTCTCGGTCTGAGACAGGAGTCCTCCCCTCTTGCAGTCTCCTGCTTGTGCTTCCTCCTGGAATCCCACTTCCCCACTTACCTCGGGGCTTTGGTCTCCTTCCCCCAGTGAACCTAGTTTAAAGCCCTCCTCACTAGGTTAGCCAGCCTGCTTGCAAAGATGCTCTTCCCTCTCTTCGTGAGGTGGAGCCCGTCTCTGCCTAGCAATCCTTCTTCTTGGAACACCATCCCATGGTCAAAGAATCCAAACCCTTCTCTCCGACACCATCTGCGAAGCCATTCGTTGATTTCCACGATTCAACGGTCTCTACCCTGGCCTTTTCCTGCCACAGGGAGGATAGACGAGAACACCACTTGCGCCTCAAACTCCTTTATCCTTCTTCCCAGAGCCACGTAGTCTGCAGTGATGCGCTCAAGGTCATTCTTGGCAGTATCATTGGTGCCCATGTGGAGAAGCAGAAAGTGGTAGCGATCTGAGGGCTTGATGAGTCTCGGCAGTCTCTCCGTCACATCGTGAATCCTAGCCCCTGGCAAGCAGCACACCTCTCGGTTTTCCCGGTCAGGGCGGCAGATAGATGACTCAGTCCCCCTGAGTCCCCCCCTCCCCCGTACTAAAGTCAAGATATACCATATCTACCACTTGCCCCCATCCACAAGGCTTGTTACCCTGTCAAAGGAAGCTATCAGGTTGGTTTGACACAATTTGTTCTTGACAAATCCATGCTGACTATTATTTATCACCTTATTATCTTCTAGGTGTTTGCTTAATTATTTGCTCCATTATCTTTCCAGGTACAGAAGTTAAGCTGACTGGTGTGTAATTCCCCAGGTTGTCCTTATTTCCCTTTTTTATAGTTGGGACTATATTTGCCCTTTTCCAATCTTCTGGAATCTCTCCCATCTTCCATGACTTTTCAAAGATAATCACTAATGGCTCAGATATCTCCTCAGTCAGCTCCTGAGTATTCTAGGCTGCATTTCATCAGGCCCTGGTGATTTGAAGACATCTAACTTGTCTAAGTAATTTTTCACTTGTTCTTTCCCTAATGAGAGACCATGCCATAATGCGGATGCACAGACAACTTGAATTCTGGCACTTCCTGACTGTTGAGAGCTTGATCTCACACTGTACGGTGCTTGTGATGGGCTTTTGAACTTGACTCTACACTGTGTGTGTTCCAGGGGCACCTGAAGCCCTAGGGGGCCAGGTGCTGCACATCGTTTACAGGCACTGAGTCAGGTCCTGCCTGGAAGGTCCTGCCATCCAGCTGGATGAGAGACAACCGGAGGGGAGGAGAAAAAGGAAGGATTATCCCCATTTGATAGACTGTGACTCGTCTAAATCACATGGTGTCTGCGACCGAGCTGGCCGGTCTCCTGAGCCACATGACCATCCTTTTGCGGTGAGTGTGTTACGTGATCGTATAGGACCATGTGTGTCATGCTAAGGCTCATGCAGCAGGGGGAAGCACTCTGGCAGCTGACTCAGACTGGCACTGCAGGGCAGTAGAGATGTTTGTGCTCATGCTGGAGCCCAAGCTCCAAGGCCCTCCAGCCATGAGCTGAAGTCAGTTGACCTGGAATCTGAGTTGCTGCCGCAGGGTTAGCACTGTCTACCTTACTGCACAGCAGAACCCCCTCCAAACAACCAGTCCTCTTTAAAGCCCTGTGCTCTGATCTGTAGGTCACTCCCTGCAGAAAAACCATGACTCTTTGCCTGGGACACTCCTAGAGCCTGGGATAACGGATTCCTTTGTCCACCCCATGCTTACAATGCCATGTCTTCACCAAGCCAGCAGCAGCAGCACAGAACTCCACACCCCTACTGGGGTTGAAATCCCGAATCCAGGGGCTCCTGATCACTCCCAGCCAGTCTCTGGGCAGCCTGGCTATCCAAATGACTAATGCAAATTTCTCCATTGCTGCTGCTGCTGCTGCCTTCCTTTAGTTTGTGCTTTGCCCTCAGACCAGTACCGGATTTACCATGGCGACGGGCCCATGCTTCAAAGGGGCCCCGGCCCAGCCTGCTCTTCTCTGCCCCCTGCCAACCACTCTCTCCTGCGGGGGGCAGGGGGCAGAGGCTTGGTCCTGCCGGCTCCTGCTGCAGGGCAGGCTCCGCTGGCAGCCAAGCTCCCCTGTATCCCACCTCTTCTCTAGAGCGTGCCGCGTCCCTGCCCCTTCCCCTCCCAGCATTTCCCCCGCTGGCGCGAGGGAGGAGCAGAGCCGCTGTGCGCTCACCACTCGAGGGAGGAGGCGGGGAAGAGGTGGGAGCAGGGCCTTGGGGAAGGGGGTGGAATTGGGGCATATCCCCTCCGGCCCCCTGCCATGAGCCGCTCAGGGCAGGGGGCTAGGAGCACCCCCACCCCTCTGTCCTGACCCCTTCACCCCCTCACACATCCCCAGCCCCCTGTCATGACTCCTGCACCCCCCACACTTACTCAGCCCCCCCACACCCAGTGCTCTGACTCCTGCACCCCCCTCACACACTCCCAGCCTGCAGTCCTGACTCCTGCACCCCTCACACATATCCAGAGCCCCCACACCCTGTGCCCTGACTCCTGCACCCCCCCAAATCCTCACCTCCACCCTGAGCACCAAACAGGAGCTCCTGCACCCCCCACATTCCCACCTGCACCCCTAGCACCAAATGGGAACTGCCCCAGGTAAGCGCTCCACACCCCAACCTCCTGCCCGAATCCTGAGCCCCCTCCCTTACCCTAGCTCCTGGCCAGACCCTGCACCCCAACTCCCAGCCTGCTCCTGCACCCTAACTCCCTCCCAGACCCTGCACCCCCAGCCCTGTGCTCAGTGCACCCCCACCCTCAGCTCAGTGCAGAGAGAGAGAGACGAAGAGAATGGGCTAGAACCAGGGAGAAGGTAGATACCCGCTCTATGTGGGCAGGGGCGGGAGAGATCCTGTTTACCCCCTCTCCAGCCCTGCTGCGTTTGCAGTTTACCCCCGGCCCCTCCCTTGCGCCAGTCAGCAGGGACTAATCCTCTCCCCATGCCCCACTGTGCTCATCTTGCCCCTGGCCCCTGCCTCGCTCTAGCTGGGGACCAATCCTCCCCCCCCGCCCCATGTCCTGCTGTCAGGGTGGATAAAAATCAATGAATTCTTTAAAAAAATCAAAAAATCAGATTTTTTTTTTAATTTAAATTGGATTTTTGAGAAAAAAAACTATCTAAAGATACATTATATCTCATCATGGAATAGGGATTATAAATTCTAATTCTATAGTATGAGACAATAGATTCATGTCATGTTTAAGAAAAGTTTTGTAAATGAGTTCCAATAGTTCATGGATTAGGGACCCAATCCTATGGGGTTCCAGGGGCTGCTGTACAGATTATTTAGGTTAATCTTTCTATCTACCCAATGGGACTCAGCGCTCAGTCTAGAAGAAACCATCAGAGATGCTTAGTTTTGCAGTTCTTAAACTGTGGATTTGTGTCTCCAGAGGTAACATGCTTGTGAACAGCAAAAATGTTTTTAAATAAATAAATAATATATAGAGGTGAGAAATAACAGACCTCAATGCTATTGTCCCTCTGCAAATTTGTGTACACAGAGTCAATCCCTGACCTCTCTTTAAAAGTGAAAAGTTTCAAAAAGTTCAATCAATAGAAGATTGTTGGGGGCGGAATAGATCTGGACAAGGACAAGAAGTCTGGAGATAAATGTGAGAAGGGCGGGACATACGCTTTTTTGTTAAAATATTATGTTTGCTGTTGAAGAAAAAAATCCAGAATTCTTAACATTGTTAAATAACAATTTAAATGTCTGTCTGGTGACGTTCTCCTTCTAATACAGCCTGGCAAGAAAATCCTCCAAATATTAATGATTAACCTGTTGAATTGGAGATAGTTCACCTCCCAATGACTTCATAAATATCTGCTTCAATTATCTTTGGTAAATGAAATAACCAAACAATCATTCATTTTCTGATATAGCTGTAAAACTCATCTGAAAAGTTTTCAAAATAAATCACTGTTTAAAAATGTATAGTGTGTACCTTCTAAAAATGAAACCTACATCTATCTCTGAGTTGTGAAGAATATGTATTAAGGTTATAACAACCAACAAGAATGCACGTTTATGTAGAAAACCATGATTAACTTGAGTCTTCCTGACTAGTGATTTAAATCAAATCCACCCTGCCCGCTGTGCTCTTACCCCTGTCCCCTTCATTCCCCACAGGGGCCCACAGATATGTTAGGCACCGGGCCCACAAAAAGTTAATCCGGCCCTGCCTCAGACTGCAGCTTGCTAGCAACAAGGACTCACAAACTGGAGGCTTCAACCTTCCACCACTGCTGAGCATCCACTTCTTGTTCTTGTGTTACTGCTGCACCTTGAGTACTTCAGGAGAGGGGTTGCTGTCCTACCCCTGGCTCCTTGGCCATCTCCAAAAGATGCCTCTTGCACTGATCTGCTCTGGGAACCTGGTTTTGACGTGTGTGTGCCTTATCAGATTGTGGGATTTAGCAGTGTCCTCTTTGGCACCTCACCTTTGGCTTTCAGAGGAGATTTCCTTAGCAAAACCACACGGGCCGAATCACAACCTTCGACCCACCCAAGCTTCTCTGCAGGGACTGGGGAGATGGGCTCCTCACTCAGGCTGAGGAGCTGCTCCACAGATGTGCCTGCCGCCCACAGAGAGGGGAGCGTCTCCAGCTCTCTGTTCTTCCCGTGGACCCCTTCCTGTTCTTGGCGTATTCTCTCAGTGGACATGACTTTTAGGAAATCTCATCACTCCTTTCCTGCAGCCCCTGCTTGTGGACGAGTCTCTTTCTCCCTGGAGGGGTGGTATCAGTGGCATAGCCAGGTGGAGGGAACTGGGGGAATGATCAAAAAAAAGGTGCCACCCGCTTGCAGTGCTTTTATTCACCTGGCTGTGCTCCAGGTCTTCGACGGCGGGCCCTTCACTGGCTCCGGGTGTCTTCGGTGGCACTGAAGGACCCGCCACCGAAATGCCGTTGAAGACCCGGAGCGCTGCCAGCTGAGTAAACCAGAACCCCTTCTGCTCTACGTTCCCTTCGCGGATTCTCTGATTGCAGCCTCTGTACATCTGGAGTTTGTAGGGAAATCTCTTAGGATGGTTCATTGCAGCTTGAGTCGTCCTCTTGCACCGTCTCTGTTTGCTGTTCTGAGTTCCAGCTCAGCTATTTCTCCAGGCGATGGGTCGACTTCTCAACTGAACAACTGTCCCCCCGCTGCTTTTTTTTTTAAGAGTCCCTTTGCTCTCTGACAATTTTTCCCTTCCTGTCTCTGCACCTGAAGGTGCCGGGCGGCCGTTTTGTCCGTTCTATTTGCTTTACTTTCGCTACAGCTCACTTCCTCCTCATTTCTTAAGCCCAGTATCAGAGGGGTAGCCGTGTTAGTCTGGATCTGTAAAAGCAACAAAGAATCCTGTGGCACCTTATAGACTAACAGACGTTTTGCAGCATGAGCTTTCGTGGGTGAATACCCACTTCTTCGGATGCAAGTCTTGCATCCGAAGAAGTGGGTATTCACCCACGAAAGCTCATGCTGCAAAACGTCTGTTAGTCTATAAGGTGCCACAGGATTCTTTGTTGCTTTTATTTCTTAAGCCCGTTTCTCTTTGCTCAGAGCTGGTTTCCATCATGTTTCATTCGTGCTTTACTTCTCTTGTGCTTTTCTAACAATTGCTTAGGTAACTTAGAGACTCTTTTTTCTTTGTGTTTCACTGCACTGTTCTTCCACTAACTTTTCCCCTCGTGCCTCTGTCTTTCTTCTGTCTGCCTCCTCCTGTTCCTGCCATCTCTGTCCCTTCTCCAGGGCTGCCCAGAGGATTCAGGGGGCCTGGGGCAAAGCAATTTCGGGGGCCTCTTCCATAAAAAAAAGTTGCAATATTATAGAATACTATATTCTCGTGGGGGCCTGGGGCAAATTGCCCCACTTTGCCCCCCCCTCCGCCCTTCTCAACGGGACTTTCTCCCTGCCAGCTCTCTGCCCGGCAGCCCTGAGGACGGGCTTCTCGATGCATTTCCACAGGGGCCCACAGTTTCCGTGAGCCCTGGGCTAAAAGCATGAGACACGGAGCAACCCTAGCCCCTGGGGGCCCAGAGTTCTGCTCCCTAGCAGGTGACAGGCCAGGCCAGTCTCCAGGGTCCATTCACTCCCTGGCTTCTCTGCTGGGAGGGCTGGGAGCCAGGACTCCTGGGTCCTATTCCTGGATCTGGGAGGGGAGTGGGGGCTAGTGGTTAGAGCAAGGGAGGGGCTCACTGGGGGCCAGGACTCCTGGGTTCTGTGCACAGCACCACCACTGACTTCTAGGGGACTGTGCAAGTCTCTACTATACACTGAATCTCCAGCCGCTGCTGCTCCCCCAGGCTGGGAACCCCCTGTGACTCTGGCCCCGCTCCCCGGTTGGGTGTCCTTTGGCCCCACAGACACTCACGTCCCAATATCCTGCTCCACCCAGCCAGCCAGTAGTCTGGAAAGGAGACGGGTTGTTAGGGACCAGATCCCAGAGTGACTGGATCCTACATTATGGTCACAGATCCATCGTGGCCCCCTTCCCCATGTTGCCGGCCCAAAAGGCCTGAGGCAGCAACAGTGGTTCGTTGCCCGGTGTGCTTTGTTCCAAATAACACACCAAGGTGGAGAATGCAGAAAAAGTTTATTTGAGCCCAAATAAAGGTGCAAGGGAGATATTACAATCTCAAATCCTGCACACAGATGCAAGCTGTGTGTCTCTTCTTATACATGACTTCAGCCAGGCATTCCTATTACCTGCCTTCCTCTAATCCCCTCCCATATAGTAGACACATTGTCTAGTTAACAATTAAATCATCCTTGACAGCAAACAATTCATCTCGTAACTTTTCAAGGTTGTTACCTTGGTTTACTTCTGAATTTATTACTTTGCCTCCCCTCCCCTCTTTCTAAACTAAACACAAGTAGTAAAAAGGGGCCCTATCTTCTGGAGTCTTACACTGATAAGAAGCTGTTACACATTCCATTCTCAATTCTGACCTGTGAGTTTAATCAGAGTTTAGACATGGAGGCACTCTGGACAAGCATAAAATAACTTTGGTCCATTCAGGCCTGGTACAGAAAAGCTTCATTAATACTGTGGTTTTCTACCCTCCTGAGTTATCTAGGGCTATGCCTAATGGCACCAACACCCATGGGCATACCCAGTGATGAGCTGCCAAAATCTTAACAACTGGTTCCCTCCTCACCCCACAAGGGGGTCGTGGGCCGCCCCCCGGGACCCCTGCCTCATCCACCCCCCTTCCCTGTCCCCTGACTGCCTCCCACCACCCCAACCAACCCCCACTCCTTCCTGACTGCTCCCCCGGGACCCCACCCCCGACCACTCCCCCGAATGCCCCTGCCCTCTATCCAGCCCCCAACCTCTGACCGCCCCAACCCCTATCCATCCCCACCCCGACCACTCCCGAATGCCCCTGCCCTCTATCCAGCCCCCAACCTCTGACCGCCCCAACCCCTATCCACCCCGCCCCAACCACTCCCGAACGCCCCTGCCTCTATCCAGCCCCCAACCTCTGACCGCCCCACCCCTATCCACCCCGCCCCAACCACTCCCGAACGCCCCTGCCCTCTATCCAGCCCCCAACCTCTGACCGCCCCAACTCCTATCCACCCCTCCACCCCCACCACTCCCGAACGCCCCTGCCCTCTATCCAGCCCCCAACCTCTGACTGCCCCAACTCCTATCCACCCCCGCCCCAGCACTCCCGAACGCCCCTGCCCTCTATCCAGCCCCCAACCTCTGACCGCCCCAACCCCTAGCCACCCCGCCCCAACCACTCCCGAACGCCCCTGCCCTCTATCCAGCCCCCCAACCTCTGACCGCCCCAATCCCTATCCACCCAGGGGTGGTGTGTAATTGTCCCAGGTCACTGGGAGGGGGCTTGAGCAGGTTTTGTGTTGTATTGTTGAAAAGGAACCGCTAGATACTGAACCCGGCCCTTGTTGCTGCTGGCTCCACCTGGCAGAAGGGTTACATAAGAAAATAATATTACGCTGAAATCTTCCAGCAAGAGCATTTTATTTTGCTGTAATTTCTGTGTTCTGTGAAATAAAACCTTTAGGTTGGGAAAAAAATATTCAAAATGTTGAACCAAACATAAACCAATGTAGAGATCTGCCTGAGCCAGCAGACCCGAAACAATAGCTCTGAGAGAGGTCGACTGCCCCCATCTCCATGAGATGTTGACTCTGAAGTTTAATGAAGACAATATAATCATTAATCATTTCCTTGTTGGGCAGAATACGTAAGACACATGGACATTAATCATTAACTATCTACTAGGCGTGACGTCATAGCAACTGAAGTGGGTAGGACCTGGCAGAGTCAGTGCTTCCCTCCCCTCCACCCCATCACACTAGGATCAAGCAGCACATCCTCACAGCACAAGGAAATGGTGTTGGTCTGCCGCACAATAGTGAATAAGTCAAAATGTCAGCTGTAAAGCAGCAGCAGCAAGTGGCTCAAAGCAAATCATCTCAGTGGGAGGGTGCAGCTTTGGCTATGGCTTGAGGGGAAAGGGGAGTTTTGTAAGCAGTGCCAGTGAAGCTGAGGTCATCATGTGATTTACAAATAAGGTAGGGAAACCTAGTTAGGCCAGTATTCTTCTTAGCAGTGTTACAGCAGCACCTAGAGGCCTGCACTGAGATTGTTAGGCACAAATCCGTAGTCAAAGGACTGCCCTCAATTGGCTCCCCATCTAGAGCAGAGGTTCTCAAACTGGGGGTCATGACCCCTCAGGGGGTTGCGAGGTTATTACACGGGGGGCGGGGTTGTGAGTCAGGAACAGCACCAGACTCTTCCCAGTGTGGGAGCTGAAGTGGGCCCAGTGGTGTGCAAACTGGGAGGCATGCCAGAGGTTCTCCGGGGGTGCAGGGTATGAAGAAACTTTGTCAATATCACCTTTCACAGCAGACTTAGCATCCCATTGCTACCCTTACTTCTGCGCTGCGGCTGGCAGCGGCGCTGCTGTCAGAGCTGTGAGGCTCTGAAAGCAGTTCTGCGCTGGCTACTGGCAGGGTGGAAAGGGATGGCCAATACAAAAGTTTGAGAACCACTGCAAGACATGCCAAAAAAAAAGGGCAGGAACAGAGGGGAGGAAGGGACGTGCTCAGGGTCACACAGCTAGCCTGAAATAGAACATAGGCTGCCTAGCTACCAATCCAGTGCCGTATCCACTGTGACTGGGCCATAACATCTCACTGAGATGCAGGACATTATCTTAAATATGTATAGCCCCAGTTAATTCCATCAAATGCTGCCTTATCATGGATTTCTGCCAGCACTGGACAGTCAACTAGGCTGCCATTGTGAAAGCGGAGAGAGACCTTTAGCCTCCTTTTCATAGCACCAGAGCCTTGTCGGCCCACAATAAATCCTGCTGATCCCAGGAGATCAAAATTGCTACAAGCAATTCTGATGAATGATCCTCTATATCACAAAAAGAGCAACACAAGCCACACGGGGGAAAGGCTTTAGTGAGCTAACAAGCCAAGATTCAGATAGCTCAGTTTTTTTCCAGTATGTGCTCAGCAAGGTGTAAAACTTACTCCTAGAATCTCAGGGTTGGAAGGGACCTCAGGAGGTATCTAGTCCAACCCTCTGCTCAAAGCAGGACCAATCCCCAGACTTTTACCTCAGTTCCCCAAATGGCCCCCTCAAGGATTGAATTCACAACCCTGGGTTTAGCAGGCCAATGCTCAAACCACTGAGCTATCCCTTCCCCCAATTCCCCTTCCTGGGAGAATTCAGTGTCAAAAATTAAAAATTCTGCACACAATATTTTAAAATTCTGCAAAATTCTGTATATTTTATTTGTCAAAATAATGCAATATAATCACTCTGGTTTAAATTATTTTAGTAATTTTATTTAAACTATAATTCAGTGGATGTAGAATAGGAGGGGGGAGCATTGGAGGAAATTCCCCCACCCCCTTTGCCTAATAGTAATGTAGCTAGTTTTGACCCTTTATTTCTAGTTATTAGTCAACAAATATATGCAGCCATACGCTCAGTGTTACATCATAGGCAACCAAAGAGCACGTGAGGGCTGGAGACACAAACTAACAATTTATATTGGCTAGTCCGCCTTCCTCGGCTCCTTGGATCCTCGTGAGTGCCTGGTCCTGGGCGGGGACTTTAACACCGTCCTAGAGGAGCGGGACCGCTCGGGGACCGAGCAGAGCCCGGCCGCCGCGGACGTCCTCCGGGAGATTGTCACCCAGCACTCCCTGGTGGACGTCTGGCGCGACCACCACCCGGACGATGTCTCCACGTTCACCTATGTCCGGGTGGAAGCCCATCGGTCGTGCCGCTCCCAGCTGGACCGCATCTATTTGTCACGTTTCCATCTCTCACGGGCTCAGTCCTCCAGCATCCGGCCGGCCCCATTTTCGGACCACCAACTCGTCACCGTGACGGCCTCTCTCTGCGCGGAGAGGCCGGGGCCGGCCTATTGGCACTTTAACAACAGCTTGCTGGAGGATGGGGGCTTTGTGGCGTCCTTCCGGGAGTTCTGGCTGGCCTGGCGAGGGCAGCGGCGTGCCTTTCCCTCGGCGCGGCGGTGGTGGGATGTGGGGAAGGTGCGCGCCCGGCTCTTCTGCCGCGACTACACCCGGGGCGCCAGCCGACGGAGGGATGCGGCGATAGGGCAGTTGGAGCGGGAGGTCTTAGAGCTGGAGAGGCGTCTGGCCGCCAGCCCCGAGGATCCATCCCTTTGCGGAGCGTGCCGGGAGAAGCGGGAGGAGCTCCGGGTCCTCGAAGACCATCGGGCCCGGGGCGCCTTTGTTCGATCCCGCATCCGCCTCCTTCGGGAGATGGATCGCGGCTCCCGCTTCTTCTACGCCCTGGAGAAACGGAGGGGGGCCAAGAAGCACGTCACCTGCCTTCTGGCAGAGGACGACACCCCCCTCACGGATCCGGCGGAGATGTGCGAGAGGGCCCGGACCTTCTACGCGCGCCTTTTCTCCCCGGATCCGACTGATCCTGCCGCTTGCAGAGTGCTCTGGGACGGGCTCCCGACGGTCAGCGCGGGCGACCGGGACCGGCTAGAGCTGTCTCTCTCTCTGGCCGAGTTCTCGGAAGCCCTCCACCGCATGTCCACCAACAAGTCTCCGGGCATGGACGGGCTGACTGTGGAGTTCTACCGCGTGTACTGGGACGTCCTCGGCCCGGACCTGGTCAGCGTCTGGGCCGAGTCCTTGCGGAGCGGGGTCCTCCCTCTCTCATGCAGGCGAGCCGTGCTCATCTTACTGCCGAAGAAGGGGGACCTCCGCGACTTTCGGAATTGGTGTCCCGTCTCGCTCCTCAGCACGGACTACAAGATCATAGCCAAGGCCATCTCGCTGCGGCTGGGGGCCGTGCTGGAGGACGTGGCCCACCCGGACCAGACCTACACCATCCCGGGCCGTAGCATCTTCGATAACCTGTATCTGGTCCGGGATCTCTTGGAGCTTGGGTGCAGGGATGGTCTGTCGTTCGCCCTCCTGTCCCTGGATCAGGAGAAGGCGTTCGACAGGGTGGACCACGGGTATCTCCTGGGCACTCTGCAGGCATTAGGCTTCGGGTCCCAGTTTGTGGGGTTTCTCCAGGTGCTGTACGCTTCCGCAGAGTGTCTGGTCAGGCTCAACTGGACCCTGACCGAGCCAGTCAGCTTCGGGTGGGGAGTGCAGCAGGGGTGCCCCCTCTTGGGCCAGCTGTACGCCCTGGCGATCGAGCCCTTCCTCTGTCTCCTCCGTAGGAGGTTGACAGGGTTGGTGCTTCAGGAGCCGGAGCTGCGGCTGGTCCTGTCGGCGTACGCCGACGATGTGCTCCTCGTGGTCCAGGACCCGGGCAACTTGGCGCGGGTGGAGGCCTGCCAGGCCGTGTACTCGGCGGCCTCCTCCGCCCGGGTCAACTGGGTCAAGAGCTCTGGCCTGGTGGTCGGGGACGGGTGGCAGGCGAGCTCCCTCCCACTCGCTCTTCAGGCCATCCGGTGGAGCGCGGGTCCGCTGCTCTATCTCGGCGTTTACCTTTCTGCCACGCATCCGTCTCCGCCAGAGAACTGGCAAGGTTTGCAGGGCAGGGTGGCGGAGCGGCTCCGGAAATGGACAGGACTCCTCTGGTGCCTTTCCCTCCAAGGGAGGGCACTGGTGCTCAATCAACTAGTCCTGTCCATGCTCTGGTACCGGCTCAACACTCTGGTCCCAGCCCCGGTGTTCCTGACCGACCTCCGGAGGGTGGTTCTGGAGTTCTTTTGGCCAGGACTGCACTGGGTCCCTGCAGGGGTGCTCCACCTGCCCCTGGAGGAGGGAGGGCAGGGCCTGAAGTGCCTCTTCCACCTCCAGGCACTGCAGAGGCTCCTTTATGGTGCAGGTAGTCCGGCGTGGAGAGCCCTGGCGCACGCCTTCCTGCGCCGCTTCCGAGGGCTCCGATACGACTGGCAGCTCCTTTATCTCGATCCGAGGGGCCTTCCGTGAGACCTCTCTGGGCTGCCGGTCTTCTACCAGGACCTCCTCCAGACCTGGAAGCTGTTCTCCGCGACCAGGTCCGTGGCGGCCACCGAGGGGGCAGATCTCAGATCTCTTGTGTAGCAGGGGGGCAGCCCCTGCTACACAACCCCCAGCTCCGTGTGCAGGTGGCGGAGTCCCCCACGGTGCGCCAGAGGTTGGTCCTGGCAGAAGCCACCAGGGTCGGAGACCTCCTGGACTACGACCGGGGAGACTGGCTGGATCCCCTGACGCTCGCTCAGCGTATGGGGCTCTCCAGGCCTTGTACTCCCCGGCGCGTACTACAGGAGGTGAAGGCCGCTTTGCCGCCCGCTGCTCGGGCTTACCTCGACCGGGTCCTGCGTGAGGGCACGCCCCGCCCACCCCCCACCCCGAGCCCTCCGGACCTCTTCATCGGGCCCCTGCCCCGTGGACCCGACCGGCCCCCCCACCCCTTCACCACAAGCCAGCTGCACAATCTGCAGCTGGTCCGTCTCCAAACCACACCAAGGAAGCAGCTCTACGCGCTCGTGCTCCATACCGTTCACTTCCTCACCCTCGTGTCCCGCCCCGACACCAAGTGGCGGGACCTCCTGCCACCTCTGGAGGGTGAGGAGCCCCGGTGGGCCAGCCTGTACTCCACCCTGGTCCCAAGGCCCGTCGGGGATATCGGTTGGCGGCTCCTCCATGGGGCCGTGAGCATGGGCGTGTACTTGGCGCGGTTTACCCCTGTCCCAGACACCTGCCCCTTCTGCGGCGTGAGGGAGACCCTAGCGCATGTTTACGTAGAGTGCGCCAGGATGCAGCCCCTATACCAGCTCCTCACCAACATCCTGTTGCGTTTCTGGCTGCACTTTTCCCCTCACCTCCTTCTCCATGCACTCCCTATCCGTGGCCCCACGAAGTCGCGGGACCTCCTGGTCAACCTCCTCCTCGCCCTGGCCAAGATGGCCATCTACGTGACCAGGGAGAGGCGGTTGGCCAATGGAGACTCCTGCGACTGTGGGGCTTGTTTCCGATCCTTAGTCCGTTCACGTCTCCGAGCGGAGTTCCTCTGGGCGGCGTCTGCTGGCTCCCTTGACGCCTTCGAGGAGCAGTGGGTGCTGTCCGGGGTTCTCTGCTCGGTGTCCCCGTCAGGCTCCCTTCTTATGACCCTTTGACCGCACTCCTGTCCCTGTTCTTTTATTAGTTGTCC
The DNA here is from genome assembly GCF_016161935.1 of Mauremys reevesii. Taxonomy (NCBI): domain Eukaryota; kingdom Metazoa; phylum Chordata; order Testudines; family Geoemydidae; genus Mauremys; species Mauremys reevesii. Next base: position 2,259,906 of record NC_052638.1, read on the forward strand.
CCCACAATTAGTGGGTTTCTGAGGCCCTGTAGATCCTCCCCTTAGGCTGGGGGGGGTCCGTTAGCATGGGGTGGGCTTTGCCCGCCCCGTTTCCCGGAAACCCAGTAGATACTGACCATCTCCAGAAAGGTCAGTAGCAAACAGCTCATGGAGTACATTTTGATAGCAATTTTTTTCAGTACAAAAATGTAGACCAGTTCTAATAATGAAAACTCCATAAGCATTTATAAGGCCATACTGTCCTTAATACCCCTCTGGCAATGTTAAAACTTTCACAAAGGCAATGGGAACAATTCACTAAGCAGTCAGGCTGCTACATTCTGCTCTGCCTGAGGGGACAGAGCCTGGCCCATGCCTACCTCCTCAGAAACACCCTGACGTCTCTCTCTCTCTCTCATTCTCACTTGCACGACTGCCCACCACTGGCGGTGATTTATGTCTCTACTGGCTGCTTCAGGCACCCGAGCCAACCTGCTTGTGCTTCCGGGGAGGGGCGCATAACCACTCTTGCAGCTTCCCTTTGCTTTTCCATCAGGTGTCATTTTTCTGCAGGGAAACAAAGAAATCTGCAGGGGACATGAATTCTGCACATGTGCAGTGATGCAGAATTCACCCAGGAGTAAAATTTGCCAAACAATCTCGAGACCTTTGCTCCAAACCCATCTGGGCCTGATACTCTGTCGTCCTCCTCCTGGGAATGAATTACTTCATCAAGTTCCTTCACTATAACAAAGCCAAGGCTTGATCCTTTGAGATCGCTGGGAGATCTAAGGCTCTTCAGAAGCTCCATTATTAAAAGTCTTCTGCTGCAGCATTTTGTTTGCTGTATAACTTGTAAATAGTAGCAAACTCCCCAGCCATTCCAAGTAGATTGGGTTCAGTAAAGTTCCCTTTTTTGTAACCTGGCTGTGTGTGGTAGTCCTCTTGTAACATCCATCATCCCTACGGAGCTGATCCTTTTATGACTAACTGCATGCCAGACTTGGCAGGGATTCCATTAGCACCCCATGTACAACTGGGCTTAGAATGGGGGTGGGGGGCAGGGAGGCATGTGGCAGGAGATTCAAACCATGATGCAAGCCGGGAGCTGTTTGAAATTCCTCTGAAGTCAAGCCTGCTCCACCAGGTGAAAGCAAATGAGCCAGCTGATGAAGGGAAAGGGAACTTGGGGTAAGCTTGTGCCTGAATTAATCCTTATAGTACTTCCCCTCATTTTTGTTTGCCTGAAATTTCACTTCCCTACTCCTCCCCCCCTCCCCGCACTGCCCTTCACCATCCTATCTGCAGCTTTAGAGAACAAAGGCACTCACTTTTTGACTGACTCACTTACTAGTGTGTTAGAAATTAAAATTTTTAGAGAACCATAGAATTGTAGGACTAGAAGGGACCTCGAGAGATCTCTAGTCCAGTCTCCTGCACTCCTGGCAGGACTAAGTTTTATCTAGACCATCCCTGACAGGTGTTTGTCTAACCTGCTCTTAAAAATCTCCAGTGATGGAGATTCCAGAACTTCCCTAGGCAACCTAGAATCCATTCCAAAAGATAGCAGGCAGTCCAGTTATACACCCACATTGGTTAGTGTCTTGTGCTTGGACAGATAGAAAAAACAGATGGTCAGTGTCCGCTTCTCAGTTCTTTGGCTTGTTGGGCTGGGCACTGACAGGCCATGTAGAGTCATAGAATCATAGAATCTCAGGGTTGGAAGGGACCTCAGGAGGTATCTAGTCCAACCCCCTGCTCAAAGCAGGACCAAACCCAACTAAATCATCCCAGCCAGGGCTTTGTCAAGCCTGACCTTAAAAACCTCTAAGGAAGGAGATTCCACTACCTCCCTAGGTAACCCATTCCAGTTCTTCACCACCCTACTAGTGAAAAAGTTTTTCCTAATGTCCAACCTAAACCTCCCCCTCTGCAACTTGAGACCATTACTCTTTGTTCTGTCATCTTCTACCACTGAGAACAGTCTAGATCCATCCTCTTTGGAACCCCCTTTCAGGTAGTTGAAAGCAGCTATCAAATCCCCCCTCATTCTTCTCTTCTGCAGACTAAACAATCCCAGTTCCCTCAGCCTCTCCTCATAAGTCATGTGCTCCAGCCCTCTAATCATTTTTGTTGCCCTCCGCTGGACTGTCTCCAATTTGTCCACATCCTTCTTGTAGTGTGGGGCCCAAAACTGGACACAGTACTCCAAATGAGGCCTCACCAGTGCTGAGTAGAGGGGAATGATCACATCCCTCGATCTGCTGGAAATGCCCCTACTTATACAACCCAAAATGCCATTAGCCTTCTTGGCAACAAGGGCACACTGTTGACTCATATTCAGCTTTTCGTCCACCGTAACCCCTAGGTCCTTTTCTGCAGAACTGCTGCCCAGCCATTCGGTCCCTAGTCTGTAGCAGTGCATGGGATTCTTCCGTCCTAAGTGCAGGACTCTGCACTTGTCCTTGTTGAAGGACACAGTCCACAGATCACGTGAAGAGGGACATCCCTTTTGTCTTTTTGAGGGAGACTGCTGGAATTTTTATGGAAATACTCTGAAATTCTCTCCCTCTGAAATGTTCCCCCCCCCCCCCCGATAGACTGTCCCACACCATTCTGCAATGCATTCAGCTGGCACCACTGCAATGGGCTAGCAGCATAGGGGCTAGGGCAGCTGGGTTCTTTCTGCCTTTGTCACCCTCAGCCAAGATCACCACTATGGGTGACAATTGTCAGTATTCACTGCACTTGCCCTATACCCAGCTTCTGAAGGTTCCATGCAAGAGAACACCCCCTCCTCCCCGCCAGTAGAGGAGGCCATATTGCTATGGCTTGAGCTGGGAGTGGTGCTGTATCAAAGCACTCCAAACTAAAGTGACCGTGAGCATAGCCTAGTAAAAGGTGTCTATAGGACTCATGCAAAGGCCTTTGAGACCTGACTTCCCACTCTGGGACTGTAAAACGAATGCTGTATCTGTCTCAATCAGTAGCCTTTGGTGTGGTGGCCCTGATAGGCGTCCCTCCCTACCTGCAGAATGGAGAAAGAAGACCAGAAGGGATATGGTCAGCCAACTCCTCCAGTCCTCTACAGCTTCAGACCAGGGCCGCCCAGAGGGGGGGGGCAAGAGGGGCAATTTGCCCCAGGCCCCGAGCCCCACAGGGGCCCCCACGAGAGTTTTCCGGGGGCCCCGGAGCAGGTCCCTCACTCGCTCTGGGGGGCCCAGAAAACTCTCGCGGGGCCCTGGCCCTGGAGCGTCTTCGCTCCCGGTCTTCGCCGGTGGGGGGTCCTTCCACTCCGGGGCGGAAGGACCCCCCCGCTGGCGAATTACCGCCGAAGACGGAGCGGGACCCGCCGCCGAAGTTCAGCTCGGTCTTCGGCGGTAATTCGGTGGTGGGGGGCCCTTCCCTTCCGGGACCCGCCACCGAAGTGCCCCAAAGACCCGCGGCGGGAGCCCCCCACCGCCAAATTACCACCGAAGACCGGGCTGCACTTCGGCGGCGGGTCCCGCTTCAGTGGTAATTCGGCGGCGGCGGCGGCGGGGGCGGGGGGCGCCGCGGGTCTTCGGGGCACTTTGGCGGCGGGTCCCGGAACGGAAGGGCCCCCCGCCGCCGAAGACCCCGGGCCCCCGGAATCCTCTGGGCGGCCCTGCTTCAGACTGGGAACACAGGGCTTGGAGAGGCCACAGGACTGAGACCATGGGGAAGGACTGAGAATGGAGGAATCAGCTGTTGCAGGAGAGGGAAAAGGACTGAAAGGCTCATTGGGAAATGCACCAAGCCATCAAACATGAACGTTCCAGAGCATTGACCTACATGCCCAAAGAGCACTGCCACAACAGTCTTTCCAGGTCTTAGAGACTCCATGGTCACTCCTCCATACACCCCCAACACATCAGGTGGTATCACAGGCACAGCTGTACACCAGAGCACTCCACGACGGAGGGAAAATAAGACCCACAGCTACGTAGACGTGAAAACCACAAGATCAGCCAATACTTGTTTCATTCCATTTTCTAGCTGGAGATGTAGAGGGGGCATGTGGTGTCAAGTGCCCCCACCCCCCACCCCCAGATTTCTGCTTGGCCTGGTAGTGGGGAGGGAGAGGGTCTCTGGCCTTCTCCCACTTCACCTGCCATCTGGCACATTTGGCCCCTGTCCCTGGCACCCAGGCAGGGCCAGCCACTTCTCACGCCAGCTGCTCCAGATCGCTGCTCTGTGCAATGCAGTGGCTGCCTGGGGGAGCCTGGCTGGGGAGGTGGCGATGACAGTGTTGCCGGCACAAAAGGCCTGAGGCGACAGCAACAGTGGTTCGTTGCCCGGAGTGCCTCGCTCCAATTAGACACACCAGGGTGGAGAAGCAAAAAAAAGGTTTATTTGAGATCTCAAAGCGCACGTGCTCGGAGACACACGTCTCAGATCAAGCACACCCCATACAAGCAGCTCTCTGTCTTTATACATGATTTTAGCTAAGCATGTCTATTACCCCCAATGCCCAGCTCCTCCTTCCCCCCCCCCTCTTCTCCCTCCTTTTTAGTTCCCATACAGCAAATACATTATAACGTAGCAATTACTCTAAACAGGTTAGATCATACTTGGCAAAAAACATATTATCTCGTTAGTAACATTTCTTGACCGGTCATTCTGTTTCACTCCCTTCAGCCAGGTGCAAGCAGGCTGTATAATTGCCTCCTGGTACTGATAACTAGTTGCCACACATTCCATTCTTTCCATCTAGCCTGTGGGGTTAATTAAAGTCTAAACATGGACGCGGTTCGGACAAGCAGAGGCCTAATACAGGGAGCCTTCATTGGCACTGTCATTTTCCACCCCTCTGTTAACACTGGGCCATGCCTGGTGCCACCAACAACAGCCCACACCCGGCCTGGGCCTGGCTGCTGGGGACAGGGGCCAAGTGAGCCAGAGTGCCCCCCACACACACACACATGTTTCTGGCTCACTTGGCCCCTGTCCTCAGGCCCATCACCACCACCTCCAGCCAGGCTCTCCCAGGCAGCTGCTGTGCTGCATAGAGCATCAACCCAGAGTGGCCAGCTTCAGTCGGCTCCCTGCCCGGGCCCAGCTGCCAGGGAGAATGGGAGGCACAGTGGGAGAAGGACAACCCCCGCCCCCAGGTAACGGGGCGGGGAGAGTACAGTGGCCCCAGGCAGGGTGCAAGGCCGGGTGCAGGGCCGGAGTGGGGGTCACTGGGCAGAGGAGACACATAGGGCATTCATGTGTCCTCCCCTTTAGATTGTAACCCCTCCCCCGCCCCAGTGGGGGGAGGCACGAGTCATCTGTGGGTGGGGATTTTAAAGTATGGTCCTCCTTTAACACTGTCGCTAGACTGTCTTTACCCTTGTGTTTTGCCCTTGTGCTATTTTTTTACACATAATAAAGTTTTATTGTTGGAAACTGAGAATCTTTTTGACTGTACAGCAAACATTACAGACTGTATAGCAGGAGGTAATAATCAACCGCTTGCAAAAGCTAACTCAAGCATTGCCCATTTTGAAGCAGGAGGCAGTAACACACCCTGGAACACTGTTTCACAAAGCGTTAGATAAACTAATGTGCCTGGCTCCACAGTGAGCTCTTCCAATAACCAGGGGCGGCTCTAGGATTTCCGCCGCCCCAAGCATGGCGGCACGCTGCGGGGGGGTGCTCTGCCAGTCGCCGGTCCCGCGGCGCCGGTGGACCTCCCGCAGGCACGTCTGCGGATGCTCCACCGGAGCCACGGGACCAGCGGCCCCTCCGCAGGCACGCCTGCGGGAGGTCCGCTGGAGCAGCCTGCCGCCCTCCCGCGGGACGCCGCCCCAAGCGCGCGCTTGGCGCGCTGGGGTCTGGAGCCGGCCCTGCCAATAACCCAGCAGACAGCCAGGCCACCTTGTTCCTCCACTGTGGTGGTAGCTCCCCGCCCCTCCCCTTTGCCTCACAACTACTGTGCATAGGCGCCGACTTATATGGGGCTCTGGGGCTTTAGCCCCATGAATAAATCCCAAGCAGGGGCTCTGCCCCACCAATATTTTTTCTCCCCTGCTTGGAGAGCCCCCCCACCGCTGCTGCCGCGGCTGCCCAGAGCCCTTTAAATCCCAGCCGCGGCCGGGAATCAGAGGGCTCTGGGCTGCCTGCTGCAGCGGGAAGCCCAGAGCCCTCTGATTCCCGGCTGCGGCTGGGATTTAAAAGGCTCTGGGCTCCCCGCGGTTGCAGGCAGCCCAGAGCCCCCTGATTCCCGGCGGCGGCTGGGATTTAAAGGGCTCTGGGCTCCCCGCCGCAGCAGACAGCCCAGAGCGCTCTGATTCCCGGCTGCGGCTGGGATTTAAAGGGCTCTGGGCTCCCCGCCGCAGCAGACAGCCCAGAGCCCTCTGATTCCCGGCTGCGGCTGGGATTTAAAAGGCTCTGGGCTCCCCGCGTTTGCAGGCAGCCCCGAGCCCGTTAAATCCAGCCCGGCCGGGAATCAGAGGGCTCTGGGCTGCCTGCTGCAGGGAAGCCCAGAGCCTCTGATTCCCGGCTGCGGCTGGGATTTAAAGGCTCTGGGCTCCCGCGGTTGCAGGCAGCCCAGAGCCCTCTGATTCCCGGCGGCTGGGATTTACAAGGCTCTGGGCTGCCTGCCGCAGCAGCCCGCCCAGAGCGCTCTGATTCCCGGCCGCGGCGGGGATTTAAAGGGCTCTGGGCTGCCCGCCGCCGCAGACAGCCCAGAGCCCTCTGATTCCCGGCTGCGGCTGGGATTTAAAGGCTCTGGGCTCCCGCGTTTGCAGGCAGCCCAGAGCCCTAATCCCAGCCGCGGCCGGGAATCAGAGGCTCTGGGCTTCCCTGCAGCAGGCAGCCCAGAGCCCTCTGATTCCCGGCGCGGCTGGGATTTAAAGGGCTCTGGGCTGCCTGCAACGCGGGAGCCCAGAGCCCTCTGATTCCCGGCTGCGGCTGGGATTTAAAGGCTCTGGGCTCCCGCGGTTGCAGGCAGCCCAGAGCCCTCTGATTCCCGCGGCTGGGATTTAAGGCTCTGGGCTGCCCGCCGCAGCAGACAGCCCAGAGCCCTCTGATTCCCAGCTGCGGCTGGGATTTAAAGGGCTCTGGGCTGCCTGCAAACGCGGGGAGCCCAGAGCCCTCTGATTCCCGGCTGCGGCTGGGATTTAAAAGGCTCTGGGCTCCCCGCGGTTGCAGGCAGCCCAGAGCCCTCTGATTCCCGGCGGCGGCTGGGATTTAAAAGGCTCTGGGCTGCCCGCCGCAGCAGACAGCCCAGAGCCCTCTGATTCCCGGCCGCGGCTGGGATTTAAAGGGCTCTGGGCTCCCCGCCGCAGCAGACAGCCCAGAGCCCTCTGATTCCCGGCTGCGGCTGGGATTTAAAAGGCTCTGCGCTCCCCGCGGTTGCAGGCAGCCCAGAGCCCTTTAAATCCCAGCAGCGGCAGGGAATCAGAGGGCTCTGGGCTGCCTGCTGCAGCGGGAAGCCCAGAGCCCTCTGATTCCCGGCCGCGGCTGGGATTTAAAAGGCTCTGCGCTCCTCGCGGTTGCAGGCAGCCCAGAGTCCTCTGACTCCCAGCCGGGGCTGGGATTTAAAGGGCTCTGGGATCCCCGCGGCTGCCAGCAGCCCAGAGCCCATTGAATCCCAGCCTCTGTCTGCTGATTGCCCCTCCCCCGACCCCGGCCCCAACTGCCCCCCAGACCCTCCACCCCCTATCTCAGCCCCACTGGTCCTTGTTCCCCAATTACCCCCGCCCGAGACCGCGGCCCCTAACTGCCCCTTGGGACCTCAGCCCCTATCTACGCCTCCCTTCTCCTTGTCCCCAACTGCCCCCTCCTGAGACCCCACCCAACTTCCCCCCCCAGGACCGCACCCCCTACCTGTCCCCTGATAAACCTTAGACTCCCATGCCTATCCAATTGCTGCCTGTCCCCTGACTGCCCCTTCGAACCTCTGCCCCATCCAACTCCCCCTGCTCCTTGTCCCTTGACTGCCCCCCGGAACTCCCTACCTCTTCACCAACCCCCAAACCGCTTACTGTGCCACTCAGACCAGCGTATCTGGCTCCATGCAGCTCCAGACAGTTGCTGCCATGCTCCCCCATGGAGCCCACAGCCCTCTCCCACCCCCAGCACCTGCCTTCCAGATTTGAACACCTCAAAATTCAGGAGTGCTCAAGCTCGGTTTGGGCAGCTTTTACTTTATTTCTCCCAAATCAGTTTCCCCTGCAAGGTGCCAACTGAAGGTGTTGGAGAACAGAGAGATCAGGTGGCCTCCTAATGCCTGGAAAAGAGACAAAGGCCGGAGGAGGGAGTGTCAGTGCCTGTGCGGACTTCTGGGAAGTGCACGGTGTGGAAGGGGATGCTGTGATGCTTTGGAACATCTCCATACAAAGCCAGTCAGGACTCTGGGGGAGCCTCCTCTCTCGGAGCATACTGTCTCCAGGGCAAGAAGCTTACACCTTCCTGGGTCTGACCTCGGAGCATTCAGCATGCCCTTCCACACCATGCACTTTCCACAGCGAGTCTGCCCAGGCGGGTCCTGGGGCAACCAGAGGTCGCTGCACCCCAACTCTGCAGTCAGATGTGACTCTCAGCCAGACAGTAAAACAGAAGGTTTATTAGATGACGGGAACACAGTTTAAACAGAGCTTGTTGGTACAGAAAACAGAACCCCTCTGGGGTCCATCTGGGGGTGGGGGGCCCAGAACCAAGTTCTGGGTCTCTCCCAATTTCCCCAGCCAGCTCCAAACTGACACTCCCTCCTCTGGCCTCTGTGTCTCTTCTGGACAAGGAGGCCACCTGATCTCTTTGTCCCCAACACCTTCAGTTGGCATCTTGCAGGGGAAACTGAGGCACCCACACAGTATTCAGAGAAAATATTAAGAACATTCCCACTTCATCACAACAGATGCAACAAAATATAATACTGTATATTGAAGTAGGCAAGTGCTGCTTCTGACTTTCCACTTTTAATTGACCCTTGTAATCTTGTGGCACTGACGCGTTGTAGCTTCATTTTATATCGGCTTACAGGGCGGGAGCGGGGGGGCACCACCATTTTGGGCCCCACCAAAAATTATACAAACCTGCCGCCTATGCTACTGTGCAGGACACAACACAGAGGCCTTTCTGAGATCCTATTAACTGAGCAAATATCACCAGTGACCCTTCAAGCTACCACAAGCATATTCAGCCTGTACCTGAGGAGCCCACAGGCGAATCTTTCCTTGGCACTGTTGAGTGGGCCAGTGCAGGGCTTCATGAACAAGGGCTACTCTGGGTTCCCACCAATGGCATTTCATCATTGCTAGTCTGAATGTGCCAGCTGGGGAAGAATGTTGCTGCTTGCAGCTTATAGCAGGAGGTAATAATCAACCTCTTGCAAAAGCTAACTCAAGCATTGCCCATTTTGAAGCAGGAGGCAGTAACACACCCTGGAACACTGTTTCACAAAGCGTTAGATAAACTAATGTGCCTGGCTCCACAGTGAGCTCTTCCAATAACCAGGGGCGGCTCTAGGATTTCCGCCGCCCCAAGCATGGCGGCACGCCGCGGGGGGGTGCTCTGCCAGTCGCCGGTCCCGCGGCGCCGGTGGACCTCCCGCAGGCACGTCTGCGGATGCTCCACCGGAGCCGCGGGTGCAAGGATCATGTACCTAAAGGATCATGTACCTAAAAGGTGCAAGGATCATGTACCTGCCACAAGCCATATCCATGAAGCATCACTGGTGAGCACCAGCGCTTAGACTACCATGGAAAAGTCTCCCTTTCTGTTGATGTACTCTGGGGCAAGGTGGCATGGTGCCAGAATAAGGAGCTATGTACCATCTATTGTCCCACTGCAATTCAGTAATCTACTGCTGCAAAGCCAGCCACTATTTCCTGCACATTACTTAGAGTCACAAACCTGCGCAGCAAGAGGCAATTAGTTGGTTTACACATTTGGCTGACGATGGCCCTGTTGTATTAATTTAGGTGGAATATATGGGCCACAGCAGTCACTGTCCAACCCAGTCACTGTCCAACATTAAAAGAGGTTTGGTAAACAGAGACCTCAGCCACCCTAGCAGCACTTCTGTGCGGGGAAAGGAAATTCTGCGTGCATGTTAATTTCTGAACAATTCTGCATTGCGCAGTAGTGCAGAACTCCCCAGGAGTAGAGGTTTTAGAAGGAACCTCCTGCCCCCGGTTTGACAGGCTCTGAGATGGTATTAAATAATGGTCTCCTTGATGAAAAGAAGCCAGTTGCGATGAGTTGGAGCTGCTGTTAAAGTCCCATCCCATTTCATCCCAGGTGGTGGGTAGGATGCAGCAGGAGCCAGTAGGGGTGTCAGTGTCATCTGGAGTCCTCTCTCTGGCTTGATCTGGTCAAGACATCCCTCAAGATTAGGACAAAGAGAGTCTGGGGTCCCAGAAACAGTGGGGGTGGCAGCCATAATGGCGAAACTCACTCCAATAGCCTCTATCTGTTCTTTCTGTTCCAGCCCCACCCCCACCCCCCAAGGCTGCCTTTAAAGATCCACAAAGGGAATTGCAGCTGGAATAGCCCATTCCCTCATTATTTTGTCCACCAATGAGACCTAATATCTGACATACCAATTTTGGCTTGTGAACTTATGGCTCCACATCATGTTTTTAACATGCATCATTTCAACAGTCCTTGAATTATATCGTTGTGTCCGGTTTGGTTTAGGCTAATCCCATTTCTCTGGCTGGTTTTCTTGCACCTGTTTATAACATTCTTTACTGAAAATAACTTGACCTACTTTCCATGGTAAATTCCTTAACAGGCAAACGTTACAGACCATTTGTTCCAACTTCCCTCACTGTGGATTTTCCAATTCCAAACTGATGGTCCAGCAACAATCCAGAATCCCAAGCTTCCAGAGTGTCATTGCTACTCACTTCTCTGCTGGCAACGCAGCTCTGATTTTGGTGTCCCTGTGCCAGAGAGCTGGCAGATCCAGGAATATGCTCTTTTGCATCCAAAAGTTCTGCAGCCACAGGCATCTCTAACCTGCATTATAATGCAATGGCACCAAGAAGTGCTCATTTGTCAGGAGCAGCAATCCACGGTGTGGAGCTGCTCTGCGAATGCTTGCAACAACCTGGCATTTTTTTGTTGCTATGTCCATCAGCTTTCAGTTATTTTGCTTTAACATCACTGTATCTTCCTCCTCTGTTGTGTAGTAGTCATTTAGGATCTACAAATACAGTAGAATCGTGAATCCTATGTTAGCATTACTCATGTGAATTGCGCTGAGCTGTATAGGGTCCATGCTTTTGCCAGAGCGATGGCAGAAACTGAAAAGCTGTGTGCAGGATGGTGGGAGTTTTTAAAAAATGGTGCAAAAATTATGGGATAGAATAAGCATTATTGGACGGAGAGAGTGGCCTGGTGAGAACTTGACCTCCTACTTCACAAAACTCTCTGAGTGAATGAGTGGTGTCCCACAAAGCACTGCAAAAATATCCCACAAGGCCCTGAGCCAGACTGAAGCCTGTGCTACACTGGGATGCCTATCTGTGATGAAATGCGTTTTACGCTGATGCAAAGACTCGTGGTGAGGATGCACAGCATTGCTGCAAGGAGCCAAGTGTGCAGGCACCCAAGTGACATGACATGGATTGACTGAATGTTGTAGTGCAGCCATTGCCTTTAACACAAGAAGCAACTTCACTGGTGAAGGCTGGGTTTGGAGAGGATTAATCGGCCTTATTGATACTATATCTGGGTACATACATCAGCATTTTAAATAATAATCAGCTGGTCCCATGGAGCAATGGATCTCCAGGAGTACATATCAGTAATGAGGTCGGACCCCTTCGATCCATCCCTGAGTGCTAGTGGAGTCTGTCTCCTAATGATGCTTATCCGCATGGCCTTCCAACAGCTGCCCCCCCTCCCCACTGCACAGAACCTGGCCAGTTAGCCCACAGGAGTATTGACTTTCAGGCTGTTCTCCAATACACTCCAATAGCTATACTGTTTATAACCTAGCAGGGCCTCAGAATCCAACATCTGGCCTCCTACTGGGAATGATTAACTACCTATCTCAGACATGTCCTGGGCTCTGCCAGCCGTATATAGGCCTGCTCCTGAAAGCCCTGAAACATGTGCTCAAGTCCACCCCTTTTCAGGACAGCAACTAAGCACAAGATCATAGCCCATAAGTGCTTAAAGAGTGTCCTGAAAAGGGGTGATTCCCTCAGCTGGGAACCACAGTTCCCCAGGGAGGGTAATGGACAGGATCTCAGCAGACAGCAGCAGTGTGTGTGTTGCACAGAGAATGACTGGGTTTTGTTTCTTTGTTTGTAATAATTTGCTCATTACATCTTTGTGTGGCTGTATCGTACGGCACATGCAAACAAGGCCGCGCGCGGCAGCTCAGTGCTTGGTCACCTATGGAAGCTGCTACTGTAGCTGGGATTCACTTTTGCACTCACCTGTAGCACTTCACAACTGGGGCCTCTGGGTGACTCAGCAGACTGGCTCTTACGCCGGCAGCAGCAGCAATTCAGTGGCTGTTCCAAGCATTTACTCATGGCTGTGAGGGTCCCTGAGCTTGCTTGTTCCCGGCCTTGCTTCTGCCTCAGCCTTAGCCCTGCCTCGCCTCACTCCAGGTAACCCAGGCCTGAGCCTCAGCTTTGATTCCTCACTTCCAGCTTTGGCTCTGACCCTTGGCTCCGGTTCCTGGCTATGTGCTTTGACCACTGAACATGAACTTCTGCACTCTCAGCCGTGGTCCCTTTAAAAGGGATGAGCTCGGGTCAGGAAGGCAGCATTGCTCCCTGCTGGCAACTGGGTTCCTGGTGCAGCCAGTAAGGCACGTTTATTGGGTCTGTAGGAGCAATCTCTTTCTTATGCACTAGCTACAGCAAGCACAAGAGCCGGGTCTAGCAAGTTTCCTTTCTGCTGTATTTTCACTGAGTGGAGAGCTGCCTGGTATTCAGCCTACTTCTCGGCAGGGCTAAGCAACAGAACTGTGGCCAACGCGGCACTTCCGAAAGATGCTTGTAGCTGGGCACCCAAACATGGACGTAGTTGCGTGAACTCTAAGGCTTCCAAGTTCGACCCCTTGGGCCTGGGATTACAGTGTTGCTAGTGCCAAGTGTTCAAAATCACGAGTCCCATCCCCAAACTAACAGGATTGGTTTACAAACCCTGAGATTTTTGGAAATGATTAATTTGAGGTTGCCTGTCCATGCTCCTAAGTGAGGTGGGAGCTTTGGAAAATCTCATCCACTGTTTGTGGATGGAACTTTCCCATTACCATCTCTCATGTCAGGAGTGGGGTCCTTTTGGGCTGTTCGCTCACTTGCTTTCCAAGCAGTCAGTCCAGACATGCTACCAGCTGGCCAGTGCTCAGTGTGGATCTAGAGATGTGCAGGGACCGCTATTGACAGGCTGAAATTTCATTTGTTAAGAACAAACCTGCAGGACTGGGACAACTTCTTCAAATGCCCTTTGACAGCTGCCAAGCCACTCCAGATCCAGTGCGCTCTGGAGGTCAGAAGTTGATACCTGTGCTTGTATAGTGTTGTCTCTTCACCCACAAATAGGCTACTGAAGTCAGCGGTGTTACCAGTGCATTAAGGTGCTACCCAACGTGAGTAAAGGGATCAGAATCTGGCCCTATGTTTTTGGCCTGGCCTGAGAGCGCATTTGAACCAGCCCACTTCAAGCCTTGCCCACATCTTTCACCCCTCAGTACCCACTAGCAAGGGTCTGTTCAGTGGTGCAGGAGAATCTTTGCAGCAGCCGCCCTCTGCCACCCTCCCTCCTGGCACAGGGCATCCTTGTGTCTCATTGATTATCTGCTGCTACTGGATCTGTCTTCAGGGGCCATTGGTAACTGGCGCAGGGGTGGCAGGTTTGTAGAAATTTTGGTGGTGCCCAGAACACCCAGAGCCTGCGCCCCCCCAAACTTCACCCCCCACCTGCCTAAGACTCTGAGAGGGAGTTTGGGTGTGGGGAGGAGGTCTGGGGTGCAGGCCCTGCATGGGGACAGGGGATTGGGGTGCAGGATGGGTGCAGGGTGCAGGATCTGAGAGGGAGTTTGGGTGCAGAAGGGGTGAGAGGTTGGGCTCTGGGAGGGAGTTTGGATGGGGAGGGTCTGGGGTGCAGGCTCTGGGGCAGGAGAGGGTGTGTGGGAAAGGGGTGGGGTGCAGGCTCTGGGACAGAGTTTGGGTGCTGGGTGCAGGCTCTGAGCTGGAGCAAGGGGCGAGGGTGCAGGAGGGGGTGAGGGGTGCAGGCTCTAGAAGGGAGTTTGGGGGCGGGGTGTGTGGGAAAAGGGTGGGGGTGCAGGCTCTGGGAGGGGGTGGGCAGGTGCAGCGCTTACCTAGGGCTCCTAGGCAGAGCGGGCTGGGGGGGGCTCCGTCTGCTTCTACCCCCAGGCACTGCCCCCGCAGCTTCCTATTGGCTGCAGGGGCGCTTGCAGCAGGACACAGACCCACCCCGCCCAGAGGCTGCAGGAAGGGGCTGGCAGCCACGTGGAGCGAGCAGGCAGGAAGCTGCACTGCCAGTGGTGGGTGGGGGCCCCGGGCCGTTTTAAATCACCTGGAGGATGTGCGGGGGGAGTGCCTGGGAGAAGAAGGTGGGGCCGAGGGAGAGACCAGGCCTCAAACAGTGCTGGAGCTGGGCCCCGAGCCAGTAATATTCCTGGTGCCCAGGCACCACAGGCCCATCGAACTTGCCGCCCATGAACTGGCATACAACAGAGCAGCCCAAAGTCTGCTCCAATTTATACTGGAAACTGACCCAGCGTCCAGAAGCTCCGAAACTGGAGCGGCACTGGCATGACTTAAAATCAATCTTTGCCCAACCCCCCAGGACTTGCACCTGCTGCTCCTTGACTCATCTGGTGAATCCTGCCCCCTAGTGTTTAAAGAAGTTTAAAATGACATTAAGCTACATCAGAAGGTGCTATAGCTCATAGAGAGGGGCTGATCTCTCTAGAGAGTTTGGGTACGTCCATACTACCCGCCCGGGTTGGCGGGTAGCGATCGACTTCTCGGAGTTCGATATATCAAATTCCGAACGTGCTCCCGTCGACTCCAGAACTCCACCACCGCAAACGGCAGTGGCGGAGTCGACGGGGGAGCTGCGGACGTCGATCTTGCGCCGTGAGGACGGGTAAGTAATTCGAACTAAGGTACTTCGAGTTCAGCTACGCTATTCGCGTAGCTGAACTTGTGTACCTTAGTTCTAAACCCCCCCCTAGTGTAGACCAGGCCTTTGTTAAATTAGCTTTTCCTCCTGCATTATTTCTTACCACACTCTTTTATTTAAAAAAAACAACAACAAATGAGTGATGCGATCTGCCCTGTCCCTTTTTTCTTGAGGGCCAGAGCAAGAAGAGCCACAGACAGTTTCCTGCATGGAAAGAAAAGCCACTAGATTCCGCCCAATGCATAGATGGCTGTAAAAGAGGAAACAGATTTGCAGAATTGCATAAGCCTAAACTTTCGTCAGGGAGGAGGGGCCAAACTGAGAGAGAGACAAGCAGAGGGACTTTCTTGAAAGTTTACTATGATACTCGGTAGGTCTCTCGGACAAGAGAAGGGATCAAGGACAGAAATAGCTTGGCAGGAGATCAGGTAAGTTTGGCTGGTTGTTTGCTTGCTAAAGAGAGGAAGGAGCTTTGAGCTGGGAAGTGCCAGGCTGATCTCTGAGGGGAAGAGAAACTGGTTACAATTTTAAAATGCTTCTGTTGAACCTCTGCCCTGACTGAGACACAAAGCATGGAGTTATGAGAGCCAGGCAGGCTCCGGGATGGGCTACAGCTGCTTCCAGCCAGCTCTCTCTTTCCTGCACAGCTTTGGAGGAGTCGTCTTCTGGCTGTAACCCCTTTGCTAGAATCAAAAGTGAAAGAGAAGGCAGATGGGCAACAGAAGGGAAAGCAGCCAGAAAGGCTGCCTGGGATTCTGGTGAGCCAGTCCCTGTGGGTGGGCTCCTAACATGCACATACTGGCTCAGAAAAGGCGTGGCTAAGCAGAGGCATACTGTGCCCTCAGAGGGCCAGCGGGGAGCAAGGCATTACTCAGTTGTGACCGTATGGCCTGCTCGTGACAGGCTTCACAGGGAATTCTCCTCACTCAGTGTCTGGGAGGAAGGGTGGGCCGGGTGGCAGCAAAGCAGGCCCTCTGATAAAAGGACACATGTGGTCTATTCGTTTTGATGATGGGCCAGTCCCTGAGGTCCTTATTCTCTACTGACTCGGGCTAAACACCCACTGACTCCACGGTGAGTTTCACCTGAGTAAGGGCTGAATTACAAAAATGAGTGGGGAGCTCAGAGTGGGGCAAATCAGACCAGACTTTCAGCTAGTGTAAATCAGTGTAATTTCATTGAAAACAATGATGATTTACACCAGCTGAGGATCTGGCCCCTGGAGACTATTACTGCTTTGAACAATGAAAGATAAAGTCATCCTGTAGCAAGTCACACCGCAAGCAGGGTGTGCAGCCTCATGGAGGGAATGTCCAAGGCACAGCAAATGTGTTTGTCTTGAGACTGTAACTCAGTAACCTTGACACTGCATTGGTGTAGCATAGCGTCAGCTACAGAGTACAATAAATTCATGTGTCAATTAATAGCCTTCCTCTGCAGAGCATATTTCCCAGCAGCAGCGCAAACCATGGTGAGACATGATAGAATATAGCACATGATATCTAAAACGCAACTGTGTGAAGACGTATGGTAAATAGAGTAAAGTGCTCTGTTATAAGAATAAGGGAGGGAGAGAGAGATATAAAACACACATGCTAAGCAGAGGTTTCTCAGAGTCTGTCTGGAAAAGTCTATGAGGAATGGGCAGATTGGTCTGGGAAAACATAAATATCAGAAGCCCTTTTACCTCATCTTATCTCTGGGGCCTGATTTTTAGAATTGCTGGCAAAAAGTGTGTGTGTGTGTGTGTGTGTGTGTGTGTGTGTGTGTGTGTGTGTGTGTGTGTGTGTGTGAGAGAGAGAGAGAGAGAGAGAGAGAGAGAGAGAGACATGTAGATGTGCCAATGTGGTAACTGCACAGTATGCCCAATCTTGGCCCTTGTCCAGTTCTTCAGCTAAGGTTTTGAAATATTTGGACACATTTTGGCCCTTGCAGTTCCTGCCTTGGTTGGTGCACAGGGCTTCCACTACCAGCCTCAGAAGGGTTGGGTGGCTCAGACTAAATCGGCAGAAGAAGCTGACTGCTTAAGTGCTCATCCAAAATGAACCCCAACTGCAAACCTGGGGTGGAAGCCTGCACAAGCCCATGGCACCCTTAGGACTTAAGTTGGACTTAAGCAGAACACTGGGGCTCATGCTAGTCCTCTGCATAGGCCTGAATTTCAGCTCCCTGAGAGGTTCATCTGTCACTAGTCAGTGAGGCACAGGTACAGGGAGGCTGTCTCACATGGCAGGGATTGCAGAGAAGAAGGCTCTTGCACCTAAAGGTAGGAAGGGACTGAGAGGGGATTCATCTAATATAAATTCTATCACTTCAAAATAAAAGCATTAAGGAAAGTAACATCCTCTTCCCATGCCAAAGGGGTGGGGGATTCGTCATCACTGGCCATTTTAAAATCAAGGTTGGATGGATGCTCTAGCTCAAACAGCAGTTATTAGGGGGTGGTCATAATGGTCCCTTCTGGTTTTGAGAGCTAGGAATCCCCCAGGCCAGGGAGTGCCATGTTACTGATGGATGAATCCCATTCCTTTCAGATATGGAGGTAGTGGAGAAGGTCCTGAGTGTGGCCCGCATCATCTACGCCCAGTGCGAACAAGTGAAGTGCTGTAAGCACCAGTGCCGCCGTCTTGTGTACCGTGTTCACATCCTGCTGAGGCCTGTGGAGGTCCTCAGGGCACAGCCTCCAAAACAAATCTCCTCCCAGGTAGAAGAGACGCTGCAGCAGCTGCTGGAGACCTTGGAGAAGGCCCAGGAGCTGATGAAGAAGTACAGCCAGACGAACTGGCTGCAGAAGTTCCTGAAAGCCAGCAATGTCATGGAGGGGTTTGCACGGGTGAACGAGCGCCTTGGGGATGCCGCTCAAGGGCTCTCGCTCCTGCTGCAGGCTGAGCATAAACAGTCCTTCCTCGAGACCTTTCAGCGAGACACCTGCAGCAGGGAGGACAGCCAGGACACCAAGGATGACAAAGCCCTCTGGGAGGAGCTGCTCACAAGTGAATAGGCATTTTTAAGACTCTCATATACCTTACAGTTGGGAATTAGCTGGGATGGCTGGAGCCAGCATGTCCGACTCCACTTCCCTTGGCTGCTGCAAGTTTCAGCTTTGGCCTGGGGGTTGCACATTCAAACAGGAACAGACTCAGCCTACAAGGGACCCAGATCAATGATGTGCCATTTGTGTCACAATGTTGTAATGTTTTAATGCAGTTCTACCACTTCTGTGAGCCCTTCAAGAGCACAGGACCCAGAGCTATTCCTCTATCCTTGATCCAACTGTACCAGCAGATCTATTGGCAGGCTAGAGGGCACCGGCACCTACTACATAGGGCACTGATGTGACCACTGCTGGAATCCTGTGTCCAGTTCTAGTGCCAAACAACTGAAGAAGGATGTTGATAAATTGCAGAGGGGTCAGAGAAGAGCCACAAGAAAGATTAAAGAATTAGAAAACCTGCCTGATAGTGATAGACTCAGGGAGCTCAATCTGTGTACTTTGTCAAAGAGAAAGTTAAGGGACGACTTGATTACCATCTATAAGTACCTATACGGGGAACAAATTTTTAATAACGGGCTCTTCAGTCTAGCAGAGAAAGCTCTAACACGATCCCTTGGGAGTTGAAGCCAGACAAATTCAAACTGGAAATAAGGAGTTAATTAAGCAAGACTAATTAACCACTGGAACAATTTACCTGGGGTCATGGTGGATTCTCCATCAGACCATTTTAAACCCAAGATGGCATATTTCCCTAAAAGATCTGCCCTAGGGATTATTGTGGGGCAAGTCTCTGGCCTGTGCTCTACAGGGGATCAGACTAGATGATCACAATGGTCCCTCCTGGCCTTGGAATCTCTGAATCTAAGAGAAACCTCAGGACTCTGGCTTCTCTGAAGTGATACACTCCAGGTCCAGAAGGGGCTGTGGTTGGACGGGGGTGGTGGGAAGCACAGCGCTAGAGCTGTGACCTTGCAGCTGCAGATTCCAGTTTTAAAGTAGCAAAATAATGGCCCACAAGGAGGAGGTGTTTGTCAGATGTGAGCCAGGAAATGACTGGTGCTGGAGGGAGGATTTTCACAAATGTCTATGTAACCTAGGAGATCCAAGTCCCATTGACTTTCAGTGGGCTCCAAAGTTACAAAAGTGCTACTAAAAATGCCACTCTCAAACCTTCCAAAAGATATTGGGGGCTAGTAGCTTTCTAAAACCTGGCACAGTGATGGAGGGGGCGATAGCTGCCTTGTATAGCACAGTTCTACTCTGAAAAGCAATGATGAAAAATGGCCCCTTCACGCTCAGCAGATCTGCTGCCTCTGTGTACCGCAGCCAGATTATTATGCTGACAATGAACGTTCTTCTGCTTTTTACTCCTGCGTTGGCCCTGCTGAATCAACACAACTATGGGGGAGGGAGCTGGAGTTGATTCCTTCTTCTGCATCAGTGCTTAGGTACCATGGTGATAGGTGTCTGAGAAAATGGATAGATCTGCGGCATTATTTACTGTGTTCCAGTCAGTTACACTGAAGACAATTGGGCTGGGACAGGTGTTGCTGAGATCCTAATTTGGCTGGCAGGACTCAGTCTCAGTGTCAACATGGAGGAAGGGAAGAGCCTAGCGTGATTCTCAGATACAAGGTTGCAGGGCAGATAGCCCAGCCGGGCCATTCTCATGGAGTCACTTTTCAGAGCAGAACTGCACTTTAAGCCAGGTGAAAATGTAACAGCGTGAAAGGCCAGTCCCACTAAGCCTCTCTGGCAGCCCACACAGCCCAGTCTCAGGGCACACCTAGTCAGTGACCTGCTGCCCAGACCATGTGCCAGGCAACAAACCCCAACGGTGCTCAACAAGCATCTGTCCCACAAGTTCCTTTAATGACCTTGACTTTCTGCTTCTTCCTTTCCCCTAGGAAGTACGGAGACCAAAGATGCAGTGGATAACGTCCATAATGATGTCAGACATGTGGGAACAAAGGTGGAGGATGTGGGAAGCAGGGTGGAAGAAGTTCGCCAAATGATGCAAAAGTGTAAGTTACCATCAGGCCTCTCTCCCCTTGGGCATACCCGTCCCAGGGAAAGGGTGGGCTGTGAACTGCTGACAATGAATATTCATCCTCCAGGCTCAGGGGCAGCAAGTTCACTGGAGGGATTTGCAGTCCTGGTGGATCGGCTTAAGAATAGGTGGAGTACTTGGTGCCTCCGTGGACACCTTCCAACCTCAGCTCTGCTCCCCATGCTGGATGGCTCCTTATTTACCTTGTCAAGCCTGCAAAACCCCACACAACATCCATCCAAGGTCCTCATCCTCCCCACAACAGAAGCCTTCCCCAGTGTTGTTATCGTATCCTTAAAGGCTAGATCTCTCCACTGCGACAAAGCATCTCTGTGCTGCCTTTGCATCTCTCCCCCACACCCCTTCCAGGAGGGCAGGGCTGAACCACCTTCGAGGAGTTTCAGTACTGCTCCGTGCTGGCCACTCTGAGTCATCAATGATGTGGCTTCAGTCTGCTCCTTTATGTCTTGTCAGCGCTAAGAGCCAGACACAAGCAGACTCAGCAGTTCCCACCTGGCAGGGCAAAGCATCACCCCCAGGCTACTAGGCTAGCTCCTGAGACCCAGCTCCTGCACTATAGTTCTGGTACCTTCTTCTTGATATTGGGCATTAGTGACTCATGATAGGAGAGAAAGTGGGAATAGATGCGCTTTTAATGATAGCAGGAGTAATAGAAATGGGATGAAATTTGATAGTCCAAAGTGCAAGCTCGTGCACTTACGGACTTACTACTTGAATTATTGCTATAAGCTGGGGACGTATCAGTTGGAAGTGACAGAGGAGGAGAAAGACCTGGGTGTATGGGTTGATCACAGGGTGACTATAAGCTGCCAATGTGATGCACTGTGAAAAAGGCTAAGTCAATCCTAGGATGCAGCAGGCAAGATATTTCCAGTAGAGACAGGGAAGTGTTATTGCCATTGTACAAGGCACTGGTGAGACCTCACCTGGAATACTGTGTGCAGTTCTGGGCTCCCAGGCTTCAGAAAGATGAATTCAAACTGGAAGAGGAGCAGAGAAGGGCTACTGGTGGGTCTCGTCAACATGCTCAGGATCTAACTGATTGCCAGAAGTGAGGTTGAGAAGGTATTTTCCCCGTGGTCAGATTGGCAGGGACCCTGGAGTGTTTTCACTTTCCTCTGAAGCATGGGGCACGGGTGACTTGCTGGTTTGAACTAGAGTAAATGGTGGATTCTCTGTAATATGAAGTCTTTAAATCAAGATTTGTGGACTTCAGTCACTCAGCCAGAGGTTGTGGGCCTGCGATGTGCAGGAGGTCAGGCTAGATGATCACAGAATCATGGAAGATTAGGATTGGAAGAGACCTCAGGAGGTCATCTAGTCCAACCCCCTGCTCAAAGCAGGACCAACCCCAACTAAATCATCCCAGACAGGGCTTTGTCAAGCGGGGCCTTAAAAACCTCTAAGGATGGAGATTCCACCACCTCCCTAGGCAACCCATTCCAGTGCTTCATCACCCTCCTAGTGAAATAGTGTTTCCTAATAGCCGACCTAGACCTCCCCCACTCCAACTTGAGACCATTACTCCTTGTTCTGTCATCTGCCACCGCTGAGAACAGCCGAGCTCCATCCTTTTTGGAACCCCCCTTCAGGTAGTTGAAAGCAGCTATCAAATCCCCCCTCACTCTTCTCTTCTGCAGACTAAACAAGCCCAGTTCCCTCAGCCTCTCCTCATAAGTCATGTGCTCCAGCCCCCTAACCATTTTTGTTGCCCTCTGCTGGACTCTCTCCAGTTTATTCACATCCTTTCTGTAGTGTGGGGCCCAAAACTGGATGCAATACTCCAGATGTGGCCTCACCAGTGCTGAATAGAGGGGAATGATCACTTCCCTTGATCTGCTGTCAATGCTCCTACTAATGCAGCCTAATATGCCGTTAGACTTCTTGGCAACAAGGGCACACTGCTGACTCATAATGACTCATGATGGTCCTTTCTGGCCTTAAAGTCTCAGTCTATGAGAAAAAGCCCTGAAATTTCACTGTGTAGGCCTTGTTCTCCATTATGGCACAGTTGCAACTGCATATAGCAGCTGTATAGGACACGTGGAGCTCTCTCCACCCCACATTTGTTTATCCAGAGACAAATCATGAGAGGCCAGTGTGTCTCCACACTAGGAAGATATGTGGGAAGAGGCCATTGAATCTTATGTCTGGGTGCTGTGGTGATGAGCATGGTACAAAAACCTCGTTGGCTAGATTAGGTCAAGTGCCTTCATCCATACAACGTGTTATGAACTAAGCAAGTTATTTCTCCTGCAGGCTGGGAAGG
Organism: Mauremys reevesii; assembly: GCF_016161935.1. Lineage (NCBI taxonomy): Eukaryota > Metazoa > Chordata > Testudines > Geoemydidae > Mauremys > Mauremys reevesii. The sequence continues at coordinate 2,282,349 of NC_052638.1, forward strand.
CAGAGAGGGGTTTGGTCTGCACTTAGGAGTTCTATCAGTGTAGCTCCATCAGTCAGGGGTGTGCGGGGGGAACCTCAGCCTGACTGATACAGCTATGCTGACACAAACCCCAGTATAGACACAGCTATGCTGATGAAAGCTGTTGACAGAGTTAATGTCATTTGGGGAGATGGTATTTCTACACCAGCAGAAAAACTCCTTCTGTCATCATACATTGTACCAGCAAAAGGGCGCTGTGCTGGCATGGACTCCATAGTGTAGCCGTAGACAGACAGAGGAAGAGATTTCTTATCAAGAACATCATCTAACACCCCCTCTCTTTGTTTCCCTTTGTCCCAGTGCAGGATGCAGTCATGAAAAAGGACAATGCTGTTCCAAGAGAGGAAATCACTGAGATTAGGATGGAGGATCTCACTAAGACCTCATGGACCTTCCTGATGGAATCCAAAAGCCACACACTCTACAAAGGAGAATTCTACAAGTACCCTGTTGCCATCAAAGTCTTCAAAAACCCTGTGATCACCTCCACCGAGTGAGTTATTCAGTGAAGGTCCCAACAAGAATGTAACTACTGAGGAGGGGGCTGCTGTCATCCTCTCCCTCAATCATTGAGAAATGCCTTGACACTGAAGAAAGGGGGTTCTTCAGGTGGGAGAAAACCTGGCCACTGACAAAGTAGCTTTGCTTTCTCCCTGCTAAAGTTGATAGCAAAACACTGCTGCTCTTTGTGTGGGCCTGTCTGGTGTTATGCAGCACTGCACATATCCCAGAGCTCTTTATATAGCAGGGAGGGCAGAGTAAGAACCACAAAGATGAGGGAAGCCAAAAGCAGCAATCTGACTATAATAACTCAAACCAGGGGAGGGCAAACTACGGCCCAGGGGCCGCATCTGGCCCTTCAGATGTTTTAATCTAGCCCTCCAGCTCCCACCGGGGGGCGGGGTCCAGGACTTGCTCCGCTCTGGCGCTCCAGCCAGAGAGCAGGGTTGGGGGCTTGCCCCGCTCTGTGCATTCTGTGGCTCCGCACAGCTCCTGGAAGCAGCAGCATATCCTGTCTCTGGCTCCTATGCATAGGAGCAGCCAGGGGGTTCCACTCCACATGCTGCCCCCGCCCCAAGCACCACCCCCACAGCTCCCATTGGCTGGGAACCATGGCCAATGGGAACTGCAGGGGTGGCGCTTGCAGACGCGGCTGCGTGCAGAGCTGCCTGGCTGTGCCTCTGCATAGGAGCCAGAGAGGGGACATGCCACTGCTTCCAGGAGCTGATTGAGGTAAGCACCACCCAGCGCCTGCACCCCAACCCCTTTCTATGCCCCAACCCCCTGCCCCAGCCCTGATTCCCCCTTCTGCATCCGCAATCCCTCATCCTAGCCCCTCCCCAGAGCCCACACCCCTAGCTGGAGTTCTAACCCTCTCCTGCACCCCAACCCCCAATTCCATGAGCATTCATGGCCTGCCATACAATTTCCATACCCAGATGTGGCCTTTGGGCCAAAAAGTTTGTCCACCCCTGACTCAAACACTAGAACTTGTCCTGTGAGGAGAGGGCATAGAATCATGGAATCATAGAATCATAGAATCTCAGGGTTGGAAGGGACCTCAGGAGGTCACCTAGTCCAACCCCCTGCTCAAAGCAGGACCAATCCCAACTAAATCATCCCAGCCAGGGCTTTGTCAAGCCTGACCTTAAAAACCTCTAAGGAAGGAGATTCCACCACCTCCCTAGGTAACCCATTCCAGTGCTTCACCACTCTCCTAGTGAAAAAGTTTTTCCTCATATCCAACCTAAACCTCCCCCACTGCAACTTGAGACCATTGCTCCTTGTTCTGTCATCTGCTACCACTGAGAACAGTCTAGAGCCATCCTCTTTGGAACCCCCTTTCAGGTAGTTGACAGCAGCCATCAAATCCCCCCTCATTCTTCCCTTCTGCAGACTAAACAATCCCAGTTCCCTCAGCCTCTCCTCATAAGTCATGTGCTCCAGCCCATGGGCGCCAACTTATATGGGCTCCTGGGGCTACAGTCAGAGGCTCTGCTCCAGCAATATTTGGAGCTAGGTTTCTCCCCTGCTCTGGGCTGCCGGCAGCCCAGAGCCTTTTAAATCCCAGCCGCGGCCGGGAATCAGAGGGCTCTGCGCTGCCAAATCCCAGCCGTGACAGTCAGAGGGCTCTGCGCTGCAATCAGAGGGCTCCCTTTGAATCCCAGCCCCTGGCCACTGATTGCCCCACCCCAGACCCCTGCCCCAACTGCCCCCCAGGACCTCCACCCCTATCTAAGCACCACTGGTCCTTGTCCCTCCCTGGTCCCCTGCCCCAACTGCCCCTTGGGACCTCAGCCCCTATCTAAGCCTCCCTTCTCCTTGTCCCCAACTGCCCCCTCCTGCGACCCCACCCAACTTCCCCCCAGGACCCTCCTACCTGTCCCCTGATAAACTCCCTGGACTCCCATGCCTATCCCATTGTTGCCTGTCCCCGGACTGCCCCTCTGAACCTCTGCCCCATCCAACCCCTGCTCCTTGTCCCTTGACTGCCCCTCTTCTCCAACCCCAAACCGCTTACTGTGCCACTCAGACCAGCGTGTCTGGCTCCGTGCAGCTCCAGACAGTTGCTGCCATGCTCCCCATGGAGCCCACAGCCCTCTCCCACCCCAGCACCTGCCTTCCAGATTTGAACACCTCAAAATTCAGGAGTGCTCAAGCTCGGTTTGGGCAGCTTTACTTCATTTCTCCCAAATCAGTTTCCCCTGCAAGGTGCCAACTGAAGGTGTTGGAGAACAGAGAGATCGGGTGGCCTCCTAATGCCTGGAAAAGAGACAAAGGCCGGAGGAGGGAGTGTCAGTGCCTGTGCGGACTTCTGGGAAGTGCACGGTGTGGAAGGGGATGCTGTGATGCTTTGGAACTACTCCATACAAAGCCAGTCAGGACTCTGGGGGAGCCTCCTCTCTCTGAGCAGACTGTCTCCAGGGCAAGAAGCTTACACCTTCCTGGGTCTGACCTCGGAGCATTCAGCATGCCCTTCCACACCATGCACTTTCCACAGCGAGTCTGCCCAGGCGGGTCCTGGGGCAACCAGAGGGCCCTGCACCCCAACTCCGCAGTCAGATGTGACTCTCAGCCAGACAGTAAAACAGAAGGTTTATTAGATGACGGGAACACAGTTTAAACAGAGCTTGTTGGTACAGAAAACAGAACCCCTCTGTCAGGTCCATCTTGGGGGGTGGGGAGCCCAGAACCAAGTTCTGGGTCTCTCCCCATTTCCCCAGCCACTTCCAAACTGACACTCCCTCCTCTGGCCTCTGTGTCTCTTCCGTACAAGGAGGCCACCTGATCTCTTTGTCCCCAACACCTTCAGTTGGCATCTTGCAGGGGAAACTGAGGCACCCACACAGTATTCAGAGAAAATATTAAGAACATTCCCAATTCATCACAACAGGTGCAACAAAATATAATACTGTATATTGAAGTAGGCAAGTGCTGCTTCTGACTTTCCACTTTTAATTGACCCTTGTAATCTTGTGGCACTGACGCGTTGTAGCTTCATTTTATATCGGCTTACAGGGCGGGAGCGGGGGGGGGGGCACCACCATTTTGGGCCCCACCAAAAATTATACAAACCTGCCGCCTATGCTCCAGCCCCCTAATCATTTTTGTTGCCCTCCGCTGGACTCTCTCCAATTTTTCCATATCCTTCTTGTAGTGTGGGGCCCAAAACTGGACACAGTACTCCAGATGAGGCCTCACCAATGTCAAATAGAGGGGAATGATCACATCCCTCGATCTGCTGGCAATGCCCCTACTTATACAGCCCAAAATGCCATTAGCCTTCTTGGCAACAAGGGCACACTGTTGACTCATATCCAGCTTCTTGTCCATTGTAACCCCTAAGACCTTTTCTGCAGAACTGCTGCCCAGCCATTCGGTCCCTAGTCTGTAGCAGTGCATGGGATTCTTCCATCCTAAGTGCAGGACTCTGCACTTGTCCTTGTTGAACCTCATCAGGTTTCTTTTGGCCCTGTCCTCTAATTTGTCTAGGTCCCTCTGTACCCTATCCCTACCCTCCATGTCGGGCAGAATCCTGAGGTTGTCTCCTAGTCTGCCTGGAAAATGCAATGGGATCTGATTTCCAAAAGTGCAGCTCCAGGAGATGGACACAAGGGACTTAATTGGAGTTTACACACAAACAGGACATCCTTGTTGGATGCAGAAGGCACAAGTTGATAGGCTGTGGGAGAATTTAAGCCCATTACTCCTTTTAACTTAGTTTTCCTTCCCCAAAGATCAGGCCCCAAGTACTCATCAGCTGACACATCCCAGCATTCCTTCTGCTGGTGCCATCACATCTGCCATTCATCTTCGGACATGGCGTCTTGCTATGGTGGGGGCTGTGGGAGAGAGTTGTTTGCTTTCTTCCTCCCAATATTCAGAGGTTCTCTGCAGTTTTCAAGGAACCCTGGCGGGTGAAGGGTATTGAAAAGAAAATGCCAGGGGAATGGACGTGCATTACTCCTCACAAGCACGGACACTGTGCTCCAGTGTCAATGAGTGTTGGCTGCCACATCGCTAGCAAGGTGCATGCTGGGAAGTCTCACTGAGCAGGAAACCAGTAATCTCCTTAGGTGGCTACTCTTTAGAGAACTAGAAAGATAGCAAAATGCAGTTAAAGTGGGATATGTGTGCTTGCTCTCTTCTAAACTTCAGGCTTGGGGAGGAAGCCTGGAGTGGGGTTGGAGGCCATGTTACTGGGATTAGCTCCACCGTCGGACTGTATTGGAGGAGGGGGTTGTTCCTGCCTCACCAGCTCCCACAGACCTGCTCTGCCCAGAGACCTGATTGCTCTACTGCCTGTTGCAGGAAGGTGAGGGAGATTTTCAGGAAGGAGATTGAAACCATGAAGAAATTTGAGTCTCCGAACATCCTTCGCATGTACGGGATCTGCATTGACGAGAGAGGTAAGGGGCCCCGGGGTGGTGGGATCTCAGTCACTGACTCTCCACAGCATGCTCCCATTTCACCTCTTTGCACCCATCTCCTAGCACAGCGTTTGTCACCCCTGCTGCTGCACACGTGGAGGGGCTTGTGTGACAAAGTGGGAATGTTCTTAATGTTTTCTCTGAATACTGTGTGGGCGCCTCAGTTTCCCCTATGCATTTCTCAAGTATCTAGGTGGTGGAATAAGGGGGCGTGATTGTTGCAGAGCTTTAGAGGACCAGTGTGATGCTGTCTGCACAGAGAATGGCCGAAACTCTGTCTCCTGGCAACTGATGGCCGGGGCCCCTCCCCTGTAAAGGTGCCAACTGAAGGTGTTGGAGAATAAAGAGATCAGGTGGCCTCCTGGCCTGGGAAAGAGACAAAGACCAAAGGAGGGGCTGGAGAGTTTCAGTTTGGAGCTGGCTGGGACAGGAGGCCAGAGGAGGCTCCAGAGAGGCTGCTCAGAGAGTCCTCCCAGAGCTTTGTATGGAGCAGTTCCAGAGCAGTTCCAGAGCATCGCCCGGTTACTCCGTGACAACTGGCGGCAGTGGTGGGATGGAGTCCACTCCGTGAATGACGCTTCTTGCAGTAAGTGACTGGGGAGCAGTAAAACGAAGAGGGATTAACGAGGACCAGGTGTGCTGAAGGCTCAGAGAAGGACGGTTTCAGGGGGTGATTAACCTCTATGAGTGTGTGACCAGCGAGAAGGACCGTTGCAATAACGGGGTCCCCCTGGGAACTGTAGCGAGCAGTCTCAGGGACGGAGTCTGCAGCTCAACCCTGAGAGAGAGGTGGTCACCACGAGAAGGGCTGGCACACTAGGGATTCTTCCTGGAAACCGTGGGGAGCTGAGAGCACACAGGCCTGCGAGTCCATAACAACTTGGGAAGAGCGAAGTGGTGGCCTATCATCATCTCCTTAAGATGGACATTGTGATCCTGTGCACAAAGAGAGGGTTACGCATGGGGAAATTCACCAAGGCACAGTTAATCGTGCAGCTGGAGGAGGAGGACTGCTCTGAGGAGCAGATTCCTGACCCAAATGGGACTACAAGAGCATCTGGGGGCAGCTGGAGGGGTAGCCAGGCATCCCCAAGACTGTTGTCCCTGACCAGACGGGGATCTTTACGATCAGGTTCCCCCTCAGGGGCTTGGAGACAGATGGGATTGGAGCTGAGTCCGAGAGAGTGAGAGGACCATGAGACAGTGAGAGCCCGAGAAAGAGCTGCAGGAGAAGCAGCCGCAGCATGGACTGGCGATGGTGGGGCCGATAGGCATGGGGACTTCCCAAGGGTGAGTGGGGATAGATTCCGGGCTGCTAGTTCTGCAGGGAACCTCGATACTAAATTGCTGCCCCTGGTTAAGGAGGGGTGGGATGTGGATGCCCACCACACTGCCTTCGAGCAGGCTGGCGATTTGAACCAGGGGGACCCTGCAGAAAAGCCCTGGTATCTAGCTCCCTTGCTGGGTCCCAAGGCCATAGACGCTGTCAGCCAGATGGGTGGGGTGGTGGACAGGCTCCCACTCCTGGCCTGGGACCATATGTCTTCATGGAGTCTCCTGGGCTCAGGCCCCTCAGACCCCCAGTGGGAGCAGAAGGTGATGGTCAATGGGGAGACCTGCCTGGGGTGACGAGATCCTGGGACAGAGAGAATTGTTGTCAGGCCCCAGGTGGTGCAGCCCCACCAGTTGCTGAAGGGTTGTGTGATATGGGTGAAGGTCCCAGGGATGAAGCCCCTCACCCTGCCTATGGCCCAGATCCCTGTACAGACACAGGAGGGGTTGGGCTGGCTGGTAGTTGGGGATCTCCAGGATATCAGCTGTGCGGTCCTGTTCGGGGGTGACTGTGTCTCTTTGGGACAGGATCCAAGCCCTGCTCCTGTAACAGCCAAGGATTTGAATTTGAATCCAGGGAACCAATTGGCTAGGATGGAAATGGTCAGTGAAAATGCAAATGACCTGGCTGGCAGGGGGAGGGGCTGCTGGGCTCAGGATACCTGCCTACCTGTAACCAGCCCCCTGGGGCTGAGTGGGAGGGAGAGATGCTCCCTGCCCCCCTGCACACTGGAGAAGGGGCTCACGCTGGCTCTGATGCTGTGACCAGAGCAGAGAGCTCACTGCCTGCCCCCACTGGGACTGCAAGGGCAGCGCTGAGCACGGGGGGAGCTGAGACCCCAGGTGAGTGGGGGGACACACAGGCAGGGCAGGTTGGCTGCCAACCAGGTTTGCCTGGTCCAGATGTGCTGCTGGGAAGTGATTACACAGCAGGGAGGGAGCTACCAGGGACAGGGCTCAGTGGGGCTGTGACCCCAGGCCCAGCCAGCGAGAGGGAGCAGGTCCCACTCCCTTCCTCAACAGCTGAATCCCAGACCGAGCTGCAGAGGGATCCCTCCTTGGAGAAGCTGCGGGAACTTGCTGGCCACAGCGCTGCAAACCCCCTTGGGGAAGGCTGCAGGGACAGAGTCCTGCTGGAGAAGGGATTCCTGTACCGGGAATGGGCTCCCCAAGGGGAAGTAGAACTGGGGGGAATCAGGAAGCAGCTGATGGTGCCCCAGAAGTATCGCTGCAGGCTACTGTACCTGGCCCACAATGTCTCTCTCGGGACACCAGAGGATCCAGCCCCCCAGGCAGCAGCTACTGCAGAACTTTTACTGGCCCAGAATCTATGATGTGTCCAGCAGTACTGCAGGTCCTGCAACCCCTGCCAGAGGGTGGGGAAGGCCCAGGATAAGGGTGAAGCCCCCTTGAGACCCCTGCCCATCATAGAGGAGCCTTTCCATAAGGTGGCTATGGACATAGTGGGGCCCCTCAGCAAGGCGACCCGGTCAGGGAAGAAATACATTCTGGTGGGACGGATTTCACCACCCACTGCCCAGAGGTGGTGGCTCTGTCCTCCACTGAGGCAGACACCATGGCAGACACGCAGCTGACCATCTTCAGCAGAGTGGGGGTCCCTAGTGAGGTCCTTACAGACCAGGGGCCAATGTCATGTCAGCCCTGCTCTGGGGCTTGTGGGAGAAATGTGGGGTCCAGCCCACCTGTGCCTCTGGATATCACTCTCAGTCCAACGGGCTGGTGGAGAGATTTTATGGGACCCTGGGGATGATGCTGAGGACTTTTATGAATCAGCATCCGGCGGGCTGGGACAAGTACCTGCCCCACCTGCAGTACAGGGAAGTGCCCCAGGAATCCTTTCGAGCTGCTGTATGGGAGGAGAGTGAGGGGACCCCTGGACCTGGTAAGGGACGGTTGGGAGAAAGGGGAGCCAATCCTCCCATCAGGTGTCCCCCATTCAGAGTCACTGGAAAAACAGCCCAGGACCTGGAGAGAGACGTCAAGGACATCCTGGCTTTGGAGGTGACCCCGCCGTTCAACAGTCCATCGGCCTCATCTGTGGGGCTGGTCCCCAAGAAAGATGGGTCAATCCAATTCCATGTGGACTATTGGAAGCTTAATGCCATCACCGTGTCCGATGCCTACCCCATGGCTAGGCCTGGTGAGATTCTAGACAAGCTGGAGGGGCTCATTACCTCTCTACTGTGTATCTCCCCAAAGGTGACTGGCAGGTGCCTTTGGACCCAGATGCCAGATTGAAATCTGCCTGCACCTCCCCTTTGGCAGAGGCATCGTACCTGGGCCACAAGGTGGGGAGCGGCTGCCCAAGCCCAGAGCCAGCCAAGGTGGAGGCGATCAGAGATTGGCCCATTCCCCAGACCAAGAAACAAGTCCAGGCCTTTATCGAGATGGCGGGGTCCTACCGGGGGTTTGTACTCCACTTGAGCTCCCTAGCTGCCCCCATCACTGAGCTGTGTGAGAAGGGGAAGCCAGATGAGGTGGTCTGGACCGAGCAGGGCCAGAGGGCTCTCTGTGCACTGAAGGAGGCTCTAATCCAGGGCCCGGTAAATTTGGTAAACCCAGACTTTGCCAAGCCCTTCACAGTGTTCACCGATGCCTCAGACGCAGGGCTGGGCACGGTGCTGACACAAGCCAGTGCTGAGGGGGGGGAGACACCCCACTGGGTACCAGAGCAAGCTGCAGCTGTACCTATTTGAGCGGCGCTTTACTGTGTGTACTGACCACTCTCCTCTGACGTGGCTGCATCAAATGAAAGGGGCTGATGCCGAGCTGCTGGGGACAGAGACACCTGGTCAGAGGGTGGCCAAGGTCAAGATGGGGGCTCTGAACCAAGACAGCCCGAATCACAGCCCTCCAGACCTGAGTGCTGGGAGAAGACCCGGTCTCAGTTTGAACCCCAGGGGTATTGGGGTGACAAAAGGGCCCGGGCCACATAAACCTTCCCAAATACAGCCTGCGAGTTCCATCAAGCACACTTGACCTCAGGGAGGGTGTGAAACTGGAAGGGCCTGGTGTAACTCCCACCAAGGAATGTGAGAGGTTCTGGGGCATCCATGGGAACGTTGGTGGGTTTGAACTGCCCCAGGTCACTGGGTAAAGTGACCCTGCTCAGTTCAGTCTCGAAGGGGGAGAGAAGTGACAAAGTGAGAATGTTCTTAATGTTTTCTCTGAATACTATGTGGGTGCTTCAGTTTCCCCTATGCATGTCTTAAGTATCTAGGTGGTGGGATAAGGTTGTGTGATTGTTGCAGAGCCCTAGAGGGCCAATGTGATGCTGTCTGCACAGAGAATGGCCGAAACCCTGTCCCCTGGCAACTGATGGCCTGGGCCCCATCCCTGCAAACGTGCCAACTGAAGGTGTTGGAGAACAAAGAGATCAGGTGACCTCCTGGCCCAGGAAAGAGACAAAGGCCAAAGGAGGGGCTGGAGAGTTTCAGTTTGGAGCTGGCCGGGGAAAGAGAAGGAGGCCAGACCCCCAGGGTCTGGGTCTCCCTGCCTCCAAGATGGACCTGACTTAGGCTCCCCGAGTACTGACTGGCTTCATATGGAGTAGTTCAAGAGCATTGCCCGGTGACTCCATGACAGCCTGAATTTACGAGTCCAGACATCAGGCCACACTTGTCACATCAAACGTGACACAGCCATGGTCTGGATGGGTGTGATGAGATATGGCCAAAGCCAGCCAACAGGGATGGAAGACCCATGATGTAATACCACAGCTGGCATGGCCAAGAAAATACCTGAAGGAATAGGCCACCCCACTCCACAGGAATTCATGACTCCAATAGTACATATCCAGCAAAGTGGGCTACTTGGAGCTGAGCCGTGTCTGCTTTTCATTCCCCTAAGTGACATGGGGCCAGCCTGTGGTTGAACTTTGCTCAGATTCCACAAGAAGGAAGGCACTGGGAGCTGTCTCCTGCAGGAACAATGCAATGTTATTTTAAGTAACTAAACTATAGAATGGGCTAATGAATTATCTTTAATGATTTTACCTTTTTCCCCTATGTAGGTTACTTTGTCTGCATTGAAGTGTCGAGACACAAACCAGTTCAGTGTATCTCTTATGAATGCACTAAGAGATTAAGCAAGTAGTTGGTGAACAAATATCAGTTTAAGCAACATATGTCACTGGTTAATTTAACTTATAATTGTCCTAACCTAATTTACTATGGTCAAAGTAAGGTTGTAATTGAAATAACGCACTGGTTCAATTTATCTGGCTCGCCAATTACTACAATTAGTAACGAATTCCTAGTGAACAAGTTTAGAAAACGATTCGTAGGGTTTTCGAGGAAAGTTATGGGGAGGAGCCGTTCCCTTTTATTTCAGCCAGTTAGCTCAGAGCCTGTTACTTGCCTTGTAAGGAAGTGCTGCTCTTAAACAGATTTGCTGGTCACTTCCTTCTCGAGCTGCTTTCTTCCATTAACTTCACTCTTCACAGAAATCACATCAAACTTTGGTTTACCTAGTCCAGCGGTTCTCAAACTCTGGGTCAGGACCCCAAAGTGGGTTGTGACCCCATGGGGTCACCAGGGCTTCATTAGACTTGCTGGAACCCAGGACAGAAGCTGAAGCCCAGACTCCACCCTGACCTGGGCGTGAGGCTCGGGCTGTGGGCCCATCTGTCACGGCGTGTGGGGGAGTCCGGCCCCGCACCCCACTTCCTGCGAGTCACCATGTCTCTCAGCCAGCCAGTAACACAGAAGGTTTATTAGACAACAGGAACACAGTCCCAAGCAGGGCTTGTAGGTACAACCAGGACCCCTCAGCCAGGTTCCTCTGGGGGGCAAGGATCTTAGACCCCAGACTTGGGATTCCTTGCCTCTTCCCAGCCAGCCCAAAACTGAAACCAAAAACCCCTCCAGCAGGCTCTTTCCCTTTGTCCAGTTTCCAGGGCAAAGGAGTCCACTTGCCCCACTCCCCTCCTGGCTCAGGTTACAGGCTCAGGTCCTATCCCTCACCTAAAGTCATCCTCTGCTCTCCCATCTCCCATGCAGACAGCCCCAGTAAAACTAGACAACATTCCCAGGTCAATCCACCCCGCTCCCTACTGGGTCACACCATCTCCCCGCCAACCCAGGGAGGTGGGGCTCGGGCTCCACTCCCCTCTGCCTCCCAGGGTCATGTAGTAACTTTGTTGTCAGAATGGGATTGCGGTGCAATGAAGTTTAAGAACCCCTGATCTAGTCTATTTCCCCTCCCCATTTTAACATGATTGCCTGCATCTTTCTGTCACCCTGGCACAGACACAGGATGATTGATAGAGTCCCACACTTGTAGCGGCTTTAGAACAACCCGGGATTGGAGATCTCTTACTGTTTAAATAACAGCTTTAGGAATTTAGTGTCTACTTTGGGAGACAGTTAAGTGATCTGCAAAGAGATAGGCACTAAGTGTTGAAGTGATTCAAGCCTCCCTGAATTGCTCCACAATGGTTTTCGCATCTTCTACTTCTCAATCTCTTTAGCTCATGTGATTGGTCTTAGTTTGGAACAAAGATGATTTTTACCAGTGGCTTTATCAATGATAAAATGTAACTTGGAGCTCTTTCACGTGCAGTGGAGCAAGTTTGGTCTTTTCTCTCTGAGTTGTACTTCAGGCTTGGAATCTTTCACTTCCCCTTCTCTAGATGGCCAATGCCAGGAAGGGAGCAGGATACAACTCCTAATGTCATTAGTGGTACAAGAGAGATACCACCCCGCCCCCACACACACTTCTCTCTGCATGGTTAGCATTAGGTTTTGTGGGGATCACTGAATCGCCTACTCTGCTGCAGGGGACACTTGTGTCCAGTCAGAGATTCTAGCATGTCAGCTGTAGCTCATCATGGACCAATAATTCAGTATCTTGATCTGAGGTCAAAGTAGAAGATTCCAGTCTGAGATGGACATTTTCTGGCAAAACCTATTGGTGTTCACAAGCAGATGTCCTCTTTGTAAGCAGGACATGTGAGAGGCCAATGTGAGGAGGAGTTGGAAACAGACTCCATTTAACGGAATAAGGCTACGTAAAATTATATATAATACAGTACTTTGCTAAATATAATTAAAGGTTCATCATCAAGTACTCTTTCATGCATTTCCACTCATTCCTTGTGACCATAAGGATGCCAAGGGAAAAGGGACACTGGGGACCAAGTCCAGAGTGAGTGCATGACCCATAGAATCATAGAATCATAGAATCTCAGGGTTGGAAGGGACCTCAGAAGGTCATCTAGTCCAACCCCCTGCTCAAAGCAGGACCAAACCCAACTAAATCATCCCAGCCAGGGCTTTGTCAAGCCTGACCTTAAAAACCTTTAAGGAAGGAGATTCCACTACCTCCCTAGGTAACCCATTCCAGTTCTTCACCACCCTACTAGTGAAAAAGTTTTTCCTAATATCCAACCTAAACCTCCCCCTCTGCAACTTGAGACCATTACTCCTTGTTCTGTCATCTTCTACCACTGAGGACAGTCTAGATCCATCCTCTTTGGAACCCCCTTTCAGGTAGTTGAAAGCAGCTATCAAATCCCCCCTCATTCTTCTCTTCTGCAGACTAAACAATCCCAGTTCCCTCAGCCTCTCCTCATAAGTCATGTGCTCCAGCCCCCTAATCATTTTTGTTGCCCTCCGCTGGACTGTCTCCAATTTATCCACATCCTTCTTGTAGTGTGGGGCCCAAAACTGGACACAGTACTCCAAATGAGGCCTCACCAGTGCTGAGTAGAGGGGAATGATCACATCCCTTGATCTGCTGGAAATGCCCCTACTTATACAACCCAAAATGCCATTAGCCTTCTTGGCAACAAGGGCACACTGTTGACTCATATTCAGCTTTTCGTCCACCGTAACCCCTTGGTCCTTTTCTGCAGAACTGCTACCCAGCCATTCGGTCCCTAGTCTGTAGCAGTGCATGGGATTCTTCCGTCCTAAGTGCAGGACTCTGCACTTGTCCTTGTTGAACCTCATCATATTTCTTTTGGCCCAATCCTCTAATTTGTCTAGGGCCCTCTGTATCCTATCCCTACCCTCCAGCATATCAACCACTCCTCCCAGTTTAGTGTCATCTGCAAACTTGCTAAGGGTGCAGTCCACACCATCCTCCAGATCGTTAATGAAGATATTGAACAAAACCGGCCCCAGCACCGACCCTTGGGGCACTCCACTTGATACCGGCTGCCAACTAGACATGGAACCATTGATCACTACCCGTTGAGCCCGACCATCTAGCCAGTTTTCTATCCACCTTACCGTCCATTCATCCAGCCCAGACTTCTTTAACTTGCTGGCAAGAATACTGTGGGAGACTGTATCAAAAGCTTTGCTAAAATCCAGAAATAGTACATCCACTGCTTTCCCCTCATCCACAGAGCCGGTTATCTCGTCATAGAAGGCAATTAGGTTAGTCAGGCATGACTTGCCCTGGTGAATCCATGCTGACTGTTCCTGATCACTTTCCCCTCCTTTAAGTGGTTCAGGATTGATTCCTCGAGGACCTGTTCCATGATTTTTCCAGGGACTGAGGTGAGACTGACTGGCCTGTAGTTCCCTGGATCTTCCTTCTTCCCTTTTTTAAAGATGGGCACTACATTAGCTTTTTTCCAGTCATCCGGGACCTCCCCCGATCGCCATGATTTTTCAAAGATAATGGCCAATGGCTCTGCAATCTCATCGGCCAACTCCTTTAGCACCCTCGGATGCAGCGCATCTGGCCCCATGGACTTGTGCTCGTCCAGCTTTCCTAAATAGCCCCGAACTACTTCTTTCTCCACAGAGAGCTGGTCACCTCCTCCCCATACCGTGCTGCAGAGTGCAGCTGTCTGGGAGCTGACCTTGTGAAGACAGAGGCAAAAAAAGCATTGAGTACACTAGCTTTCTCCACATCCTCTGTCACTAGGTTCCCTCCCTCATTCAGCAAGGGGCCCACACTTGCCTTGACTTTCTTCCTGTTGCTAACATACCTAAAGAAACCCTTCTTGTTACTCCTAACATCTCCGGCTAGCTGCAACTCCAAGTGTGATTTGGCCTTCCTGATTTCACACCTGCATGCCTGAACAATACTTTTATACTCCTCCCTGGTTATTTGTCCAATCTTCCACTTCTTGTAAGCTGTTTTTTTGTGTTTAAGACGAGCAAGGATTTCACTGTTAAGCCAAGCGGGTCGCCTGCCATATTTAGTTTTCTTCCTACACATCGGGATGGTTTGTTCCTCCAACCTCAATAAGGTTTCTTTGAAATACAGCCAGCTTTCCTCGACTCCTTTCCCCGTCATGTTATTCTCCCAGGGGACCTTGCCCATCAGTTCCCTCTGGGAGTCGAAGTCTGCTTTTCTGAAGTCCAGGGTCTCTGTTCTACTGCTTTCCCTTTTTCCTTGTGTCAGGATCCTGAACTCGACCATCTCATGGTCACTGCCTCCCAGGTTCCCATCCACTATTGCTTCCTCTACTATTTCTTCCCTGTTTGTGAGCAGCAGGTCAAGAAGAGCTTTTCCCCTAGTTGGTTCCTCCAGCACTTGCACCAGGAAATTGTCCCCTACACTTTCCAGAAACTTCCTAGATTGTCTGTGCACTGCTGTATTGCTCTCCCAGCAGATATCGGGGTGATTAAAGTCACCCATGAGAACCAGGGCCTGTGATCTAGCAACTTCTGTTAGTTGCTGGAAGAAAGCCTCGTCCACCTCATCCCCCTGGTCCGGTGGTCTGTAGCAGACTCCCACCACGACATCACCCTTGTTGTTCATATTTCTAAATTTAATCCAGAGACTCTCAGGTTTTTCTGCAGTTTCATACTGGAGCTCTGAGCAGTCATACTGCTCTCTTACATACAACGCAACTCCCCCACCTTTTCTGCCCTGCCTGTCCTTCCTGAACAGTTTATATCCATCCATGACAGTACTCCAATCATGTGAGTCATCCCACCAAGTTTCTGTTATTCCAATGACAGCAGTGCCCTTTCACCTTAAATAAAAGCTGCTTTAGCATTCTTTGGACTAAACGTCATTTAGCATTTGACCCAATAAAGTTGTATGAATATAGATGGAATATATGGGCCAAACATAACCCAGTCATTGTCCAGCATTAAACAGGGTTAGACAAGGTTTGGAATACAGGGACCTGAGCCTTTCATTAAATGAAAAGAAGGAGGAACAGTTAAAGCCTTTGAAAAGCATTAAATAAGGGTTGTTTTAACAACATTCCTTGTTCCCTTTCCCTTTAGCTGGAGAGAGAAGGAAAAGCCCCGTGTCTGACAATCTCTTAGAAGGTATCAAAGGTGGTAATAACTGTCCAGCTGGGGAGAAGAGAAGCAGTTAGCTGCGATGGGCAGGAGCTGTTGTTGTTACAGTCTGATCTGTGTCATCCTGGGTAGTGGCTGGGATTCAGCTGGAGCCGGTAGGGTGGCGATTTTGTCTGGGCCCCTCTCTCTGGCCCATCTGGGCAGGACATCGCTTAGGATCAGGATGACAAAGGTTCCAGGGCCCAGTGGGAGTGGCAGCCATGGCGGTGATGCTTACTCCAATAGCCAAGTAGTGAACTCAGTTCTGGTCCATGGTCACTACGCTCCTTCACCCCAGTGCTCTCTCCTCTTGGGCCAGCCACAGCTGCAGTGTCTGAGCTCTACTGAGCAGAGAGGCTGCTCCCTGACAGCTCCCTCTGGGGCTCAAGCCACCCCACAATGGGCAGGGAGGAGGTAGCGCAATAGTTTCACTCTTATCCCCCTGCACCAGCCCATGAAGCTGGCTAGCCATGGACGGGATCGTGTGCTGTACCCTCCCAAGGAGTGGCACAATGGGTATCCTTTCCCTGCCTAGTGGAAAGTTCAGGAGGCACTGCTTCCCTGAGCACACTGCCTCCTTGTGCTCCCACTGGGGCAGTGCAGCGCCCTACCGCCCCTACTCACAGCTATAAGGCACAGTCTAGCCCCAGGTAAATAGATAAATTAAGTGGACAGCTCAGCCCGTGTGGACTGTGCAGTGTGAATGGAGGTGGCAGAATCAGGCCCTTCTTAAGTTGGGGACAGGGAATTAAATGGCAGCAGAAGAGATTAAAAAGGTGTGTTTTCTGGTTTTTACACCTGTGCTCAGTCCAGAGGCCCTGGCACATCATGTTTACTGGGGTCCCACCCTCTCCCATTTCACTTTATTTTTACACAGATGTTACAAATGTTTTGGGAGCCCCGCAAGCTCGGGTTTCCAATACACTTGTGCCCCCTTTCCCCCCCTCCTGTCAGCCCGGCCTGTGCAATCAATAATTTGTGGAGGCTTTTTAGTGATAGCAATATTGACTCCCTTCATTGACTGCCTGGGGCATTTCTGACTGCTTGTCAGGTGGTCATGTGTAAACCTTACAAAACATTCTTCCCAGTTACATCTGAGCAACTCCAGGGAAGTGACTGGGGTTGCATGGGTACAGGAGTCAGGTCTGGTCTCTTGGGAGTAGACAACAGGGGATGGATCACTTGGTGAACATAAGAACATAAGAACGGTTGTACTGGGTCAGACCAAAGGTCCATCTAGCCCAGTATCCTGTCTACCGACAGTGGCCAATGCCAGGTGCCCCAGAGGGAGTGAACCTAACAGGTAATGATCAAGTGATCTCTCTTCTGCCATCCATCTCCACCCTCTGACAAACGGAGGCTAGGGACACCATTCCTTACCCATCCTGGCTAATAGCCATTTATGGACTTAACCACCATGAATTTATCCAGTTCTCTTTTAAACGCTGTTATAGTCCTAGCCTTCACAACCTCCTCAGGCAAGAAGTTCCACAAGTTGACAGTGCGCTATGTGAATAAGAACTTTCTTTTATTTGTTTTAAACCTGCTGCCCATTGATTTAATTTGGTGACCCCTAGTCCTTGTGTTATGGGAATAAGTAAATAACTTTTCCTTATCTACTTTCTCCACATCACTCATGATTTTATATACCTCTATCATATCCCCTCTTAGTCTCCTCTTTTCCAAGCTGAAAAGTCCTAGCCTCTTTAATCTCTCCTCATATGGGACCCGTTCCAAACCCCTAATCATTTTAGTTGCCCTTCTCTGAACCTTTTCTAGTGCTAGAATATCTTTTTTGAGGTGAGGAGACCACATCTGTACACAGTATTCGAGGTGTGGGCGTACCATGGATTTATATAAGGGCAATAATATATTCTCAGTCTTATTCTCTATCCCCTTTTTAATGATTCCTAACATCCTGTTTGCTTTTTTGACCGCCTCTGCACACTGCGTGGACATCTTCAGAGAACTATCCACGATAACTCCAAGATCTTTTTCCTGACTCGTTGTAGCTAAATTAGCCCCCATCATGTTGTATGTATAGTTGGGGTTATTTTTTCCAATGTGCATTACTTTACATTTATCCACATTAAATTTCATTTGCCATTTTGTTGCCCAATCACTTAGTTTTGTGAGATCTTTTTGAAGTTCTTCACAATCTGCTTTGGTCTTAACTATCTTGAGTAGTTTAGTATCATCTGCAAACTTTGCCACCTCACTGTTTACCCTTTCTCCAGATCATTTATGAATAAATTGAATAGGATTGGTCCCAGGACTGACCCTTGGGGAACACCACTAGTTACCCCTCTCCATTCTGAGAATTTACCATTAATTCCTACCCTTTGTTCCCTGTCCTTTAACCAGTTCTCAATCCATGAAAGTACCTTTCCTTTTATCCCATGACAGCTTAATTTACGTAAGAGCCTTTGGTGAGGGACCTTGTCAAAGGCTTTCTGGAAATCTAAGTAAACTATGTCCACCGGATCCCCCTTGTCCACATGTTTGTTGACCCCTTCAAAGAACTCTAATAGATTAGTAAGACACGATTTCCCTTTACAGAAACCATGTTGACTATTGCTCAAGAGTTTATGTTTTTCTATGTGTCTGACAATTTTATTCTTTACTATTGTTTCAACTAATTTGCCCGGTACCGACGTTAGACTTACCGGTCTGTAATTGCCGGGATCACCCCTAGAGCCCTTTTTAAATATTGGCGTTACATTAGCTAACTTCCAGTCATCGGGTACCGAAGCCGATTTAAAGGACAGGTTACAAACCTTAGTTAATAGTTTGTGCCATCAAACACAAACAAACACACACTACAGACAGTCACTTACCCCACAGATGCTGTATTAGCTCCTCCTTCACCTGGAGAACTCCCTTGCGAAACTCCCTGTTAGCAGCCCCTGTTTGCAAAGCTCCCTGGTCGCTTGTGCGCGGCTTTATAAAGCCCTGGCCTGGCCTGAGTGAATGCCCCGCCCACTGATTAAGGCTCAGCCAATTACCAGAGGCTTCGAGCTTTCAAACCTGCCTCCAACTGCCAGCCAGAGCACACGGTCCCTCAAACAACCAAACAAACAAACAGACTGACAAACACAAGCTCAGCACACAGCAAGTAACCCCCAAACACAAACAAACACACACTACAGATAGTCACTTACCCCACAGATGCTGTATTAGCTCCTCCTTCACCTGGAGAACTCCCTTGCGAAACTCCCTGTTAGCAGCCCCTGTTCGCTTGTGCGCGGCTTTATAAAGCCCTAGGACTGACCCTTGGGGAACACCACTAGTTACCCCTCTCCATTCTGAGAATTTACCATTCATTCCTACCCTTTGTTCCCTGTCTTTTAACCAATTCTCAATCCATGAAAGGATCTTCTCTCTTATCCCATGACAACTTAATTTACATAAGAGCCTTTGGTGAGGGACCTTGTCAAAGGCTTCCTGGAAATCTAAGTACACTATGACCACTGGATCCCTCTTGTCCACATGTTTGTTGACCCCTTCAAAGAACTCTAATAGATTAGTAAGACATAATTTCCCTTTACAGAAACCATGTTGACTTTTGCCCAACAATTTATGTTCTTCTATACGTCTGACAATTTTATTCTTTACTATTGTTTCCACTAATTTTCCCGGTACCGACGTTAGACTTACCGGTCTGTAATTGCCGGGATCACCTCTAGAGCCCTTTTTAAATATTGGCATTACATTAGCTATCTTCCAGTCGCTGGATACAGAGGCCAATTTAAAGGACAGGTTACAAACCCTAGTTAATAGTTCTGCAACTTCACATTTGAGTTCTTTCAGAACTCTTGGGTGAATGCCATCTGGTCCCGGTGACTTGTTAATGTTGAGTTTATCAATTAATTCCAAAACCTCCTCTAGTGACACTTCAATCTGAGACAGTTCCTCAGATTTGTCACCTACAAAAGCCAGCTCAGGTTTGGGAATCTCCCTAACATCCTCAGCCATGAAGACTGAAGCAAAGAATCCATTTAGTTTCTCCGCAATGGCTTTATCGTCTTTAAGCGCTCCTTTTGTATCTCGATCATCGAGGGGCCCCACTGGTTGTTTAGCAGGCTTCCTGCTTCTGATGTACTTAAAAAACATTTTGTTATTACCTTTGGAGTTTTTGGCTAGCCGTTCTTCAAACTCCTCTTTGGCTTTTCTTATTACATTTTTACAATTAATTTGGCAGTGTTTATGCTCCTTTCTATTTGCCTCACTAGGATTTGACTTCCACTTTTTAAAGGAAGTCTTTTTATCTCTCACTGCTTCTTTTTTAGTTCTTTTACTGTGTTTCTTAATTTGGGGTATACATTTAAGTTGGGCCTCTATTATGGTGTTTTTAAAAAGCACCCATGCAGCTTGCAGGGATTTCACTTTACTCACTGTACCTTTTAATTTCTGTTTAACTACCCCCCTCATCTTTGCATAGTTCCCCTTTTTTAAATTAAATGCCACAGTGTTGGGCTGTTGAGATGTTCTTCCCACCACAGGGATGGTAAATGTTATTATATTATGGTCACTATTTCCAAGCGGTCCTGTTATAGTTACCTCTTGGACCAGCTCCTGCGCTCCACTCAGGACTAAATCTAGAGTTGCCTCTCCCCTTGTGGGTTCCTGTACCAGCTGCTCCAAGAAGCAGTCATTCAAAGTATCGAGAAATTTTATCTCTGCATTTCCTCATTAGGTGACATATTCCCAGTCAATATGGGGATAATTGAAATCCCCCACTAGTATTGATTATTAATTATTAGTAGTAGTAGTACTGGCGATTGCCTTTTCTGCTCATTCCCTCTGAAGCATCTGGTGTTGGCGACTGTTGGAAGACAGCATGGCCATTCTTATATTTATTTCCCACAATATGGGCATGTCAAATGGCCATAAGAACTGTCACTCTTGAATTTCCTGACAATGCTTGATTTGAACTGTGCAGAGTTAAAGTTGCATTAACCCAGGATTCTGCATTTCTAATGCAGAATGAAGTAAACACATGAGTTGTCTCAGCTCAGGTCACCATTCACTGGGTTTCTGTTCTGATCAGGTTCTAGCCCTTGTTTCTCCATTGTCATGGAGTACTGTGAAAAGGGAACCCTGCGGGACGTGCTGACAAGGAAACCCCAGCTCCCCTGGGAGACACGCATTCGGATGGCGCTAGATGCGGCCAGAGGCCTATACAGGTATGTCATGGGGCCAGTGGCCCTTCAGGAGAATTAGAGCCCAACTGGCCCATGATGACCCTGTGGGCTGCACCCAGGAGCAATCAGGTGCTCCTGGGAGTGCCCTTTAGTTAATTAGAATGGAAGCAGCTGAATTAGCAGGGGGCTATGAGAGTATAAAAAGGAAGCTGCCTGAGGGAAAGGAAGCTATCCCTGACAGGCTGTGCCTGGCTCTGGGAAGGCTGAACGGGATCCTGTAAAAGGAAATGAAGTGAAGCTAGTCACTGAGAAGTTAGTGCTCTGAGGAATGGTAGCTAAACCAGAGACTAAACCCCAGCAGGGGCAGGACCAGAGCAATGGAGTCTGAGAGACAAGAGGGGCTTTTTGGCAAATGACTGGTCAGAAGAATCAGGAGACTCTGGTAAGGAAGAAACAAAGCTTTGGACTATTCTCTGATGTTGGCTTAGTGGTTGTGGGTAAATGAAGATTCCCCTGAATAAGGGAGAGGCAAAGACTGAGTCAAGATATATTTATATGATAAAAAGGGGAAACTGAGGCATGGGATGGCATCTGGGTCTGTGACAAAGTACCAAGCATGACTGAAGACAAGTGAATTCATTTTCTGATGTCTCGCTATATGCCTGAATTGGTTTCATCTATAGGAGAGCAAAGGTGGATGGGGTGTGGGTACTGTGGTTAAATTCACCCTCACCATCCACAAAGCCCATGACTTCGAAACAGGCCGTGGGAGAAGTGATGGGAGGCTGGGTTTAGATAAGAAAGTGCCCAGATTCTCAGATGCCCTTGGCTTGTGAATCTGGCCTGAAGCCTGGTAGGAAAAGCCTTTCTCATGAGATACCTGGTGCTGCTGCTTCCAGAAGTACCTTATAGAGCATCATTAGGACTACTGCCCAGTAACAGACTGGTTACTACCCACTGGTCCTAGGCTGCTCTGACAATGGCATTCGCTGGCTTGCCACTTTACAGGCAAAAAATTATTGTCTTGTAGCCATTGGAAAGGTTGGATTTGTGGCTGTTGTCCCAGAATAACTAGGGTTGGCTTCTAAATGCTCAGTAGTGTCCAAAGATTCATCCTTGTGGCTGTTCTGGGTGGGAGCAGAGGGAGGGAAGGTGGCAATAGATCCATTGCTAATGCTTTCTGCTCTTGGTTCTGACTGACCATAGGTTGCACCAGACGGCGGAGAAGTCTAAATTGCATGGATGCATCAATAGTACCAAGTTCCTGGTTGCTAAAGGTTACTGTGTGAAGGTAAGAGCTGTCTTGTGAGAAGACTTTTTGAGAGGTTTGAAAGTTTTTTGTGGCTATCTATTCCATCTCTCCTTCCCTCCCTCCCGAGTAACACCTCAAGCATCTATAGTTTCAGTGCTAATTTACTATGCAGATAGGACACCTGAATTATATGGCCAAACCCCCTACCATTATGCAGTCTTCTCTCCCCCTCCCTCCCCAAAACCCTCTTTCCCCTTTCCAGCTCTCCTCCCAGGACAGTATGAGCAGCACAGGAGTTTGTTTATTTAGATGTTAACTTCAGGCTGTTCTACACAGTCCCCAGATTTTTTTATATTGAAATGCACTGCTGCACTGCAGACCCTGATGGGGAATTCCCTCTTGACTTTAATGCAAATATTGGATGAACATCATCTCTGAAAAGCAGGCAATGTTGTTATTTATTATTGGTATTACTGTAGTGCACAGGAGCCCTCCTTGTGGATCAGGACCCCTTGTGCCAAGTGCTGTACAAACACAGAACAAAAGGATGGCCTCATCTCCATGCTTATTTAGCTACCTAATATGGATGCGGGTGCCTAGCTTTAAGCCCCCAGGTTTGCAAATATAAGTCTCAGTGAAAACATTTCCATCAGCTCTTCATGCAGAGATAGCAGCTGATTAAAGACAAGCTGCCACAAGCAAGGTGAGGAGGCATGGCATGAGGTAGAGGAGAAGTAGAATTGAGGAATGACAGAGTATTGTAATCAGGGTTGACTCTAGGCACCAGCAAAGCAAGCAGCTGCTTGGGGCAGCCCATTTGCAGGGGCGGCAGCCCACAGGGATCCAGCCTGGGAGCTGAGAACCAACAGGGGGCCCTGGGAGCTGTAGTTCCTTGGTTAGCTCCTTGCCTATAGAGCCAGCCCTGGAGCAGGGAAAGAACTACATTTCCCAGCATTCCCTTGGCCATTATCAACAGGAAAGGGAGGGGGAGGAAGTATGGTAGCTGAAACCTCATGCTGCAGCTTGCTGTGAATGGAGAGCTCACTGGTAGAGTGGGGTGGCACTGTGAATGGGGAACAAGTGTGCCCAAGGAGTAAAAGGCTTTGGCCCAGATATCCCCTTCAGAAGACATCCCCAGACTGGCTTAGGGATATTGGTGTGACCTCACTTTGCAACCCCCAAAGAAGGAAGTGGGTGGACTAAATGGACAGTGCCCCTCTCTATCTGAAGCCTAGCAAAGGAGGTACGTGGATCCCACTAGAATTTAAAATGAAAAGTAAGGGAGGGGAGGCTCTGGACCTGGGCAGCTTTAGATACAGTACCAGGCACATAGGAGGATTTCCACTTCTGAGCCATAGAAGCAGAAATTGACTTTTCCTTTCCAGATTTAGCTAATATTCAGAAAGGGAATCTAGCACCTGCCTTCCAGATTTGATCACCTCAAAATTCAGGAGTGTTCAAGCTCAGTTTGGGCAGCTCTTACTTCATTTCTCCCAAATCAAATATACTGATCCCCTGTAATTTGCTCTAGAAAACGTAGGATAGAATTGAGCAAGAAATGCTTCCCAGTGGTTTTTAGGACTGGAATTGCTATTTTCAACAGCCATTGCCTTTTTTAAAAAAAAGTTTTATTTCTTTAAAAGGAAGACAGTGGTATCGCATTGGTAAATTCCCCATAGAAACAAAGAGTGGAACAAAAGAAGAATAAAGGCACCTCAACTTTTCCTCATTTATGGAGGACAGTCTTATAATATGCATCCAGATATCCTCCAATCACACAAGCTGAAAATTGTTCCACTTTACTGCAGCTCTGTAACCATATGGGAACCAATCCTGTCTGTGTTCTTTGCACATCCAAAATTCCTGCTGAATGACCCGCCCTGGGAGCAAGTTACCAGTGACCCAGGGCTGGGGCAGCAGGAGGGTGCAGATGTGTGGTGGGGAGAGCCCAGGGCTGGGGCGGCAGAGGGTGCGGGTGGAAGGGGCAGAGCCCAGGGCGGGGGCAGCAGGGGATGTGGGGGGGGGAGAGCCCAGGGCTGTGGCGGCAGGGGTGGGGTGAGAGCCCAGGGCTGGGGCGGCAGGGGGTGCGGGTTGGGGCAGGGAGAGCCCAGGGCTGGGGCGGCAGGGGGTGCGGGTTGGGGGGGAGAGCCCAGGGCTGGGGCGGCAGGGGTGCGGGTTGGGGCGGGAGAGCCCAGGGCTGGGCGGCAGAGGGGTGCGGGTTGGGGCGGGGAGAGCCCAGGGCTGGGGCGGCAGGGGGTGCGGGTTGGGGCAGGGAGAGCCCAGGGCTGGGGCGGCAGGGGGTGGGGTTGGGGCAGGAGAGCCCAGGGCTGGGGCGGCAGGGGGTGCGGGTTGGGGCGGGGAGAGCCCAGGGCTGGGGCGGCAGGGGTGCGGGTTGGGGGGGAGAGCCCAGGGCTGGGGCGGCAGGGGGGGCAGGGTTGGGGGGAGAGCCCAGGGCTGGGGCCGCAGGGGTGCGGGTTGGGGCGGGGAGAGCCCAGGGCTGGGGCGGCAGGGGTGCGGGTTGGGGGGGGAGAGCCCAGGGCTGGGGCGGCAGGGGTGCGGGTTGGGGGGGAGAGCCCAGGGCTGGGGCGGCAGGGGTGCGGGTTGGGGGGAGAGCCCAGGGCTGGGCGGCAGGGGGTGCGGGTTGGGGCGGGAGAGCCCAGGGCTGGGGCGGCAGGGGGTGCGGGTTGGGGAGAGCCCAGGGCTGGGGCGGCAGGGGTGCGGGTTGGGGGAGAGCCCAGGGCTGGGGCGGCAGGGGGTGCGGGTTGGGGAGAGCCCAGGGCTGGGGCGGCAGGGGGTGCGGGTTGGGGAGAGCCCAGGGCTGGGGCGGCAGGGGGTGCGGGTTGGGGAGAGCCCAGGGCTGGGGCGGCAGGGGTGCGGGTTGGGGAGAGCCCAGGGCTGGGGCGGCAGGGGGTGCGGGTTGGGGGAGAGCCCAGGGCTGGGGCGGCAGGGGGTGCGGGTTGGGGGGAGAGCCCAGGGCTGGGGCGGCAGGGGTGCGGGTTGGGGTGAGAGCCCAGGGCTGGGGCGGCAGGGGTGCGGGTTGGGGAGAGCCCAGGGCTGGGGCGGCAGGGGGTGCGGGTTGGGGGAGAGCCCAGGGCTGGGGCGGCAGGGGGTGCAGGTTGGGGGGGAGAGCTGGGGCGGCAGGGGGTGCAGGTTGGGGGAGAGCCCAGGGCTGGGGCGGCAGGGGTGCAGGTTGGGGGAGAGCCCAGGGCTGGGGCGGCAGGGGTGTGGGTTGTGGGGAGAGCCCAGGGCTGGGGCGGCAGGGGTGCAGGTTGGGGGAGAGCCCAGGCTGGGGCAGCAGGGGTGTGGGTTGTAGGGGGAGAGCCCAGGGCTGGGGCGGCAGGGGGGTGCAGGTTGGGGGGGGGGAAAGCCCAGGGCTGGGGTGGGGTCAGCCAAAATTTTTGTTTTGCCTGGGGCGGCAAAAAACCTAGAGCCGGCCCTGATTGTAATAACAAAATTAGATCTTAAAACACACAGTACCCACCTCAGGGTACATCTTCACTTCAAAAAAAACCCCACAGCAGCGAGTTTCTAAGCCCAGGTCTGCAGACTCGGGCTTGCTCTATGGCACAACACATAGGTGTGTAGTCATTCCGGATCCAGCTGGAGCTCAGGCTCAGAAGCTTCCGGAGGGAGATGAACTTCAGAGTCCAAGCTCCAGCCTGAGCCTGACTGTTTACATGGCTATCATTAGCGCTGTAGCATGAGCCTGAATCAGTAGGCCTTGCTCTGGGACTTGCTGCAGTGGGATGTTTTTGTTTTTTCAATGCAGAAGTACCCCAAGAGCCCCATCCCTGTAAGCAGCATGTACCCTCTTCGTGGTTCGGGAAGGACATATCAAGTGGGGTGTTGTCGGGATCTATCCTGGGTCTGGTTCTATTCAGTATCTTCAGAAACAATTTGGACAATAGCATAGAAAGTACAAAGTTTGCAGCTGATATCAAGCTGGGAGGGGTTGTAAGTGCTGTGAAGGGCAGGATTTGAATTCAAAATGATCTCAACAAACTAAAGAATTGGTCTGAAATAAATATTATGATTTAAAATAAGGACAAATGCAAAGTACTACAGTAAGGAAGGAATAATCAGTCCGACTAATACAAAGTGGGAAATGACCGCCTAGGAAGGAGTGCTACAGAAAAGGATCTGGGGGTTATAGTGGAGGTTGGACATGTAAGCATGACACAAGAAGTAATTCTTCCACTGTACTCAGCAGTGATAAGGCTTCGACTGGAGTATTGTGTCCAGTTTTGGGTATCACACTTTGGGAAAAATGTGGAAATGGTCCAGAGGAGAGCAACAAAAATGATTAAAGGTCTAGAAAGGGGGGAGGGATAGTTCAGTGGTTTGAGCATTGGCCTGCTAAACCCAGGGTTGTGAGTTCAACCCTTGAGGGGGCCATTTAGGGATCTGGGGCAAAAATCTGTCTTGGGACTGGTCCTGCTTTGAGCAGGGGGTTGGACTAGACGAACTCCTGAGGTCCCTTCCAACCCTGATATTCTATGAAAACATGATCTATGAGGAAAGATGGGGGAGAAATGGGTTTGTTTAGTCTGGAGAAGAGAGGACTGAGGTGGGATTACAACAGTCTTCAAGTACATAAAAGGCTGTTATAAAGAGGAGGGTGATAAATTGTTCACCTCAACCACTGAGGATAGGAGAAGTTAAACTGCAGTAAGGGAAATTTAAGATAAACGTTAGTAAAAATGTCCTGTCAGAGTAGCTAAGCATGGGAATAAATTACCTACGGAAATCACAGAATCTCCTTCATAACAGGTTGGACAGAGACCTGTCAGGGATGGTCTAGATAGTCCTACCTCAGTGCAGGGGATTGGATGAGATCAGTAGTTTTCAAACTTTTTAGGCTGCAAACTGCTTTCCAAATAATGTAATCTGCTGCATACCCCCATCTGAGATAGGGTCATAATATACTTATGATTAGATTGCCAATTCTTTCTAAATAAAGTGAGCTGTCTGCCATTACAGGATTTTTCTCATGTAGCCCCTGACAAGAGTATGAGTAACCCACTTTGAAAACCATTGGACTAGATGATCTGTCAAGGTCTCTTCCAGTCTTACATTTCTATGATTTATCTGCATCCTTGAGGATCTCTGCTTCTAGCCCCTTTTTAATCTTACCCCTATTGTGGCCATTATATCTCCATATAAGGCTTAGATGAGACCACTTCTTTCCATCAGTTGGCCAGAGGGGATCATGGTGGTGCACCAAGAAACACACCCTCTCCCTTGTTTCTTCCCTTCTCAATATGGGGCCAAGCACATCATCCTTACATTTATAAGACCCAGGAGTGTGAATCAAACCCATGACCTCCCGCATGGCAAAGCAAGAGCACTCAGCAGACCAGGCAGCCCCTGCAACATGTTCTTGCAGTGGTCTGCTTGATCTCATGGCACTGAAAAGGCCACCATATAACCCAAAGGAAATCAGCTCATTAACCTTGAGCTAGGGACCAGTTATGCAATCACTGCTGCATGTCCCTGATTGCATGGAGCTCATGCTGCTCCTCCTCCCTTTGTCTTTCTCTCCTTCCCTCAATCAGCTGTCAGGATTTGAACTGAGTAAAACTGAGTCATCCATTAAGAGGAGCTGCAAGAAGAAATTGATGGATGTCCCTGCTTCGGCGTACATCTCTCCCCTGGGCCTAGCTTCCCTGTGCCATAAGTATGACGTGCCCAGTGAAATATACAGGTACATCTCCATGGGGATGCTGGACTATGGATGCTCTACTGCAGAGTTTCCTACAGAAGCCAGATTATTAGGCAGGTTCTGTAGGTGGTTTGCTTGGCATGAGATGATGGGAGCCAAGAGTCTTGAGTTCTATTCCTGACTCTCCTGCTAACTTAACCTCTCTCTCCATTAGCTTTCCCTTCTGTTAAAAGGGAACAGTGTTACTCAGACACCCTACATGGAGGGCAGAGCTTGATTAACATTTCTATAGGGCTTTGTGGATGGAGGCTGCTACCAAAGTACAAATTAATGCCACATAGGAAATGGAAGCGCTTTTGACATTGCACTTGCTAAGTTCTCCTCCCCAAGAGATTGGGCACATGGGAAGGGAGAAGTCAATATTAACATAGATGGACTCTACAGAATAATCACAGGAGCCAGCCCGGTGGGGATGGAGTGGAAGATGAGTCTGCTGTGTGGGAGAGCAGCTCACGAATCAGCCTGGTATTCCTAAACCAGGAAGGAGGGAGTGCTCAGATGACATGCTTGTTAGGTGGCTGAGGGTGTGGTTCACCCTCCTTCTCTCCAACAGTTTATTCAGCAAGCAGCACAGCTGATGAGCATAGGAGGAGGGATCAGAGGGAGGCTGAGGAGGCTTTGTTGATGCTCAGCAGGCCTATTTGTGTCCTTTCAGCTTCGGGATCGTCCTGTGGGAGATTGCGACCAGCAAAATTCCATTTGAAGGTGGGCAACAAGGGCTTGTTTTCTGTTGTACTGCAAGCACCTGGGTAAAGGCCTGGGGGCCAATCCAGATGTGTTCTGCTGATGCAGGGTGATATTTGGGATCAAATGCACCACTTAGCAAATGTTTCCTATTGCTACCTAGTGCTCAGGAGCTTCAGATCCCGAGGGGCTATGAAACAACTGACTGTCCAACATGCCTGTATCCACTTGGATCAGGCAGAAAAGTAGCTTTAACTCTATAATCATTCCTGGAATTTAGGCTCCAACTCAGCAAAGCACTTAGACACATATTTAATTGTAAGCACATAAGTAATCCCATCTGTATTCAACAAAGCTCTTAGGCATGTGCTTCGCTACTATTGAAATTAAGTGCTCTGCTGAATTGGGACCTTAAGGCAGGGTTCATAGCAGATGAGTTTTTCAAGGACGCAGCGTAATGAGGATTTCAATCCTGGCTCTTCCCCGCTGTGGGCTTGGCAGGCTGCATGAGGCTCTATTTAAATGCTTGCATTAGGTTCCCTCTCCTGTACCTTCTTGTGGAATCTGAAACAAGTCAGTGCCTCCTGATGTCCCAATTTGTGTGTGTTGTGTTAGGCTGCAGTTCCCAAGAGATCTATCAGAAAGTTTATGAGCAACGTTACCAGGCTCCTGTTGGGGAAGATTGCCCCTCCCACCTGCAGGATGTCATCAATCAGTGCCGGGCCTTTGAGCCTTCACAACGTCCTTCTGCAGAAGGTAGGATGGAGTCCCATGTTTGCTTCCCTTTACTCTACAGTAATACTAGCTACCAGGTGGTGGCTGCTGGACCCCGGTCATACCTGCTGGGGAAATCCCGAGGAGCCGAGGGACTGCAAGCCCAAACCCCCAGTCTGGAAGGAGAGGGATGGGGGGTCTCTATCTGAGAGGAGATGGCTAGGAAAACTGAAACTTTTAAGCTGGTGCCCTTGAGAAAAACCGGGAGGGGGGTCAAGTGCAGTTTAACCCTGAAACTGCCAGTTTTTAATCCAATCTGACCGCCTGCATAACAAAGGCCAGAGAACTTCACCCAGTAATTCCTGCATCAGGCATAACTACTTGTGGTTGATCTTTTTGCAAGACAGTCTTGCTTGATGGATTTCAAGTAATGGCAAATCCCCCACACCCCTGGTAAATTGTTCCAGTGGGTAATGACTAGGGCTACTTTTTAGTAAAAGTCACAGGCAGTAAACAAAAATTCACAGCCTGTGACCTGTCCATGACTTTCACTTTATACCCCTGATGAAAATTTGGGAGGGCAGCCCAGGTACTGGGGGGACAGGAGGTGGTATGCAGACCAGGACCCCCACTGGTGCTGGGGCAGTGGGTGTTGGTGGGGCCAGCAGGCTCCCTACCTGGCTCCATGTTGCCCCTCCCCCAACAGCAGCAGAGTTTGGGTGTGAGAGGTAGCATGGGGTTGAGGCATAGGATGGGGTGAGACGGGCTATGGGTGGTGCTTTCCTGGTGGATTCTCCAGAAGCAGTGACATCCCCCTCACTCAGTTGCTAGGCGGAAGCACAGCCAGGCAGCTCTGCACACTGCTTCCGCCTGCAGGCTCCGCCCCTGCAGCTCCCATTGACTGTGTGAAGCCAGCGCTCTGGATGGAGGCAGTACGCAGAGCTGCCTGACCATGCCTCTGAAGCAGTGGCCTGTGCAACTGGTGCAGGAGCTGCCTGAGTTGCCCCTGAGCCAGGTGCACCAGCCACTGCAGATGTCATGGAGGTCACGGAAAGTTATGGAACCCATAGCCTCAGTGACAAACTCACAGCCTTAGTAATGACCCCCACTGTTACAAATGTGCACCTTGTTTCCAGTTTGAAACTGTCAAGCTTCATCCTCTGGGAGAGTGAAGTGATATAACTTAGGACAGACAGCTGCAAGGGAGGGGTAGAAATTAGTCTCAGAGGGTTAAAAGGCCCTCCTCCCTAGCAACTGGGGGGGAACTACGGGTCAATCAGGTTCAGCTGAGAAGGGTTACCAAAGTATCAGTTAGAATCAGCTGAGAGGGAGCTACCTGAGGTTAATTAGGATCAGCTGATTCCAACTAAGGGCTGCCTGAGACCTTTTTAAACCCTCCCCTGAGGGGGGAAGAGAAGAGAGAGAAGGAGTCCTGCTGCCAGGAGCAGCAAGACAGTGAGCCTCACCAGGAGGAGAGGCAGTATTCTTCTCCCACAAGGGAGAAAAATACACTAAAAAGGACTGGTGGAGAGAAGGAACAGACTTCCCCTGTGTCCCAAGGGGGACCATATTACCCAAGCCTGTCTCACCAGGGCTAAAAGCAGCAGAGGCTGGGGAGACCGAGAAGGTGCCTTGCCACAGAAGGTACAGGGAGAAAAAAGGAGCTAGAACAGGGGTCCTCAAACTTCAATGCATTGTGAGCTCCTTCTGAAAACAAAATTGTTACATGATCCTGGGAGGGAGGCACAGCCTGAGTCCCGCTGCCCCAGGTGAAGTGGAGAGGGGGCCACAGCCTTGGAAGGACTAGACAATGCGAAAACTGCAGGAGAAGGGCAAGGCAGATGCAATGTGTAATAATCAGCAAGGAAGCAAGCTTGCTTTTCAGGAGAGAGGACACAGCACTTCTGTTAACTACACAAACCTCAGCTCACATCAAGATCACACAGGGCTTGCTCAAAGTCTTAACATGTGTTAGCACAGTCACATCTATCCTCCCATTAAATCTGTGCATTTGCATAGTCACTGCCATATTCAGAGCTGGGGGAAAACCACAGCTTAACACTCTGGCTTTCTGAGATCAACAGCATCAAAATTACTGTGCTCTGATTACAGTAGCTCCTGGGTGCTCTGGAATCTGGGGCTTGGCCTTTCACTCTAAGCAATAAATTGCTGTATATGAGAACATCAGAACAGCCATATTGGGCCAGACCAAAGGTCCATCTAGCCCCGTATCCTGTCTACCGACAGTGGTCAATGCCAGGTGCCCCAGAAGGAATGAACAGAACAGGTAACCATCAAGTGATCCATCCCATCACCCATTCACAGCTTCTGGCAAACAGAAGCTAGGGACACCATCCCTGCCCATCCTGGCTAATAGTCTCCATGAACTTATCTAGTTCTTGTTTGAACCTTGTTAGTCTTTGTCTTCACAACATCCTCTGGTAAAGAGGTCCACAGGTTGACTGTACAGTATGTGAAGAAATACTTTCTTTTGTTTTAAACCTGCTGCCTACTAATTTCATGTGGTGGTCCCTACTATCAGGAGCTGTTCTGTCTTTGGGAATGTCTTACTGCTGTTGCTTTTAGCACATACAAAAATAAATAACTGATCCTTCTTATATTTGACAGCAGCAGCACAAAAGGGAGTGGAGACCTGCTGTTGTCCATGAAGGCTTGTGTGATGGAGAGGTTGTCCCCTCTTCCCGCTTGGTGTATCAGGCAGGAAGCAACTGTCTTTAAATCACTCCCATCCCACCATATGGGGCATAGACACTAGAAATTTCAATAGTCTTTTTTGTAAGGAAAGAGTGAGATCTTGAGGTTTGCCATTAGCAAGCCATCATGCTCTCCAAAGGCACAAAGATTTTCGGTAGCATAATCGACCAGGGAATTTCCTGTGCTGAGAACTATAATGAGAGCTGCCACTAGAGGGCACTCAAAGATCAAATTTGTCAGCCCCTTCTGGCATTTTGCCCTAGGTACTTAGTATTCTACATTACCCATCCCCATGCTGGCTTACATTTAAAAAAAAAAACAAAAAAAACTTTCTGCAGCCTCTTCCAATCACTTGTTCATGTGGGTCTGTCTCTGCTGTACATGCTTGTTCCTCTTTTGTTGCTTCTGCACAGTATAAAGCAGTCAGTTTTAATTTTCTCCAATAACCTTCTGTTCTGTTGAGCCTGTAATGAAATGATTGTGTCCTATATACTATTACTGTGTACGTATCAATCATCTTGCTAGGAAAAAAAAATCTGAGTATTCTAATTTGAAAACAAATTCTGTTTGCCTTCTGCAGAGATTGTGGACTCACTGATAGCCATCTATGGCAAGATAAATACAGCAAGCTAGCTGCAAGACACACACACAAGGAGCCCCTTGAGGAAAACAGCCAAGTGTGGTTAGAGTAAAGCATGCGCTGCTCCATCCCTGTCTACCACAACTCTCTAGCATGAAGTTTGTTACACTTTTCCAGCTCTGTAGACTCTTTTTTAAAACAACATCTTGACCTGCCCTCCAACTTCAACGGTGCAACTCTGAGCCTTTAAAGTCGTGCCTGCAATTTTGTACCTGCAATTTACTGTGGACATGGTTTATAGCACTTAGACATCTCCCTTCCTGAGCATGTTGCCAAGATTAGAAAGCCATTTCTATTTCATGTAGGGGGACCAGCCTAGCATCCTGAAGGGAAGCTCCCTTAGTACTGTCAACAGGGTGGGGGGGAGTCAAGGTGAGGCTGTGACAGCTTGGGTGCTGGCTTTAGGGGGGGAGCTAATATTTATGTGGAAATTGGAGAGTTTGGCAAATGGTGGTAGGCATCAAGGTGCGGGCGCTTGTCCCTAGCACTGCAGGGGGGCTTTGTAGCTGGGGTAGGGAGCAGGCTAGGGAGGGGAGTCAGTTTAAAGGCATTTGTTACTGGAAGGAGTTATCACATGTGATCTTCTCATACCCTTCCCCTGACACCCACATGACTTTCTAGCCTCTCTCCCTACAAGGACTCCTGACCTCCATCCCTTCCCCTGCACTGCCCCCTCCTACATTAACCATTAGTATACTCATCCTTAGTGTCCTGCAGTACCTCTCCTCCCCCAAACAAAGTGAGGCACAGTATCCCAGCAACCTTCCCCAAAGCTTAGGCAGTTGTCAGCCACAGCTAGTTTCCTAAGTGGTGAAAATTAACATGGGGCCCAGCTACTTCTGTGCTAAGCTCCAGCATAATGCCTCCCCCTTGTGAGGCCTGGCATGCCGTAGAGCCTGTAACATTCCAAATTATAGACTTGTAAGGTGACTCCAGCATCAGATCTTGGCATGCCCCATATTCCACTGTCACTTGAATCATGCACAGTTCAATGGCAAAGTGGGTATCTGGGACCCAAGTCCACCTCTGAGCTAAAGAGGGGCAGCACTACAAGAGAAAGAGGAATGCAGCAGAACCCTGCATGACCAGAGGCACAGTGGATCACACGTCAGACTAGGCATCCTTACTACTAGTGTAGATCTGAGGAAGATTCTATAATGATCCCTTCTCTAGTAGTATTCCCCCACCCCAAACTCAACTATCTATCTCCCTAGTGCAGGCAGGCAATCATCTTTCTCTCCCCCCTGCAGAGAGATGAGACCCTCATTGCCCCATGTTAAAAGTTGGCCTTTGCTAGATCCCCTGCAACAGACACCTCTGCTCCGAAGGGGTGGAGGAGTGTTTAGCTAATTATCTCTCTCTTTGCCTGGTTAGACACAACTAAATATTTGAGCCCAGGCAAGAAAACAAAACATTTAATAGTTATACTGTCAGCACACCAGGTAGCCTAGGTCAATCTGCCTTTGGGAATTATAACCCCTGGGTGGTAGGAAGGTTAGTGGCAGTAGACTTTGGGACAAAATACCCATGTGAATATGAGCTGAGAAATCAGGTCATTCTTGAAAAATCAAGACACAGGCTGTCCAGTTACTCTATTCCAAATGCAGGAGGTGATCTAGGCATTTGCAAAGCACTGTGTATGTTAACACTGCTATTGAAATGTGGGTTTTAAATAATAAATGTTCTTTATCTGAGACACTTGTAGCCACTTGTCAGGCACCACTAACTGTCAGTGCTAGCCAAGACTGTCTGTAGAATTTGAAACAGAACAGCGCATAAAACAGGTTTTTACACATTGGTGGCACTCCTGGGACTCTTTTGTTGTCACTTATACTGCTAGTCATGATCACTCTGAACTTCATGGTGGCAACAGGGTTAAAACTCTGATGGACTTGATCCAAAAGCACCATCTCATAACAACTGAGCTATAGGAGAATCTCTGTTAACATTATACGGCCTAGGACACAGAGAAGTTCTAACTTCACACAGCCAGCCAGCTCTTTATAGTATTATTTCCTTCTCTGGCCATCCCCAAACAGTGCCAACAGTTTTCTGGTAACTCAGCGTAGTGCAGCATGGACACGCAGGCCAAGACAGCAGCCACTTGGTGGAGGCAGCATGTCAGTAACACTACAGTCATTTAAGGAATACACAAATTTAATTTCCTGTGCAGGGTTATCCACAGTACAGGAAGCCTTGAGGAGGTTTAGTAATTAGCAAATAAATCTATTTTAAATTACTTTTGCTCTCCCCTCTGTTCTTCCTCAGTTAGTGTTGTTTCAGCCCAACTAAAAATAGTTCCAAGCTAAAACCAATAATTACTCCTGCTGTGACCCATGGGAAAAAAAAATGATTCTGGCTCTGTCTGACTGTGCAAAGGAGTTGATGTCACAAGCACTTGGTGGGGACTGACAGTATTTATTTATAAGGTGCCCATCATTTGGGAATCTAAATTCAGCTCCTGTAGAGTCCCGAAAATGTTTTCCTCAAAGCTTGGCATCAAATATATTTGTGGGCCCTCCCAAACAAATTCTCTCAACTTGTCAAATATCAGGGGGTAGCCGTATGTGGTGGAAAATTAGGGTAGCCCTGATGATCTATGCGTTTGCTTACTTGGTCTGGGCCTGCCTTGCAGCTAGCAGGCCCAAAACCTGAGCTAAGCTAAGTATTATGCTCCCTGACAAAGGCGGTCAGGAAGGCAGGGCCAGAGGGCAGGCAATGGAAAGCCCCCAAAACAGGAACAATTTGCAATATGTGCCTACTGCTAAGATATAATAGCTGCTTGCGTGAAGCAATGAGGTAACCTGTAAGTGTGACTCAATCATAGACCATACCTCCCCCTACCCCATTTGTGTAACTACCCCATTGTGTAAATGGACCCCGTAAAAGGACAATTGTGTAATCAGCACCCCATAAAAGGCAAGATTGTAACAGCATTGAAAACCACCAAAAAGCCCTCTACTCACATTGCACCCATCCTAGGCAAGGTTGCAACAGATGGCTGGAAAGTACCAGAAGACCCTAATAAAGTCACCATTACTCAAGTGTGTGTAATTTGTTTGTGGTTTGAAGCTTTAAAAGCTGCTGTGTGCTTAATATCAGGGGAGCAGTTCTGACAACTGCTACCCTCCCCCCCCCATGCACTGGTGTGTTTGTCAATAAACGGGCCTCAGGCTGAGTCTCTGATCAAAATGATGGCTGGGTGAATTTTTCCACAACACGTGTTAGTCTGTATCCACAAAAACAAGGAGTCCGGTGGCACCTTAAAGACTAACATGCAGCTGAAGACATGAGTTTTTTTTTTACCCATGAAAGCTTATGCCCAAATAAAGCTGTTAGTCTTTAAGGTGCCACCGGACTCCTGGTTGTTTCTCTCAACTTGGGAGTCCCTTGCCAAATACCACCTTACCGACTCTCCCTGATGAGGCTGACCTTGCAATAGGATGGCTCCAACAAAGAAAGAGTAGAGTTGTGCCTCAATTTTAAGTAAGAAAAGTTGGCACTTTTTTATATTTGGAAAAGCCACAATTGTGTTACAGGGCTCTCAATAAATAACAAAAATAATTAGCTTCTACATACGGCTTTATATCCATAGGTCTCACACCGCTTTAGAAAGTAAGGGATCAACCCCAAGTGGTAACAATTGAGGGGAGTTTAGAACACGTGACATTTTTAACGTCTGATTGAAACAAACACAGCAAACCCCCTTCATCATCGTCACCAGCACAGCGGCCCCCGCTGGGAAACAGGGGCGATCAACGTACGGCCCAGCTAGCGCGGGACCTGGCTCCCGCTGCTCAGGCGCAGAGACCGGGCCCGGCAGTTGGGCCACGCGCGAGCAGCTCCACGCCACTGAGCCCCGGGGACAAACGCGTTAACCCTTCCCTACCACCACGCCCCCTCCTCCCCCCCCCGGGGCCGTGAGGGGGCGGCGGCCGGATTCACTGCCCCCCCAAGAGCGGCTGGTGCGGACGGGTTACGACCGCCTCAAGCCACGGGCCCAGCACCCCGCTGTCCCAGGGGCTGCTCGGGCGGCGCAGCGCTGCTAGGCGGCGCCAACCCGGACCTCGGCTGCTTCCTGTGGACAAGCCACCAGCCGCGCCCGAGCAGTGCATGCTGGGAGTTACCACCCCCTCCGGGGAGGGGCGGGGCGGCGCGCTGCATGCTGGGAGACGCTCTCTCTAGGCCGTGTAACGTCGTACGTTGGTGGCTAGCAGCCAATCGCTACCTCCTCTTGGCCTGGGGGCGGGACTAGGGTGGGGGTTTAGCTTCTCCTCCCCGGCGCCTTTTCTACCTCCAACAACATTCGAACTTGCTCCGTTCCCCGCCCTTTTTGATTGACAGGCAGTTCGTTCCTCCAGTCAAAAGGTGCTTCGTGAGGCTTTTCCTCTGATCGACAGGCCGATCATCTAGTCACAAAGGGGCACAGGCGGAGTTCCCCCCCTCCAGCTGATTGACAGACAAACCGGCCAATAAAAATGGAGCGCCTGAGTCTTCTCGTCCCCCTCTGGCTAAACTGGCAGCCAACGTGTCCAGTAACAGCCGGCAACGTAACATCGCACCGCCCAATAGAAGTAGGGTTTTCCTTAGTGAGGAAGGTGGCCACCCAATGAGGCCCCGGGGCTGGGTATCTGGCGCTGGCGGGGAAATTGAGCTGAGCGGGAGGCCATGGCGCCTCTCTAGGGGCGGTTGGTAACTCGACCCCTCCCCCTCCCGCGGCCGGAGGTGAGTGCGCCCCCCCCCCCCGGGGCCCGGCCCTGAGCCGAAGCAGTATGTCCCGTGGGTTCCCCGGACACCTGGGTTCTTTCCTGGACTCCGGGCCGGCCCCCTCCCGAGGGCGCGAGGGCCGGCCAGTAACGCCCGCGGGCCCGTCGCCGAGCAGTGGGCTGTGCGAGGCACCTGCGGGCGGAACGGGCGCCTCGGACAGCGGGCCCTGCGGCTTGCACTGGGGCCGGCCCCCAGATCCCGGGTGTGACCCGACGGTGCCGCAGCTGCTCCCCTCTGCTGGCCGCTGGGGTTTCAGCAGGAGCTGCCGGTGTCTGTCCAGCGCCCTGGGGTCCCGGCGCTGCTGCAGCACAAATCACCATAACCAGCAATCCTGCTCTGGGCTGGAGTAAAGCCCTGCAGTGTGGCACCCCCCTTCCTGCTGACCCTAATGCGATAGCCATCTCCTCCTGCCAGGGGCGGCTCCAGGCCCCAGCACACCAAGCGCCTGCTTGGGGCGGCAAATGCCTAGAGCCGCCCCTGCCTCCTGCTCTGCCAGCCTTCATTGCCTGGTGCTTTCTCCCATGCTACCCTTTGTGTGGGGGGAGGAGCTCCCTCCGAAGCAAAGGGTGGTGGTTTGACTGTAGTGTTGGACTGGGACTCAGGTGGTTCAAATCCTTCTTCTGCAGGCTCCCTTTATGATCTTGGGCAAGTCATGTGATCATGCTGTCTCAGTTCCCTTCTGTAGAAAGGTTAATATAATGATGATCAACTCCCCCACCATTTGTCTCTCTTGCCTGTTTAGACATCAGGCTCTTGAGGTGAGACTGCCGTAATGTGTCTCTATTGTGTCTTGCACAATGGAGCTGTAATCTCAGCAGCGGCCTCTAAACACTACTGCAATATAAATAACCATAACATTATCTTCCTTCAGATCCCTCCTTAAACTTCATCTCTGCTGTGATGCCTGCAAAACCGTTAACAATGGCTGGACAGCAGTTAGGCTGATACTGATGCTTATTATACCTTATCCCAGGCCTGCACAACATACGGCCTGCAGGCCGCATGCGGCCCGCGGAGCCTCACTGTGCGGCCCACGGGGGGATTCTAAATCCCCCGCACACGGCGCTCTGCAGGCAGCCCAGAGCCCTTTAAATCTCAGCCGCGGCCGGGAATCAGAGGGCTCTGGGCTGCCAGCAGCCGCGGGAAGCCCAGAGCCCTTTAAATCCCAGCCGTGGCCGGGAATCAGAGGGCTCTGGGCTGCCAGCAGCCGCGGGAAGCCCAGAGCTCTTTAAATCCCAGCCGCGGCCGGGAATCAGAGGGCTCTGGGCTGCCAGCAGCTGTGGGGAGCCCAGAGCCCTTTAAGTCCCAGCCATGGCCAGGAATCAGAGGACTCTGGGCTGCTTGCAGAGATTCCCAGCCGCGGCTGGGATTTAAACGGCTCAGGGTTCCCCGCGGCTGCCGGCAGCCCAGAGCCCTTTGAATCCCAGCCCGCGGCCGCTGATTGCCCCCTCCCTGGACCCCTGCCCCAACTGCCCCCCCAGGACCCCTACCCCTATCTAAGCACCGCTGGTCCTTGTCCCCTGATACCCCTCTCCCGGGACCCCTGCCCCACAGGACCCCACCCCCTACCTAAATGCCGCTGCTCCTTGTCCCCCGATTGCCCCCTCCCGAGACCCCTGCCCCTAACTGCCCCTTGGGACCCCAGCCCCTATCTAAGCCTCCCTTCTCCTTGTCCCCAACTGCCCCCTCCTGAGACCCTCCCAACTTCCCCCCAGGACCCCACCCCCTACCTGTCCCCTGATAAACCTCTGGGACTCCCATGCCTATCCAATTGCTGCCTGTCCCCTGAGTGCCCCTCTGAACCTCTGCCCCATCCAACCCGCCCTGCTCCCTGTCCTTTGACGGCCCCCTGGAACCCCCTACCCCTTCTCCAACCCCCAGCCCCCTGCCCGTGCCACTCAGACCGGCGTGTCTGGCTCGTGCAGCTCCAGACAGTTGCTGCCATGCTCCCCCGTGGAACCCCCCCCCCGCCCAGCACCTGCCTTCCAGATTTGAACACCTCAAAATTCAGGAGTGCTCAAGCTCAGTTTGGGCAGCTGTTACTTCATTTCTCCCAAATCAAATATACTGATCCACTGTAACTTGCTGTAGAAAAAGTAGGATAAAATTGAGCAAGAAATGCTTATTAGCACTGGAATTGCTATTTTCAACAGCCATTGCCTTTTTGTTTGTTTGAAAGGAAGACAGTGATATTGCATTGGCAAATTCCCCATAGCAAGAAAGAGTGGAACAAAAGAATAATAAAGGCACCTCAACTTTTCCTCATTTATGGAGGACAGTCTTATAATATGCATCCAGATATCCTCCAATCGCACAAGCTGAAAATTGTTCCACTTTACTGCAGCTCTGTAACCATATGGGAACCAATCCTGTCTGTGTTTTGTGCACATCCAAAATTCCTGCTGAATGACCCGCCCTGGGAGTGAGTTACCAGTGACCCAGGGCTGGGGCGGCAGGAGGTGGGGGGGCACTGATGGGGGGGAGCCCAGGGCTGGGGCAGCAGCAGGGTGGAGGGAGGGCACTGGTGGGGAGGAAAGGGGGAAGCCCAGCGCTGGGGCGGCAGGGTGTGTGTGTGGGTGGGGGAGAGCCCAGGACTGGGGCAGCAGGAGGGTACAGGGGGGAGCCCAGGGCTGGGAAGGGAAACAGCCATATTTATTTTTGCTTGGGTCAGCAAAAAACCTAGAGCCGGCCCTGCCAGGTTCCCCCAGCTGCCGGAGCCCCGGGCCCTTTAATTTGACCTTGAGGGCTCCCAGCCACCTCTTTAGCTGGGAGCCCCTGGTTGATTTAAAATAAAGTATCACCTCCCCACCCCCAACCTTCCTTTTTGGCCCACAGCTGTTTTGGTGGGGCGGCGCTGGGGAAGGAGGGTTTGTTTCCGCAGGGCTGGGCGGCTCTGGGGCGGGGTGTTTCTGCGGGGCCGGGAGGTTTCGGCCCTCAGCTGTTTTCTTTGGAGGAATGTGGCCCTTGCCGCTTTACGAGTTGTGCAGGCCTGCCTTATCCATTCCCATATCATAGGGCTAGTCTACACTTACGAGCCGGGTCGACGCGGTGAGTTCGACTTCTCGGAGTTCGAACTATCGCGTCTAATCTGGACGCGATAGTTCGAACTCCGGAAGCCATAGTTCGAACTCCGGTACTACACCACTGCAAAAGGCGGTGGCGGAGTCAACCTTGGAGCCGCGGACTTCGATTCCGTGGCGTCTGGACGGGTGAGTAGTTCGAACTAGGGTACTTCGAATTCAGCTGCGCTATTCACGTAGCTGAATTTGCGTACCCTAGTTCGACCCTGCTTCTTAGTGTGGACCAGCCCTTAGAATCATAGAATATCAGGGTTGGAAGGGACCTCAGGAGGTCATCTAGTCCAACCCCCTGCTCAAAGCAGGACCAATACCCAGACAGATTTTTGCCCCAGATCCCTAAATGGCCCCCTCAAGGATTGAACTCAACTCTTTTTCTCTACTTGTCCCTTGTAATATGTTCAGACTATAAACTCTTTGGGGCAGGGACTGCCTTTTAATTCTGTGTGAATAAATAATAAAAACTTAACTTGTAAGAAAGCATTCAGTTTATCTATCCCCCTTAGGGTTGTTTAGAACCCATCGGTTACTCATTTAAGTAGCCACTGTTGGCTAATTTCCCACTTTGAGGGAACAGCCAATACCCTGTCGCAACTATTGGTATGCCTATATGATGTGGAACTTATGGCTTGTCTACAGACAGTGTTTGTACTGCTTTAATTGCGGTTTAAAGAAGGGTATAGGTAAAGCCGTACAGAATTGTGTAGATAAGACTGTATTCACTCTAGAGCTGA
The DNA here is from genome assembly GCF_016161935.1 of Mauremys reevesii. Taxonomy (NCBI): domain Eukaryota; kingdom Metazoa; phylum Chordata; order Testudines; family Geoemydidae; genus Mauremys; species Mauremys reevesii. Next base: position 2,323,378 of record NC_052638.1, read on the forward strand.
AAGTGAGTGTAGAAACTAGTTTTGCTATTGCATCAAATCAGATTTTTAAGGTAATTGTTGAGGTGCCTGTGATGGGGTCGGTCACAGAGACCCCCTGCTTGGGACTGTAACCTGATGTGCTGAAACTACCTTTGAGCCCATTTTCCCTGTCTTGTTGAGCCAGACACACTAGCCTGCTGCAACACAGACCCAGGGTCTGAACCACATCCCCAAAGCTGCAAGTCTTTAACTGAAAACCATTCAGCAAGTAGTCATGTCTCCAGCACCTAGACACCCAGCTCCCAACGGGATCCAAACCCCAAATAAATCCATTTTACAGAGTAAACTCATAAATTGTCTACCCTCTATAACACTGATAGAGATGCACAGCTTCTTTGCTCCCCCAGGTATTAATCACTTACTCTGGGTTCAATAATAAAAGTGATTTTATTAAGAATAAAAAGTAGGATTTAAGTGGTTTCAAGTAATAACAGACAGAATAAAGTAAGTCACCATGTAAAATAAAGCAAAAACATGCAATTCTAAGCCTAATACATTAAGAAACTAAATACAGGTAAATCTCACTCTCAGAGATGTTCCAATATGCTTTTTTCACGGACTAGACTCCTCCTTAGTCTGGGCCCAATCCTTTCCCCTGGTTCAGTTCTTGTTAGTTCCAGCTCAGGTGGTAACTAGGGGATTTCTCATGACTGCAACCCCCTTTGTCCTGTTCCACCCCCTTATATATCTTTTCCACAAGACCGGAATCCTTTGTCCCTCTCTGGGTTCCCACTCCTCCTTCTAAATGGAAAAGCACCAGGTTTAAGATGGATTTCAGTACCAGGTGACTTGGTCACATGTCACTGTAAGACCTCATTCTCCATTCTTTCAGGGTTAGCCTGTCAGGAAGGTTTGAGGGTAAACAGCCATTTACAATCGTCCTGGTTAATGGGAGCCATCAAGATTCCAAACCATTATTAATGGCTTACACTTTGCATAGTTACAATAGGACTTTAGAGTAATACTTCATATTTCTAGCTTTTAGATACAAGAATGATACATACATACAAATAGGATGAACGCACTCAGTAGATTATAAGCTTTGTAATGATACATTACAAGAGACCTTTTGCACGAAGCCTATTCCAGTTACATTATATTCATGCTCATTAGCATATTTCCGTAAAACTTGGAGTGCAAGGTCACAGTGCCAAAGTAACTTTGAACTATTTCAGTGCTAGCTGGTTGCACTGAAATATCCATTGGACAGATGATAAACAACTGATGTGTGGTGCTCCATTATCCCTTTCTAAAGGTAGCTAAAATTACATATCATGGTCAGTGGAAGATACAGGGAATTTTCCCTATTTTGTATTCCATCTGCCTGTTCTTACATGCAGTTACTTAGCTACCATCAGCTTCTGTGATAGTAATAACTTTTGAAGTGACACGGCATTAGCTCTGCCAGGTCTTCTGTGTTTACATTGTACAGGCTCTTCACAACAGGTTGGTAGTCTTAACTTTGAGATGAAATTCATTTCTAGGTTGGTGGTCTAATCTAGTCATGTTTTGTAGGATACAGCAAAGGCCACGGAATTTGTATTTTAACACAGTAACTCTTCTCCATTGGTCAAGATGGTAACTTCCTCTTATTGAAGAGGACTTTAAAATATTTACAACACTGAGTGTTTCAAAATTCTATTGAGGCAGTGTTTGGATAGCTTTAAAGAAAATAATAAACACCATAAAGGATATGCCTGATCTAACAAAAAGTTTTATATTTTCCCTGTAATTAAGACAACTTGTTTAAAATATTGTTTGAATTTCACTATAGATTCCTTTATTCTAAAATGGAATCATCGGTATTATATAGATGAAATTATATCATAGAGAAGAGGATTCCAGCCTATTCATCTACATACACTTTTATGAATTGAGACTGTTTAATTCAGTTGAATTAACTTTAAAGGTAAAGTTTTTTGTTGGATAAGTTAAGGTTGCAGGCATGTATATGCAGATTTAATGCATATTACCTTTCAAGAACCTTAGTATTAAAACAAACAAGCCATAAGAAACACAGGACATACAATGTTGCATTTCTCAAACAAAGACCCAGACTGCCATATCTTTCTATCCTTTGTAGAAATACCAGCCTCCCATCTTCTCTTCTTTGCATGGAGAGTATCTCAAATGTGCAACATAGAGCATTGATCTTTTAGCTCATATGAGAGATGTTTGTGTAAAACAAAGCATGCTATGCTGTCCCGGTGCTAATCTTTGCTTTCTCCCTGTAAGTACTTTAACTTCATGATCCTGGGTAGCATGTATGTAGTGTGTAAAGAGCTGTCTAATGATATTTGGGTAATTGGCTGACATCTGGGATCACTGAGTGTGATCAGGGAGGTTCTGAGTACCTCCAGAAAGGTGCAGAGTGCCCTCAGTATCCTGCAGAATTGAGGTCCTTAATAAATTGTCTTAAGTATGTTATTTGTCTAACCAGGAATTTGTAAAATTTTTGTTTGTGCTCTCTATGATCATGAAGAAATCCATAATTAACATTACCACATTGTGACTAAGGCATTCTAGTTTTTGTGGGCATGAAGATTAGGGTTGGAAAGGACCTCAGGAGATCATCTAGTCCAACCCCCTGCTCAAAGCAGGACCAAGCCCAACTAAATCAAAACCCTAACCCTCTGTGTAAGCTCAAAAACGTGTCTCTCTCACCATCGGAAGTTGGTCTAATGAAAGATATTCCCTCACTCATCTTGAGTTCCTTTATTATTATTTTTTTAAACCATAGCTATGGGAACAGAGTTAAAGTAGTCTGTGTGCTCGTTCTTGAGAGGCAGTCAGAAATCTGCATTTCTTGAGTTTCTAATATATGATTGTTTTTAACTAACATTCCTGTCTTCCAAAAACCCTACATTGATTTATATGAAATTTTGCAATGAAATTCACTCTGTCTGAGTATGTACCTACATATGACACATACAGGGCTGATCATGTCAACAGTGTCATGACTGGGGGTATTGTTAGAGTATACTACTTAGGCTTATACAATACTAGTGAACATGAGGAGGTGTATGCACAATAGATGGCGCAGCCAGGTAAGATTAATGGTGAACTTGTTGTCTTAACTGAATTTCATTCATTTACTAGGAAACTCCATTTTGGGGATAGGTTTGGGTTTTTTTGTTTTTAAATAAACCATTGAGTCCTCTGCCATGTGTGTAGTGCTCTATTAATATTTATTTACAGGCATTTCTGTGATGATGTTCACTTTGAGATGCTCAGATACAAGATCCTTTGAGATCATAGATTAAAGGTATGAAGTGCCATATATTATTTGTTAGTTAAGCACTGTAGACTGATGTAGCTCTCTCTTTTTTGGGGGTGGAGGAGGAATTTAAATACATAGCATCTGCCAAAATCTCTACCCCAAAATACAAACATAATCTGTGAATACATATTAACTATCAAAGAAGAACTCCCCAACTCACCTACTCCCATCAAAAGGCTAACTTGAATAGACAGGTCTTGCAATGTGTCCGTGGGGCTAGAAAACTCAGGCTCGGTTGGGTTAGAGACTTCCAGAGTCGGGGACTTTGAAAATGCTTTTGTCAAGCCCTCAGCCAACTGATCCAAGGACTGTTAAACTGGAATTCTCAAATCATCTCAGCTGCCAGAGAAATGGTCTCTAAGAAGCACTGGATCTTAATCCTAAAGGATATTGCAGTCAGCAGGTGTCTTTGTGCTGACATGTGTCTGTAATTTACTTGAAGTGTGGACTTGTGTACAAGTGTTTGCACTAATCCCACATCTTTGTTTGCTCCATCCCATTCCTTTCTCAGAAATGGCACAGGAAGAAATGGAAGTGGATCTCCAGCCAGCAGTTACTTATTCTGTGGAGCACCATGAGGCATTTACCTCAGAGGCCTCTGGTCATGCTCTACTGTCACTGCCATCCAACTCTCCAGTGCCTAGTGAAGAGGCAGAAGGCATTGTGGTTCCTCTTGCTGACGAAGAAGTCATTGTGGTCTCTGGTGCTGATGAAGCAGTGACAGTTGCTGAGTCTGACTCCCAGTTGCATGCTGCCCCTAGCCTGGATGGGCTGCAAAGGCTGCATGGGGTATTGGAGCTGTTTCGATTACAGGCTGCACAACAGATCACACGACAGCCACCAACGAGGAGAACTCGCCGGCGACAAAGAGGTGGTGGATCCCAGAGGACAATCAGTACCAGGTAAAACTGAAAAGGAGTCAAGTCGGAACTTTCCCCCAACCTAATGATTTCACTTTATAATCTGTCGTACTTCCTATGTTATGCTGAACTCTAGAAAGCCCAGTCCAGCCCACCTGCATGAGCTAGGCCAAATTCTGTGTGTCCCAAGTTTTCAGTAACCCTAGTAGGTAGTAGTATGATTCTTCTCATCTGCTCTTTAGAATCTCTTCTGGCAATCATGCTTTTTGGCAAGACTCGTCACTCATTGCTTAGATACTGTGATGATAAGTGTTCCAGAAATGCTTACAGACATAACTTCATGCTTGTAAAGCACAGTTTTCCACAGTATTCAGTGTCCCCTTCAGCAAACAGGAAGATTTGTGAGCAAAAAAACAAATTTTGAAAAAGTTTAAAGCTTAATTCTATGCTGAGTGCCACCTGTGCCTTAGCTTCAGGGGGGACCCATCAGCAGAGACCTTCATGTTTAACTCTCTTCACATTTTGGCTGTGCAGATCCACTCTAAACACTGTGGGTTAAATCCTGGCTCTGTTCAAGTCAGTGGAAGTTTGGCCATTGATCTCACCCCAAGTGACTAAATACAGCTGTACAGTCTGCCCTGGGATCTCCTGTAGGTGTAATTCACTTCCACATACACAGGCCATTGGGCCATTAAGCAGTCTTGTAAAATTCTACTTGCAACTGAAGAACAATGTTGTTGTTGGATTGGCAAGTAAAATAGCACAAGCTTTCTTCAGTCTAATCATTATTGTAAAGTAGTTTGGTACATATTTTTGCCATGGCACAATCTTGCAAAGCTGATTAAAGAAAAAACGGGTTTTTGTGAGGAGCATAAACTAATTTAAGGGATAGGAGTCTGATATAAGCAACCAATTTGTTTCTAAATACTGTGACTGCATCTGAGGACCAGATGATGAGTTCATTTGATAAATCAAAAAAAGCGAAGTCTAGTGGTGAGAAATCAGATGCGGTGGCTCTGCTGGGTAATAACTTGTGTACCGTACTTCCCACCTTTAGCATCACTTCATCCCTCGGTGCCTTGTTTTCCCCATTTGTAAAATGGGGGTAATGATACTGACCTCCTTTGTAAAGCGCCCTAAGAGCTGCTAATAAGAGCTAGATGATGACACAAGCAGAGTCAAGTGCACCACATCTTGTTTTCCCCTTTCCATCCCTGGAAAAACAATCTTCCTTCTACGTAGAGGCAGATCAGGCATCTGCATTTTCTAGACCTAAGCAGTGAAGCGCTATCACAGCTACATGTTGAGTATGCTTCTTAGAGTTGTTAATTCACTGCCTTGCCTGGGGATTGGTGCTGTTCTGGGTGAGACATTTTGTGGTCAGTTTGGTTGTATCCCTTATGTCCGCAAACAGAGGCTCGGTGTTGTGGCAAACAAATGAGGATCTAATTTTCTCCTGTACATTTTACCTGCAATAATTAATATGAAGAAATACTGCAGCTTTTACTCCTTGCTTTTCAGGCCCAGGACACCACTGGATAGTTATTTCATGGTCAGCAGGACTCAAGGGTCAACAACAGCAGCATTTCCACCACTGGAGACTTTGCATCTTCCAGTTGGCAACAGTGGTCACAGCTCAGATGAAACCTTGGAGCTGAGTGACTCTGACAGCAGCAGCTCCACTGAGGAGGAGGATGTGGCAGTACCCCAAGAGGAGGCACCCATAGCTGCCAGTTTGGGAGGTTTGTGCTGGTTTCACATCATTGTGAGTTCTGAAATGCCACTAATTCCTCTCACTTCATTTCCACTGTCAGACAGGACAACGCTTCATAGAGAATCTTTTCAAGCTTTACAACAGAGCTTAAAAGGTCTGGCATCAGTATACTCATAGCTGACGTGGATGGGTTGCTGCCATAATGCAACAGTGGATGAATATTAAAATAATCCTGAGCAATTTTTTTTAGCTGTTTACATACCCACTGATGCCTCCTGGAAATCTTCAAAATAAGTAATTCAGAGATTATTCTGTTTTCTACTTTCTGCAGTTCTCCTTCCTCCCCTGATCATTATTATCAAGGATTGTCTCCAAAACAGAGAGCCTCAATTCATTATTGTAAATCAATGTAAACCAGTTAGGCCAATTTACAGTGGAGGATCTGGCCCAGGATTTTTTATTGCTGAGGAATTCATCTGCTTCAAGGGTTATTCCTTGCTTAATGCATCTTCCTTCCCCTTAGCTGCTTAGGGGATAGTGGCTCACTTAGTGGATCACTCAGTGTTTTTCAACCTTTTCAGGCTGGTGTTCCTTACTCAAAGTAAAAAATGTTCATGAACCCCTTAGTTTTTTTTTCTTACTTTTTATAATAAAAATACTTGATCTTGAAAGGTAAGTGGATGTGGGCAATAGGGGAATGAAATTCCTAAATTTCATTACATTATAAAGCAAACACCCTGTAAAATCTCCCAGGAGACAGCTAATTGCAAGGTATCAATCTTAACCCACCCATCTCATTATCAAGGGATAGCGGCATCATTTTGCCCCTCCCCCCTCTTTTGCTCCCTATTGTTCTCCCTTCCTGAGCCCCCTTTTTTTTTGTGTGTGCGCTATCCTCTTATTTAATCTTCAGGTACGCACAAAATGTCCCTACTATACCTCCAAATTCCAGAATGAACACTTAGAATCAGTAAAAATAAGATCATTGGTTGGCTGTCAAACTGGGGGGGGGCGGGGGGGGGGGAATGTTGAGAGGTCCTGCAGGAGTCAATCTTGAGTCTGGTACTAGTCAACATTTTCACTAATGATTTGGATAGTGGAGTGGAGAGTGTGTTTATAAGACTTTTGGGTGACACTACACTGGAATTGTAAGCCCTTTGGAGGACAGGATTAGAATTCAAAATGACCTCAACGAATTAAAGAAGTCTAAAATCAGCAAGATTAAATTCAATAAATCCAAGTGCAAAGTACTACTCTTAAAAGTAAAAATAAAATCCACAACTACAAAATGGGGAGTAACTGAGGTGATAGTACTGCTGAAAAGGATCTGGGGGCTTCAGTGGATCACAAATTGAACGAGTCAACAGTGTGTTGCAATTGTGAAAAAGGTTAATATCATTCTGGAGGGTAGATAAGACACAGGAATGTAATTGTTCCACTCTACGCAGGTCTGATGAGGCCTCAGCTGGAGTGCTGTTTCCAGTTGTGGGTGCCACACTTTAGGAAATATGTGAATAAATTGGAGAAAGTCCAGAAGAGGGCAAGAAAAATGATGAAAGGTTTAGAAACCTGGTCAGTGGGAAAAGATTTAAAAATCTGGGCACATTTAGACTTGAGAGAAGACTGATTGGGGCGGGGGACGACGACTGATACCTCCTCAGATATGTTAAGAACTGTTATAAAGAGGATGGTGATCAATTGCTCTCCATGTCCACTGAAGGTAGGACAAGAAGTAATGGACTTAATGTGTAGCAAGGGAGAGGTAGGTTAGATATCAAGAAAAACTTTCTAATTCTAAGGGTAGTTAAATTCTGGAATAGGCTTCCAGTGTTCGGTTATGGAATCCACATCATTGGAAGTTTAAAGACAGGTTGGACAAACACCTTTCAGGGATGTTCTAGGTTTACTTGGTCTTGCCTCAGTACAGAGGGCTGGACTAGATGACCTCTCAATGTCCTTTCCAGCCTTAAATTTCAATGATTTATGAAGGTGTTACAAAATCACTTTGTTAATTGTGCTAATTAGTTAGTTATCTTTTTGCTTCAGTACATGATATTATTTATTCTAGTCAGGGCTGGCTTTAGCAAGTGCGGGGCCTGATTTGTACTCACCCGGTGGCACTCCGGGTCTTCGGCGGCACTTAAGCAGCGGGTCCTTCACTCAAGGACCCACCGCCGAAGACCCGGAGTGAGTGAAGGGCCCGCCGCTGAAATGCCGCCGAAGACCCCCCGGAGTGCCGCTGGGTGAGTAAAGATTAAAAAGGCGCCTGGCGCGGGGCTCGATTCGGGAATCGGGCGAATTGGCCTAAAGCCGGCCCGGATTCTAGTATGTTGAGTAAAGTTTTTGTTTGCAATCCTCATTAGTTACTACACCAGTGCTTGTTCTGATGTTCTAGAATACTAAAGTTACAAAAGAAAATTCAGACTACAACCCAAGGAAGAGAGTCCTTGCGCCAGTTCAAATAAATTAGTCTTCCTTTTTTTCCTGTCTGCTCTGAAGTTTCTGATCAGGTCCAACCAGAGCCCCCTCAGCCTTTGCCTTCCTCTGCAGAGCATGAAGGTCGTGATGCTGAAGAAGCAGAAGTCCAGCACAAACAGGTAAAGTGAACAATCAGTCCTTGGACAGAGAATAAAGATGGCAAATGTTGTGTTTGTCTGATCTTTGTTGTTGTTTCAGAGAACTCCACTAAAGAAACCCAATGTGACAGTTCCCGCTGTACCGTTGGATGAGGAAGAAGGGGACACCTGTGCCATCTGCTTTGAGCAATGGACTAATGCTGGGGAGCACCGGCTCTCAGCATTGCGGTGTGGACACCTGTTTGGATACACTTGCATCATAAGGTGGCTCAAGGGACAGGCAGGGAAATGCCCTCAGGTAAAGTGCACCCTTTTGTGTTGGAACAGATTTGCTCTCAGGCAGCCTCTGGTCCAAATGTGACCATCATTAAGAGGGTTATTATTCAGAAGGGAATGAAGTCAGGGTTTTAAATACTGTACAAAAAGTCCACCATTTCAGCCTGTCAAAAGTAACAAAATCCCCACTGTTTTGAAGTGATTTTCACCAAGATCAGCTCACACTCTTCATCTGAAGAACTTAAATTCTTCACCTAATTCAGCACAGTTTTGCTGAAATTAATTAGAGTATTAGTGTTGCTCAGTGGGTAGTAACATCACATGTGGGGCAAAAGGAAGTGTTCCATGACTTGGTGTCATGACCAGTGCAATACTGGAGGGGACTGCAGTTTGGTGCCGTTTGTCAGATAAGATGATTAATGACCTTTAATGGAAGTGTCTGGCAGTATTTTAAATTAATGGCTGAAAGCTCTGGTTTCCTGGTTAGGCATCTAAAGGAGGTTCTAAGGTTCAAGGCTGTGTGAGAACCACTACTAAGTTCAGGATTGCTGCTGCATTTGTCTACCGTTGCTGCACTCCAATATCTGTCACTGCTTCAAAGGGTGAAAAGTACTTTAGTCAACCTAATTGTAAGTAAAAAAACAAACCACCTCAGCTTTTGTTCCCTTAGAAATGGAGTGTGTCAAATGTTATCAAATATATGAGGCTATCAGATACCAGAGAGAGGTTAAAACATAATCAACTTCTTAAACCATTAATGTTTTGTGACTGGATGCTTGTATGTTAACAATTAAGGGATTCAGCCTGTTCCCTACTATTCACATAGCCTTTCACTCATTCATTCCTTATACTGTCTCCCCACCTATTTGAGAGATCATTTCCAATATCTGTTAATTTATTTTGACCATAGCATATATTTTTCCAGATTTTAATAGGGCAGTATTAAGTTTGGGCAGGATTAAGTAGGGTGGGATTTAGACCTGGTCTACACTAGAAATTTACATTGGTATAGCTATATCTCAGGAGTGTGAAAAATGTACACCCTGTGAGATGTAACTATACTGACCTAATCCCCGGTGTAGACATTAGTAGACAGATTTTTCCATCGACCTACCTACCGCCTGTTTGGGAGGTGGATTACCTACACCACCCCTCCCTTCAGTGCAGCTGCACTGCTATAGTGTTTTAAGTGCAGGCATAACCTAAGGGTGTTTCTGTGCTGCAATAAAAAAAACCTGCGGCTGGCCCATGCCAGCTGATTTGGGCTTGTAGGGTTCAGGCTGAGGGGCTGTCTAATTATGGTGTAAACATTCAGGGTTGGATTGCAGTCTGAGCTTTGGAACCCTCCTGCCTCGCATGGTCCTGGAGCCCAGGCTGCAGCCCAAGCACCAACATCTACTCCACAATTAAACAGCCCCTTAGCCTGAGTCAGCTAGCGTGGTCCAGCAGCAGGTTTTTAGTTGCACTGTAGACATAACTTCACTCACTTAGAGTATGTGGCATTGGGAAATGGGCTTGGTCATTTAACTGTTCATTTCTGGTCCTCCTAATGTTTTGAGGTTTTAACAAAAAAAACCCAACCAATTTTATAGCTTTTTATGTTTTTGCAGAGTGTAATGTTGCCTCAGTGTTAGCTGCACTCCTCTGAAACATGGTTTCACACCTAACTCTTTGTTAAAACTGTTTTTTTAGATCAAGAATAGTGTTCAATTTACAATGCAAAGAGCCAACCGTCACTTCCTAGCCTTCTTACCTGAGGGCCCAAAGTTTCAGTAGCTCTCAAATAAAAAAGCCATTGTATAGTTTTGCCAGTTTTGCTTGCTTTTGAGTGGGATTCCTGCTGAAACAGAGTCTGGTGTTTTACACTGTAGTTAAACAAAATAATTCATTTTTCAGATCTGCCTCTGGCTTCTCATCCTTGTCATATCTGTGTAACTTTTTTCAGAACAAAATCCTCAGCGGGCATTCCTCAGACTTGAAATTCTGTTCTTAAACGTCTGTGATTTCTCATTCTTGCTATCATTTACTTCTCTTTCAAAGGGTGGAGGGGAGATGCTCCAGGAAACACAGTAGTTGATATCCTGAGTGATTAGACTTTTGGTGTCTTATTACATCTTCCTGCTAAACATTCCAGTAGTGCATTATGTATTTTTGTGTGATGATCTTAAGGATGCCTATGGCTGGTTGATGAGTGTCTTCTAGTGACATAGCAACCTGAGAAGTGTCTGAGATGGGCTTATAAAAAGCGACAAGGAGTCCTGTGGCATCTTATAGACTAACAGACGTATGGGCTTGTCGCTCTAAAGAAAAGACGAGCTAGCCCTAGGTTTTTTTCTCTCCATTTCCAGTTGCTTATTCTTGAACTGATTTGCACATTGTTGTTGTGCACGTGGCTTTGTAGAAAAGGTGGTTTGAGTGCAAGTTACTATTATAGTTTCACATTCTAGATCCTACTAGTGACTGCTGTTGGGTACTAGGGAAGCAATCGTAAGCATTTACTACTCTACACACACAATCTTTTGCCAGACATGGAAACGGTGACAATGATGTATGTCTTTATACTACTAAACAGTAGATATTCCTGCATTTAAAAGATATGAAGTAATGTGGGATTCCCCAAAGGCTGCTTGATATGGTCCGTCTGTAGTCTCTTTTATCTGATGCCTACAAAGCATTTTCTGAACACTAAGCCTTGCAGTCCCCCCAGTCCAGTTTTACAGATGGGGAAACTGAAGTACAGAGAGATTAAGTGACTTTGCTAACACCACATAGCAAGTACATGATAAAGTTATGAATAGACTCAAGTAGTACCTGATTCTTGCTGCTCTCAAAGTAGAGGTGGGGACTGTATGTTTGCATGAGCATTTGAATTGCTCACAGGATTTATCTGGCTGTCCTGGGTACTTGGTGGTTTTGAAACACAAGACCAGGGGCAGCAGAGGGATGTTTTCTGAAAGGTGAATGCAGCACTAGAAAATCAGATCTAAAATTTCAAAATAGCAGTCCTGATTAAGGCAGTAATGACCACATGGATAGCAATGTTTGAAGAGGAATTTCAAAATATTTAACAGAGTAGGAATATTTAATTTGGGTTCGAATTGAATGTTAATTTCCTAGGGATAAACTGAACCTACGTTTTATTTTAGTGCAATAAGAAGGCAAAGCGTTCTGACGTAGTGGTCCTGTATGCCCGTACTTTGAAAGCACTGGACACCAGTGAACAGGAGCGCATGAAAAGGTATGGAGCATACACCTCAGATGTACCATCTCTGTCCCACATGTACATGCCTAAGGCCTGGTCTACACTACGCGTTTAAACCGGTTTTAGGAGCGTTAAACCGATTCAACGCCACACCCGTCCACACTAAGAGGCCCTTTATAGCGATATAAAGGGCTCTTTAAACCGGTTTCTGTACTCCTCCCCGACGAGAGGAGTAGCGCTAATATCGGTATTACCATATCGGATTAGGGTTAGTGTGGCCGCAAATCGACGGTATTGGCCTCCGGGCGGTATCCCACAGTGCACCACTAACCACTCTGGACAGCAATCAGAACTCGGATGCAGTGGCCAGGTAGACAGGAAAAGCCCCACGAACTTTTGAATATCATTTCCTGTTTGCCCAGCGTGGAGCTCCGATCAGCACGGGTGGCGATGCAGTCCCAAATCCAAATCCAAAAAGAGCTCCAGCATGGACCGTATGGATGTGATCGCTGTATGGGCAGGCAAATCTGTTCTATCAGAGCTCCGTTACAGAAGATGAAATTCCAAAGCATTTTTAAAAAATCTCCAGACAGAGGCCACAGCAGGGACTCAGCATGCTGCTGCGTGACAAATGTAACGGAAAGCCAAATAATCAAATGGATGCTCATGGAGGGAGGGAGGGGGGACTGAGGACTCCAGCTATCCCACAGTTCCTGCAGTCTCCAAAAAGCATTTGCATTCTTGGCTGAGCCCCAAATGGCTGTAGTGTCAAACACATTGTCCGTGGTGGTTCAGGGCATAGCTCGTCAATTTACCCCCCTCACCCACCCCCAGAAGTAAAAGGGAAAAAAATCCTCTCTTGACTCTTTTAAATGTCACCCTATGTTTACTGAATGCCGCTGATAGATGCGATGCTGCAGCAGTCAACGGCAGCATCCTCGCCCCCCCCCCCCACCATGGCTGGCTGATGGTACAATATGGCTGATATCCATCCTCATCATCAGCCTTGTGGCAGATGGTGCAGTGCAAAAGGACTGGTATCTGTCATCATCAGCCCGTGAGTGCTCCTGGTTGGCCTCCGGTGAGGTCGGCCGGGGGTGCCTGGGTAAAAAACTCCTGATCATTCCTGGTAGATGGTGCAGTATGACTGGTAACCATCTTCATCATAGCAACAGGGGGCTGAGCTCCATCAGCCCCCGCCCTTCATGTGTAAAGAAAAGATTCTGTTCTGCCTGGACTATCATAGCAGCGGGATGCTGGGCTCCTCTCCCCCACACTGCTTAATGTCCTGTCTGGCCTATCATAGCAGCTGGAGGCTGCCTTCCCCTCATATCTCACTAACAAGTCACTGTTTCTTATTCCTGCATTCTTTATTACTTCATCACACAAATGGGGGGACACTGCAACGGTAGCCCAGGAAGGCTGGGGGAGGAGGGAAGCAACAGGTGGGGTTGTTGCAGGGGCACCCCCTGTGAATGGCATACAGCTCATCATTTCTGCGGGATCTGACACGGAGCGGTTGTGCTCTCTGGTTCTCTGATACACTGGTTCTCTAGTACACTTGCCCCATATTCTAGGCAGGACTGATTCTATTTTTAGATACCCTAAAGGAGGGATTGACTCGGGGAGTCATTCCCATTTTTGTCTTTTGCGCCCCTGGCCGATCTCAGCCAGGGGCACCTATGACAGCAGCAGATGGTGCAGCACAAAAGGACTGGTAACCGTCATCTCATTGCCAATTTACAATGGCATGGTAGATGGTACAGTACGGCTGATAACCATCTCTGCTATCCTGCAAAAGCAAATGAATGCTGCTGTGTAGCGCTGCTGAATCGCCTCTGTCAGCGGCATCTAGTACACATACGGTGACAATGACAAGAGGCAAAACAGGCTCCATGGTTGCCATGATATGGCGTCTGCCAGGGCAATCCAGGCAAAAAGGGCGCAAAATGATTGTCTGCCGTTGCTTCCCCGGAGGAAGAAATGACTGACGACATTTACCCAGAACCACCCGCGACAATGATTTTTGCCCCGTTAGGCACTGGGATCTCAACCCAGAATTCCAAGGGGCGGGGGAGACTGCGGGAACTATGGGATAGCTACAGAATAGCTACCCACAGTGCAACGCTCCAGAAATCGATGCTAGCCTCGGACCGTGGACGCACACCACTGATTTAATGTGCTTAGTGTGGCCGCGTGCACTCGATTTTATACAATCTGTTTTACTAAACCAGTTTATGTAAATTCGGAATAGTCCCGTAGTATAGACATACCCTAAGAAAGAAAACTGATTTCATGCAGCCTGACTCTTACCTAGGCCTTTTTTTAGCTATGCTCCCTGAAACTGGCTATGCACTGTCTTAACTTCGAGTGCCAGTATTATGATTGCCTTAAATATGGAGATCATGCTGTATTCAGCATGTGTTCTCTGGAACAAAGGATCCCTATTAGAATTGGATTCTTGGGTTTTGTGTCCTTGCACATGGAACTGAGAGCTGACTAAAGAAAGCTTAGGTGGTATATGTTAAAACTCCACAGCTGAAGAATGTGCTAAGTCCTTCCAAAAAAAATCCCAAACAAACTAACTGCTAATTCATCTTTACATGAGAAATGAAACACCTTGTCCAGAAATGCAGTGAGGGTGAACGGTAGACTTTAACTTTGCTATCTCTTTACATATGCATTAAAAAGTGGTCTCATCTTATTGTCAAAAATGTAATATGATATGGAAACTATTTTGTAGCCAGTCTGACTACATCTAAGATGAACATTTAGAATTCATTATAAACCAAAAACCAGGATGAAATTAGCCATTGTAATTTCTATGGTATAATTTCATGTACAGTGGAAAATTTTCTGTTATACGCAACTACAAATAGTATAATAAAATCCAATAAAGGCTAAAGGTTGCAGAATCCCAGGTCCTTCCTAAATCTTAGTATTGCTGAGAAAAACATAATTTCAGCTTCCTTAGAACGTTTCCACTTTCAGGAAACTCTTTCAAACTCTCTTTTCAACTCAGTACTTATTTAAAATACTGCTACCATGGTGAAACTTCCAAGTGACCTCATCATCTCCTAATATAGCTGTCCTGTGTTACCCTAATTGCTAATCAGAAATGGGTGAGGAAGGAATTTTCAGCAGTGAAAATAGATATTTTAACTGGCATTCTGTGACCAGGGTCCCGGGAGGGCCACACTGAGGCTACTCAATTAGGGCAAACAGCAAAGAATGGGGCAGCCAATCTCCAAAGCTGGTAGATATTCCAATATTTAGGTTTACCAAGCCAACACAAAACAGCTTCTACAATACCTAACTTGTTTCACAGAAGCCAAAACACAGTTCCCTTATAGCAACCAGCCTTGGGCTTCCACCCAGACACCCAAATCGATGAAGATGAGGATTACTGAAAATCTTATTCATCATATAAGAAAGTTCATAGAATCTCAGGGTTGGAAGGGACCTCAGGAGGTCATCTAGTCCAACCCCCTGCTCAAAGTTCTACCAATCCCAAAGGATTGGACCCATTACTTCCCAAGTTAATGAATATTTCAATCTTATCCAAATGCACGCTACAGCCAATTCTTATTAACTAAACTAAAATTTATTAAAAAAGAAATGAGTATTGGTTACAAGATCAGTATACATACAGACATGAGTACAGTTCTGAGATTAGTTTCATAGTGGAGATGGTGAATTTTGTAGTTGCAATGAGTTCTTTCAGAATTAGTCAATAGATTATAGTCCAGTGTTCATATTCAGGGTGATCCAGGTGGGACTGGAGATCTTAGTCTTATAACTCAAGCTTCCCCTGCAAAAAGCATCAAGCAAATCTGAGATAAAAAGAATCAGGACCCAGGAGACCTTTATACAGTTCCAGGCCTTCTCTTGAGAGCGCAGAGTCCTTGGGCAAACAATAAGCAATCATCGAGATTTTGAAGTAGACATATTTCCTAAGCATCACTGGTAATTCGCTTACATGAATTAACATAAAGCAATTGCCTTTTTTCCACCATTTGCAGGTGATTTGCTATACATTTCAAAGAGAGATCAATACAGTGATATTGCATAGACAGGAACCCTTGGGTTACTTTGTTAACCTCTAACAATATAGTATGTAAAAACACAAATATTATCTACCAATATGTCTCTAAAAGTTGAATTTAGGTCATTTATCCTGCAGGATGCTTATCCCTTTCTGGCCATGTGTCACACGTGCCGTTGCATGATGCTGTGTTTTTGATCTCTGTAATGTTATAATTCATTGCGAACACTGGATGTGATGTTGCAAAACACGGTAGTGGGGAGATGTTAAATAAAACAAATGACTATCAGGCTTCTAACTCCCACTGAAAAACTAACTGTGTCTTTGAAAATCTTCCCTACAGGCTGTACCTTTCCTGCTTCTGCCACCCTCTCCCACTGACCATTCACATCTCCTCTTCCCCGTACTTCACTGCTGCCTTCCCTCCAGTGTAATTGCAATCCATCCAAGATATCTGAATTCCTCTCTTTCGTTAGGCTCAGAGTGCCAGGGTAGGAATATAGAAGTTAAGCTAGAATACACATCCTTAACTCTGCCCCCTTGCAGATATGTGCTGTTAGTGTTACGTTTATGTTCATATTTGATTTCTCAAATTCAGTAAAGCTGTTCTTGGACCTCTAGATACATATCCATGTCTCCAAAGGCCATTATCTTTGAAAACTCGTGGTGATCTGGGAAGGTCCCAGACGATTGGAAAAGGCAAACATAGTGCCTATCTTTAAAAAAGGGAAGAAGGAGAATCCAGGGAACTACAGACAGGTCAGCCTCACCTCAGTCCCTGGAAAAATGGAGCAGGTCCTCAAGGAATCCATTTTGAAGCACTTGAAGGAAAGGAAGGTGATCAGGAACGGTCAACATGGATTCACCAAGGGCAAGTCATGCCTGACCAACCTGATTGCCTTCTATGATGAGCTAACTGGCTCTGTGGATATGGGGAAAGTGGTGAACATGATATATCTTGACTTTAGCAAAGCTTTTGATACGGTCTCCCACAGTATTCTTGCCAGCAAGTTTAAAAAAAAATATGGATTGGATGAATGGACTATAAAGTGGCTAGAAAGCAGGCTAGATCATCAGGCGCAATGGGTAGCGATCAACAGCTCGATGTCTAGTTGGCAGCCGGTATCAAGCGGAGTGCCCCAGAGGTTGGTCCTGGGGCCAGTTTTGTTCAACATCTTTATTAATGATCTGGAGGATGGGATGGATTACACCCTCAGCAAGTTCGCAAATTACACTAAACTGTGGGGAGTGGTAGATACGCTGGAGGGTAGTATAGGGTCCAGAGGGACGTAGACAAATTGGAGGACTGGGCCAAAAGAAATCTAATGAGGGTTCAACAAAGACAAGTGCAGAGTCCTGCACTTAGGACGGAAGAATCCCATGCACTGCTACAGACTAGGGACTGAATGGCTGGGCAGCAGTTCTGCAGAAAAGGACCTGGGGATTACAGTAGACGAGAAGCTGGATATGAGTCAACAGTGTGCCCTTGTTGCCAAGAAGCCTATAGTAGCACATTGGGCTGCATTATTAGAAGTGTTGCCAGCAGATCAAGGCAAGTGATTATTCCCTTCTGTTCAGCACTGGTGAGGCCACATCTGAAGTATTTGGGCCCCCCACTAGAGAAAGGATGTGGACAAATCGGAGAGAGTCCAGCGGAGGGCAAAGAAAATGATTAGGGGGCTGGGGCACATGGCTTAGGAGGAGAGGCTCGGGGAACGGGTTATTTAGTCTGCAGAAGAGAAGAGTGAGGGGGGATTTGATAGCAGCCTTCATCTACCTGAAGGGGGGTTCCAAAGAGGACGGAGCTCAGCTGTTCTCAGTGGTGGCAGATGACAGACTAGAAGCAATGGTCTCAAGTTGCAGTGAGGGAGGTTTAGGTTGGATATTAGGAAACACTGTTTCACTAGGAGGGTGGTGAAGCACCGGAATGAGTTACCTAGGGAGGTGGTGGAATCTTCATCCTTAGAGATTTTTATGGCCCAGCTTGAGAAAGCCCTAGCTGGGGTTATTTAGTTGGGGTTGATCCTGCTTTGAGAAGGGGGTGGGACTAGATGACCTCCTGAGGTCTCTTCCAAATCTTCTGTGATATGTTACTCATAATATCATCAATATAGATATTCGCTACAGATGTTTGTAATGGAAACTTCCTTAGTATCAACCCCTGATACTAAAACAAACGCAGTTGTATTTTGCTTTTTACACAACAAAAATCATATGACAAAACCACAGGGTGCAGTTAGGACCCACATAATTGTGTTTACTAAACAGATGCAAACATGCAAGCCTATGTATGCATATGCTGCTGCTCTGACTGGTTTGTAGCAGTTTCTGAAACAACACAGCAGCACTAAAAACTCCCAAATTATTTAAAGGGTTACTACTCTATTCCTATATGCTGTGTACTTGCTCCCACTTTATGTAAAGGACACTTAAAAGAAAAGTTACAAATGAGTTACTGTCAAAATTTCTATCACTCAATATACAACATGGCATAGATTAGTCTGAGAGCAGGTTTATGACTTCCCTGGAGAATGTCTTAGGCATCACAACAGTATCTGTTTTTTCTGATGTAGCTGTATTAGTAACATCTTCCTGCTGTGTCGTATTAGGGTCACTTGTAATTTAAAAAAAAAAAAAAGGACCTGAGGCTCATGGTATTATTACAGGTCAGTGTCTGGCTGTATTGTAGGCTTGTTAATATTCAGTACCTGTCAAATTCTTGCATAGGAAATGTACAGAATGTGTTTTTCCTCCGTATTCACTTTTTTATTTTGTGATTGATGGAAAGGGCTTGTCTGTCTTTAGAAAAGTAATAGAATAGTTCTTGTGAGCCACTAGATAAAAGGTCACAGTTACTGTTCTGCATAACTAAGGCCCCTCCATTATTCACCTCCAATAAATCATTAGTAGGGGAACTCAGATGGGAAAGTTGTTTATGCAAAAAAAAAAAAAAAAACAACCCACAATAACTGGCTAACTGCTAATGGCCAGGAGGCAGAGCAAGGAGATAGAGTGCAAGATTCAGTGGGATTTACTGAAAGTGTTGTTAAGTTTACCTGAGCGTGGCTGTGTTTTAACCTACACTGGTAATAGAGCTGCAGCCCAGAGGAACATCCTAAGTTGTGTCCAGTCATGATCATTTCTTTTTTTCTTCTCTACTTAGCTCTTTAGAAAAGGAGCAGATGTTGCGGAGACAGGCGGAATTGGAATCTGCACAGAGCCGTCTCCAGCTGCAGGTCTTGACAGATGAATGCAGTAAACTTCGCAAGCAAGTTCAGGTAAGTTCAGCTCCTGCACATTGATGATGGGCTCTTCATTGCCAACTTCTCTTCAGCTGCTGTCTCATGATGTGCTTTCCTTCCATGTTTAGTCTGAGCGAGCTTGTGTGTGTTCTTCCAAGCAAGATAAAATATCTTGTCAACACAAACACACAGCTTCCAGTTTCATCACAGTTCATAATTCAGTAATGTTTTAAGGGTTTCTGCAAGTATAATTTCTCACTAATTATAGTTGAGCATTTAATTCTGAACTCGCATGCTATTATTCAGATAACCATTAAAGTGAATGCTTACAGTGAACATTTTACTTTTCTGACATAACTTTCTAGTGTGATTTTTGGTAATGGATTTTAATAGATCAGATTTCTTTTGGACTATAGGTTCTTCCATCTTTGCTGAAACCAGGTAAGGAGTCAGCACTGTCTCTTCTGGTGGTATCACAATATGACCAGTTTATAACTGCAGGCTGCTTGCTGTGGGAAGAGCTGTTTAGAGACATCACTGTCTCCTCGTACTTACAGATTGCAGAATTAGTGAGAACAAACTCTTGGCTGCAGAGATGCCTGGTGATCTGTTCCTTTCCAGGTTTAGTCTGAAGTTATATAACATTCTGATATCTTATCTGCAGAAAAGGCTGTGCTGGTTTCCTGTAGAGCAGAGGTGGGCCATATTCGGCCCTCCAGATATTTTAATCCTTCTCTTGAGCTCCCACCAGGAAACGGGGTCTGGGGCTTGCCCCGCTCCAGCTCCTACACGTAGGGGCAGCCAGGGGGCGCCACATGCTGCCCCCACGCCAAGCGCTGCCCTCGCAGATCCCATTGGCTGGGAACTGCAGCCAATAGGAGCTGCTAGGGTGGCGCCTACACACAGGGCAGCATGCAGAGCTTCCTGGCCACACCTCCGCATAGGAGCTGGAGGCGGGACATGCCGCTGTTTCTGGGAGCTGCTTGAGATAAGCACCGCCCGAAGCCTGTCCCCCGGCCCCCTCCCATGCCCAAACCCCCTGCCTGAGCCCTGATCCCCCTCCCACCCTCCGAACCCCTTGGTCCCAGCCCGGAGCACCTTCCTGCACCCCCAACTCCTCATCCCCAGCCTCACCCCAGAGCCTGCACCCCCAGCCAGAGCCCTCATGCCCTCCTGTACCCCAGCCCCCTATTTTGTGAGCATTCATAGCCCACCATACAATTTCGATACCCAGATATGGCCCTCAGGCCAAAAAGTTTGCCCACCTCTGCTGTAGAGAATGCGAAGGTTCATTGAGACTTTCAGCTGTTGTACTATCTGGCACCTTTCACCAGTGCTGTATCCTTGTTACTAGGCTTGGCAGAATTTCATTTTTATTTTGTTTAAAATAAACATTGATATCAGCTGAAATTATAAAGCATTGTTTTTGATTTTTATCTGTTTAAATTTTCACAGTTGTGGGACAAACATTGAGATTCAAAAACTTCTAAAATCCAGATTGTCTACACCACATGTCATAATATATAGTAAATATTCTTAAATCAATAAGTTCTCAAGCAGCATTTTTCTTAGTTTGCTTATCTGTATATTTTGATTATCGATGGAAATATTTTGTCATTGTGTACAGTGAAATCAACATTTACTAACACGTATCATTTTAAAAATTTAATCCTTCTAAGCCTGCTTATAACCTGTTCCATTGTCAACCCATTTCTTGCTGTATCAAAAGATACAAATATTTTATTCAGCCTTCCACTTAGTTTCACTTTTGCTTTTGTTCTTTGCTTTTTGAATTTCTCCTGTTTTCTGCTCTCCTTGACTGTGGGGTTAGGTGGCACTTGCTGTGCTACAATCTGCCAACATGACCATGACACAAGGCTTCACAGATTAATTGGCTGAATTCCTATGTCAGATTGCATGTCACATATGAGCTAATGAGAAGATCTGGTTCACCATGGACATTGATCAAGGAAAATCATGGATGCAATAAATCTCTAGATTCCACAGTGCAATG
This sequence comes from Mauremys reevesii, assembly GCF_016161935.1. NCBI lineage: Eukaryota > Metazoa > Chordata > Testudines > Geoemydidae > Mauremys > Mauremys reevesii. The sequence continues at coordinate 2,344,626 of NC_052638.1, forward strand.
TCTTTCTGCAGTTCTGTGAGTTTTTACATTGATGAAGCATACAGACTAACAGTGCCAATAGGATCAATGTCAGAAATACTATACAGATTAATTACCACACATACTCAAACCATATCTTAGTATTTATACTACATTCCTCACTGTGGCATCAAAGTGCCTAAAATTACACACCAACATTAAAGTGCAGTAAATAACTTTACATTCTGAATGAAGTGAAGGATAACATCACTAACCAATTAACATTGGGCGGAAAGTTCAGAATGGGAATCCTATTTAATTTGTGTAGCCTTATACTATGAGTATATGGAATAAGAGGGGGGAGGGGTAGCTCAGTGGCTTGAGCATTGGCCTGCTAAACCCAGGGTTGTGTGGCCACTTAGGGATTTCGGGCAAAAATCTTTCTGGGGATTGGCCCTGCTTTGAGCAGGGGGTTGAACTAGATGACCTCCTGAGGTCCCTTCCAACCCTGATATTCTATGATTCTGTGAAAAGTGCTGTATGTTTAAATTGACATTATGTAGTGAACTATGCAATTTGTATTTTAATAATAATAGTGTTACTGAACACTTAGACATATTTAAATGGCATAAAAAGCTATGACGTAATTAAGCTTATAAAATTAAGTATAATGTAAACACAGAAGCTCTTATTATGAATCTATTAAAAATATAAAATATATATTCAATAATAGAAAATTCTCTAACTGCATGGAAGTTTCTTGGGGAAACATAGTTGGTACAAAACCAGTAGATATAGTACAATGCCATATACTTATAGGAATCTTAGTGGAAACTAATGTAAATTTCCCCTTTTTAAAGTTACTGTGTAAGGTAGTTTTTTGTTGCTAATATCCATAATTTTAAACTGCATTATCAAAATCCATGTTGAAACCCTATACAGTAATAGATGTACATTTGGTATTAGAATTTTCTAAGATTAAAGTGAGAGTACTATTTAAATAGAAATTCTTAAGCATTTCAGTTTTTATAAATTCATACTTCTGGTGTTAAAATGGAGCTCCTTAGTGCATATGTGCACTCAGCTTGGCTTTTATTGTAGTTTAACCACTGTATATAATAACATTTTGTGAAGTTCTCATTAAAAGCATATTAATTAGCTGCTTGTGCATTTACAGTAAGAAAAGGCTACCTTAACTGCATAGCCCCTTCTTTGCTGTGGCAAGCTGAAACTTAATTCTTTAGCAAGGGTCCTGGATTCTGTGGCAGACTGAAAATTGTGCAGCAGTTTCATTTGTAAATGAGAAAATATGTATGTGGGAGTGTAGAATTAAGCATGCCATCTGGATATTTGTGCTAAAATATGAGCACTTAAATAATTAGTGTTAACACTTTAAATTGTCATCACAAGATTTCAGCGCTTTCAGTCCTTTGAGATGAATGGGGCAGCTCACACTTCCCAAGCTATTGTTTCAAACTCAAAACAATGACCTTGCTTCACTTACAGTTACTGTCATAACTTTAAGGGCTAAAAATGTGTGGAGTTTTTTAATGAAAATTTAAATTGTGGAGTACAGTTCTGTAGCAAGGAGTAGATCCTACAAACAATGCACAAGACACAGAGTATACAGCACCTTGCTTATGTACATCTAAAACTGTGGTGTCAAATGCCAACCCTCTGGGTATATATGTTGTGCCCCACATGACAGATTGAGATTTGAGTTTTTTAAATATTCTGCTGAAAGTTTCTAGACATCCTGATGGTGGGGAGGGGGAAAGAACTTTCCAGCAGTGAACCAAATATGAACTGATGCAAGTGCTGTCTTCCTGAGTCTGAAAAACATTTTTTTTTTTAGAAACAGGATTTATATAAAAATAGAAAATATATATAAAACATTTTTTAAATGAAAACTAAAAAAACAGCAGGTCTACACAAACAGCAATGGAGCAATAGTCCTCTGGGGATATTTCAAAAGCTGAAAGCCTCAGCAAGTAACAGCCACGTGTTGCAGGCCTCAGAGCACTATCTGAATAAGCAGTCTACTGTAGGCTTACTACCACTTTTTTGCAAGAGGAGGATGCAGCTCTCTCTGTTTGGTCTTCTTAACTGAAAATGACTAGACTGTGTTTACTGTTGGCAAACATGTATTTGTTCAAGATGTTCTGCAAGACCACAGGCAGGAGGAACAGGATCACCCAGTCCCAAATCCAAGTTTCAACCCCCAGACTGCAGTCACTAGGCACCAGGGACAGTAGAATCATTTTTCCGAAGAAACAGAAAGAGAAAAGCAAAAAAAGAATTATTATTTATTTTTATAAAATGTAGTTTTAATTTTTTTCCTTGGGGAGTGGGAAAAAAAAAACTTTTTATGCAGGCTCTCTCTTAAAAATCAGTGGACAGTCACAGGTTACCCTGCTCTGCTTTTGAAGAAAAGAAAAACAAAGTCAAAAAAAGATTTTATTATTTATTATTAATTAATGTCCTTAGTTTTTTTTTTTAAAACTGGGAAGTGGGGAAAACTTGGTTTATGAGCAGGCTCTTAAAATCAAGGACAGTCACAGGGTTACCCTGCTGCTCTGAGGATGTCTGGCTGATCATAAACAGCAGCCCACCACATTCTTCACTTGCTCAGCTGGTAGTTGAAGAGTTCCTTTTCAGTGTCCAAGGCGCCTGTAGAGGATCACTGTAGGCATCTGCACTAAACAGACCAGAGTTCCTGAACTCCCATCTAATCCTGAAAAGTTCGCAGCCACTCTGTGTCATCCCAGACTGCAGCACTATGCGGTCCCACCAGTCTGTGCTTGTTTCTGAAAACAGAGACTGCAACAATAGCTCTTAAGAGGTGTGAATTCTGTCCCCTATTTATCACATTGGTCTGTTAATGCTAAGCACTTTAACACAGTAGCCTCCAGCCTTTTTATGAATTTAAGGGCAACTCAGGATGTACCCCACCCTTTCCCCAAGTCCCCGCCCCTTCCCTGAAGCCCTGCCTCACTCACTCCATCCCCCCCCAACCCCCGCCCCGTCGCTCACTCTCCTCCACCCTCACTTGCTTTTACCGGCCGTGGGCAGGGGGTTGGAGTTTGGGAGGAAGTGCAGGCTCTGGGCTGGGGCCGAGAGGTTTGCAGTGTGGAAGGGGGCTCCGGGCTGAACCTGGGGTAGGGGGTTGGGGTGCAGAAGAAGTTATGGGGGGCTGGCTCTGGGAGGCTGCAGGTTGGGTGGTAGAAGAGAAATGTTGGTCCAGCACAGCTGGGCCTGCTGTATTCATGCTACTCCTGGTCTTAATGCTGCAGAGCCATTCAGAACCTGCCCATTGAAGGGGGCGACACTTACCTCGGGCAGCCCCGGCCCCATGCTGCTCCCGGAGGGGCCAACATGCCCCTGCGGGGGCACGTGGCTCTGTGTGCTGCCCACCTCTACAGGCACCACCCCCACAGCTCCAATTGGCCACCGTTCCCCATTCCCGGCCAATGGGAGCTGCGGGGGCGGTGCTTGCAGCCAGGAGCAACATATGGAAACCCCTCCCTCCCCTGGGCTGCTTCTGGGAGCAGCCTGGGGCTGGGATAGACAGGGACCCTGCCTTAGTGGCAGCGGGCAGCCCCATTACACCACTGGAGATCGCAATTGACTGGGAGAGTCTCCAGGATTGACCAGTCGATCATGATCAGCTGGTTGGTGACCACTGCTTTAACATATCAACTATTTGATGGAACATTTCCCAGTCACTTTATTGTTTCCACTCAACTAAAGTTTCTCTCCCTGTGATAGCACACTTCTCCTGAATGGCTAAACTCAGGTGAAGGAAGGGTTAGGTGTCTCGTTATTGTGGGAAATCTGGTTAATCCCCTCTCTTCTCTAGTTGCCTTATCTTCCTGACTTTAACTGGTGAGGCTTTTGAATAAAATCTTTAATGTGGTGAAAACTTATCACTTCTGTTTTTTGTTTTTTAATTACCTGCATCTTTCTCTGAAAGACATGGCTCTCTCTAGTTAAAGATGAAATTAAGCTTTCCATTAACATCATTATGGCCTCCTTCCCCTCCCCAAATCCTCCTGTCTTTGCCTGTTGCTACTCCAATAGCCCTGAAACATCACATGTTTGGTCTTATGCTGGGGTAGAATCTGGAAAGTTTTTGAGGCAAATCAGAGAAGGCTCCTGGAAGATGTGAAGTGAAACCTATTTTTAAGCTCTCAAACACTTTTAGGAACAAGGTTTTTTTGGCTTGAGATAATTATAAATTAGTTTGACCTTGAAACTCCTATTTTTCTTTTAATGTTTGTCTTTTTAGAACTGTTTGCTGTTGACTAGTTCTGGTTTGAGCGAGATTAGTTGGTGCAATTATTAAAGCTAGTTTATGCATACGTTAGGAGCTTGGAGATTTTAAATCTATAATCTCATTTCTATGGTGCTTAATTGTTTTGCAGACAGTATTTGGAGTATATCTTAAATTATCCAAGCTGTGGAAACAGGCCCCATCTCTCTTTATCTGATTGCTTTAGGTATTTGTAAATATCTGTGTAATAGTATAGCATCATGGGATTAGTGCTGGTGGTCATGACCTTGGGTTGGGTTATAATCATTTGGGCAGAATTCTTGTCACAGTTATAATGTTCAAAATTGCCATACCCTTACACTTCCTGTGGATGATCTTTGTGAGGCAGAAAATTATCCAGTGAACATCTATTATATTAACACACTGTCTGAGGCTTTGCATTTCATTAGTGTGAAAGTGCCTGTTCCTTTGTTGGATTAAAGGTCACTGTTTTGAGAGCTACTGTACTGAACATTTTGAAGCATAGTTCTTTGGTTTTGGAAAAAGTGAACAAGTCTTGGGTTCTTACAAAATTCAGTCATTCCTGGAATCTCTGCTGGCTAGGATCATAAAGACCAGTGTGTAGTGCAGATTAAAGGAACTGACCTATCTTCATGGTGGGGAATTCCTGGACACTTCTAACATTGAAACCAAAGATTTTCATTCCTTTTGGGATGTTCTAGAAACTCTTTTTAAATGGTTCTAATTGGTTGTGTTTTTTAATTGTAATTCTGCTCTGAGTTTAGTACCATTGTTGACCTGGTGGTGATTGGATTTTGTGTGTTGCCCATGGGTCTCCTTTTCTTGTTGGGTTCTAATACACATAATATTAAGAGATTTTGGCTAAAGATTTCAACAGAGCTTGCTGGAGTAGTCTGCAGGTTTCTATTGTACTTACAGTCAGAGTAAACTGGAAATCTAGAACTCCCGTAATAGCACGGAAATGGAGTACAGTAGTTTTCATTGTTGTGGAACAGCCTATGTTCCCATATCCCTGCCTGTGAGGCGTATCAGACTCCTGTATGTGCAAGCAGAAACGAAGGCCAGGTGTACGCTACTAATAACTTGTGTCGCTTGAGTGTGAATAAGCCACCCCCTTGAGTGAAGTAAATTACACCAACTTAGTTACCAGTGTGGACAGCTCTATGTCGGTGGGAGACCTTCTCCCACTGACATAGCTATTGCCTCTCGTGGAGGTGGATTTATTATGCCAACAAGAGAGCTCTCTCCTGTCAGCATAGAGCTTCTTCACTGGACAAACTACAGCAGCACAGCTGCAGCACTTCTAGTGTAGACTAGCCCTAATACACAGCACACTGAGTTACAACTGCAATGGAGTAGTAAAGCTCTGTCCTCTTTCTTTTCAGGAGCTGAAAGCACTGATGGCCCAGCACACCACTAGCGCCTCTCAGCAACCTGGCAGCTCCCGTTCCTGTTTCCCAGGCTGTCTCTCCTCCAGTCAGAGTCAGCACAAATACCACTTTGAGAAGGCCTTCCTGGTTTCTCAGTCAGGGAGCTGCCGGGTTATGGCTTACTGTGACTCACTGAGCTGTCTTGTGGTTTCACAGCCCTCTCCACAGACTACACTTATTCCTGGTAAGTCAGCAAGTAACTAAAGACTCTCTGGGTTTTATAGATAGAATCAAAGAATTTTTATCTGCAGGCTTACAAAAGTTAAATATGTTCTCTGCTCTTTCTTCCTCTTCCTCAACCCCACCCATACAACCACCTTGTGGATTGGGGACATTCCCTCACTAATACAACTGCCACATTCCACCTGATCCCAACTCAGCTTTTTCCCAGTAGTGTAATTTACCTCCCAGTTGGCAGCTGGTAATTGTACTCTCCCAGTAATTGATCTTTACAGCTCTGCCTCTTTGTTCTGAAACCCCACCTCCTTGGGGGTGCAGAAAGATCTGTGGGATCCTCACAGAGAGGATTCCCTTGCAAGAGCTGGAGACATGCACCTAAGGGAATCAGGAAAAAGCTTTAAATGCAATCTCTCATCCAGAAAACATCAGATTCAGAAGCGTGGATTGGCCAGTAAATGTGGGAACAGATGTTCAAATATTGTTTTTTGAATACATTTGTAACTAAGTGCGTATATGTACAGAGGCAGCATTACCCTGTGGGTGAAGAGGCCTGGGAACCCCTTTGCGTTGTAGTCATAACTCTGCTTCTGACTTGCTGTGTGACCTTGGGCAAGTTGCTTGTCTTCTGTGAGCAATTTCCTGTCTATAAAATAGGTACGCAGTCATGCCGGCTTTCATTGCAAAGAGCTTTGACATTCTCTGAATGACACTTGAAATACAAATTATTTTATAAAGCGACAGAGTGTCCTGTGGCACCTTATAGATGAATGTATATTCATCTGATGAAGTGGGTATTCACAAACGAAAGCTTATGCTCCAATATGTCTGTTTCTCTGTAAGGTGCCACAGGACTCTTTGTCGCTTTTTACAGATCCAGACTAACACGGCTACCCCTCTGATAAATTATTTTATGTGGTTAATGATTTGGGATCTTAGACTTCTCCTTCGAGAGATGTCCTTGTGGGTGCTCCACTCCAGGCCAAGGTGCGTCCCTGCACCTTCGATCAGAGATGTTCACAGCAGTTCCTGTACGGGCTGCACACATGCGGTGCCTGCCTTGCACGCTGTCAATGCTTAAACAGTGTGTGCATGGCCCAGGCGCCTCAGTTCCTTCTCTACCATCCCCAGCCAGAGATAGAGTTTAGCAGGGGAGAGGGATATCTCAGTGGTTTGAGTATTGGCCTGCCAAACCCAGGGTTGTGAGTTCAACCCTTGAGGGGGCCACTTAGGGATCTGGGGCAAAATCAGTACTTTGTCCTGCTAGTGAAGGCAGGGGGCTGGACTTGATGACCTTTCAGGATCCCTTCCAGTTCTATGAGATAGGTATATCTATATCTATCTATATAGTTTCACTCTTCATAGCCATGATTTAGATACAGTTCTAGTACTTAATTAGTTTTTGTTACTTATTTAGATAAGTTTGTTATTACCGCCTATAAAAACAAATAAAAAAATTCCTTACCTCAGAGTTAGTGACTCCTGATGCATAACCTGCAGAGACTCCATCCCCATCTCTGATGGCTATTCTCAGTGCGTACAATGTTTGGGGGATTCCCATGTACCCCCAAAATGCATACACTGTAGTAAACTTAAAGTCCAGACCCACAAGGACAGAGACCTCAGACTGAAGCTCATCCTCCTGGAAAAGTCCCTCAGACCCACATTGGATCCGGGCCAGCAGTCTTCTCCCGACAGAATTCACCACTGAAATCCTCACAGAATAAAAAATGGCAAAGAAATGACTGGCTTCCTCCCCTCTCAAGGGGGCACACATCTTCCAAGCGATCGCTTATAACTTCGGCTCCATCAGTGCTGGCCACTCCATGGCTCAGCACATACACTTCTCCAGGCATCTCCGGAACTGTCTGCGTGTCAGCGGCCGCGCACTTCAGTGCCGAGGCTCAAGGCTTTGAGTTGCCTGCCTCCAATGTGGCACAGTCGGTCACCGACGAGAACCTGGTACCGACTAGTGAGACAGCACTAATGTCACAAACTACTGCTGCGGTGCCAATGCATCTGAATTTGGCACCAACGCCACAAGCTGTGCTGCCTGTGCTCCCCATGTCATACTTCGTGACACTGTCTTCGCGCACGACACCCCCTTGGTGCAGATGCTGCCTCAGGCACCTACATCAGCTCAGCACACAGCGCCACCAGTACAGACTGCGCCTCCTGCATCGGCACTGTCTCAATACACAGCGCCTCACATGCCTATAGTGCCTCACCATTCAGCACTGTCAGCTGCCGCACCATCTAAGTTTCTCCACCATAGAGACCTGGCTCTCTCTCCCACCCCAGAATCTCCTCTACTAGGCACTGACCTCTCACCGGGACCGTCGGCACCTTACTTACAACTATCCCCTGCTCCTTCACACCTCTCGAGTGAGGACGATGATGCCATTGACCTTTCTCCATGCTATTCTTCCCCTGTTAAGACACCTGTGACTGGGGGACATCTTAGATCCCGTTCCTCATATTCCAAGGAATTCCCACCCTGGTATGGGCACCCTTGGATGGGACCACTCATACCTTTCCCCGGTCAATGGCCATACTGGAATCCCTGGGAATCTTATAAGAGACATTATAGCATTAATCCTATCTCATTCAGAGAGGATCTTAGATCTCCTCCCCCAACCATAAACAATGATGCAAAGCTACGAGATGAACCAACAGCTCAGCCAGCAGAGGATGTCGCACCTGACACCTCTCCAGCTAATAAACGCTCATCTGTCTCGCCCAAAGAGGCTATTATGCCTCCACCACCACCAACAGCTGACGATTTCACACACTTCCAGGATTTGTTTAAAAGAGTTGCTTGAGATTACTCTTGGGGAAGTGTCTGAACACCAGCGTGAGTTTACTGACATTTTATAACCCGCCACCTCTTCCAAAATGGAGCTGTTGTGGAACCAGCTAAAACCATATGGCAAACCCCAGCCACTATACCCCCAACCTGCTGGAGAGTGGACTGCAAATATTACGTCCCGTCCAAAGGTTCTGAGTTTCTCTTTACACACCCGTCACCCAATTCGTTGGTGGTTGAGGTGGCCAACCAGAAAAATAAACAGCAACATTTCCGGTCTATCCCATCTGATAAGGATAGCAAGAGGATGGACTTATTTAGCCACAAAGTGTATTCCTTTTCCACTTTACAATTTAGGGTGGCGAACTATGTGGCTCTATTAGTAAAGTATGAGCACAGGAACTACACTAAATTCATGGAATTTATTAACGACATTCCTGAGGACAAGTGACAACAATTTAAAGCTGGGATCTCTGAAGGACAGATGATATCCCGTACGGCTCTTCAGGCTGCCCTTGAGGCTGCTGACACGGCCGCCAGATCCACTGCCACGGCCGTCGTCATGCAGCGAGCCTCCTTCCCACGGGAGATGCAAAACACTGTCGAAGATCTCCCTTTTGACGGTGAGAAGCTATTTTCAGCAAAAACAAATGAGGTCTTCCATACCATGAAGGACTCGCGTGCCACACTAAGGTGGCAGGTGTATGAATGCCGAGGGACAAGGATGAGAGAAGACAGATATCAACCTTACCAACGCCCACAATATCCCTCCTACACCCAACAACAACAGCAAAGACATTACAATCCACAACAACAGCAACACCATAGACCTAGAACCCAATGACGCCGCCTCCCACCATCTGCAGCGCCTCAACCCCCTCCATCAAACAAGCAGATTTGAAGCTTTGGTCGAGGGTATAGAAGACCTCCCACCCACTCCAGCATCTACTGCAACCACCTTTTAGACACCGTCTGCTCCCATTCCTTTCCAACTGGGAAGCTATCATTATAGACAAATGGGTCCTGGAAATCATCTGATCGGGTTATACCATCCCCTTCCTCTCCATGCCTCTCACCCCTCCTCTCCCTCCCTGTCACTCTTCAGGGACCCCTCTCACGAACACTAGCCCTGTCAAGAGGTGCACCATTTTCTACAACCAGGAGCAGTGGAGCAGGTATCCACTCCATACCCGGGAAAGGGATTTTATTCCCACTATTTCTTGACCAAAAAGAAAAGTGGTGGATGGTGACCTATTCTCGATTTTTGACAACTAAACAGGTTTGTCAAGAAACAAAAATTCAGGATGGTTACCCTGTCAACAATCATTCCGGCGTTGGAGCAGGGAGATTGGTTTTCAGCCCTCAACCTGCAGGATGTGTATTTTCATGTCACTATACACACTGCCCACAGATGCTTTCTCAGATTTGTGTTGGGTGCGGATCACCTCAAAGCATGGCTACTCAATGGTTCTCTAATGAGAAACAAGCATGCTTAAAACAAGTCCTGGCAGTTTTATTATATGGCAGGACACACTCCACACTCACTACCTAGCTGCAGAAATTGAAATGGTTCACCACTTGGTGTTCTGCCAGACACACCCCTCTGGGTTCCACCCCTCTTCCACTGATACTAGACTACCTTCTGGGACTCAAAGTAGCTGGGCTTTCTCTTAGCTCGGTAAAGGTTCACCTGGTGGCGATCGCAACATTCCACCACAAGGTAGATAACGCTGCTGTTTTTGCCCATCCTGTCACCAAAAGATTTCTCAAAGGTATCCAAACGCTCTACCCGGACATAAGACTACCGGCTGAGCCATGGGATGTACACCTGGTCCTCAGAGCTTTGATGTACAAACCCTTTGAACCCTTGGCTACCTGCTCCCTTCTACACCTATCCATGAAAACCGCTTTCTTAGTAGCAATTACATCTGCCAGATGCGTGGGGGAACTCTCTGTGCTGATGGCCAAACCTCCGTATACTACCTTCTTCAGAGACAAAGTTACACTTTGTACACATCATCAATTCCTTCCTAAGGTGCATTCGTCCTTTCACCTATATGAACCTATTCACGTACCAACATTCTTCCCAAAACCACATGCTAATGCATTTGAGGTAGCAGTGCACATGCTTGACGTTTGTAGAGCATTATCCTTCTATTGTGATAGAACGAAGCCATTTAGACAGACCCCTAAGCTTTAGTATCTATCGCTCAATGATCTCAGGGCAAAGCGATCTCTACCCAGAGACTATCCAAATGGATATCAGACTGCATACGTCTGTTACCAATTGAAACAAGTCCAACCTCCCGTGGCAATCAAGGCGCGCTTTACTACAGTGGTTTTCAAACTGTGGGTTGCAACCCAGTACTGGGTCGCGGAATGTAAGGCACTGGGTCACAGCGGCTGTAGTCAGCACCGCCAACCAGGCCATTAACATTCCCATTAGCAGTGCTGCCCAGCTAAGGCAGGCTAGTTCCTAACTGTTCTGACAGTGCACTGCGCCCCGGAAGTGGCCAGCAGCAGGGCTGGCTCCTGGGGGGGGCGGGCATAGGGCTCCACGCACTACCCCCACCCCAAGCACTGGCTCCTGGCCAATGGGAGCTGGGTGGGGGGTGGCTGTGCCTGGAGGCGAGAGCTGGGTGGAGCTGCTTGTGTGCCTCTGCCTAGGAGCTGGACCTGCTGCTGGCCACTTCCGGGGCACTGTGTGCTGCACGGTGCCAGGACAGGCGGGAAGTATGCCTTAGCACCCCTGCTGACCGGGAGATGCCTGCACCCCAATCCCCAGCCTTGAGCCCCCCCCTAAATCCAAAGCCCCTTCCTGCATCCCAGACCCCTCATCCCCGGCCCCACCCCAGAGCCTGCATCCCCAGGCCAGAGCCCTGACCCCCTCCTGCACCCCATCCCGCCGCCCTGAGCCCCCCCAACCCCTTCACTCCCAGACCCCACCCCTGCACCCCAACCCTCTGCCCCAGCCCTGAGCCCCTCCCAAACCCCTCATTCCCAACTCCATTGGGTCACGGACATCAACAGTTTTCTTCAACTGGGTCACCAGAAAAAAAGTTTGAAAACCACTGCTCTACTAGATCCGTGTCCACTTCCGTAGCATTTCTTCACAACGTCCCGCTTTCCGACATATCCAAGGCGGCCACTTGGGCATCGGACCGTGTGTTTTCTAAACATGACGCTCTCATGCAACGTCCTTCATTGGACACCCAACTGGGTCGAGCTGCCTTATCAACAGCTTTCTTACCAGATCCAAAATCCTGACCATCCTGAGAGATACTGCTTTTCAGTCACCTGGAGTGGAGCACCCACAGGGACATCTCTCGAAAGAGAAGAGGTGGTTGCTCACCTTGTGCAGTAATTGATGCTCTTCGAGATGAGTGTCCCTGTGTGTGCTCCACTACTCATCCTCTTCCCCTCTACTTTGGAGTTTGGAGCAGGCTCCGTTGTAGAGAAGGAACTGAGGAGTCAGGGCTGTGCACATGCTGTTCAAGCACTGACAGCGCGCAAGGCCCATATGGGAACTGCTGCAAAAATCTCTGATTGAAGGCACAGGAATGCACCTTGACCTGGAGTGGAGCACCCACAGGGACACTCATCTCGAAGAACGTCAGTTACTGCATGAAGTGAGTAACTTCCTCTTCTTTCTGAACAGCTTCTCAATTCACCTTAGTCATCTTAGCTTCTATATAGTGACAGCTCTCTGGCTCAGTAATATCTGAATGCAGCTCTGTATAGTGACATTTCTAGAATACAGGTGAACAGTTTACCAGTAATTATGCTTTGAAAGTACATTATCATAGAATCATAGAATCTCAGGGTTGGAAGGGACCTCAGGAGGTCATCTAGTCCAACCCCCTACTCAAAGCAGGACCAAACCCAACTAAATCATCTCAGCCAGGGCTTTGTCAAGCCGGACGTTAAAAACCTCTAAGGAAGGAGATTCCACCACCTCCCTAGGTAACCCATTCCAGTTCTTCACCACCCTACTAGTGAAAAAGTTTTTCCTAATATCCAACCTAAACCTCCCCCTCTGCAACTTGAGACCATTACTCCTTGTTCTGTCATCTTCTACCACTGAGAACAGTCTAGATCCATCCTCTTTGGAACCCCCTTTCAGGTAGTTGAAAGCAGCTATCAAATCCCCCCTCATTCTTCTCTTCTGCAGACTAAACAATCCCAGTTCCCTCAGCCTCTCCTCATAAGTCATGTGCTCCAGCCCCCTAATCATTGTTGTTGCCCTCCGCTGGACTCTCTCCAATTTATCCACATCCTTCTTGTAGTGTGGGGCCCAAAACTGGACACAGTACTCCAAATGAGGCCTCACCAGTGCTGAGTAGAGGGGAATGATCACATCCCTCGATCTGCTGGAAATGCCCCTACTTATACAACCCAAAATGCCATTAGCCTTCTTGGCAACAAGGGCACACTGTTGACTCATATTCAGCTTTTGTCCACCATAACCGCTAGGTCCTTTTCTGCAGAACTGCTGCCCAGCCATTCGGTCCCTAGTCTGTAGCAGTGCATGGGATTCTTCTGTCCTAAGTGCAGGACTCTGCACTTGTCCTTGTTGAACCTCATCATATTTCTTTTGGCCCAATCCTCTAATTTGTCTAGGTCCCTCTGTATCCTATCCCTACCCTTCAGCGTATCAACCACTCCTCCCAGTTTAGTGTCATCTGCAAACTTGCTAAGGGTGCAGTCCACACCATCCTCCAGATCGTTAATGAAGATATTGAACAAAACCGGCCCCAGCACCGACCCTTGGGGCACTCCACTTGATACCAGCTGCCAACTAGACATGGAACCATTGATCACTACCCGTTGAGCCCGACCATCTAGCCAGTTTTCTATCCACCTTACCGTCCATTCATCCAGCCCAGACTTCTTTAACTTGCTGGCAAGAATACTGTGGGAGACTGTATCAAAAGCTTTGCTAAAATCCAGAAATATCACATCCACTGCTTTCCCCTCATCCACAGAGCCGGTTATCTCGTCATAGAAGGCAATTAGGTTAGTCAGGCATGACTTGCCCTTGGTGAATCCATGCTGACTGTTCCTGATCACTTTCCCCTCCTTTAAGTGGTTCAGAATTGATTCCTTGAGGACCTGTTCCATGATTTTTCCAGGGACTGAGGTGAGACTGACTGGCCTGTGTCTTGAAGTTCCCTGGATCTTCCTTCTTCCCTTTTTTAAAGATGGGCACTACATTAGCTTTTTTCCAGTCATCCGGGACCTCCCCCGATCGCCATGATTTTTCAAAGATAATGGCCAATGGCTCTGCAATCTCATCGGCCAACTCCTTTAGCACCCTCGGATGCAGCACCATGGACTTGTGCTCGTCCAGCTTTCCTAAATAGCCCCGAACTACTTCTTTCTCCACAGAGAGCTGGTCACCTCCTCCCCATACCGTGCTGCAGAGTGCAGCTGTCTGGGAGCTGACCTTGTCTGTGAAGACAGAGGCAAAAAAAGCATTGAGTACACTAGCTTTCTCCACATCCTCTGTCACTAGGTTCCCTGCCTCATTCAGCAAGGGGCCCACACTTTCCTTGACTTTCTTCCTGTTGCTAACATACCTGAAGAAACCCTTCTTGTTACTCCTAACATCTCCGGCTAGCTGCAACTCCAAGTGTGATTTGGCCTTCCTGATTTCACACCTGCATGCCTGGACAATACTTTTATACTCCTCCCTGGTTATTTGTCCAATCTTCCACTTCTTGTAAGCTGTTCTTTTGTGTTTAAGACGAGCAAGGATTTCACTGTTAAGCCAAGCTGGTCGCCTGCCATATTTACTTTTCTTCCTACACATCGGGATGGTTTGTTCCTGCAACCTCAGTAAGGTTTCTTTGAAATACAGCCAGCTTTCCTCGACTCCTTTCCCCGTCATGTTATCCTCCCAGGGGACCTTGCCCATCAGTTCCCTGAGGGAGTCGAAGTCTGCTTTTCTGAAGTCCAGGGTCTCTGTTCTACTGCTTTCCCTTTTTCCTTGTGTCAGGATCCTGAACTCGACCATCTCATGGTCACTGCCTCCCAGGTTCCCATCCACTATTGCTTCCTCTACTATTTCTTCCCTGCAGGTCAAGAAGAGCTTTTCCCCTAGTTGGTTCCTCCAGCACTTGCACCAGGAAATTGTCCCCTACACTTTCCAGAAACTTCCTAGATTGTCTGTGCACTGCTATATTGCTCTCCCAGCAGATATCGGGGTGATTAAAGTCACCCATGAGAACCAGGGCCTGTGATCTAGCAACTTCTGTTAGTTGCTGGAAGAAAGCCTCGTCCACCTCATCCCCCTGGTCCGGTGGTCTGTAGCAGACTCCCACCACGACATTACCCTTGTTGTTCATACTTCTAAATTTAATCCAGAGACACTCAGGTTTTTCTGCAGTTTCATACTGGAGCTCTGAGCAGTCATACTGCTCTCTTACATACAACGCAACTCCCCCACCTTTTCTGCCCTGCCTGTCCTTCCTGAACAGTTTATATCCATCCATGACAGTACTCCAATTATGTGACTTATCCCACCAAGTCTCTGTTACTCCAATTACATCATAATTCCCTGACTGTGCCAGGACTTCTAGTTCTCCCTGCTTGTTCCCCAGGCTTCTTGCATTAGTGTATAGGCACTTAAGATAACTCGCTGATTGTCCCGCTTTCTCGGTCTGAGACAGGAGTCCTCCCCTCTTGCAGTCTCCTGCTTGTGCTTCCTCCCGGTATCCCCCATCCCCACTTACCTCGGGGCTTTGGTCTCCTTCCCCCGGTGAACCTAGTTTAAAGCCCTCCTCACTAGGTTAGCCAGCCTGCTTGCAAAGATGCTCTTCCCTCTCTTCGTGAGGTGGAGCCCGTCTCTGCCTAGCAATCCTTCTTCTTGGAAGACCATCCTATTGTCAAAGAATCCAAACCCTTCTCTCCGACACCATCTGCGTAGCCATTCGTTGATTTCCACGATTTGACGGTCTCTACCCTGGCCTTTTCCTGCCACAGGGAGGATAGATGAGAACACCACTTGCGCCTCAAACTCCTTTATCCTTCTTCCCAGAGCCACGTATTTTATCATCCTGTATAGAGCTCCAGCCACACTGAACATTGGGATTTGTTTAATTTGGCTAGAATATCTAGGACCTGGGTCGAGAGCAACTGACAGATCATGATACTAATGCTGAAATTCTCATGAGTTCTGTCACACTGACCAGAACGCCTGGAAGAGCAGAATAAGGAGTTCTGTAGTGACTGATCTCCAGAACAAGATACTTACCCTTCCTGTGCACATTTCTCCCCACAAGTTCAGCATAGATACTGTAGCTCTGAAGTGAGACTATGGGTTAAAGCCAGACACCCCAATAATTAGATGTAGTCACCAGCATACACAGAATCTGACTGACTGAGCTTTGTTCTTTCTTCATGACAGGTTGTGGCGTTAAGATGATGAGTGCTGCCAACCTGAAGAGCAGTCAGTACATTCCCATCCACAGTAAGCAGATCCGGGGACTGGCCTTCAGTAATCGAACAGATGGCTTGCTGCTGTCTGCTGCTTTGGACCACACGCTCAAACTTACCAGGTGTGTGCTGCTGAACAGGGGCAGTCCACCCCATCTGCCCTTCACATTTTCCAGGGTTTGGCTTTATCTCTAGCTCACCTGTGTGTGCTTTGGAGCATCTATTTTTTCGTTCTTGCAGGGAGTTGAGAACAGATCTCAGTTTGAGCTTCATCCTCTGGAATGTGGGCATTAACCTAATGACTTGTTCTCACTTCCTAGTCCCTTGAATGAGGAAGGGACTATGGCCCTACCTTTTCCTGGTACCTTCTCCCAGTGGCATCTCTGTTGGGTACAGCTTTGAAAGTAAGCCAGCACAGATCAGCTGTATCTTGTGGTACAGGTGTAACAGTATCTGCTAGTGTGACTTACTTCCTGCTTGATTCTCTTTGATCTAGGATCAGGGTTTTTACTATTTTCCTCGGTCTGTTCCTTATTCCTCAGAAGGTTGCTCTGTTTTGAAATTTCTAATCAAGGCTGAGCTGCACACACCTGAAGCACAAGGACAGAGCACCAAACAGCACTTCTGAGAACTTCTGTCCCAGTAATGTAGGAACAATACATCTCTACAGCTGGGCTGGGAGACTTAAAAGAACATGTTGGGGTAGAGGAATCCCACAGGATAGGTGGGATGTATTCCTCCAGTCCTGGTGGTCTGTAGCAGATGCCCATTGGGTGTTGTGATGTTGGGGTATTTTGTCTCCTTACTACCTATATCAGTATTTCTCACTGGCTGACTAAACCTCTTGAGATCCAGTGCTACTCGACTTAACATTTCTCTTTTCAGTTAGGACAGGCTACCGTTATGCCCTCTAGGGTGTGAGGTCGATGTCTCTTCCAGTTCTTCATGTTCTTGGCATACATGTATACATAGTTAAGAAAGTAAGGTTGTTTTGCAATAAGAGATTAATTTAATTCTAATTTTCCCATTCCTATTGTCTATATGGTGGAATATGTCAGATACTTTTGAGTTAAACAAGTTCCCCCTTCCTGCCTACTTCAAAGCTAGTGTGTAAGTTCTGAGCCTGTAAGGTGGTACTCTTGCATAATTGGAGACAGTTTAATGCAAGTAGTTGCCACTCATCACAGAATTTATACCAATGCTTGATACCCAAACCTTCCTCTTTACACTACCGATACGTCCATCAGTTGGTCTTGAACAAGTTGTATCCAGTCTTCACTTTTGCTTGATACCAGAATGTTCTCTCAGAAGATTGCCTGCGTCAACCTACTCTTCGCTTTCCCTGCATTGGTCCCTCAGGTTGCTTGACTATGTCAGCCTCCCTTCTCTAATCACTTGTTGCCATTTGCATACACCTAATAAGAAATCTCCAGGATGTACTTTGTCCTTTTTGTTACATCTCCTGTTCTGGTATGTGGAAGAAAACATAACACATTGTTCTCTACATAAGTCACTGCTGTCTGGTTCCCAACTATTGGAATCTTCATCAGGGTCACCTGACTTCCCCCCTGCCCCAGGTGGTTCCTTCTGTGCAGAATATCTGTTGTGGGTATCTTGGGTGAATGACTCTACAGATTCCCTTTTTTGATATCATCTTTATATTTCACCCCTACTAGATCTCAATTTGCCACGTCTCTGATACATCCCTCCATGCAAAATCCACTTTAATTTCCAGTTTCTTCAGTGACGCCAGCCTCAGCTGTTGTTTCAGCTCCTCTGCCTTCTCCCAAACACAGCATACACTCCCCCACTGGCAGTGTTCTGCGAACTATTAAGATTTTTTTGACATTCATATTTGCGTGTGTGTGTGTGTGTGTGTGTGTGTGTGTACTTATATTGTTTTGTTTACCCTATTCACTCTCTAACACTTGCTTAAAACAGTTCCTTTATGTGTTAAATGCTGTTTCTCAGAACTTGAGCCCTCTCCAAATGAACAGGCAGAAGAGAATAACTAAGCAGGGTGAGGAATCCTAAAGAACGAGGCTCCCAGTTTCTGGGATATACAGTATTCTGGGACCACAGTGCAATGCCTTCTCCTCCTATTTCCAGACAAGTAATTTAACCCTGCTCTCCCAACAAAGCAGTTAGGATCTCAGTCTGAAACCTCTATCCCTGCAGCCAATATAAAGTGATTTTTATTCCCTAGAATCAACCCAAAAAGTCAAAGAGAGGAGGTATTTTACCTGTTTCAGCTTTGTGTATGCTTTGGTGGAATGCTAAATCTTTATGCTTTTTGACAGTTTCACAGTGATATACTATCTATATTCTTCAGACTCTTTTCTGGAGTACGGGGATTAAAATCTGTAGTGGGGAACAGCCTACTATTCAGTTCCTTAGCAGAGTTTTATTCTAGATTTGTTGGCTTGGTGTGTTACACTGAGTCTTCTCATCCCACAGTATACGTTTGCATTGTCAACATATTCCTTTGCCTCCACAGTTTGACAACAAATACTGTGGTCCAGTCATACAATGCTGGCCGCCCTGTGTGGAGCTGCTGCTGGTGCCTTGATGATACCAATTATATCTATGCTGGGCTTGTCAATGGCTCTATCCTGGTGTATGATCTCAGAGACACAAGCTCTCATGTCCAGGAACTAGCCCCTCAGAAGTCCAGGTATGGTTTCACGCTCTCTATCCCAGAATTTCACAAGTGCACTGCAAGTTAAACGTAGCATCTTACACAGGTGAGTATAATCGCCTGATTAAACAGCATCTTTTGTGCATGTTGACGGTAAGCTGTAAAAATATTGGCTCATAGCTCAGGGCAGATTCAGAACCAGGAGCAGGGATGCAACAATCTGAGATACTGTCACCTCTGCAGTTCTGCACCTGAGAGTTAAACATTAGTACAAATGTCTGGTCAGGATTCCCTGGGAGCTGTGTGGTATAGTTTGGACACTAAAACGGGTTATGCTTGCCAATGTCTGGAGCATGCTGAGAAGTCTTATACCAGGCAACTTGAGTTTGAGCCTCTGAGTACTATTGGATTCTCTTCACAACTTGGCACTTCTATTGGTATAAGGTATTAGACTCTGGGAAGGGCATAGGGTTAATGTGACTAATTAGTTCTGCCTCCCTACTGTCCTCTTTCATAGGTATCAGGGACAAGTTGTTTGATGATTGGTTTCTAAACACGTTAAGAGACATGTTCTGAGTATATATGTGTTGTGGCGTACAAAAGGTTTTCCCAGGGAGAGACAGTGCCCAGCACACAGGAATAGTGCCAAGATACAAATAGTTTTCTTCAGGGTTCCCTTAGTGTTTTGGCTCTGATGCTCCTGTAATGCTGCAAGGTGGAGCAGGTCCTTTAAAGTGTTTGCAAGTGCTTCTTTGGGCATTGCAGCCTTTTGACATACGGTCACCTCTTACAGGATTAGTAAATTGTTACCCACAGTCCTGGAACATGGCATGTCTACATGTCCATCATTATGGATAGGGCCCTACCAAATTCACGGTTCACTTTGGTCAATTTCACAGCCTCAGGGTCTTAAAATTGGTCAGTTTCACAATTTCAGATGTTTACATCTGAAATTTCAGGGTGTTATAACTGTGGGGTCCTGATCTAAAAGGGGATTGTGGGTGGGGTCCCAAAGCTTTTGTAGGGGGGTTACAGGATTGCTATACTCATTTCTGTACTGCCTTCGGAGCTCAGTTCTGAAGGCCGTAGCTGCAGAGTTTCCTGCAGCTGGAGAGGCTCCCAGAGGTGGAGGTAGGTCAGATCTCCCAGCAGCACTGGGGATTGCCCCAACTAGGGGCTCCTAGCTGCTAGTTGGGGCCAGTACTGGGGCCTCGGACAATTTGAAAAATGGGTGCCACAGCCCTGGCAGGAGCCACAGGATGGAAGCCCTGAACCCCAGCAGGTGCTGAAGCCCCAAGCCCGAGCAGGAGCCAGGAGTGAGGACAGAAGCCCTGAACCTGGGTGGCCTGGAGTCAGGGCAGGAGCTATGGGGAGCAAAAGCCCCAAGTCTTGGGTGGCAGCCCCCAGCTCTGGTCCCTGAGCCCGGGGGGGAGCTACGCAGGGGTGGGCAGCCCTGAGCCTGGGCAGGAGCCCGGAGCTTGAGCACCAAGAGCCCGAGCAGGAGCTGTGGGGGAGGGGGATGGGGACAGATGGCAGAAGCAGCCCTGGAGCTCGGACAGGAGTCGGGGTGTGGGGGAGCCCCGAGCTTGGCTGGATCTGCAGGGGATGGTAGCCCCCAGCCCAGGTCCCTGACCCTGGTCAGGAGACACGGGGGAGAGGGAGCAGAAGCCCTGGAGCTCGAGCACCCAGAGCCCAGGCAGGAGCTGTGGGGGGTGGCAGCCCCCAGCCCAGGTCTCTGAGCCCAGGCAGGAGCCACAGGGGTGGAAGCCCCGAGTCCCTGCTGGAGCCTGAGCAGCCCCTAGCCCTGACCAGAGCCATGGGGGGTAGAAGCCTGGAGCCCACCTTCACTTTTACGTTGCCTATGGAGGTGCGTCTAATCTCCCTCTGATAATTTTCAGGGGAAGGACAAGTCCTGTCCCTACCCAATCCATCTGATTTTGGGGAGATCAGATCTCATGGGGAAGGGCTTATTTCATGGTCAGTGACATGTTTTTCACAGCTATAAAATTGGTAGGGCCCTGATTATGGGACTACATTTTTTTGTTTTGATAGAGGAAAGTTGGGGCATAAGCCCCTGAAACACTAAGATCATTACCTCTCTGGATTTTATTTCACCCTTGCTAGTTCAGATATGGGGAAGTACATGAGGATATATCTGAACCGTTAGTGATTATCTTATCTTCGAAAAGTCGTGAAGACGAGAGATTCCAGAGAACTGGAAAAGGGCAAAATAGTACCCATCTATAGAAAGGGGAATAAGGACAACTCAGGGAATTACAAACCACTCATCTTAACTTCAGTACCTGGAAAGATAATGGAGCTCAGTGGTTTGAGCATTGGCCTGCTAAACCCAGGGTTATTTGTTCAGTCCTTGAAGGGACCATTTAGGGATCTGGTGCAAAAATCTGGGGATTGGGCCTGCTTTGGGCAGCGGGTTGGACTAGATGACCTCCTGAGGTCCCTTCCAAACCTGATATTCTGTGTGGTATATCTTGCCTCTAGCAAGGATTTTGATACTGTCTCACATAACCTCATAAATAAACTAGGGAAATACAACTTAAATGGAGCTACTATACGGTGGGTGCATAACTTGTTGGAAATCTGTTCCCAGAGAGTAGTTACCAGTGGTTCAGTCAAGCTGGTAGGGCATATCAAGTGGGGTCCCACAGGGATCAGTTCTGGGTCTGGTTCTGTTCAATATCTTCATTGGTGATTTAGATGTTGCAGACAGTACACTTCTAAAGATAGTGGACGATACCAAGCTGTGAGGATTGCAAGTGATTTGGAGGATAGGATAAAAATTCAAAATGATCTGGACAAACTGGAGAAATGGTCTGAAGTAAATAGGATGAAATTCAATAAGGACAAATGCAAAGTACTCCACTTAGGAAGGAACAATCAGTTGCACATGTACAAAGCAGGAAATTACTGCCTAGGAAGGAGAACTGTGGAAAGGGATCTGGGGGTCATAGTGGACCACAAGCTAGATATGAGTCATCAGTATAACTCTGTTACAAAAAAAGCAAACCTCATTCTGGGATGTATTGACTGTTATGAGCAAGACACAAGAAGTAATTCTTCTGCTCTACTCTGCACTGATTAGGCCTCAACTGAAGTACTGTGTCCAGTTCTGGGCACCACATTTCAGGTAAGATGTGGACCAGTTGGAGAAAATCCAGAGAAGAGTGACAAAAATTATTATAGGTCTAGAAAACATTAATCTACGAGGGAAGATTGAAAAAATTGGGTTTGTTTACTCTGGAAAAGAGAGAACTGAGAGGGGACGTAAGTTTTCAAGTACAAAGGATGTTACAAGGCGGAGGGAGAAAAATTGTTCTCCTTAATCTCTGAGGTTAGGACAAGAAGCTTAAATTGCAGCAGGCAAGGTTTAGGTTGGACATTAGGAAAATTTTCTTAACTGTCAGGGTAGTTAATCCCTGAAATAAATTGTAGGGTTGTCAAGCGATTAAAAAAATTAATCACAATTTATCATGATGTTAAACAATAGAATACCATTTATTTTAAATATTTTTGGATGTTTACTACATTTTCAAATATATTAATTTCAGTTACAACACAGAATACAAAGTGGACAGTGCTCACTTTATATTTATTTTTTATTACAAATATTTGCACTGTAAAAAACAAAATTGTATTTTTCAGTTCACCTTGTACAAGTACTGTAGTGCAATCTCTTTACCATGAAAGTTGCACTTACAAATGTAGAATTATGTGGTTTAAAAAAAAAAAACCTGCATTCAAAAATAAAACAATGTAAAACTTTAGAGCCCACAAGTCCACTCAGTCCTCCTCCTTGGTCACCAATCACTCAGACAAAGTTGATTACAATTTGCAGGAGATAATGCTGCCTGCTTCTTGTTTACAATGTCACCTGAAAGTGAGAACAGGCGTTCATATGGCACTGTTGTAGCTGGCATTGCAAGATATTTACGTGCCAGATGCACTAAAGATTCATATGTCCCTTTATGCTTCAACCACCATTCCAGAGGCCATGCTTCCATGCTGATGATGGATTTTGCTTGATAATGATCCAAAGCAGAGCGTTCATCAAAGCAGAGCGGTCATCAGAACCGACACATGTTCATTTTCATCATCTGAGTCAGATGCCACCAGCAGAAGATTGATTTTCTTTTTTGGTGATTCGGGTTCTGTAGTTTTCCGCACTGGAGTATTGCTCTTTTAAGACTTCTAAAAGCATGCTCCACACCTCATCCCTCTCAGATTTTGGACCACACTTCTGATTCTTAAACCTTGGGTCGACTGCTGTAGCTATTTTTAGAAATCTCACATCGGTACCTTCTTTGCGTTTTGTCAAATCTGCTGTGGAAGTGTTCTTAAAACAAATGTGCTGGGTCATCATCCGAGACTGCTATAATATGAAATATATGCAGAATGCAGGTAAAACAGAGCAGGAGATGTACAATTCTCGCCCCCAAGGAGTACAGTCACATTTAATTAATGCATTTTTTTTTAATGAGCATCCCAGCATGGAAGCGGGTCCTCTGGAATGATGGCCAAAGAATGAAAGGGCATATGAATATTTAGCATATCTGGCATGTAAATACCTTGCAGTGCCGGCTACAAAAGTGCCATGGAAACGCCTGTTTTCACTTTCAGGTGCCACTGTAAATAAGAAGCAGGCAGCAGTATCTCCTGTCAATGTAAACAAACTTGTTTGTCTTGGCGATTGGCAGAATAAGAAGTAGGACTGAGTGGACTTGTAGGCTCTAACATTTTACACTGTTTTGTTTTTGAGTGCAGTTATGTAACCAAAAATAAATCTGCATTTGTAAGTTACACTTTCACAATAAAGAGATTGCAATTCAGTACTTGTATGAGGTGAATTGAAAAATACTATTTCTTTTATCATTTTTACATGCATATATTTGTAATAAAAATAATATAAAGTGAGCACTGTGCACTTTGTATTTTGTGTTGTAATTGAAATCAATATTGAAAAAGTAGAAACACATCCAAAAATATTTAATAAATTTCAATTGGTATTCTATTGTTGTAAGTGCGATTAATCACGATTAATTGTTTTGAATTAATCGTGTGAGTTAACTGTGATTAATTGACGCCCTAATAAATTGCCTAGGGAGGTAGTGGAATCTCCATTATTGGAGATTTTTAAGAGCAGATTAGACAAACACCTGTCAGGGATGGTCTAAATCAGGGGTTCTCAGATGAGGTCATGATTCCTCGGGGGTAACAAGGTGGTTACATGGGGGTTGTGAGCTGTCAGGTCTGTGGGGCTGATAGCCCTAAGCCCCCATTAAATTACAATTCCTCCCCACCACCCTGTTTAATTTATAAGGGAGGAGTCACACTCAGAGGCTTGCTGTGTGAAAGGGGTCACCAATACAAAAAGTTTGAAAACCACTGGTCGAGATAATACTTAGTCCTGCCATGAGTGGACTAGATGACCTCACGAGGTCCCTTCCAGACCTACAATTCTATGATTCTGTGTTTAATTTCATGCTACCATCCTCACATGCTTGCTAAATCCAATTGGGTGTGTCTTTCAAGGGAGCATTTTATAGCAATAGTTGTTGCTTAATTTTTGTCCAAAAGCTTCTGATCACTTACGTTAACTACTCAAGGATGAAGAGAGCTAATTATCAGAAACTTGACTGTGAACCCCCCTTGAAAAGTGCAACTGGGAGAAATCAAGACTCTGGAAAAGGGCTCGGAAGTGTTAAAGCTGAATGCTCATGTTACAGGCTCTTGAAAATTCTCCTTGCAGGTGTCCTGTGGTGTCCCTGTCCTACCTGCCCCGAATGGCCTCCACCACACTGCCATACGGTGGAGTAGTAGCTGGGAGCTTAGAAGGAGGCTGCTTTTGGGAACGGAAGGCCAGCAACTCCTACCGACCTCACCATCTGCCTCTAGAGCCTGGAGGCTGCATCGATATTCAGACTGAAATCAGCACTCGGCACTGCCTTGCAACTTACAGGCCTAGTAAGTAATTGTGTGCAAGTACAGCACCTTCTATGCAGCGCTTTTATCAGTTTGCCGTAATTCTGCCCTGCCACCTAAGCCCCTGCAAGGTGCCAGGATTTGGTGGCAGCTTTGGAAGGCTGAGAGCTGAGAACATAGCAGAAATTATGCTTTTACTTTTCAAAGGCGAAGGCCTGGATAGCACACTAGTACCATGTCTCCCCTTGGACACAGGAAAGCTTTTTGTGCGGCTGCACATGTACAGAAGAGAGGCTGCTGAGAATGGGGTTGGGAGGAGAAGCCTGGTATGCCTGGCTGCAAATGGATTGTTTCTTTTGCCCAACAACACCTCTTGCCTAGGGCTTCCATTCCTGTGGTGACCCTGAGTGGGTTTGTATTAGGATTCTCGTCTCTTTGTCCCTTTCCTGGAGAGGCTACTGTACATTGGGGAAAATTGTATTTGGCAAGTGACTCAGCTTGTCAGTGGAGCTACCCTTTGTCTACATCCCACAGATAAGAGCAACAATTGCCTGCATTGTGTGGTGATGGAACTGTCCTGTAGCCAACTGATGGATGCATCTGTCGACATGGTCTGCTCCTGTCACCCAGTTCAGACATTCAGTGCTGGGCCCACCTGCAAACTGCTGACCAAAAATGCCATCTTTCGGAGTCCAGAGGAGGATGGCAGCATCTTGGTGTGCGCTGGCGATGAGGCCTCAAACTCTGCCATGGTATTTCCTTTTTCCTTTCATTTTCACCAGGCAGTGCTTAGGAGGGAAACCTTATCTGTCCCAATGTTGTTAAATCCAGTGTGATGGAACTTGCATTGTGGGTAACAGGTGAGTGGGCAGGGAGGTGTGTGTGTCTGTGTGTACATTAACTTTCCATACTTTGCTTGTGGGACTGGCTAACTCCCTGGCAATTTGGAGATACTGCTTTAGACCGAAAACCAGCAATGCACAAAACTAAATGCTGTGTCCTTAATTTAAACATAGGCAGGTTGCTCCTGTAGTAAACTTGTCCCTGCTTCCTACTGAAGGAATGTAGGTAGGCAGAATGTAATTAGCCATGATAGACTCTGGCAATGGCCTAGGAATTAACACCTTCCTCCAAAGAGAACGTCATGTTGTACAAATGGTGCCCTGCCGGGACAGTGCCACTTACAGTAGCAGCATGCCGGCACACTAGCTCAGTACCAGCTCACAGGGAAGAGTTCAAGCCTGCTGAGCTGCAACATCACTTCTTACAATATGGTCTATGGCAGCCCAGCGATGAACGTCCCTCCTAGAGATGGTCCCATCAGGTTAGGGTTGAGACAGGTTGGCAGGGGATGGGGAGGAAGACTTGTGCTGCTGCCATCTGTGTGGTGTCTGTTCTGAGGTTGAAGGAGGACTTCAGCCTCCAAGGTAAGAGCGTACCTTGGCATTTAGATACGTTTAAAATGCTATGGCTACAGCCTCAGAGCAAACCTCTTGCTTACATAAGGGGTCTGATAGAGAATTGGTCCATCCAGCCTTCCTTGGGAGCAATAAAATACACCTCTACCGCGATATAAAGCCCGGGCCGCGGCTTTACCGCATTATATCTGAATGTGTGTTCTATTGGGTGGCATTATAACAGGGTAGAGGTGTAACAGCTGTTGGAGACTAATGTAACTGTTCTGTGGTTAGAGAAAAGCACAAGAAGCTATACTGCTTCATCCACATTGCCCTGTCAATGTGACTAAACACTGACTTGCAGGGATCATCTCTAGGAGTGAAGATGGTTCATTCTCCATGTCTTCTCTGAAACAAACAACAAGGGTTCTTGTAGATCCTGAACAGGTGGGAAAGTATGTCTCAATCCATTATCTCCCATAGGCTGAAGAGCTGCTAGTTGGTAGCTCATAGTCACAGTAAACCTAGGCTGGAATTGAACTTGTCACAGAAGTGAGAGGCTCCATATCCTATTATTAAAGCGGGCGGGGGGGGGGGAGTTAGGAAAAAATCAGTTTTAATTTAAATCCCCTCCCCTTGCAAAATCTGTGCACAAGATTTTTTTTTAATGCATTAAATAGTATTACTAAAATTCTTTCCAATAAGAGTAATCATAACACACACACACACACACACTATTGATAAATAGAGGTCTTATGAAGCATGTAATATTCCTAAATTACGTGGGTTTATAGATCTTCTGTTAATGGTACACATAACCACATATCAAGGAACAGGAATACTCTGCGGAAGCACAGTTTTTTGGGTAGGACTTAGGCCAAGGGTGAGCAAACGACAGGCCAGGTCCAGCCCGTCAGGACTTTGGATCTGGCCTGTGGGATTACCACCCCCGTGGCGGCACGGCTCCCAGAAGCAGTCAGCACCATGTTCCTTTGGTCCCTGGAGGAGTGGGGGCAGAGGGCTCTGTGTGCTGCCCTCGCCTGCAGGTACCACCTCCCACCTTCCTGAACAGGAAACCTGAGCCAATGGGAGCTTCGGGTGAGGTTAGGGTGACCAGGCAGCAAGTGTAAAAATCGGGACAGGAGTTGGGGGTAATAGGAGCCTATGTAAGAGAGACCCAAAAATCAGGACTGTCCCTATAAAATCGGGACATATGGTCACCCTAGGTGAGGTACCCACAGGCAAGGGCAGCATGCAGAGCCCTCTGCTCCCCTCTCCTCCCCCAGGGGCCATAGGGACATGGTGCTGGCTGCTTCTGGGAGCGGTGCAGGGCGAGGGCAGGCAGGGAGCCTGCCTGAACCCCACTGAGCGCCACTTCCACCCTGGAGCTGCTCCAGGTAAGCAGCGCCAGGCCAGAGCCCGCACCCCGAACTCCTCCTGCACTGTGCACTCCTGCCCTGAGCCCCTTTTCTGCACTCCAAACCCCCTTCCCTTAGCCCCTTTGTACACCCCACACTCCTCCTCTGCCCCAACCCCTTGCCCTGAGCCCCTTCCTGCACACCGCACCCCCTCTCACATCCCACACTCCCTCCCTCCCGCACCCCAACCCTCTGCCCTGAGCCCCTTCCTGCACACTGCACCCCTCCTCTGCCCCAACCCCTGGCCCTGAGCCCCTTCCTGCACACCGCACCCCCTCTCACATCCCACACTCCCTCCCTCCCGCACCCCAACCCTCTGCCCTGAGCCCCTTCCTGCACACCTCACCCCCTCCCACATCCTGCACTCCCTCCTGTACCCCAACCCCTGGCCCTGAGCCCCTTCCTGCACACCTCACCCCCTCCCACATCCTGCACTCCCTCCTGTACCCCAACCCCTGGCCCTGAGCCCCTTCCTGCACACCGCACCCCCTCCCACATCCTGCACTCCCTCCTGTACCCCAACCCCTTGC
The DNA here is from genome assembly GCF_016161935.1 of Mauremys reevesii. NCBI lineage: Eukaryota > Metazoa > Chordata > Testudines > Geoemydidae > Mauremys > Mauremys reevesii. The sequence goes on from NC_052638.1 coordinate 2,372,651, forward strand.
CCCAGCCCTACATTCGTGACCCTGCTTGCAATTTCCCCTCCCAGATGTGGCCCTCGGGCCAAAAAGTTTGCCCACCCCTGATTTAGGCAGTACTGGCTACATTTGGTTCATGTCTGGAAGATGACTTTTGCAGAAGTAAGTGTTGAATTTATATAATTTTTGTGGGAAATGCAAGCTAAAGGAATTTTGTACAGGATTACTGAGCCATGGGACATGTTTTAAGAAACTTTAAAAAGCAGAAATCAGACTGCCTCATCACAAATGACCAGCCTTGCTCACTTTCCATTTTCCCTGAGTTAGCACCGGCTACGAAGAACACAGAAGTGAGTGATTATGTCTACCTTCTGCTTTGTATGTTAACTTCCCTGGGGCTCTGTCTGAGACCTGCAGCCCCTAGTGCAAAGTAGCTTGCAGGATCAGGGCATTAATGCCCACCAGACTAACTCCCGACCTGCTTTTACATCCTGCTTACACTGCCTGACCTGCACGTCCAACCTAAGACTGGAGAAGAAAACGTGCAAGCTTTTTCAAATAGTCTAGTCAGCCCAGACCGCTACTCCGTTTCTCTTCTGTCTTTGTCCAGCTATCTGCTGCCTAGATAGCACATCAGGGAGAGTGCATGTGGCTTTGTATGCATGTGGTTTCCCAAGAATACAACGGGAAGACTGAAGTGGAGTGCTTAGAGAAGCAGAGAGTGGGAGGACAGGGTTTGCCTTCTCCTTCAGTCAGTCGTGTTGCTTAGCCAGTGCACCCTGATCAGACCAGCTCTCCCATATATGTGCTGTCACTCAGGCATCGTACATTTCCCACTTCAGTACTTGGTTGTGCCTTTGGCTCAAAGAGCATCCTTCTCTGGTGCAGTCAGCCATCAGCTGTCCTGCTAACAGTTCTAACTTGTCTCCAGCACCAATTAATTTCCCCTTACAAAAAGTACACAGGATTATGGCCTGGAAGTTACCCCAGCAGCTCTAGGATGCCAGAGACTAGCTTTAGCCCACAAGCAGCACAGTCTTACCTCACTTGGGTTATTAATTTAGTTCAACCTACCCCCACATTCTTGTTGGGTACCTAAGCGGGAGATGCAAGTTGCTGGAAGCAACATGCGTTAATTTCTTCCACTAGCCTGCCCTTCCTTGAGTCATCCAGCTCTTGCCTTACAGATGAATTGTCTTAACATTGTCAGTGTGACAGTGAAGGAACTTGTTTTCATTTTTATTTCTCATCTTTGATCACACTTGGCATTGCTGGCCCTGCTGCTTCTGCACCAGCCCATTTTTACAATGAAGTGTTTCCTGTATCAAGTTGTTCGTGTATTCCTAAACCTTGCACTTTCTGTTCATGGCATCTTGAAACCACTTCTGGACGGACTGGTTTTTATGAGAATTGTTTTGAATAGCAGCACCTTGCACAGCCACATTTAGGTGGCACCTCTAAACTCATGTCCCTGATTATCTGACCTTCCAGAGGGGAGGCTCATGGCAGGCTTATTGGTTCAAAAGTGAGTCTCGGCAGGCTGGGGAAGGGGTTGGAAATGGCTAAGCTATCTGGGATGTTTCTCTGAAGAGGGGGCTGCTTCCCACCAGCAACATTAGAAATAAGGCTGAGTGGGAGGTGAGAACTGTGGTGACTGACCCTTTGTACTTCACAGGTGTGGGATGCTGGAAGTGGCTCCTTACTGCAGAAGCTACAAACTGACTTACCTGTGCTGGACATCTGCCCCTTCACAGTGAACCGCAATAACTTCCTGGCCACTCTCACTGAGAAGATGGTGAAGCTCTACAAGTGGGAGTGAAAAAGGCTCTCTAAGCCTTCCACAGAGAGGAGCTTCCAAAATGTGCTGCTAAACTACAAATTCCCTGCTGTCCCACCACAACAGTATGGCCCCAGGCTTGGCCTTCCTGCATGTGTTGCTCACAGGACAGGAACTGCCACGGCACCTCTCATGTTGGTGCATTCAGGAACGGGGACACACTGGTGCCTGGAGCATTTCTCCCCTACCCTAATTTTTATCTGTCCTTATTCCTTCAGTTGATCCCAAGGTCAGTTTTCTCTATTCTCAGGCAAACTGGCAGCCTGCCTCAATGTAGTGCTCACTCTTGGCCTGTCTCCAGCTGCACAGTGTTATAACTCCTTCTCCCTCCCCCCCCAAACACTAACACAGTGCTGGGACTTGCAAACCCCTTCAGAGAATGACCCAAAGGAAAGGAACATCTGAGACTCCCCCTGTACTTTGCAGTCCTACTGCCCTTGCTGCATGAAGAAAGGGGCTTTAAGTAGCAGTTTGGCTGCTACCTTGTACTTGGATGGGCATTTCCCCAGGAATGTTGTGGGCATGTCCTGTAAAGGACTTACTCAGCTGTTCCTATGCTCTTTTTGAGGCTTCTGGGCAAAGCAAGCTTGGTGGGGCTTTTCCATCAATCAAGTAAAGCCAACTCTGTGTCATTAGTCTTTGCCACGGAGAAGATAGCTGTGGGACTGGAGTGAGAACACTTTTCTTCTGCATTTTCATATGCGTATAGTATGAACCTTGCCTCCTCTTTAGGCGCAGCGCAGTCCAAACATCATAGAACTGTCTTTTGTCTGGGGAAAGTTGGCAATAGGGTGAGGTGGGGAGACTTTTTTGTGCCTTTTGATGGTAGTTGCAATTCATGTTAACCTTGCCTAAGGCTCAGGTGGCTGAACAGCATTTGAATTGAAAAACAAGAAAGAGAAAATGTTGGCTGCTTTGTTCCAAATTCAACAAAAACTGTTGGGGATTTCCTGAGGTTTGATTTTCACCAGAGGGTCACAGAATGGTCCCAGTCATCCTTGACTGTGGCACAATTCTGCACATCCTAGACATGAGTCTGAATCGGAATTCCCCATAAAGAGTTGGTGGGGTGGGGGGTGAGCCAAGGGGTTTGAGTGCCAAGTGTGCAGACGGATTCTCAGTTCCTGTGAGTAAGGACATTTCACTTTCTGACTTGGGGATGAACAGGATTTACATTTCGAATTTGTATTTGCCAAAGGCAAACTATCAAGAATGTTACACAAGTTGCAAGACAGTTTCTCTGTATGGGGAACCTGTCCCCAGGCACTGTTCCTTGCATGCAGTCTGTGTAAACGGCATCTTTTATGTTACCAGATCTAATGTGTCACTATCTAAATCCACAGAACAACTTTCCTTTCTAAAACTTGCAGGGATATGAATTTCCTTTGTGCATCGCCTCTTTAAAAATAAGATTATGTAAAATATATACCTCTCCATTTAATTGTATCTATTTTTCTGTGTGATATTTTGTTCCTCTATTTTTGTGATGTGAAAAATAAAGCATTTATCATTATAGAACCTGCTTCTGCTGATGTAACTGTCTGACCCTGTGAAATGTGTGCTTCAGAGATGTGCTTCCATCTAGATGAATATAAACAAGGCTCCGTGTACTCTGGCAAGAATCCCTACATTTGATAGGACTTCCAGATTGGATGTGGGAGTTTCAGGTATATTTACTAATAGAGGCTCTAGTGAATGTAATGTGAAAATTGAATCCCCTGTGGTGGCTTCCATATCAATATCAACAGGAGTACTTGTGGCACCTTAGAGACTAACACATTTATTTGGGCATAAGCTTTCGTGGGCTACAGCTCACTTCATCAGATGCATAGAATGGAACATAGAGTAAGAAGATATATATACATACAGAGAACATGAAAAGGTGGGAGTTGCCCAACCAATTCTAAGAGGCTAGTTAATTAAGATGAGCTATTCTCAGCAGGAGAAGAAAAACTCCTGTATTTGGAAGGTACAGGTTCTATGGCACCGAGTTGCACGAGGTGATTTATTTCCCGCTGTCGTAGGTGCTCGTGAGAAGGGTCCCTGAAGAGGGATGGGGAATGGGGGTGGGTTGGTGGAATAGAGGTGAAGGGGATGGAATAGCCCTTGTGTATAATTTCCAGAACCCATTTGTCCGATGTAATGGTTGCCCAGTCCAGATAGAAAAGTGTTAAACCATCTCCAAAAGGACTGGAATCAAGAAATGGTTGCGGCAATGAAATTTGAGGGGCTCTCATGCCCTCAACCAAACACTTCAAAATGCCTGTCTAGAAGTAGATGGTTGGGACGTGGTGGATTGCCTGTCTGTCGTCGTCTTGGCAGACGTTGTTTGCGATGTTGGTAGTACTATCTCTGCGGCTGGGTATACAGAGCAGTGCCAAGTGCCTGGGGACAGGTGTAAAAAAATTATATAAATAGAGTACTGTACAGAGCAGTACGGAATCGCTGGGTGTAAAATGCGCCCTGTCCCTCAAACGACTCCATTACCCACAATACTTGAATATATGCTGACCCTAAAAAAATCGAGACTTTCTATCAGTTCATTCCGGGTACACTTATCTGAAATCACAACTTTCCATTCCAGAGTAGATGGCCTGCACTATATTTGGGCATCCTCTCACTAAACGCTTCCTCAAGAGTATACAGAATACTTACCCTACAGTCAAGAGACCCTACCCCTATGTGGGACCTTAACTTATTTCCCCATACCCTCATGGGCAAACCTTTTTGAGCCTCTGGCTACCTGCTCACTATTACACTTGTCCATGAAAGTCGCCTTCCTAGTCGCAATTACATCGGCACGACGGGTTGGAGAGGTAGGTGCCCTGATAGTAACTTCACCTTACCCCATATTGCTCAAGGACAAGGTAACCCTTCTCCCACATCTGAAATTCATACCTAAAGTGGCCCCATCCTTCCATCTCAACCAGCCCATCTACTTACCTGTATTCTTCCCAAAACTGCACGCTGACAGCAGGGAAGCATCTTTTCACACTTTGGATGTTTGTAGAGCACTCACGTTCTATATAGATAGAACAAAGACATTCAGAAAATCCACCAGACTCTTCGTTTCCACAGTGGAATGATCTCAAGGACTAATAATTTCCAAACAACTTTCAAAATGGATATCGGAGTGCATCCAATTATGCTACTGCAAACGTGACCTAGACCCGACCCTCCCCCCAGCTCTTCACATGCCCTCCACCAGAGCTTATATCCACATCAATAACCTTTCTAAAGATAGATCAGTGATGGGTATATGTAAAGCAGCTACCTGGGCATCAGCCCACGCCTTCACCAGACATTACGCCATAGAGAAGCAATTGGCTGCTGACGCTCATTTCAGAGAATTTCTGTTATCCACTACTCAGTAAACATCTCTGAAGCCCCTCCTTCCACTGAGGGGCACTGCTCCATAGGCACCTAAGAGTGGAGCACCCACAGGGACATTCCTCAAAGGAGAATCAGTTTGTGCAGTAACTGATGTTCTTTGAGATGGTTGCCCCTGTGGATGCTCCACTAACTCCCCTCCTCCCCTCTGCTTCCGAGTTTCTCTTTGATCCTCTGCGGCAGAGAAGGAACTGGGGGATGGTTGGCTGCACGCAGTACCCACTCAGAGCAGCATGCATGTGCTATACGTGGCCAACCAGGGCGCTGCTACCTTAAATCTCTGACTAGAAGTGGAGGGGCACTCAAACACCTAAAAGTGGAGCAAGCACAGGGACAACCATCTTGAAGAACAGCAGTTACTGCACAGGTGAGTAACCTTCTCTTCCATGCATCTGATGAAGTGGGTTTTAGCCCACAAAAGCTTATGCCCAAGTAAATTTTTTTGTCTGTAAGGTGCCACAACAACTCCTCATTGTTAGATCAGGATAAAATCACATCCCAAACTAGCAACTCTACCAGTACAACACTGTAGAAGCAGCAAGGAATCCTGTGGCACCTTATAGACTAACAGACGTTTTGCAGCATGAGCTTTCGTGGGTGAATACCCACTTCTTCGGATGCAAGTAGTGGAAATTTCCAGGGGCAGGTTTATATATGCAAGCAAGAAGCAAGCTAGAGATAACGAGGTTAGTTCAATCAGGGAGGATGAGGCCCTATTCTAGCAGTTGAGTGAAAACCAAGGGAGGAGAAACTGGTTCTGTAGTTGGCAAGCCATTCACAGTCTTTGTTTAATCCTGAGCTGATGGTGTCAAATTTGCAGATGAACTGGAGCTCAGCAGTTTCTCTTTGAAGTCTGGTCCTGAAGTTTTTTTGCTGCAGGATGGCCACCTTAAGATCTGCTATTGTGTGGCCAGGGAGGTTGAAGTGTTCTCCTAGAGGTTTTTGTATATTGCCATTCCTAATATCTGATTTGTGTCCATTTATCCTTTTCCTTAGAGACTGTCCAGTTTGGCCGATGTACATAGCAGAGGGGCATTGCTGGCATATGATGGCATATATTACATTGGTGGATGTGCAGGTGAATGAACCGGTGATGGTGTGGCTGATCTGGTTAGGTCCTGTGATGGTGTCGCTGGTGTAGATATGTGGGCAGAGTTGGCATCGAGGTTTGTTGCATGGATTGGTTCCTGAGTTAGAGTTACTATGGTGCGGTGTGCAGTTACTGGTGAGAATATGCTTCAGGTTGGCAGGTTGTCTGTGGGTGAGGACTGGCCTGCCACCCAAGGCCTGTGAAAGTGTGAGATCATTGTCCAGGATGGGTTGTAGATCCCTGATGATGCGCTGGAGGGGTTTTAGCTGGGGACTGTATGTGATGGCCAGTGGAGTCCTGTTGGTTTCTTTCTTGGGTTTATCTTGCAGTAGGAGGCTTCTGGGTACCCGTCTGGCTCTGTTGATCTGTTTCCTTATTTCCTCGAGCGGGTACTGTAGTTTTGAGAATGCTTGGTGGAGATTTTGTAGGTGTTCGTCTCTGTCTGTGGGGTTAGAGCAGATGCGGTTGTACCTCAGTGCTTGGCTGTAGACAGTGGATCTTGTGGTGTGCCCGGGATGGAAGCTGGAGGCATGAAGGTAGGCATAGCGGTCGGTAGGTTTTCGGTATAGGGTGGTGTTAATGTGACCATCAATTATTTGCACCGTGGTGTCTAGGAAGTGGACCTCCCGTGTAGATTGGTCCAGGCTGAGGTTGATGGTGGGGTGGAAGCTGTTGAAATCGTGGTAAAATTTTTCCAGAGTCTCCTTCCCATGGGTCCAGATGATGAAGATGTCATCAATGTAGCGTAGATAGAGAAGGGGCGTGAGTGGACGGGAGCTGAGGAAGCATTGTTCCAGGTCAGCCATAAAAATATTGGCATATTGTGGGGCCATGCGGGTGCCCATAGCGGTGCCACTGATCTGGAGATATATATTGTCATCAAATTTGAAATAGTTGTGTGTGAGTCTCTAAGGAAAAGGATAAATGGACACAAATCAGATATTAGGAATGGCAATATACAAAAACCTGTAGGAGAACACTTCAACCTCCCTGGCCACACAATAGCAGGTCTTAAGGTGGCCATCCTGCAGCAAAAAAACTTCAGGACCAGACTTCAAAGAGAAACTGCTGAGCTCCAGTTCATCTGCAAATTTGACACCATCAGCTCAGGATTAAACAAAGACTGAATGGCTTGCCAACTACAGAACCAGTTTCTCCTCCCTTGGTTTTCACTCAACTGCTAGAACAGGGCCTCATCCTCCCTGATTGAACTAACCTCGTTATCTCTAGCTTGCTTCTTGCTTGCATATATAAACCTGCCCCTGGAAATTTCCACTACTTGCATCCGAAGAAGTGGGTATTCACCCACGAAAGCTCATGCTGCAAAACGTCTGTTAGTCTATAAGGTGCCACAGGATTCTTTGCTGCTTCTACAGAACCAGACTAACACGGCTACCCCTCTGATACAGTACAACACTGTGTAGGTTGGGCCTTTCCCTTCCCACCGTGGTCCGGGTGGGAGATGATTGATTTTCTGTGCGGGAGGAGAAAAGAGGTCCCTCTCCTAGTTTTTGGACCCTAACCAGTTGATCCATACACCCACCCCTTTTTCTCTTCTCCCGGTGTATCCAGCTCCCGTACAGACGCACATCAGTCCATGGCTTTGGCAAAAGGTTCTGAAATGACCAGACAGGAGAGAAATAATTGTTAACAACTGAATGGCTGTCAGGAGGTTTGAGTTAACACCATGCTGAGATGAATGGGAAAGGCTTTTCCCTCAGAGCCAATGCAGCATTGCCAACCTCGGCCATTCAAAATTCATGAGTCAGGCCCCAAAAATCATGAAGTTCTTTTTTTTTCTTCCCTTATTGGGTTATTTTTATTCACCTTATTTCACTGCTAAAGTCAATCTAACTTACAGTGTTTGGGGGTGTGAAAAAGATGCCCCCCCGTCCCGAGTGACACAAGTTAAAGTGACTAAGCACTGTTCACACCAGTGCTATGTCAGCGGGAGATGCTCTCCCGCCAACATAGCTTCTGCCTCTCACGGAGGTGGAGTAATTATGCTGATGGGAGAGCGCTCTCCCATCAGCATAGAGCAGGGGTGGGCAAACTATGGCCTGCAGGCCAATTTATTCCAGCCCTCAAGCTCCCACTGGGGAGTGGGGTCTGGGACTTGCCCCGCTTCTGTGCTCCAGCTGGGGAGTGGGGTTGGGGGCCACTCCGCATGTCTCCCAGAAGCAGCAGCATGTCCCTCCTCTGGTTCCTACACATAGGGGCAGCCAAGGGACTCTGCATGCTGCCCCTGCCCCAAGCACCACCCCTACAGCTCCCATTGGCTGGGAACTGTGGCCAATGGGAGCTGCAGGGGCGGTGCCTATGGATGGGGCAGCGCACAAAGCCACCTGGCTGAGCCTCTGCATAGGAGCAGGAGGGGGGACATGCTGCTACTTCTAGGAGCCGCTTCAGGTAACCGTCACCCACAACCTGCACCCCTGAGCCCCTCCTGTGCCCCGCCCCAGCCCTGATTTCACCCCCCCCCTTGCCTTCGTAATCCCTCGGTTCCAGCCTGGAACACCTCTCTATACCTCAAACCCCTCATCCCCAGCCCCACCCCAGAGCTTGCACCCTGAGCCAGAGCCCTCAACCCTTCCTGCACCCCAACCCCAATTTCATGAGCATTCATGGCCCATCGTTCAATTTCCATAGCCCAGATGTGGCCCTCAGGCCAAAAAGTTAGCCCAGCCCTGGCATAGAGTGTCTTCCCCAGATGCGCTACAGTGGTGCAGCTGCGTCAATGTAGTGCTTCTAGTGTAGACTTGTCCTCAGTCTTTAGGCTGTACTCATATCATGTTTCAGGTTTTTCTCTCCAACCATGAGGGCTAGAATTGTTTTTCAGATGAGAGCTAAGATTCTGATGCAGTCTTTTGATTTTCGGGTACCTGAAACTAAGAAATCCACCAGAAATCACAAGAGTTGGCAGCATTAGTAGTGGTTTCAGGCTGTCTGCAAACTCAGGAAGAAAACACTTCATCACTTACATATGGAAGGTTATCTTGGCAAACAGGAGAGCTAAAAGCCATGGTTTTATGAATGAAATGCTTGCTCCTGCTGCACAGTTTGGTGTCAAGGGGTGGATTCTGTAGCCTAGAAGACACAAAGCCTGGAATATAAATGTAGGCTGAGATTGTCAAAGGTGCCTTAGGTAGTTTAGGCACTTTTGAGATAATCTGTGACTTTTTGTGTGGGTTGATTCATCTTGGTTTAGTGCAGCCTTTCTAGAAGCTCGGTTGACAAGGAAGATGTATTTCTCCTCCTGTATGAAATCAGCCCTATTGTAAATGAGTATTTAACACTGTGTTTGAGACTCCCTGTGCTGTCATATTGCAAATCCACTTTCCATCCTGCCTGAACACTCCCAAAGCACTTTTCCTAATCCTAACTCTCAAGAAACATGAATGAGCTCACGAACTCCCAAACTTTTCTCAACTGCATTAGTAACTTAGCCAGAGCCCAAGAGCCCCACCTAACCTGAACAACAAAGTAGATTGTGTATGGCCCTACTATAGACTCACTACGGAGGTGTTGTTTGTGAAGACTACAGGTCTCAGCAGTGTATTCTGTGACCTGTCCGCCACAGATTTCATCTATGTATTAGAGATGAGCAACCTACGTGGGGCAGCTTTTTGGCAGCTCCTGGTCTAGTCTAACTGCCATTCTAGCACAAAATATCTGGATGATTGCCCATTGAACCCATGCTTGGAGTGGGAACATGAGCTGTCTTAAATTTAGACACATTCCATTAGGAGTTGGAAGGGACAAAACCTAAAGGGGAAAGTGGTGAGGATGAGGTGGGGGAGGGGAGGAAGAACAGGAAACGAATGGGTTTCATGCTAGCTTGGTGGGACTCGAGCAATGCATGATGGAAACTGTCATAAATATAAAGGGAAGGGTAACAGCCTTTATGTCTGCAGTAACATAAAATCCCTCCTTGCCAGAGGTACAGAATCACCTTACCTGTAAGGGGTTAAGAAGCTCAAATAACCTGGTTGGCACCTGACCAAAAGGACCAATAAGGAAAGAAGATACTTTCAAATCTGGGGGTGGGTGGGGGGGTTGTGCTCTCTTTGTTCCCTCTCAGGACAGAGAGAGAAATCAAGCAGGTAAACCATCTCCTGAAATGATATGTCCAAAATTATAGAAATTGTAAGTAAAGGCAAGGAAATGCGTTAGGTTATCTTTTGTTTTAGCTTGTGAATTTTCCCTATGCTAAGAGGGAGTTTTATTCCTGGAGGGGTTTTTTTGTAACTTTGAAGCTGAGCCTAGAGGGGAATGCTCTGTGTTTTGAATCTTTTTATTTACCCTGTAAAGTTACCTTCCATCCTGATTTTGCAGGTATGATCCTTTTACTTTTTAAAAAAATAAAATTCTTCTTTTGAGAACCTGATTGATTTTCAGTGTCCTAAAAACCCAGGGGTTTGGTCTGTGCTCACATTGTATCAGTTGGTTAGTATATTATTCTCAAGCCTCCCCAGGAAAGGGGGTGAAGGGGCTTGTGGGGATATTTTGGGGAAATAGGAACTCCAAGTGGCCCTTTTCCTGAATTCTGGTCTAAATCACTTGGTGGTGGCAGCAATACCATCCAAGGACAAAGAAAGGATTTGTGCCTTGGGGAAGTTTTAACCTAAGATGGTAGGAATGTACCCCAGAGTTCAGAGTGGGGAGGGAACCCTGACAGAAACCTACCTGAAACACCGGCTGGCAGCAACAGCCTCTCTATCTGCCCATTCATATTCTTGGCTCCCCCTGGACTTCATCTCAATATTCAGCCTGTGGTTTGTGATGATTCAATGGTAAGATTTCCACAGTAATAATCCAGAATGTTACTGGGGTTAGAAATGAAGGATGTTCTTAAAGCAGGCAGATGAGCAGGGAGCAAATGGAGCCTGTCACCTTCGTTAGGACAGGAGGCCTGGTGCTCGCAGTTGGTTTGTTCTGTTTGAGCCTCCCACTGGAAAAATGAAAAGGAGCTGTTTGTTTTGTGTGCTGGGGTAGAATGATTAGAACCAGACTGTGCAGCATCAGAAGCAAGATATTCTGAAAGAGAGTGTTTGTAATCGGGATCTCCTTCCAGTTGTGGCAGCCCGAGCAGCCCGCAGGGATGGCATTCAACTTGTAATACTTGCTAGGAGAGAAGATGGAGATCCTGTAGGGGCAGTCAGGTTGCCTTTAAAGATGAACTGCAAATGACTCTTAAAAATGGGCTTGGTTTTGCAGGAGGTTGGCTACAGGAGGCGGGGGGGGGGGCGCAATATCTTTAACCTTGGAAGCTCATTCATGTCAAGTTTGGACTTCCCAACTCCTGGAGGGCAGTGGTGAGGTCTTGGGTGGAAAGTTAGCTCCTTTGTGGAATGCCTGGGGGTGTTTAAGCTTTAACAAAAGCACCTTTATCCAAAATGTTAATTACCTGAGTGTTAACAAGACTGGTTAAATGCTCTGACTAAAAAACCCTGCCTGCTTAATTGCTCAATTTTCACACACTTGTGAGAGTGTCATTGCACTGCTTCTGCAGCCCTCATCTGCCAGCGAGGAAAAGACCTGCATTTCTAAAGCTAAATTTAAAAACAGTTGAAAATGCAGAGAGAACCCCTTCATGCTGCCTTTATCCACCATAAAGGGACCTCCAGAACTAAAGGCAGGAGCAGCAACCTCTTAAGCTAAAGCTCTGTAGTGCTGACACAAGTAAGAACTCTCATCTGTGGATCGGCACAGAGAGGGCCCTATAACCAGTGGCTTACACAAGCACGAGATGAAAAAATCCAGAGCAGTGAGAATGGGGAAGAGACACTCAAGTGCTTTGAAGCAGTAGGAATAGGGCTGTCCTTAGGCATAGGGCACAATGAAATTTGGGGCACCAAATTGCCCCAAATTTCATGGTGGCCTGGGCAGCTGCATGCTGCATACGTGGCAGCACCAGCCCCAGTGACCAGCCCTATCCCTCTCCCAGCCCCCCCTGCAAGAGGCAGGGCTGTCCCTAGGAGGGCGTGGGGCCCTGGACAACTCCTTCCACCCTGCCTCTTACTCTGCCCCCGGCCCGCCCTCATTCCACCTCTTCCCCCAGCGACCCCGCACTCACCGGCAGCGGCTGCTCCACTGCGCCAGCTCCCAGCCGCGGCGCTCCACTTCCCGCCGCCGGTAAATGCGGGGAAAGGACGCCCCCCGCACTCACCGGCGGCAGGAAGTGGAGTGATGCGGCCCCAACCCGCTCCACTCCGCCAGCTCCCAGCCGTGGCGCTCCACTTCCCGCCGCCGGTAAATGCGGGGAAAGGACGCCCCCCGCACTCACCGGCAGCAGGAAGCAGAGCGATGCGGCCCCGGCCCCGGCCCCGGCCCCGGCCCCAGCCGTGTTGCTTGGGCTGGGGAAAGGACGCCCCGGCTCTCACCGGCAGCGGGAAGCAGAGCGCCATGACTGGAAGCTGGCGGAGTAGAGCGGGCTGGGCCTTGGCTGCTCCACTTCTGCCACTGCCAGTGAGTGGAGGGGGATCCTTCCCCCAAGCCTCCTTCCCCGAGCGACATGGCTGGGGCCGGGGCGAGGGAAGCACAGCAGACTGCTCCCGGCCCCCCACTAATCCTCTGGGTCTGTGGGGCCCCCACAAGTGGCAACCCACAGCTTCTGCCTCCCAGACCCTGGGGGGGAAGCCAGGGCCCCCACACAGCCCCGCTCCCATGGGGGCGGGGCTTGCGTAGGGCACCCAAATGGCTAGGGACAGCCTTGAGTAGGAAGCACTGCTTCCAGAGGAGGTGGCTCTGAATGAAGGTCCTCTGTGACACACATCTGATGTTTTGACCACCCCAAAAGGCTGGGTGCCAAGATGGGGGTGCCATCCTGCTTTGCCCACATTCTCTCCAGAAGAGAGTGGTTTGGGTTCACCATCAGGTTGGTTGAAACAAACTCCTGAGATGTTCTTCTCCCTCAAATTTTCAGCAGACTGGTGAATGCTAGGATGACATTTGCATGCAAATTGGAAGGGGCCAACCTACCTTAGAGCCATGGGATTCTGTTTCCCACATGATTTAACTTGTTTCCTCCTACATTCAGGGCACTGTGGAGTAGCTGGCAATTGCTCCCTTACTTCTGTCCTTTCATTAGTGTCTCTAGCTAGTGTCACATTGGAGCTGAGGTTTGGCATCAGCTTGTCTTGTCAGCACTAACGGAATGTCACAGCTGGGTATACTTATAAAAATCTGAGCTTCGCAAATCATGTTGTTAGCTGTTCAGATGATTTCAAATCTACATGCTGGAAAAGTTGGCCTCAGCTCCCTGGTCTGTCCTGGCACGAAGGGAAGCAGATGGGGTAGATCTGTAAGCTTTAAGGTCTGCTCCTCTGGAAGCCAGGGTTTCTACTGCTTCAAAGCTCTAGAGCAGGGGTCAGCAACCTTTCAGAAGTGGGGTGCTGAGTCTTCATTTAGTCACTCTGATTTAAGGTTTTGCATGCCAGTTTTTAGAATGGTCTCTTTCTAGAAGTCTATAATATATAACTAAACTATTGTTGTATGTAAAGTAAATAAGGTTTTGAAAATGTTTAAGAAGCTTCATTTAAAATTAAATTAAAGTGCAGAGCCCCCTGGACCGGAGGTCAGGCCACCCAGGCAGTGTGAGTGCCACTGAAAATCAGCTCACGTGCCGCCTTTGGCATGTGTGCCATAGGTTGCCTACTAGTCTAGAGCATCTCTTGCCTGCTGTGCCTAAGACACCCCCCCCACCCCATTCTCGCAGCGCTGGAGCTGTTCATCTATAGGGCTAGCATTTGCCGGCTGTGCTGTGGCAAAAGGACATGCCATGAGAGCTGGCATCCAGACTGTGAATAATGGGATACTTTTTCTTGTGCTGGGGCGTGTGATGTACAGGGGGAGAGAGAGAGAGAGAGAGTCTTGCTGCTTGGGAAGGAGTCTGAGCCTGCTTACTTTTCCCATCACCCTTAGAACGCTCAGCATGTATCAATTCCCTTGCTATTGGGAACAAGATCCCCTGCCCCTCTGCTGGGTATCCTGACTGCCAGCCAGCATGGAGCTGCTGTATGCTTCTTTCTGCCACTGCTGGCACTCCTCCAAGTCCAGCCTGCCTTGTCCCTTCTCATCCCCTGCCTGAGCATGCTGCCAGGGCCTTGTCCATACTGGACTGGCCCAGTTCCACAGCGAGGTTCTATCACAGAATCTGGCTATGCCCCGCGTCACTTGGAGCCTAGAATTAACCCACAAAGGAACAAGAGGCTTTTTACAAAGGGCATCTGGCCAGGCTTGAGCACTAGATGGTGCTGAGTAAACAGGACATTGTCTTGTCCCCCCCTGCACTGAATCTAGTGTGAAACCAGGGATAGATTCTTCAGGGCAGCCTGCCACTTGGGTCAAAGTCCTCCCAGCCGCAGTCATAGGAGGAGGCCTATGCAATTCCAGAGCACAAGACCTTGCTCTCCTGGACATATTAAATTCCTGGATCCAGGATTCCAAAGCTGGGGTTCCTGGATCCTCTGACAAAGCTCCTGGTAGGCTCCTGTAGGTCTATCCTTCCCCACCCTCCAGCTGGCCCAGGGCTCTAAAGGAGGCCTTTAGTGAGCCAAAGCACATAGTAGCACCAGTAAGATGATGCTGTCTTCTGTGTCATTTCAGTTTTGGATGTAGAGAATATCTCTACAAAATGACTGAGGAGAGGAGCAGAACAAGGAGTAACAGGTAATAATAATTGGAGATATACCAATCTCCTAGAACTGGAAGGGACCTTGAAAGATCATTGAGTCCAGCCCCCTGCCTTCACTAGCAGGACCAATTTTTTTTGGCCTCAGATCCCTAAGTGGTCTTCTTAAGGATTGAACTCACAACCCTGGGTTTAGCAGGCCAATGCTCAAACCACTGAGCTATCCCTCCCCCTGTAATAGTCTCAAGTTGCAGTGGGGGAGGTTTAGGTTGGATATTAGGAAAAACTTTTTTACTAGGAGGGTGGTGAAGCACTGGAATGGGTTACCTAGGGAGCTGGTGGAATCTCATCCCTTAGAGGTTTTTAAGGCCCGGCTTGACAAAGCCCTGGCTGGGATGATTTAGTTGGGGATTGGTCCTGCTTTGAGCAGGGGGTTGGACTAGATGACCTCCTGAGGTCCCTTCTGTGACAAAGTGGGAATGTTCTTAATGTTTCCTCTGAATATTGTGTGGGTGCCTCAGTCTCTGGCCGACCCTCTGTCTCCTGGCAACTAATGGCCTGGACCCTTCCCCCCTGCAAGGGGATGCTAAAGGTGGGGGAGAACAAAGAGGTCAGGTGACCTCCTAACCCAGGAAAGGAACTCAGCAGAGAAGGAGGGGCTGGAGCGGGTTTCAGTCTGGAGCTGGTTGGGGACGGGGAGTGAGTGTAGACAGGGTTGTCTGGCTCGCTGCCCCCCAGGATGGACCCAGCTGAGGGGTCCCATTCTCTGTACCTACAAGCTCTGTTTTAGACCGTGTTCCTGTCATCTAATAAACGTCTGTGTTACTGGCTGGCTAAGAGTCACGTCTGACTGCGAAGTGGGGTGCAGGACCCTCTGGCTTCCCCAGGACCCTGCCTGGGCGGACTCGCTGTGGGAAGCGCACGGAGGGGCAGAGGATGCTGAATGCTCCAAGGTCAGACCCAGGAGGTGAAGCCGTGTGAGCTTCTTGCCCTGAAGACAATCTGCTCCGAGGGAGAGGAGGCTCCCCAAAGTCCTGCCTGGCTTTGTGGGGAGCAGTTCCAAAGCATTGCCCGGGGACTCCGTGACACCTTCCAACCCTCATATTCTATGATTTTATGACTCTATGAACATGGCAGGGAGCACCGGTGGTCTGTGACATTAGTGGTCTGGGGCCTGGGTAGCAGGGAGAGCTTGTCTCCCAGGAGTCATTCTGGTCAGCACAGCTAGTGAATCAAGACTAATCAGCATTATGGTGCCATCTAAGCAAGGAGTCACAGAACAGTGCAACTCTGACAAGCTCCTTGACTGGTGAGTAAATTCCCCCATAGAGCTACCTGTTCTTGAGATCCCACTGGGAGATCCTGTTCTGTAAATGACCTCTTTGTGTAAATCCATATCAATGGCTGGATGTAAATTAGCTCCTTGCAGCTCCTAGGGCTCCATTACTTTATACTGCCAGCTGTTGAGCCATTTGAGTCTAGCTGTATCTATTCATCCATGTATTTCCCTGCCTCGCATAGCTGCAGTGTCTGAGCAGCTCACAAATGTTACTGGATTCATGCTTGTGAATAGTGATGTAAGCCCTCCCATCAGACACTCCACAGGGGAAAGAACTCTCAGCTCCCTCTAATGATGGAAAGAGGAAAGTGCTGCCCTAGAGAGCATCATTTGCATAGGGCACCTACTCCCATAACTGCAAGACAGGTTCTCACCTTGTATCAAACAACCAATTTCTGCACCCCCTAGACTCTGCGAAGGGCATTTAGCTGAGGGAAATGTTGAACAGGCCAGCAGCCAAGCTGAGTAACCTCTGGCGAGGCCCTGCCTTCCCAACATGCTCCTCTCTCCAGTCCTTGTGTGGAACATGGTGCCCTGAAGCAGGACCAGGCAGTGCCTTTGGGACTGGAGACAGCCCTGCCAAGAGCCACCTGGGCTACTGCTACTTACTGGTCCAAACTGGGCAGTGGGAGGTGGTATCATCAAGGGTCTATATCTGGGGGATGCTGTAGGCGGCATAGTTATTCTGCCGCGTTTTCCCAGGCTTGTGCCTCTGTTCCCTTTCCCCTTGTTGGTGCAAGGTCTCGGAGTGCTTGCGTGTGAGAGTTCTCTCTGTTACGGGCACACGAGGAAGGCGTGCTTCGTTTGCCTGGGTTTCCTGGCGGGGGCTCATGACGGTTTAGTTATTTGCCAAGAAGGGCCCTAGCTCTATAGAACTCAGCCCTTCTGGCTCCTATTAGCCACCCGGCAGAAAGGTTCCAGTGCTCCCCTGAGAAGAAGGTAAATAGCCCTGTCCTCATCTTACAGATGGCGCCTGAGGGACAAAAAGAGGAAGGGAATTGCCCCAGATGACCCATGAAGGTTAAACGTTCGTGTACGCAAGCGGGCCTGTCAGCAAGAGCACCCCCAGCTATTCCACCGTTCCCAGCCTGCTCTGCCAGCACGCCCCAGGCCTGACCTGCCGCTGCCATTCCCATCCTCAATCTCCCACTTGTTCCACCTGGCCCAGGTGGTTGCTTCCCTTCGGTGGAGTCTCAGCCTGTAAATGGTTGGGTTAAACCCAGAGACGTGGACAGGAACTGGCAGGTAACCTGTTCAGTGCAGTGTGTAATGTGCCCTAAAGCAGAGCGTCCCAAGCTTTCCCATTGTGGGACTTTTACCCTGCTGCAGCTTGGTTACATACAGGGATATGTGATGGGGCAAGGCCAGATGGCTACAGTAAAGTAGTGAGGAACAGGGATGTTAGCCCCAGGCTAAACAAATCCCTGGTACCATGGTAACCAAATGGCAGTTGCTCCAGGTTAATCAAGACACCTGGGGCTAATTAAGATCCTTCTAGAAGGCAGTGGAGACAGCTACATTGATTGGGACACCTGAAGCCAATCAAGGGCTGGCTGGAACTAGTTAAAAGCCTCCCAGTTAGTCAGTGAGGTGCGTGTGTGAGGAGCTGGGAGCAAGAGGGGCGAGGAGCTGAGAGTGCTGGTGCTGCTGGAGGACTGAGGAGCACAAGCGTTGTCAGACACCAGGAGGAAGGTCCTGTGGTGAGGATAAAGAAGGTGTTTGGAGGAGGCCATGGGGAAGTAGCCCAGGGAGGTGTAGCTGTCATGCAGCTGTTACAGGAGGCACTCTAGACAGCTGCAGTCCACAGGGCCCTGGGCTGGAACCCGGAGTAGAGGGTGGACCCGGGTTCCCCCCAAACCTCCCAACTCCTGATCAGACACAGGAGGAGTTGACCCAGACTGTGGGGAAGATCACTGAGGTGAGCAAATCCGCCAATAAGCGCAGGACCCACCAAGGTAGAGGAGGAACTTTGTCACAGATAGTTAAGACAGCATTAAGGAGACAAGATTTCAAAATAAGCCGTGTTAATGCAGTGTGGGGAAGCAGCTTGGCTGTGCACTCTTCTGTCATGATTCTGCTGTTTAATTTCCATGGGGGCAGCAGTTTATTAGGCTCACACCTCCTACCGCAGCCTGGCTCTACCCTCCCGTGTGCTGGATTTTAGAGTGTCTGCACTAAATTGAGAAATAGACAGACCCCTGCAGCCAGGGGCGGCTCCAGCCTCCAGGCACCAACGCAGGAGACGCGGGACCAGCAGATCACCTGCAGAAACACCGCCACAGGCTGCCCGACTGCCATGCTTGGGGTGGCAAAGAACATAGAGCCGCCCCTGCCTGCAGCTTTCAGCAATCCAAGGCAGAGGTATACAAGGCTGCTACAAGCGATCTCTGCTTGGAACCAGGATGCATGGGGCAGAGCAGGTCCCACCCCCTCCTTAATTGCACATGCTTCATAACTGTGACAAAAGCCCTTCCACAGCCCATGAGTTGAGAACTGTCCTAGGCGATACCGCAAGCTGAAGCTTTATCTCGGGGATGAGTCAGGAGGGCCAGGGACCCTGCTGCAGCAGGTGGGCAGTGGACACAGGCAAAGGACATTTTTGTTTCCCTTTCCTCTACCTCATCAGTGATCCAGGCAGCTCTTGCTGTCACCGCACAGGGGTTTCCTCATGATTCCAATGTTTCTTCTTCGAGTGCTTGCTCATATCGATTCCAACTAGGTGTGCACACGCTGCGTGCACGATCGTCGGAAACTTTTACCTTAGCAGCACCCAGCGGGTCGGCTGTGGAGCCCCTTGGAGTGGCGCCTTCATGGTGCTTGATATATATCCCAGCCGACCCGGCACCTCCTCAGTTCCTTCTTGCCGCCTGTACCGGTGGTTGGAACTGTGGAGCCTGGCTTCGCTTGCTCTCCACTCTCCCTAGCATTACCATTCATAGTTAGTTATAATTGTTAGCTAGTTATAGTAGGTTTTTACTTAGTGTTAGTGGGGCTAGGGGGCCTTTCCCCTCCTCCCCATTTCTATCTCTTGGACTCATGCCCAAAGCTCTGAGATTCAAGCCCTGCAGTTCCTGCTCTAAGCCCATGACAATGGGCGACACCCATGGCGCTTGCGTGAAGTGTCTGGGGGAGGCTCATCCAGCAGAGAAGTGCAGGATCTGTAAAGGGTTGACTAAAAAGGAGCGGGACTTTCATTTGAAGCAGCTCCTCATGGAGGCAGCTCTTAGCCCTCAGCCTCCTGCAGCGCGCCAAGCCCTGTCACCGAGCGCCTCAGCGCGCAGTGCCCCGACAGCGGCAGTGGGAGATGCACCACGGTTGGACTCAGACCGAGACCTGCGGCACCGGTGCTCCCCGGCACCGCAACCGGCAACATCGACCCGGCACCGCTCCCATTCTCCTGGCCAGAAGCAGCACCAGAAGCCAGAAAAGGGCGGCCCACCTCTACAGAGGCCAGCTTCCCTGGAACCGCTCATGGAGACGTGTCCCAGAGAGGAACGTCTAGGGGCACAGGCTACGGCCCCAGCAACATTGACTCTGGCCCTGAGAGGAGAACCGTTGAGTCCAGTACCACTGGACTCCCTGACCTGAAGTGTGGTAGAAGTCCAGCTGCCGTCCATGCTGGACGCTTTAGAGGCTGCAAGGGACCTTATTACCATGACAGCATCAGCATCCCCTCAGCTCCAAGCCAAGGCCCCAGTGCCTCTGTGCATGGCACTGTCTCGGGGCAAGCTGGCCCTGATTCACCCGTCGGCTGAGCTACGGCACCGATCCCACTCTTGGCACCATTCCCGATCCTGCTGCCGCTCGGAGTCTCGCACCGCTCTCCTTCACGGCGCCAGTCGTATTTGTGGCTCCGGTCGTACTCATGGCACTGCTCTGGCTCCCATCGCCAATCCTGTTCGCAGCACCGTTCTGCTCGCCAGTCATGGTCAAGGAGCAGATCCCAGACTCAATGCCGTTCCTGATGCCGGTCAGCATCTCATCCCCAATCCAGGTCCAGGCACCATTCCCCAGCTTCACGGAACCGTTCCCCGTCACCTCATCAATGTGCACTGGCACAGATCTGCTCGGCACCGCCATGGCCTTCACGCTCCACTTCTCGCTCTTTGGGATTGGAAGCAGGATCGCGATTTTCAGACCATAGCCGCCTGGAGACAGGGTTGGGGTCTTGGCAGGCGCAGGGGCAGGGATCACTCAGGAGCACACTCAATGGCCGTTCTGGACGTCATGGGCATACCACCAGGCCCAAGGTGCTCTGTCTGGGGTTTCCCAATTGGCCCCGTCCGAGCCACGAGTACCAGAGGCTACCACCAGTCGGCCTGCCCTGGAGGGCATGGAGGCTGTGGCGACTTCTCTCCCTGCTACAGGTCCTTCCCTGACCCCGATTCCTGGGTCGGTCCCCGAGGTTGGGGGCACAGAGCAGCAGGCCCCAGCACCGCGGCCACCTCCTACTCCTCACCCGATGAGGCAGTGGCAGGTACCGCGGTCTCCAGTCCCCCTCCAATAGACCTCTGTGCCCACCAGGACCTCCTGCACAGGGTGGCACAAAATATGAACCTACAGGCGGAGGAGGTGGTGGAGTTGGAGGACCCCATGGTGGACATCCTGACTGCGGAAGCCCCGTCCAGGGTGGCCCTGCCCCTTATCCTGACCATCCAAAATAACCCCACGATGATCTGGCAGACCCCTGCATCCACACGTACTTTGTCCTCGAGGATCTCGATGAGGTGTACCCAGGGGTGAAAGTAACTGAGGACACTTACTGGTATGGGGGGGGTGGCTCTGGCCCCCTGCAGAAGGGGCAGGGCTGGGGGGTCAGCATCCCCCAGCCAGCCCTTCCAGGCTGCCTGGGGCTCCCATGTTGATTTAAAGGGCCCGGAGCTCCAGACACCACTGCTGCAGTTGCAGTTTAAATTGCGGGCCCCAGGGCAGCTGCTCCCTTTGCACCCCCACCCATCAGCAGCTGTGGGGGACAAAAGGGGCAGGGACGTGAAAACGCTGCAGGGTCCTGTGCTGTGGCAGCGCTTTAACGTTGCTGTGCGCCCCCCCTCCCCCGACCATCCAGGGCCGGTGCAAGGATGTTTTGCACCCTAGGCGAAACTTCCACCTTGCGCCCTCCCCCCTCTCTGAGCCTCCGCCCTGAGGCGCCCCCCTGTGGCAGCTCCCCACCCTCCGCCCTGAGGCACCCCCCTGCCTCAGCTCACGCCTCCTCCGCCTCCACCCCGAGCACGCTGTCGCTGCTTCACTTCTCCTGCCTCCCAGGCTTGCGTCGCCTAAGCTGATTGGTGCTACAAGTCTGGGAGGTGGGAGAAGTGAAGCAGCCATGGCGTGCTCGGGGAGGAGGCGGGGCAGGAGTGAGCTGGGGCGGGAGTTCCCCTGCGTGCCACTCACCCCCCCGCCCCTTACTTGTTGCAGGAGGCCCTCCCCGCGCTCCCCTGCCCCAGCTCCCTCCGCCTAAATGCCGGCGGTGACCGGGGCGGCCAAAGATCCAGCCGCTGCCAAAGAAAATGCTGCCCCCCCCAAATCCTAGCACCCTAGGCGATCACCTAGGTTGCCTAAATGGTTGCATCGGCCCTGCCACCACCACCACCACTGTCGGCGGCTCTGTCAGTACCCTACTGGCAGGGCCGCCAACGGGGGGGAAGGCCCCTGCGGCAGCGCTTTAATGTCCCTACACAGTACCGGCTCACTTTCACCCCTGGCATACCTCCTGGCTGCAAGACTCTAGCCTGCCCCCGGACACTGCAGGACCTCCCGTTTGATGGAGGGGCCTGGTATTGGAAAAGACCGACTCAAGGCTACATAGCCTTAAGGACTCAAGGGCAACAAGGAAGTCCCTGGGCATGCACACACCAGCTACCCAGCCGAAACCCTTCAAGCCTCAGCAGCCACAACAGCGCTCGTATCCTCCTTGGCCGAGACAGGATTTCTATAGGCGTCGGGGGCATAATGGCAGGTGGAGGCCCTCCAACCCCTTGTCAGGACAAGGCCAGGGCCTGACCAAATCTTCGTTGGGCTCAAAACAGGCCTTTTGAAGGGACACTTGAGGACAGCATACCGGACCTCGTTCAGGATCCTACCCCCTCTTTTTCTTGAATTGTTTATCCCATTTCCATCGTGCTTGGTCTCAGATAACCACAGATTGCTGGGTCCTCCGCATGGTGGAAGCAGGATACTCTCTCCAGTTTTCTTCCTCCCCACCCTCCCACTCTCCTTCCCTGTCCTTCTTCAGGGACCCTTCTCATGAGCAACTCCTTATTCAGGAGATTCAGGCGCTCCTCCCCAGGGGGGCGATCGAGGAGGTTCTGAGGGAACTAAGGGGCAAGGGGTTTTACTCCCGATATTTCCTAATTCCCAAGGCAAAGCGGGGGCTTTGGCCCATTCTGGACCTGCACGGACTCAACAAGTTCATGGTAAAGTTGAAGTTCCTCATGGTCTCCTTGGGCACCATTATACCTTCCCTGGATCCTGGAGACTGGTTCGCCGGCCTCGACATGAAGGACGCGTATTTCCACATAGCGATTAATTTGGTGGACAGCCCCTTCCTCCACTTTGTGGTCAACCACGAACACTACCAGTTCATGGCTCTTCCCTTTGGACTCTCCACCAAGTGTATGTCGATCGTGGTGGCCTTCCTTTGTCGACAGCGAGTGCAAGTGTACCCTTATCTCGACGACTGGCTAATCTGGGGATGTACCAGAGAACAGATGCAGTCCCACCTTCGCTTGGTCATGGACACGTTTCTTTGGTTGGGCCTCCTCCTCAATGTGGTGAAATCGACCCTAGAACTGACACAAAGTAGAATTAATCGGGGCAGTTCTGGACTCCGTCCAGGCGTGAGCCCTCCTGCTGGACACTCGTTTCCAAGCTATCGTGGGCCTCATCCAGAGCCTTCAGAGCTTCCTGACCTCGTCGGCAAGAAGTTGCCTGAGTCTTCTCGGCCACACGGCTTCCTGTACATACGTGATCAGCATGCCAGACTTCGACTCTGCCCGTTGCAAGCCTGGCTTGCATCAGTCTATCGCCCAGGTCGAGACAGCCTGAACTTTGTGGTCTCCGTCCCGGAGCGGGTCCTGGCCTCTTTCCAGTGGTGGCTAGATCCCCGGGTGGTATGCGAGGGAGTCCCCTTTCACAATCTGCAGCCTTCCTTGTCCCTGGTCATGGATGCATTGGCCCTGGGATGGGGCGCCCACCTCAGAGACCTTTAGATGCAGGGCCTGTGGTCCCCAGCAGCACTTACCCTTCATATCAACATTCGGGAGCTGATGGTAATGTGCCTTGCCTGTCAGGCTTTCCAGGAGCAGCTAAAGGGTTGTTGTGTGGCAGTCCTCACAGACACCACAGCCATGTTCTACATCAACAAGCAGGGGAGGCCTGCTCCTCTCCCCTCTGTCAGGAGGCCGTTCGACTGTGGGAATTCTGCAAAGCCCACTCCATTCACCTGGTGGCATCCTTTCTCACCGGGGTCCAGAACACACTGGCAGACCGCCTGATCAGGTCCTTCCGCTCCCATGAGTGGTCGCTCAGACCGGATGTCATCCACCCCATCTTCCAAAGGTGGGGGTTTCCCCAGGTTGACCTGTTTGCTTCACAGCAACCAGAAATGCCCGGCGTTCTCCTCCTTCCAAGGTCACTGCCCAGGCTCTCTCACAGACAGCTTCCTACTCCTGTGGACGGGTCCCCTATTTTACGCGTTCCCATTTCACCTCATGCACAAGGTCCTGCTCGAGGTTCCCAGGGACAGGGCGCATGTGATTCTGGTGGCTCCAGCGTGGCCCAGGCAGCATTGGTACATCTCGCTGTTGGAACTGTCCATGGAAATTCCAGTCCCCCCGTTGCCTCTTCTTCTCAACCTGCTCACTCAGGATCATGGTTGCCTCTGCCACCCCAACCTGCAGTCTCTCCACCTCACAAACCTCCTCTCCAGGCACCTGTGCCTCTCATTTTGGCGTACCTCCTGGACCTGAAGCAGCAAGGCCTGGTGGCATCCTCTGTGAGAGTTCACCTCGCGGCCATTTTGGCCTTTCACTCGGTCATGTCTGCCCGTTCTGTCTTTGCCATGGTTGGTAGGTTTCTCAAGGACTTGGACCGCCTCTACCTCCAAGTCTGGCAGCCAGTCCCCATGTGGGACCTTAACCTGGCCCTTTTGAGACTCATGGGGCCCCTGTTCGAGCCGCTGGCCACTTGCTCCCTCCTCTCTCTCTCTCTCCTGGAAGATGGCTTTCCTTGTCGCTATCACGTTGGCAAGGTGGGTCTCTGAGCTGAGGGCTCTTACCTTGGAACCAGTCTCTCATAAAGATAAGATGCAGCTTCAACCTCACCCAGCCTTTCTTCCCAAGGTGGTGTCGACCTTCCATACCAGCCAGGACATTTTCCTCCCAGTTTTTTATCCAAAACCACATGCCAGTCCCCGGGAACAGCAGCTGCACTCCCTCGATTGTCTGTAGGGCCCTTGCATTCTACAGTGAGTGCACGAAGCTGTTTAGAAAATTGACCCAGCTTTTTGTTGTGGTGGCGGCCCGGATGAAAGGCCTCTCAACAGATGTCTTCATGGATCACATCCTGCATCCACGCTTGCTTTGAGCTGGCCGGTTTACCAACTCCAGCCCTCACCACTCGCTCCACGAGGGCCCAGGCCTTGTCTGTGGCATTTCTGATCCAGGTGCCTATCCAGGAGATCTGCAGAGCAGCAAATTGGTCCTTGGTGCATACTTTTGCCTCGTACTATACCATTGTCCAGCACACCAGAGACAATGTGGCGTTTGGTAGAGTGGTACTGCAGTCCACGTTACTTCACTCCGACCCCACCGCCTAGGTAAGGCTTGGGAGTCACCTAACTGGAATGGATATGAGCAACCACTCGAAGAAGAAAAAACGGTTACTCACCTTTGTAACTGTGGTTCTTCGAGATGTGTTGCTCATATCCATTCCAAACCCGCCCTCCTTCCCCTCTGTCGGAGTAACTGGCAAGAAGGAACTGGGGAGGCACCAGGTTGGCTGGGGCATATACCCAGCGCCATGAAGGTGCCACTCCAGGGGGCTCCACAGCTGACCCGCCGGGTGTTGCTAGGGTAAAGATTTCCAACAGCCATGCACGCGCACACCTAATTGGAATGGATATGAGCAACGCATCTCGAAGAACCACAGTTACAAAGGTGAGTAACCATCTTTTTCCAGCCCCTGGCAGTATAAGCGGGACCAGTGCACAGGGGGAAGTCATCCTTCCTTGGGAAAGCATGGCTCTAGGCATTAGTCTGAGAGCATTTAAAAAAGCAACCCCCCCTCCAGGTTTCCTGTTCCCTTCTATGCACCTGGTTCAGCCTGCACCTTAATGCTGAGCCTGCCCCATGCGAATCAGTGAGCAGGCAGAGTGGGGAAGGGCCATGCCATCACCTTCTGTCTTTCTGCACTGTTCAGCCTCACCTGTTTCTGTTGTGTCCCTCTCTTTCCCTCCCCACACCATCGCATCACCTAACAGGTAGTTATACTAGGACACTCCTTTTATGCGAACTGTCCATCTCTGTGCTTTAATCAGTGAACTCTACTGAGTGCCCCGAACCAATTAAAAACCCTCTGCAAAGTGCAACCCTGTCATTGGTGCAGAAATTCCAGAGCTCCCAGCACTCCTGCCCTCTTCCCAGATCTGCAAGGGCTTTGATTTTCGCTCTTCCCCCAGCAGGAGCACGCACGCGCGCACACACACACACACACACCTGCTATTCAACTCCCCAATCACTGATTATTTTGTTCCTGCCTGCTCAGCCTGGCTACAAGCAGCTAGAGTTGGAAATGGCTTTGCTGCCTTTCTGATACCTCCCTCTCTCTCTCTCGCACTTGGTATATCTGAGCACAAAACTTCAGTGTTGCAGAGTGGCAGGATAACTGGAAAGGCTCACTAGCTGGGGAACAGGCATTGTAAGAGGAAAAGCTGATGCCATGCCCTAAACTGATGCAAACAGGGGAGCAGGCAAATGATCCAGTGCTTATTCTACACTGTAATTTCAGACCAAAAGCAATTAGCAAAAAGCAGATTCTGCACTTAGAGCAAATGTTCCATAATGAGGTTAAATTTAGTCATCTCTCTCTAGTGAACAACAGAAGAATTAAACCTCGCAGCCTGCAGCAGTGTCTGCTCAGACCTGAGGATAATAGCAATGAAGCAGTTTCAAACTGTTTGCGCTTGGATCAGTCCCCAAGGGTTTGAGGGAAGCTTTCTAAACCAGCTGAGCCACCATCATCAGTGAGAGCTGTCTGGGAAGCTCTGAAGAAGAAGCTTTCTGGTAATTCCTGCTTCTGGCTGGGCTGCACCTCCCACCAGAGTCACATAGGCTGTCACTGCTGCTTCCAAACCCAGCTGATAAGCAGAAGTGCCAGGACACAAGACTGTAAAAATAAATACCTGCCATACATTGGTGACTCCTGAAGAACAAGTAACCAGTAAGTTCCCTGCTCTGTGGGAAACCCTGGACTCCAAGGATCAGTTCAAATGTAGGTTTCTTGTCCAGCCACCACCTGATATCACTAGTCTCTTTGCCTGCTCCTCCGCCCTTGTTGCTGTGCTTCTCACTGACTAGCCTTTATGTTAGAGCCAGCTCATGCCCCCTGCTGTCTGTTTATTCCTCAGACAGCAGCCCAGAGAGTTCCTCCCATGAAGGCCTGGACACCACCCCCTGCAAGTGGCATTGCCAAGCAGCACCCTCATGATGAGTTATTTCGAATCCCACCTTCTTCTCCCTGTCTCTGCCAGCTACTAGCACAAGCCCTTTGGGCACAAATGGACCTGGCAAGAGTGAGACTGGCTCAGCACGGCTTCTACTAGCTTAGCCAGCCAGGAACACAACCCTCAGCTCAGCTCCTGCTGGTTTGACCAGGTCGCAGCTCCCCTGCCAAGCACAGCAGCAATATGCAGAATCCAGCTGGGGACTGTCTAACTAACCGTTATTGTTGTGTCTGCCAGCTGGTGCCCAGACACTAGAGCAGGCCTAGCCAATTAGCAGGCAAGTCACCTGCTCATATTTGTATAGAGTTTTGTCTGAGGGTGACGCTGGCACTCCCAGCATTGAAGCAGAACCTCTCTTATCTTGTCCATCTACCACAGGTATCAATACCAAGGAGCTTTGCATTGTCAAATGAGGCATCGCACCAAGTTCTGCTCCTATCTGCTCATTAGAGGAGCAGGGAGTGCTACCCTCCCATGTGACAGAACTCTGGATCTCTGGCTCCAACACACTAATCCTCTAGCCCTCCTCAGACACGACTTTCTGCACTAACTCTCAGCCACTGCAAAGCAATGGGATCCCATGCATTGTGAGCAAGCCAGAAAACTTCAGCCAACAGAGGGCAGCAGTGACATGCATGTGCGCACATACACAAACTCACTCAGCATGTTCTGGCTAACTTCCAGCATGAGTAAAATTGCATTCCACTGCAATCCCTACTGTCACTTTAATGAATGAACAGGCGTCTTCATTCCCTTCCCTAGGCAGTGGTGCTATGGACGGTCTTTGGCTGTGGGTGATAGGATGGCCAGCTCAGCCCTTTACCCTGCCAAGACAGGCATTTGAGTTCCATGAAAATGGTAGGTTGTGCCTTTTTTGAATGAGCCTTTCAAAATCTGAGGCCCTGCCTTTAAAAGGGTATCAACTATGATGATGATGATTTGTCTCCTCTTCCACTGTGCATCAGTTGTTGTGCACCAGTTGTCTGCTTAGCTGCGGTCCTTTGCCCCAGAGGTGGCCGCATTTCAGGGGCGAATGGAGTGACTGCAGCACACCTGATTAGTGGCTTCAGTGTGCGAAGCACTATACAAATCTCTGTAACCCTTGGTCTAGCACCAGGAATAACTATTCATTTGAGAGAGCCAATGTTTTCTGACATGGCATAGCTAACAATCAGCCTAAGAGCAAATTGTAAAAGCAAGAGGATCAAAGAAGAGAATGATAGTGGGTGGAAGGGAATACCAAATATTGGGAATCCTCGGTCTCTCTTTTAGAGCCAGAATACACATAATTCCTTCCTGAGGGGAACTGACACCACTGAATGGATGATATAAAACAGGGTGGCTGAGCAGATTGATTTACAGCTTGGGGAATTGTTTAATGATTTTCTTTGGGACTTGTGTTCCTGAATTTCACAGGTGCTTTTGAAACTTCCCCACCCCCACAGTCCTTTGGATTAACCACCCATAGAGACACTGGAGGGAAATCAGAGTCCTGTGGCTCATGAGTTACAAACTGGACAAGGTTGACGTTTGTGGTCAAGAAGGGGCAGTGTCAGCTAATCAGCTTGGTTAGCAGAATAGAAATCACCAGGAGGTGTTGGGATTAATGGGAAGTGGACCCTTGGAAATGTGAGCCCAGTGTACAGCAGTGACTAGAAGCTGGGATGTATTAGATGGGGAGGAAAGGAAAGCTCAGGAAATGTGTTGTCTGGAAAGGTTTTGTTAGAGTATGTTTAGCTAAGCAGACACTGTGCGCTACACACAGTGTCCATGTTGGTCTGGAAGAGAGCAGCAAGAACAAAGAGCTGGTAACCTCTGGGGAAAGGACACAAGATCTGGGTCTGGCCATGCCCAAGGATGGAGGGGGTGAGACTGACGTCTGTCTTCCAAAAACTCAGGTGGGATCACGTGGTGAGACAAACCTGATATGAACAAAGGATAAATCTCTGCTCAAGAGAGCACTGGGTGAAAATAAAGAGCCAGCAAATCATACACAGCTACTCTTGGTAGCTAATCCAACACCCCTGCATTATCCTCCCCGACCCTGCCAAGAGAGAGGCAAATGCTGGCGTTCTCCAAGTCCCCGTCTCTCCCCAGCAGGGGACCCTCTCCCTGTGAGTCCTCTTGCGTAAGGACGGGAATTAGAAATAAAGTGGGTTCCTGGCTGTGCTTTTTTAATAAGCTCCAGGATGCTGTTCTGGCTCACAGCTGTTGCACGCTATCTGTGAGAGCCGTGCCAAAGAGGAGGGTAGGACTGTGGGGGCAGGGAGTTTTCTGCACAGCAACAGTGAACCGGTGCCAGCTGGCAAGGGAACCCAGAAGCTCTGGCTCCACGTCTGTGCTGCTCCACCCAGCAAAACCCTCCCTTCCCAGCCTATTGTTCTCTCTAGAAGGGTCAGTGTTGCAGAATGGTTTTTGTTCCAGTGAAATGGTGTAACCCATTTTGTCTCTGAGTCAGTGCCCGAGTGTCATAAAAACACAAACCTTACAAAGGAATTTCATTTAGAAAAGCACCTGCAGAGCACGTGTTAGGACTTCTCAGGGAGGAGAGGAGGAGGCTGGGTAGGAGCTGGGCTATTGACTATTTGCAGAGACCTTAAGGACTCCCAAGGGCGGAGTGGAATAAGTAGGCCAATTCCACGGAAATGATCTTGGCTACAAAGGATCCCTCACTACTCATTTGAGACTCAGGAATGGATGATAGCGTGGCTATCAGATTCTTTATGGCCTGTGAGCTTGTGATGAGATCTCCTTGGATTTCTGAGGCCAGGCACTGCTGGAACGCAATGGGAAACCTCCAGCTAGGAGTCAGATAGGGATGGTAATCTCCTTTTTTGTCACTCAGGACATAGGAGATAAGATTCTGGATGCAGCCACCAGGAAAAAATGCTGGCTTGTCAGGTTGTTGTGAGCATGCCCAGTGGAATCTTGGCCTCTAGGTGGAAAACAGAAGTTGTGAAAAGTTGCATCAGTTATTCATAAGTAAGGCACCACGTTTGTCACGGAGGTTATGGAATCACGGATTCCATGACTTTCCATGGCTTCTGCAGTAGCCCCTGCGGCTGGCCCAGGAGCCGCCTGAGCAGCTCAGGCAGCCCCTGGGCCAGTCGAACTGGCTGCTGCTGGGGCAGTTTCGGGCTCCCCCACCCCCAGCAGCAGGAGTTTGGGGGGGCTGAGGGTTGGGGTGCAGGGCAGTGCTTATGTGGGGGGGGGGTTCCCCCAGAAGGGCGACAGGAACTCCCCTCCCTCAGCTCCTAGCACCACGTGCTGCCTCTGCTCTTAGGCACCGCCCCCGCAGCTCTCATTGGCCACAGTTCCTAGCCAATGGGAGCTGCAGAACTGGGGCACGGGGCAGAGCAGGGTGGAGGCAGCACATGGAACTGGGAGCTGGAGGTCGCCGCTTCCCAGGAGCCGGGTAGAGAACCTGCCTCAGCCCCTGTGACAAAGTGGGACTGTTCTTAATGTTGCCTCTGAATACTGTGGGGGGGCCTCAGTTTCTGGCCGACTCTCTGTTGCCTGGCAACTAATGGCCCAGACCCTTCCCCACTGCAAGGGGGTGCTAAAGGTGTGGGAGAACAAAGACGTCAGGTGGCCTCCTGGCCTGGGAAAGGGACAAAGCCCAGGGAAGGAGGCGCTGGAGGGGGTTTTCGGTTTGAGAGCTGGCTGGGGACGAGGAGTGAGGGGCAGATGTGGGGGTTCTGCTTCACTGGGCCCCAGAATGGACCCGGCTGAGGGGTCCTGTTCTCTGTATCTACAAGCTCTGTTTTAGACAATGTTCCTGTCATCGAATAAACCTCTGTTTTACTGGCTGGCTGAGAGTCACGTCTGACTGCGAAGTGGGGTGCAGGACCCTGTGGCTTCCCCAGGACCCTGCCTGGGTGGACTCACTGTGGGAAGCGCATGGAGGGGCAGAGGATGCTGAATGCTCCAAGGTCATACCCCAGGCCCCGCAGGGGCCCCCACGAGAGTTTTTCGGGGCCCCTGGAGCAGGGTCCTTCACTCGCACTGGGGCCCCGGAAAACTCTCACGGGGCCCGGGCCCCTGGAGCTGCTTCTGCTCTGGGTCTTCGGCAGCAATTCGGTGGAGGGGGGGGGGTCCTTCCGCTCCGGAACCTGCCGCCGAAGTGCCCCGAAGACCCACGGCGGGGGGTCCTTCCAGCCTGGGACCCGCTGCCGAAGTGCCGGGTCTTTGGCAGTGCGGGGCCCCCTGCCGCCAAATACCCCAGGCCCCCTGAATCCTCTGGCCAGTCCTGTGTCCATGACTTTTACTAAAATGCCCATGACTAAAACATCGCCTTATTCATGAGGTGCTCGTGTGCCCCAGTTCCAGTTTTGCTGATCCAGGGCACGAGCATGCAGGCAGGGGTGGCAAACTGTCTCGCAGACAAAATGCCCTCTTGCACTTATTGACGATTCCCTGGGGTTTTTTACAGGCTGGTTTTAGGAGCTCTTAGCGAAGCAAGTCTGGCCCCTTCGATTGCATTACAATCTTCACATCACGATATGGCTTCAATGCATGGGGCACTGCTTTACCATCTATCACTGCAACATCATCACACAGTGACAGTGCAAAGCCGGAAACAAGATTTCAGGATGGATGGAAGCCCATCCAATCCCACCTCCCCTGCAGCCAGAGTGAGCGGGAGCACACCTTTCCCTCTTTAAAGCACCAGTTCCCCTGCAATGAAGACTAAAACACCGAGACTGTAGGTGTGTCCTTCTCTGCATCTGGCTAAGGCCTGGCACAAAAAAATTGGAGTGAAATTTAAAAACATTAGAAAGCCAGGGAATTAGGAGTGAAGGTTGCATTTCTCAAGCCAGGAGTGAGGCAGATAGAATGAAGCTCCCATGTAGTTTTTTTTTTTTTTAACCATTGTCTTCTGCACACCTGGAGGAAATGCTTAGGCACAAGAAAGCACCTGATTGGTCATTCCTATGGTGCTCCAAAGCTCTGCCCAGGTTTACATGCAGACACAATTTGAGAAATCCCCACCCAAGCAGCTCCACCATGGTAGCAATGGCAGATCTGCTAGTGCAAATAGGGCATAGGTGTTGCTAAACATTGGTAGTGATAAATATTTGTATTACAATAGCATCCAAAGACCTGGTGCCCTATGGTACTGGATGCTGGTGCAAGCACAGAAAAGAGACAATCCCACTCTTACCATTCACTTATTGTTTTCCCTTAGCTTTAGTTGATACATATGATTACTGCTTTTAATTTATAAGCCAGATCCTCAGCTGGCGTGAATCAGTGCATCTCCAATTAAGTCAATATGTTTCATGACATACAAACAGAGAAATTAGATAAACATCATCACTAATCTTGCTGGAAGGTTGCTGTGTAGCGCTTCTTTATTTCTTAGAAAAAAGAACAGGAGTACTTGTGGCATCTTAGGGTACGTCTACACTACAAGACTATTTCGAATCAACTTAATTCGAATTTGTGGAATTGACCTTATGAAGTCGAAGTTGTGTATCCACACTAAATACACTAATTCGACTGTGTGAGTCCACAGTAACGGGGCCAGCGTCGACTTTGGAAGCGGTGCACTGTGGGAAGCTATCCCACAGTTCCCGCACTCCCCGCTGCCCATTGGAATTCTGGGATTTCCCCCCAATGCATGCTGGGGGAAAAAATGTGTCGAGGGTGGTTTTGGGTAACTGTCATCATTGAACCATCAATCACGCCCTCCCTCCCTCCCTCCCCGAAAGCACCTGCGGGCAATCTGTTCATGCACTTTTCTGCTCAGTGACAGCGCGGGCGCCACAGCACTGCGAGCACGGAGCCCGCTGCAGTTATGGCCGTTGTCAACTCCTCGCACCTTATCGTCCACCTCTTCCACCGTCAGCTGCTGAGAAATAGGGCTACTTTTCAATGGGGCTGCAAGCACTGGTGGACCATGGGGGCGTTTTACCAACATCAACGTCGGGTGGCCAGGCAAAGTTCATGACGCGCGTGTTTTCAGGAACTCTGCTCTGTTTAGACGCCTGCAGGAAGTTAGTTTCTTCCCGGACCACAAAATAACTCTTGGGGATGTGCAGATGCCTATAGTGATCGTCGGGGACCCAGCCTACCCGCTAATGCCCTGGCTCGTGAAGCCCTATGCAGGTGCCTTGCACAGCGACAAGGAACTCTTCAAGTACCAGCGAGCAGCGTGACCTGTGACTGTTCAGTTTCTTTACAGAGAAGCTGAACCTGCCCCTGTTTCTTTACCAAGTTACTGTTGACTAGCATCTGCAGTTACATACCCCGTCCACCCCGCTTCCCACACACGTTTAAAAATAAAATACATGTTCCACTGTAACTTTACAAAGGTTTCTTTATTGATGACTTTGCGTTAAAGGGTTGAAACTGGGATGCGGACTGTGCTGGGTAGTGTGTGCGGTGATGTAAAGACCGCCTCTAAACTCGAGGAATGACAGGCTCCTGCTCCCAGAGTGGTCTGCAGTGCTGGACTGGTTGTTTCAACGGAGCCTGCCATCCCTCCTTTTTTGGGACTCTGTGTGCGGGGGCTATGTGGCCTTTTGGCGGGGGAGGACGGATACAGATTCCTCTGCTGCGTGGCTCTGTGGTCCAGGACAGGGACCGTTGCATGAGATCTGTAACCCCCCTCCCCTGCTACAAAGTCACGTACCCCCCCACACCCACACAGAACCTGCAAACCACCTCCCAGACCGACCAGGGTGCCTACTGACTGCACTGTGTGTGTGACCTGCTGCTGATCCTGCCCCCGTGTCTGTACCCTGGTAAAGGTAATTGTCCTGTCCAATTACCAACCCCCTTCCCCCGCTTCTAACACAGTCTCCTCTAAAAGAACATGACGGAAACAGTAATTAACAGAAAAGTATTTTTTATTATCAACTAGACAGGGGATGAAACTGGGACGGGGGCTTGGGTGAGGCGGGAAGGAAAGGACTTCTCAAAATTTAGGGTATGAGAGCTTTTGGGTACTTGAGCACTCTGCTGGGGTGCAGTGACAGTTTTCACGGCCCCTGGCACCCCTCCTTCTGGTTATTTTGGGTGAGGGGGGTATGGGACTTTGTGGTGGGGGAGGGCGGTTGTAGATACACTGCAGGGGGGCTCTGTCCTCCTGCCTGCGGTCCTACAGAACATGCACAAGGCGCCGGAGCGTGTCCGTTTGCTCCCTCATTAGTCCAAGCAGCGTTTGAGTCGCCTGCTTGTCTTCCTCACGCCACCTCTCCTCCCGTTCGCTGTGTGAGCGCTGGTACAGAGAGAGGGTCTCCCTCCACTGGCTCTGCTGGTCCGCCTCGGCTTGGGAGCACCCCATAAGTTCAGCGAACATCTCGTCCCGTGTCTTTTTCTTTCGCCGCCTAATCTTTGCCAGCCTCTGTGAGGGGAATGCTGTGGCAGGTCTGGAGACAGTCGAAGTTGTGTGATGGGAAAAAGGGAGTGAATTCCTTGCAAAGATACATTTTTGCAAACAATGAACACAGTCTAGTCTGTCTCTGTGAATTCTGGGTTGAGATCCCAGTGCCTGATGGGGCAAAAACCATTTTCGCGGGTGGTTCTGGGTAAATGTCGTCAGTCATCCCTTCCTCAGGGAAAGCAACGGCAGACAATCATTTTGAGCCCGTTTTCCCTGGATTGCCCTGGCAGACGCCACAGCGTGGCAACCATGGAGCCTGTTTTGCCTTTTGTGCCTGTCACCGTATGTGTACTAGATGCCGCTGACAGAGGCGGTCCAGCAGCGCTACACAGCAGCATGCTTTTGCTTTTGCATGACAGCAGAGATGGTTACCAGCCATACTATACCATCTACCATACCATAAATTGGTAATAAGATGATAATGGTTACCAGTCCTTTTGCACTGCACCATTTGCTGCTGTCATAAGTGCCCCTGGCTGAGATCAACCAGGGGTGCAAAAGCCAAAATTGGGAATGACTCCCTGAGTCAATCCCTCCTTTTTGGTATCTAAAAATAGAATCAGTCCTGCCTAGAATATGGGCAAGTGTACTAGAGAACCACTGTATCAGAGAACCAGAGAGCACAGCTGCTCTGTGTCAGATCCTGCCGAAATTATGAGCTGTATGCTATTCACAGGGGGTGCTCCTGCAACAACCCCACCTGTTCATTCCGTTCTTCCCCCAGCCTTCCTGGGCTACGATAGCATTGTCCCCCCACTTCTGTGATGAAGTAATAAAGAATGCAGGAATAAGACACAGTGACTTGTTAGTGAGAAATGAGTGGAAGGCAGCCTCCAGCTGCTATGATAGTCCAGACAGGACATTAAGGAGTGTGGAGGAGAGGAGCCCAGCATCCCTCTGCTAGTCCAGGGGCAATTGAATCTTTTCTTTACACATGGAGGGTGGGGGCTGATGGAGCTCAGCCCCCTGTTGCTATGATGAGAACAGTTACCAGCCATACTGCACCATCTACCAGGAAAAATTAGGAGCAGGCGCCCTTGATTGACCTCACTGATGCTAGTCGGCATGGTTACCAGTCCTTTTGCACTGCCCCACGTGCCAATAGGCTGATGATGACAATGGATATCAGTCTTATTGTACCATCAGCCACCCATGGCGGGGGGGGGGGGAGCAAGGATATTGGTGTTGAGTGCTGCAGCATCGCATCTATCTGCAGCATTCAGTAAAGATAGGGTGACATGTAAAAGAGTCAACAGAGGATTGTTTTCCCTTTCACTTCTGGGGGTGGCGGGGTGGGGTGCGTAAATTGCCGAGCTATGCCCTGACCCACCGCGGACACTGTTTTTGACCCTAGAAGCATTTGGAGCTCAGCCAAGAATGCAAATGCTTTTCGGAGACAGCAGGAACTGTGGGATACCTTGCGTCTTCAGTCCCCCCTCCCTCCATGAGCGTCCATTTGATTCTTAGGCTTTCCGTTACGCTTGTCACGCAGCAGCGTGCTGAGTCTCTGCTACGCCGTCTGTCTGGAGATTTTTTAAAAATACTTTGGACCAGGCGTAACATTACAGTAATTCCTCTAATTAGATGCAGGAGTCTCCGAGCAAGATCACCCTGAGGACGGTCACTGAAGGAGATAGAGAGCGCATGCTGCGTGAAAGCCAGCACAAACCAGGGGCCTATGCAGCCGTGCTCGGGGGGCAATGCTCCCTGAGTACCTCATGAAAGCCTGGCGCGGAAAAGTGTGCTACCACGGAGCACCCAATAAGGCAGCTCTCCCCAGGAACCTCCTGTGGAGGCTTTTCAATTCCCTCCTGGAGAGCTTCGTGGAGATCTCCCAGGAGGATTTCTGTTCTATCCCCATATATATAGAGACCTCCTTTTCACATACTTCAGATTCCTGTTATATTAAGAATAAAAGTTTACATTGTTTAAAGCACTTACCGACTGCTCCTTCCCCTGATTCAGGGTCCGGGTTAACGGCCGGGGAGGGTTGGTAGGGGATCTCCATGACAGTGATGAAGAGATCCTGGCTGTTGGGGAAACCAGCGTTGTAAGCGCTGTCGCCTGCCTCGTCCTCCACAAACCCTTCCTCATCTTCCCCGTCCGCGAACATCGCCGAGGAACTGGCCGTCGACACTGTCCCATCGTCAGAGTCCATGGTCACTGGTGGGGCAGTGGTGGCAGGCTCCGTAGCGTCCGTTTGCCGCTTTGATTTTTTGGTAGCCTTGTCTGGGGTCCTTGATTTTCACGCAGCACTGCGGTGCATCCCGCCTGTATCCTCTGTCTCTCATGGCTTTGGAGACCTTCTCGTAGGTCTTTGCATTCCGTTTTTTGGAGCGCAGCTCCGAAAGCACAGACTCCTCGCCCCACACACCGATCAGATCCAAGAGTTCCCGGTCAGTCTATGCTGGGTCCCTCTTTCTATTCAGAGATTACATGAACTCCTCTGCTGGAGAGCTCTGCATTGCTGCCGGTGCTGCTGAGCTCGCCCCGATGTCCAACCACGAAATGAGATTCAAACTGTCCAGACAGGAAAAGGAATTCAAATTTTCCCAGGGCTTTTCCTGTGTGGCTGGTCAGAACATCGAAGCTCGGACTGCTGTCCAGAGCGTCAACAGAGTGGTGCACTGTGGGATAGCTCCCGGAGCTACTAAGTTCGATTTGCATCCACACCTAGCCTAATTCGACATAGCCATGTCGAATTTAGCGCTACTCCCCTCGTCGGGGAGGAGTACAGAATTTGAACTAAAGAGCCCTCTATGTCGAATTAAATGGCTTCCTGGTGTGGACGGGTGCACGGTTAATTCGAATTAACGCTGCTAAATTCGAATTAAAGTCCTAGTGTAGACCAGGCCTTAGAGACTAACAAATTTATTTCAGCATAAGCTTTCATGGGCTACAGCTCATGTCTTTGGATGCATAGAATGGAACATCCAAAGAAGTGAGTTTATGCCCACGAAAGCTTATGCTGAAATAAATTTGTTAGTCTCTAAGGTGCCACAAGTTCTCCTGTTCTTTTTGCGGATACAGACTAACATGGCTGCTACTCTGAAAACTTTATTTCTTAGAACACACAGACCCCCCAAAACAGAGAGAAACAAAGCAGCCTACTCCCTAAAACAGAGAGGCACAACTCACCCCACCTTACTGTAGGCTGGCTGGTTCCAAACTGGCTGCTGCTAGATTGCAGGCTTCCCAATAGAGCCCCATAGCCTTCAAGCAAGACCAGGGAACCCCTTCCTAGTCCCGCTCTTAAAGCAATAGCCTGCAATTACAACACAGTCCTCAGTACGTAAAGGCCTGTGTTTTTTTGCAACTGCAAAATAAAAAACAACAAATAATACAAAATAAAATACATTCACCCCACAGTGGCAGCTCCTGTCCCATAGGGCAGCTCCTGTCCCAGGCGCTGTGACCTGGTGCATGGGATTGCAGAGCTGCTCAGGCTTGGCCGGGCCCCCTGCTATCATGATAATGAAGGGGCAGTAGAGCCAGTTTCAAGTGAGTTGTGCTGCGATCCCATGTGCCAGGGTGCAACAGCCAGAATGGGCAGCCAGTTCCAACCCCATGCGGAAGCAACCGCTGCTGTGGGGTGAGGGCAGGCCCTCTCTGGGCTTCCCTTCCTCCCTTCTAAGACAATGTTCACAGGGCTCTGTCAATATCCCTCCTGCCCCAGCCCACGCCAGCTGAGGACCTAGCCCTGTGACTTCAGGATTGTACAGACCCAGCCCAGAAAGTAAACCAAGGACTTTGCTCGCAAGTGTTTGCATAGTGCCCAAGGAGGAGATAAGAGCCTCGGGTCAAAGGGCCTGTTTGCAGGGATGTGGAGGGAAAAAAGAGCTGCTAGCAAAGAGGTGAGCTCTTTGGGGCAGGGGCCATCTCTTTGTTCTGTGTTTCTTCAGTGCCTAGCACCCTGGGGTCCTGCTCCGTGACTGGGGCTCCTAGGCACAGCCATAATACAGATGGTGGTGGTGGAACAGCTTGGGGCTAGGCTACACTAGGAAGGCTTTGCCAACACTGCTATAGCAGTATAGCTATACCAGCTGAGGCCCTCAATGGAGACCCAGCTTATACCAGTATGAGATGGGGTAGGACAGGGGTTCCCAAACTTTTTTCCTGCATGACCCAATTTTCAGACACAGTGCTTCCTGTGACCCCCAAACAGTCTAGAGAACACCAGTTTGTAAAATGGTGTCCTCCATACACTCGGGAAGGCCGTGACCCAATTGCTGATGGAGTGTCCCCACTTGGGTCATGACCCACAGTTTGGGAACTACTGGTATAGGTGAACCATCTCCCCAAACAACATAAGCTGTATCAGCAAAAAGACTCTTTCCCCAGTATAGCTAGAGCTCCACAGGAAGGGTTGAGATTTTTTTCATGACCCAGACATGGTTATGCTGATAAAACTTTGTAGTGTATACCTGGCCTGTGTTGATGTAAAACAAATCTAAGCAAAGGTCTTGCCTAATGGGAGAAGTGCAATGGCCTTAAAAGTGACCTGGGGAAAGAAATGGATTTGTATCGCCTCCTGGTTTTAATCCCTTCTTTATATTGTCTGTGATGAGTGGCTGCTTACAGGTCTTTTTTGTTGTTGTTCATTGTTTTTTTTGTTTTTTTTTTTAAGAAGTGGAGTTCACTACATTTTTTTTAAATATTAAATTCAGATTTCCTCTCACATGGAAGTTAGTGACTGAAGAACAAGTCCCGGATGACTGGAAAAGGGCTAATGTAGTGCCCATCTTTAAAAAAGGGAAAAAGGAGGATCCGGGGAACTACAGGCCAGTCAGTCTCACCTCAGTCCCTGGAAAAATCATGGAGCAGGTCCTCAATGAATCAATTCTGAAGGATCTAGACTGTTCTCAGTGGTAGCAGATGACAGAATAAGGAGTAATGGTCTCAAGTTGCAGTAGGGGAGGTTTAGGTTGGATATTAGGAAAAACTTTTTCACTAGGCAGGTGGTGAAGCACTGGAATGGGTTCCCTAGGGAGGTGGTGGAATCTCCTTCCTTAGAGGTTTTTAAGGTCAGGCTTGACAAAGCCCTGGCTGGGATGATTTAGTTGGGTTTGGTCCTGCTTTGAGCAGGGAGTTGGACTAGATGACCTCTTGAGGTCCCTTCCAACCCTGATACTCTATGGTTCTATCATTCTAAGTGAAATGGTGACATCACAAGAGGCAAGAGACTAAAAGCCGAGACCTGGGCAGTGCTACAAAGCTTGACCATGCCTGAATGTGGTTGTGAACAGTCATTTTAGCTGACACGATGCTGAAAACATTTTAGGGCTCAATGCATCTGTCTACACTGCACACTAAGCCCAGGTTCTGACCCAGGGTTGAACCCAAGCACCCCTTCCATCCACATACACATCAGTTTGACTCAGGTCAGCAAGCAGTCAGGGCCTGGATCCTAAAACCCAGCTAGGGAGATGGATCGGAACCTGAGTCCTGCTATGACTTGGTTCCAAGCCATCCTTCTGCAGTATGGATGCAGGTCAAGCCACAGACCCGAGTCAGAAGGTCTGCATAGCGCAGTATGGACACATTAGCACAGCTAAAACACCCAGGTCCAGCAATTGTAAACACAGGTTTGCAATAAAGCGTGGATGCTCAAGTGCAGGCTTGAAGACACTGAGTCAACAAGCCTGGGTCCTACAGATCCAGGTTTACAATCCCGAGTAGATGCACCCAGTGTGGGAGCAGGGCAGATCATAAGCAGCATTGTGTCAGCTAAGTGTGAGTAAACATTTTAGTTCTAGATTTTTCCAAAGCATTAGCACGTGACCAAGAAGTGGATGCCAAATGCTCATCTGGGTGTCTGTGGGCAAGTCATATTATCTCCCTGTGCTTTAGGTTTTTCAGTCACTAATATGAGGTTACTATCTCCCTTATGGGGCTGTTGGGAACATAAATTCACTTGTGTGTTTGTAAAGTGCTTTGAGATCTGGCAATACAAGGGACTAGAGAAGAAGTACAAAATTCCACCAGCTGCAGTCTGCTTAAGGACACACCCCCTGCCTCCGCTCTTGAAATAACTATGGGCAGGTGATCAAGAACAGTCAACGTGGATTCACCAAGGGCAAGTCATGCCTGACCAACCTGATTGCCTTCTATGATGAGATAACTGGTTCTGTGGATATGGGGAAAGTGGTGGACATGATATACCTTGACTTTAGCAAAGCTTTTGATACAGTCTCCCACCGTATTCTTACCAGCAAGTTAAAGAAATATGGATTAGATGAATGCACTATAAGGTGGATAGAAAGCTGGCTAGATTGTCAGGCTCAATGGGTAGTGATCAACAGCTTGATGTCTAGTTGGCAGATGGTATCAAGCGGAGTGCCCCAAGGGTCAGTCCTGGGGCTGGGTTTTTTCAACATCTTCATTAATTATCTGGATGATGGCATGGACTGCACCTTCAGCAAGTTTGTGGATGACACTAAGCTGGGGGGAGAGGTAGATATGCTGGAGGGTAGGGATAGAGATCAGAGTGACCTAGACAAATTGGAGGATTGGGCCAAAAGAAATCTGATGAAGTTCAACAAGTCCTAAGTGGAGCACAGGATCTGGTTCAACAAGTGATTATAGTTGGACTGCTTGATATAGTGACCATAATATAATTAAATTTAACATCCCTGTGGTGGGGACAATTCCACACTGGCCCAGCACTAGTATTTAATTTTAGAAAGGGGAACTACACAAAAATGAGGAGGATAGTGAAACAGAAATTAAAAGGTACAGTACCAAATGTAAAATCCCTGCAAGCTGTGTGGAAACTTTTTAAAGACATCATAATAGAGGCTCAACTTAAATGTACACCCCAATTTAAAAAATAAATATATGGAGACATACCTATCTCATAGAACTGGAAGGGCTGCTAACAGGGAGTTTTGCAAGGGAGTTCTCCAGGTGAAGGGGGAGCAAATACAGCATCTGTGAGGTAAGTGACTGTCTGTAGTGTGTATTTGTTTGTGTTTGGGGGTTACTTGCTGTGTGCTAAGCTCGTGTTTGTCAATCTGTTTGTTTGTTTGTTTGACTGTTTGAAGGACCGTGTGCTGTGGCTGGCAGTTGGAGGCTGTGAGCTTCAAAGGAAGGTTTGAAAGCTAGATGCCTCTGGTAATTGGCTGAGCCTTAATCAGTGGACGGGGCATTCACTCAGGCCAGGGCTTTATAAAGCCGCGCACAAGTGACCAGGGGCTGCTAACAGGGAGTTTCGCAAGGGAGTTTGGAGGGGGAGTGAGAAGGGGGGTCCTTTGTCGGTCCTATCTGTGCCCCTTTAGTCCCCTTAAAACCTATAAACCAAACTACATTCAAAACTTCTTGCTTTAAACAACCCTTTAAACAACCCTTCCATTAACTAGGAGACAATGCAGGCAGAAGCCCAGCAGCAAGGTGGGGGCTATCCAATTTATTGCGCTGAGTGCAGCATGTATGATTACCTGCCCTGTGGGCGGGTGGCGTATGTGTGCAGTCGGTGCAAGGAGCTCCTGGTCCTCAGAGACCACGTATGGACTTTGGAGGCCAGGGTGGCGGAACTGCAGGAAATAAGAGAGGCAGAGAGGTATGTTGATGAGGCTTTCCGGGACACTGTAGAATTGTCCCACCTCCGGTCAGACAGCCCCTGTGCTGTTGAGGAGGAAGAAAGGCCCAGGGAAGCAGAGCAGTCAATGGGAGCGGAGGGAAACCTTCCCGTAGTTGGGACCCTCCTTCCAGATGGTGCTGGGGTTGCCTCTCGCACTGAGGTTGCCTCTCCGGGGGAGGGAACTCCAGTTTCTAGGAAAAGGCAGGCATTAGTAATGGGAGATTCAATCATTAGAAACGTAGATAGCTGGGTTTTTGATGACCGGGAGAACCGTATGGTGACTTCCCTGCCTGGTGCGAAGGTTGTGGATCTCTCGAGACATCTAGACAGACTTATGTGTAGTGCTGGGGAGGAGGCAGTGATCGTGGTACATGTAGGTACCAATGACATAGGGAAGGGTAGGAGAGATGTCCTGGAAGCCAAATTTAGACTGCTAGGGAAGAGACTGAAATCCAGGACCTCTATGGTGGCATTCTCAGAAATGCTCCCAGTTCCACGCGCAGGGCCGGGTAGGCAGGCAGAGCTTCAGAGTCTCAATGCGTGGATGAGACGATGGTGTAGAGAGGAGGGGTTTACGTTCATTAGGAACTGGGGAAACTTTTGGGATGGGGGGAGCCTATACAGGAGAGATGGGCTCCACCTAAACCTAAGCGGAACCAGACTGCTGGCACTAAACATTAAAAAGGTTGTAGAGCAGTTTTTAAACTAGGAGATGGGGGAAAGCCGACCGCTGCAGAGGAGCATGTGGATCGGACACAGACTTCTCTTAGGGGAGAGTCTGATGATAGAGAATCTCCAGGTTATAGTCAGGAGCAGAGGATGGAAGAGGATAATGTAAGGGCCAGATCAGATGATAAACAGTCACATAAAAAAGAATCCTTCACATCAGAAAAGGGCAGACAGATAAACAGAGACAAGTTTTTAAAGTGCTTGTACACAAATCCTAGAAGTCTAAATAATAAGCTGGGTGAACTAGAGGGCCTTGTGATAAAGGAGGATATTGATATAATGGGCATCACAGAAACCTGGTGGACTGAGAGCAATCAATGGGACACAATCATTCCGGGGTACAAAATATATTGGATGGACAGAACAGGTTGTGCAGGGGGGGAGTGGCACTATATGTGAAAGAAAATGTAGATTCAAATGAAGTAAAAATCTTAAGCGAATCCACATGTTCCATAGAATCTCTATGGATAGAAATGTCATGCTCTAATAAGAATATAACATTAGGGATCTATTATTGACCACCTGACCAGGACAGTGATAGTGATGATGAAATACTAAGGGAAATTAGAGAGGTTATCAAAATTAAGAACCCAATAATAGTGGGGGATTTCAATTATCCCTATATTGACTGGGAACATTTCACTTCAGGATGAAATGCAGAGATACAATTTCTCGATACTTTAAATGACTGCTTCATGGAGCAGCTGGTATGGGAACCCACAAGGGGAGAGGCAACTCTAGATTTAATCCTGAGTGGAGCGCAGGAGCTGGTCCAAGAGGTAACTATAGCAGGACCGCTTGGAAATAGTGACCATAATACAATAGCATTCAACATCCCTGTGATGGGATGAACATCTCAACTGCCCAATACTGTGGCATTTAATTTCAAAAGGGGGAACTATGCACAAATGAGGGGGTTAGTTAAACAGAAGTTAAAAGGTACAGTGACTAAAGTGAAATCCCTGCAAGCTGCATGGGC
This sequence comes from Mauremys reevesii, assembly GCF_016161935.1. Lineage (NCBI taxonomy): Eukaryota > Metazoa > Chordata > Testudines > Geoemydidae > Mauremys > Mauremys reevesii. The sequence continues at coordinate 2,416,309 of NC_052638.1, forward strand.
ACTTTTTAAAGACACCATAATAGAGGCCCAACTTCAATGTATACCTCAAATTAAGAAACACAGTAAAAGAACTAAAAAAGAGCCACCGTGGCTTAACAACCAGGTAAAAGAAGCAGTGAGAGATAAAAAGACTTCCTTTAAAAAGTGGAAGTCAAATCCTAGTGAGGCAAATAGAAAGGAGCATAAACACTGCCAAATTAAGTGCAAGAGTATAATAAGAAAAGCCAAAGAGGAGTTTGAAGAACGGCTAGCCAAAAACTCCAAAGATAATAACAAAATGTTTTTAAATACATCAGAAGCAGAAAGCCTGCTAAACAACCAGTGGGACCCCTTGATGATCGAGATGCAAAAGGAGTGCTTAAAGATGATAAAGTCATTGCGGAGAAACTAAATGGATTCTTTGCTTCAGTCTTCACGGCTGAGGATGTTAGGAAGATTCCCAAACCTGAGCTAGCTTTTGTAAGTGACAAATCTGAGGCACTTCACACATTGAAGTGTCACTAGAGGAGGTTTTGGAATTAATTGATAAACTCAACATTAACAAGTCACCGGGACCAGATGGCATTCACCCAAGAGTTCTGAAAGAACTCAGATGTGAAGTTGCAGAACTATTAACTAAGATTTGTAACCTGTCCTTTAAATCAGCTTCGGTACCCAATGACTGGAAGTTAGCTAATGTAATGCCAATATTTTAAAAGGGCTCTAGAGGTGATCCCGGCAATTACAGACCGGTAAGTCTAACGTCAGTACGGGGCAAATTAGTCGAAACAATAGTTAAGAATAAAATTGTCAGACACATAGAAAAACATAAACTGTTGAGCAATAGTCAACATGGTTTCTGTAAAGGGAAATTGTGTCTTACTAATCTATTAGAGTTCTTTGAAGGGGTCAACAAACATGTGGACAAGGGGGATCCAGTGGACATTGTATAATTAGATTTCCAGAAAGCCTTTGACAAGGACCCTCACCAAAGGCTGTTACATAAATTAAGCTGTCATGGGATAAAAGGGAAGGTCCTTTCATAGATTGAGAACTGGTTAAAAGACAGGGAACAAAGGGTAGGAATTAAAGGTAAATTCTCAGAATGGAGAGGGGTAACTAGTGGTGTTCCCCAAGGGTCAGTCCTCGGACCAATCCTATTCAACTTATTCATAAAGGATCTGGAGAAAGGGATAAACAGTGAGGTGGCAAAGTTTGCAGATGATACTAAACTGCTCAAGATAGTTAAGACCAAAGCAGACTGTGAAGAACTTCAAAAAGATCTCACAAAACTAAGTGATTGGGCAACAAAATGGCAAATGAAATTTAATATGGATAAATGTAAAGTAATGCACACTGGAAAAAATAACCCCAATTATACATACAATATGATGGGGGCTAATTTAGCTACAACGAGTCAGGAAAAAGATCTTGGAGTCATCGTAGACAGTTCTCTGAAGATGTCCACGCAGTGTGCAGAGGCGGTCAAAAAAGCAAACAGGATGTTAGGAATCATTAAAAAGGGGATAGAGAATAAGACAGACTATATTATTGCCCTTATATAAATCCATGGTACGCCCACATCTCGAATACTGTGTACAGATGTGGTCTCCTCACCTCAAAAAAGATATACTGGCACTAGAAAAGGTTCAGAAAAGGGCAACTAAAATGATTAGGGGTTTGGAGAGGGTCCCATATGAGGAAAGATTAAAGAGGCTAGGACTCTTGAGCTTGGAAAAGAGGAGACTAAGGGGGATATGATAGAGGTATATAAAATCATGAGTGATGTGGAGAAAGTGGATAAGGAAAAGTTATTTACTTATTCCCATAATACAAGAACTAGGGGTCACCAAATGAAATTAATAGGCAGCAGGTTTAAAACAAATAAAAGGAAGTTCTTCTTCACGCTGCGCACAGTCAACTTGTGGAACTCCTTACCTGAGGAGGTTGTGAAGGCTAGGACTATAACAGCGTTTAAAAGAGAACTGGATAAATTCATGGTGGTTAAGTCCATAAATGGCTATTAGCCAGGATGCATTAGGAAGAGTGTCCCTAGCCTCTGTTTGTCAGAGGATGGAAATGGATGGCAGGAGAGAGATCACTTGATCATTGCCTGTTAGGTTCACTCCCTCTGGGGCACCTGGCATTGGCCACTGTCGGTAGACAGATACTGGGCTAGATGGACCTTTGGTCTGACCCGGTACGGTCATTCTTATGTTATGAAGGGATCTTGAAATGTCATTGAATCCAGTCTCCTGCTTTCACTAGCAGGACCAAGTATTGTCCCCGACAAATCTCCCCCCCCGATTGAACTCATGACCTTGGGTTCAGCAGGCTAATGCTCAAACCACTGAACTATCCCTCAACCTAACAGAACCAAAAAAAGTGCCACCGTGGTTAAACAACAAACTAAAAGAAGCAGTGAGAGGCAAAAAGGCATCCTTTAAAAAGTGGAAGATAAATCCTAATGAGGAAAATAGAAAAGAGCATAAACTCTGGCAAATGAAGTGTAAAAATATAATTAGAAAGACCAAAAAAGAATCTGAAGAACAGCTAGCCAAAGACAACAAAAGTAATAGCAATTTTTTAAAAATAAATCAGAAGCAGAAAGCCTGTTAAACAACCAGTGGGGCCACTGAACTATAGAGATGCTAAAGGAGCACTCAAAGATGATATGGCTATTACGGAGAAACTAAATGAATTCTTTGTATCGGTCTTCACTGTTGAGGATGTGAGGGAGATTCCCAAACCTAAGCCATTCTTTTTGGGTGACATATCTGAGGAACTTTCCTAAATTGAGGTGTCATTAGAGGAGGTTTTGGAACAAATTGATAAACTAAACAGTAATAAGTCTCCAGGACCTGATGGTATTCATCCAAGAGTTCTGAAGGAACTCAAATGTGAAATTGCAGGACTACTAACTGTCATCGTAACCTATCATTTAAATCAGCTTCTGTACCAAATGACTGGAGGATGCCTAATGTGATGCCAATTTTTTAAAAGGGCTCCAGAGGTGACCCTGGCAACTACAGGCCATTAAGGCTCATTTCAGTACCAGGCAAATTGGTTGAAATATCGTAAACAACAAAATTGTCAGACACATAGATTAACATAATTTGTTGGGAAATAGTCAGCATGTTTTTTGTAAAGGGAAATCATGCCTCACCAATCTACTAGAATTCTTTGAGGGGGGTCAACATGCTTGTGGACAAAGGGGATCCAGTGGATATAGTGGACTTAGATTTTCAGAAAGCCTTTGAGAAGGTCCTTCACCAAAGGCTCTTAAGCAAAATAAGCTGCCATGGGATCAACAGGAAAGTTCTCTCATGGATCGGTAACTGGTTAAAAGATAGGAAACAAAGGGTAGGAATAAATGGTCAGTTTTCAGAAGGGAGAGAGGTAAATAGTGGTGTCCCCCAGGGATCTGTACTGGGCCCAGTCCTAGTTAACATATTCATAAACGATCTTGAAAATGGGATAAACAGTGAGGTGGCAAAATTTGCAAATGATACAAAACTACTCAAGATTGCGAAGAGCTACAAAAGGACCTCACAAAACTGGGTGACTGGGCAACAAAATGGCAGATGAAATTTAATGTTGATAAATGCAAAGTAATGCACATTGGAAGACATCATTCTAACTATACATATACAATGACGGGGTCTAAATTAGTTGTTACCACTCAAGAAAGAGATCTTGGAGTTATTGTGGCTAGTTCTCTGAAATCAACCACTCAATGTGCAGCGGCAGTCAAAAAAGCGAACAGAATGTTGGGAATCATCAAGAAAGGGATAGATAATAAGACAGAACGTATCATATTGCCTCCATATAAATCCATGGTACGCCCACACCTTGCAAACTGCGTACATATGTGGTTGCCCCATCTCAAAAACGATATATTGGAATTGGAAAAAGTTCAGAAAAGGACAACAAAAATGATTAGGAGTATGGAACAGCTTCCATTGGAGGAAAGATTAATAAGACTGGGACTTTTCAGCTTGGAAAAGAGGTGACTAAGGGGGGATATGATAGAGGTCTATAAAATCATGAGGGGTGTGGAGAAAGTAAATAAGGAAGTGTTATTTACTCCTTCTCATAATACATGAATAAGGGGCCACCAAATGAAATTAATAGGTAGCAGGTATAAAACAAACACAAGAAAGTATTTTTTCATGCAGCGCAGTGTCAACCTCTGGAATGCCTTTCCAGAGGGTGTTGTGAAGGCCAATACTATAACGGGGTTCAAAAGGGAGCTAGATAGATTCATGGAAGATAGGTCCATCAATGGCTATTAGCCAGGATGGGCAGGAATGGTGTCCCTAGCCTCTGTTTGCCAGAAGCTGGGGTTGGGTGACAGGGCATGGATCACTTGATAACATGTTTGTTCATTACCTTTGGGGCATCTGCCATTGGCCACTGTCAGAGGACAGGATACTAGGCTTGATGGACCTTTGGTCTGACCCAGTATGGCTGTTCTTATGTACCAAGGATAAGTGCAGAGTCCTGCACTTAGGACGGAAGAATCCCATGCACCGTTACAGGTTGGGGACTGACTGGCTAAGCAGCAGTTCTGCAGAAAAGGACCTGGGGGTTACAGTAGATGAGAACCTAGATGAGAGTCAATAGTGTGCCCTTGTTTCCAAGAAGGGTAATGGTTTATTGGGCTGCATTAGTAGGAGCATTGCTAGCAGATTGAGGGAAGTGATTAGTCCCTTCTGTTCGGTACTGGTGAGGCCACATCTGGAGTATTGTCCAGTTTTGGACAAATTGGAGAGAGTCCAGCGGAGGGCAATGAAAATGATTAGGGGGCCGGGGCACATGACTTATGAGGAGAGGCTGAGGGACAGGGCCATCCTTAGGCATACGCAGCCTACGTGATTGTGTAGGGCACCCGAAAATTTGGGACACCATTTCCCTCCCTGGCTGTGGCTGGAATCCTCTCTTCTCTGGCCCCTCCCCTGCTCTGGGCCGGCAGGCTTCTCCCTGACCCCAACCTCACCCCCTCCCTCACTTGCTCCTCAGCCACCTCCGGCTCTGCTGCCCCAGCCCCGGGGAGCCCAGAGTGGTGCGGTTGGTCACTGGCAGCACGGTGGCCTGGCCCACTGCCGCCAGGAACGGAGTCCCTCCCTGGACTCTGCCTGCCTGCACCACTCGGTCTCCGGTGGGGACCGGGCCAGGGCCAGGGCCAGGACAGGAAGAGGGAAACTTCCACGAGTCAGTGGTGGTGGGGAAAGCCGGGCCGAGCAGGGGAGTGAGGGGGGGACTTAAAGTGACAGTGCACTCCCTGTCTCTCACACTTCCCGAGCACACACAGACTGGCTTTCACACTCACATACACTCTCATGAGTCACCGTCCCCCAATACAGATTCTGTCACACACACACAGGCCTGGGCTATACTACGACTTTAGGTCGAATTTAGCAGGATTACTTCGATTTAAGCCTGGACCCATCCACACGACGAAGCCCTTTTTTTTGACTTAAAGGGCTCTTTAAATCGATTTATTTACTCCACCTCTGACGAGGGGATTAGCACTGAAATCGGCCTTGCCGGGTCGAATTTGGGATAGTGTGGATGCAATTCGATGGTATTGGCCTCCAGGAGCTATCCCAGAGTGCTCCATTGTGACCGCTCTGGACAGCGCTATCAACTCAGATGCACTGGCTAGGTAGACAGGAAAAGGGTCGCAAACTTTTGAATTTCATTTCCTGTTTGGCCATTGTGTTTGCAGAGCTCATGCAGAGCTCATCAGCATGATGTGCACATTGCTGGAGCACATTGCCCAGCCCGTACTTTGTGAGAAGTTTATGACCATGTCCCTCTCGTCACCGCGCTGCCGTCGCCTCCTCGCCTGGTTTTACGCGAAACAATAGTTTGCTGTTGCTCTGATGGAGGGAGGAATGACTGACGACATGGCTTACAGGGAATTAAAATCAACAAAAGGGGTGGCTTTGCATCAAGGAGAAACACAAACAACTGTCACACAGAATGGCCCCCTCAAGGATTGAACTCAAAACCATGGGTTTAGCAGGCCATTGATTTCACAAAACAAATCGGGTCAATTTCTTGTTTTGATCCATCTATCTTTTACATCTTAGGCTGGCAGCAGACGGTGCAGTACAAGTGCTAGCCATCATCATCTCCTGGGTGCTCGGCAGAAGATGGGGCTGAGTCACTCCCATATCTGCCCAGGCGCCCCTGACCAACCTCACCGAGGTCAGCTAAAAGAGCACCCAGGAATATGACAACAATGGCTACCAATCATAATGCACCATCTGCTGCCAAAAGGCAATGAGCTGCTGCTGTGTAGCAATGCAGTCCCACATCTGCCAGCACCCAGGAGACGTATGGTGACAGTGAGCTGAGCGGGCTCCATGCTTGCCGAGGTATGACGTCTGCTCAGGTAACCCAGGAAAAAAGGCACGAAACGATTGTCTGCCGTTGCTTTCACGGAGGAAGGGGGGAGGGAGAAGGGGGCCTGACAACATGTACCCAGAACCACCCGCGACACTGTTTTTGCCCCATCAGGCATTGGGATCTCAACCCAGAATCCCAATGGGCAGCGGAGACTGCGGGAACGGTGGAATAGCTACTCACAGCTACCCACAGTGCAACGCTCCGGAAGTCGACGCTAGCCTCGGTACTGTGGATGCAGTCCACTGACTTAATGCACTTGGAGCATTTTGTGTGGGGATACACACAATCGACTGTATAAAAACAATTTATAAAAAAACGCTTCTATAAATTTGACCTAATTTCATAGTGTAGACATACCCACAGTCTCACACTCCCCAACACACAGCCACACGCACGCACACACACACACAGGCGCTCTCTCTCTCTGTTTCTCACATGCGCTGGCTCTCTCTCTCTCTCTCTCTCTCTCACACACACACACACACACACATTTATATTATTGTTGTCATTATTACTGCTTGGTACTTGCTGTCAAAATGCTCATGGTGAGCCAGGAGTGATTAGGGGCTGCAGGAGGGCCATGGGCTCTGGCAAGATGCAGCCCCCATGTGACAGTGCGAAGCCTGCCTTGAGCCACTGTTGCAGAGTATGCTGTGTATGAAGCTCTGTGTGTCAGCAGTGGGGGAGGGCTCTGTCCCCTCGCCACATTGGAGTCAGCAATGCTGGCTGGGAAACTCCTTCAGGGGAGCATAGGGGCACCAGTTTAATAATACTGCGTAGGGCTCCATAAATCCTAAGAACGGCCCTGCTGAGGGAACTGAGGCTATTTAGTCTGCAGAAGAGAAGAGTGGGGCAGGGGGATTTGATAGCAGCCTTCAACTACCTGAAAGGGGGTTCCAAAGAGGATGGAGCTCAGCTGTTCTCAGTGGTGGCAGATGACAGAACAAGGAGTAATGGTCTCAAGTTGCAGTGGGGGAGCTTTAGGTTGGATATTAGGAAACAACTTTTTCACTAGGTGGGTGGTGAAGCACTGGAATGGGTTATCTAGGGAGGGGCTGGAATCTCCACCCTTAGAGGTTTTTAAGGCCTGGCTTGACAAAGCCCTGGCTGGGATGATTTAGTTGGTGTTGGTCCTGCTTTGAGAACTGCCACTGAGAACAGCCGATCTCCATCCTCTTTGGAACCCCCCTTCAGGTAGCTGAAAGCAGCTATCAAATTCCCCCTCACTCTTCTCTTTTGCAGACTAAATAACCCCAGTTCCCTCAGCCTCTCCTCATAAGTCATGTGCCCCAGCCCCCTGATCATTTTTGTTGCCCTCCGCTGGACTCTCTCCTATTAGTCCACTTCCCTTCTGTAGTGGGGGATCCAAAACAGGACGCAATACTCCACATGTGGCCCCACGAGTGCCAAATAGAGGGGAATAATCACTTCCCTTGATCTGCTGGCAATGCTCCTACTAATGCAGCTTAATATGCCTTTAGCCTTCTTGGCAACAATGACCTAGCATAGTGTCTAATGGGCCAATGGGATCTTAGACCCAGTTCTGTACATTTACCATAGATAACTTCCCAAAGTTTGAGATGGTGGAGCAGTTCCACCAAAGGTGTCAACTGACCACACAGTCTCCAGCTCTTCTCCCTGCTATCCTTATATGTCTGGGAGATGCTGGGTTAATCTGCAATGGCTGCTGACGTGCAGAATGTGGAAGTCACTTTCCATTTCCCAAACTCTCCCTTTATCCATCTAATCAGGGCCAATAGGCCCCTGTATCTGTAATTGCTCTCTCCCTGCTGTTTTTTCGCCTGTTAAAACTCTCAGGGGAGGCTCTGCTTGGAAGGCACCGAGTGGGAAGATGGAGAGTGCTGCAGTGTATTGGCCACTCGTTTCTCTCTTCAGTTCCAGAGTTTTGAAGGCCCCCTTCTTTAAACAGCCCCTCTGAATCAACCCCTGCTCTTCCCATATCTGAAACTGCATCGAATACACTACCAGGCTCTAGAACTAGCTATTGGGCCAGTGGAAAGAATTTGCTAATAGGAAAGATGGGCTGGAAGAAAATACAGTTCTTATGTTTATGTTTAAACAAAACAGGTCAGGCAGAAATTCCACCAGTCCCTGCACTCCAGCTGATAGCCAGAAGTCACCTATTGTTGCTGGTAGACTTCTTATGGTGTTTCTTTACGAAAAAAAACCCTATTTTCTGACCAGTGCTAGTTCTGAGTGCCTCAGGTGGAAGGTGGCATATGAGTCCGCTTCTACAAGAGTGAATGGGCTGGATCACTGACGGATGGGGGTGTGCTGCACCTTGGCAGATAGGGCTCTGTTTGCCAAATACTATATAGATCCCTGGCACTGTTTTCATGCTTCGCTGTTTCTCTGGCTTGTACAATATTACATCTCTAATACTGTGCAGTCAGAAAAGACTGGCACATGTGTAATATTTCATCAGCCTCAAAACTGTCAGCAGTGCAACGTGTCATACTAAATTGGACCAACTCCTCAAACAGAAGGAAAGGAAGGAAAGAAAAACAAAGCTTTCTAGTTCCCCCAAAAGAGGGTGGAATGGGAGTCCTGTAGCCACAGGCTTTGCACAGCCTGCAGGCTGGTTCTGAGACCAGGCATGGGGCAGTGGTTCAGGTGAAAGGTGGAGGGCTGGTGAGACTATTGCTAAGGGCGGTAGGAAGGATTCCTGGACACAGTGAGTTTGGAGGAGGAGAGGGAGGGCTTTTGGCGGACGAGTAACTTCTCTTCTACATTCTGATTGTGAGTCATCTCTGCGATCGGGCAGCTCACAGCCTTGTGAATGCAAAATGGGAGATACACCATGACTCAAAACTCCAGGGAATGTTGTAGCTGGGTTGTATCTGGTACCTGGGACAGAAAGGAAAATTGTGACAAAAGTGAACCACTGGGCTAAAATTCACAGGAATTCTCCGCAGGGCCACCCAGAGGATTCCGGGGGCCCAGGGTCTTCGGCGGCAGGGGGCCCTTCAGTTCCAGGACCCGCCGCCGAAGTGCCCCGAAGACCCGCGGCGGGGGCCTCCTCGCCGCCGAATTACCGCCAAAGCGGGACCCGCCGCCGAAGCGCAGCCTGGTCTTCGGCGGTAATTCGGCAGTGGGGGGGCCCTCGCCGCGGGTCTTCGGGGCACTTCGGCGGCAGGTCCCGGAACGGAAGGGCCCCCCGCCGCCAAATTACCGCCGAAGACCGAGCTGAACTTCGGCGGCGGGTCCCACTCCGTCTTCGGCGGTAATTCGCCGGTGGGGGCTCCTTCCGCTCCGGGGCGGAAGGACCCCCCCCCTGCTGGCGAAGACCGGGAGCGAAGAAGCTCAAGCGCCCGGGCCCGCAAGAGTTTTCCGGGCCCCCCGGAGCGAGTGAGGGACCCTGCTCCAGGGGCCCCGAAAAACTCTCATGGGGGCCCCTGTGGGGCTCGGGGCCTGGGGCAAATTGCCCCTCTTGCCCCCCCCTCTGGGCGGCCCTGATTCTCCGGGTGAGGCAAGGTCCCCGCTAACAGCAGGAAGAGTGAGAGTGGCCAGGCTCCGGCGGTGGTGGTGAGCTCGAGCTCTGTGCTGAACGATTAGAGCCTGGGAACCCCAAGGTGTCCATCCCCATGGGGGAAAGGGCACCTTCCAAATTCAGCCTGAGACACAACGTTAGGCTTTGTCTCTCTAGAGGACCAAAGGGCCTGTGGCTCTGAGGAGCCGTTGATCATGTTTCAAACCCATGTTTCCAGAGCAACAGGTATCTCCTCTTTCTCTACTGGGAAGAGAATGGCAATCCAGCCTCTCTTCCATTGTCTAGAGACTAGAAAAAGTGCTGCCTATTTGTGCCCTAGGAGCAGCAGCAGGGTTAGAAGAGAGAGGGATTGGATGGCACCAAAGGAGCTTTCTTCTACTTCCAACTGAGTTGGCTCACTCAGGGCCCAAGAACAAGGATCAATAACATCGAAGAGGAACAATGCTTGCATCGCCTGGGGAGAGCTCTGCATCTCCTGCCAAACCACCTTTTAAGGGTTCTCTGAAGGAAAGAACAAAGCTTTTTGAAGTTCAGTGAGTTAAAAGCTCACAGCTATCCTTCCCATCTGCAATAGACCCTTATGGCTCCCACACTAACACCCTCGACCATTTCAGCCCTGAAACACTCTGCGGTTTGATTTGTGTAAGCTTTGTCTCTCTATCTAGTTTTTTAAACTGTGCACATTACCATAGTGTCTGAATACCTCAAAGAGCTGTCGGATTCAAGGGCATGAGGGGCAGTGGGACCCCTGGATTTCCAAACAAAGGAGGAGAAAGAAAATAAACCAAATGAAACCAACTATCAGGGGGTAGCCATGTTAGTCTGTATCCACAAAAACAACGAGGAGTCCGGTGGCACCTTAAAGACTAACAGATTTATTTGGGCATAAGCTTTCGTGGGTAAAAAACCCACTTCTTCAGATGCATAGAGTGAAAATTACAGATACAGGCATACATATATATTGGCACAAGAAGAGAAGGGAGTTACCTTACAAGTGGAGAACCAGTGTAGAAGGCCAATTTAGTCAGGGTGGATGTTGTCCATTCCCAATAATCGATGAGGAGATGTCAATACCAAGAAAGGGAAAATTGCTTTTCATAGATTCATAGATTCTAGGACTGGAAGGGACCTCGAGTCCAGTCCCCTGCCCTCATGGCAGGACCAAATACTGTCTAGACCATCCCTGATAGACATTTATCTAACCTACTCTTAAATATCTCCAGAGATGCAGATTCCACAACCTCCCTAGGCAATTTATTCCAGTGTTTAACCACCCTGACAGTTAGGAAGGTTTTCCTAATGTCCAACCTAAACCTCCCTTGCAGCAGTTTAAGCCCATTGCTTCTTGTTCTATCCTTAGAGGCTAAGGTGAACAAGTTTTCTCCCTCCTCCTTATGACACCCTTTTAGATACCTGAAAACTGCTCTCATGTCCCCTCTCAGTCTTCTCTTTTCCAAACTAAACAAACCCAATTCTTTCAGCCTTCCTTCCTAGGTCATGTTCTCAAGACCTTTAATCATTCTTGTTGCTATTCTCTGGACTCTCTCCAATTTCTCCACATCTTTCTTGAAATGCGGTGCCCAGAACTGGACACAATACTCCAGTTGTAGTGAGCCAGCCACTCCCAGTCCCTATTCAAGCCCAAATTGATGGTGTTAAGTTTGCAAATGAATTGTAGCTCATCAGTTTCTCTTTGAAGTCTGTTTTTGAAGGTTTTTTTGTTGAAGAACGGCTACTTTTAAATCTGTTATAGACTGTCCAGGGAGATTGAAGTGTTCTCCCACTGACTTTTGTATGTTACCATTCCTGATGTCTGATTTGTGTCCATTTGTTATTTTATGTAGAGACTGTCCGGTTTGGCCAATGTACATGGCAGAGGGGCATTGCTGACATACGATGGCATATATCACATTAGTAAATGTGCAGGTGACTGAACCTCTGATGGTGTGGCTGGTGTGGTTGGGTCCTATGATGGTGTCGCTAGAGCAGATTGGGGACAGAGAAGGCAACGGAGTTTGTTACAGGGATTGGTTCCTGGGTTAGTGTTTCTGTTTCCACCCCACTATCAGTCTCAGCCTGGACCAGTCCACACAAGAGATCCACTTCCCGGACACTACAGTGCAAATAACTGATGGTCACATAAACAGCACCCTATACCAGAAACCTACTGACTGCTATACTTACCTACATGCCTCCAGGGCCGCCCAGAGGATTCAGGGGGCTTGAGGCAAAGCAATTTCAGGGGGCCCTTGCATTAAAAAAAGTTGCAATACTCTAGAATACTATATTCTTGTGGGGGCCCCGTGGGGCCCGGGGCAAATTGCCCCACTTGCCCCTCCCCCCGGCAGCCCTGGGAAAAATAAACATTTAAAAACCTTCCGCATCTTAGTTCTCAGCATCAACTAGTGCTAAAAGGCACTAAAGCTCATTAAAAGGGTTGGACAAATATTTTCTGTCAAAACTTTTTTTGGATTGAAAACTAGGGTTTTTTAAAAAAGCAGAAAAAATCACGGACAATGTCTGCTTTCCTTCAAAATTTATTGTGTTTTTTTTTAATTGAAAAGCTGAAATTCATCTGCCAAAACCTGAACATGGTTTGGGGTTTCAGAAGTGTGTGGCCAAATATTTGCTGCTTGCTGTGTTTGATTGTTTAAAGAAACAATAAAAAAATTCTGCTTAAAAAAAAATCCAAAAGGTTTGAACCATCTCAGCTTGTAACCAAACGCCTGCGTCCATCCAGTCAGAGATTTTTCCAGGTTTCTGATACTCTGCTGGCTTCCTTGATTCATATCTGTCTCTATAACTTTGGGTTCATTTAGGTTAGAACATAAGAACAGCCATACTGGGTCAAACCAAAGGTCCATCCAGCCGAGTATCCTGTCTACCGACAATGGCCAATGCCAAGTGCCCCAGAGGGAGTGAACTTGACAGGTAATGATCAAGTGATCTCTCTCCTGTCATCCATCTCCACCCTCTGACAAACAGTGGCTAGGGACACCATTCCTTACCCATCCTGGCTAATAGCCATTAATGGACTTAACCTCCATGCATGTATCTGTTTCCTAGAGACTGGCTCCACAGGGTCACTCACAAACTGGAGATGGTTCCTGTGGGTTTGTCTTTAGTATAGCTTATGTACATACTCCACGAACTGAGCATTTGAGCTTGTTCCAGAATCTGGGATGAGCCTATGTTGTGAAAACTGAAATGTTCAAAATAGCACATGCATGTGAATTAAATTAAATTAAATTGCTAAAATTAAATTAACCCAGGGGTTCTCAAACTGGGGGTTGGGACCCCTCAGGGGGTCATGAGGTTATTACTGGGGGTCATGAGCTGTCAGCCTTCACCTCAAACCCTGCTTTGCTTCCAGCATTTATAATAGTGTTAAATATATTAAGAAGTGTTTTTAATTTATAAGGGGAGGTTGTATTCAGAGGTTTGCTATGTGAAAGGGGTAACCAGTACAAAAGTATGAGAACCACTGAATTAACCCCTCTGGAGCCTCGAGGAATGCAGGGGCGGGGGGGGGTGTCTCCCTTGGTAGGGTTGGGAAGGAGGTAGGTGGTGTAGGATATTGCTCTTCTCATGTGATCCCTCCCCCATGGCTCTCTTGGCTCTATCACTGTTAATCTAAAGTGGCTAATTTTAAATGAAGCTACCCTCCCCTTGACATGAATCTCCCTATGGCACTGAAATTAAATGTAGACTATAATTTGGCATTTGAGAAGTGAAAGGGATGGTAGCCCTAAGGGAAAAGATAACAGCTTGGCTCTTTGTGTTAAATAGCTGTCCGCAAGCCTCAAACTGCTGAATGAGCTTTAGGGTAGGGAAGGCTGTGCCTCCCCTAACAGCCTCCCCCTGCCCCTTTTCCAACCCCCACGCACTTCCTGCCCCCTGACTTCCCCCCTCAGAATCCCCGACCCATCCTGCTCCTTGTCCCCTGACCACCCCCTCCGAGACCCCCTCCAACCACCACCCCAGGACTCCAGCCCCCACGAACCCCCCCTGCTCCCTGTCCCCTGACTTCCCGAACCCTATCCACCCCCCCGCCGAGTCCTGACAGACCCCCGGAATGCCCACGATCCAACCCCCCATTCCCCATCCCCTGACCACCCCTCCCAGAACCTCTGCCCCCTCCCTGTCCCCTAATTGTCCCTGGGACTCCCTGCCCCTTATCCAACCCCACGGCCCTGGCCCCCTTACCATGCCGCTTACCCCCACCTCTCCCAGAGCCTCAGCACGCCACATCCAGGAACGGCCTTGGACAGTGCTGCAGCGGCGTGGCTCCAGTGGGACCTGAGCTCCCGTCGCTCAGCTGCAGCTCGTAGCCCCACTCCCTTACTACGCAGTTCTGAGTGGGAGGAGCTCAGGTCCCGCTGGAGCTTGCAGCCCCGCCCCCTTACCATGCGGCTCTGAGAGGGAGGAGCTCAGGCCCCACTGGAGTCACGCCACTGCAGTGCTGTCCAGGGCCACTCCTGGACGTGGCACGCTGAGGCGCCGGGGAATGGGGGAAGGCGGAGGTGGGAGGGAGCCTCCGACATTCTCGTGGGGGCCCCTGCGGGGCCCGGGGCAAATTGCCCCACTTGCCTCCCCCTCTGGGCGGCCCTGCCTGCCTCCAACTTTCATCCAGACCACATCACACGATCCATTGTCTACAGCCAAGCTCTAAGATACAACCGCATTTGCTCCAGTCCCTCAGACAGAGACAAACACCTACAAGAGCTCTATTAAGCATTCTTAAAACTACAATACCCACCTAGGGAAGCGAGGAAACAGATTGACAGACAAGACAGGTACTCAGAAGTCACCTACTACAGAACAGGCCCAACAAGGAAAACAACAGAACATCACTGGCCATCATGTACAGCCCCTAGCTAAAACCTCTCCAGCACATCATCAACGATCCCTCACTCTCACAGGCCTTGGGAGGCAGGCCAATCCTTGCTTACAGACAGCCCCCTAACCTGAAGCAAATACTCATCAGCAACTACACACCACACCAGAGAAACACTAACAGCCCCTTGCCAGGCTGCCTCCAGGAAACTAACAGGAAGGTAAAGGAAGACTACAAGCCCTGGAGCCTAAGGGCTGATTGATTAGTTGTATGGTAAATTGATGGACTAGGCTAATTTGAGTTGAAAAGAGCAAAGACTGTTTGCAAAGTTGGGCCATTACAAAGGGACTACACACAGATCCTTTGACAGGGCTCCTCATCTGGAAGCTGCTTAGTGGATGCGCTACATGTCTGTCTGTGCGTGCAGATCTTTACCTGTGTCACATCCCACAAAGTTTGACTTTCAGGCCTCCGCCCTTGCTCATGTTATCTCTGGCTGGGCTATTCAAGGTGCTTCAGGGAGTTAGGTACCCAATTCTTATTGACCAGCAGTAAGCGCTGGAAGTCTAACTCTTGTACATATCTTTGCAAATTCCAGCTTTAGCCTTTAATCTTAATGACCATCTTGATAACAATATTCAGTTGTGTGTGCATTTATTCAACAGTGTCTATATTGGGGGGGAGAGATAGTTCAGTGGTTTGAGCATTGGCCTGCTAAACCCAGGGTTGTGAGTTCAATCCTTGAGGGGGTCATTTAGGGATCTGGGGCAAAAATCTGTTTGGGGATTTGTCCTGCTTTGACTGGACTAGATGACCTCCTGAGGTCCCTTCCAATCCTGATATTCTATGAAATCATCATTGGTGGGGCCATTTTCTTATGTATCCTGCACATTCAAGGCAGCTTTATTTAACACAAAAATGGACATACTGGTTTTGTGTACTTTAAATCTGAATTTCTATTAAATGTAAAAAATAAGACTATAAGGTTACAGTATAAAATTGTTTAAATAAATATGTATAGCTATAGTATTTGCTACTGGTTAGCAAAAGGAAGCACAAACTGTAGTGAAAAGGCTATATACAATGTGGATTAAGGCAGACAGCCAGTGTGACGTTCCCCTATGGTGTTATCTGGACTGATGATCTGCTAGGTCACTCCAATCCTCAACTCTGGGAGCCAGCCTTACCCTGCTTTGCTGTGAGAACCCCCACTCCCAGGATGTTCATGCACAGCCTCTGGCATGTAAGCTGCTCCCAGCATGTGAGTGAGCACTTTTGGCCAGCTGCTGCTTGGATTGTGCAACCGAATGACACTAGTCAATATCTCCAGTCCCAGACACCACCACTGGACGCTGCAAGCTTATATGAGTTAATCAATTTAACAAAGAAATTGATATGTACCAGGCTTGTTATCCCAAGGGGAGTCTCTGACACGCTTCAAACCAAACACTCTGCTTCAGGTAGAATAAACAAATTTATTAATTACAATAGATAGATTTTAAGTGATTATAAGTCAAAGCACAAGTCAGATTTGGTCAAATGAAATAAAAGTAAAATGCATTCAAAGCTGAACATTTTCAGTGCCCTTACAAACTTAGATGCTTCTCACCACAGGCTGGCTGGTTGCCCTTCAGCCAGGCTCTCCTCTTTGATCAGCACTTCAGTCACTTGGTGGTGATGTCTGTAGATGGAGGTGGAAGAGAGAGAGAAAGAGCCTGGCAAATGTATCTCCTGTTTATCATGTTCTTTCTTCCCTCTTGGCTTTGCCCCCAACCGCTTCAGGGTCATGTGAGCATTACCTCATCGTAGACCCTGACTGACCTAGGAAAGGGGGGTGACTCACATGAGAATCCAATGGATTGCTGCCTAGGCCAGTGTCCTTTGTTCCTGTGAGGCTGGGCTGGGTTTGTCCCATACATGCCCTGATGAGGTGTGAACTGCCCTCTGTTCCTGGAGACTTTTGCCTGGGCTTGTTTTTATGCCATGAGGACATATTTTCAGCCTCATAACTATATACATGAAATTACAACCTATAACATTACTGTAACAATGCTCAGTGCATCATGAGCCTTCTAAAGACACCCGACATGATAAACTTTGCACTGGATACCACACAGTCATATTATAAGGATGAACATGGGGGTGCAGGTGTTCCCCCGAGATACAGAGTGTCAGAACCAGCATGGAAAATTTCAGCCCCGTGGCTAAAGTTAGGCAAACTGGGGAAAAAATGTCTTGTAATGGGAAGTGTTGGGTGCTCCCAGCCCTACCTATACGACATACACTGACACCTTTAGTGACCCCTCTCTGTCTGCTCTGTTGAGACAGATGGATCTTTGGGACATCTTACTGTACTAAGTTCTGTATCACTGTGGGCTGGGGACTATCTCTAATTCCATGCGGGAGGAAGACTACAGCTCCTCCTGGAACTAAGAACAGTGGGGGATGACTAGGCAGATTCACTTTGACCAGTACCACCACCTGAGGAGGATCACATATACTAGTTCACCACTGGAATCTCTAGAGACCAACACATAAAGAAAGGACTTTTGGATATACAGCCTCAGTTTAAACTAACTCAGGCCTTCTTTCTGTTCCAGCAAACTGATGGGACCTGCTGTCTGAAGGGGCCCCATCATTCCTGGGAAGGGTTGGAAGGACCCCATAAGATTGATGGGTGACCTCTGGTAAGTATTTAACATGCATATAGGAATTTCTATTGTTTTTATATGTATTCTCCTTGATGCGTTTCACTTTAAGAATAAATGTGCTAACTTAGAAAGAGCTGTGTTGTAAATTATAACCGGTGGCCATTACGTAAGCCATCAGAGAGCAAGCAAAGTGCAGACACAGGCCTGTTTAGGCACTCTGGCTTGCTGGGGATATCACAGTGTAGGCAGGGAACTGTGCAGCTTGGAAAAACCCTGATCAGGATGGAAAGAGATGTGGGTCTCTGTCCAAGAGAGGTGATGACTGGAAGCCTAGCGTGGGTGCCCTCAAGGGACCACAAAGCGGGAATTCAGGTGCAGTTGCCCTGAATTATTAAAATATACACTGACACCTTAACTCCTCTCTGTCCATCCTTTCTACTTTCCTTGACCAAAAAATGTGTGGAATCACCTCAGCTGAGACAGTTTCATCTATTCTATTGCCTTCTTCCCACTTACCACTACTGTATAACCATGTGTGACAGGTGGCTACAGGAGAGTGATAGAAGGCTGATATGTTAGTCTCAGATTAAGCAGGTCCCTTTTCCCTGGGTAAGGTAACAGGGGCGGTTCCAGAACAATCAGGAACTTGCTGGCACCAATTAAGGCAAGTAGGCTAATTAGGACACAGCCCTATTTGAAATGAGAGGAGTTGATCTGGACTGTGGGTCCCACCAGAGGGGACGGTCTCTGGCCTGTTCCCCGACCCATTAGGTGGGTCAGCAGAGACTGCAGGGGATTGCTCTCCTCCTTTTCC
Organism: Mauremys reevesii; assembly: GCF_016161935.1. Lineage (NCBI taxonomy): Eukaryota > Metazoa > Chordata > Testudines > Geoemydidae > Mauremys > Mauremys reevesii. The sequence continues at coordinate 2,434,518 of NC_052638.1, forward strand.
CCATGCTGGCCAGTGATGAGGTTAGCTGAGTGAACAGCAGGTTTGTGCCACTAACAAAAGGAGCCAAACTGAGGATTGCTGAAAACCTCTGAGGCGACAAATCCGCCAGGAAGCGCAGAACCCCCCAAGGCAGAGGAGGAAGTTTGTCACACATGGTATTGCTATTGACCCCGACCCCTTCTCTTTTTTCCCATATCCCCGTGTATGTAAAACTGACTATTGCCACCAAATACACAGCATTAACTCTCAAATCACTGCCTTGAACCCCCCTCCGCTTGCACTCCTTTAAAGGCCTTCGCCTCGCAGGTACCTGCCTGGCTGGCTTCCTCACATCCCAGCTCAGCAAACTCCAGCATGAGCAGAAAACTGGTGCTCTCCTCCTTACGCATAGAAAGAAGCAGGAACAGGGGTTCCCCATTCAGATCAGGAGATAGTTCAGAGTTGCTCTCTGTCTGTGTTTCTAAAAGCTGTCATGGCAGGTTCTGGCCCCCAGCTCTTTCCCCTCCTGTACAGTCCTGATTTAGAGGGGCGCTAAGACAGGGCTGGAGCAGAAAGAGGTATGTTGGGAAAGTGGCCCGGAAAACTATGGGCAACTATAGGGAAGTTGCTGTAGGTCAGAGCAGCCCTCAGAGTGTCTCTTTCCTATATTGGTGGCCATTCTAATCTCAGGGCAGCCCAGAATCCAGGAGGCACAAAGGTGATTTTAAAGCACCATTTCCCTGCCAAATTGGGTCATCTTTTCTAGAATCTGGCCCCTTGTTTCTGTCCTGTTCTGCTCTAGCAGTGGCCTCTTCACACAGTGTCAACATAAAGGTAGGAAAAGAAGGATGCCATCTGGAAACCCCTTCCCCTTTCTCATCCATTCTCTCTCATTCTAAGTCTTCCCTCAAACCATCTTTTCTCCTTTAATGTCTCTCTTACCATTTACTAATAAACATTATTTAGCTCTGTAATTGTATTATTTATTATCAGTGGAAAGCTTTTCGGGATACAATTTGCATTAAAGATGCTACACACAATAAAATGTTACTGTTTAATGACTCTATGAAAACATCTGTACCTGGGAACCTATAAATTCTATGCAACGTGGCTGGCTCAGGACTATCCTTCAGGGAGAAAAAAGCCAGCCCACATACTTGATTTGGTTTCTTTTTGTATTTTTACACACTTAGTATCCAGAGATGGAACTCTCATGCACCATCATAAACACATGTTTCATGTGAGTGTATTCTGTGGAGTAAAACTAAAGCCTGGTCTACACTAGGCGTTTAAATCGGTTTTAGGAGCGTAAAACCGATTTAACGCCACAACCGTCCACACTAGGAGGCACCTTATATCGATTTTAATGGCTCTTTAAATCGGTTTCTGTACTCCTCCCCGACGAGAGGAGTAGCGCTAATATCGGTATTAACATATCGGAATAGGGTTAGTGTGGCCGCAAATCGACGGTATTGGCCTCCGGGCGGTATCCCACAGTGCACCACTGACCGCTCTGGACAGCATTCTCAACTCGGATGCACTGGCCAGGTAGACAGGAAAAGCCCTGCGAACTTTTGAAATTCATTTCCTGCTTCCCCAGCGTGGAGAGCTCATCATCACAGGTGACCACGCACAGCTCATCAGCACAGTTAACAATGCAGTCTCCTGAGAATCGAAAAAGAGCCCCAGCATGGACCGCTCGGGAGGTACTGGATCTGATCGCTATATGGGAAGAGGATTCAGTGCTAACAGAACTGCGTTCAAAAGACGAAATGAAAAAGTATTTGAAAGAATTTCTAAGGCTATGACGGATAAAGGCCACTGCAGGGACTCAGTGCAGTGCAGCGTGAAAGTTAAGGAGCTCAGACAAGCCTACCAGAAAACCAAAGAAGCAAACGGAAGGTCCGGGGCAGGTCGAAAAACATGCCGCTTCTATGCTGAGCTGCATGCAATTTTAGGGGGCTGCGCCACAAGTACCCCACCCCTGACTGTGGATTCCGAGGTGGGGGTTGTAATCTCTGCCATGTCTGAGGATTATGCAGACGGGGAAGATGAAGATGAAGAGGAAGACCTAGCAGAGAGCACACAGCACTCCGTGACCCCCAGCAGCCAGGAGCTTTTTATCACCCTGACGGAATTACCCTGCTCCCAGCCCTCACAAGCAACTATTCCAGACAATGACGCCATGGAAGGGAGCTCTGGTGAGTGTACCTTTGCAAATAGCAAACATTGTTTTTTAAGCAAGCCTTTTTTAATGATTGATTTGCCCTGAGGACTTGGGATGCATTCGCAGACAGTATAGTTACTTAGAAAAGTTTGTTAACATGTCCGGGGATTGAGAGGAAATCCTCCAGGGACATCTCGATGAAGCGCTCCTGTAGGTACTCCAGAAGCCTTTGCAGAAGGTTTCTGGGCAAGGCAGCCTTGTTCCGCCCACCATGGTAGGACACTTTACCATGCCATGCATGTAGCAAGTAATCAGGTATCATTGCGTGGCAAAGCATAGCAGCGTATGGTCCCGGTGACTGCTGGCATTCAAGAAGCATCCGCTCTTTATCTTGTTCTGTTATCCTCAGCAAAGTGATATCGTTCAGGATAACCTGGTTAAAAATCAGGAATTTAAGTAAGGGGGGTGGCCATTTTTCTACTGGGTTCGTGGAATGCAGCAGCTTAAAAAAAACACTTTCCTGCACGTAGCGAAGCGGGGGGAGGGGAGGAGTGAAATGCCGATGATCTTTTCTGTGTTTGGTCACCGGCGATCTTCCCCAAGCTACCAGACACGCAGTGGGGGGGGGGGGAAGGTTGTTGATTAGCAGGGAGCTAGCGTGGTATTAGCCATGCGTTGGGGGGGAGGGGTAAATCACTGCAGAAGCCGAAAGACAGTGGCTTACCATGGCCGCATGCAAGCTGAATTCTGATGCCTGGACCTGTGTCTGTGAGATCTGTAACTCCAGAGCTGCAAGCACTCACTATTAAGATGAAAAATGCGACCTTGTAGGGAAATCACATGTGCTAGGTGAATAGTGCTGTTCACTGTGAAAGAGTATAACCATTGTTCTGTAAAATGTATCTTTCTAAATATTTATCTCCCTCATGCAGCTGCAAATTTTTCAACCATCCCTCCTCCATCCCAAAGGCTAGCACAGATAAGGCGGAGGAAAAAGAAGACGCGAGATGAGATGTTCTCGGATATTATGGAAGTTACACGCAATGAAAGAGCTCATCGGAATGAGTGGAAGGACGTGGTTTCAAATTACAGGAAAGAGGCCAGTGAACGTGAGGACAGGAGGGACAACCGAGATGAGAGGTGGCGGCAGGAAGACCGGCAGGAAAATCAGCGGTGGCGGCAGGAAGATCAGCGGTGGCGGGATGCAACTCTGGGGCTGCTGCGTGATCAAACTGACATGCTCCGGCATCTTGTGGAGCTTCAGGAACGGCAGCAGGATCACAGAGTGCCGCTGCAGCCCCTGTATAACCACCCTCAACCCTCACCATGTTCCACATCCTCCTCACCCAGACGTGTAAGAACGCGTGGGGGGAGGCTCCGTGCACCCGCCCACTCCACCCCCGTGGACAGCCCAACCAAAAGAATGTCGTTACTCTGAATTTTTTTTTTAATGGCCTTCTCCATCCCTCCTATCCTCCTCCCAAACCACACCCTTACTTCTCTCCCTCTTTTTATAATGAATCAATAAAGAATTCATGCTTTTTAAATGAGAGTGACTTTATTTGCATAAGTAAGCTGTACTCGAAGGGGGAGGGGGAGTTGCTTACAGGGACTGAGTCAATCAAGGGGGTTGGGTGTTCATCAACAAACACAGCAGTCACACTGTACCCTGGCCATTGATGAAGCTCGTTTTCAAAGCTTCTCTGATGCGCACCGCTTCCTGGTGTGCTCTTCTAATCTCCCTGGTGTCTGGCTGCGCGTAATCAGCGGCCAGGTGATTTGCCTCAGCCTCCCACCCCGCCATAAAGGTCTCCCCCTTACTCTCACAGAGATTGTGGAGCACACAGCAAGCAGCAATAACATAGGGGACATTGGTTTGGCTGAGGTCTGAGCGAGTCAGTAATGTGCGCCAGCGTGCCTTTAAACGGCCAAATGCACATTCCACCACCATTCTGCACTTGCTCAGCCTGTAATTGAACAGATCCTGACCACTGTCCAGGCTGCCTGTGTATGGCTTCATGAGCCATGGCATCAAGGGGTAGGCTGGGTCCCCCAGGATAACGACAGGCATTTCAACATCCCCAACTGTTATTTTCTGGTCTGGGAAGTAATTCCCTTGCTGCAGCCATTTAAACAGAGTAGTGCTTCTGAATACGCGAGCATCATGAACCCTCCCTGGCCATCCCACGTGGATGTTTGTGAAACGTCCCTTGTGATCCACCAGTGCTTGCAGCACCATTGAAAAGTACCCCTTCCGGTTTACGTACTGGGTGCCCTGGTGCTGCGGTGCCAAGATAGGGATATGGGTTCCATCTATCGCCCCCCCACAGTTAGGGAATCCCAGTGCAGCAAAGCCATCCACTATGGCCTGCACGTTTCCCAGAGTCACAACCTTTCGTAGCAGCAGCTTAGTGATTGCTTTGGCTACTTGCATCACAGCAGCCCCCACAGTAGATTTTCCAACTCGAAATTGATTCCCGACTGACCGGTAGCTGTCTGGCGTTGCAAGCTTCCACAGGGCTATCGCCACTCGCTTCTCTACTGTGAGGGCTGCTCTCATCTTGGTATCATGGCGTTTCAGGGCAGGGGCAAGCAAGTCACAAAGTTCCATGAAAGTGCCCTTACGCATGCGAAAGTTTTGCAGCCACTGGGAATCGTCCCACACCTGCAACACAATGCGGTCCCACCAGTTAGTGCTTGTTTCCCGGGCCCAAAATCGGCGTTCAATGGATAGAATCTGCCCCATTACCATCAGGATCTCCAAAGCGCCGGGGCCCGCGGTTTGAGAGAATTCTGTGTCTACGTCCTCATCACTGTCATCGCCGCGCTGCCGTATCCGCCTCCTCCTAGCCTCGGTTCGAAGGTCCTGGTTCAGCATATACTGCACGAGAGTGCGCGAGGTGTTTAAAACATCCACGATTGCGGTATTGAGCTGAGCAGGGTCCATACTTGCTGTGCTATGGCGTCTGCACAGTTCACCAAGCAAAAAAGGCGCGAAACGGTTGTCTGCCGCTTTCAGGGAGGGAGGGAGGGGTGAGGCTGTACCCAGAACCACCCGCGAAAATGATTTTTGCCCCATCAGGCACTGGGATCTCAACCCGGAAATGCCAAGGGGCGGGGGAGGCTGCGGGAACTATGGGATAGCTATGGGATAGCTACCCACAGTGCAACGCTTCCGAAATCGATGCTAGCCTCGGACCGTGGACGCACACCACCGATTTAATGTGTTTAGTGTGGCCGCACACAATCGATTTTATACAATCTGTTTTACTAAACCGGTTTATGTAAATTCGGAATAATCCCGTAGTGTAGACGTACCCTAAGGGAATACAAATGCAGCAGAACCTCAGAGTTATGAACTGACCAATCAACCACACATCTCATTTGGAACTGGAAGTACGCAATCAGGCAGCAGCAAAAACCAAGGGCTGGAGGGAAGAAAGCCAAAACAGTGCTGTGCTAAATGTAAACTACTTAAAAAAAAAAAGAAAGTTTAAAAAAAAAAAAAAGATTTGACAAGGTAAGGAAACTGTTTCTGTGCTTGTTTCATTTAAACTAAGATGGTTAAAAGCAGCATTTTTCTTCTACATTGTGAAGTTTCAAATAAGTCAACGTTCAGTTGTAAAATTTTGAAAGAATAACCATAATGTTTTGTTCAGAGTTCTGAACATTTGAGTTACGAACAGCCTCCATTCCCGAGGCATTTTTGAGGTTCTACTGTACATTAACAGGCATCGGTGTTTTATGCAGCAGGTACAACAGAGCTAGTGTCAAGATGACAAGGATGACCAGTAAGGAGGGAGCTAGTTACCAGGTCAAATAAGCTGTAAGAAAAGGGCATAATACTGAGAAATATATAATTAAGTGATAAAGAACTAGTTGGCTGGATGTTATCAGTCCAGTAAGGACAGGAGGAAAAACTCTGGCTACTAACACATTGTCAGTCCTTAGTGAGCTAATAAAGGACCATTGTCACCACCAAAGCAGCATCATCACATTGCAGCAAAAAAGCCTGGTAGCTGTCATAGCAGCTGCAGCAGCAGGTGTTGGGGACAAGGCCACGCTGGACTCCCTTCGCCCCCCAACCCCTCCGGACACAACACATGGCCCCATCACTCCATCCCCTACTCTGGGAGCACCATATGGGGTGGGAGATCCTGCCTCCTGCTAGGATGAGCTGTGCTAGACCAGAGTCCTCCAGCCATTTCCTGGTCCTAGCAGCCCATCCCTTCCATGGAATAAACAGCCTTCTGTGGCTGCCAAGACAAGCAGTCAAAAAGTTACAAAATGCCAGCTGTTGGATTGCCTGTGCAACTTCAATTCAGCCCCCCTTGTGCATATGCAGGTACTTTAAGTACATGATCACATTCTGTTTTTTTCCACACGACCCCTGCCTGACTCCCCAGGAGTTATGCACAAGGAGGCAGAATTAAGGATGTGCAGGCCAACTGTAACTCTAACTTTCCCTAACTTTCTAGAGCTTGACTTTGCAACTTAAAAAATGTTCATTTAAGGTAGTTTTTGGTATGTAATTTAAATGTATCATGAGAACGTCTGCAGTTACATTTAATGGGAGAAAACAAAAATCAAAGGGCTATAAAACCTCCTGGTTCAGAGCATGAGACAGCCACTAAGTGCTAGGGGTTAGGAAGACACATTCCCCCTAAGGGCAGGTTATTCTATAATTGCCCACTGCAGATTTGCTTACATCTTCCTCTGCTGCTGGCCACTGTCAGAGTTTGGATACTGGAGACTCTATTTCCACACTGTTCTGCCCACAGCAGGAATGACAAACTTGATGGATTTTAGGGGGACTTGGCTAATAAAATGAGGCAAGGGAAGTGCCAACTGAGAACTAATTAACCAAACATGCTGTGGCAGATCCACTGAGTCTGAGGGGAGGCCTCTGAACAGCCTCCCTTTCCCAACCTGAGGCTCTGACCTGTGGGTCAGTTTGAGACAGCACAGAGATACTAGAGCGCAGGGTGGTTTGCTCACAAAGCCATCCCTGCTTTTAGAGAATCAGGGAGATACTGAGCTCTAGAAAGACCAAGAAAAGAAAAAGTAGCTCAATAAGAAAGCAAGAAAATGAGCCATGATCCAAATCAGGTAGAATAAAATGTGAAAGATTAGCTGATCAGCTCAGTCAGGATGGACTGAAACATTTAGCTACCACAACCCTCTTTTGTAGGGAGAGCAAGGACCAAATTCAGCCTTGGGACAATTCCCAAGTGGGGACAATTCCCACAGACATCAGTTACTCCTACTTATAGCAGGGCTTTATTTGTCCCTTTGTCATAAGACTGCAAACTCCTCAGTGCAAGGGTGTCTTTGTTTTATTGTTCAGGGCCAAGCTCACTAATGCTGATGATGAATAAATAATATGGTAACAATTTCCTATATCCATCTTCTGGCAAGAGTCTGTAATAACCACTGGGAGGGCAGGTGTATTAGGGAAACTGGAGAATTAGCATTTGGGGATGAAATTGTAATGCCAAAGTTCTATCAATTTCCCAGCCACATCTCTATGGGACAAAAGCTGCTTTCACAGGACACAATATTGTGGGATTTGTTCTTTTGTACAGATGAGAAATGAAACATTAAATCCATTGTGTCTTGTGTTCTGAGACGTGTGTGAAATACTTGGCTCTGCTAGGATTTGTATACAGTACAAAAATCTGGCATGCTGTCATAGTCCCATACCAGACATGGACTGGCTACAGAGCTTGCTTCTTAGTGAGATACACACCAGATATTCATCATAAGATCCCATAATGTTCTGCCAGGTATGGCTGTTGCGAGCTTAAAGAAGGAATTTTACACACAGCACCATCTAATAGCTGAACAGTATAATACAGTTTAGCATTCCATTAAATCTCCCCCTTGAAGTTCTACATTCCTACCATTTACACTATATTTGAAATTCAGTAAGTATCAGTCTGTTCAGCGTCTGTGAATCCTTCTGGTTGTCTAAATACACAACCCAAACACACAACAACTTGGTCATCTGACTGTCTATTAGTTGCAATGACTGGCTGTGGTCAGTGCAGGATCCTTATTGGGGTTGATTTGTTACTCAGGAGAGCAAAGAATGCATTTTCCTGCTGTAGAATTTTCTTGGCTGTCTGTACAGCTCTCTCAGCCTCTCCATTCACTTGTGGCTAATGTCAGCGGTGGGTAATGATTTTTATCATGTTGTTACATGATAAATCATATTTTGTTTTGAATTACTTAAATTCTGCTGCAGTGAAATGTGGTCCCTTGTCCACCACTAGTTGTTCAGAAATATCAAAGTGCACCTCAGTTTCACAATAACACTGTTATGTCTTTCAAGTACATGATTTCTATATATCGGAAAAATAGTCCACTACAACCAGGTCCTCTGATGATGTCCTCTGAATTTGCATCAATCTGCAGCTACTCTCTTCCCAGGTCCCTCTGATAGACGTGTTTGTACTTGTACGATTCAACACTGTCTCTTAAGTTGATTTGTACTGGGTCGTCTTTCAAAACTCCAGTTCATCAAATCCTCTGTCAAGTTCTTCCACCTTTTCATTAAACCCATCATGACTGCCATGCTGTAACTGAGAAGGCTGTTGGTCTTTGATCCTTTGCATGTACTCTGAATGCAAAGCTTTTGTCTTCATAAGCTCTTTCTGTGGTGAAGTGGCCTATGCAATTCAGAATACCACCAGGGCTAGTCAAAGTTTTGCCAGGCGTTTTCAGCTCTGAAAGGGGTTGAAGGTGATTGTAAGACTCTTCTGAAATTACTGTGATGTCAGTTTTAAAGTCAATAGTATTGCCATGAATATTCAGTTTCACTCTTCAGGTAGGCTCTAGATCATCACAAGTGATAGATCCCAGTAAGATAGATCCTTGATTGACTGTCTGTCCATAACGAGTCAACTCCCTGACTGCTTTGGTACAGCAAACAGCTGCAAATTGTCAATATTTTCTGCATTTATTACACCGTGCATCTCTGTCTGGACAGGCATCTCTTGGAATATGACTTTTTCCATACCTTGAGCATGCAGGCTGGAATTTGTTTTCTGGCCCTGGGAGTTCTCTCTCCTTGCTGCACAGGTTTTATGATAATGAATGTTAACAGTCAAGTGTCTTTGTAGCTTCTAAGCTAGTTTCAGGTTTTTCAGGTTTTCCCCTACCTTTTGGTCTGTTGTTTGACTAGTTCAAACTGCTTTGCTTTCTGTATAGCTATGGCTACGATTAAGTCTGTCTTCAACTGTAGCTGCTGTGAAAAAAATTTATCTGTTAACCCTATAACCATCCTGTCTCTGACATTGTCATGTTTTTTGCATTCCCCAAATCAGTTTTCAGCCAATGTATGCAGAGCTCTTATAAAACATTAAACATTTTTCCCCTGGCTCACGTGAAAATGTGCTCTTTCATAAACCACATTTCTCTGAGGTATAAAGTATGCATCAAACGCAGCTAGAACCCTTTCATGGTCATCTTTGTGTCATCAGTAAAGTCAAAGGATTTAAAGAGATGCTCTGCATGCTTCCTCATAGCAAACATTAAAGATGATATCTATATATCTCCAGGGTTTTTTTGTAGAACTTATTTGCATTTACAAATCTTGCAAAATACTAGGTCCAGTCTACCCATTTGTCAAAGCTGAAGTTCTCTGGGCACTGAAGAGTGGCATGCTGATGAGACCCTGCAAACTTTGTTGCTTTGTTCATTCTTTTTGCAACCTTTGTTGCTGTTTTCCTTCTGTTTCTGTTCTTCTCTCATTGTAGCTTACTTCTGACTCCGTGTCATGTTCCTGTACCAGATATGAGCTGATTACAAGCTTGCTTCTGAGTGACAGGGCTTGTCTACATTACCCACTGGATTGATGGGCAGCGATCAATGCAGCAGGGGTCAATTTATTGCATTTAGTCTAGACACAATAAATCGACTACCGAGCGCTCTCCCGTTGACTCAAGTACTCCACTTGGGTGAAAGGCGCAGCCAGAGTCGACGGGAGAGCGTCAGCTGTTGACTTACCAAAGTGAAGACACCGCAATAAATAGATCTAAGTACATCAACTTCAGCTACATTATTCCACCCCCACCACCCAGTGTAGACCAGGCCACAGACACAACAGATGTGTTCATCATGAGATCCTTAGTACTGCCAGGTATGGCTGAAGTAAGCTCAAATAAGATATTTTACAGACAACGCCACTATGACCAGAATCTCAGGGGAGCCATACTGAGGTTACTCAATTAGGGTAAACTGCAAAGAATGGAGCAAACAGTCCCCAAATCTGGTGAATATTCCAATACTTAGATTTACCAAGCAAGCACAAAATAGCTTCTATAATACCTTACTGGTTACCCAGCTTTAACTAACAGTTCCCTTAAAGCAACCCAGCCCTTAGGCCTCAACCAAGACACCCAAGTCAAACATGATGAGGATTACTGAAAATCTTATTTGTCATATAAGAAAGTTCTACCAATCCCAAAGGATCGGACACATTGCCTCCCAGGTTAATGAATATTTCAGATCTTACCCAAATACACACTTACAGTCAATTCTTATTAACCAAACTAAAATCTCTTAAAGCAGAGAGTATTGGTTAAAAGATCATTATACTTACAGACATGAGTACAGTTCTGAGATCAGATTCATAGTGGAGATGGTGAGCTTCATAGTTGCAAAGAGTTCTTTTAAACTTAGTCCATAGGTTATAGTCCAATGTTCATATTCAGGCTGATCCAGATGGGACTGGAGATCTCAGTCTTATGACTCAACTTCCCCTGCATGAAGCATCAAGCAGATCTGAGATAAAAGGATCAGGACATCTTTATACAGTTCCAGGCCTTCTTTTGACAGCTCGAAGACCTTAGGCGAACAATAGGCAAGCATACAGACTTTGCAGTAGACCTATTTCCTAAGCATCACCAGTAATTAGCTACAGGGATTAACATAAAGCAATTGCCTGTTTTCCACCATTTGCAAGTGATTTGCTATACATTTCAAAGAGAGATGAATACAGTGATATCACTATTTTTACAGTTCATTTAAATTTTAGGATCTCCTTTTGATCTCTGAATTAACAGAATATAACATAGATAGGAACTGTTTGATTACACTGTTAACCTCTAACTATATATATATATATGTAAACACACAAAACCACAAACATTATCTACCAATATGTCCTTAAAGGTTGAATCTGGGTCATTTAGCCTGGGAGCTGCTTAATTCTTTCTGGCTATGTGTCACAGCCACATAGTGACTGACTAGTATAATAGAGTTTAGCATGGTTTAACCACCATATTGTCCTCTAAACACGCCTTTAACATCACACATTCACAAATGCTCCCCACAGTAAACAGATGACCACCCTATTTGGATTCACTACCTTTTGAGCATGGCTAGCCATCTGTCCTGGGTCAGTCTCAACCAGTTCAGTGTGACTGTGGACAGATCACTGGTGTAATAGCTGCAGCAGACCACATAATCCTTATGATAGTGCCTTCCCGCAGCATAGTGGTCACCAGGACTGTCTGGTCTACTTTTTGCACTCCACTGCCCTGGAGCCAAGTTTGCAGTTACATGACTTCTTCCAATCTTATGGAGAGAGCTCATGTCGACTCAACAAGAGGGCACTTACCAGTAAGAGCAGCAGAAAACTGAAAAGGCAGCAGAAAATCTGTGCACAGAAAATGGGAACTTTTGCAAAGGCTGATTAAGATTGTTGAACTAGATGAATAGATGAACTGGTTAGAAAACTGGCTAGATGGTCGGGCTCAACGGTTAGTGATCAATGGTTCCATGTCTAGTTGGCAGCCGGTATCAAGTGGAGTGCCCCAAGGGTTGGTGCTGGGGCCGGTTTTGTTCAATATCTTCATTAACGATCTGGAGGATGGTGTGGACTGCACCCTTAGCAAGTTTGCAGATGACACTAAACTGGGAGGAGTGGTTGATACGCTGGAGGGTAGGGATAGGATACAGAGGGACCTAGACAAATTAGAGGATTGGGCCAAAAGAAATATGATGAGGTTCAACAAGGACAAGTGCAGAGTCCTGCACTTAGGACGGAAGAATCCCATGCACTGCTACAGACTAGGGACCGAATGGCTGGGCACCAGTTCTGCAGAAAAGGACCTAGGGGTTATAGTGGACGAAAAGCTGAATATGAGTCAACAGTGTGCCCTTGTTGCCAAGAAGACTAATGGCATTTTGGGTTGTATAAGTAGGGGCATTTCCAGCAGATCGAGGGATGTGATCATTCCCCTCTATTCAGCACTGGTGAGACCTCATTTGGAGTACTGTGTCCAGTTTTGGGCCCCACACTACAAGAAGGATGTGGAAAAATTGGAGAGAGCCCAGCGGAGGGCAACAAAAATGATTAGGGGGCTGGAGCACATGACTTATGAGGAGAGGCTGAGGGAACTGGGATTGTTTAGCCTGCAGAAGAGAAGAATGAGGGGGGATTTGATAGTTGCTTTCAACTACCTGAAAGGGGGTTCCAAAGAGGATGGATCTAGACTGTTCTCAGTGGTAGAAGATGACAGAACAAGGAGTAATGGTCTCAAGTTGCAGAGGGGGACGTTTAGGTTGGACATTAGGAAAAACTTTTTCACTAGTAGGGTGGTAAAGAACTGGAATGGGTTACTTAGGGAGGTGGTGGAATCTCCTTCCTTAGAGGTTTTTAAGGTCAGGCTTGACAAAGCCCTGGCTGGGATGATTTAGTTGGGTTTGGTCCTGCTTTGAGCAGGGGGTTGGACTAGATACCTCCTGAGGTCCCTTCCAACCCTGAGATTCTATGATTCTATGAACTAACTCCTGAAGGTTTCAGAGTAGCAGCCATGTTAGTCTGTATCCGCAAAAAGAACAGGAGTACTTGTGGCACCTTAGAGACTAACAAATTTATCTGAGCATAAGCTTTCATGGGCTAGAGCCCACTTCATCGGACGCATAGACTGGAACATATAGTGAGGACATATATATACACATACAAAGAACATGAAAAGGTTGGGAGTTGCCCAACCAAGTCTAAAAGGCTAATTAATGAAGATGAACTGTTGTCAGCAAGAGAAAAAAAAATTTGTAGTGATAATCAAGATAGCCCATTTCAGACAGTTTGTCAAGAAGATGCGAGGATACTTAACATGGGGGAAATAGATTAAATGTGTGTAATGGCTCAGGCATTCCCAGTCTCTATTTAAGCCTAAATTGATAGTATCTAGTTTGCATATCCATTCAAGTTCAGCAGTTTCTTGTTGGAGTCTGTTTTTGAAGCTTTTCTGTTGCAAAATTGCCACCTTTAAATCTGCAAAAAGAACAGGAGTACTTGTGGCACATCAACTTCTCCACCTTTTCATGCTCTCTGTATGTGTATATAGATCTCCTCAATATATGTTCCATTCCATGCATCCGATGAAGTGGGGCTGTAGCCCACAAAAGCTTATGCTCAAATAAATTTGTTAGTCTCTAAGGTGCCACAAGTACTCCTGTTCTTTTTGCGGATACACACTAACACGGCTGCTACTCTGAAACCTTACTGAATGGCCAGAGAGGTTGAAGTGTTCTCCTACTGGTTTTTGAAAATAGAAGCTGGCATAGACCTCACACCTTTCTGATCCTAGTGGATGCTTCTTTGATCTTGACTTCTCCATAGAGAAATAGAAAATTAAGAGATCATCACAAAACAAAATCCCATGACACACACTCTCCCGCTGTAGGGAGGAATTAATAGAAATTCCGCTTAATATTTGACAAATGTTCATTTGGCTTAATTTAATTCTAGAAGATACTAAGCACAGTGATGAACAGCATATAAGAATCTCAACAGAAATGGGTAACCCAGAATCACAGATGTCACTGTCATTTAGTGGGAATGGAGCTCCCCTTTGCCTGCTCTTGAGAAATCTGTTGGTGTGATATACTCGGGGGTGAAAGTAACTGAGGACACTTACTGTACGGGGGAGGAGGGGTGACTCTGGCCCCCTGGAAAGGGCAGAGCCTGAGGCGGAAGGGGCAGGGCTGTGGTCAGCATCCCCCAGCCATCTGTTCCAGGCCGCCCGGCCCGCACCACCGGGGCTCCCGTGTTGATTTAAAGGGCCTGGAGCCCTGGGCCCTTTTAAATCACAGGCCCCAGGGAAGCTACTCCCTTTGCCCACCCCTGCCCATCACCAAAAGGGATAGGGACATTAAAGCACTGCAGGGTCCTTTGCCGTGGCAATGCTTTAAGATTGCTGCACCCCCCCCCCCGCCAACGGGGTGGTGGTGTAGCAACATTAAAGCACTGCCGTGGCAAAGGACCATACTTAAAGCGCTTTAATAGACCCTCCTGGCAGGTTCACCAACAGGGGGAAGGGGCAGCGACATTAGGGTTAGGCAGCACTTTAATGTTGCTACCCCTTCTCTCCCCCCAATTGTACCCCTTTCAGGCAATATCCCGGGTTTATTGGTGGAAGGAGGGCAGAGCACAGGCTTATGTGGTCCATCAGTGTCTCCTTCAGTTTGGAAACTCCAACTGTTCAAGTTCCCCTAGGATCTTTGGCACATAAGAAAACTTGAATGCATACCCCAGCTGCCCATGAGGTTTGCCCAGCAAATCTCCATGACAAGAGCCTCCCAACCTTAGCTGGAGTTAACTGACTTAACTATACCCAACGCAAGCCAAACCCTGATTGGTGAGGGGAGTTCTCACCTTCATGGTTTTGTGCTGCAATGGCAGGGCAAATTTATTACAAAGAAGTAGAAAAGTCTCCTTCCTCATCCTGAGGAAGCTTGGAGACATGAAATAATGAGGGCTAAGGTGGCAGGGTGAATGAAGGGGCCTGGAGTAATGTGGTTTCTGGGGAGCAGGCAGGGAAGGGGATGGACCCTGGAGCATGGGATATTAATGGCCTGGAGCAGAAGGGAAACTGGGGGTCCTGGATCTTTGAGGAAAGAAAGGGACAGGAAGGAGTGGAGGGCCTGGGGCCCAGAGCATGGAAGAATTGGAGAGCAGGTGCACTTGAGACTGGGAAATAGGACTCGGAGCATGGCTGGGGGTTACAGGGCTGGAAGAGTCAGGAGCACTGGAGAGATTCAGGGGCCTGAGGAGGCTGAGGCCCCTGGAGCACTGGGGGGGTTTGCTGGGTAGGCCGGGGGCCCGGGGCGCAGGAAGGCTGGGCGCTGGGGAGAGTCAGGGGCCTGGGGAGGCTGAGGCCCCTGGGGCACTGGCCCGGGGGTTGCTGGGTAGGCCGGGGGCCCGGGGCGCAGGAAGGCTGGGCGCTGGGGAGATTCAGGGGCCTGGGGAGGCTGAGGCCCCGGGAGCCCGGGGTTTGCTGGGTAGGCCGGGGCCCGGGCACAGGAGGGCTGGGCGCTGGGTTGATTCAGGGGCCTGAGGAGGCTGAGGTTCCTGGAGCACTGGGGGGGGGGGCGGGGGTTGCTGGGTAGGCCGGGGGCCCGGGGTGCAGGAAGGCTGGGCGCTGGGGAGAGTCAGGGGCCTGGGGAGGCTGAGGCCCCTGGAGCACTGGGGGCAGGGGGGGGGGGGGGGGGGGGGGGGGGTAGGGGGGGGGGCGGGGGCAGGAAGGCTGGGTGCTGGGAGAGTCAGGGGCCTGGGAGGCTGAGGCCCCTGGAGCACTGGGGGCAGGGGTTGCTGGGTAGGCCGGGGGCCCGGGGCGCAGGAAGGCTGGGCGCTGGGGAGAGTCAGGGGCCTGGGGAGGCTGAGGCCCCTGGGGCACTGGGCGGGGGGGGCAGGGGTTGCTGGGTAGGCCGGGGGCCCGGGGCGCAGGAAGGCTGGGCGCTGGGGAGAGTCAGGGGCCTGGGGAGGCTGAGGCCCCTGGAGCACTGGGGGGGGGGCAGGGGTTGCTGGGTAGGCCGGGGGCCCGGGGCGCAGGAAGGCTGGGCGCTGGGGAGAGTCAGGGGCCTGGGGAGGCTGAGGCCCCTGGAGCACTGGGGGGGGGGCAGGGGTTGCTGGGTAGGCCGGGGGCCCGAGGGCCCGGGGCGCTGGGGAGGGGGCTCAGAGTTGCTGGGAAGGCAGCGGCCCCAAGCCACGGGGGAGGGGGTCAGGGACCCGGGGGAGCCTGGGGCCGAGCGGCTGAACCAGGGGATCTCGGACCTCCAGCGTTAGGAGGCGGAGCTCGGGCCCTAAAGCGGCGCTAGGGGCCTGGGGCAGGGCTGGAGTTCCAGCCATGGCCACCCGGGAGAGGGGCAAGCGCATGCGCGGCGCGCGGAGCCTGACAAGGCCTAGCCGCCCACGCCAGAAAAAGGGGCGTGTCTCTGTGCTGGGGGCGGGTCTGTCCAGTGCCCTGGCGGCGCGTCATGGCGTGACGGCGCGCTGATTTGCATACGCGCTGCGTGCGGGGGGAGGGTCGAGCGGCAAGCAGGCTGCAGGGTGTCGGATCCAAGATGGCGCCGTGCGGACGTGTCCGGAGCCCCTGGCCGGGCCCGCTGGCGCTGCTGCTCCTCTCGCTCTCGCTCTCGGCCGCGGAGCCGGCCGCAGGGGGGCCCGGGCTGGGCGCGGCAGGCCAGGGCGGCCAGCAGCAGGTCCCGGCGGGCGGGCCGGGCCCCGGGGGGCGGGGGCCCCGCGGCGGCGGCGGCGGCTCCAGCGGCGGGTGGAAGCTGGCGGACGAGCCCGCCTGCCGCGAGGACGTGAATCGGGTCTGCCCCAAGCACAGCTGGGCCAACAACCTGGCCGTGCTGGAGTGTCTGCAGGACGTGCGAGAGGTGGGCGCGGCCGCGGCGCGGGGGGCGAGCCGGGGGAGGGGCGCCGGAGCTCGGGGAGCTGCTGTAGCTCGGCAGAGCTGCCTGGCGAGTGAGGGGGAGCCGGGTGCGGGAGGGACAGAGGCATGTTCTGCCCGCGATGTGCTTTGGAGGGTGCCCGGGGGCACGAAGAAAGCGAGAGCAGTGGGGCCCTGCAGGCCAGGTGGGAGCCTGCGGAGGGCAGCAGGAGTCTGGCCCTGCCTCTGCGCCTGCTGGGGTGAGAGCACTGGTCGTGGTGCTGCTGGCGGGGAGGGGTCCATCCTCCCTTCTGATTTAAAGCTGGGGCCCTGAAGTCACCACAATTACCTCTTTGGTGTTTAAATTGCAAATGCTGCTGAATGATGACAGCGTGTAGGGCAGTGGTTCTCAGCCATGGATACAGGTACCCTTGGGGGGTACACAGAGGTCTTCCAGGGGGTACATCAACTCATGTAGATATTTTCCTGCTTTTACAACAGGCTACATAAAAAGCACTAGCAAAGTCAGTACAAACTAAAATGTCATACATACAATGACTTGTTTATATTGCTTTTATATACTGTTCACTGAAATGTAAGTACAATATTTATATTTCAGTAGATTTATTTTATGATTATATGGCATAAATGAGAAAATAGACAATTTTTTCAATAGTAGTGTGCTGTGACTTGTATTTTTATGTCTGATTTTGTAAGCAAGTAGTTTTTAAGTGAGGGGTAACTTGGGGGTACACAAGACAAATCAGACTCCTGAAAAGGGGTACAGTTGTCTGGAAAGGTTGAGAGCCACTGGTGAAGGGCAGTACAGTTGTATATATTGTTGTTGTGTGTAGTGGTAGCTGGACTCAATCCCCTTTTGTCAGTTAACTTAATTCTGTACTTAACCTCTGTTTGAAGCTTTAATTTTTGATAGCTTGATGGCAAATATTATACTATAATATTATAGTATTGCAGATGACACTAAACTGGGAGGAATGGTAGATACGCTGGAGGATAGAGATAGGATACAGAGGGACCTAGACAAATTAGAGGTTTGCGCCAAAAGAAACCTGATGAGGTTCAACAAGGACAAGTGCAAAGTCCTGCAGTTAGGACGGAAGATCCCATGCACTAGGCAGCAGTTCTGCAGCAAAGGACCTAGGGGTTATAGTGGACGAGAAGCTGGATATGAGTCAACAGTGTGCCCTTGTTGCCAAGAAGGCTAGCGGCATTTTGGGCTGTATAAGTAGGGGCATTGCCAGCAGATCGAGCAATATGATCATTCCCCTCTATTCGACATTGGTGAGGCCTCATCTGGAGTACTGTGTCCAGTTTCGAGCCCCACACTACAAGAAGGATATGGAAAAATTGGAAAGAGTCCAGCGGAGGGCAATAAAAATGATTAGGGGGCTGGAGCACATGACTTATGAGGAGAGGCTGAGGGAACTGGGATTGTTTAGTCTGCAGAAGAGAAGAATGAGGGGGGATTTGATGGCTGCTGTCAACCACCTGAAAGGGGGTTCCAAAGAGGATGGATCTAGACTGTTTTCAGTGGTGGCAGATGACAGGACAAGGAGCAATGATCTCAAGTTGCAGTGGGGAAGGTTTAGGTTGGCTATTAGGAAAAACTTTTTCACTAGGAGGGTGGTGAAGCACTGGAATGGGTTACCTAGGGAGGTGGTGGAATTTCCTTCCTTAGAGGTTTTTAAGGTCAGGCTTGACAAAGCCCTGGCTGGGATGATTTAGTTGGGGATTGGTCCTGCTTTGAGCAGGGAGTTGGACTACATGACCTCCTGAGGTCCCTTCCAACCCTGTCTATGATTCTGTTCATAATTGTGCTGCTCATAACACAAATGGAGTTGCTCATGTTTTGATAGTTTTAGGCAACATCCAGAGTATGGCCATATTTTTCGTGGTCACAGAATTCTGGATTGATGCCTTTATTAAACTAAGGGTATGTCTACACTTCCCGCTGGATTGGCGGGCAGCGATCGATCCAGTGGGGGGTTTGATTTATCCCATCTAGTTTGGTCCTTATTTACTAGTATAGTTACTAGGATTGGGGAAGGATTAGGTGTGTGTTAAATGTATTTGAACTGCTCTCTAGTAAATGTAATTGAAAAAAGGGGTATCTCATATTAGAGTCTCATGTCCTCTTTCAGGTCTTTAGCCTATGGACTGGGAAGGAATCCCTTTCCTCTACCCAATGTACATCAGTAATTAGGTGCATTATAGTGGTTCTCTTTTCTCTGGAACACTGGGTATTAGACTGCTGTTTGGAGACAAGGTACTGGAATTGAGGGATCTGTTTTCTGACTCATATGTCAGTTCCTGTTGAATGTGCATCATACTGTGTTTTTCATCAGTACACATTAGGTCTGTTTCACTAGATTAAATTAATGGCCAGTAAATTCAGAATGGGAAGAAATAATTCCTTCTATGTGCAGTCAGACATGGCTATTGAGATTGGGATTAAATACTGTAGCTGAACTTCATTTTTATTAGACGCTTTATATGGTAAGAGAAGGGCAGTCATTTCTCCTGCTTCTCGATATACAGTACTGCACAACTGGCCTTGTTTTGCTTTCCTCTGAAGCACCAGGTAACATCTACTTCAGGAAGGAGGATACCAGATGAACCTACAGTCTCTTCAGAAGAGCGGCTCGTTCATTTGTTTAATTTTTTTCCTACTCGCTTCAAACAGCAGCTAGGTTTTTAACATTGAAATAATTTGATTTCCTCCCTTTAAGTTTATCTCATATGTTTTTGATGGATGGTAAACTGAGCATAGGAATCAAAGATTGCTCTGAGTTTCTGATAATCCTATTGGTGGGGCCCTTTCTTTTGTTGACTCGTGATTTTTACTGCTGTAGTAAAACAACTTGGTGAACATATGTGGTTATTTTACATCTGCCTCTTATTTTTCTAGAAGTGCTCACATAAATGGGGTACATATGTAGCTGCGGTACTAGTAAGAAGTCTGGAAGAGCAATCGAAAGCTATGTGCTCAAAGCATATGGCAGCAAAGTCCAGCTGTGTGATAGATTCCTGTTTGAATGAGAGAAGGGTCTGGTTGCATTGAGTTCTCAATTTAACAAAAAGAGTTTTGTCTTCTGTAATTGACAGTGATCCACGTTGTGAAACAAGATTACTTAAATGAACTCAAAAAATAAGACCATATCACCTGTGGGCAAACACTTTTCACAAAGCGATCACTCCATATCTGACCCCTCAGTCCTCATCGGAAACCTGCACAACTCCTTCAAATGGTGACCCTAGGATCTCAAATTCATAATTTTGCTAGAAATTAGAAGTCATGGATTTAACAAACACACTGGATTTATGACTTATTACAACAATCTGTAACCCATTCGCTCCCCTTTTTTATTCTGTGATACCTGGCCACTTCACCTTGAACTGTCTCTTACAGTATGCATTTACTACTTATGCTAAACTATCTGTTCCAGCGTCTGTTTAGCTGTGACATTCTGATTACCTTTCCCAGACCTGAAGAAGAGCTCTGTGTAGCTCAGAAAAGCGTGTCTTTTTCACCAACAGAACTTGGTCCAATAAAATATATTACCTCAGCCACCTTGTCTTGCTAATTATAAGGGGTATCATGCACCATGGCATTTCTTCAAATTTGCCTAATGAGTTGTAATGTATCTGTATGCTCTGCATTTTTACATGCAATGTGTTTAGCCATATTCTGCATTCTTTTTTTTTTTTAAAATAGCCTTACACTTTTTTTTTTTTAAACCAGTGGCTCTTTTTTATCTCTGTCTTCAGATGTTATATGGCTGCTAATCACCATAGTATCTCATTGCCTTCCACAAAAAAATCAATAGCATTATTAACAAAGTCCCTAGCAGATAGACTTCATGGAGTTTCTGGTTTTGATTTTTTGGAGTAAAATCCCTGCTTGGACTGGCTTTGGTGTTTTGTTTAGGTTTTTTTTAAAAAACTTTTTGAGGGAAGTGTTGGGGCTGTTTGACTTTTAAAAATCAGTCAATATCTTCCAGTGCCTATGGAAAGTACTGCTTTGCTAGCTCTGGAGACTAAGGGAGCTTGTTCCAGTGTCCTTGTGTTCTGGAATTTTACCTTCTAACCCCATTGTTGTGTTTTTGTTGTATGCTCTCAGCCCCAGAGAGCGCTTCAGTGGTTCTTTGCACATGTAGTTCTGTACATCTGTGTAGCTTGAAGCAATTTGAAGTGAAAGTTGTTAAATAAACACAATACACTTCTATCCACCATGTAGCTGCGATAGGAGTCAGTTGTGCCAGTTTCCCCATATCAGCCTTGTAATATCAGATTTGAAGCTCTGGGAAGTACCTTGAGGGAGTGGTGGGGGAGGAGGGGTGAGATCAGCTAAGTTCCCTGTAAGCTACATGGCTGCACAGCAGCTTTCTTAGCAGTGTGCAGGTGCTCAGGGAACCCACCCGGGGGCCTGGTGTGGCCCTCCCTGGGCTCCAGCTTAACCTGGCCCTCAATCTGCTGGGGCAACCTGAACCTGGCCTGGCCCTGGCTGCAGTGGCCTGGCCTGCCCCGAACCTGGTTGTGGGCAGCGGAGGGGTACTTATCCTGCGGGCCCAGCCCCGGAGTTGCCATGGTGGGGAGAGGTGCCTCTCTCCCTCCCCACCAGCCCAGGTGCTGCTGTGGGGGGAGAGAGCTAGGGGGAAGTCCTTCCCGGAACCCCTTGGCCCCAGCCCCACCACATGAATTTTCTTATGTGCACCAATATGAAGGTGATTTGTCACACGTCACCTCCATATTGGTGCACATAATAAAATTAATTCTGCACATGGGTGAGAGAAATTAGAGGGACTGCTGGAGGTCAGTCCTTATGATCTGTTCAGTACTTGGTGCCTCTGTTCATATGGGCTTCCATTACCAGAAGTAATGGTGTTTTGTGAAGTGGAAATATATCTGCTAAGAACTGTCCTCATTTCTCATCGGTTATCAGAGCCAGCAGATATCAGTGACTTATGGTTAGCCTCCTTTGGGGGACTTGAATCATTGACTTAGCAATGACAGTTATCACTTCTTAAATTCAAAACAAAACAAAACACAAACAAACTAAGATTCTTTCTAACCTCAAATTAGAAATTTTTGCTATTTAGTTATGCTGTCTTTCAGGGTTAATTAAAAAAACATGACATGTCTCAAAATGGTATAAAATAGATACCACTTTTTCACAGACATGGCCCATTTTTGTGTTTTACCATGGGTAATTAGCCCTTCCTATTGTTTGTTCCACTCATTGATGCCTGAATGGGATTTTTGGGAGGTAGTATGGCTTCTCTAAGATGTACTATTTTGGGGGTAGATACTTCTCGCCCCTCTCTCTCTCTCTCTTTTTTCAGTTTTTCTGTTATTACCACTTCTGCTTTTCTCTGTTCCCATTTCAACACATTTCTTTATCTTACCCGTCTGCTGATATTCTTCCCTAAGCTCTAGTAGTGTCTGACATCTGGGGCAATTTCATCTTTCAATTTACACCCCACTTTGTGACAGGGCATCATCCAATCCTGTGTGATTTTGATTTCACTCCCAGGGTACAGTTCTGTAGTCTGAACTGAATCCCATGTTTTTATTTGACTTTTGACTGGTAAAGGATACAGTCAGGTACAGCGCAATGACCTGCAGTGTAATCGTTCTGATGGGCAATGTCATGATATATCAGTATCTGTTTTTACCTCTCAAAGATTCACTACTGAGAAGTAAATTCAAATGGTTATTTGAAGGGCCTACAGTATCTAGACTCTTTGTATACTGAGAGTTTCTATAGTTTACCCGTCAGTATTTTGATTCTCAACAGTGTTAACCAGTTACTAACCAGCATTGAGTAGCATGTGGGAAGCTGTGCTGTATGCTCTTTATTCTGTCCAATATGTCATCCAAGACACCCTGCCTTCAGGTTGGAAATGGAGGGAGAGTTTACGGGAACAATGCTGTCTAAAACTAGTCATTTTCTGTAATGTTATGGATTTTTTTAAAGAGACCCTACACTGTTTTTAAAGCAAACATGCAAAGTGGTGCCCATAAAATTTTGGTTCTAGAAAGTTATTGTAAGGTGAGGAAGTTAAGACTCCTGAGCCCAGCAAAATAGCTAGATTGCAAAATCTTTTAGGAGACACTATCTTTTTATTAGCAGCAAAGAATCCTGTGGCACCGTATAGACTAACAGACGTTTTGGAGCATGAGCTTTCGTGGGTGAATACCCACTTCGTCGGATGCATCCACGAAAGCTCGTGCTCCAAAACGTCTGTTAGTCTATAAGGTGCCACAGGATTCTTTGCTGCTTTTACAGATCCAGACTAACACGGCTACCCCTCTGATACTATCTTTTTATTGTGTGTACAATGATGAGCACAACAGGGTCCCAGTCCCTGAGCAGAGCCTCTAAGCAGTACAAGTAATGAATAAGATTTTAAATGCGATCTGGCTGCTGAGCACCAAGTAGGTTGTAGTAACTTGAACGTGATCTGAATGTCTTAATCCTATATTTTAAATATTCTCCTGTAGTGGAGAAGGATATAACCTGCTTGAGTTTACCCAATACTTCTAATGTCCTCTTCTGCCTGGACAGCTAGCTTTCTTTCCCATAACAGCACGTTGTTAATGGGGGAGTTGCTGGCTCATACATCAGTATGCAACCCCAGCAGGCTGAACTAGACTCAATGTGACCTTGTTTTTTTATGATGTCTAAAGAAAGTCTGAACATTGTTTGTTTTAATATCTACTTGTTACTTTGGATATATCAAAGGAAAGTAACACGTGTTTCCTGGTTTTGCTGCACAATTTCGTGAAGACTAGAGAACTAGAATATGATCTGTCTCAGCCCTCAGTTGATGGATTGGTTGTGTCCTGTCTCTTAGAGCCCTCAGTTGAAAAATTGGGGGTATCAGTCTCCTACAAGGATAGCTTTTCTTCCAAATGTCTATCATGAATGTGTTAAACAGGTGTTAACAAAAACAATACTCAAACAGTAACTAAAATCCCCTCCTTTCTTACTCTCACTAGCCGCCCCCTCTCCCCTGGTCCTTTTTTTTGGGGGGGGGGGGGGAAGGGCATTAGCAAAAACATTTTTAATGTTTTGAAGTATAAGCATCTTCATGGGGAGAAAATTCTGGATGCTAAAAGGCTCTTTAATCAAGCTTAGAAAGGCATAACAAGAACCAATGGCTGGAAACTAGCTAGACAAATTCGAATTGGAAACGAGAACACATTATGAAGAGTGAAGATGATTGATCATTGGAACAAACAACTGAAGTGATGGATTCTCCATTTCTTACTGTTTTCAGTTCCAGATGGAGGCCTTTCTGGAAGCTGTGCTTTAGCCAAAGACAAGTTATTGGGCTCACTTCATAACTGTCAGTGTTTCCTGTATCAGAATGGTAGTCATGTTTGTATCAGCAAAAAGAATGAGGAGTACTTGTGGCATTTTAGAGACTAACAGATTTATTTGGGCATAAGCTTTCGTGGGCTAAAACCAGGGGGTGAAAGTGAGCTGGTACTGCATACTGGTAAGAACCCGCACCGGACCATACCCAGGATGGTCCTTTGCTGCAGCAGCGCTTTAAAGATCCTCAAAGCGCTGCCGCTGCAAAGGACCATCCTTAAAGCACTGCCCCCCCCCCCCATCGGTGGCCCTGCTGGAAGAGTTTGTATCAGCAGAGCCACCCACAGGGGAGGCAAAAGGGGCAGAGACACTAAAGCGCTGCCGCGGCAACACTTTAAGGGTGGTCCTTTGCCACGGCAGCACTTTAATGTTGCTGTGACTCCCTCCGTTGGCGGCAAAGGACCCTGCAGCACTTTAATGTCCCTGCCCCTTTTGCTTCCTCTTTCCCCTGCTGACCGTGGGGTGGGGTGGGGAGGGCAAAGGGAGCAGCTGCCCTGGGGTCAGTGATTTAAAAGGGCCTGGGGCTCCGGACGCCGCTGCAGCCCCGGGTCCTTTAAATCTACACGGGGGCCAGGTGACCTGGAAGGGCTGGCTGGGAGATGCCGCCCCCTGCCCCCTCTGGTACTGGTAAGTGTCCTCAGTTACTTTCACCCCTGGCTAAAACCCACTCATTGGTTTTAGCCCGCGAAAGCTTATGCCCAAATAAATTTGTTAGTCTCTAAGCCCTGGTCTACACTAAGCTCGGGGGTCGAACTAGGGTACGCGAATTCAGCTACATGAATAACGTAGCTGAATTCGAACTACCCTAGTTCGACTTACTTACCGTCCAGACGCCGCGGAAGCGAACTCCGCGGCTCCAAGGTCGACTCCGGCAACTCCTCCTGCCGCGGTGGAGTACCGGAGTTCGAACTAGCGCGTCCGGGGTTCGAACTATCGCGTCTAGATCAGACGCGATAGTTCGAACTCCGAGCAGTCGAACTCGCCGCGTCGACCGTCCCGGTAAGTGTAAACGTACCCTAAGCTGCCACAAATTCTCCTTGTTGTTTTTAGTGTTTCCTGTATCATCTTAGACATCCTCCTGAATTGTTAGAGGAGCTTAATATTCTTACTGTTAAAAGGACGGGTTGTGTGTGTATTACTGCTCATTGAACTAACTTGATATAATGGTCATCTTATTGTGCTTGAACATGTACAATGCATTAAAACATTAACTAATCCTTACAGCACCCCTATGGGGTAGGTGGGTAAGTGTTCCCATTTACAGATAGCTACTCTGAGGCAAAGAGGTAATGCGATTTGCTCAAGTCCAGACAGCAAGTCAGTGGCTGAGCCAAGATTAGAATTTGAGACCTGACCCCCAGCCCATGGTCATTACTGTATAGCAGGGGTCGGCAACCTATGGCATGTGTGCCAAAGGTGGCACGCAAGCCAATTTTTGATGGCATGCGGGGCGGGCTGAGCTGCTCAGCATGCCGCCGCTCTGGGGTTCCTGCTGCTGGCCCTTTGCCAGCCGGGGTCCCACTCAGCACCCGATGCTGGCCTGGGGGAAGGAACCCCAGGCTGGCAGCGGGCTGAGACCCCGGCTGGCAGGAGCCAGCAGCCGAAACCCCAGAGCAGGGTGGGCTGAGCCGCTCAGCCCGCCGCCGCTCGGGGGTTCCCACTGCTGGCCCGTTGCCAGCCGGGGTCCCCACCGCAGCCCCACTCACCTTGCTTCCGGTTGGAGTTCCAGTGCAGGCCCCCTGCCAGACAGACCTTCTAAAAAACATTAAAATGTATTACCGGCACGCAAAGCCTTAAGTTAGAGTGTATACATGAAGACTCGGCACACCACTGCTGAAAGGTTGCCGACCCCTGCTGTATAGATACACTGCCTCCCAAGGTGAGTGAAACAGCTGGTTGTAAAAGGGAAACAGTAGAATCAGGTCTAAGGACTTGTCTGTACAGCCTGCAGTTTGCACTGCAGGGTGCGAATTGCTGCGTGCACTAATGTGCTTATGCTGTAACTGCCCTGTGTGGATGCTGGGGGAAGGAACTAAGACACCTCTTTACAGAGGAATGTAAATGTGAACTAGGAACCTTTTAGTTCCTTTCTGCTGAGCTGTAGTTCACACCCATGTAGTCCAAACTGCAGGGCAGTTGCCAAGAAGGCTAATGGCATTTTGGGCTGTATAAGTAGGGGCATTGCCAGCAGATTGAGGGATGTGATCATTCCCCTCTATTCGGCATTGGTGAGGCCTCATCTGGAGTACTGTGTCCAGTTTTGGGCCCCACACTACAAGAAGGATGTGGAAAAATTGGAGAGAGTCCAGCGGAGGGCAACAAAAATGATTAGGGGGCTGAAGCACATGGCTTATGAGCAGAGGCTGAGGGAACTGGGATTGTTTAGTCTGCAGAAGAGAAGAATGAGGGGGGATTTGATAGCTGCTTTCAGCTACCTGAAGTGGGGTTCCGAAGAGGATGGATCTCTCAGTGGTGGAAGATGACAGAACAAGGAGTAATGGTCTCAAGTTGCAATGGGGGAGGTTTTGGTTGGCTATTAGGAAAAACTTTTTCACTAGGAGGGTGAAGCAGCACTGGAATGGGTTACCTAGGGAGGTGGTGGAATCTCCTTCCTTAGGAGTTTTTAAGGTCAGGCTTGACAAAGCCCTGGCTGGGATGATTTAGTTGGGGATTGGCCCTGCTTTGAGCAGGGGGTTGGACTAGATGACCTCCTGAGGTCCCTTCCAACCCTGAGATTCTATGATTCTATAGCATAAGTGTTTGTTTCCACCTAAATAAACTTCAGCTCCTCCTTAAGCCATTGCGAATTTGGTTCAAAGTTGCAAAGCTGATATGTTAAATTGAATTCTGTTGTTCTCAATCTTATTTTTAGACTTTTAAGTGGGCCTGTCACTTCAGATAGCATAATGGTGGGAGCTGTACAAGAACCTAGAAACAGTGTAGGGTTTTCCTTACAGGGCAGTTAGCATATAGTCATTGATGGAAGATCATCTGGTTGTATTCCTGACTGCTACTGACTTGCTGCAGGAAGTAGATAAAATCACCTAACCTTTCTGTACATCAGTGTCTTAATCTGTAAAATGGAGATGATACTTATTCCCTTCTATGAAGCATTTTGAGAGTCTCTGAAAGGTGCCCTAAGCGAAAAATCATAATGCATCTGCTTTGAAACTGAAATATCTAATGTTTAAAAATTGTAGTTGAGGCTCTCAATATCATAGCTTCATCTGATTTCCTTTTTTAAAAATAATTCATACATTTAAGAATGATTACTATTGATACAATGAGACCAGAATCTTCCTTTGCCTGGGCATTTAACTTTAAAACGGCCAGGTAAAGCAGTTTGCTGCTTTAGCTTCTCTCTGTTCCTTAGAAGTCACTTTCCTCAGATTAATCTTACTTCCTGTTTTTACAGCTCAGATTTGCTTGATAAACTACTGTTAGTCAAATTAGACTACCTAGGTACCTAGACAAACTCCTGCTGGGTATTATCCAGGTCTCCTTTAGGATATCACTTCCCCACAGAGGTCCACTGTAGAAGCGGTGTGCTTAGCCACAGAACTGCTTTTGGTAGGATGGGATTGAGTCCAAAATCAAGGACATAAGTAGCCTTTGTATGCCAGTGGGTCCTCATTTGACCTCTGTCTGCTTGCAAGACTAATTGCACAGTCCATTTCCCCCCCTTTTGTGAGGGAAGTAGTTAAGCATTTGTAAATGGCATTTTAGTAGCTAGTTCATAGGACTTAAATAAGCCACACAGCAGGGGTTCCCAAACTTGATTCACAGCTTGTTCAGGGTAAGCCCCTGGCGGGCCGGGAGACGCTTTGTTTACCTGAGCGTCCACAGGTATGGCCACTCGCAGCTCCCAGTGGCCGCAGTTTGCCATTCCCAGCCAATGGGAGCTGTGGGAAGCAGTGGCCCCACCCATGCTGCTTCCCACAGCTCCCATTGGCTGGGAACGGCGAACCATGGCCATTGGGAGCTGCGAGTGGCCGTACCTGCGGACGCTCAGGTAAACAAAGCATCTCCCGGCCCGCCAGGGGCTTACCCTGAACAAGCTGTGAATCAAGTTTGGGAACCCCTGCTATACAGTTATTTCCTGTTTTTGAGCCCATTCTGGCAGATTCAGAGTTTTAAAAAGCTGAATCAGCACCCTTCTTTCAAGAAGCTCTGAAAGTGCATGGGGTGGAGAGACCTCTTACTCTTGTCTAAAAATTCCTTAATCATTTGTGCAGTGGAAGTCTACTGAACTGCTGTTTCTTGAGTCTAGCCAGAGGTGCTCCATTATGGAGAGGCAGTCACTGAGTATCTCTTCGAAGAAAATATTTATTTATTGAAATGTGTAACAAGTGCATTAAAATCTGCCATTTACATTGAAATGTGCATTTCTTTGGGTATGAAACAATGTCCATAACTATTTTTACTTTTAACTGCTTGGGTTTTGTAAAGGGTGAGATAAGGTTGCTAAGTGTCAACAATGTAGTTAACTGGTATTTTTTAAACTTTTTTTGTTTTGTTTTTGTAATACCTAATTCTAGCCTGCTTCTAGCTTTTACACACACACACACACCCCTCTGCCCCTGGAAATTTCCACTACATGCATCCGACGAAGTGGGTATTCACCCACGAAAGCTCATGCTCCAAAATGTCTGTTAGTCTAAGATGCCACAGGACTCTTTGCTTCTAATTGAAGATCCTTCATTATCCTTGACCACTTAAGTTATGGGATGCTTAAACATGGCAATGGTAAGAAAAAAGATCTTGCTTTCTTATCCTGCATGTATGTGCTTTCTCTTGGAGCTCAGCCTTTCCTGCTAAATTGATTGGATAATCTGAAATTTGACCAGGAACTGGATGGCGGTAGTCTGAAACATCAGCTGTTATATGTTGGCTATATAGTTACCTTCTGCTCTGACAATTTGGTTGAACTCAGTGGAAGATGTTTTGTGTTAGGAAACAACATGCAGTACTGCATCTCTTTATTTTAGGTGGTCTCAGTTTTATTGCAAGGCATCAAAATGTGTGAAGCCAAAAGTAAACCTTGGAATAAATATGGGATTGTGGAGAAGAACTAGCATATTGGTGAGTGATTTTTAAGAAAACTTGCTTAGTACAAACTCTTGCTGTTAGTTAAAGTGTCTAACTGGTCATAGTTCAATTCAGTATAGTACAGGTCTGTCGCAACTTAGGGGGAGGTTCCGTTCCGTGGTTATCACGTAAAGTGAAAACTGTATAGTCAGAACCCCCAAGTCCTTTAAATCCCGCCTGCAGCTCCTGCCGGCGGGATGGGGTGGGGCATTTAAAGGGCTCTGCCAGGCTTCCCGCTGCAGCGGGAAGCCCAGTGGAGCCCTTTAAATGCCCCCCCCCGTCCCGCTGCCGGAGCTGCAGGCAGGATTTAAAGGGCTCTGCTGGGCTTCCCTCCATGGTGGGGAGCCCGGTGGAGCTCTTTAAATCCTGCCCGCAGCTCCGGCGGCAGGAGGGGGGGGGCATTTAAAGGTCCCGAAGCTCCATGGTGGAGCCTCCGGCCCTTTAATTCACCCCAGGGGCTACCAGCCACCTCTGCAGCTGGGAGCCCCCCTGAGTGATTTAAAGGCCCTGGGACTCCCAGCCACAGCTGGTGCCCCAGGACCTTTAAATCTTGAGGCCACGCGCCGTCCGGGACTCCAGCTTTTCGCTGAAAGGCCTGAAATCACGCATGTTAAATGCGCGTAAGTTGCAAGAGACCTGTACATCCAGTGTCACTGCTTTGTTAATAAAAATCAGTTACTGATTAGACAACTCTACCTGTTCAGCTTGCCTAGCAATGAGATAAGATGGCTGCACAAAGGAGTCAGGAATGGATTGTTTTTCGTGTGTAGATGGCTTTAATGAAAATCAGTTGTGTAGTACAAAGGCTGTCCTCCCTGCTGAAGGGGGAAACGTAGTGATGTAAAGATTTGCAATATTTTCCTGAGTCCCCTTCTCCACCTCTGTAATGTTAATGGGCTGGGAGGATGACATTTATAAAGGCCTCCTTTGTTGCTGAATTGGAAGTAGCATTTGACCATCTTCAAAAAAGCAGATATGAAAAAACTCAAACAACTGATAGTTAGGGTCCCATGGGAAGAAAATAAGGGAAAAAGGAGTTTCAGGAGAACTGGCAGTTTCTCAAAGACAATACTGAAGGCACATATAGATGGGTCGACTCACCCCTGCGGCGCCTCCTGCTAGTGACTCTGGGAATTAGCTCGTTCCAGGCAATGGAGCGCCCTCTGCAGGCTGGTGATCCACCTGTCTTCAGGCCCCCCATGTCCCTCCCTGGACCCGGTGCCCTCTTACATGGGGTGCTGCCCCCTAGCAGTAACCCCTTTCCCTCTGGGTTTTCCCTCTAAGGGAATCCCCACCCTCCCTCAGTATTGACTACTGCCAGTCATTGTCTAGCCCCACACTCTGGGGCAGACTGCAGTATCAGCCTACTCATCACAGGCAAAGGGGTTTGGACCTGCTGCCTTGGCCTACTCCTGGGCTGCCCTCTGCAACCCCCAGTACCTGTTGGCCCTTCGCTAGGCCACAGCCTGGGGCTTTCTAGGCTGGAGCTCCCCAGCTCCTCAGCCTTTCCCCAGCCCTGCTTCACCCTAGGTACCTTGCCTATAGCCCCTGCAGCCAGGCCCTTCTTCCTCTTCAGGCAGAGGAAGACTATTTTTGGCTTCTGGCTTCCCTGGCCTTTTATAGGGGCCAGCTGTGGCCTGATTGGGGTGTGGCCCAGCTGCAGCCATTTCCCCAATCAGCCCAGCTTTTAGAGCCGCAGCTCTCAAGCCCTGCCAGGCCACTTTTAAACCCCTCAGGGCAGGAGTGGGATCCTCCCCGCTACAGCATAACAGCAAACTATCTTGATGTGAAGGGAAGATAGGAAGACTAGTAAGAGACCAATATGAGTGCATTAGGAGCTCTTTAATGACCTGAAAATCAAAAAGGAATCCTACAAAAATTGGAAATATGGCAGAATTGCTAAAGATGAATACTAAATAATAGTGTGAGCATGTAGAGACAAAATCAGAAAGGCTAAGGCACAAAATGTGTACACCTAGCAAGGTATGTAAAAGGCAATTAAGAGATTCTATAAAGGCATTAGAAGCAGGAGAAATAGGAAGGAAGGTTAGGTCCATTATTTAGCAGAGGAGGAGATGACATCAAGGAAGCTGAGGTGTTTAATGCCTGTCTTCCTTCAGTCTTCACTAAAATGGTTAACTGTGATCAGAAATGTAACACAATTAATACTGACAACAAGGGGGAAGGAACACAAGCCAGAATAGGGAAACAAGTTCAAGAATATTTAGATAAGTTAGATGTGTTCACGTTGGCAGGGCCTGATGAAATTCTCCCTAGGGTAGTTAAGAAACTAGCTGAAGCAGTTTCAGAGATGATTATCTTTGAGACCTCATGGAGGACAGGTCAGGTCCCAGAAGTCTGGAGAAGGGCAAACATAGTACCTGGCTTTAAAAAAGAGGATCTAGGGAATTATAGATCAGTCAACCTAACTTTGATACCTGGAAAGATAGTGTAACAAATTATTAATCAATCAGTTTGTAAGTATCTAGAGGATAACGGTGATAAATAATACCCAACGTACTGGCCTACTGGATGGGGGGGAAACAGTAGACATATACTTCTATTTTAGTAAGGCTTTTGACATAGTGCCACGATATCCTCATAAGCAAACTTGGGAGATGTGGTCTAGTTGAAATTACTATAATGTGGGTATGAAATTTATCATCTTGTAAAAGTGGTGAACATAAGGGTACAGACTGTGACACTGGATGCATAACTAGTTGAAAAAACGTACTTAGAGTAGTTATCAGTGGTTTGTTGTCAAACTGGGAGGACATATGTTGTGGGGCCCTGTGGGGGAATCCTGGGTCCAGTACTATTCAGTATTTTCCTTCATGACTTGGATAATGGAGTGAAGTGTATGCTTATAAAATTTGCCAATGACATCAATCTGGGAGGGGTTGCAATCACTTTAGAGGACAGGAATAGAATTCAAAATGTCCACGACAAATTAGAGAATTGGTCTGAATTCAATAAGATGAAATTCAGTTAACACAAATGCAAAGTACTACACCAAGGAAGGGGAAAAAAAAATCAAATGCACAACTACAAAATGGAATAAATGGCTAGTCAGTAGAACTGCTGAAAAGGATCTGAGGGTTGTACTGGATCACAACTTGAATCTGAGCAGACAGTGTGATGCAGTTGCAAAAAAGGCAAATGTAATTCTGGAGTGTAGTAACTGGAGTTGTCATATATAAGACACAGGAGGCAATTGTCCTGCTCTACATAGCACTAGTGAGGTCTGAGCTGTAGTACCATGTCCAGTTTTGGGTGCCACATTTTAAGAAAGATGGGGACAAATTGAAGCAAGTCCAGAGGAGAGCAATAAAAGGTTTAGAAAACCTGACTTATGAGGAACAGTTAAAAAAAGGGACATATTTAGTGGGCCGAGGGCCACATCTGGGTGGGGGAAATTTGTATGCAGGGCTGTGGGAGGGGGTACGGTGTGCAGGAAGGGGCTCAGGGCAAGGGATTGGGGCAGAGGAGGGGTGTAGTGTGTATGAGGGGGCTCAGGGAAGGGGATTGAGATGCAGGAGGGGTGCGGACTGTTGGAGGGGGCTCAGGGCAGGGATGCGGACTGAGCCCTCTGCCCCCCAACCTAGGGGCCGCAGGGAAGCGGTGCTGGCTTCTGAGAACAGCACGGGGCCCATGGCGCCACAGGGGGCAATCCTGTGGGCCGGATCCAAAGCCCTGAGGGGCTGGATCTGGGCTGTAGTTTGCCCACCCCTGTGATAAGTCTTCAAAGTTGAGGACTGTTACAAAGAAGGTGGTGATCAATTATTCTCCATGTCCACTGACAATAGAATCATAGAATCTCAGGGTTGGAAGGGACCTCAGGAGGTCATCTAGTCCAACCCCCTGCTCAAAGCAGGACCAAACCCAACTAAATCATCCCAGCCAGGGCTTTGTCAAGCCTGACCTTAAAAACCTCTAAGGAAGGAGATTCCACCACCTCCCTAGGTAACCCATTCCAGTGCTTCACCACCCTACTAGTGAAAAAGTTTTTCCTAATGTCCAACCTAATAGGACAAGAAGTAATGGTCTTAATCTGCAACAAGGGAGATTAAGGTTAGATATTACGAAAATATTTGTAACTATAAGGATAGTTAAGTGATGGAATAGGTTCCAAGGGAGGTTGTGGAATCCTCATCCTTGGACATCTTTAAGAACAGGTTAGATAAACCTCTGTCAGGGATGGTCTAAGTATACTTGATCCTGCCTCAGCGAAGAGGGTGGGGGTGGAGTAGATGATCTATTAAAGTTCCTTCCTGCCATATCTTTGTATGAGTCTGTCTGCCTCTTCTCCCTCAGAAAACAATTGCTTTTATTAAGATTCATTCATGTCATGACGTTAACTCTTTGGGCAACAGCTGCCAGTTTACTTTTCTTTTTTGAATGTAGAAGCTTCCTTGGGCAGACACTATCTGTTTATACAATGCCTAATACAGTGGGGACCTGATCTTGTGCTGGGACTCTGGATGCTGCCATCAAGTAGGAGTAGTGAGAGGTTATTACTAGCTGTTGATTAATCATAGTTAACTCACACGATTAACTCAAAAAATTAATCGCAGTTAAAAAAATTAATTGCTATTGCAGGTTTAATTCCACTATTAAAAATAGAATACCGATTGAAATTAAATATTTTGGATATTTTTCTACACTTTCATATATATTGTATTCTGTGTAATTGAAATCATAGACTATCAGGGTTGGAAGGGACCTCAGGAGGTCATCTAGTCCAACCCCCTGCTCAAAGCGGGACTAATCCCCAGAAAGATTTTTGCCACAGATCCCTAAGTGGCCCCCCTCAAGGGTTGAGCTCACAACCCTGGGTTTAGCAGACCAATACTCAAACCACTGAGCTATCCCTACCCATCAAGATGTATATTTTTATTACAAATATTTGCACTGAAAAATACTGTCTTTTATCATTTTTACAATTCACCTCATACAAGTACTGCAATGCAATTTCTTTGCTGTGAAAGTGCAACTTACAAATGTAAATTTTTTTTGTTACATAACTGCACTCAAAAACAAAACAACGTAAAACTTCAGAGCCTACAAGTCCACTCAGTCCTACTTCTTGTTCAGCCAGTCGCAAAGACAAACAAGTTTGTTTACATTTACAGGAGATGAGGGCAGCATTTTCTTATTTACAATGTCACCAGAAAGTGAGAACAGGTATTTGTATGGCACTTCTGTAGCTGGCATTGCAAGGTATTTACATGCCACTTATGCTAAACAGTCGTATGCCCCTTCATGCTTTGGCCACCATTCCAGAGGACATGTTTCCATGCTGTTGACGCTCGTTTAAAAAATGTGTTAATTAAATTTGTGACTGAATTCCTTGAGGGAGAATTGTATGTCCCCTGCTCTACCCACATTCTGCCATATATTTCATGTTATAGCAGTCTCGGATGATGACCCAGCACATGTTCGTTTTAAGAACACTGTCACAGCAGATTTGACAGAATGCAGAGAAGGTACCAATGTGAGATTTCAAAAGATAGCTACAGCATTCGCCCCAAGGTTTAAGAATCAGATTTTGGAAGGTACTTCAGAGAGGGACGAGGTGTGGAGCATGCTTTCAGAAGTCTTAAAAGATCAATACTCCAATGTGGAAACTGTAGAAGCTGAACCACCAAAAAAGAAAATCAACCTTCTGCTGGTGACATCTGACTCAGATAATGAAAATGAACATGCGTCTATCCGCACTGCTTTGGATTGTTATCGAGCAGAACCTGTCATCAGCATGAAGAACAGGAGTACTCAGCCATTAAACACATTAAATCTATTTCCCCATGTTAAGTATTCTCACACCTTCTTGTCAAAGTATCTGAAATGAGCCATCGTGATTATCACTACCAGAAATAGTGAGTTATTAGTCTGCCAGTCTTGGTCAGTTGTAAAGGAATGCCAACAATGTACAGATGTATGTTGGCTGCAAGTGTGATGTCTGTATTGGATTAGGGTGATAGGCAGTGGTAGAGGGGTAGCCGTGTTAGTCTGGATCTGTAAAAGCAACAAAGAGTCCTGTGGCACCTTATAGACTAACAGACGTTTTGCAGCATGAGCTTTCGTGGGTGAATACCCACTTCTTCGGATGCAAGAGGCAGTGGTAGGAGTACGTAACTGTCAGATCACACTCCAG
This sequence comes from Mauremys reevesii, assembly GCF_016161935.1. Classification (NCBI taxonomy): domain Eukaryota; kingdom Metazoa; phylum Chordata; order Testudines; family Geoemydidae; genus Mauremys; species Mauremys reevesii. Next base: position 2,469,977 of record NC_052638.1, read on the forward strand.
CAGGCAGTGGAATATGAACAGGTTAAACTAACAGTGGCAGCCTGTTGCTATGTTACAGTAATCACCATTAATTATATGGTTGCTGCTGTTGATGTGGAATTCCAGCTTTGTCTCATTAACTTAGAAGTAGGTGAGAATTAACTTTGGGCTGAAATTTCATGCAGAAGATCTAAGGGTTATCTTTTAAAAAAGTGTGATATGGGGCCCCTCTTTAATAACTCTATCAGGTCACAATGACCAGGCTCCAAATAGAAATTTAAAAAGGGTCAGAATATCATCAAGGTTAATAGGAAGCTATTTCATAGTTTATAGATTTTTAAAAAACATGTTTGAAACTCATTTGTAACTGGAAAAACTTAAATGTTTGAAATGTAAACCTGAATGGTCTCAAGTGTCTTATAATCAAAGTGGTCAAAACAGGTCAGAAGAATCCTACCTATTTGAACTTTGTCTCACTGGTTGTCCTTGTAGTGAACTCATGGAAATTGTCTGATATACTATGTTTTAGTGTCCTGGGATGATAGTATCAGCAGGCTTGAAATGGTTTTTCTTTTTGAAGTGCTTAGCTCATATATTGTACAGTAACCCACTTTTTGTAGGAAATAGGAATAATCTTCAATTTTAGTTTAATCCCTTTTCAAGAGGTTGAGGATTTAATAGTTAACAGCTGTATTTTAAGAACAGGAACTCTCCATAATGACTTTCAACAATATTTCTTCTCAAGCAAAGCAGTTAAAATCAGATGTCTGATAAATGCTGAAAATGTATTTTCCTCTCCAGCTAATCAAAACTTATTAAGCTACATAATGTGAGGTTGGTACCTTATTCTGAAGCATCCCATTAAACAATAGATCAAAAGGTCATCCCTCAAATGATGTTTAAAGGGTAGCTCAAAGTTTCCTGAAATGTTCTGTGAAAATGGTATTTTGGTAATGCAGATACCACTTGTTACCTTCTGTACAGAGCTCTCATTACTTTGGATTTTAGCAATAATTTATGGCTGAAGCAAGTTCAATATTCTGGTAGTGGCTGTCTTGTGGGGATGGAGGCAGAGGCTGGCTTAGAAGAGATCATGGACCTGGGATATTGCGGGGTGGTGATGTCTAATGTATGTTAAACCTGTTTTTTGTGCCTGTGGGAAATGTGAGTTTCTGTCTTCTCTCCATAAACAACTGATGATTTGACATAGATTTTGAAATATTCCAACCTTGAGGTAATGTCCCTTAAAGCCTTAGTGATAGAATTGTACATCTCCAGATTCTTTACAAGCAGGGCTAGTAAGTACTTTGTGACACATGGCTAGAAAGGGTTAAACAGCATGCAGGCTGAATGACCCAAAGCCCACCTTTAAAGTCATGTTAGAAAGGTATGCGGGTGATAATTAGGGCCATTAAATAGACTAGAACTTTGAAATGCAAACCTATATTGTTAGAAGTCATACTAATTATGTGCATCTTAGATGCTATCTGTAAACAGACAGTTCCTGTTTGTTACTAGAACTATTGATTCAGAGATCAAAAGGGAATATTAACATTTGGATGAATCTTGGGTAAAATAATGTCATTGTCTGTATGTCTCTTTGAAGTTTGTAATAGACTGCCTAATCGATTAAATTTCCCTTTGTTAATTTAGGTAACTAATTACTGGTGGTGTTTAGAAAGCAAGAGGTTACATCAAAAGACTATTGTTTAACTAGGACTGTGTGGTCAAGTGGATGCTAGAACACTGTATAAAGACCCTTGGGTCCTGATTCTGTCCTCTCAGATCTGCTTAGGCTTTGTCAGGGGACGTTTGAGTCACAAGATTGAGGTCCCAGTTATGCTGGTACACCCTGAATATGATATGTGGACATTGGACTATGACCTATGAACTGAATTCTAAAGGGACTCTTTGCAACTACAAAGCTCACCATCTCTGCTATGAATCTGAGCTTCAAAGGATTGAACTCATGTCTGTATGTATATTGATCTTTTACCCATACTCTCTTTTTGTTTTTTTAATACATTTTAGTTTAGTTAATAAGAATGGTCTGTAACGTGTATTTGGGTAAGATATGGAACGTTCATTAACCTGGGAGGTAATGTGTCCAATTCCTTGGGATTGGTAGAACCTTCTCTTTTATATGATGAAATAACATTTTCAGAAATCATCATATTTAATGTGGGTACCTGGATGGAGGCCTGAGGTTGGATCCCTTTAAGGGAACTGTGTTGTTTGGATTTCTGAGTAACCAGTGAGGTAATAAAGAAGCTGTTTTATGCTGGCTTGGTAAATCTAAGTATTGGAATATCCACCAGCTTTCTGGGGTTTGGCTGCCCCATTCTTTGCAGCTCACCCTAATCGAGTGACCCCACTAGGACCCTGGTCTCTCACACATACTGGCAGAACTTTGTGTGTTTTTACACTTCCCTTCAGGGGGATATTTCAGAAGTTCCAGTGCTGGGAGCTTCTTGCCTTTTCTGTCTCCTGCTTTTGTTTGTCAATAAGTTGTAGGCAAACCAACGTTACTGCAGAAAACTTTCCGAGCTATTTAGGTTTAATGCAAGGAGGTTTTCTTTGCAGTTCAGATGTGTAGAAAGTCTCCGAAAAGTAATGAGATGGTCTTGATAGTAATAGTTTATAAAATCAGTTCTATGACAGTGACAAAGGTAGCTTGAGAGATGGATTCACTTCCATTTAGAAACAGACAAGGGTCTCTGCCAGGACACACTGTTTGTTGGGCCTTATGTTATCTTTCTGGGCTTTGACTCCATGTAACTGGTCATGTGTAAGGACTTGAAGAGTTCTTCTACAGCTCATGAATCTAGTTTGAGCTGAACTGTAGGGGAGCATCCTTCTGTGATATTAACATGCCGTAAAGAATTCTCCAGTAAAAAGAGGAAACTGGGGTGCCATAGTCAATATGTTGTGGTTAATAAGAAAACAAACTCCATTTTCCATGTCTCAGAGGAGTAACAGAGGCACAGACTTTTCCTTTGCAGTTTATCTTTAATGTAACATTAAGACACATGGATATTTCTAATGTTTTCCCAGTTGTTATGCTAGTCTGCTATCCTTGGGGGTTCTGAATTAACATCAAGCATTACAAAGTACTTGCTGCCTTTTATACTTCACTACATCCTTTACTGTATAGTTTTTGGATTAAATGATTACGTTTTGAAGGCATTAAACAGGATCAGATATTCAGGAAGAGTTTCAAGTTGGTAATGAAAGTGAAAATACATCTTTGGAGTGTTAACAATTAAAATACAAATCAAAACTAAAATCTAAGTTGCTGTTTTACCAAAATGAAATTTGCAGGGGTTATTGCTTTATAGTCATGTAAAAGTATTCCTTGTTGCAAAATAAACTCTGTTAACCTTTAGACTGCTGATGGGACTTGTGAGAGAGATGCTCTCACTAAGTATAGCTAGCACATGGTAAATTAACACTATTTTAGAAAGCAATTTTTTTTACCAGAAACTTTGTTCAGTAAGATAGCATTCTATTGAACCTCCAATCCTGTTGTCTCTCCAGAAGAGACTGAGCTCTAATGTATTAGCTGCATGAAGTCATATGTTGCAACAGTAAAACAGAAGTTAATCTTAGGACAAATTTGAGATAAAGTGTAGGAATTAGCAAGCAGCTGTAAAATAAGTGCTGCACTGCCTAAGCATCTTCAGGATATTTGTATGAAGAATTAGATGGTACTAGAGAACTTAGTAGTGAATCATAGAATATCAGGGTTGGAAGGGACCTCAGGAGTTCGTCTAGTCCAACCCCCTGCTCAAAGCAGGACCAATCTCCAGACAGATTTTTGCCCCGGATCCCCAAATGGCCCCCTCAAGGATTGAGCTCACAACCCTGGGTTTAGCAGGCCAATGCTCAAACCACTGAGCTATTCCCCCGGATTCTAGTGGTGTCATCTGAATCCTCTGAAGAAATACCAAGGTGACACATTCAGAATTACTTTGTGGTGGTGATGCTGCTCAAGGCTGTGTATCAGAACTAGTCAGCTACCAGATATTTGGGTATCCTCTTTGTTTTCTGCCTCATGCTTCCAGAAGCTCCAGTTTTACTGTTTGAAGAGAGATGTTGCCACTGAGTGGCTTCCTAATGTTGTCAATTCATTCAGACCGGCATGGGACCAACAGATCAAGTCTGCAGAGAGGGCTTGAAGAGCTCCTCTTTTGATTATGCACTCATAAAGTAGTCCATTGCATGTGGTGTGAAATAGACAATTGGAAACATGAATATCAGGGCAAATATGCAACTTGGACAAAGTTTATTGTTCAGATTTGAGGAAGTCAGATACCCCAAATGTAAAAAATCCTGTACTCTTAAAACTTCTAGACTCTGGATTGTAGTCATTGTTTATTAAACATTATTCGTATGTCGGTATCATTCTGGAGGCTTTTAGTTTATATTCATATCCCCACCTTTCTCATGCTTTGCAGGTTATAGTGATTGATTTCAGTGTTAACACGTTGTCTAAAACACAGCCTAACTTAAAATCTCATCATTGTAGGTATCTCAGCTGGAAACCATTAACTCAGTTCAACAGCAATTAACTTTTCCCCTTAGGTCCTTTTGATATGCAAATGAGGAAGAATTCCTTCTCAAACAGCTGCTTTAGTATCAGAGCTGGCCTACACACAAGCTTGTCCTGAAATAACTAAATGTGTTTGAATTCATATTTTTAGGTATTTTGATATAAGTTTGTGTGTGTGAACATTCTTACATCAAAATAAAGACAGCTCTTCTGAACTATGCATTGTAGTTGTAGCCATGTCAGTCCCAGGATATTAGAGAGACAAGGTAGTGTGAGGTAATATCTTCAGAAGTTGGTCCAATAAAAGATATTACCTCACACCACTGTGTCTCTTCGATGTATAGTTTTTCTGAACTAAGAGTATGTTCATACACACAAGCTTACATCAAACAACGGATTTTTGTTCACTAAGCCAGCCCTAAGAACTGCCTGCTTGTTCTCAGTTCCAAAGGACTAAGGAGCAGTAATAATTACCATCAGTTACAATGTTTGTTGGTTTGGAGCTGAAGCTTGATCGCTAAGTCTTGCTTAATAAAAACTACATACTATTTAGAGTTCTGGTATTAGCGAGGTGCATTACAGATTTTTCATATTACTCGAGTGTTCAGGGATTGGCTACTGTCTGCAAACATGAACCAGTGATGTAACGTGTTAATTATAGCAGATACAGCATGTGCCTGTCACTAGTGTGTATATTCTAATTTTAGAGTTTTTACAGTACATCCATCACTTAGGTCTGGTCACATGTACACATCTTAAATAAAAGATTGAGTAACCATGGATTGTAAGATACTTTATCAGGCTGTGGGAAAACAGTGAGATCAAGAAATAAACACAGATCCTATATACCAAATCACCTGGCTTCCCCATGCCAGGTAAAATATGGATCACAGCAAATGACATTAGAACCTCACATGGGTGTTGCAGTTACCTGCTACACAAATGGAAAATGAAGGACAGCCCAATATGCGAATGTGGAGAAGACATCCAAACTATGGAACAGTCTAGTGAACCGCTGCCCTTTAAGATCCTTCTCTGGAAGGACAATCTTGATTAATTCCATGTCACCAGAATGGGTGGATGACAAACTTGGACGTTGACCTTTAATGTTGCTTTTTAAGTTGCTGTATGAAAGAAGTTGTTCCTTTTAGAATCTATCTTCTTCTTGGTCTTGAGAGAGACACTAGATTCATTAGTATCACATTATTATAAATGTTCCATAAAAGTAAAGCTCTGCATGTATAACCTTGGAAACCAGTAGTGTCTTTCTTTCAGATTGTTAAAGCTGTAATATTAAAAATAGCCTAAATTAATCTGGTGAACAAATGAGGCATAAATTACGTTTACATGCTTCCAGTCAATTTAAATGAACATAATGCTTTATAATGTATTTGCTAGTAAGACTTTCATATGCTGTGCATAACCTTGTACTGTACCTCTGAATTATATTATCTTCAGGTGTTGCCCTTTCAGTCCATCACTAGCTCTGAGCCATTTTGAAAACCCAGAAAATGCTCTGCTAGTAATTTTGAAGAGCTCCTTTCAGTCTCTAGCCTCTTGAAAAAGACTGGCTGTCTTAGGCTGAGTGTTGCTGGATTTAAAGCATTGTTTTCACTTGATTTTGGAGCAAAACTGCAACTTACTTGAGCCCTAGAATTCCTTTGGCCTAGTAGTCACGTAGCCAAGAATAGCAATATTCTGTTTTTGTACAAAATGCCTCGTGAGACTCCTATATGACAGGGCTGTGGTCTGGAATAGGATATGGCTGGCTTGAATAGCTTGTCTGTTCTTAGGCTTTACTTTCAGGTATTTAGTAAGTGCTCTCCAAGTAAACATTGCCTCCCCTTCTTCAAGAAAAGTAATGAGGGTTCCTCCTTCTCTATTCTGTAGTTTGAGATCTCAGGTCTTGTCTGTGCAAAAGTTGCACCAGTTTAACTAAACTCATTAAATTCGGCAAGCATCGTATGTGGATGCATTTAAACTCACTATATCTATTTGCAGTAGGTTCTTAAATATGGATTTAGGATCCTAACTTTACAGAACCCAAATTAGAAAACTTTCACCTAGTGAAAGTAGCAAATGGTTAATGAATTACAAGTAATATTACTGGAATAAAATTTAAATGTGCAACGTATGATTAGTGGCTTTTTCCGTAAGTTTCTTATCAAACATGGTCTGGAGAAACGTGTATATGATCCTGAGTATTGGAGCCTAGGAGGTGCTGAGCTCTAATCCTGTCTAGTTGTGCTACTGATTCACTTTGAGACCTTGGGCAGTCATCTAACCTCTCCTTTTCCTCATTTGTAAATTGAGCATGATAACCTCCACACTCTTCTAGAAATAGTTTAATGTTAAAATGCTTTAAATATATAAAAAGCTACATAAATGCTGAGCATTTATAGCTAAGTAGCATTGCAAGAGGACCTTGGACTTCAACCCTTCCTTCCCTCCAAAAAGGTCACCCAAATCCTGTCAAATTAGTGGCATGTTCCTTCTCTTCTGGCTATGCAGTAAAAAAAAAAAAATCTGACTATTCTTCTGAAATTCTTTCCTCCCTGTCGTATGTTAACTCTGTGCTCCTAGAGGAGCTGGTGGTCAGATGCTCCCTCCATTGTATTATTTGGCCTTGGCTACACTTGCAAATTTGCAGCGCTGCAGCAGGGTGTGAAAACACACCCTCTCCAGCGCTGCAAAGCACCAGTGTGGTCAAAGCCCCAGTGCTGGGAGCGTGGCTCCCAGCGCTGTACGTTATTCCCCACAGGGAGGTGGAGTACGGACAGCGCTGGGAGAGCTCTCTCCCAGCGCTGGCGCTTTGACTACACTTAGCGCTTCAAAGCGCTGCCGCGGCAGCGCTTTGAAGAGCAAGTGTAGCCATAGCCTTTGTTTGTATACTGGTACGATATGCTTCACCTTTGCTATGCTCTCTAGAGGATGTACTCTTAGGGCTAATCTGCACTAGAAACACTACAGTGGAATAGCTGCCGTACTATAGTGCTTCAGTGTAGCCATTCACTACAGCAATGGGAGGGGTTCACCACCTCACTAAGGGCTTGGCTACACTTGAGAGTTGCAGCATTGGTGGAGGCTTTCCAGTGCTGCAACTTAGGGCTTGGCTACACTTGAAAGTTGCAGCGCTGGGAGTTACAGCGCTGGTCGTGCAGCTGTGCAGGAACAGCGCTGGTGTGTGGCCACATTTGCAGCATTTGCAGCGCTGTTGGGAGTGATGCATTATGGGCAGCTATCCCAGCGTTCAAGTGGCAGCAACGTGCTTTTCAAAAGAGGGGGGTGGAGTGGGGTCTAGTGTGACAGGGAGCGGGGAGAGAGAGTAGATTTTTGGAGCCAACACTGTGTTACCTTCCTGCCTTGAAAAATCAGAACATGTTCCCGATCCCTTACCCTTAACTGCAAACAGCCTGCATCCAACACGACTCCCCGCTGTTTCATTCACTCCCTGCCTGCCTCTCATTTGATTGTTTACAGCCAGGTACAGATTGATCACAGCAAACAGGAGCTCTGTTTGTTTTTTAGGTAAGCAGCACAGACAACGGAGCTCCGTGCGGAGCTCGGAGTTCACAACAAAACAAAGAGAGGCTGCATAACAAAACAAAGAGAGTAATTTAGTTAAAAGCATTCTGGGATATCTCCTAATACCCTGGAGGCCAATTAAAGCGCTGGTGTATGGCCACACTTGACGATCCAGCGCTGCACTCGTTATACCCCAACCAGACCAGGTGTACAGCCAGCACTGCAGCCAGGGAGTTGCAGCGCTGGATGTGCCTTGCAGGTGTGGACAGTTACTAATTGCAGCGCTGGAAAGCCTCCACCAGCGCTGCAACTTTCAAGTGTAGCCAAGCCCTTAGTAACTGTCCACACCTGCAAGGCACATCCAGCGCTGCAACTCCCTGGCTGCAGTGCTGGCTGTACACCTGGTCTGCTTGAGGTGTAACGAGTGCAGCGCTGGTGATGCAGTGCTGCTCGTCAGGTGTGGCCACACACCAGTGCTGTTATTGGCCTCCAGGGTATTAGGAGATAGCCCAGAATGCTTTTAACTAATTACTCTTTGTTTTGTTATGCAGCCTCTTTGTTTTGTTGTGAACTCGGGGCTCCGGGAGCTGCTTATCTAAAAAACAAACACAAGCTCCTGTTTGCTGTGATCAATCTATAACTGACTGTGAACAATCAAATGAGATATCCCCCCCGCCTGCCTCTTTCACAGGGTTGAGTGTTTGCTTGAGGAGAGAAACAGCGGGGGCGAGGCGGAGAAAGGGAGTCCATTGGAGCAGCTGCTTATCTGGTCTGCAGGCTGTTTGCAGTTAAGAGTAAGGGGTCGGGAAAATTTTCTGATTTTGCAAGGCAGGGAGCTGATACACAGTGTCGGCTCCAAAAATCCACACTCTCTCTCTCTCCCCCACTCCCTGTCACACTACACCCCACCCCCCTCTTTTGAAAAGCACGTTGCTGCCACTTGAACACTGGGATAGCTGCCCATAATGCATCACTCCCAACAGCGCTGCAAATGTGGCCACACTGCAGCGCTGGTAGCTGTGAGTGTGGCCACACACCAGCACTTTCCCTACACAGCTGTATGACCAGCGCTGTAACTCCCAGCGCTGCAACTCTCAAGTGTAGCCAAGCCCTAAGAGGCGGTTGCTAGGTCGATGGAAGAATTCTTCAGCTGACCTAGTGTGTTTACACTGGGATTAGGTCGATGTAACTATCAGTTTGGCCACCTTTGTTATAGAAGCTGATAGAAAAAGAGGAGGCATTCTCAGTGGTCAGGGTGAGAGATGATTAGAATGTGGACAAGCATTTTAACAGTTGGGGTGGAATGTAAAGGATGGGTTTTTGAAGTTTTTTAGAGGGGAAAAAGTGACAAAATGTGGTCATGTCTTGTATGCAGAGAGAACCTGAATGGTGGGAAACTGAAGAAGACTTTACATTCTTTTCCTGCCACACATTAAATGCTCATTAGGGTGAATTCAGGATTGTGTATCTATAGGGGTTAATGGGGAGATACTTATTGAGCTCTGGCTAATTACTTTCCTGTTAAATCTTTGCTTAGTACATGGGAGACACCACAAATTACTTGCAGATCATAAAAAATACAGATTCCCAAGATTCCTATGTATTTTACACTTCTGCGCATAATTGACACCTAGAGGCACTTACCTTACAGTTTTCTGGTGAAAATGGTTTTATTTTCCTATCATTGGAGGCAAGTTAACTTAAAAGATTTAAACTGAGACTTTTCAGGCTCTGCTTTCAGAAATAGCAGTCATGACAACAAATGGGATTCCTTTCATGAAATTCAAGTGAGCAGATGGTTCCTGGAGATTGCAAGTAGGGAGTCCATAAGAGTAGTTGGAGTTATCTGTCATTATGCACTGTTTAACCTGTTAGTTGAGTTCTGTTGGACTATTAAACAGGTGGCCTTATCTGCTGTTTACAGCTTTTGAATTAAAGCCTACCTGTGCGTTCCATACACGCCACGTAGACCAAAACAAGACATGTATGCAGTTTTCTCCAAGGGCTAAGCTGCTGCAAAGATAAATGACCAAGCTGACCAGTTTAAGGATCATCTCAAACTGTCATAGTCATAGAAACTTAGTTCTTGGCCAATTTTGTTTATTGTGAAGTTCTGTGGACCAAAGGTTAAATTTTACATTAAAAATCTAGTAGGGCTTTTTTAGTCTCTGTAATAATCATGACATTAAGGATAAAAGTTTCCCACTTCCTGATGTGTTTAAACTAGATTTTATTCAGGATTTTGAAATTTGTTTGTGTTCTGTTTGCCAATTACCATAGTAAAAAGTGTAACTATTTATAGTTGGGTACTAGCATGCTAAACATTGGCATAAGCTGTTGTGCTATCATTTGCTAATACAAATACCTAGCAGGAATACGGTGTAACCCAAACTGAATGGAGCAGTCATACCTTAATGTCTGACTGTTTGTTAATAGATGGCCGGCAGCATCCTCCCTTTATGGCACACTTCAGTTTCACTGAACTTACTGCAGAATTAACTAGAAATTCTAAGGCTGAAGCTGTCTGAACTGCTTTTTTTTCCTTGTGTACAGTCAACCCACTGCATCCTCCTTTCGCAACAACATCAGTATGATAGTATCAGAAAGTAGTATCAGTACCAACTGATTTGGCTTCTGCTGTGACCACATGAGAAGTCAGGTTAAGGGGTTAAAAACTCTGTCAAGCAGCTTAATATGCCATTTAAAGGCTTGTCCTTTTCCTATACCCTGGGTGGGATGACATACGAACCTGCTAACGGACATCGGAAGGTGACATGCTTTTTGAGAAGAAATATGTGGTATTTGAATAGCAGCATGAGGACCATAACTGGAAGCCTCCAGGTAGAAATGTTGCCTGTATACTTAAATGCAAATGACCTGGGCAGATTGCACTAATTGAGAGAATACAATCCTTACAAAAAAGTAGGCCTCTCTAAAAGAGACTAGATATAAATCCCCATCAACTGCTGTTAAAATGGTCTAGCAATTAATGATTGAACAGATACGTTACACTGTACCTTGGAGCCTGCCAAAATGAGGACTGGCAGGCTGCCAGAGGGAGCAGTTTGCAGAGGCACTAGCAATCCACTTACAGTGCCTAGCCGCTGGGCCTGCAGAGTTTTCCTCAGGAGGTAGACCACAATAGTGACTGTTACCTGCACCCTCCATGACAGAAGGAGGGAAACAGTCTTGTAGATGGGTCTCAAACTAAGTTAGTGCTTTATAGATTATCATTAACCCTTGGAGTGTAGCCAATGCTGAGCTTGGAGCACTGAGACTGTGCAGGGTTGCCTAATTTAGGAGAGAAAGCCCTTGCCTTATGCCCTAGCTGAAACTTCCAGGTGTCTTTCAAGAGAATCATCATAATATTACAGTAATCAGCCTTGATGTAATAATAATTTTTTTTCTAGTTAGCTTGAATTGTTGAACCTTTCCTAAAAAGCATTTTTGGGTGGTATTTGTACACTTTAAAACTCTGCATAAGCCTTTTGGAAATCCATTTACCAAGTTTTCCTGATGGATTTCCTTCTGAGCATAACCAAGGCAATGTTTTCTTCCTGAGTCTGAAACACAGGCCTGGGTATTGCTCAGAGCTATGCCAAGTAGGGCAAAATGAAATTAACAATATTGGTCAGTTTGAGATTCAGAGTCCCTTGTCAGTCAGGCACTATCACAATACAGATTTACCAATGGCATGCTGCTGCTGCGGAGGGAGGGGGGAGCTTTTGAGCAGCAGAGACAAGTGCTGGTTATACATGGAAAAAAGAAGACAGGCTGGGAAAGGGCAAAATAACAAGAGAGAAACTTCCTCCTCTTCCAGTTAGAGCAGGGGTGGTCAAACTTTTTGGCCCGAGGGCCACATCTGGGTATGGACATTGTATGGCTGGCCATGAATGCTCATGAAATTGGGGGTTGGGATGTGGGAGGGGATGAGGACTCCAGCTGGGGGTGTGGCCTCTGGGGTGGGGCCAGAAATGAGGAGCTCAGGGTGCTGGAGGGGGTTTAGGACTGGGGCAGGGGGTTGGGATGCAGGGGGGCGGGCCCTGGGGTGGGGCTGGGGATGCGGGATTGGGAGTGCAGGAGGGTGCTCTGGGCTGAGACTGAGGGGTTCGGCGGGTGGGAGAGGGATCAGGGCTGGGGCAGGGGGTTGGGGTGCAAGTGGCTCCCAGAAGCAGCAGCATGTCCCCCCTCCTGCTCCTATGTGGTGGTGCAGCCAGGTGGTGTGCATCCATGGTGTGCACTGCCCTGTCCACAGGTGCCACCCTGCAGCTCCCATTGGCCGTGGTTCCTGGCTAATGGGAGCTGCAGGGGCAGCGCTTAGGGCAGTGTGCAGTGCCCCATGGCTGCCCCTACATGTAGGGGCTGAAAGGGAGACATGCTGCTGCTTCTGGGAGCTGCATGGAGTGGGGCAAGCCCCTGACCCCGCTCCTCAGCAGGAGATGAAGGGCCAGCTTCTTAGTGGCCTGGTCTACACTACGAGTTTATTTCGAATTTAGCAGTGTTAAACCGAATTAACCCTGCACCCGTCCACACAACGAAGCCCTTTATTTTGATATAAAGGGCTTTTAATATCGATATCTGTACTCCACCCCGACGAGGGGAGTAGCGCTGAAATCGGTATTGCCATTTCGAATTAGGGTTAGTGTGGCTGCAATTCGACGGTATTGGCCTCCAGGAGCTATCGCACAGTGCACCATTGTGACCGCTCTGGACAGCAATCTGAACTTGGATGCACTGGCCAGGTAGACAGGAAAAGCCCCGCGAATTTTTGAATTTCATTTCCTGTTTGCCCAGCGTGGAGCGCTGATCAGCACAGGTCACCATGCAGTCCCAGAATCAAAAAAGAGCTCCAGCATGGACCATACAGGAGATACTGAATCTGATCTCTGTATGGGGAGATGAATCTAATCTATCAGAACTCCGTTCCAATAGATGAAATGCCAAATCATTTGAAAAAATCTCCAAGGCTATGATGGACAGAGGCTACAACAGGGACTCAACACAGTGCTGCGTGAAACTTAAGGAGCTGAGACAAGCGTACCAGAAAGCCAAAGAATCAAATGGATGCATACGGAGGGAGGGGCAACTGACGACTGTAGCTATCCCACAGTTCCCGCACTCTCCGAAAACCATTTGAATTCTTGGCTGAGCTCCCAAAGCCTGAAGGGTCAAAAACATTGTTGTGGGTGGTTCAGGGTATATGTCGCCCGGAAAGCAAAGGGGGGAAAAAAAATCCTTTCTCGCCTTTTTTCAATGTCACCGTATGTCTACTGGATGCTGCTGGCAAACGTGGTGCTGTAGCGCTACCCAGCAGCATCCCCTTCTCTTCCCTTGCCTTGCGGAGGGCAGACAGTACAGTAGGACTGATAGCTGTCGTTGTCCCGTGAGTGCTCCTGGCTGGCCTCGGTGAGGTTGGCCGGGAGCGCCTGGGCAAAAATGGGAATGACTCCAGGTCATTCTCTTCTTTAAGCTTTGTCTAATGGAGATTCACTCCTGCCTGGCATATCATAGCAGCTGGAGGCTGCCCTCCCCTCCCCCCTTTGATCTCTGCTTGCAGAAGCAATAAAGTCAGTGTTGTTCCTTACTCATGCATTCTTTATTACTTCATCACACAAATGGGGGGATAACTGCCACGGTAGCCCAGGAGGGGTGGGGGAGGAGGGAAGCAATGGGTGGAGTTGTTGCAGGGGCACCCCCTAGAATGGCATGCAGCTCATCATTTCTGCAGGATGTCTGGGGCTCTGACCCAGAGCAGCCGTTTGTCTCTCTGGTTCTTTAGTAGGCTTGCCTGATATTCTAGGCAGGAGTGACTCTCTATTAGACAAAACTTAAAGAAGGGAATCCCATTTTTGTTCATGCGCCCCTGACTGACCTCACCAAGGCCGGCCAGGAGCACCCATGACAGCAGCAGATGGTACAGTGTGACTGGTAACAGTCATTGTCAACTTGCAAGGCAGCAGACGGTATAGTAGGGCTGGTAATCGTCTCTGCTAATTTGCAAAGGCAAGTGAATGCTGCTGTATAGCGCTGCAGTACCGCGTCTGTTAGCAACATCCAGTAGACAGTGAAAAAAGGCTGAACGGGCTCCATGGTTGCTGTGCTATGGCGTCTGCCTGGGCAATCCAGGGAAAAGGGCGCGAAATGATTGTCTGCCGTTGCTTTCACGGAGGGAGGATTGACTGACGACATTTACCCAGAATCACCCACGACACTGTTTTTGCCCCATCAGGCATTGTGATCTCCACCCAGAATTCCAATGGGCGGGGGAGACTGCGGGAACTATGGGATAGCTATGGGATAGCTACCCACAGTGCAATGCTACGGAAATCGATGCTAGCCTCGGTACATGGATGCACACCGCCTAATTAATGTGCTTAGTGTGGCCGCGTGCACTCGACTTTATACAATCTGTTTCCAAAAACCGGTTTCTGTAAAATTGGAATAATCCCGTAGTGTAGACGTACCCTTAGTGTAGATGGAGTTTATACCTGTAAAAAAAGTCATATTGCCTGTATAGCTTGTACAAAGTTTCCTTGGCAAAATAAGCTAGACTTTTTGCCAGTGTAACTGCATCTACACTAGGGCTTTTGGCAGCATAGCTGTGTTCACAAAAACCCCCCACCAATCAAGGGATCTGCCCCAGTAAAACTTCTAAGAATAGACTAGGCTTAGTGCTTAATATTTCATATAAACAAAGGTGGAAAGGTTATTGTAAAATGTTATTGCGAGGATGAAGTTTGTCATCCTCATCATGGCCTATCATGTCGAGTGCCACTGGGATTGATCTCTAGCTATGTCTTTAAAGTGATCTGGCAGGATATTTAGCTTATGCCCATCACTGGCAATATTATTGTGCTACCAAAGCTTTGGATGTCAACTTGATTGCCAGTTATGTAGCAGCATTCCCTGGTAAACCTGCTTTGGAATTCTTTGGAATCGGTTATAACAGGCTTGACGGATGTGGACACAGGGGTGAACTGGAGCCGGTTCGCACCGGTTCACACGAACCGGTTGTTAAATTTAGAAGCGGTTTTAGAACCACTTGTTAACTGGCTTCCCGGTGAGGGAAGCTTTGATGGGCTCTGGCTGGGAAGGGTGTAATTCCTCCTCCGGCCGCCAGGGGGCGCCGTGCTGCGCTGTGGGAGGCATGTGGGCTGCCTCCTGGCCCTGTTGCTGCTGCTGCTCCTCGGACCTCTGGCCCTGGGGCTCCTGCTGCTGCCTGGTGAGTCCCCGGCTGCGTCCTGCTGCTCGGGCTGCTCCCAGCCGCTCTCCCCGGGTGAGTGTCTGCGCCCCTCCCCCGCTCCCCCTGCCTGCACCCCCCCACCGCAGCCAGCCCCTGTCACCCTGCCCCAGCCCCGCCTGCACCCCTGCCACAGCCACCCCCATTGCACCCCTGCCCTCAGCCCCCGTCTGCACCCCTGCCTGCCCCCAGCCCCGTCTGCACCCTCTGCCACAGCCACCCCCATCTGCAACTCCTGCCCTGCCACCCCCTGCCCGCAGCCAGCCCCTGTCTGCACCCCTGCCCTGCCACCCCCATTGCACCCCTGCCCGCACCCCTGCCCACAGCCCCTGCCATCCCTCCTGCCACCCCTGCCCACAGCCCCTGCCATCCCACCTGCCCCTGCCATCCCCTGCCTCAGCCCCTGCCATCCCTCCTGCCACCCCTTGCCCACAGCCCCGCCATCCCCTGCCATTCCTCCTGCCACCCCACCCCACCTCCCTGCCCACAGCCCCTGCCCCCCCCCTGCCACAGCCCTCCCTCCTGCCTCCTGCCCACAGCCCCATGGCACCCCACAGCCCCTGCCATCCCTCCTGCCACCCCTTGCCCACAGCCCCTGCCACCGCCTCTGCCCACAGCCCCTGCCACCCCATTGCCCCCTGCCACAGTCCCTGCCCGCAGCCCCTGTCCGCAGCCAGCCCCTGCCCACAGCCCCTGCCACCCCCCGACCCCTGCCACAGCCCCTTTCCCCGCCACAGCCTGTCTGCACCACCTGCCCACAGCCAGCTCCTGTTGCAGCCAGCCCATGTCACACTCCCTGCCTCCAGCTAGCCCTGCCCCATGCCCCTGTCTGCAGCCAGCCCCATGTCCACTGGTGCCCTGCAGTTCTGAGGGCAGTAACCCTGCACACCTGCTTCAATGAGGGGGGGCAGGGAGCAGCTGGGACCCACACATGTGCACACCCTAGGGTGACCAGACAGCAAGTGTGAAAAATCGGGACAGGGGTGAGGGGTAATAGGAGCCTATATAAGAAAAAGACCCAAAAATTGAGGCTGTCCTTATAAAATTGGGACATCTGGTCACCCTAGCACACCCCAAGGGAGTGGGGGGACCCACACATGTGAAATGGAGCTCATTTCTAGTTCAGGCCCATCTTTTTAAAAAAGAACTTTAGGTAGGGTTAACATACATCTGAATTTTCCCAGAGATGTCAGGCTTTTAGGTTCTTAAATCGCTGTCTGGGTGGTAAATTTTAAAAATTCCTCCTGGGAAAATATGGACGTATGGTAACCCTATTGGTACAAAAAATCCATACTGTGGCACATCCCTTAAATCAGAACTTTTTATAGGGAACCTGTTGTTAAGATTTTAGCAGCTCATCACTGTGAGGACACTTTTATAGCGTCATAACATCGAGCCTGCCAGGAAGCTGCAGATCTACAGAACCATGGTTATACTAATTCTGTTTTACAGAAATGACGTGTGGGCACAGTTGAAGGTGAAAGAACATGGGATAGGCATTTCAGTCATCTGTATCAGCTGCTCCATGTTAAGTGGCAGGACAAATGAGGATATTTGAAGCTGAAGCCAGCAATCCATCTCCAGCACAGGTTCATTTTCAGAGACTTTCTTAGTATGGATATATATGCAGATGAGTATGGTCACTCTGTCTGTGTGTGATGCTTAAACATTTCCACATAATTGAAAACTGAGCTTTCCTGTGTCTTTCAGGAATTAAAAATAAATCTGCTTTTTCTTTAAAGGGCAAACAACTGGCAGAAAAATTATTAACTTGGGCATAACCATTCAGGTTGCTGGAGCTGTAAAAGCTGGTGGTCCACAGCTTTTGGCATGCCACTAGTTCTGTACAGGACTCTGTTAATCCTTTTTTTGAATTTAGATATACAGAGGCATGAATGCATATAAACTCTCTGGCAATTTTGACCATAGTTACCCAATAACTACCAGTTAGTTGAGCTGTGTTGTTAAATTGGCAGAGCCTAGCATCATATATTTTTAAATCTGTAAAATTTCCAATTAACTGACATAGACCAGTTATCCTGATCTCCTATTTGATCATGCTGCAGCTGTGTCCTTAAGCTGGCTAATAGAATTTAACTCTAGGAAGTGAGGTAGGAGCTTGCCATCTGCTTTTTGAGCTGCTGTGTTCCAAATGCAGACTGGTCTTCGAACTGGCATGCAAAACACAGTGAATTAGTCTCACAGGAGTAATTATAAATATGGTTGGGGAACAGGGAAATCTCCTTCTGAGAAGGGATTTCATGTTACAAACGCAAGTCTCTGTAAGTGAATGCATGGTGGTGTATGCTCATCCCTCTCCTTTTGTGCAAACAGTAGATCTATTTATGAAATCTCTCACTTTTAAAACGTTTGAATTAATAAAGCTAGACTAGAATATATAACTGTGTGTGGCCTTTACAAGCTAGAGGAAGATTTGTATGCAGTTCAGTATCTGGAGATCTTGAATACTAATGGGGAGTCTATTATCCATTTTCTGAAGGTTGCCAGTCTGATCTGTCCAACTGGTAGAAATGCTGTTACAATTGAACAACTGAACTGTCCTTTTAACCATCCCACCTGATCAGTTTAACTGACACTGGAACATCAAGATGAACATTGTGCTTCTTGAAGATGTGTGACTAAGCCAGGAATGATGACAAGTTCAGTGGCTGGGAGGGTACAGATGAGTTTACTCCTTCTAGAGGAGTGGCTGACTGGGCATTGCAGGATCTTTGAACTTTGGACTATAGATGTAAGGAGCATCTGGTTCAGACCACAAATACCATAGGTGCTTGTGGGTGCTGAGAAGGAACATGTTAAGATACGGGATTTCCTATAAGTTAAAATCTGGGTTTCCCTGTTTTTTGACCCGTTAAAAATGTCCCCACCACTGAGGATGGGAATAGAATTGAAGAAACAAATAGATTTGCTTGCTGCAATAATAAAACAAGTTTATCCCAAACTTAGTTTTCCTTTTCTCATCTTGTTTACTATGTCTTTGTTATAGATTTAAGATAGACAAAGCTTAAACTTTCACTGCTATGAAAGCAGGAATGACATGGTATCTCCCTTCATTTCAGTATTTCAGGACATATAAGGAAGTAGATGCATGTGTTAACCAATTAAACTCCATCTGGGCTGTTTGTCATATAGCAGCAAAGAGTCCTGTGGCACCTTATAGACTAACAGACATTTTGGAGCATGAGCTTTCTTGGGTGAATACCCACTTCGTCGGATGCATGTAGTCTACATGCATCCGACGAAGTGGGTATTCACCCACGAAAGCTCATGCTCCAAAATGTCTGTTAGTCTATAAGGTGCCACAGGACTCTTTGCTGCTTTTACAGATCCAGACTAACACGGCTACCCCTCTGATACTATGTCATATAGCAGTCCTCTTCTGACCCAGTGCAGTAGATGTATAAAAGGCAGCTGACTAGGACAGCATCAGTTTCAATCTGTTCTCTCTCTTGTCTGTGTATTTGGGTAATTGAGCAGAAGCAGGAGAATAGGAGCAATCTTCTCCTGAGGGAATTACTTTAAATTCTTCTGCAAGAGTAAGTTTGAGGGAGAGAACAAATTCCTGCACCAAATTTAAATGCTGGTTGCAGGCCCTTTTGTAGATCTGGTTGCAGTAGCTCCTCCAAATAATTTCTGATTCTGAAGTGCAGTGAAAGAGTGATGACCCAGTGCCAATGAATTCATAATCCGACCCAGCAATTGGGAAGCCAGGAAAAACTAGCTCAATCTCTAAAGCAGGTAGCAGCATATCTGATGGAAAAAACTAAATATGTAACTGTGGAAGGCAACTGATTCTGGCAGTGTGATCTAGGTCTGACCATGTGATTGAGTTCTTAATGCTGAAGGGACTGCACAATGGTGGATTTCTGATTTTGTGTTGGCAGAGTAAATTGCTTCAAGTCTGCTTCATAGAAGCAAAGTTTATTGATATGCAGAATATACTGATTTTCTCCAGTTAGGCCTTGTTGAAGCTCTGAGGATCATTTAATATTTTCCTTGCTGATAGTCAAACATGCCCAGCATTGCTTTTCTCTTCCCATCTTTACCTCCCAAAGACCTGTGCTCTTGGATATATATTTTTAATGCAGTCTGATCTGCATGTATAAAAATGACATTTTCATTCTTGACAGAATGAACGTTTTGCTGATTTACAGTAAATTTAGTTGTGGGTGGCATATTGGCAAATACACATGCGTAAAAGGGGTTTAGAGTCAAGGAAAATGCCTTTTTATTTCTCTCTCTCCTTGAGATTCAACACAAGGGCTGTCAGGTGCAGTTTTCTGGTGATCCATTTCTAATTAAGATGCAAATTAACTTGTTGGTGATCTGGATTTCGAAGTGCTAATGCGTACTCGCTGGGAAATCTCCAGCATGTATGCTACAGCACTAGCACTGTCGACTTTTGTGCTTGCTTTACTGGCTCTACTGCAGTAGTCAACTAGTAGCCTATTTTCAGTGCAGTGCATCATTGATTAGTGCTGGATAAAAAGAAGCAAACAAAATCATGTTGATTTCAAACCTCACTGGAAGGCATGTTGGGTAGGGAAGAGAGGATAATGTTAGTTTGTAAATGGAAAAAGAACTCGGGGTGAATTATATTTAAGATCTTAAGAATCAGAGTTTTTTTAGGGGAATAAAGCAAAACCTTTTTTACGTTAGAAGAGAATCAAAATGCACCTCTACCTCGATATAACGCTGTCCTCGGGAGCCAAAAAATCTTACTGCGTTATAGGTGACACCGCGTTATATTGAACTTGATTTGATCCGCCAGAGCGTGCAGCCCCCCCCCCCTCCCCCGAGCACTGCTTTACCGCGTTATATCCAAATTCATGTTATATCGGGTGGCGTAATATTGGGGTAGAGGTGTACGTCTATTCTCAGGGTGGCTGGCAGAGAACATGTTGGGAAAGGGGAGCATATACGTTGCTGTAACCTGTTATCAGGCAACATATTCCTTTGGTTTTTGCCTCTTTGCTCACACAACACTGGTTGTAATGAGAATTAATGCGCGTGTGTGATTTATAATTTCCCCCAAAGATTCTATAACCTGACAGATTATTGCCTCACTTTACATTAGCATCGTATGTTTACTTAGTTGGCATTCATTAGTATATTCACTGATCATTGTCATTAACTGAAGGCGAAAATTAAAGCAAACAATGATGTAGCTGAACTTGCTATTAAGGGAATGAATATTAATGGAGTTTTGATCCAAAAGATCATAGAATCATAGAATATCAGGGTTGGAAGGGACCTCAGGAGGTCATCTACTTCAACCCCCTGCTCAAAGCAGGACCAATTCCCAACTAAATCATCCCAGCCAGGGCTTTGTCAAGCCTGACCTTAAAAACCTCTAAGGAAGGAGATTCCACCATCTTCCTAGGTAACCCATTCCAGTGTTTCAGCACTCTCCGAGTGAAAAAGTTTTTCCTAATGTCCAACCTAAACCTCCCCCACTGCAACTTGAGACCATTACTCCTTGTTCTGTCATCTGCTACCACTGAGAACAGTCTAGATCCATCCTCTTCGGAACCCCCTTTCAGGTAGTTGAAAGCAGCTATCAACTCCCCCCTCATTCTTCTCTTCTGCAGACTAAACAATCCCAGTTCCCTCAGCCTCTCCTCATAAGTCATGTGTTCCAGCCCCCTAATCATTTTTGTTGCCCTCCGCTGGACTCTTTCCAATTTTTCCACATCCTTCTTGTAGTGTGGGGCCCAAAACTGGACACAGTACTCCAGATGAGGCCTCACCAATGTCAAATAGAGGGGAATGATCATGTCCCTCAGTCTGCTGGCAGTGCCCCTACTTATACAGCCCAAAATGCTGTTAGCCTTCTTGGCAACAAGGGCACACTGTTGACTCATATCCAGATTCTCATCCACTATAAGCCCTAGGTCCTTTTCTGCAGAACTGCTTCCTAGCCATTCGGTCCCTAGTCTGTAACAGTGAATGGGATTCTTCCATCCTAAGTGCAGGATTCTGCACTTGTTCTTATTGAACCTCATCAGGTTTGTTTTGGCCCAATCCTGTAATTTGTCTAGGTCCCTCTGTATCCTATCCCTACCCTCCAGCGTATCTACCACTCCTCCCAGTTTAGTGTCATCTGCAAACTTCCTGAGAGTGCAGTCCACGCCATCCTCCAGATCATTAATTAAGATATTGAACAAAACCAGCCCCAGGACTGACCCTTGGGGCACTCCGCTTGAAACCGGCTGCCAACTAGACATGGAGCCCGACGGTCTAGCCAGCTTTCTATCCACCTTATAGTCCATTCATCCGGCCCATACTTGTTTAACTTGCTGGCAAGAATACTGTGGGAGTCCGTATCAAAAGCTTTGCTAAAGTCAAGGAATAACACATCCACTGCTTTCCCCTCATCCACAGACTCAGTTATTTCCTCATAGAAGGCAATTAGGTTAATTCTGTCTTTCCCACATCTATAACACATCTTCACTGTTAGTGAGATCCTGGTTGGAAAAATAACTACACAAAAATGGTACCCTCTTAATCAAGAAATCCATGTGTGTTTAGTCATTAGCTTGTTTTGGTAACACAAAAATAACTTAGTATTACTTCTTTTAGCACTGCAGTTTTAACACAGCTATGGACAGATTTGTTCAAGTTTTGGTGCATAGAAGCCTTAGTGCCAGTATTAGATAAGTGAGAGAGAACCCAGCTAGACTTTCCAATCCCAGATTGAGTCTCTGGTACTGCTGGTTAGAAAACAGATCTTACTCCTGCAGACTGCACAAACTTGGAATTAGGTAATTGAGATGCATCTGGAGCCCCAGGCTGGCCTTTTAGTAATTCTTCAGAATAGAACCACACTTGAACCTAATAATGACCTTCAAACTGTTCTGTAGCAAACTGCCTTTAAAAACTTGAAGGAAAAAATGAGCAGGAGGATTTGTCCAGTTTTTGACAGCAGAATTCTGGTAAACTTTGGCTGCTGATGGAGCCTTCTGTGGTAATTAATATCTCATCTGCATTTTTTATTTTTGTAATTATTTTGAGAATAACATCCTCTTGTGCACGTGGTGGCATATTAAGGTGAATTGGAATCCTTGTGCAGACAGCTAAACACAAAACAACTGATATACTGCTTTTCACTTTGCCTACCATTGAAATGTGGGCATCTCTGAGGTGAAAGGCCCAATGTGAAAGCAACACATCATAACCAGTTTAGGACACAAAGTGAAGGTTGGATATATACCCAGTTGAAATAGAGGGGAAACTGTAGGTCAGCACAATGTATTTGGAAAAATTGTATTTCAGACTAGAGAAAATGATTCTACACTAGTTAAGTAGGAAAAGAATTTCATTGAGAAGAAGCCATCTAGAATGGCATTTAAACTTAGATGTACATTTTAATAATTTTTCAAGCAGAGGTTTAATTTTCCTTTACCAAAGGAATTAGAACGTCTTCTTCCCCCTTTCAGTAATCTACATATCCTTACAGTACATGATACTGTTATGTAAAGCCTTCAGATAGTTGTACTTAGAGGATAGAATATGATCAGATTGTTTCCTGTCCTTGTTCCTTGTTTCTTCATACAGTATAAAGTGGTGTTGTAGAAATCCTACTTCCAGTGAAACTTTAAACTTAATAGGAATTATGGAAGATGAATCAAGCCCTCAATTCAAATAATTAATGGATTAATTTGCAGCCCTTTACATATTATAAGCAAATCAAGAACTGGTTTCTGGCTGCAGAATAGCCACCTGAGCCCCGCTTTCATTAGTGAGGTCTGGTTTGTACTGATGAAATGTCCCTCTGCATAGCAGAACTGTTTAATGAAACAGTCTTCCAAAAGCTGTGCCAAGTGATCTAGGCATTTCTTAGAGGGCATCTTTATTCACAGGATCTGCAAACTTTAGATTCCAGATAAGGGATAAACTTTACTGTGCCCTTTGTTTTTTTAAAAGTGACTTGGGGAGTAGCTGTTTCATACTTCCCTTCAGAAACTCATCCCTAGTTTTGAAGTATTATTGGCACATTGTAATAGAATTTCAGTATCCCTGTCCTAAGCTAAATTGGGTGAGTAGAGAAGTAGTGAAGGCAGTCCATTCAGCCCTAGGGGTTGAATTAGTAAATCACATTTCCCTCCCTCCCTTTCCCCAAAAGCAAACCACTCTTGCTGCTGGTGCTTAGATGGAAATTGACAGTTCTGGTGAGCTCAATATCTAACCCACTCTTTGGAGACCGGAAGAAAAAAGGAGACCTCAGAAATCTCAGAAGTTGGTGCATTGATGTGTGTTTACACAGCTAGAATTCAGGATTTTTCCCCACTGTACACAAGACTGTTGTTGATTGCTGGTCACTAAACTCCCAAGTTTGTGG